>NC_088843.1:14056524-15479024 GCF_904066995.2 Poecilia reticulata
GAACAAATGTCTGTTTTATACAGTCCTAATTAGACTTTGCAGGGACAACTTCTTCTTAATCAGCACCACCAGGGTAGCCCGGATCAATCTGTCTTTGTTGGTGGGCTGAGGACCACAGGTATTAGAGACTGCTGTAAATAAACCCAGCGATAAAAAGTTGTCTCTTGACCGAGGTGTTTTGATCAATTAGAGGCATATTTTCAACCTCCTCGCGATTCTGAAAACCACCTGAATTCATCAAAATTTGGTCCAACACAGTCATATCTTCTTCGAATAGATCTAGACTCAGCACATTATGGAGGATAAGCCTGCCAAGTTAATGTTTGATAGGACTTTTTTTTATGACCTAAGCTTTTGCACTATTTTCTAAGCTTATCCAATAAGGTTCTAGCACAGCCTATGATTTTTTTGAGTGTCAGGAAAAAAACTTTGCCAAAGACAGTTGGTGAAGTTGTACATCATTTCTTTTAGGACTGAGGCTTTTCACCATGTTTGGTTTTGGCTACATATGGAGACATTTAGAATCTTTCTTGCTCTACAACTACTGTAAGTCCTCTGCTATCAAAGAATATTCTCCCCTTTCAGATTTATTCATTTATATATATTTTTTTTTTGCTTCTTTGTCTCTCAACTATTTCAGCTTAATAATCAAGTGTTAATATTGCAAAAATATAACCCTACTAAATAAAAATAATAGGAAATTCTCTGTTTAGAAAGTAAACAACAACAAAAAAAAAGATTGCCAACCAGCCTGGCCCCGTGTTAAATGCAACTTCTGAAAGCTGGCCTTTGAATCAGTTTTACTAATAACACATCTTAAAACTGCCAGACCTCAAGAAATCACTCATATAAACCCTGCCTGGCAACAGAAAGCAAGCGAAAAGGTCTCAAAAAGCAAACCAAGAGAAACATAGTCACTGACATTTAACGGCTTGGAAAGAGCTTAGGCATCTCTAAAGTCAATGCACATCGTAAATGATGCGTCAACTGATGCCTGTATCACGAACTGGAGGCGTCATGCGGAAGTGCACTGAAACATGACGGATCTCTGTCTCTGGATTTTTGCCAAATTCAGTTATTTATGCCAGCTGGTGGCATATCCCACCAAAAGAACCCTGAATTATTTATGTGTTGAAGCCATTATAAGCAAGTGGAGAAAACATGAAACGGTGGCGATCCTTCAAAGAAGCTTAAACTTTTGGGGCTACTTTTCAGGACTTATGTTCACCACACACACACACACACACACGCACACACACCTAAACACACGCCCACACACACCTACACCTATTCTAAACACACACCCACTCAACTCACTGTCTTCACTGGGTCCCCTATCCTTACATTTTCTGTGTGTTTCTTTATGTGCAGGTTTTTTTTTTTTTTGCAACCTGACATTGTGTCTACTTGGACACAATGTGACTTTTTTTCCCCCTCATCCTATCCTACCTAATGTCATTTTCATCTAATAAAAGTGTGGTGACCCTCCATGTCCCCTTTCAGGGCTGCATCCTCAGACACCTGTCTTCCCCCGTCTCTTTGGACAGGCTACACTGAAATGAAATTCTGTTGTGCTTCTGTACAATGGCAATAAAGGCATTCTGATTCTGATATAGCTTGTGACAAACAGCAGTTCTTCTGTCATTCTTTCCGTGGTCGCTTTATTCTTGATGTTCTAACAAAAAAGGAAGATTTTGTAGCGAGCACAACTAGTCGTGGGGGGATATGTCTTTAAGGAGCAGCTTTAAACTGTCTACTCCAGGAAGAAGTCCAATTATTTGCAAATATTAATAAATGTCCACAAGTATAGCACAGGTTGGTAAGAAGTTCTGCAGATAACTGAAGGCTTCCGACGACTTCTTGAAAGCAGAAGATGCTCCCAGCAGTGGAATGACGAGGCCTTTTATCTCAAGTACAGAAACGGGGGAGAACTTTTTGGAGCTGCTCCTCCACATGATGTCCTGCTGGGAAGAGAGGACCTAACCGAGCAAAAGCAGATTAGAAAGAAGGAATGAAATAGTGGGACTTTATTTCTTGGGGATGTGAAGTACTAGAAGCAAGTGGATTCACAATAAACGTCCATATTTCAGTCAAGAGAGTCAGAATTGATTGTTCTGGGTATTAAGAAAAGGCTTTGAATAGGGTTTTGTTTGGGGTAAATAACAGAAAACCCTGGTCACATTGTGCTCCTCTGCATGTACGTCCTGTCAATTGTCTATCTCGTGAAATAAAATAAAAAATGCATCTGTGTAATGTTTTAAATGGTATGATTATATTGGACGAGAGGCAGGGTATGCCCAGAACAGATCCTTCAACAACAAAGCTTTGGTAAACAAAAAAAGAAAAAAGAAAAAAATGGTTAGATTTACCCAAATTAAAACTGAAGATTGCATTGAGAAGGCAAAGAAATTTACCAGCTCTCACGTGCTGACCTTTATGCTTTTATGTTCACAAACAGGAAATAATAACACAGTTCTAAAAAGATCATTGGCTTGGAAAATATGCAACTCCAGTCACAAGAAATGCAGCTGAAAGTGCAGAACACCTTCACTTTACTTCAGTGTAGCCTGCAGACACCCTGCAGGCCTAAGTTTATTATTCTGTTAGAGCCAAATATGTCAAAATTTGATTCATCAGTCAGAAGCACCTGCTTCCATCTATCTTCAGCCCAATTCCTGTGTTCTGTTTCTTTTTTAAGTTGTTCGTCTTCGCTTACAGACTGAAGACATAAACATTTTGTTCCATTAAACTTCAGGATGCAGGGCTTTTGGATGTTCTTGCTTCCTGCTGATTTCTACCAATCCTTAAGTAATGGCACAGCTGGACGCCTTCCAGTTTCAAAGGAAGAGGTAAGTTGGTTGCGTTTCGACTCTTTTGCACCCCACTAACTTGGGCAACCAAAGTGTTCCAATTCATCAGCCTTGCTCATTTCTTTTTGCCTGTGCTTAACGGACCTCAGCTTAGGCAGCACATCTGGCAACAGATGCCTTCCAAGAAAAACGCCGCCTGTGAGAAACTGTGTCGATGAAATTTGAACAGCTACTGTGTTGTCGCTTTGTTCAGTACGATCATGGTAAATTACTTTAAAATGAAGCCGTCTACAAAAACATGTCTTTTGGTTTGAGTGCACTCTATCTGGTTTCATACACCTGACAGCCTTCCTGTGAGAGGAATTTTGAGGATTTGCATGCACTGTGAAGCAGAGTTGGATCAATCGGGTTTTTATTGGATGACACCGATTATGCTTTTATTTTTATTTTTTTTATTCTGAACTGCCCACTAAGAATTAGTTAGATTTTAGACCACTTAAAATGATGTTTCTCTGATTTTACCGTTTATAAGTATATGTTTGAGTAAAATGAACATTGTTCTTTTATTCTATGTCTGAACTACTAACATGTCTCTGAAATTCCAAGCAAAAATGTTATATTTATTTGCAGAAAATGATGTAGCACCCCACTGCTCTGTCCGCTATTAACTGGGGCGAGAACTTAAACTCACTGGTGGGGTGGCTATTTGGGTTCATTAAATTCTGGTAGATACCTGCGTGGGCCGGGGGGCGGTAATTGGCCCCGCCCCCCGGCCCGACGCTGACTTGTTTTGCTAGTGAATAAATACACATAGTTTGTGCTTTCTAGCAAAGTCTGTCATTTAATATTAAACCAAGAATGATTTTTACATTGACGAGAGATGCATCTGTGAGTCTGCTCTTTCATTTTATCTTTAAATTCTCATCTTCCCATTCCAATTTTGATCGACTGAAATTTTTCTAAGAATTATAAAAACTTACGGAGAAAAATAATTTCTGAATTTTCCATGCCCCTTACATTTAGCATATTTTTTTAAATAACTCGATAGATTGTCAAAATACACGATGTTGGTTCATGCAATTATAGATTAAATGCTGTGGAACGTCAGAGTTTTCATGCATTTAATGAAGTGGGAAAAAAAATTCAGATTTTTCAGTGCTTGACCTGCCGAGTACAGATAAGAGCCAAACAGGGAAAAAATTCAGATATGTAGATCTCATTCACTGATGCTTTAAATATCAATGCTATTCACTTGAAATGAAATTAATATAGTTTTATTCAAATCTCACTTCTTCAGTTTGTTTACTTTGGCAGTTTCTCATTTAATAAGTTCAGCAAAACATTAGCAGATTATAAATTATTAATATCTAATCAAAAAGTAAATAAAAAGGAATGGATTTCTTTTTAAACAACTTTTTAGTTTTATTAAAAACCAGTAGGATATAATTTCATGTGCAGGAGTTCACTAAAATCTAATGTCTTCAAAATGTGTGTCAAAATCCCATACCGTTTCCCCAGTAGTAAAAACTTGGGTCACCTGATGTGACAAGAGAATCATCAGAAATTACAAAGGCAACTAGAAGGCCAAAAAAGCAATTTAAATGTGATTTTACTTTTTTTCTCCTTCTTCTTCTTCTTCTTTAAACACTTTGATGGTTGGCATGCGGAACATCTTCAACGTAACAAAAGTTTTTGAGGCAGATGGCTCCTTTTCATACATAGAAAAGTTGGCTACTGCAAATATATGAAATCCACCATACAACCAGTGAATTTGGTAGAGTTACCCTTCAAAATCCCAGCTTGTTATCATTTAAACTACTCGTTTTAGCTCAGTTCATCGCTGGAGTCTCCACCAAGCCCTTCGGGGATTCATCACTCTGTCAACGTTAAACGCTGTTCACTCAATGGTTGTTTTATGCATTGGAATAAACATCTGGATCACACTTTACGAAGAGCTATGTAATTGGCACACAGATGTTCCTCCAAAAGAGGCTCTTGCGTCACACGCCTATGGAAGGCAAAAACGGCACAGGACAAAAATGACGCGAGCAACTGACAGCCTGTTAATTTCCCAAAGACGTATTAATCAAAGAACTACCATTAACTACCATTAACCAGTTACTCAATCAGACATCACACATATTTTAAGAACCTGGCAATCACAACAACTCTGTCAGCTTGGTGGAAGATCAATAAAATATGAAACAATATATTCTCACCTCAGACAACTGTATGGAGCAACCCTGACTCCACTGAAAATAAATTACCCCTCACTGGCATTAAATGGAAAGAAAAAGACATCAAACCTCACCACCACAATGCATTAACATTTCAACAGCTTGTCGACATATACAGCATCAATAAGAAACGATTCCTCCTATGTACCCATCTAAAAGATAGCAAAAAAAAAAAAAAAGTCTGAATAATACTTGCTTGGGACTTAGAACAAAGTCTGGAATAACATTTTTACCATGTCCAACGATACTAATACACAGCTAACACAATACAAAACCTTTCCCAGAACAAACCTCACACAGCACAACATGCACGTCTGTCTCCTCACTAAGCAATCTGGAATAACTGAACATCAACACAAAACAAATCACAACAACTAGAGAAAACAAGAAAGAGATCAACACATTGTAACGGCTGGACCTCTTAATACAACAGAAGTCAGTGGAGCAACAATCTGCAGTATATAGAAATCCAACTTTATGCTTCATTAGACTTATTTCACATTTATAAACAATATCTCAATACAGTCAAGTTAATGCCACTACATACATAGTGAAAAGGTTATGGTGAAAAAGGAGGAACAAGACCAGGGAGACTAAAAAATATCAAAATATGCTATTAGTTGGTCTTGTTTTTTTAAGTTTTTGTTTTTTGCACTTCCACCCCCCAAAAAAATTCAATTAATTATTTTAAAGCAAGGAATATATAAATCACTGCCAAATATGTATATTTTGAAATATATAATTTTGTTGCGACTCTGTTCTTCAGTGCCTGTGGTCATTTTACTACTTCATTTGTTCCTATTTGTATTCGGTTCTTGATACATGTTTATTATGTAAATCAACATCTTAGATTACCATGCCTTTTTGTTTATATGTCCATACTGTGTGTGTGTATATATATATATATATATATATATATATATATATATATAGAGAGAGAGATAGATAGATAGATAGATAGATAGATAGATAGATAGATAGATAGATAGATAGATAGATAGATAGATAGATAGATAGATAGATAGATAGATAGATAGATAGATAGATAGATAGATAGATAGATAGATAGATAGATAGATAGATAGATAGATAGATAGATAGATAGATAGATAGATAGATAGATAGATAGATAGATAGATAGATAGATAGATAGATAGATAGATAGATAGATAGATAGATAGATAGATAGATAGATAGATAGATAGATAGATAGTTATGGATATGCCATAACTGGTGAATTAATTAAAAAAAACCTATGTATTTGAGGTTGTATGCATATTTCTGATCTTGTGTGGATTAGAAAAGCCACCCTCACACACTTTCTAGAGCTCCCCGAGTTCCATTTAATTTGTCCTAACTAATTAAAGTGCACACATCCATCGGAACAAGATAATTGTCCTCTTAGACTCTTAAGCAGAAACGACGCATCCTCACAAAGCTGTTTACTCCAATGCAGCAGCAGATTTAGTGGCGAGCAACGCGAGTGGTATAATCAGTACTTTTAGAACCAACTCTGTAAATGCACTGAGATAATTATGCATTTCTTGTTATATCCTTGCCAGCGCACAGCGGCGGGCTTGCTTCTGAATGTGAAAATTAAGTCTTAATAGTTATTGATCCGCTAAACAAAGGCACACAGCATCAGTTTGGTGATGTTTAGAAGTGATCCGTGGCATCAGAAATAATGTAATGTTCTGTTTGTACGACAGTGAGCTTTCCGCCGATTTATCAATATGTTTTCTTTGCCATGCAGAGGATATGTTTGCTTCTTTAAATCATCTCGGCAATATCCTTCATGCGTCCTACAAAAGAAGGTATTTGTCCCTTTACAAGTTTTTTTTGTTTTTGCTTTTTTTTGGTCTCATTTGATGTGACAATTTGGACATCAATCAAATTTGAGCCAAGTTTTAAAATTATGATGTATACCGTAAAACTGTCATGAAGTGCTTAATATAAGTGTAATCACTATTTTTATCACTGTTGAGGAATTTTGGCTCACTCTTCTTTTAAGTCAGGCACATAGCAGGGTTTTAAGTTTACGCCATGGCATCTCAATGTGATTTAGGTCCAGATGTTGGCAAATCCCCTTCAAACGCCTGAATTTTGTTGTTTTTCAGAATTTTGCAGGTGGACGACTCACAGCAGTGCTTTGCATCATTCCTAGGCAGGTGTTATGTGTGTGTCGAGTTAAAGGTCAAATGTCTCAAGTTCTAAATTAAGGATTTTCTAAAAACAGTTGGTTGCATGAATTTATAGCAAGTCAACCAGGTGTGATGCCCTAGATCATCACACTACCTCTACCATGTCTGACAGCATGATGGTCTTTGAGTCAGTAGATAAGATGCAACAGGATACCCACCTACCATGTTTCACTGTTGTCTCATCAATCGACAGAATATTTTCCCAGAAGTGTTGAAGTTCATTAAGGTGTTTTTGAGAAAACCATGAGACAGACTTGTTTTTTGTCAGCTATGGTTTTTGCCAGGGTAGGTTTTCTGGTAGGCTAGCTTTTCCTAGGAAGGTTCCCCATTGCTCCATGTTTTGTCCATTTGTGGATTGCAAGCCACTGCAGTTCACTCCAGGGTCAAAGCCTTAGAAATGGCTTGACAGACAGACAAATCGATAGATCTTCATTAATTCCTTTGGAAGGTTCAGATAAGTGTGGCATCCATTGGATACATACGATACACACAGTGTCTCCGAGGGAGGAATACAAAATAAAAGGCGAAAAAAGTGGTTGAAAAATATGACTTTAGAGAGCCTCTTCAAGGTTTCTCATCTGTTCTTCGATTTACTAAGACCAGGACAATGATAAGATGTATTTTTGGCGATACTTTATCTCCACTTATCCTTTGTCTAAAATTAAAACTTGTTTGATAAAATTTCAGCGTGATAAAACAAAATCTGCCTCAAAAAAGAATCAACAAGAGAGAAAATGCTTTTTCACATCACTGTATATTCTTTATCACATAGGAAGGGTAAATGTATATTTTTTTTAAACACTCAGTGGCAGTGCCTCAGTGAGCGTATACTCACAATTCAGCCCGCACATGGACAGAAATGTGATTCCCTCCGTTAAAAATCGCTTGTATAATGAGGAAGTCATGAATAATACAGTAACAGTGTAATAAGTTTCTCATTATTAAGCAGTAATGGCCATTAGGACGGCTCTTTTGTTCCCTCGATACGCAATGCAGCTAATGCTGACCATAAAGGCTCTCCAACAGCGAGACTCTGTCCTGACCTGCTTTGTTCCGTCATGGCAGCATTCTCTTGGTATATCCAATTCTTTCCTGTTCTTTTCTTGATTGATGGGGTTTTATATCTCTTATATTCACGGACAGTTATTTGACATTTCATTGTTCCCAGATATTCAATGATAAATGACATGCCTGCATCGCCCTTTTCCTTAATCCTACTTTATCAATCTAAGATAATGCAGTCCAGCCATAAATTATACACAAATCCACACAGCAGCCGTACATAAAAGGGAGACCCATCTGATAGTCTAAAGAAGACAAGCTTTTTGGTTTAATGGAAATCTTTCTCTCTTTTTTTTTGCCTCAGAAACAGGAGCCACTCCTAAGAGGGCAGGGAGGTGACTGTTGTTGACAAATGTAGCTTTTGACCTATTGGTGAGAAGACAGGGGCTTCACGGCGTTCAGTCCTGCTGCCATGGATACCCACTATCAAATCACACCGAGGATCAATATGATTCATTTTTTTCAGCAACAAGTCAGTCATTAATCTTAGCATCAAACATGTCAGTTCCTCCGCAGCCGCAGAACAACATTACCTAATCAGGCACAGTCTAATAAACACAGATGTAATGACAGAGATAGGGAGCAGACAGACATCCCTCCCACATTCTTATGTAAGGCTTATTTCAATCACAGCCAGGCTTTCATATACGCCATGCCAGCAGAGCTATTCAAACTTGTTTGACTGCAGCACCGCATATATTACAATGACTTGCTTAGGCAGATGCAAACTGATGAAATTACAGATCTGAGAAGTTTCAAATAATCAGATTCATTGAGGGGGAAAAAAAAAAGAAGAAGCAGCAGCAACAACTCACAATAATCTGGTGGAAGATACTGTCTGTGCATATGAACTACAAATTGAACTCTTAAGTTCTCATACCTTTTCCACGCTGGATAACAACCTTGATGAACAAGATATTTAGTAAAGCGTCGACATATAAGCCGCGAACAACATGCCATTTTTTTCCGGCGTTCACAAATCACGGTCCTTGTCCATTTCAATGCTTACTTTACTGGACAAAGTCATGCTGACAGCAACTGGATAAGGCTTGGCGAGACGGCACTTCACCAAGAAATATTGTTGAATTTTAATATCACAAGCTGTCAAGATCATCTCAGATCTTGTTACATCCCTGCAAGATGCCATACAATACAAACCCTGTGTTAGCCCAAAAGATAATCTAATGGAGCTCTCAAACCAAACATGGCAATGGTGCATCTGTGCATCCAAACCATCTATGTATTGGGTGGTTAAACCTTCATCTTCTTTGGTCTTGGCAAAACAAAGCAGCACTTTTTATTTTTCTGGATGATAAGCTCATCTACCTACATGCAATATCTGCCTCACCAGAGCTAGTGTTGGTTGTACCACAAATCATATGCACCGTCACGGCTTTTCACCAATAGCATTCCCCTATTATTTTGAAAACTTTGCCTGCCTTGTATTCGGCTTTAGAGAACTGGGTTTGCTGCTAAGCTTAGCTCACCATGGGGTATTTATGGTTTGAAACAACCATAAAGTATTCATTTAGAAAGAGCATCGTGGTACTTATTAGCCACTTGGTACCGTGTACTTGAACAGCACTTGTTAGCCTAGATTTGACTTAATGAGAGAAATAGTTTTTTCATTTTTTTTTTTTTTTACACTCTGCGCAAGTACTGCTGGAAATGTCCTCTTTTCTCCTGGCAGCAGTCTAGCACTTCATGCTGCATTGGTCTGCAGAATTTAAAGCACACTTACATAACAGCAACCTTTTAACATCTTCTTTGATACTTTTCCAGCACTTGCCCTCAAAATTGGCATATTTTTGATTCAGCTTGATCATTAAATTCTACCTTGCATTTCTTTTAAGATATTCAGCCCAACCTTTTTTTATTATTTGTCCAATGTCCCCACATTCGAGACTGTCTCCCATAGTCAAGTGAATTTCTGTTTCTTATGGTTGTTGATCATTTTAGAGAAAGTTTTCAGTTTTAGCTAAAAATCTGAATGCTGTTGGTGTCCAAAAATATTCACAAGTCAACATAGTGCTACTTATTTGATAAAGTTCTATTCAATTCAATTTGATACAAATATTTTATTAATCCCAAATGGAAAACATAATTTTGTTGTCACTCATATTCACGTTTTTTTCAAATAGTGGTTGTGGATGCTAATGACTGTGGGCTGGAAGGGTCTGATGTTGTGGTTTGTATAATGTATATGTTGCATAACGGTTTCATGAAGAGCATGGTCAGTGTTGTCAATAATGTTTTTCAATTTTATGAAGAATCCTTTTTTGCATCTCCAGCTATCTTTGCCTTTATAGGTACCTAATCTTTTAGCTTTTTTTGTAGTACCAAGATTTCACTACATCTCTCTATATATCCATCTATGTATCTAAACATAACATTTAAGAAAATGTATACACTTTAAGAAACAATGCTTTTAGAAAATTACTAGGTTTGGAAATGTTTGCATCCCTTGTGAATATTACAAAAAAATGTAACAAAAAAAATCTTTCACTTTTACTTAAGAAAATATTAGATGTTTAGAAATTTTACATTTTTAGTTTAATCCTCAGTTTCCTCAGGATGTAAATGTGACCTGACATGTCTTAGCAACTGTGCAAAATAGTAAAAGACAAAATGTCAGTGAAGTAAAAAGTTCATTCAAGAAATGAAAATAATTCACTACACAACACCTAGATAGAATATAGAAATGAAAAAAAACAACAAAACTACAGTATTATGAATAGGAGCGGTAGAAGTAGTAATTTAGTGCTAGTTCATTCTATCTTTTTTCCATCAGTGTATGCATCAGACATATCAAACATAAGCGCTACCACGACTGAATTCAGAATGAACAAAGTGTTTATAAATGAAGTCAGAGGAGCACAATATGTGCAAGAAGCTCCTAGAAAGGAAAGTCTGTTTTTCTACAGACGCATGTCGGCTGTTCATTCAGGGCTGTCACTCGGGGTGCGTGACTTCAGTAAATAACTGGAAACTGGTTGCATTGCAGCAAGGTTCTCTGTTTCATCCATTAAAAGACTATGTGATAGAACAAGCTGGTTTACTGAATGCTGACATGCTTTGGAAAGCACAGTTAGCACAAAGGCCTACGAAATCCACTGGGAATACACAGTGGGTGCTGTTAGCAATGCTAACCATTTTAACAATGCTCATCGTGCTAAGTGCTAATTAGAGGGGTTCAATATTGACAAAAAACATGAGAAAAATCTGACTCTGTGATCAATGTTTGACCTTTTCAGGTGTTGTGAATAAATGTTAATAACTGGCCTCTAACAGACAATGAGTATTTCATCAAAATGTTACATGTGTTACTGCTGAACTGTTTTTTTATCCTAAAAATAATAGCGAGACACATTCTGCCTTCCTTTTTATAGTAAACATTACTGCTCATTTATGAAATTAATAGAAATATTATTTTGGATTCAGATGGAAACTGGACATTAAACATCTGTTAAGGTATCGGTTTGTTTTTGTGGCACGGTGGAAACTTTGAATACATATTTGATGCTGAAAATGCAATTTGCATGTTGAAAATTTGCATGTGGAAAGACGTTTTCCCACTGAAAATACAATTATAATGATCTGTTCCAACTGCCCACCTGCATCCCCTGTGAAATATTTACAACACTCAAAAGCGTAGTAATTCTCAGCACAATACAGTCATTATTAATCTTATACATTTATCTTTGCATAGTTAAAAAACATGTTTAAGTAATATATAATAAAGATGGGGATCACAGTTTCTCTGACACACCCGACTGCATAATACAGAAGAGATTGCTGACAGGTATTTTTTGTGATGGAGAAACAACTTTTATTATGTTATGTCTGCGTACTCTCCATCTTCTGGTATTTTCAACAAGACCCATAAGCCATGTGTAGGCTTACTGCCAAAAATTGTATATGGCTAAAATTTTTGGCAGTACTGACATTCCGCTACCTATAGATGTTGGGAGCCCTTGCACCACCGTCCCCATGTTGGCTGCCCTTCGAAATGTCTATACACATCATGTTGAATGAAACAATAGTTTAGCTTGAATTATATGGCACACAGAAGTTGAGCAGTTTTTATAACACTGCGGACCTCTTGATGGTCTGTGCAGACTATTTATGGCTATGGAAGTAAACCTCCACTGTCAGTTTCCTCTAAGGACAGTCACAGATAAAACATGGGACACAGCTCAGAAAAAAACAACAAAAAAAACCGAACATTTGTATCAGTAATGCTGTGGCGCATACTGGCAAAACAAAGCCGGGGATCATAAGAGGCAGGCAGTCTTGACCATAGTTAGTAGAGACACCTGTCTACTTGTATGCTCTTGGGTCCAATTACATCACAAGCATGACAACGTTAGGTTCTGAATGGGAATTCTTGAACCTGGGAAATACAGCACAAAGTCTGAAAGCTGTTTTTTGAGGGTACGGTGCACCCATTACATTTATTACAAATCTAAAGGTTGGAACAAGCATGACAGATGCAGCCTCACTGATAGACACATGCCTACTCACTCTGATCCAGATTGCATTTACAGTATCAGGCCCCTGTTTGTTGTCATGGAAACGTGCCGACTTCATCTAGTGACTGCTAGATTAACCTTTTATTCAAGCCTAATACTATATCAGGCTTTTTGTCTGAACAACAGGCCATCTGCAAACACTTCCACTGTCTTTCACGGTGTCCGCTATTCCAAAATGGCAGTCAATAAATTAAATTCCTAAAATAAATGAATTTTCCAATAACATTCTAATGTTTTGAGTATATACTACATAGAGCTATGGAACTAGGGAAGCCAAATATCTAAGTATCGGATTGGTTTTACTTTGTTTACAATTTGAGAATTTATTGGTGCTAAGTAGCATAAATTAAAAACTTGTCAGGTCTGATCCATGAAGAGGGGATGAATATTTCATATCAATCCATATTCTTCAATATTTCATAGTTTGTGTACAGCTTCAGAGACACTTATGTGGGCATTTTTCCCTACATTTCCCTTAATTAAAAGTAATTAACATTAATAAACGCTTAATTCTGATGTTAATCAATACGAACTTCCTTGATAACTATTAAACACATGGTGTGCATCTGCAGACTTGGTTGACTTGCTATTACTTCAGTACAAGCAAAGTAAAAAAGAAAAAAAAACATCTCCAGTGTATCATTGATACTTTGTGAGATTGAAAAACAAAAATAGTTCTTATAACTTTTTTTTTCTTTACCAACATTTGTCCTTGTTAAATTTCTGTGAGGTCATGGGAGCATCTAATACATCCTGTGCTGTATTTAGGCGTAGTTTTCCTAACAAATGTAAACACCTGCATCACTGCTGTGTCCCCACTAATTAAAACTATGTCTGTCTAATGAGAGCCGTGCCTGTCAGGCCTCTCCGCTCACTCAATAAATCACAGCTCTAAAGCCTGCTTTATCCCACACCATACGGAGGTGGCTGCATGCCTCTCTGATATATGCAACACAGACGCTCTGTCCTGATCTCTTGATTCTTCTCGGCATTCTCGGTGAGAATTCATTGTCTTCTCTTGCTGACTCATGGCAGCGCCAATGCAGAGTGGCAGCCCAAACTAAATCTTCTCAGGTGGTGCCGTTAATAAGTGAGACTCTCCGCGACAGCAGACACAATCAGAATGATCATTTAGCCAAACCGCATCTCTGCGCCCCCCCCCCGGTGACTTCTGGAAAATAATAACCCTTTGTTTTTATTTACACATGATGAATTCTACACAGCGGAAACGACAATCTTCTCTTTCCTGTTAGTCAGCTCTACATATGGCAAATGCTGAGACAGATATTAACCCCTAAACACCTTTTCTGCAGTTAAATAGTTTACCAAACTAAACACAAAACACATGAATTGCATCAAACGTGCTTACCGGTACATGCATTTGTTAATGACAGTTCATTGTAATCTGTATATTCAATGGGGACTTGCAGTGCATTTTAAGTAAGACCTAATTGTCCCTAATGTAGTTTTTCCTAGGAGCTTAACTTTAATGTTATCTTGATTTTGTTTTCCAGGCCTTGCAACGGTCTTTTGAGATTAGTTTTTCCTGCTTTCCCCCTAATTTTCCCTCCCATCCTTGTCTCTGACTAGGACAGTAGTTTGTGCAATGCATGCAAAAGACAATGAGAAAATGAATTTTGAGTGTGATTGTATGGTAAGCATTCAAAGTCAAACCGTATTTTGAACAAATGGGAAAATATTAATTTCTCCAATGTTAGCACTTAAGTCTGTTGGTCAATCTTGATCTCTTGACCTTTGATGTCTACAATAGTTAACCTTATCTATTGACTTTAACATATTGTGGTTTGTCATTGTCTGTGCCTAAACTTGGTTACCAACCATCAGTATCAAGCACCAGCTACTCCTGTTTTGTAATTCATAACATAGATATTTTTGGTACCAGCCTAAATGTGCAAATAAATAGATGTTCCAAAAGCTTTGTTGAAATGACTAATTGTCTGGTCCATGGAAGCTGCAGCTGCAGAGCGTTAAGCACCAAGAACTCCCATATTGTGTGCATATAAAATTTTCTAAAATGTTTTACTGGGCATTGTCACCAAGCCATCATTCTCATTGTCTAATTTTACTTCTTAGCAGCTCACACTTTTCCTCTGATCAGCAGCTAGGTGCAAAGAAACACAGTTTAAACAAAGTTTTTCCTTGCAGTGACCTGTGAAACCCTTCCAAAGTCCTATCTAACGGACAGAAAGACTTTGACAAATGGCGGGCAAACTGATCTTGGCCCAGATCAACTAGAAATCAGAATGTCTGTTGGCTTTTAATCCTTCGGTGTCGTGGACCATGCTTCTGTGGAGGCAGTTATGCCTGCTTACTCTATCTCCTCTTCCTCTGTTTGTGCTTGATTGCAGAGGCAGCGCCTTGAGGCCAGGCCAGCTGCTCTCATTATCTACCTACTCCATAAATACAGGGTTGCTGCATCCGCATGTCGCCAGATCATAGTGCTGCACTCACAGTGAGCCTTGGTCACTTCTCATCAAGGCATGCTTGATTCCCAAAAAGAAAGGTGCACTAGAAAGTGCCATGCCAAACCTTTCCATGCCACCAAGCAAAAGCAAAATCTGCTGTTCTGCGACTGCCAGAAGCAAGCAGCAATGTCAGCTAATAACTAACAAATCTTTGCAGAGTTCCTGGTAATGACGAAAAAACCCAACAATTTTGCAGTTGCAGTGTTTCCATTAAATATGAAATTAAATGTATTTTTAAAATCACATATGAATAAACTTGTTCACATAAAAAGTCATTAAAAATCATGGCACTGATGAGTTATATGAAATGTATTTATAATTCAGCTCATCACCTATCCGCCATAAGAGGACACACCTGCGTCTTATTCAAGTGTTGGGGCAACAAGCCACTTATACTGCTACATATGCAGCGTTTTGGGGAAATTATAGTCGGCAATTTTGGATTCAACTTTTTATGAACTGTGAGCTCTGGTGGAACCCGCTGCACATTGTCCAAAACAAACAAAAACTACTTTCCACCAACAACTTTCTGTCCTCTATGCTGGCATCATGAGTAATGGCATCCGGCTGTTGATCACGTGGCTCATATGGTGAGAAAAAAAAACTGTTTTCATTACCGATTTTGTGAAATATATCTGTTTTGATGCACTTGAATAAAGACCTCATCATAACACAAAAACTTATTTAAAAAAAATATATTTTTGTTTTAAAATGGCGTGTGTCCATTAAGCAAATTGTTGATGCTGTACATTATGGGTAGATAGGGTTTTGTTGCAATGAAAACCAAATGGTTTTTAATCCATTCAAATGTAGCCTCCTTTCTCCAAGCAAATAAAAATGCGCCAAGAAATCAAAAACGGCCTAATTATGTTTCGGATCACACATCCATTTCTGTCCAAATCACAGAGATGCCAATTTGGATTAGTATTACCACAGGACCCTGGACTTCAGCAAAATATAGTAGGTGTATTTATACCTATATACTTGAACACATCAATGGTGTGGGGTCAAAAATGTATACAAGATTCCTCCAGGTCGTTGTTTTCACCACAATCTACACAACTGTGTTTCTTACAATTACACAAATAAAAAATTACAAAAACATATGCTTATATCAATTACTTTGTTTACCATTTTCATTTTTTTATTTTGACAGAAGTTGAAGTGGTTAAAGCCATGTCTCATTTTATTAAATTCTAGTCACATAACCAATTCATTGCACAAACGCGTAGGATTCTCTTTTTCCAGCAGGTTCAAACATTACTATTTATGAACATATCCTAAATTATGTGGTTCGCATTGCAAGATGCAAAGTACTTGATGCTGTGGGCAATTTCATTTTAGGCAGTTAAAAATTTATGGCAAGGTATTGCGGCAGTTTAACATCAAAACCTTTTTCTGACTGGTTATAAAAGAATGTGCTTAATGCTTAGTGTCAGCTGATGTTTAGGGATTATATTCATAAATAATATATAATAGAGAATAAAAATTCACAGTGAACAATGTTGCACACATTGTTTGGCCTTACAGAGCAAAAAAAACCCCAAAAAAACAGGTGCAACTAAAAGCAGCAGATATTGACTTTAAATGGTTTAGTCATCACTTCAGTAACAGGTTTTAAAGTCCTCTGTTTTGAGAATGGCGCTGAGATGGTTTTGAAGTTCCATTTAAAGTCTTAAATGCATCTAAAATAAACATCTATATTCTGTCTTAATTAATACAGATGTCAACTCAGAATGTGGTCGGGGTGCTGCACATGTAAGCACCAATCGAAGTTTCATGTCTCAATCAAGTTTCATGTTCTGGACTTAACGTGTGCAGAATGAGCACAAAGGGGAAAAAAATTGTGTTGCGTGGTTACCGATAGAAGTTCCTGTCGTGCTATTAATGTACCGCTTTAATTTCGCAGGCTGTCTAGACACGCTACAGCCTGAAGAGACTGGAACACAGAAGGGCTGAAAGAGCAATTACTGTAGAAATGTGGCATATGAGAGAAAAAAAAATGTCTTCCCAAGGACAAACCAAACTTTGAAACAAAATGAAGTAAAATGCATGTTTTGGCAAATGAACCACCATAGAAAAGTATCATGATTTCAATTTAAAATAGACTTCTACAATCCTCTTCGGCCATAAAGATGAAATTGATTATTTTCTTCAATAACATTGAGAGAACATGATGATGAAGATAAAGTTGTAGCTGATTCACAGAAATAGGAGCCGTGATTCAGAACTCGTGATTTTAATAGCAACCGCAGAAAGCAGCAAAGAATATCTTTCACCTGTGGAATTACATGCAACAAACAACATGGTGCCATAAAAGCTTTTCTAAACTTCAGCATAGGAATGCTGCTGAAACAGTACCATTTCTTTTTAGTAGTTGCTTACTCATGGAAATTGTCAAACATCTAATTTACCTGCACATAATGTCAAGTTAAAGTGTTCACATCGTGTCACATCACAGCCACAAACTTCAGTGTATTTTACTGGGACTTCTTTTTGTGATCGGTGAAGTTGAAGGTACGGAAGAGCCAAAGTGTAAATGACGACTTAAAAACTTACAGTTAAAACCTTGACTTGGACATCAGCGTTCACAAAAGTACAGACATATAAATGCAGAAGAGTCCCTCACCGGACAGAGGGATGACTATAACTTAAATACTATGAAAGACAGATGAGGAGGATAACTGATCGGGCAACACAGGTGAAAAAGATGAACTAAATTAACCGAGGCGAGGCTGAGTTGAGGAGCTTAACAGAAGAATTTGACTGGACCGAGACTACACGAATATATGCAAACAAGAATTAAACCTTTCATCAAGAGGGTAACAGAACCAAAACATGGGAAGTAGAACATAGCAGAATTGAGGCACAAGGAAAATGATAATCAAGGCCAGAGCAGTGCTAGTTTTCTGCCAGCAAATTATTTTGCCTCTGGGCTGGACAGTTTAAATTTGATTTTGTTTTACATTCTTTTAAATTTTTACCACGTTGTGAGCAATCCTACCTGATACAACCCAAGTTAATTAAAAAAATAAAATTGTAATAATTAATTTCACAATTCATTGTCATCATTAGGCTGACATATCACAGCAATCAGTAACAATCACTTTAACAAACTGTTGCTGTGTTCATGCAAATACGTGAATTAAAAGTACAATTATGGGCAAACATTAAAAAAAACTAGACTTCTTAGGAGAAAAATATAATTTTTAAACAAATTAAAGTTTTGTTGCATGTCAGTGACAAAATACCTAAAACACTCGAGCAACACTTTATTTAATGTGAAACCAACATCACAAATGTAAATCCTCAGACATTAACTGGAGAGCTGAGCATGGGTTTTGCCTTAGATGAGCGTCTGAAACACCGAGTCATTGTATCAACTCAGAGGTCATACTCGATGTCCAGCCTGTTTTGTGTTTTCTCCCTACCCGTACAGCAAACAGTAAATGAATGTCACATTGTGTATTTCTGACTCTTTATCTTCTGACATATGTAGTTTATGCATCTTTGGTTTTGTTTATTTTGTGTTGTCATTTTGATGGACTTCCCTCAAGTTTCAGTAGTTATATAAGCGATAGGTTTGCTGACATTCTGAGGCTCCTCCAAAGTTTGGTTTATGTTCCGCTCTTTTTCACTTCCATCAGCCACACAATTTTCAGGGTAGTATTTTCGCTTGTTGTTTTTGGGCCACCAACATCGATATAAATCATTCAAGCACAGCGCCTAACTCAAAAGATAAATCACTCGTGTTTGTACATATAAGACAACTTGGTAAAGAACAAATTTCGACCACACCTCAACTTTTTGCTATTTGTTGCAGCCTGCCGCAAAAGATAGAAGTTTTACAGATTTCAAAGATGCAATTCAGTAAGAAATCTCCAAGTGTATTGGCTGACAAGCCTGGTGTATCCCAGCATAGATGGCAGTAAGACCTTAAAAACTAAAAAGGAATAAAATAAAATAAACTACAAATATAAGAAATGTCTTAAGAAACAACTAAACACAACATAGAAAAAACCTAACATGGGTTCTGAGAGACTCATTGTCTCCAAGTTAATTCATCTGTTTTATGTCCCGATTACAATGGTTTAAGTAGAAGAACAAAAACTATTTCACAGGCGACAATCAGACATTTATCAGGGCCATATGTTGTTAGAATGGTTCAGGCAGCATCTGGCGTCATTGCTACTCATGAATTGGTTGGATCAGCGTAGTGTAAAAAAACTTGTTTATGAGCGGAGTTCACAAATCAAGGAACTTTGGACAGAACATTGTCGCTTGTGGAGAATCAAGCGAACACAGCTCATCTTGATGCTTGATGGGACTCTCTTTGGAAGTGAACAAAAGATGTACACAGTTTAGTTTACAGAGATGGGGAAAAAAACACAAGTTTCCTTCAAGGTGCAGACTGAGTGACTGCTGGGTGGCACAGCAGAGATAGTCCACCTTTGCTAGGTTCAATATTGGCATTTTAGTCCTATGCGTCTTTCTTCACTTTAAGCTTGACTATTCCGTCTTTTTGAGTGCTCAGGCCAATCAGGTTACACTTAAATGTTTTTAGTGCCCAAACTTTGCTATTCTCCAATGGGAGAATAAATGCCCATCCAGATAGGAGCTGCAGCTTTATTTTTTTTACTTCTGTTTCCAACGCTTCTGAAAGAACAAGAGATACTTAATTTGACATGATTACAGATGTCACCATCCTTTTCTAAATAAAAATATGGTGGTGAGGTAAATTTCGTATGACTCAAATTATATATCTGGAATCTGAATTTATTTTTGATATTATGACAGAATTGTCAAAAGAAAATGCGCAATGAGCACATTCGCCCAAGACAACTTCAATTTCAGTATTTGTCAGCTATTTGGTATTACTGTTGATTGTCTGTCTGTGCTATAATAGTTTAAAGGACAAAACAGGTGAAACTAGTAAAATGTGTGAATAAGAGCAGGTGTTTTAGGAATTCAGACATTACAAAAAATAGCTTACATGAAGAAAGACAGAAGATAATAAAACAGAGGCAGGGATAAATGAATGAAAACTAAATCAACATAGAGCTGTAAGCTTAGCTAAAATGGTTAAAGCAAAACATTTCTAGAAGATTATGAATTTTAATCACTGTTTCAACCTGACTAAACTTAATTTAGAACTAGTTCTTGTTAAGAATGAAATGGCATAACACCACTCTGGACCTTTTTTATCTGCACTACAGTAAAATGTATACAAAGTGTCTGACTTGCTTGTCATTTGAATAAAATCTTGATGAAAAAATGAAAAGTAGCTTTAGATGTAAATAAGTGCTGTGGCATTTGAATACTGAAAACATACCACAGCAAATATATGCTGCAATCAAAGCTAAATGATGTCTAGACTATTTTTTCCCCATCAAGGCAATGATTTCTTCTTTTTTTTTTCAGAAAAAGCTATGACATCTCAAAGGTTTATGGTACTTTATAGCACAAAGACGCATTTAATAATTCTGGTTTTCACTTTGTTATGCAAAAGTTAATGTCAGAATCTTTACACGATTCACATATTGGTACTGAAAGGGATAGTTTTTGTGCTACATTAAACAAAAAAGGCAAACCGGGTATTTTATTACATAATGAATGTCGTTTGATTTATGTCAGAGCCTGTCCTATTTCATAATTAAGTAATACCAACATCTTCTGAAATTCAACCATATCAAAATCTTCCAGCTGACAGATGTAAGGATAAAGAAGAATTTTAAATGTTCTTCCTCCTACTCTATCCAAGAAGTGGTAATGAAGAGGGAGATCACTGAAATTAATAATAGAAAAGTAAAGAAAATTACAGTCTACATACACAAATAACTAATTTTCTAATGACGATGACAGTATTAGCGGAAATAAAATCCTTTGTTATGCCTTCTGTTGTTTTTGAATGGTAAGTGCAATTATATAACCTCCATTTTAATTGGAAGAACTTTTCTTTCATTCATTAATTGCTCCAAGAAATTCAACCTTCAAATTTAAATTCTAATTTGGTCACTGTTGCAATATATGGTTTCGCTCCTGTGGGGACCCGAATTCCACAGAAACCAGATACAAAGCGGCAGGGAAGAACAAATAGAAATTGTTTTGTCCCTGTGTTGTCATTCCTTTCTTCACTTATTTCACATTTCATCAGTTTCTTTGAGACGTGATCTACGGCTTTTGCTGGAGCGGTACGCAGCCAAGTGAGAAGCGGCTGGTATGAGAATCAGAGCCTCCAAATCCAAGGTCATGGTCTTGAGCCAGAAAAGGCTCAAGTTCTACCCCGAGTGGAGGAGTTCAAGTATCTCGGGATCTTGTTCGCAAATTAGGGAAAAATGGAATGGGAGATTGATAGGTGGGTTAGCGCAGAGTATCCAGTGAAGTCGGTGCTGTACCCGTCTGTAGTGGTAAAGAGAGAGCCGAGTCAAAAGCAAAGCTCTCGATAAACCAGTCCCTCTACATTTCTACCCTCATTTATGGTCATGAGCTTTGAGTCATGACGGAAAGAATGAGGTCACAGATACAAGTGGCCAAAATGAGTTTTCTCTGTAGGGTGTCTGGATTTTCTCTTAGAGATAGGGAGGGAGTCAGAGTAGAGCCACTGCTCCTTCATGTCGAGAGGAGCCAGTTGAGGTGGCTCGGGTATCTGGTTAGGATGCCTCTTGGACGCCTCCCTGGTGAGGTCTTCCGGGCACGTCCAAGCAAGAGGAGACCCAAAGGAAAACCCAGGACGTGATGGAGGGACTTCCCTGGGAACGCCTTGGGATTCCCCCGGAGGAGCTAACCCAAGTGGCTGAGCAGAGGGATGTCTGACCTCCCTATACTTAGGATCCCAGCAGCCTGACCCTGGATAAGCGGGGGAAAAAAATGGATGGATGGCTTCCAAATTTCCATTTTAGATTTGCAAGACTTTTCTTTCTAATTATGCAAATGCGAGGGTTGTCCTTTAAAAGCCTCTCTCAGTCACGCACTCCTTTCCATTAATCAGACGGAAAGTGAACATGTCATTTTCATGTTTGATTGAGCACCCCGTTGCTTTCCTTTAACATTGTGCAACAGCAGTCTGACTGAATTGAACTTAATAACATATACTCAGCGAATCCCTTTCAACACAGCAAAAGTGTGAGCTGCAGGAGCCCCATTAAAGGACAGACATGCACAGCAGTGGTGGGTTAATCTGGCATATAATCAGAGGTTCAGAAGAATCTGACAGATCATGTTATTAAATAAATAACCTAGCTCTAAAAGCTTCCCATTAATTTTCACCTGCAGTAAATGGTTCAATCCGTTCATTAATTAGCTACAGCAGGTACATAGTATTTTATTGCACTGAAGTCCGGGGAACAAGAGAAAACTTTGCTTAGATCTGCAACAGTTAAAGCGCCTCTGTGTCAAATAAACTTATGACGTTTCCCGATTGCCAAGAATTACAATAGATCACCATATAAGCCACTCCGGTTAATAATGTCACATGTCAAACAGCATGTGACATTCTTCAATGTCACATGCTGTTTTTATTTTAATTATGTAAAGCACTTTGAAATGCCTTGCTGCTGAAATGTGCTATACAAATAAAATTTGATTGATAGATATACCGTATTTTCCGCACTATAAGGCGCACCTAAAAACCTTCAATTTCCTCAAAAGTCGACAGTGCGCCTTATAATCCGGTGCGCCTTATATATGGACCAATATTGAGCCACAACAGGTCTAGCAACTACGGTAAGCAGCTGCCGACTTCATTTTGCCCGTAGAAGAAGAAGCGAGCGGTGCATGCTGGGATAGTTGTCAGAACGCTGGTTTGTTAATAAAGTTTGACTGACCTGTCTACCGACCTGATAATCAGGTCGTCTGCAGGTCATTTAGCACCACGTTCTCCACGAACATGCTGTGCGCGAACGGAGAAGGGTGACCATCGTCCGGCCACGCCCCGGCCCAGTCAAGGAAGGCTCTCCTCGCCGACCGAGGAGTGAAGGGGGCCGGGGAAGAGAGACAGAGACTGCGGCGGCAGCGTGTTGGTTGGCCTGTGTTACCCAGAAAGCAGTTGAGCACAATATCGCAACACCAACACCGTGAGTGAAACAATGACTGGGGCAGTCTACTATATAAAGTATTGGGGGACCACTTTTTTATTATTACACATCTACATTTGTACGGGAACGGGTGGCAACCCTAACTGTAGCGACTATTCTATGCGCCTTTTAAATGTGGTGTGCCTTATATATGAAAAAAGTTTTAAAATAGGCCATTTATTGAAGGTGCACCTTATAATCTAGTGCGGAAAATACGGTAAATAACAAATTTATGCAAATGTATCAGAATGTTCATAACTTGGGAAACAACGTGCAAGTGGAAATTCAAGCAATATTGTAGTAATAACAGAAAAAAGTCCTGGTCAGAGATCACAGCAGCTGTTTCTGTTCTTAAAAATCACACTTGATGTTTGACCTACTCGTATAACCTGTTGTAACAATATGACATGTTTTGACTTGGGTGAAATACTTCCTCTTGAAAAATGTCAGACGTGTCTATCATTCTATAGCAAACTTGTCTGAATGAAGTCAGGAGCATTATTGTTGAAAAGATGTGTTGTCTGAATAACATAATGGTTTTGTTTGAAATAACTGACAACTCTTTTTTTTCATGTGTGAAAACAGCTGACAATGAGTCATGAGGTCAGTTTCACAACAATATGAGGATCACAGTCAGAGTTGCTGAATAAGTTGCCGTTTTGTTTTTTCTAAATAAGCACATTGATTTGATTTTTGAAATTTTATGATTTTTGTTGTTTTATGTTATCTTATTATTGCTATTCCTTCTGGGGGGGGGTTCCTGTTGGTACTATTTATTTTATGACTTTTACCTCCATCACCCCAGGACTCTGAAATTACCAACTTTGCTATCCTACGCTATGATAATAAAGGTGCTTAAGTTTCAGTTACTGTGAGTATTTTGTTCACCATCCACAAAAGTCAAAATGTCAACAACTGCAGGGAAATGGTGTAATAAAATTTTTCATGATCTCAAATGGCAGAGAGAAACTTCTGAATAGAAAATGAGGCACCCTGAAGCATAAATGTCTGTTCCACTTGTGTCTTTAAAAGTACTTTCCATTAAATATTGTCAATTTCTTTTTCTCCGTTCCAGACAAAACGTACAACATTTAATTCAATACCAAACCAGCTTGTTTCAGCTGTGTACCAAGTTGCTTGTTCCTCCCAATAATTTCAATGTTGCTGCCTCAATGTCAGATTTGAGCACTGGTATTTGTGGAGTGGCAGCAGTAAAACACAACACCAGAGATTGAAGAACCTTCCTGTCTTTTTGCAGTCAGGTTGGAAACACAGCAAAGTGTTTTGATTTGCTTTTTAAAACGTTCTGCCTCTACACCTCCACTCGACCTCCAGTATTCTTCCATTCTCTCATTGCATTACGAACCATGGAATGGCGACGTGAAAAGACTTGCCATCTTAACTGTATTGTCTTCACAAGGATGTTTTTTTTTTTTTTCCCATTCGTGAAAGAAAAACATCTTCAAATAATGCGTGAAGGCTGATTTTTGATTGCAGTGAAGTTAAAACTCTTCCACCCACCAGAGACCAATTCAAATCTGTCTCCAGTTATCTCAGCGTTTTCCTACAATGGCAAAAAAAAAAAACATAGCCTACTTTTCTCTGATCATTCTAAATTGAATTTAGTATGTGGATGCATGGGTGCATACCTATGTACATTTTGTTGCGGTAAACTTCCATTTTATTAAAATGTAATGTTACAAACTAACATTTTATTTTACAAACAAAAGTGAAAAGTGCTACATTCATTTTGCCCTTATTCTCTGACAGCATTAAATATAACCCTTTTGTAAATGCAGTTCTGTGAATGTCTGAGGTCTGTTAGAGAACATCTGTGAGCAAACAGCATCATCAATACCACTGAACACACCAGGCAGGTCAGGGATTACGTTTTGGAGTAATTTAGAGCAGATTAGGTCATAAAATCACATCCAAAATTCTAAACAAGTTTTGGAGCACTGTTCAAGTCATCCTCCAGTAATGGAAAGAGTGTGCCATAACTGCAGACCTACCAGGACATTCTCATCCAACTGGCAGGCTGGGTTCTTTCACTGACTTCCAAAAGGTAGCCACGAGGCTCTGCAGGAACTGCAGAGAACCACAGAGTGAAATTACGTATTATGACACAACACTGTTTTGTATTTCAGAAATTTGATCCCTACAAAGCATGTAAGAGACGAGTCAGATAAACAGATGATGTGCTGCACAAAACTGGACTTTTTCACTTACATGGAAAAGGCGTCATGCAGGTGACTTTTCTTCCACAGGTTCTAAGAGATCCTGGAAGAAAACCTGTTAAAGGCAGCAAAACATTAGAGCACCTTTCAGCAGGAATATGACCCACAACATACAGTCAGAGCAACTATAGGATGGGAATGCTTTCAAATTTATATGAGAAAAAAATTTCACCAGATTTGCAAAACTACATTTATACCAAAGGAGATGGAATATGTGTTCAGATGAGGTCCATTTGTGAGGAAAGTACCTGTTTAAAATGACAACCGCTGAGCATGCATTCCACATACTTTTCATTAATCCCACATTACTGTATTCATTTTTAATGGTCTGAGGTAATATTTTAACTTTAAGTATGATAAATTCATTACACTTAAGTGCAAAATAATCATAATTAACAGAAATAAAAAAAATCATCATTCATTCATATGTGTGTAATTAATTTATGTAATGTTTTTCACTTAGTAATAAAGTTCCAGAAATAAATGTGCTCTAACTCAATATTCTAATTTATTGAAAGAATGTCTAAAAGTTTTGAAACTTTCACTATGGTAATTTTGCCTTGAAGTTGTGTTTTGAGCATTTTTCCCTCTTTCTTCTGTCTCAGTTTCTGTTTGTCTTTGTCTTTATGAAGCCCATTTGCCTTTTTATTCTTGGCCTTATTTCTCTTTGACTCTGTTGCTTGTTTGTTCACTGTATTTCCTGGCAGTAATCATTGTGCCCACTGCATCTAAGAGCAAGCTTTAGTCTGCATCTGCGCTTTTCTTGGCCAGTTTGCCTTTCTGCGTCCCAACTTACACGTGGACATCCATTACTGGATGAGTGTTTTCTCCTTCTGGAGTGTGAGGCAGCCTTGGTTTTTTTTTTGTTTTTTTTTTGTTTATGTGTGTTTGCACACACCATCATTAAAGCTGCTGTAAGCTTTAAACACGCTTGCAACACCTACCTCCTCTATTCTGCATTCTGGCCGTCTGCTGAGTCTAACAAGCTGGACTTTCTTAGGAAACCCACAACCCAAACAAGCTAATTAACACCTGAGACCTCAATTTGAAAGTGTTCAGGGGCACAGCTTGCCAGATTTTCCCTGCAAAAAAGGTAGAAAAACAAAATTACTTCATAATCCTGTCATTTTTGAAAACAGCACATCACATATTTCTTGTTGATAATAAAATAGTCATTGCAATTTAAGTGATTTCAATAACTCCTACTGCTTTTTTAAAGTGAATTCCTTTTTTTGGACAATGCAAACTAATACTCTATTATGAAAACGGACGCAAACTGATGCATGATTTGTAAGGTTGCCAGTTCATCACAAGGCAGGCCCCACATTGGTATTCAAACCAAGAACTTTCTTGCTGCTACCAACTGTGCAGGTCGACTTTCAATTTTATTTTGGGAAAATCTCAAACCTAAACTCGAATTTTCAGTGGTTCATCAATCAAAAACAATAATTTACATAGCAATTCATCCCAAAGTAATTTCAAAGTCAGCAAACGTTAATCTTTTTACGACAGAAAGGAGACCTGCATCACGTCCCCTTTTGCATATTCTGAAAGGTTTACATGGTATTGCATACATCTAAGGAAGGTTTGGCATTACCAGATGTCTCAGCTTAGTCCAGACATCCGCTTTAATGATCTTTCCGAGTGCAGACGGTAGAGAAGATGACAGCCTGCTCACTAATTAATCTGCACAGTTTATGTTGACAAAACATCAGGCTGACATCTGCAGAGAGCTCGCAACACGGTGTTAGCTTGCCAGGCACAGACAGATTGAATACAGTAGCATCCAAACATTGATTAGTTGACCTTCAGAGCTTGAAATCTGATGATTTTGATAATTATTGAAGTTGCGCTTCACATCGTCGGTCCACTTTGGGGAATTAATGCTCGACTTAAATTGTTTTTCACACAAAGCAAATTTGAAGTTAATATTGATGAGAGTTCTGATCAGTATTTTAAACTGCTGATTAGAACTCCTTATTCTGAACATCAGCTTACTTTATACTTCATGCAAGGATCAAATGAGAATGTAATGCATTTACTCAGTTAATTTTCTAACACAACCAGAAGTACGCAGCGCGTTTCACGTTTCCACATCCTGTCAAAGCAAAGTATGATCTTGTGACCTGTTTGATCGCTGAAGATAACCCTTAATAACAAAACACTAAACCGAAACCCAGCCAGCACATAGCTGCACGTCGCTGCAATTACAACGAAGAGAAACTGCAGTGTAAATGAAGGCTCCCGCTGTGTTGCTAGACAACAGAAAGAAGGCCAGAGGGTCACGGCAACATGGCTGTCAATCTCACTGCATCGTGTTCTGCCCAGATTGGGTTTAATAACACCCAATGGTTTGATTTCTGAATATGATAAAGCTTCAGTGGAGCGTCTTTTTTCGGATTATCAGGCTTTGTTCCAGAGCGTATTTAGCCGACGGCTCTCCTTAAAATCTCTAAGATGTCTCTGAGCTGCTGTTATGGACACAAAATAATAAGACGGGAGGGTTTCTTTAATATGTTACTGGCTGCAAGTACAGCAACAATGTGATTTGTGTTTTACAAGTTTATTGATTGACCAAATAACTGATAAAGTCTTTCTCACATTTTTCTTCTCCACTGAAGCACAAGAAAACGTCTGTTCCTCCACAGATAGTGGGACCACTAGTGACTGCCTTAAGACTTTAGCTTCCTTTATTATGTTAAATATCAGAATTTCAGTTGATTTATGTTTGTCAGGACATCATTTGCCAGGATAAAATGATGTTGATAGAAAACATCATTTTTAAGTCCTTCTTTGCAAATCCTGTCACCATTCAGAATACTGGGAAACGCTACTGACTTCAACTGAAATGTCATTATGCTGAAGGTAAGAGCATCAATGCTGCTGCTTTTCATAAGTGTGCATGAATAATTTTCCCTTGACGCCATATTGTGAGGATCTAGACGCACATTTAAAATTCAACAATGGCACAACATATTAAAGTCTTTTGCTGCAAACATGCAAGCTGTTTGAACAACCCAGTGAGCATTTATGGATTATTTCTGAGCAAAGAAAAACAAAACAAAACAAAAAAAAACAGAAAAAGAAGAGGAATGAGGGTTAAAATGCTCCAACCAATTTCGAAGGCAATTTTACAGTGACTCTGCAGAGTTAACTTGACATGCTCATGTGGGTGCTCATACTGGCACTTAGAAAAGAAAACAGTTCTAGGTATGCGATAGTCAGACATTACTTGGAATTGGGAAACTAAAGACCTAAAAAGAATAGAAAGCAAAGCTGAAAGATTGAATTTAGAGCTGGCACGACAGGAGAAGTACATTTATACAAACCATAATATCCTCCATTAATGGAATGAACTATAAGATATGTCGGAATGTATACTACATGGGAAAACCATTCTGTCAGATTATTAAAATCAAGGCTGTTATGAAGAACATTAATCTGCAACTATAGCTCCTCTTGCAATTTCAGTTTAATGATTCTGTTTCAAATGAAAGAATTGAACATCTACACTGTGCTGGAGAAATAAGCGAGTTGAAGTGGGGGAGCTTGGGTTTGCAAAAATGTACAAAAAAAAAAAAAAACTTAACAGTTAGCTGCTTTATCAACTGTCATCCTTAATCTGAATCTCCCCATTTCAACAGTATTTAAAAGTTTTTGCTGTGTTGTCACCCTTAAATTTCTTTCAGTTCTTCAGTTGGATTTCAGACAAAAATAACCTGATTAAAAACTCTAGTTTTCCAAAGATGGTTCAATTTATTAGTGGGAAACGGATCTCCCGGCCAACCGGGATATGTGAAAAGTAATCCCCCCTAAGCCAAAACTGAGCAACCTTTGTGGACAACAAAGCATGATTTATTGTTTGCAATAACTAACAATGCAACTTTTGCCTATCTATAAAGGATTCTTTTTTTTTTATGGACTGAATTACTTGAATTCAGTTCCAATGCAGGCTTTTCAAACATGACTGTCTTAGTTAAGGTCATGGCACAGTGTTATGAATTGGGTTAATTGTGGTGAGGGTTCCAGAAATTCAGGCAGCACAGGTGAACGATGAGGCTAGGTATGAGATATTCCATAATTCCATAATTTATTGAAGGAATAGTGTCACGTGATTTTTGACTTTCCAGAAAACACCGTATGTCTTTATATTGTAATGTACTTTGTTAGATGCAATATCCGAAAAAATTTTTACTAAATTTGTTGATAAATATTTAAACATAAAATACATTTAATAAAGATTGTGAAACAGTCATATTTATGTAAACCATTTGTGACTTCAAACTTTATATGGAAAAATAATAAAGAATTAATAGAATTTATTTATTTATTCCAATGTTACGGGGAGAATGGATCATTACAGACATTTAAAATAAACGGTTCCCCCGCTTTAACACTTTAAAATAAAGAGAAAATGTTATGAAAATCACAGGAAATATTGTTGATAATAAGGGGAATTAACACAGTAAAAGACTTTTTAGGTAAATTAAGTTGTTTCCATTTTAGAGAGGGGGAACAGATTTTATCAGGCGCTTAAGATATTTTGTTCCCCCATCCTAACTTTGGCAAAAAAAGAGCAAATGTTATGAAAATCACATGAATTATTGTTGATCATAAGGGGAATTAACACAGTAAAAGACTTTTCAGGTAAATGAATTTGTTTCCATTTTAGAGAGGGGGAACAGATTTTATCAGGTGCTTAAGATATTTTGTTCCCCCATCCTAACTTTAGCAAAAAAAGAGCAAATGTTTTCAAACTTGCAGGATTTCTTATTGATTATAAGGGGAATTAACACAGTAAAAGAGTTTGCAGGTAAATTAATTTGTTTCCATTTTAGAGAGGGGGAACAGATTTTATCAGGCGCTTAAGATATTTTGTTCCCCCATCCTAACTTTGTCAAAAAAAGAGCAAATGTTATGAAAATCACAGGAATTATTGTTGATGATAAGAGGAATGAACACAGTAAAAGACTTTTCAGGTAAATGAATTTGTTTCCATTTTAGAGAGGGGGAACAGATTTTATCAGGTGCTTAAGATATTTTGTTCCCCCATCCTAACTTTAGCAAAAAAAGAGCAAATGTTTTCAAACTTGCAGGATTTCTTATTGATTATAAGGGGAATTAACACAGTAAAAGAGTTTGCAGGTAAATGAATTTGTTTCCATTTTAGAGAGGGGGAACAGATTTTATCAGGCGCTTAAGATATTTTGTTCCCCCATCCTAACTTTGTCAAAAAAAGAGCAAATGTTATGAAAATCACAGGAATTATTGTTGATAATAAGGGGAATTAACACAGTAAAAGACTTTTCAGGTAAATGAATTTGTTTCCATTTTAGAGAGGCCGGACACATTATTCCAGGCAGCTGAAATATCCATTCTCTCCTCTTCTCCAATAACTTTGAGAAATAAAAAGCACCTGTTTCCAAATTCTCAAAAAATATTATGTGTGATAGCATACTAGACATTTCCTTAATCCAGTAATGTCATATTTTACATTAGAACGGGATTTACCAAAAAGTTTATACTCTGATCTTTTCAGGAAGTCTTTATTTTTGTGCCCTGGTATCGGCCAGCTTCCCTCCTCCTCCTTTGTCAGAAATGAAAAATTATAAATGCACACAACGTGTTGGAAATCTGTGTTTGTTGACTGACTTTTATTTGTCAGGCTTACGAGACAAAAGCTGAAAAAAAGATCGATTCACTTCGCGTTTAAAATAACACAAAACAGCGTAAAAAGACCTCCACACAAGACCTCGTTTATTGATGTATGTATTTTTATTTCGATAGCTGCCGATTAAACTGAAAGTTACAACATTGACGTGATTATATGAGTAGTTTTTACCGAGAAATCGATCAGAAGCGCCGTGAATATGGTCAGATCCGCCGGATCCACTTCTCTGGCTGCAATGCGCGCTCCCGACACAGGGGGAACAGATTTTCTCAGGGGAACAGAATTTCTCACAAGACCTGTAACCCACGTGATAGCTGCGCTGTGACGTAAAATGGGCATTAGCCAATGAAAGGCGGACCCTGTGGCAAGGTCCATGATTTACCTCGATCTGAAGCTCCAACAAGTAAGCTGGAGAAAGGTTTTAAGATGTATGCCTTGTTACACAGATACAAAAGTGAGTTTTACTTTCTTTTAACTTTTTGACTAACATTAGCTTTAGCTTATGCTAGTAGGCAATATTCTCTGACACTTTTGGTATAAAAATGTGCTACTTAAGTATTGTTAAAAAAAGAAATTTAAAATAAGCTAGTTTTAAAATTTATAACTTATTCTGGCCTATTGACCTTCATTTTACCTGTAGTTAAAGCAGATTGTTTGCCAAGATCTCTTGGCAAACAATCAGTCAGTCTGGGAAACAATCAGTAGGAAGTTCCAGCTTTTCACACTGATCTGTGAAAGCCATAGACCAGCAGGAGTTCGGAGAAGCTCTCTTTAGACAATGGAGAAACTGGTGTTTGGGGGGAGTTTGCAGGGAGTTTCTAACTTTGAAAAGGGTCAGAGACGGGTCCTGGTTGGATGAGCAAAGATACGCCTTATTTGAATAAATTAAAGAAAAGATAAAACTTTCCACACAGAGTAACAAATCAGATTTTGCTCTTTGCAATTTCTCCAAGGACGTTCTTGCTTTCTTGTTTGTCGTTTCCATCTTTTGTCTTTTTTCCTTTTCTCAGGTAAATTCATGTGTTGTTTGTGCTCTGAGGTTTCTGATGTTATCTGATGTGCTTTTCTGGTGATAGTATACATTCTGTCTTGAATAAATGCTGATTATTGTGACGCTGTCATCTCTGCGTGATCTCAGTCCTTGCGCACAGCATTTTCTGTATCCGGGCATAGAGAGGATATAACGAGTCAAAAGGATTTTAAAGTTTTATAATTTCTCCTCTCTTAATAGCATCTAAACATTTTCATTCAAAGTTTTTACCTTATTTTGTATTTATTTTCAAGTAGCCAATGTATCGTACTACTCTTTAATTGCTTGTTGGGTCCATGTGTAGATGTTTCATCTAATCTTTTATCTTGCCGCGAACCTCACCGTCATCTTGGTCAGATCCATCTGTTGAATTGAATTGGGTTGATTGTTGTGAGGACAGATGCGCTTGGACACAGGTTGAAGTGAAAATGATGATAGTTTTAATGATAATCACAGAAATCCAGGCAGTACAGATGAACAGAGAGGCTAAGAACTCAGACACACTGGTAGGACTGGAATGACACATGACACAGGGACTAAATTAACCAAAAAACACAGAAACCTAAATCCTCACACAGAGCCTCTTGATTAGATCTAGGTTCAGACCATCAAAGTACAATCTCCATCCACACTGCTCTTTTATTAAATGCTTTGTAAAATTTACATCAAGAAGCACACATCATCCTTTTAGTTTTCCCATTAATTTTATCTTAATCTTATAAAAGTCGTCTAATGTGAGACAGACCTTTGTGTTTCTTTCATCACCAGTGGTTTTTGCCTTGCACCTCTCCCATGGATGACATTTTGGCACAGTATTCTTCCTATTTTTAAATAGTGAGCACACACTGACCTTAAGAGACAAGTTAGACCATAGTGGAGTTTTTGTGAGCTCATGGGTGGGTCAATGTTCTTTCGGTGAAATTTTAGTTTGAGGTTCACCGCTGCTCCATGATTTCTCTATTTTAAGTTTTGTAGCACTTTTTAAGACCGGTAAATCTCAGGGACTTACTTTATCAGACAGGTTAAGTACTTTCTTGTTTATGCAGGTTTGGGAGTAAGCAGGTGTGAATATGGCTAGTGAAAAGGAGCTTCTCAAAAATACAGTTAATTCATAATTCAAGAGGGGGAGCCATTACTTTGTCCAGCAGGGATACGTTGGCTTAGAGAGCCGTTTCCTATTAATAAATAAAATCATAATTTAAAATAGCTTTTTGTGTCTCATTTATAAGTGTCTCATTTTAAAACTTGTGTCCATCCATCCATCCATCCATCCATTTTCTTCCGCTTATCCGGGGTCGGGTCGCGGGGGCAGCAGCTTCAGAAGGGAGGCCCAGACTTCCCTCTCCCCAGCCACTTCTTCCAGCTCCTCCGGGGGAATCCCAAGGCGTTCCCAGGCCAGCCGAGAGACGTAATCCCTCCAGCGTGTCCTGGGTCTTCCCCGAGGCCTCCTCCCGGTGGGACGTGCCCGGAACACCTCACCAGGGAGGCGTCCAGGAGGCATCCTTACCAGATGCCCGAGCCACCTCAACTGGCTCCTCTCGACGTGGAGGAGCAGCGGCTCTACTCTGAGTCCCTCCCGGATGACCGAGCTTCTCACCCTATCTCTAAGGGAGAGCCCAGCCACCCTGCGGAGGAAACCCATTTCGGCCGCTTGTACCCGTGATCTCGTTCTTTCGGTCATGACCCAAAGCTCATGACCATAGATGAGGGTGGGAACGTAGATCGACCGGTAAATCGAGAGCTTCGCTTTTTGGCTCAGCTCTCTCTTCACCACGACGGACCGGTACAGCGCCCGCTTCACAGTAGACGCTGCCCCAATCCGCCTGTCGATCTCCTTTTTCCCTCATTCGTGAACAAGATCCCCAGATACTTAAACTCCTCCACTTGAGGCAGGACGACCCCCCTGACCCGGAGAAGGCACTCTACCCTTTTCCGGCTCAAGACCATGGCCTCGGATTTGGAGGCACTGAGCCTCATCCCGGCCGCTTCACACTCGGCTGCGAACCGCTCCAGTGAGAGCTGCAGATCACGTTCCGATGAAGCCAACAGGACCACATCATCCGCAAAAAGCAGAGATGCGATCCTAAGGCCACCAAAACGGATCCCCTCAACACCTCGGCTGCGCCTAGAAATTCTGTCCATAAAAGTAATGAACAGAATCGGTGACAAAGGGCAGCCTTGGCGGAGTCCAACTCTCACCGGAAACGAGCCCGACTTACTGCCGGCAATGCGGACCAGACTCTGACACCGGTCATACAGGGACCTGACAGCCCGTATCAAAGGGCCCGGTACCCCATACTCCCGGAGTACCCCCCACAGGGCCCCCCGAGGGACACGGTCGAACGCCTTCTCCAAGTCCACAAAACACATGTAGACTGGTTGGGCGAACTCCCATGCACCCTCCAGGACCCCGCTGAGGGTGTAGAGCTGGTCCAGTGTTCCACGACCAGGACGAAAACCACACTGCTCTTCCTGAATCCGAGGTTCGACTATCCGACAGACCCTCCTCTCCAGGACCCCTGAATAGACCTTACCAGGGAGGCTTAAGAGTGTGATCCCCCTGTAATTGGAGCACACCCTCCGGTCCCCCATTTTAAACAGGGGGACCACCACCCCAGTCTTCCAGTCCAGGGGAACTGCCCCCGATGTCCATGCGATATTGCAGAGTCGCGTTAGCCAACACAACCCCGCAACATCCAGAGCCTTAAGGAACTCCGGGCGGATCTCATCCACCCCCGGGGCCCTGCCACCGAGGAGCTTTTTGACCACCTCGGCGACCTCGTCCCCAGAGATTGGAGAGCCCAACCCAGAGTCCCCATGCTCAGCTTCCTCAACAGAAGGCATGTTGGTGGGATTGAGGAGGTCTTCGAAGTATTCCGCCCACCGGCCCACAATGTCCCGAGTTGAGGTCAGCAGCGCACCATCCCCACTATAAACAGTGTTGGTGCTGCACTGCTTCCCCCTCCTGAGACGCCGGATGGTGGACCAGAATCGCCTCGAAGCCGTACGGAAGTCTGTCTCCATGGCCTCTCCAAACTCCTCCCACGCCCGAGTTTTTGCCTCAGCGACAACCCGAGCCGCATGCCGTTTCGCCCGCCGGTACCTATCAGCTGCTTCTGGAGTCCCACAGGCCAAAAGGCCCGGTAGGACTCCTTCTTCAGCTTGACAGCATCCCTCACCGAAGGTGTCCACCAACGGGTTCGAGGGTTGCCGCCGCGACAGGCACCAACAACCTTGCGGCCGCAGCTCCGATAGGCCGCCTCGGCAATGGAGGTACGGAACATGGTCCACTCAGACTCAATGTCCCCCACCTCCCCCGGAACGTGTTTGAAGTTCTGCCGGAGATGAGAGTTGAAGCTCCGTCTCACAGGGAACTCCGCCAGACGTTCCCAGCAGACCCTCACTACACGTTTGGGCCTGCCAGGTCTGACCGGCTTCCTCCCCCACCACCGGAGCCAACTCGTCACCAGGTAGTGGTCAGTGGACAGCTCCGCACCTCTCTTCACCCGAGTGTCCAAGACATACGGCCGCAAATCCGATGAGACGATGACAAAGTCAATCATCGAACTGCGGCCTAGGGCGTCCTGGTGCCAAGTGCACATATGAACGCCCTTATGCCTGAACATGGTGTTCGTGATGGACAATCCGTGACGAGCACAGAAGTCCAACAACAGAACACCGCTTGGGTTCAGATCGGAGGGGCCGTTCCTCCCAACCACGCCTCTCCAGGTCTCACTGTCATTGCCCACGTGAGCGTTGAAGTCTCCCAGTAGAACAAGGGAGTCCCCAGGAGGGGCACTCTCCAGTACCCCCTCTAAGGACTCCAAGAAGGGTGGGTAATCTGAACTGCCGTTCGGCCCGTAAGCACAAACAACAGTCAGAACCCGTCCCCCCACCCGTAGGCGGAGGGAGGCTACCCTCTCGTTCACCGGGGTGGACCCCAACGTACAGGCGCCCAAATGGGGGGCAACAAGTATGCCCACTCCAACCCGGCGCCTCTCACCGTGGGCAACTCCAGAGTGGAAGTACGTCCAGCCCCTCTCAAGGAGACTGGTTCCAGAACCAGAGCCATGCGTCGAGGTGAGGCCGACTATTTCTAGCCGGAACCTCTCAGCCTCGCACACTAGCTCCGGCTCCTTCCCTACCAGAGAGGTGACATTCCACGTCCCAAGAGCCAGCTTCTGCAGCCGAGGATCAGACCGCCAGGGTCCCCTCCCTTGGCTGCTGCCCATAGCACAATGCACCCGACCCCTTTGGCCCCTCGGACAGGTGGTGAGCCCATCGGAAGGGGGACCCACGTCTCCTCTTCGGGCTGAGCCCGGCCGGGCTCCATGGGTAAAAGCCCGGCCACCAGGCGCTTGCCATCGTGCCCCACCTCCAGGCCTGGCTCCAGAGTGGGGCCCCGGTGACCCGCGTCCGGGCGAGGGAAAACGCAGTCCAAAGTTCGTATTCATCATAGGGGTCTTAAAACTTGTGTATTTATCTGAAATATGTGATATGTGATGTATAAAGCTAATATTTTTACATCGCGGTATATGCATGTAGTGATTTTTTTCTATGCGTCCTGAAAGTGTGAGGATACATCTTCATTTGCTTTAAAGGGAGCTTCTAAGACCTTTCTATAATTTAACTTTTCACTTTCTGCCTCAGGTATCAAGGTTGTGAATCCAATCAACCTCAAAATGACTGCGGATATAATTAACATTAACAGCGAAAGCAGTGGAAATACACAAGACAAGCACCTCAGGTAAAATTGTGGGTTCAGGGTAATTTACTTTCATTGGTCCAAAGGTCAGGATAATTCAACAACAGAAATGTACATTTTAAATGACACTAAACTTGTCGCAGAAAATAAATTTTCTTGCAAAGTAAAAATAGCACCAACTGTATATTTTTATAGAAAAACATGAACAACCTCTTCCCCAACACATACATTTTCTCAGTAATAAAAGAAGTACTGCTAAGACAAAAGAGGTACACTGTAATTACCATTTTGTTAGGAAGCACTAAGTTTTTCTCTAACCTTTCTTTTCTAGTTAAAAAGTGTCTAAATGTGAACATTCTGGAGCTGGAGCTTGACTGAGTGATTAAAACTAAAACAGCAAGAATGTCAATTATTTGAATCCGAGCCTTGGGTTTTTTTCTGCATGGAGTTTCCCATGCATGTTTACTCCTTTCTCTTTCCACTGTTCAAAGACATGGCTCTTAGATTAATTTATTTTGCTAATTTGCACCTAGGGATGAGTGTGGGTGTGTGGCTGTTTGTGTGATGTGTCCTATCTGCACCGCCTGTCACCCAGTGACCACTTGGGATAGACAACACCCCACCCATGATTGCATAAGTGGGTATCCACACTGAGAATTAATATGCCTGCGGGCATTTTTTTATTTTAAAAGTGAATGTAAGCATGGCAACATCTGCCTCCGCTATCATAACCACGTGATCAATGTTATCCTGGAAGAAAATGGTTTTGGCTGTTCATAATGTTTATCTTCTGAATTTCTTTTTCAGTAGAGCATAAAATTATTATTATTTTGGATCGTCTAGACGCAAAATAACCCCAAAGTGATCTGTGCTACACCACATCTACAGTGTAAGGAGATGCACATGAAAGGGACCGTGATTGCGACTGAGTGCCAAAGTGAAATAGTCCATTTGCCTTATAGACTCCTTAATGGTAAAGTACAGGAAACCGCTGGTTCTTGCAATTTTGCTACACAAGGTGAGACTGGGTGTGTGTGTGTGTGTGTGTGAGGGGATAGGAGTGATGGGAGACGGTGGTTTCAGGGTATCAATATTCCCTGTATAAACCACATTTAGTATCAATACATTTTATTTCACAACTTTTAGCATAGCAATAGAGTAAAATACATTAGAAAATATTTTTTTATATTTTGGAGAAGGTCAAATATGAGGCGAAACTCTAATAGCAAAACTCCGTGTTGCTGAAATGAGCTATATAAATGAACTTGATTGACTGACTATAAAAAACAAATTATATAATCCATCTTTAAGTAACATTTCACATTTTATTCTGTCTCCATGGAAGCTTAGAAAGATGTGAAGGTTTAAACTTTTTATTGGCACAACATTTTTTTCTAAGAGCAATATGTGGACATATTTGTAAAAAAAAATTGTCCTCAGCGCATCTGTGTCGGACAGATGTAAGACATTTCACTGTTGCAGGACAGTACAAGCAAAATTGCAGCAGACCGACTACTTCATTTTTTTTTCAACATTACAAATTATTTAGGTCAGATTGGTCATTTTGAAAATAAAGGAGACTGAAATACCATAGAATCTTCAGTACGATTATTACTGTACAGGGCTCACTTCCAATTGAGAATGAAAAACCAAGAGTCTCCACACACACAGTGGCAGATTTTAAGCACTCACCTTTATCAAGTGTAATGAGCTTGATCAAAACCAACGAAAAGCCAAAATTAAGCCCCCAGGTCAATAAATAGAAATGTTATGGTCTGCAGACAGGTTTTAAGCTCCAGGCCCAGAGGGCCACTGTCCTGTATTTTTTAGATGTGCCTCTCCTAAATCTAGTAATTAGGCCTTTAGTAGGATTCTGGATAACTTGTCTACATACTGAAGAGGTAAATCACCATTTGATTCCGGCTTATTAGATCAGTATTGCATCTAAAAAATGCAGGACAGTAGCCCTCGAGGACTGGACTTTGACACGGCTGAACAGTCGCAGGAAAAATGCTGACTGACTGAAACTTTTCACAAGGAGGGCAAGCCACAAACAAGCCACAAAACAATCAGGTGGTTCAGGTTTCTGAACCACCTGATTGTTCAGAAACCCGTAATGTATTCAAGTATTTTATTGGAAAGTGTGGAGGGTCGAGAAGGTTCACAAACAACAGTCTGAAGTAAGTTCTTTGTTGAACTGAGCCCTGCAGTTCCCATCAATTGCAAAGCATAAACAATATTCACAGAAAAAATCTGTCATCTTTATGGTTTTGTCTCTACAGAGGAATGGTTGATCATCACACGCAGATTGTGATGAGGTGATTGCAGACAGATGAGTGATCTGCAGCAATCAGCCATGTCCTTCAACAAAGATCCTGTGTCCTATGTACTATGTCAGATTAGAAAGACGGCCTAAAACGTATTATTAGACAAGCAATAAGTCATGTCAAGCCACAAAATCATTATAAAATTCTAAATAATCAAACACATTTTGGCATTTCATATTTATAGCTTGATAGATGGTTAGATTGATTTTTTTTTTTTTTAATGTGAAGTGATACTCAAAAGACACAGCAATGTGCAAATCTACATCCGTGTCTCCTGGCAACAATAACCATACCATAATATAAAAATATGCTATTTGCTTACAGTTTAGAAGATAACTTGCAACAACATCTAATTCTTGTGAGTTTTACATCCAAAGCCGATGTTAAAAATAAACGGCATTAGTGGTGTTTGTTCTTCCTATTTTCTCTTTTTTTTGCTGGATGGAGTTTTTATTTGATTGAATTGAATTTATTGCAATCCAACCTAATTTTATTAGAAGGGAATTAAAGTCAGTTGAACATGCAATGTCAGTTTATATCATTTAAATAGTTTGTGCCAACAAGTTAAATACCAACTTGTAGCGCAGCAACATTGCTGTGCATTTGCTTGATTATTCACTATTCAAAACTGATGTTTTCCAGATAGGAGATAAGCTTTGGCAATTGCTTCAGTGTTTTTATTTTTTGTTTTGTTTTTTTTTGTTTTTTTCACAAAGCTTATGAGCACATTTGGAATGGAGAAAGATGATTGCCTGATGTGATGTTAACATCAGGTGGACAAGTGATTTATTGCACTACAGAGAACTCATTGTGGCCCTCCCCAGACATAAGGTTTATGTTTTGATATTGCTTTGAGCAACAAAGCAAAGCAGCCAAAGTCGTTTTCTCCAATTGTACTTTGGAAAGACACCATGAATCAGTCACCGCTGTCCCTTAGCTCAATCCAGCCTGTCGGAGTCTGTGAAAGAGCAAATGAGTTACGGCCATATAAGCAAGAGCAAGCATTGTGAAAGCAATCATTACAGGTCAAACAGTCATCTCTTCAGATGGGTTTTAGGAGTCTGATGTGGTGTGCTGCTTTACAGACCTAATGTTATAAAGATTTAATAGAACCGTTACACAAGCTCCAACCGTTTGTCGGCTGTATTCAGCTGTAAAAGACGGGAAGCAGTTGGAACGACTAGTGCAATAGTTTATTTGGAGCTATTCAAAAGTTTCTGGCCAGTGTATGCTAATGTTACCATAAAAATAAAACGCACACATCATTTTTGGTTTCTTTACACACATCTTTTCTGTAAAGAAATGTGTTAAAAACAGTAATTTGGAAAAGTGTTAATGCCATTTTCAACAACCTATGTCTACGTCTCTGAGGCCTTCGCAGGATAACTTTACTCATATGGATTCAAGTTATTAATTAGGTGACTTCTGAAGGTAAACAGTTATTTTTGGGGGCGTATCAGAAATAGTGGCTCAGTTTAATTACATCCCACATTTTTATGAATTTTATTTATTTATTTTTCTGTCTGCATTATGTAATTTCAATAAAAAAATATTTTTTTATGGATTTGTTGAACGTCTCAATATGTCGTGACAGCATGTTATGAGACACTGCCTTCTCCCAGTGCTCCCAGTGCCAACTTGAAACATCCAATCAGAGCCCAGAGGCAGCTATTAGCCCTGTCAATCACAATCTCCTGTGGCGCTGCTCATCCTCCCTTCCCTTCCTCCCCTTGCTCTCTGGTATTGCTACAGCTTTTCCCCGTCAGCAGATCCTGTTGTGAATGATCAATCTAGTTAGCATTGCCACTGATGACAGCGGTGGCTATGCTAACGGTTTTCTTGTAACACTTGGTTGTTTGTCCACCATTAGCAGATTTAGTAGCGAGTACTAGCCGATTACCTGTGTTAAAACACTCCTCCTTGATCTGATTGGTTGTCTTTGGTCAGAAGCAGTTATTTCTTCAGACGGCAACAGTAGCACAGGAAAGAGGTGGAGGAAATTGATTGAGATGATCTGTCTCATAACATACTGTCGCGATAAAAGAACACTTTAAAAGCTACGTACTGCAGCTTTAAAAGATGGGAACTGTTAACAAGATATGCAACTTTTTGATTGTCTATCAAACAAGACTTCCGATAAAATGCATCAAAATTTGTAGCTCCTGTGCTATGAACTGTTGGTAAGCTTTTCTTTTAACGAGCACATGAAGATATGGGAAGATCATGTAGGCATCAGCGACTATTGCAGGTATCTCTGCCTATCAGATGCTAATCCAGGAACCCAGCACGGTGCACCCTAACCCACAAGATCACAGAAATAAGCAGCTTGCAGGTGAAAACTCCCCACCCTCTTGCATTGGCTCATACAAATGCAAGAAAAGCTGCAATGGACCTAAAACATACCTGGGATTATAAAGAGACCTGAGAACAAGGTCAAAGACTCACAGAAGAACACAAAGCAAGTTAAACTTAACTTCCACTTCATCCCCCAGGCTCTGAAAATACTTAGGAGATAGTTGAAGCAGGCTGCGTTGAAAGCTTCCCCGCTGGCACGCAAAGCTTTACTTTTGATGTTAATTCCTTGAAAGCTGTTTCTTTAGCTGGGGATTAGTGCATGAAGAGCCCGGCTTACCATGCTGTGGCTAATAAAGATGAAACATCTAGCACAGGTACTTGTACATACACTCGCATGGGAACGGTGCCCATAAAGTTGCCTTAATTATAGAGAACTGACTTCGCTTCAGTAGCTATAAGAATGGGATGGCTTTTTTTTTTTTTTTTTAGTTTAAAAATACTGTGGAATTAAATTCTGGAAATCCTCTGTGTTCTTTAGACACAAAACTCGAAGGTAAAAATAATGAGTATATAGGCCCATCACTTTCTCAGCTCATATGATCAAAGCTGCCTTCACACTTTGTGCTTTCAGCCTCCCCAGCTTCAATCTCCTTAGGATTCTGTAAAAAGGACTGACAATTATGAAGTGTGTCCATTACAGCCGCTGATTAGCCTCCGTATCTGTTCTGGTTTGAGCGAATGTCGCAGTTAATGATTCCGTGGCAGCATGCACTGAAAGCCGACACCACAATTCATCTGCCTGGCCAAAATCTCCATGATTAATAGATGTTCTACAAGAACATTCGGCCCTTTGAATATTTGAAATGCTTCCCCCCATCACTGAGCCCTTCTGTTTTGACAGTTTAGGGAAGTAAATTAATCAGTCCCATCACTGAGCCTACTCCGCGCACCAGCAGAAGGAAAGGTTTTCCTTTGACTACTTAGCTGTATTTCAATAATTAATGCAAAGATGATTAATTCCTGTGACCTTTAATCATTAAATTTATAGATATAATTTAACACCCCTCTCAATATATTGACAAAAATCAGCATATTCCCCAAAGAAGCTTTATGTACCCTGCCCTGTGCATTAACACAACAACAATTCATGATAACCTCAAATCAACCCAGCTTATAAGATTTTCATTAACACTAAAACCATACAGTTGGTCAGCATTCAACCTGCCTGTGCTCGTTGCTTCTGCTGCTGTCCGTCCCCTGGGCAAACGTCACGGCCAAGCTCCGTGGTGATTATGGGTAAATCTACGACCCAGTTTGTTGCCAGTGGAAAAAGCGCTAACACACTCCGGTCACGGTTGTCGACTTGCATACAGCTATATCATGTGACAGGAAGGCGCAATTACGTGGAAGCCAATGAGGTTTGTAGGACGATGGTGAATCTTATCCATCGGATTTGTAATGATATGGATGGACACCACACAGCTGAAAACAGATATTTACAACAACAACAAAAAAAAACTGCATGAAAAGACACACAACCTCTTTTTCTTACGTTAAATAAGTAAACTTGTCCTCTTTTGGGTCAGGCAGTATTACTAAGCAGAGGTATTTCTATTTTGTAAGTTCTAAAAATGATGAAAGAAAGCTTCACAGCTGTTTATTTTATTTTATTTGAAATGGTCACCTACACTAAGACCTCTATGTCTTAAAACAATTTAGGAAAAGACCCAGACGATGATCTAAGTTTCACATGGGTTATTGTGCATCGTAGTAAATTGGAAATGCAGTTTTCACCTACTTTCTTCTGTGATTTCATGGAGAGAGAAAAAATCAAAAGAAATGATCCAAGATGTCAGGAAGGCAACTGTGAACCTTAACAACTGCGGTACAATTTCCAGATGTCTGACGGCGCCACGTTCATCTGTTCAAACAATGCTACGAACAGATGCATTGTTAGTTAATGGAGAGAATGATCACCAGTCATGCTGCTGAGGAAGGAGATGGGCTCTGTGTCCCAGAGATGAAAGTGTTTCGGTGTGTGTGTGTGTATCAACCATTGAATAAAAGCAAAACACCTTTGCTGGCTGAAAGCTGGTGAGACGTTTATTATGTGCAGTAAAAGAAAGTCCTGCACTGATGTGGGCTGAAAGCACGCTAAGGGAGAAAAAAGCCATTATCCCAACAGTAAGATTTACAAATTACTCAAGAGCGAATACTTGTGAAATGAAATGAAAATTAAAGAGTTTGACCACAATGATTATTGTTACATTTGGAGAGAAAATGGGAGGACTGCAAGCCCACCTCAATAGTATTCTACCCGGGTTGCAGTAACTGGTTGATGAGTTGTTTGACCATCTATTTCCACAAAATAGACGGCATCATGAGGAGAGGGATCATATTGAGACTGTTTTTCAGACAAATTCGGTCACAAATTGGTCTTTCAAATGAATTGCGTATGCAAATCTAAATTACTTACAAAGTGGCTTAAAGACAAAAAAAATGTCAGTCTTTTGGAGTGGCCATCACAATGTCCTGACCTCAATCTTACAGGAAATTTGTGTACAGAGTTAAAACGACGTGTGTGTGAGCAAGGCAGCCATCAGTTCTTTCAAAAGGAATGGGCCAAATTTCTACCAAGCTATCATGAAAATCTATCGTAAGGACTGACAAAATCCCTTGACGCAAGTCATAAGTTTTACAACTCATGTCTACCAAATGCTAAGACAAATAATGTAAAATTCTTAGATTGAAGGAAAGAGAATGTTTTGTAGTTGTAGTTTTGTCTTTATGACAGACCACAACAAACTGAATGTCTTGTTGTACCACTCTTATGTAAGTTACCTAACCCTAAGCCAGATGGATGCTTTGACTGGGCCCAGGACAAGAACATCTTAGATGGAGCTCCATCCACATCATTCTTCAACTATTAGAAAATGTGTCATTATTCAGAAACTTACTCAATCCTCACCCATACTCTTCTCTTTCATTCTCCTCCCTTTCATCTGCTTCATTTTTATTATTTTTTGCTTTAGAACAGGTTCTATATTTTATATATATATATATATATATATATATATATATATATATATATATATATATAAAAAAATTTTCTTTCAATAGCAGGCTTATTTTAAAAAAAAGAAAAATCTTATAATCTTAACTATACTTGATAGTTAGAGGGCCCGGTTCTTGACTCCCCTTCACCTTGGCGTTGGAAAAACTGACCTCGCTGTCACCCCTATGTCTGTCAGCAAGGTGGTAGTTGGAATACCTTGCATTTACTGAGATGGTGCTTATTATAGAGAGTGTGCGAATCAATGCTGTAAAAGAAAATTGCCGATTCTTCTGTCAGGTTATAATATAAAGCCAAAAAATAAATTGCTAACCTTGCTTTATCAAAAAAGAAAAAAGTAATCGTTTCAGAAGCAATTACTGATCAACAGCTCTGTCCTTGTTACAAGTGTTGAACACTTGAAAACTTATATTGCACTACAGTACGACATTCTATTCTGGACTAAGCATTTATGTGTAGAGAAAACGATAGGAAGAGAATTTATTGTAAACAACTGACGTTACAGGAACATTCACAAAAGTAAAGAAAGCATTAATTACCAGCCTGTTTTCATTGAAAATAGGTTCATTATTGCAGGTTTTGTGTGAAAGTCAGGTATTTTCAATTAGGTTTAAAAGACCTTTCAAGTTCCTCACAACTAAACACAAATGTAGCTAAAACTATTTCTGACATGTGTGCAAATGTGAGGAAATTGGACACGTTTCAGGAAGGATGAGTCCTATAATGTCTTGCTCTGCAGTATACTGTATTCCATAGGAAGGCTTTTATTTAAGATAAATGGAAATGCATCCAGAAGTAGGGCATTTCATCCATCCATCCATCCATCCATCCATTTTCTTGCACCCTTTTTCCCTCAGTGGGGTCGGGAGGGGTGCTGGTGCCCATCTCCAGCCAACGTTTCAGGCGAGAGGCGGGGTACACCCTGGACAGGTCGGCATTTCATATAAATACGAATTAAAGCTATCTTAAAAAAGACATGTCTGAGTTTTCATATTTAGTGCTCTACAATGATCCATTCTATCTCCCTTTTCAATAAAAAAAGTGCCATTATTGTGTCAAGATCTGGAACACTGATGTGTAGTTTTCTTCTCCCAACACATAAACATGCAAACAAAGCAAAATGAAAAATACACACACGCGCACACACACACACACAAAGAACTGAAAAGTAAATATCCAAAGAGCTTGGCAAAATGGGAGGATTGTTCATAATACAGCATGTCATGTGGAGCATGGCAGCAAAAATGAAAAGCTCAGTCTGTTTTGATCTCGCCTCCAGTGCCAATAATATGCCTTCCTTCTTCCACAATATTAGTGATTTATATTAATACCGCAAGCCAGAGAGCTCCAAACTTTTCAAATCCATCACTTTACATGACTTATCAACTTCACTGACATGTCACTTAACTCTGTTTTATGATTATTTTACTTAAAACAGCCGCTGATGGTTGTTGTAAGTATAGCGAAAATGATACGAAAAAAAAGGATTTCAAGTGCATTTAACTCCTGTTTAAAAAAAAAAAAAAAAAGTGTGTTGCTTTGTACTGCAGGTTAGCTTACAGCTGACACTTGGCTTCTTATAATCACTTCACTTTTCAATAGCTTAAAAGTCATTGCTTTAAATTGCATCACATGAGAATTGAATTGTTACAGTAGAGCAAAACAGTGCAGTGAACTGCATTACTCAGTGATGTCATCAGATAAGTCGGCGGCATGAAGCGGTTCTAAGAATTGGGGATGAATGTGGCTTGTGTTACTGGGACATGTCATCAGCAAATAGGTTGCAGGGATTTGTAGTGATCATTTTATCAGGTGTCAAAGTAAATTAAGAAAAAAGTTTTGATAACTAAAAAAAAAACAATTCTTTGATCAGTTTGTTTTTGATGGGATGGTTTGTTTAAAGTATGCTGGTTCTAGAGACTCCTTTAAAACATTTGGAAATATTAATTATTAGTATGCTAGTCTGTTTTATTTTTACTTTTTTAAATGCCCTGTTTTGTGGGCATTTTATTCAGAGTGGATAAACTAAATTCAGGCTTAACTTGCTGCCAGCACTCAAGCGTAACATACAAAAATAGCAAAACTCAAACAGACAAATAACAACACCTGACATAATTAAAAGAGTCAATGTTAAAATAAAAACAAGGCAACCTTATTTCATTCATTTCATTACCATTTCTCAACACAACAAGCACGACAATTAGCAAACATATCTAGGTTGTTAAAATGTGACGAACCTATCTAAAAAGCTACTGTGTTCCCAATTGTACCATTGTTGTTCTGAGGCAGTCTGGGACTAAAACAAAGATCCTTGAAGATCAAGGTAATGTGGATCATTGGCTATTAGTTGACTGTGAATCTACAAACAAGAAGAGGTAAAACAAAAAAATAAATTATTTCTATCTATCTATCTATCTATCTATCTATCTATCTATCTATCGGCTTTAGACAAGTTGCATGTCATCAGTTATCATAACTACTAATGGTGCCACATCTGTGCAGATTATTCACCAGACAACTGTCTTTGATCAATTATTTGAAAGATGTTGGAGTCTTGTCAGAGAAGAGAATCCTTAAAAGAGAAAAAGAATAGTATTTCAAAAATCGGGTCCTTGTGAATAAACTTCTTAAATGTTTCTTAAAACTGCCAAACAATTTCACCCTGCAGTATGACAGAATCATTGTAGGAAAATAAGTTTGAAATTCTGCAAAATATGAGAGTGGAACTATGTCGTGGAATCTGTTTTTGTGCACAACTTGACATGTTTGCAGAACTTTTGCAAGGTAAAGTGGGCAAATATTACCAATGGCACGCAGATAGACTACAAATAGGAACGACCGAATGGTGAAATTCAATTGTGCTTGGTTTCGAGTGTGAACACTTATGGAATCAGGTTAGCGCGCTTTTACTTTTATATTTCTCCCCGATTTGTTTGGCATTGAACAGAAATGTAAAGGAAAAAAACATCAAATCAAGGGTGTAAAAGGTTTTCAACGTGATCTATCATAACCTTAAAAACAAATTTTTCCGGTGCTGTCTACGCTTTTGAAAACCACTATAAAACATATAAGGCAGTCATTTGTGATAGCTTGACGGCAAAAAGAAAAGGGGGGGGGAGGGGAAGAGCTGAACAAACCCTGTGGAGCTCTTTAAGTGAATCACACAGTCAGCCTATCTGTTTCTGTCTGTTACAGGAAAAGGATTACCACAAACGCACACGAGCTCGCAGACTTACAGCAAGCGTACCTTGAGTTCCGGTTGTTTACTGCGCTGCAGCGTAGTGTGACGTATGAGATACTTCTCATTCGGTCCAGCTGCAGCACAACTTTGGCAGCCTCTGACAGACTGCAGAGATAACTTCAATTCTTTTACACTTCAGGTGACAGAGTTGTGAAGATTGCTCCTTGCTGCTCCAGAAGGCATTTCGACATTCTCGGCATGCTGCGTACACAAAGCCCTCTGCCATGCAGCCAGCCCCATTACATACACAGCACAAACCGCATATGCAACGCTATGCGTTACAGTGTCCTGAACTTTGCAAATTCCCCTCCAGCTGTCCTTCAGCAATAATATTCAAGCAGATGCTTATTCCTGCTCTCTTTCTACCTGCAGTATTAAGGTTTGGTTTTTGTTGGTATTGTAGCTTTCAGGTATACAATTTTGTCCCACTGTGAGAAAGTAATATAACTCTCTGTCAACGGCGGCAAAGTCGAAGTGTGTAAAGGTGCATAACGCCGTGTTAACATTACTGAAATTGTAATCTGAAGCTTGGTTTGCTGCTGTAGAATATATGGGCAATGTCAGGCTGCCTGTTTTAGCACAAATTCACATTCATGCATACGCTTGCACTCATTTAGCTCGTCATTTTCTTGCCGTGTTAAAAAATGCAATAGTTTAAAGTTTTGGGGGGGATTTTTAGATTGTAGGTATGTTTTTAATAAAGCTTTTCCAATATCTAGTTAACGTTGAGCTTGCAGCAGCCTGCGTTCAGTCTGCGTGGAAACCAACTGCTCCATTATTAATGTTTCCATGCCATCCTCCAGTCCATTTCAAATATTCGCAAAGGCATCCCAACGTATGATCCACATGTACACAGTTTGGATGATTACAGAGTTGTACACCAGGTGAAAAGCAAAAATACAGCAATGTCTTGTAGGTGTAAAACTTTAAACAATCATGTTATACTGCAGATAAGCAATAAATGGCAGCAAGTATTTTCCATTTTCCATAAAAGTATTTTACTCATTTTATTATTAATTTAAAAAAAAAAAGGTTTTCTCTGTTGCTTCTTCATAAACCACACCACATTCTACGCGTTCTCGGTCAGTTGGCTGTCTCCTCAGAAGCTGATCATATGATTTCTTTGCCATGCTGCTTAGTGTATTGTATCTACACTAGGCAGAAAAAGAAAACCGTGTTGCAGAACACAAAGCCAATCACTTTTTTTTTTTCCAGAGCAAAATAGAACAATGTGGACATGTGAAGCCATTTTCTAACCAGATTCAAAACATTAACGTGTCTTCGAATGATAAAAAATAAAAAATTAAATTAATACTAATTTATTAAATATTCAAATTTCACAGGTCATTTAGCTGGAGGAGAGCAAGCGATTGTCACCTCACTGCGTTAAGCTCCATCAGAAATTAATTTTTATCAAAGTATAACATTCCTGGTCCCACCTTGTAGAGATAGACAGGACTCTAAAGACATTTCCATAGGGAATTTAAAAAAACAAAGATGCTGCTTACTTTAAAGTCAAAGTCAGAAATCTCCAGTTCAACTTCTAATAGTCCATTTGGTAACTAGAAGCGAGTTAATGTGCCCTGTCTTTATTAGCCTTGAATCCAAGTAAGAGGCGTTATTGGACAAACTGACCCGCATCCATTAAGAATGCTTGTTGATTTTATTTCAGCAGCCCTCAGTGCCACCTCCTGCACATATTACCTGTTAAAAGTGTTACTACAGCTAGCTTGCCAATAGCGAACAACTTAAAAGCTTTGTGACACATCAAGATGCCTTTTTCCAATCCCCCACAGCATCAATGCAAAGGTGCAAATTTGGATGTGATAAGAAAATGTGCCAGGTTGTGTCAATCTGTGGTACTGTGCACTTTATTTCTCCTCTAAGACAGATGTCTTTAAATCTTTTTGGTGCAGTGTTGGGAAAATATAGCACTCTCAGTAGACATTTTTTTGCAGGTCAAGTAACCCTAATATTTGATGCTATATAAAATATCATACCAGTGTGTTTTTTGAAGTACTCTTTTACTCTTGAAGGAAAACATTTCCCCAATCACTATGGTTCCACGCGGAAGTATTAGTAAGGCTTGAAACATATTTTGCCACCTTACAGCCCAAAAACTTGAGTAAATATTTTGGACAGGTATAATGTTGTGAGTGTAAATCAAAGTTAGGCATTACAAGCTTTGACTATGTTACAGAACACTGTTCTGCAGCGAATGGCGATTCCATAAAGCACTGATTCAGGGTGTCTGAATGCAAACGGACACCAAACTTCAAATGTGTATAGGTGAAAAGAAAACTTAAAGCTATGTGTTGTTCTCTTTTCACCCCTCTGAGTTGTCCTGTCCCATAAAATTACAATAAAACACACAAGTTTGTTTTTGTAGTGTGACAAATGTAAAACGTTTCAGGGAGGTGAACGTTTTGGGAAGCATACGCGTTGCCTTATGCGAATGTTGTGCTACTGCTGAGATAACAACCTAAGCACAGCTATGTTAATAACAGAGGAGTAATTTGTGTTTTCCATCTCAACAGAGCCAAGATATCGATGACATTATTCTCAACAAACTGTCAAATGCTCAGCATGCGGCAAAGGAAGGCATAAAAACGTTTAAACGCTAAAGGTTTTGTTGCATTCGGAGATGTACGCATCACACCTTACAGCTGGATCCATATTCGCCGAGAGAAAGCATGTGTTCAATACACAATTATGCCTGCTTTCTCTTAATGATTATATCTTTTGATGTGAATCTTTTGTCGAGTTTGAGTTCTCCAGCAGTTATTAAGTGTTGTTGGGAAAAGAGACAGAAAGACAGGGAATGAAAGCGAGCTAACCCCTTTAACCACCCCTAATGCTGTTGTACCTGTGTAGTGCCCAATCAGGATAAGTGCTTCATATTGATTCAGCAGTCTGTTGTAGCCCCTGCTTTTGATTTGCCCTATTAGGTCAATAGAGAAGGTGAATCCATTATCAGCATGCTTTAGCTTGATGACAATTTGGGGGGTTTTTTTTGCTTTTTTTTTTTTTTTTTGGCTACTTCGAACAGGTTTCGGCTGTGTGGATATCCAACATCCACACAGCAAATGGGAGAGAGAGTGAAGAAAAAAAAAAAAAAACAGGCACAAATTGCTTCAGGCTCTCAAAGTGTGACATTTAAGATGCATACTCGATCTTAAAGAGTTATGAGTTATACTCATCCTCCTCAGATATTTCTGTTTAAGTCCTTAAATACTTCAAATGAAATGAAGGAAGAGGGGGTCATTTGAAGTAAGAGCTCTTGCGAAGAAGTTAAATTATAATCTCATCCCGCGCTTGTAGATAATCCTCCGTACGTCTGTTTGAGGAGAAATCGAAGGCCCTGAATTTTGAGCTCCTGTCAAAGGATAGAATTTTAGCTGTTTTTGTGTCAGCGGTCTGTCTCCTGACTCTTAGCAGTGTGTTTGAAGACCTCGACAGTACGATGTCATACAATGGTGTTGTAAAACTAAAAAAAAAAAAAAAAAAAAAAAAACTCAAGACGCATAAAACTTTTTGGTAGCCTGAAAAAAAAAATCTAGTTTTTAATTTGAGCACATTTATTCAATTCCATTCACTATGTAGCTGCTCCCCAGCATTCGAATAAATTGCGCGGTCTCGACGGGTGAATTTTCCTTGTTTGTTTATTTTCTTTGACTGGATCATCAGACGTCAGTCATCACAATCATCTCAGACATCATCACCAGACATCATCACCGGACATCACCGTGAAAACTAAAAAACATATACAATTATTAGAATATAAACATAAACTTACAACACAAAACAAAATAAAACGTACCTCGCTGCTTTCACAGGGGAACACTAAGTGTTGATTGTGCCAAGCACATCTTTGACAGTTCATTCAAGTCATTCATTGGTACAATGATTTGCCAGCTTTTATAGGGTGCCCTCATTAGCTATGGCAGCCCGTGAGGTACAAAAAAAAACTTTACAAAGTGCAATCCAAATAAACAAAATACAAACCATCAGTGGTAATCAAACAGACAAATATCATTAAACAATCTGCAACATACTTAAATAATTTACAATGAATAATTACAAATTTGAGTAATTTAGGAAACTTAATTAAAACGATTCACTATCCATTACACTCCCACCAATAATGCATGAACTATTGCCAAATCATGCATTATTTTAAAGTTTCTCTTAAACCATGCAGATTGTTTAAAACATACTTGTTTGTGTACATTCAGTTTACCAGTCACTTTCTAATAACACCACCAACTTTTGCACCGGTCTTTCTATCACTGAACTCTTTGAGATAATATCCCTTCCTGATGTTTGTTCTCCTGTTCTCAACTTCACTCTTCTAACCAAGCCATCACTATCGGTAATTGTTTCCACAACACGACCCAACAGCCACCTATTTCTTGGCAGAAAATCCTCTTTGACAATTACAACATCATTTACTTTTAGATTGCGCCGAATTACATGCCACTTTTGTCTAATAGAGATATTCTGGAGGTATTCCCTCTTCCACCGACTCCAAAACTGTTCAACCAGAAACTGTACACGGCGCCAACGTTTTGAGGAATAAATATCTTCTCTCACAAATGTTCCTGCTGGAGGCAGGGCAGACTCAGATTTCATTTGAAGCAAATGATTAGGAGTTAAAGGTTCAAGAGAACCAGGGTCATTTATTTCCTTTAATGTTAAAGGACGACTATTAATTATAGCCATGGCTTCATAAAAGAAAGTTCTTAATGAAGCATCATCAAGTTTCCTCAGGTTTTGAGAGAGAGTGAAGGCCAACACATTTCGAATGGTGCGTATCTGACGCTCCCAAACACCACCAGCATGACTTGCTGATGGAGCATTAAAAATGAACTCGCATTGGTTCTCTGCTAGAAAGGACTCCAGATATTTAGGATCACACTGCTTTAGCTCATTTTGTGCTCCTACAAAATTTCTTCCTTGATCGCAATATATCTGGCGAACGACTCCCCTCAAACTAATGAAACAGCGCAGGCCATTAATAAAGGAATCTGTGGACAAATCATCCAACATTTCAATGTGAACAGCTCTTGAATAGAGGCAGGTGAACACCAACCCATACCTCTTGTGTTCCTTACGATTTCTTTTAACGACAAAAGGACCAAAACAGTCCATTCCACAATATGTAAATGGTGCAGATGCTTCCAAGCGTTGTTTTGGAAGCTCAGCCATAAGCTGTTCTTCCACTGGTCGTCTGAGCTTCCTACACTGCACACATTTATGAATCATTTTAGCCGCCAACCCGCTGCAGCCAATAATCCAAAAACCATTTCTCCTGAGCTGCATTTGAGTTTGACCTCTGCCTTGATGGCATACCTGAGTGTGACAGTAAGACAAAATAAGATGGGTGATATGGCTGTTCTTTGGCAAAATCAGTGGATATTTAAAATCTTCACTAAGAGATGAATGTTTTAATCTTCCACCAACCCGTAACAAACCATCCTCCATAAATGGATTTAAATGAAACAGAGGGCTGGAACGTGGAAGATTCTCTCCTCTTTTCAGCAACTTCATCTCTGAGCCAAAGGCCTGTTTTTGTACAAGTTTCACCACTGATTTAACAGCATCTTCACGTTCTTTAACACTCACCACATTTGAATGACATTCATTTCTGTGTCCAAGTCTTTTGATTCTGGCTACTACTTTAATCAGTGTTGACCAGGATGAAAATCTAGTGAAACATTCCAGAAAATCTGCAGTGTCTTCTGTTGTTGTTACACAGGCCTGAACAGTTTTAACCTCTGGGTCACCTACTAACAGATCAGGGCAAGATTTTAATTCCCTTTTTATCTCCCTTTTCCACAAAAATTCAGGACCTGTTAGCCAGTTAGTGGTCAAAATCTCAGCAGCACACAGCCCTCTAGATGCATGATCTGCTGGATTTTCAGTGGTGTCAACATGATTCCATTGATTTGGATTTGTGTTCTCTCTGATTATCTGGACCCGATTTGCCACAAATACATGAAACCGCCGTGCCTCATTATTAATATACGACAACACTACTTGTGAATCTGTCCAGAAAAACTCTGCGTCAATCTTCATATCAAGCTCTGATTTTAACAGCACACTCAGCCTAGCAGCAACCACAGCAGCTGAAAGCTCGAGACGAGGAATAGTTGTAATCTTCAAAGGAGCCACTCTGGCTTTAGCCATGATCAAAACACAATGAATTTCACCTTTTTCATTCTCAAATCTGAGGTAGGAGCATGCACCATATGCTAGGTTGCTAGCATCTGAGAAGTGATGTAGTTCTGTTTTAACAATGTTTCCAAATCCTTGTGGATGATAACATCTGTGTATCATTAATCTCTCCACATCCTGAAGGCTGAATTTCCACTTCTCCCACCGTACATGCAAGTCCTCAGGTAGAGAGTCATCCCACCCAATACTTCTGCGGCACAGATCTTGTAGAATGCATTTTCCATTCATAATGAAAGGAGAAAGAAATCCTAGTGGGTCATACAGAGAGGCTATTACTGACAAAATACCACGGCGTGTATCAGGTTTGTCCCTCAGATCAATGTGAAAACCCAAACAGTCAGTTTTGACATGCCATCGCATACCTAAGGTATGTTCAGTAAGCGCTAAATCAGGCTTGAGATCAGCAGAAACCACACTTGTGGCTCTCTCAGATGGATTCACACAGCCTAGGACTTCAGATCTGTTGGAATTAAATTTGTGGAGTCTCAAACCACCTTCTTTGCAGAGTTTCTGTGCTTCAGTTATTAGTTTGGTGGCATCATTAGCTGTAGGGACACTTATTAACCCATCATCAACATAAAAATTATTCTCCACAAATGCCGCTGCAGCTGGAAACTTTGATTTCTGCTGTTGTGCTAAATACTTCAAACCAAAATTAGCACAGCCTGGAGAGGAGGCAGCACCAAAAAGGTGAACCTTCATTTGATACTCCTTTGGCTCGCTCTCCAAATCTCCTTGCTCCCACCATAGGAACCTGAGGTAACAACGATGCTTTGACGCAACATAAAACTGGTGGAACATCCTTTCAATGTCACAAATAATAGCAACAGCTTCTTTTCTGAAGCGCAGAAGGATTCCAATTAAAGAGTTTATCAAATCTGGACCAGTTAACAAGGTATCATTCAAAGAGGTACCACGAAATTTAGCTGAGCAGTCAAACACCACTCTCAACTTATCTGGTTTCTTTGAATGGTACACCCCATGATGAGGTAAGTACCACACACAATCATTGGCGTTTGCCTCAGGAGCTAGTTCAGCATCACCACAGCTAATGATAGACTCCATAAATGTTTTATAATGATTGTAGAACTGATCATTTCTCTTTAACCTTCTCTTCAGATGTTGTAAACGAACAGTAGCCAGCTTCTTATTATTTGGCAGCACAGGAAGGCAGGGTGTTTTAAATGGAAGAGGCATCTCCAAATGGCCATCATCTTTCTGTGTAATATTTTCACTCATAAGTTGTATAAACCGAATGTCATCTTGAGAAACACATTTTCCTTCTGGGCCCCTTTCATTGAAATCCAACTCCAGAGCCTTTAAAACATCAGATGTTAGTGGAGCTGGCATTTCTTTCACCATCACTCTATGTACAAATCTTTGGTTACCTTGTCGATCTAGATGTGGATTAGCTGCCCCAATAATACTCCAACCCAGAGATGTTTTTTGAGCAAAGGGTTCATTTTCCCCACCAACAACAACTTCCAAAGGAGCCAAAGCAGAAGGACAGTCAAACCCAATGAGTAAACCTACTTCACAGTCTTGTAAAGCAGGCATTTTGCCAGCCAGATGTTTAAGGTGAGGCCACTGTAATGCTGTACTTCTACTTGGTATGCAAGATGTATCAACTGGAATGAAGTCACGTGTATATGCTTGCCGCAACCTTATACATTTATCAGAGAAAAAACTCCGAATCTGTAAGTCAGACACAATTTGACTTGAAACAGGTGTATCAACAGAAACCATGGTACTAAGTTTTAACTGTACTGGTTTCGTTTCAACAGTCAGGTTTTTAACAACATCTTCTAAGACAAAGGAGGAGTCACTCTGAGTATCAAGGAGTGCATAGGTAAGCATTTCCTTCCCAGGATCCTTCACAGAGGACAAAAATACTGGAACAATACTTGATGTTGCAGAAAGGTTTCGGGTGAGTGTATGAGACAAAACACTGCGAGAAACCTGAGGCGTTTCTTCTGGAGAGATGGAACACTGCTGAGCAGCATCCTGAGATCTCACTCTCTCCTGGTGCAAACAAGTAGGATGATGCCGTCTACACTCCCCACAAACATGGCGCGTTTTACAATCTTTCAATAAATGTCCTTTTCTCAGGCATCCAAAACAAAGATGGTTCTGATGTATAAATGACCTTTTGTCTTCCATTGATTTAGCTGCAAATTTAGGGCATTTAGCAACACTGTGCGACATGTCTGTGCAAACCAAACAAGGCAGTTTAGATTTTAGAACATGAACAGTTTCTTGTTTCTTGAACTCCGTACTGGTACTAAGAGCCTTTGCCTTTTTGGAAAGATCACTTGAAGTTCTAGACTTTAACAAAAATGGAGAAGCAATAGGATTAGATGCTATGCGCGCTTCCTTTTGTATGAATCTAGAAAAACATTCAAAAGATGGATATTCCCCACATGCATCAAGTACTTCAACAACAACTCTACTCCATTTACGTACAACCCAGTCTGGTAACTTCTTCAACATCTTATGATTTTCTTCACAATCATTTAAGATGGACAGTCCTTTTACTTGAGGCATGGCCTCTTCACAGCTTTTCAAAAAGTCAGCAAAATCTCTGAGACACAATGGATCATTTGGTGCAATCTTTGGCCATAACTTAAGTTTATCCCTAAATGCCTTCTGAATTACGAATGGGTTTCCATATCTCTCCTGAAGAACTGACCAAGCACCTTCATATGCGTCTTCAGAGCTTCTGTAAAAGAAACCTTCTACAGCCTTCCGGGCTTCTCCAGAGAGATAACTTTTCAGATACAACATTTTTTCCCCAGCAGAGATGGATTTTGAACCAATTAAAGTTGTAAATGATATCTTAAAGTCCACAAATTTCAAAGGGTCACCTGAGAATATGGCAGGTACAGGAACAGGAAGGCGACTTAAACTTAACGAGCTCGTTAAGGCTTCAGCCAAGTTTACTGCAGGATTCTCAGAGCAAACGTGAGGTGGAATAGTTGCAGCCCTTGCAGCTGACTTTCCTTTGTGTTTTAGAGGTCGCACTGATTTAACTTCAGGCTTAGAATCCAGATTTTCCCTTTCAACACCATCATCAAGTCTGCTAAAAACATCAACCCGAGCTGCAGCCATTTTAACTTCCATATCCATTTCCATTACTTTCAACTTGCTCTTTTCCTCATCAAGTTGCTGCAGCACTTCAGCCTCCTTCTGCTTCATTTCTGCCATAATCTGGGACTCATGACATTTCCACTCACATTCAAGTTTACTGACTTTAGCATGTTGAGCTTCAATCTCCAACATGGATCCAACTTGAACATTTTTGGCTGCCAGATCAGCTTCTGCCATTACCCGCTCTTGAGAAACTTTGGAGCTGGTAGTTGATGAACCACATGTACATGAAGAACTTTCAGTAGAGGCTTCTCCGAAAACAGACCGATATTCATCTCTATTTAAAATTTCTCGTACCCTTTCCTTTTCAACTTCTGGATTGAATTTATCTTCAACAATACTCCCTTCCAAACGCTTACACACAAGATCATAAATCTCATTTGTTAATATAGTACAGGCATCTAGTTTCTGCACAATATCTGGAGTATTTAAACAATTACGTTGAAGAAACTCATAATTCTGTTTCACTTTATCAAGACCGTTTTGGACTTGCCGATTTATTTCATCCAGATTCTCCTGAGAGCAGAAACCTTTTAATTTCTTCCTGGCTTCTCTGGCAATTTGTTTCCAGGATACATAAGATTTAAGAAATGCCTTTGTCTGTTTTGCAGATTCTGTTTCTCTGTACTGTTCTCCTTTTTCAGTTAACTTTCTTGTCCGTGGACCTGAAACCAACTCTTGTTCTTTTGGCTTTTCTTCAGCACACATATCGTCAGCAGAAAGTTCCTTTTCACTTGGCAGTGACATCTTAACTCTTACAATGACCTAAACCTCACAGTGAAATTAAACCCACATTCAAAATGTTTGCAAAAGACACATTCTTTTTTTTTTTTTTTTTTTTTTTAATTAGTCCAGTTACCTTCGAGTAATTCGGCGTACTTTCATAATCGCCAATAACAGTCACGTGACGTCATCTCCAAGCTGTTTCCGCTTTAGTTGATCAGTCAATTTCTCACCGAGCCAACGATCATCTGTCGGATTCAGTTTCTGAAGCGAACTTGGATCCACCGCGAAGAAAAGCTCCTCATGGCGGCGTTGACTCCGCAGCGTCAAACTTCGGCCGATGTCCTGATCAAAACGTCTCACCGTCTATGGAAGGCGACACACGGAAGCGTCGAGTTTTCACTGTAGCTGCTCCCCAGCATTCGAATAAATTGCGCGGTCTCGACGGGTGAATTTTCCTTGTTTGTTTATTTTCTTTGACTGGATCATCAGACGTCAGTCATCACAATCATCTCAGACATCATCACCAGACATCATCACCGGACATCACCACCGGACATCACCGTGAAAACTAAAAAACATATACAATTATTAGAATATAAACATAAACTTACAACACAAAACAAAATAAAACGTACCTCGCTGCTTTCACAGGGGAACACTAAGTGTTGATTGTGCCAAGCACATCTTTGACAGTTCATTCAAGTCATTCATTGGTACAATGATTTGCCAGCTTTTATAGGGTGCCCTCATTAGCTATGGCAGCCCGTGAGGTACAAAAAAAAACTTTACAAAGTGCAATCCAAATAAACAAAATACAAACCATCAGTGGTAATCAAACAGACAAATATCATTAAACAATCTGCAACATACTTAAATAATTTACAATGAATAATTACAAATTTGAGTAATTTAGGAAACTTAATTAAAACGATTCACTATCCATTACACACTACTTTATTTATCCCAAATTGAAATGAAATGTTGTTGTTACTTATATCATCTAAGCATCTTTGAGTCACTGTGCATAGTGTTGTTGTAGGCAGGATGGGTTTCCACTAGCAGTCAGTCTTGCAACAAATCTGAAGAGGCCCCTGACTGAAGACGGCTACAGTATGACAGTTTTCATGATTGTCATGACGTGCCGACAGCTCAATTTATTGGCGGCAGAGACAACATTTCACTCTAAGATGCCCCAGGAGGCACCATCAGTTGTCGACAAGCGCTGCTAATCCACTTTATTTGCTTTTGCCGCTCCTGTTTAATTTGCCGTCTGGCCTTTTGGTCAGAGAGCCAGGCAGAAAGACTTTGGAGTCAGTTATATGATCCTTGCACATTATGATCAAAAAGAAGCGAAGGTTTGAACTCCCTCCTTCTCTCTGCTCTTTGCTCCTGCTCTTCATCTATGAAGCCTCCTTTTAAACTCCTCTGGGATTTGGGATTGTAGCCCAGGAATTATTTCAGCTTTTGAGATGCTAATCAGCTGCTTTCACTTTTAAAAACTGATCGAGCAAAAGTCTTTTCAGGTGCACGGCATCCAAAACTAGAGGTAATAATCGTTGCATGTTTGGACAGCTAATACCTCTAGTTTGGGATGCATCTAGAATAACTGCTGTTCTCCAGGCTCTTTCAAGACTTGCTCACCAGAGTTTTCATGTCATTCAACATTGGACCGGCCCTGCATGATGAGCTAGACCCAGCTGCACAGCGCAATCTCTGCAGCTGGATGTAGAGCAGAAATTAGATACTAGAAAGAAGGTGTTGGCAACAAATTTGCTTAGTCAAAGTTCTCGTTCCATCTTTCTGTCATTTTTAGCTGAGGTTTCCTTATGTTTTACTAATTAGAAATGTGATCACAATAAAAAGTTCAACCACATGTCCTTCCGATCTATTTTTACATTATGAGACTGATTGATTTATGAACGTTAATATAACCTAAATAGCCTAAAAGTGCAACACGGTAACAGAGTCATTGATTGCTGAGGAAAAGTCCCCAAAACCTTGGATCAACTTAAAAGAAAACCAGTCCAGGTGACCAACAACTGTGGCTATGACTAATTTAATTCAATCATTTCTTAATAGATACTTTAATTTTTCTGTAATATTTTTAACATTTTCAGGCTTTTTTGCACATCTTTATGAAGAGCTCTGACCAATATGTTGAAATCTGCATATCGATCAAAGGGAATGAAAAAGGAAATGTTTCGGTCAGTGCACTAAACAGATATGCTTATGCTGTACAAAGTGTTGCTTATTCATATTCTGCACTATGTGGCATAATGGTAACTTTGTTGACAACGCTGCATTGTACAATTTGCTTCGACTGCTAGAACAGTTTAGTATATTTTCTTAGGAATATTGTCAGAGCTTTGAAAAATATTTTGAAAAAAAAAACAACAACACAGAAGCAATTTCTGCTGATTTGGGTCATTGGTTTCAAATCACATTTGACGCTGGGTTGGACATGAAATTTCAATCAGGCATCTGTAGATTATTTCTCAGCAGTGTCAGTCTGTCCACTAAAAACAGATTTCAAAGTGTCTTTTACTCAGTCGCCACAGGACGCACAAAAAATGACAACAAATCCAGAGTAATGGAAGTGCAGAGAGGAATCAATACTTCTATCAGCGGGGCACCCTGAAAGAAAACACTGAGAACAGCAGTCCATGGACAGACGCTCAAGTGAATTCTCTTGTGGCACTTTGGCTTGGAGGCGTCTGCGCAATCAAATGCTGAAAGGAGAATATCAACAAGAGCTATACGTTTATGATGTCGTGGATAGCCGCTTGGTTATGGCAGTAAGCATGCCTTGCGTGGGCTGCAAATGTCTTGACAAACATTTTGATTCAATCACCTGCGCACATGAGTGAGGACAGTCTGTCCTGAAGATCGTATTTGAGGGACAAATTTGATTTGGCTTCAGTTGAGATAAAGTCAAAGTCGTATCGAATCGATAAGAAATGCAAAGCAACTCAAATGAAGTCAGACTAAGCAATCATAATGCGTTGGTTTTTATTGTAGTACTGACATTAAAACAAAACACAAAAAAACGCAAGGGAATCTTTCATTGACATTTTGTTCACCTATAAAATGTAAGCTGTCCCATCCCTGTTGTTGAATTTGCTCTCAGCTCATCCAGGTGCTTGGCAGGCTGGACTGTTTCGAACCTTTGTAAGGATGTGTCAGGTTTTGTGAAAAGACAACTGCGACAGTCCCAGATGGATTCTGTGATGTTGCCGTGTGCTCTCTGCTTCCATTTCTTTATCTGTATGTGTTGCTATGGACTTTTTTGTTGTTCCTATCAACGGCTGCAAGTTTGGAAATCGTTGTGCTATTGCAATCCTGCAAAGGGACGTTCAGTCCAATCAAACCGTACGTATACATGTCAAACCTTTACCTTTAGAAAGCAATTTGTAAAACTCTAATCACAGTGTTTATTAATCAACATTTTCTTAAGACTTTCTGTTTTCACAGCATAATTACGATCTTGCTGTTCTGTCTTCATTGTATGGATTCCTCACTGAATTTGCTGTTAAAGTTCAGTCTGGTTTCCTTAGAGCTGCGGCGCGATATGGGTCAAAAGCTAATCCTGACAAGCCTTATTGAAGTAATTGCTAACAGACAGCAATGTGGGCCATTACATTGCCAAGCATAGGAGACAATTACTTTTTCCTCCTGAAATTAATTGATTTCACCGTGGTATCATGTCAGGAAGCCATTTGGATATTATAAACAAATAATGAGTCTTTTCGGTGCACCAGTAAACCAATTAGCCTCGTAAATGTTGACTGGAGGAAAAAAATAAAAAATATGCTTTTATTGTTCACAATGTCTAAAATAAATGCAGTTTTCTTGCAAAACTGTGTTTTTTTTTGGGGGGGGGGGGGGGGGGGTGTTCCCCGTAACATCTAGGCACGACAAACATATCAGAGCACATCCTGTCTAGGGATAAAGATCGACAATAAGGACTGTCCTGATATCCCCGTGCAATCTGCCACAGCTCCATTTCTTTTTGCTCCAGGGAAGAAACTGCGGCTTGTCATCCAGCTGAGAGGGGCCATAGCTTGCCAGTTGCTCTCCACTGAGCAGTCGTGTAATGCCAGAGCAAAGAGGAGGGCAGGGAGGATTGCCTCAGACACTGCCCACCCAGGCAATCAAGTGTTGGAGGATTTGTGGGAGGTGAAATTAACCCATCTTCACTGGCTCTGCTCGCCGTTTCTACAGCCTCTATCCAATACCTGTCCACCCACTCAGCCAGCCCTCTAACTTGAACTGCATCTCTCATCTGACTGCATGCATGCAGACCCGACCTATCGCTTCCGAGCAAACCCGACACACCGAATGATCTTTTGCCGTCTATGTGCGCACTGCTATGTTAGCTTTAGTGTTTTGTAGACTGCAGAAACGGGGGATCTCTGTTGAAGCGTAACACAGCTTTTGTTTGGTTTGTCAAAGTCTGTTTCTTTGCTCTTGGATCTCAAATTACTATTCAGATTCTGCTATCTACAATACTATTCACAGTAACCGACACAGTTTTCATCATATGGTAAGGTTTTCCGACAAATATGCAAAATGCAGCACATACAGCAGGTTCTTCTGAAAATCAGCAGTGGCTGTTTTTGACATTAGCCATAAGTTGGTTATGTCAAACAAGTGAACACAAGTGAACAACCACTTTTAGAAAAAAAACAAGTTTTTTTTGTTATTTCCCCTAAACCAACAATCTGTTCTGCTTAGCAACATGTCCAGTCAGATGTGTTCATCCTCCCTGTTATACAATTTAACTCTTATAATTTGGTAGGACACAAAAAATGTTTTTAAATAATATGAAACACATTTGTGTAGCTGTAGTTGAAAATAACTCTTAATAACCATTAAGAGTTAACTCTTAATGGTTATTAAGAGTTAACTCTTAATGGTTAACTCTTAAGCATTAAGAGTTAAAAGTAACAGTCCTACATTTATATGTTCAACTACAGCTATATATAATGATATATAATTTAAAGTTTCTATTTTTTGTTGAATTGTCTCTGCTGGAGGTAGTGTGTATTTTCTTACCGCGTGGGATATTTTGGATTTGAAAAGGGTGCCACCCGTGCAAAACCCGCAGCTCCAAACAGAGATTTACATTCAAAAGATGTTTTTGTTTGGCCATATATTACAGTAAATTCTTCGTCTTTTTTGACGACAAAGTCATAAAACGGCTCGAGCCTGTTCTTAAATATCCGTACAGCAATTGCAAATCCAGTTGGAACACTGGCAATAAAAAATATCAGGCAGCAAGTTGGCTCAGAAAAGGAGTTTTCTGATTGATGGCTGTGAGTTTGCTGTTTTGATTTCTAGGAGCTTTCAGCTGCGGGTGTGTTTTTCTACGATCCATACAGCAGCCGATAATACATCTCCATTACACGCTTTAAATATGTGTGAGTGCAAAGACCCAAATTGCTTTAGCACTGCAGAGGGGAGTGGGGTTCCATCCGACAGTGCTGCTTCCTGACCTTTCCAATTAAACACGTGCGTCAGATGCGTTATTGGTGAATGTCTCGATGAAAGACGTTCTTATTCATCGGCGGAGCTTCGGGTGATGCAACGTTCAGCTCCGGCTAAATTGGAGAAACGTACAATCTTGTTTCTTTGCCAGGATTATATATCTGCTTTTTATATATTTATTTATAAATACATGTAAAAAGATGTGGCTGCAAAGAGCTGTGATTAATTTGTGTTTTATATGCTTTACCTAAAGCCTCTGCAATTAATCTGTTTTGGCGTGTTGTGACATGAAGATGTTTTAGCTAATTATAAAAGGTTAGATGAAGCAGGGAATATATTAAATATGTTTGGATGAGATAAGATACACACACTCACTATACGTGCAACATCTACTTTATATCAGATATGAAAAAGATTCATTTTTGCGATAACTACTTCCTGAGAACAGGAAAACAGAGGAGTGGGTTTTTGTGTCAAGTTTTAAACACAAAAACTCTATTTGCTGACAGAAGTCCTTAAGTAGATGCTAACAGGAACTGACAGATGAAATGAAATAATTTATCATGCTTCTGTAAATAGAACCCTTTTTTGTTGCTGTTGCTTGCCTTTTGTATAAAACTCAAATCTAAATAATGAAATGGCATCCTTGGGCACGTCACACCGAACACCGAAAGCTAATGTTATAATTAAAATAAAAACAAATCCATTAAGTAGATTAAAAGTGCATCTAAAACCATTTCATTGGGTTAACACTTAACTAAGCGCACTATTAAATAATTACATTTGGAAATAATTACTTAACATGTTTAATTTAAGATGGGATTTCTTTCATGTGCCAACATCTTATTGGTTAACCTGCGCAGCAACTGAACCTCAGACCAGCCAAATGTGTAGCAATGAATTAGCTCCACCCGAATTTCTTTAAGAGCTGAAAGTGAATATAATATATAGTACAACTATGAAACGATTAAAGAATGACCAAATAGTAGCCTGTTTTTATATATATATATATATATATATATATATATATATATATATATATATATATATATATATATATATATATATCAAAATAAAACATATTAATACTTTTCTGAATTAATTATGTACTTACTTAAATATGTATTTAGTCATTTCTGTATTTTTTTATTTTTTATATAATTTTAATATGCATTTATTTTAATTAGCACTTATGAAAATGTTTATTTAATGGGTTATTCAAGTTTTAAATCATTGGCAGGGGGGGGGGCACCCTTTTCCCTGACCTCATATCCATGGACCACCATTGGTGGAATTTCAAGGAAGCAATAATGTATGAAGTCCTTACTCTATCTGTACATAAAACTGCATATACTAAATTATTTATTCAGTAGATATCAAAGGCATCACAGAAATTCAGTGTCATTACATGCCAAAAAGTTCAACTTTTATCAACAATGAGGATAGGCGAATAATTACAAGATCTGTGACTCGCATGAAGAACAACTTTCTTCATGTGTTTGCGAAATATTATTCTCCAATATGAGATCTCGGTGTCACATTATGATGGGAAAGCGGTGGAGTATGCCAGCTTTAGTGGATATCTAATATGAAAGCAGTATCGACTAATTGCTCATTTGTTTCAAAATTACATTTTTTTTTTTTTTGTAAATCAAATATTCCAAGTGGAGCTGAGCTCTAGCATGATATTGCTTGGAAATTGGAACAAGGAAGAAACTTTCATTTACTTTCAGCAATTATATATATATATATATATATATATATATATATATATATATATATATATATATATATATATATATATAGTATCTGATTCTAGCTAAGCGTTAGAATTTGTCTCATCCCTGCAGAAATGCTGCTTGAGAGAGGAAGGCTGATGTCACTCTGCACACAGCATACATATTCCATTAGATAAAGATTAGACAGATGCTGACCTCTACAGGTATGATTTTGACTTGCATTCTTGACGGACACATTATGAGGCATGGAAAGAAGGGATTTTAAACAAAACAAACAAATAATCTCCTAGGCAATCTGCAGATCTGTATTTGTGCTGATGGATTCCTGTTTGCTGTGGTTATCTTTTATTTTATTTTCCAGAATGTCTGACAGTGGGGTCATTAAATTGAGTACAATAATGAGCATGAGCTGCTCTTGGAAATCGGTGTTGCTAAGGCACTGATGGATAATAAAATGTCTCACAGGAGCCAAAATGTAGTGGCAGAGCAACAGGGAAGCAGACAGCTAAACCAAATAACAGGGCTATCAACCTCTACTGACAAACAGCCACAAGCTTGACTGAACTGGGAAAAATAAAGCAGTGGAGAAGACGCGGTGGCAATGGAGCACAAAGTGGAGATGACAGCCTTTAGGACACAAGTGACAGCAATTGAGGGTAGACTGAGTACAAGTGAGTGTCAGGCAGAGGGAAAAGCCTTACTGGTGCAACAAGCATTAATGGTGACTGGCACATGTGCTAGAGACAGGGGTCTCTTTCTGTCAAGTGCTTCCCTGGCTCTAACTTGTTGCTAGCCGGGCTGCTGAGGAGTGCATAATGGGGTCGAAATGAAGTAGTTTTTAACCTCATCTGGGTAGGGTACAGCTGACAGAGTTTGCTTTGTGTCTAAAAATTGCTCATATTCACCTGCCACTGGGCTGGTGTTCAGCAGCAGCATGCTGATATGAAGCCGACAGCAAAGCTGCATCGGTATTACCCAAGGAAATTAAGTGGCAAGTGTTTTAGACCACACCAGAATTAGCTGGACGCAACATTTGACCCCTTCTGCTTTTAGAAAAGCCGTGTCTCCTTTTGCAATAGGAGCAACTCTGCTCCAACTTCACCCAGTTGCATTAAGCAGACATAACTGGGTTATGCATTTATCTGTCCATATATAGTCCACAAGTAATGGTGGCTGTCAAAAAGCAAACTGGAAATTTGCAAGACGGATGTGATTCGAGATGCGTAACTGGAGAAGAGCACGTTGCTGCAGCGTTTAGTTATACAAAAGTTCAGTAGCTTCAATCTTTCTTAAATGTAAGAGGTTTTAATTTTGTTCCCCCTCCCCCCCGACCATCCAGTGAGACAGATTTAAAAAATAGAGGAAAAAATTAGTTTGAGCAAAAAAAAAATAAATTATTGGCCATTGAGGCCCGTTCGTCCATGTGGAGTCTCTTTTCAGTTCTAAGGTCATTAGAACACTAAACACTAAACTAGAGAAGACAAGCTTCTGCATTGTATCAAAATATACTGTGATTAACTTTGATATAATAACTCTTTGTTATATCTCTTAATTTGGTAGTTTTCTCTTCTTATTCGTCTTTCTCCTTGCTCACATGATGCATTGTGTAAATTCTCTTTCTTGGTCTCTCATCTTTACTCATAAACAACTGTTCTCTTGCAGAGCAAATCCAGAAAAAAAAACATGTAAAAACATTTCCTCTTACATCCTAGCTGGAATAATATCATCATGGAAGCTACTTTGTCTTTCAATTGAGGGAATGACCTGCAGAAATGGACTCTAATAGCGCACGCCGGCTTATTTATCTGCCTTGTCAACTCCAATGCTAAGGATGAGAACGGAGGTCAAAAAGTAATGTAATTCTGTATTGAGCGGTGCATTAGTTGTCTCTTTTACTATCTCTGGATGGTAATTTTCTGTTGTAAGTAAACAACGCGAGGAAAGGGCTGACAAAAAATACTCATCTGAGCCATAAAATCATACTTGATCTGCTCTCTCAGCAGTTCTGTAAGTTCTATTCATAAGCCGAGTTTCTCGTCTCCGGTGGTTGACCGTAATCCAACCAGCGGGGTAAGAATTTCCATATTGCTTGGCTTTAATTAGAACAAAACCTTTAGGGCTTTCGGTGGTTGCTTTGACTTCAGATTCTTCAACCTCAATCGTCTTAATTCCTTGTCTGATACCAATGAGAAATCCAAATATTTCTGCGAGCGGTGGAATGTGTATGTCTCGACCACACTGCCAAAAGTTGGCATGTTTGGACAAGTTTGAGCTTTGAAATTACATTTCTGTAGGATTGTGAATATTGTGACAGAAAAGAAAATGCAGCTAGTTTACTAATTATCCAATCTATCCCGAAGTGTTCTCAAGCAAGATGGGATACATAATCCCTCCAGAGAGTTTTGGGTTTTCCGTTACTCTCTGTAACGGGTTCCTTCCTCCCAGTGGAGGGACGAGTGCCACGTCCCGCTGGGTCTCTTCCCGTTGGGACGTGGCAGGAAAAAGAGGTGGTCAAGAGTCATCGTAAGCAGATGTCCCAACCATCTTAAATGGCTTTGAGCTCCCCGCAGATGACAGAGCTCTTCACCTGATGTCTAAGGCTAAATTGCTGATCAGCCATTTGAAAATTAGAAAGTTGGTAACAGAATTCTCCAGCAGCAGCTCCAGGAATAAGTGGATATGAATTTAAAATATAATACGGGATAGTTTAGCTTTTTTCACAATTTGTAAATGTTGTTTTCAAATGTTGTTCTGATATGTTGTCATCGTCGTTTTTTTTTTATTATCACTGTTGTTGTTTGATTGGCATCTAACTTGTACTTCTTGGTTAACTTTAACCTGAAGTGCTTTTCCAATGTTTGCTTCGTCAGGATATTCCCTATTGTCTGTCATAGTCTGCATGGCTTTCATCACAGCCAGATTTCTTCGGCTTCCTAATATTTACCCTCTTCTCGGGAGGACAGACTGAATCATAACAAAATGAAATGGTGACTTTGCTGAGTATTTGACTGTGACCGTGTATGGCCTGGCTGGGTCAGCGATCCAATCACAGGAACCATTTCCAAGGAACAAGGGCTTTTCAGAAGGTACATATTTTTGATCACTTCCCCGTGTTCAGAAAACACCAGCTAAACGGAGTGCTGGTTGAAATATTTCACCCTAACAAGCAACTTTTGTAAATAAATTCTGAGATGATTTGCAACATTATTGGCGAGGGTGTGTGTGTCGGTCATGCTTTTTCAGAAAGTATTCATAACCCTGGAACTTTTTTGTACCTTTAAAACCAAATCCCTGAGTTACATTTATTGGGAACATTTTTGTGTTTGTCTTTCACATAAAGGTGAACAACAAAAACAAAACAAGTAAGATCTAATTACTCAATACCTTCAGTGAAGTGTTTTTTTTTCCTAAAAGAAATCTAAAAACAGTGGCATATGTTTATATTCAGCAAATTACATTGGGAGCCCTGAATAAAACCCAGTTACCCAGTTAAACAAATTGTAAGCATAAGTAACCTAAAGAGTGAACGGCGCAATCTCAGTGTAAATCTGGTTGTTCTGTTAAGAGGACTGTTAGAAAATGTCAGAGAACAAACAGCATCACAAAGACCGAAGAAGTCCGCTGACAAATTAGGGACAATCTTGTGAAGTTTAAAGCTCAGTTCAACTGGACAAGGGCAGCATTAATCAGAGAAGCAGGCAACAGCCCATGGTAACTCTGAAGGAGCTGTAAAGATCTACAGCTCAGCTGGAATGATGTGTCAAGAGGACGACTGTGAGCTGTGCACTCCACAAATCTGGTGTCATGACCACTGACTCTTCAAGTAAGAGTCTGTTTTCTATTTGTATGCCTCCTGTCACACCTTGATGCACAACTGAAATTCCTTCCTTCTTCTCCTCCTCCTCCTTGTCCTTCTTCCTCCATCATCAGTGGACTGCATAAAACCTTCAGTCATCCATTACCATACCTCTTCCCCTTGGTCTTCTGTGTCTTGGTTGACTGTCACACTTCATGCCAAGAGGACGTTTGTCATCAGACATTCTTATCTGGTGAACTCTTACATTTTAAGATGTCTTGTTTTAGATGGCAGGTTTGGTAGGGGTTCTCTGTCATTTTCTGTTTTCTGGTCAGCCAGGGAGCTGAGGTATTATATTTGTATTTTCTTTAGACAAGAATTATTTTATTTTCAGTTGAAAAATTGGTATTTTTGTTTGTTGTTCTGACTTAAGAGACCCTGAAGTTTATTACTTTCTCTTTTGTTTGTTGAGTAAGATCTAACCATGATCTAATCATGTGTGAAATCCAGAACTATCGAATGTAAATCACTTTGATGCTGAGTTGTTGTTGTTTTTCTTTTTAGTGCTGTTTATAGCTAAATTTAATTTGCTATCTGTGTTTCACCCTCCTAGACTTCTATTTCAAAGGTGTTATGTTTGGCTTTTGTGGAGGAGTAGCAAGAAGAACAGAACCATTAAAGGAAAACCTTAAGAAGTCCTGTGTGTACTTTGACATGAGCAAAACCTGGCAGATCAGCCAGCTGCCTCATTTGACTGGAGATTGATATGAGTACTATTTGTAAAATTACAAGATTCTGAGGAAAGCCTGACGTATGTGTGTTAATTTTTACAAGGCAAGAAGAAACATTGTCAAAGGATTTTATAGTAAACATTGAAACATTATTTGATTAAGTCAGTTATAATTTTTATCACTTCATCTTTTTACAATAAGTTGCCATTTAACATTTTGTAAGTAGTTCATGAGAATCTATGCGTGTTATTATGCCATTTATGTATTTGTTTTACATTGTTTATTTCTATCTTTTCATCCTGTATCAACAAAATTTAACATTGGCGGAGTAGTTTGGGAACAAAATGGTAGAAAGCAAATCCATTGATGTGGAAAACACTATATATGGTATATGAGAAAAGCACAAACAAGGAACATAATGTTAGTGTGCTAAGACTTTAAAGGACAGAAGGAATTGAAACTGTATATTCATTTGTGAGAGAGCTGCTGTGGCAAATTGTTTCCTTACAGATTTCCTTACGTGTTTATTTTGGTCAGATTTCAGTTCATCAAACCCTTTTTGATATCAGAAAAATATTATCAGAATCAACTCAAGACACGGTTTTCAAAAGCCATCTAAACTAACCAAGTCACACCAAAGCAAGATCCTGTCAGACCTGTAAGATTACTGAAAAAGAACATGACAACATGAACTTAAAAATCTCAAAAGCAACACTAAATAAAATTCAAGAAAACATAAGAATGACATCCATCAGGAAAGGGTGAAGAAGTCATTTCCAAGGCTTTGGGACTTCACAGTGAGAGCAATTAACTTTAAATGTGGAAGAAAAACATGTAGTGGTGAACCTTTCCTGGAGTGGCAATCTATGAACTCCATCTAAAGTATTTTAGGTCTCTCTTGCCTCAGATAGGGTGTTCATGATTCAACACTGAGAAAAAAAAAACTGGGCAAAAATGGCATCAGATCCAAACCATTCAGCTTATATTGAACTTCATGTGGAGCTTCTTCAAGTTGACAAAAAGGGGCAATTACAGCGACACGAAGAGCCACGTTGGTTAGAATGGCTTTTTGACTCAGAGAAGGAAATCTTTGTTTAAAACCAGCTTTTGTCTAATAAATAAAAGTTGTTTGAAACATAAGAAAAAAAAAGGCAGAAGTCTGTATAGGGTAAAATATATCTGCTTTATTTTTATTGTTTATATCTGTTTGAGTTGCTCTAGGCCACGTATTGGATCATCACATGAAAATAAATTTCTTCATACAACAAGCTAACATTTTAATTGATTCAATAAATAGTGATGGTTTAATTTCAGCAAATTTAGCAAAGCGCAGCACCTCATTTCAGCTCATTAACCTTGAACAGGGAAGCAAGAGCTAATTTCCTTAGAGCTGGCTTCACTTCACTGGCTCACCGTTTGATTCGGAATTGATTAAAAAAAAAAAAAAGTTCGTTTTTGGCTTTAAATCATTATACGAACTGACTTCCTGGTTGAAGTTTATGTGTTTTTACAAGACGTGTTGCAGAGAGATGTTAAGTCTACTGATTGGTGTCCAAATGTAAGCGGATGAAAAGCGGTGCTCAGGCCTAATCTCTGAAACTGTTTGCTCATCTCACTGCTTCTTCTTATAAATATGAAGCACAATTAATTATTTAGCAATGACTTCTCTAGGAGAGTGGTGTGAAGGTTTTTTCTCCAGAGTGGTCAAGAATGAATGTGTATACTATTTTTTTTTTTTTGGTCAGTATGAGATTCATTTTTTTTCTTCGAGCAGTTATTTTTCCAGATGTTTCAAACTGTTTTGTGGTGATTTTATATTAACGATTAAGCTCTGCACTGGCAGCAACTTGCTAATTGAATCAATCGTGTTTCGTGGAAGAAACAAACACAATTGCAAATGGGAAGCAGGTAGGATTGATAAAGGGGATGATGGATTTATTAAATGCTCAAACAAGCTTGCAAACTGAAGCACAGATTCATGAAGGGAACCACGGAGATTGGACTGTTAACAACTCTGGCAAGGGGAGAGGGAAGGCAGCGTAATTAAAAATTGAGGGGAAGTAATAAGTGGCGGAAAGACCAGGTGAGAATAATTACACTGAATGAATAGCAGCTGTCAGTAGGATATAATGACAATGAGGTCCTGAGGGATTGCTGACTGAAACGAGAGGGAAAACTTAAACAGAGTAATAATTACAAATGTGAAGTAACGCTATGAAAACAGCAAAGTATCAAAACCACTGAAAAAAAAACTGAAGACAAAAACAAGAATACAGAACTGAGATACAACCAAACTCAAAGTCTATGAGCTCACAACGACATCATCATTTTTAGTTGACAAAAGCGCGTTAGGCGACAAAACCTTTTATTTTACAGGTTTTGTTGCCACTTATTTGACAGTTAACGGACAGAAAGTGTGAGAAAAGGTCATCGGGTCAGGACTCAACCGCGACGTCCACATGGAAGACTAAGCCCTCCGTACGTTGGTCCCCCTGAACCGCCGCCGCCGCCTCCCTCCAGTCCCTTTTAAAGAAACTATTTTGCTCTTTTAATTCAAATAAATGACAGTGATATTAGCTGCCCTGTCCTTGTTAGCACTTATCCCTGAGCTCAATGAAACGATACCAGTAGATTATGCTGTGGCGGGGATAAAACAAAGAGCAAACTAGGTTTGTGTGATTAAGTTAATGTTCATTAACTTCGAAGTTAATTGAATATCATTCGATCCCTCGTCATAGCAACCAAAACTTAAAAGATTTTGAAGCTGCAAAGGTTTGTCATGAGAATCTTGGGCTTCTGACGAAGCATTTGATCCTGATTTTCTCCAGATTATTCAATTGATATCTGTGGTGATTTTTCCAAACAAGAAAGACCCTGTTGGGAATAACGCAGCCAGGCATATTTTAAGATAATTATGTAAAGGAGTATCAATCGACAAAAGAAAGAGAGTGATAAAAAACAGAATGGCGAAATGTTTTCATGCCCTCGAGGGAAATACCTTTCTTGATATCACTGTTTCTTATGTGCACACTTATTTGGCAAGCTGTTATTTTAATGAATATTTTATTACTATTGAATTACTACAGACCCCTTCAATCAGGCCAATAAGCTAGTGAACCTCAGTGCTGATTATTATGTAATTAATGAAGTTTGGGGGCTCCAGGATGCATTCTTCCGACCACTTCCTTCAATAAAATCCTCAAAATCATATTTTGGCGTTGCCCTTTGGTAGTGGTATATTTTAAAGCCATATTTGCGAGTGTTGTCCTGTTAAAAAACCTATTTGTGTCTGATCTTCATGTTGATTTAAGCTGAAGTTAAAGAAACACAGGGCTCTCCATATTGTGCAATTCTTAACTACCAGTGGCAACAAAACCGGCCGTCAATGTAACGCTACAGCCACCATGTTTCACAGTTGCAACAGTACTCCTAAATTTAAAATTCTTGAGTCCTCTAAACCGCCCTCTTGCCTTTTGTAGTTCCATATCTCAGTTTTTCTCTTGTCTAAATATAAGATCTTTCTCTAGAACGCATTTAGCGTGTCCTTGAGGGCTAATTTTTGAGCAGATGCTAACCTGTTGGTTCTTGCCCTTTCAGTCCATATTGATTTTAATGTGGATTCACTCTCGACATTGGCAGCGCTTTTCTGAGCATTTGCTAGATTTTGGCAGTGGTTCCTGAGTTGCTTCTGGACAAACATTCATTTGCCTATGGGTGACAATTTGGGTCAGATGGTAAAATCACAGGACAAGGGTGTAAAGAAAATGGATGGATGGATGGTAAAATCACAGGCCACAAATGTATGTGCCAGTAGAACAGCAATCCCAAACCGCATCAAAATTGGTTCTGAATGTGTTTCTGGAATGACCAGGACCTCAAGCCTACTTAATGAAACAGGTTTGTGCCAGAAAACCAAGCTATTAAATTAACATCACTGCTAGGTAGGTGAAATACCCAATGGGAAATATGGCATTTCCCATTGGGTATTTCACCAACCTATTGTAAATGTTCATAAGCTTTTGCTCTGTCTGCTATGTTTTCTCCAAGATTTCGCATGTTTGTTTTGCTACAACTTGAAATCACAGTTCACAATAGCAGAATGTGGAAAAAAACAACTCCTCTATACCTATGGATCCCAGTGAGAGATTTGTGGCAGTAACGGAGGAATCAAGCTAAGCCACTCTGATAAAAAAGATGTCAGATTCTATGGTTTGTGGTATTTTTGTATCAAACAGAGAGCAAAAACCCGACTGCAGCACTGCAGCGAGCCTAATCAGAAGTAAATTACAAACAGGCGAGTGCTAAATGTCAGCTTTTGAAAGCACAGTCCTTAAAATAAAAAATGAGGCACAGACATTTGTGGAACATGAAGCTTTTAACAGCGTTGTCGAGGCATCACAAGTTATACCATCTTTTACATGCGCTCGCGTTCTCACTAAAACCAGGGGGATATAGCACATCAGTTCTAAAATCGTTACAGTATTCTTACAGTAGAGAATGCATTTTAAAATACTATTCTTAGTTTATTAATCACTGAACAACTTGACACCAAAATATATGAAAAATCTGCTGCTGTTGTATCAACCTTCCAGTCCATGCAGCTCGTTTGGTTCTGGTCTGCTCTGCATCCCAAGAAACAGAACCAAATATGGCATTCAGCTTCTATGCACCACAAAGGTGGAATAAACGTCCAGAAACCAGCAAAACAGTTAAAAGACGGAGTGCCTTTAAATCTAGACTAAAAACTCACTTGTTGAATATGATTTTTAACATGTAAATGTAAAAAAGTATTGATGTATACCTAAGAGTGCCGTGTGAAAGATGGAAATTATAATCTCCCTGAGGAAAAATCCCAAAGGGATTAATAAAGTAGCTGTCTATCTGGCTAGCTAGCTAGTGCTTTATGTGTTCAGAGTGCTTTATATCATAAAGCACTCTGAACTTCCTTGTTGCTGAAATGTGCTATACAGAGCTGCTGTAGAGCTGTTGCCTTGCAGCAAGAAGGTCGTGGGTTCGATTCCTGGACTGGGTCTTTCTGCATGGAGTTTGCACGTTGTCCCTGTGCATGGTGGGTTTTCTCTGGCTTCCTCCCACAGTCCAAAAACATGATTGTCAGGTTAATTGGCCTCTCTAAATTCTCTCTAGGTGTGAGTGTGTGTGCATAGTTGTTTGTCCTGTCTGTCTCTGTGTTTCCCTGCAGCAGGTGAACCCCGCCTCTCGCCCGAAACGTTCGCTGGAGTTAGGCACCAGCACCCTTCCTGACCCCATTAGGGACAAGAGTGTACAGAAAATGGATGGGTGGAGTTAAACTTGACTGATGCAGTAGTTTTTCAAATAAGTGAAGCTATCAGATATTACAGGTGGAGCTTTTTATTCAAAAATTCCAACTAATTATTTCCATTAATGTTTCAAATCCCTAAATGAAGATGGGAAAAGACTTGCTTGAGCATCATTGAAGGGTTTAGAATTAGGTTCTTTCTGACAAAATCTCAAAGTTATTGTAAGATCATTCTGATATGCAAAGAGATGATGCTCTTTTCCTGATTATGTACTTCCCACCGCCGTCTTTTCAAACTGTCATGGTGAGAAAAGCCTGGGTAATTACCAGGCTTTTGTTTGCTTAAACTATGAGACGCGAATGAGGCGGGCGAAATGCAATAAAAAAAATTAAAAAAACATAGAACCCTTCAAAATCACTGTATTAAAAAAATTCAAACAATATTTGTTTTATTCTCTCAAACTGTGTATTTCACTCTTTGACATATTAAAATGTCCAACGGGGAAAGAAAATAAATAAATAAATATCTCGCTTTCAGTTCACAACCTTGGACATTGTGCACCATCACAAGTGACAGCATCGCTTGATTGGATCTCCTGTTGGGGAACGATGGAATCACACTGGGACACAGGAAGGTGATGAGGGTCTCTTTCATCCCAGCGTGGGGCAACACCTCTGGGGAAATAAGACGGGGTGAAATGGTTTGGCCGCCGCATTGTGTGTACAAGCAGGGTCCAGCGAAGGCTTTAATCAAGCCAAAATAATTAGGTTCACCGCTGCGGGTTCACCATTGATATCTGTTGAACTGTGGACCTTTTTCAAACAGTCGCTCGGACTCTTCGCAGCAAGAAAAGCACTGGTGGAATTGATAACGTAAATAATGAATTGCAGCTCCTCTCTTGGGTAGAATATAGTTACCAGAGATAAACTTGTGTTTTCCCTGCAGTCACACATCAAACCAAGAAAAAAGTCTGTTGCCTTTAAAAAAAAAAAAGAGAGAGAGACAGAAAGAGAGAGAGAGAGAGAGAGAGAGAGAGAGAGAGAGAGATTAACTGAATACTTCAAAAAAAGTTTGTTTTTCTCCAAACTTCTTCTGAAATTCTTCAGGTAAGAGTCTAAACACAAAATAACGACCGAAGCGTGTTCCATTATTTCCTAGCCTTGCCATAGTTTTCACAGCTCTTGAACTTTTTCCACATTTTGCCGTGTTACATTAACAAGAATTCAGTGTGTTTTCTGTGGAACATAGTTCAGACGGAGAGTCTGTGAGCAGCAATTTTCAAGTCTTGCCAAAGAATATCCGTTGAATTGTTTAATTGGTCCGTTCTAACTCCTACTAGGAAGCATGATGTTGCTTCTCTATTGTTTCTAACAAGGCCAGAGGATTTTAGGTACAAGTATCTTTATATATTTGGTTACTGAATTACCCATACGTGTACTCTGAAAACGTCTGAAGGAAACTGGCTCTGCTTGAGCTTATTTAGCGACACCGGAGTAAGGAGCTCTAAACCCTATTCAGATTTTTTATTCATAAGATTTTAAATATCTTGTCTCATTTACCTTTCACTTTATACCCATACGTTAATATGCGTTTTTATATGTGTGTCTGTGTTTTGCTCGGGCAGCGAAGGGTTAAGCTTGCTCTACCAGCACTAAGTCTGAATTGAAGAGTCTGTTTTGCTCCACGCTTACAGAAACGTCTAAATCAATTTCGATAAAATCAGAGCATTGTGGCTAACATTTGGAATGGGAATATCAGGTCAACAAAGGAGATCAAAGTCTGCAATCTCTCTCCTTCTGTCTCACTCCTTCCCTCTAAAAGCGATCACCATGCTGAGAGAGGAGAGGCCTCTCAAATTGGCTGTCTAACATCCCATCCTCTTAGGAAGGAAAACTAGGCTGCGCACACTGAGCAGTCTGTCTCTCCTCGCATGCTGGTGCGCCGTAGCGCAGAGACATCTGTTTGCTGCTGGGTTAATTGTTAAAGCTTCTCTCCATATCCAGCAGTGACCCGAATTACTTGGTAATCTCTGACTTGGAGCTGAAAGAGACACTTTTTTTCTCCTTTCTGTTCAATTGTCCACATCATCTGCTACTTATATGGTACAGGTTTAGCCGTCAGTGTTTGGAACAAAGTAGGTGGGACAAAAATGTATCTAACAAATAAATCCTATTGTTGTTTTTTTTAAAGTACTTGATATCAAACAAATATCATTAATTCAAAAATGAGATGGAGACTAGGGAAAGATGTAGTAGAATTCAAAGGTAAAAACTACTGCTAACCAAAAATACCTCAAAGGCCTGCCTCGCATTACCTTGAAAAAAAAACAAACAAAACTCTCAAATACTTTTGGGAAAATGTTCTGTGGTCCAATGAGACAAAAGTGAAACAAACTCATATATGGCAGCAGATCATGATGGTGGGAGTGTGATGGTGTGGGGCTTGCATACATGGAAAGTCCACCCCTCAAGCTCAACGCATTATTTTACACAGGCAATGGCAGTTTCTGATGTGGACGGCATGGGTAACTGCCCAGGGCGGCATCTCGTCAGGGGTGGCATAAGGAGTATGCCCACTTATCGGTGTAAGTTGGCAAAGGGCTGAAATATATTGCTGAAATTACCAGACATGTTAACTCAATGTACCCAGAACCAAAACTTAAAGTATTTTGTTTCTTTACACTCCCCAGCTCCAGAACTAACTCCCAGAAAACCTAAGATGTGCAAAAAGTGTTGACTAATTTTAATCAAGACTAAAAACGTTATTGGCTGCTGCATTTAATTACCTAAAAGGTTCTTAGATATTTTGTCTATAAAATAATTTTAGCCTAACTACTTCTCTTAATGTAATGCTTATGTTTAACTGTCATTGATCCTTGCAATGTGTTTTTTTGCTCTATTTTTTCATAAGCCACTTTGAATTATAGTGTGTGAGTTTTTTGGGGGGGTTTTATCCCGCAGCTGGTTGAGGCAGATAGCCTCCATGCCTGTCTGTGGTTCAGACAGGTGCCACTTTCTTTTTTAAGAAGGCCATTCTATTTCAACTGCATCCTAATGCTGGCTGGGATGAAATAGTCAGGTTTCCTAACGTGGTTTTTGACATGAACTGGCACAAAAAACAACACACAGCTGAGTAAATGAAGTCTGCAGTTGCTGAAATACATAGATATAGAAGAGGAGTTGAGCAGAACAGAAAAAAATTGGTTGTTTTCAACAAAGCAGTTTTTAGAGTGTAAGGATATACATGAGGAATTTGTTTTGATGACTGCAATTACAACAACCCGCATACAATTCCTACGAACTGGATCTTGACTCAGTGTGGACCATTTATAGACATTTTTTTAGTCCCTTTCCACAGAGAAATATAGCTCTGATTATTTTAATATGCGTTTAACTGGCTTAAGAGGCCAGCAGTCACGCCCGACGCCCATCTTCCTGATTGCGTTTCTGCCTGGTTTAAAGGAAACAAACACTCCTAGATTACCTTAGTGCTTTAGGTGATGAAAACCTGTGAACAGCATAATTTGTGGCAGAGGAAGAGCAGCTTCACAAATAATATCACACATTTATTCTCTGTTTAACATTCCAGACATATTGTGATGTTAGCGTTCAAAAACAAGAGAGCTCCGCAAACACGTTTTGCTCATCGCGACAGATGGCTCTGTAGGAGCATCGGTTAAAAACCCAAAGACAAATGCCTTAACGTCTCATTTCCTTTGATTTCATTCAACGGGGGTTTTTTCTTAGAGGAAAGCATAAAACAACACTTCTGCAAAAAGAGACATTAATACTACCCACAATCAACCACATGCATGAGGTAATATCCTAATGGATTTTGTTTCTTACACAGTGTTGAATCACTCTCTCTTTCATGTGAGAATCTGCGTGTAAAGATGGATTACCCAAATTGATCTAACCCGCTCCCTTTCTTCTGGTGGCGTTATCTGTTTAATTAAACTTGTTTTATGAACGCAGACTATCACTCTTTGTGAGAAACGCACGTGTGCCACCAGAATTCCTACCAAGCTTCACGTTCAGCAGGGTGTATAAATTCACACTGCGGTTATCGAGTCGTGCTCTTTTCGCTGTCTCGTTAATATAACAAGGAGATACAACGCCTTGAAACCTCCCTTCGACTTATTCACGTTTTTATCACCTCACAACCAGGGCTTGAATGAATATTACTTGTATGATGTGTGACAGAACAACACAACATGCAAGATTTCATTAAATTATGATTAAAACTCACTTGTTGTGCATTTGTATTCAGTTTTCCTCTAACATCTTTAAACCGATTTACTCTAGATCAGTGGTTCTTAACCATTTTTGAGGTACCGAACCCACCAGTTTTATATGCACATTCACTGAACCCTGATTTTTTTAATCCAAATTCAAGACATAGGGGTGACCCCAACTAGAGTCCGGTCACTCCATGATCACCAAGTCTTCTTAAAAGGTAGAGTCTCTGAGAACAGTTCTTCAAAATATAGCCAGTGTTTTCAGCAAAGTTGAGCTGACTGTCCAGGAACGACCCAAGGTATTTAAAATTTGCCACAGTTTCAACAGTTTGGCCATCAAGAGAAACTGGAACCACTTTAAGGTCTTGATTAGGTCATTTAATTAGCTCTATATTCTTAAGAGAATGAAAAATTTATAATAAATAATAAAAACTTTGCTGTATTCTGATTTAGTAATGTAATTATATTAGTTGTGTTACCATCCCCACGTCACTAGAGGTAGTAGCAGGCCCGAAAAGATGTGACTAAAGAGCAGATTTAGAAGTTCACGGAAAGCTACAGAATTTGGTAAAAACGGTGAGCTTTGCTGAAGTAATTAAAGACACAATTCAAATCTATGCTGAGAGAGGAGCTCCTTCAATCAGGGCTCCTCCGCAGCTCTGATTGCCTAAGCAATGTAACGTGATCCTCTGCAGCAAGCGACGGCAAAGCGGGGCGTCATCATGACTTTACACAAGTGTGTCTTTACCTCCGCGGCAGAGGCTCCGCCGAACCCCTGAGACCGACTCACCGAACCCCTGGGGTTCGATTGAACCCAGGTTAAGAACCACTGCTCTAGATCTTAGCTAATTTGTAAGTGGAGTCAGTTTGCAGGTGACTCAGGCCTCAGAGGTTTGTTTGAGTATTATGGTGAACACACGATATCATGAAGGCCAAAAAAATACCACAGATAGGTCAGGGAAAAAGCTGTGATGAAAGCAGGGTTGGGTTGTAAAACAACGTCCCTGGATTTAAATTTTACAATGCGCTCTGTTCACGTAGGCATTCATATAGAACTTAAAATAGCCTCAGACAACTTTTGGCATTTGTCACAAATGCCGTGGCCTCTGATTGGAAGTACTATTGACCTTTTGGAGTGGCCAAACCCGAGGTCAGACATTAATCTAATTGAGAATTTGTCAAAAGAGCTAAAGATTAGGGTGATGGCACGGAGGTCTTCCAGTCTCAAACAGTTACAATCTTAAATGCTCAAAATACCAGTGGAGACCTGGAAAAAGCTAAGCAGGAATTATAGGAAGCGATTGATTTTACTGTATTGCCAATAATTATTTTAAAATTAATACTTATTTTCAACACTTCATCATCTCTTTAGTGAAATATTAAAGGGTGATGTTATGTAAAATTCTTCTATTCTTCTTTTTTTTTCTTTTTTAACCTTAATTCAATTTTATAATGTTATTCCTTCATAAAAAAAACGTACCTTGAGTGTTGCTGTGATTTCTTTCATGCATGTTTGAATCTCCTGTGGCCATCCTGTTGTGACAGCATGCTGAAGGCCGAGTGTTGGAAAGAGCAGGAGCTTCTTAAAGAGACAGAGGCCAATTTCAAGATGTCAAATGTACTTTCTGGTATTTAAACTGCATATTTATTACAGCTGAAGGTAACATGGTTTCTTGATTGTTCTAGAAAACGGCAATGTGTGCCTGGAAAATACATAATACTGCCGCTTTAATTATTTAGAGTTTAACTGTAACTACATGGAAATCTCAAAACAATTGAAACTGGGGTAAAGGTGGATCTTCAATGACTCCAAACATACAACCAGAACTATGTTTCTAAATCTATGCTTTCATTTGGATTTAGTTTTTCAAACCATTTTCTTCCACGTCATAAACACAAGCTACTTTTGGTCTGTTGCGTAAGATCCCAATAAAAAAACGTATTTCGATTTCCGGTCGCAATGCAATTGAAAGTCAACAGCGTGGGCACACTTTTGCATGGTGCTGGAGAGTCACGACCAAAGCAGTCCATTACATTAGAAGATAAACATGATACGCATCTGTCTTATAAAGAGAATGCATCAGTGTTAAAAGCTTGAAAATATGCACAACCTATATTAATCCTATACCTATATTAATCCTGTGGATTTAAATCTAAATTGTGCCCAACGACAAAAGGGATTGATAGTCTACTTTTGCCCTTGAGTTAGGCACTGAGATCACCAGTATGAGTGTGCAGGAAAGGGAGCTTAATAGAGAGGCAGCGACGGAGAGATAATCTCTTTTGTAGTTTTTATCCCTAAATGTGGTGGCTCTGTCCCCTTATCCCAGCTACTTAGTTTCTGCCCTGCGTAAGTGATGCCGTGCACTTAGGCTGCGAAAAGCAGGTCAATATGACCAGAGAGAGAAGAAGAGAGACAGAGAGAAAGAAAGAGGGGGGGGGGGGACATGTGCATCACATGGATAGCCCTGGGATTATTCCTCACAAAATGTCTTAATTCCTCTGTTCACTAATGATCCAGGGAAAATGCCCTCTAATCTCCATTCCATTAATTAAAAAGAGCATGAGCCCGTGGAAAACCTCACCATCTGCTGCCGTTTCGTTTGTGCAGACAGATTGTGTTTTCGGTTTTTTAAACCAGGAGAAATGGGTTTGTTGGAGCAAACGGATGGAGCACAAAAAAAAAACATTAAAAGGAAAACAGATAGAGCTACTCTTTTTGAGAGTTGATGCATTGAAAGATGGAGGTGAAAAGGCAACGAAACATTCAAGCTTAATTTATAGTAATTTCTGAAGGAGTTTGCAAATGATGTTGACTCTGCTTGCAGTCAGATTTACGCATGTAGGCTGCGTAGCATAACGCATAAAACATTAACATACAGCAATTTAAATAATTTAGTGTAGCTTTACATGATCATTTAAGAAACAGACTACATTGCTATGTTGCTCTATAGATTAAGTTGCAAAAAGAAATCCCTACCTAACGACCACATACTAACAAACAAACACAAATTGCTTAATTCTGAATAAAATGCAAAAAAAAAATACACCACATTTTATTTATTTGCTAGTTAGAAACCTCAAAACCATGGGAGGCATGTATATTCACCCCCTTTACTCTGAGACCTCAAAATAAAATCCACCGCAACCGCAAGCTCGTTCATATTTCACCTCATTTAAAGCTGTGAAGGTTTCAGGAGTTTGTTTACAGAAACTCCGTGTCACAGCAGGTTAGCGAGAAAGTTGTGAAGAAGTTTAAAGCCTGGCAGACATGCAACAATACACAGTGGTTTAAGTCAGAATGGCCCAAAGTTTAGATTTAAACCCAAAAGAGAATGAGTGGCAAGTTATGAAGTGTGATATTTGTCGTCACTCTCCATCCAATCTGACATGATTGTTTTTATCTCGCAGCTGGTTGTCTCGGTGTGGAAAACGTCCACAGAGATACCCTAAAAGCTGGACAAAGTGTCCATTCACTCAAAGTAACTAGTTTTTTTGTTTTGGTTTTTTTTTTGGGAGGGGAGATTTTGTTGGCTTTATCCCTCCAACCGGTTTCTACATTTTGACTCGGTTAATCTCTACATTTTGGGCTTGCTTAATCTGTAAATATTGTTTAATAAAGGTATTTACTCATCAAAGTATGTCTTAAAGACCCCCCTCCGACAAAATGTACATCACCATTGCATTCACTAGTTAGCTGTGATAAATCTATTATTTTCTTACCCTCTGCACGATTGATGCACTAGCTGCTTTATTCACAAACAAATGATAATCGAATAAACCGAAATCTGTGGCTGTGATGCCGCAAAGTGTGTACAGTACAACATCAAGTGATGTGCTTTTTTTTTTTTTTTTTTTTTTTTTTGCGAGGCATTGTGATTTTCTACATTGTAACGGATTTATGGAAAAACTTACACCCGGGAACTTCTGAAGACTTCTGCGGTCAACTTTTAATGTGGCGCATGAATACAGCGCCACAGTACAGAAACAACTGAGCGCAGTACTTTTAACCTGCGGTCAAAGCCCAAGGACTGACAGGAATTTGATCAGGCTCTAGTAGGCAGCAGAGATTATCCGAGCAGATGTCGTTTCCCACCCCACGTATTGAAACAGTGGGGCCAATAATAATAAACGCTCTCGCACGCAGGCACACTCAGGAGAGAGGCTCTCTGCCCCTGCGCATCTCTCCTCTTTCCACTTTCTATCAGACACCGGGGGTCGCAGCTCCAGTCTCGACGACCGATGTGAACTTTTGACGTTATTCCGGGGTGCATCTCTCTCGGTTCCGACAGCAAACGGGGCACCATGAGCGAGCGAGCCTTGAAATGGCTCCTGTTCACTTTTTGCCTCACTTTTTGCCTTGACGAAGTATGGGGACAGATCCGCTACTCCATCCCGGAGGAGCTGGAACACGGCGCTTTCGTGGGCAACATCGCGGAGGACCTGGGCTTGGATCTGGACAAGCTGTCCATGCGCAGGTTCCGCATAGTGTCCGGCTCCAAGAAGCAGTACGTGGAAGTCAACTTGGAGAACGGCGTCCTGTTCGTAAACGAGAGGATCGACCGAGAGGAACTGTGCGAACTGGGTTTGTCCTGTTCCTTCCACCTGCAGGTTGTGATAGAAAACCCTCTGGAGCTGTACAGGGTGGAGATCGAGATCCTGGACGTGAACGACAACTCTCCGAGCTTCCCCTGGACCGAGATCAACCTGGACATCTCAGAATCTGCTGCGCCCGGATCGCGTTTCCCTTTGGAGAGCGCGCAGGACCTGGACGTGGGATCCAACTCGCTGCGCACCTACTTGCTGAGCGTCAACGAGCACTTCCACCTGGACATCCAGACGCGCAGCGACGGGAGCAAGTTCGCCGAGCTGGTCCTGCAGACCCCGCTGGACCGGGAGCAGCAGAGCGCCCATCAGATGGTGCTGACCGCCGTGGACGGAGGGGCACCGGAGAGGTCAGGCACCGCGCAAATCTACATCACGGTGTTGGACGCGAACGACAACGCGCCGGTGTTCGACCAGTCGTTTTACAGAGTGAGGCTGGCGGAAAATGCGCCAAAAGGCACGGTGGTGATAAAGCTCAACGCCTCGGACCAGGACGAGGGTCCGAACGCGGACATCGCATACTCCTTCAGTGGCCACGCGCCCTTAAAGGTGCGCCAGCTGTTCAGCGTGGACCCGCGCACGGGAGAGATAAAGGTGAAAGGCGTGATCGACTACGAGAAGGCGAGGATGCACGAAATTTACGTGCAGGCGAAAGATAAGGGTCCCTCCGCCGTGGCGGTCCACTGCAAAGTCCTCGTCAACGTCCTGGACAAGAATGACAACCTGCCGGAGGTCATCCTGACCTCGGTGTCCACACCTGTGCAGGAGGACGCGCCGCCCGGGACGGTGATAGCCGTCATCAGCGTGATGGATAAAGACTCGGGGGAGAATGGCAACGTGGACTGCGAGATTCCGCACCACGTTCCTTTCCAACTCCACTGCTCCTTCAAGAACTACTACACATTAGTGACCTCAGACTTTCTGGACAGAGAGTCTGTGGCAGATTACAACATCACCGTCACTGCCAGAGACATGGGTTCCCCTCCTTTGTTCACAAGGAAAACAATCATCGTCCAGGTGTCCGACGTGAACGACAATGCGCCTCGTTTCAAACAGCCGTCCTACACGGTTTACCTCACCGAGAACAACGCGCCGGGAGCGTCCGTCTGCTCCGTGACCGCAAAGGACCCGGACTCGGGTCAGAATGCGTACTTATCGTATTCTATTCTGGAGGGAGACATACAAGGGATGCCGGTGTCCACGTATGTGTCCATAAACTCTGACAGCGGGAACATTTACGCGCTGCGCTCCTTCGATCACGAGCAGCTGAAACACTTCCAGGTTACGGTACGGGCTCAGGACGCGGGGTTCCCCCCTCTGAGCAGCAATGTCTCGGTCAACATCTTTATCTTGGACCAAAACGACAACGCGCCCGTGATCGTGTCCCCCGTTACGCAGAACGGCACCGCGCCGAACGAAAACGTGCCCAGATCGGTGGACGCGGGCTACCTCGTGGCTAGGATCAACGCGGCAGACGCGGACGCGGGTCAGAACTCGCGTCTGTTTTATCAAATGCTCCAAGCCACGGATCCCAGCTTGTTCAGCGTGGCTCTGTACACAGGCGAGATCAGGACGATGCGCCAGATAGAGGAGAAAGAGCCCACCAGGCACCGGCTGGTCATTCTGGTGAAGGACAATGGTCAGCCGCCCCTCTCGGCCACGGTTTCCATCATTTTGTCAGTAGTTGACAGCCTGCCAGATTTACAGCCTGATTTGGGTGACCTGTCCCAGAGCCCGCATCACAGCTCCAGCTTCACCCTGTACTTAATCATGGCTCTGGGTGCAGTCTCCTTCACATTCCTGCTGGCCATCATCGTCCTCGTCGCAGCGAGGAGACTTAAGGGCAGAGTGCCCAGCAAGACGTCCGGCCTCCTCTCCGTCGGCGGCTGCTGCGGCTGTTGTTCCCATTCACAGCTGCCCTCCTCCTCCACCACCACCACCACCTCCACAGAGGTTTTCAAAAAGTCCAACCTGAACGTCCGCATGTCCGCTGCAGGTGCGTCAGGATGCGCGGAGGCGAGCGGCGGCGACGGCGGCGCGCACCCGCAGGTGTACTGCTACAAAATGTGCCTGACCCCGGAGTCATCCAAAAGTGACTTTTTGTTCCTCAAACCTTGCGGTCCGGTTCTGTCGATTCAGCAGAACAATACCAAGAGCACGGACTACCTGACCTCAGGTTGGAGCACGCTGGAGCGCAACGAGCTGTCCAACAACAGAGCAGCGACCCCGAATGAGGTAAAGGTCGTAAAAAAAGAAGAAGAAGAAAAAAAACGTGACAGGGCAGTGTAAAAAGTATTAATATCCCACATTTGTGCTATAGCCCAAACTTTTCTATATTTGAATAGGATTTTGCAGAGCCAAGCAGTGTGAGATTTTCTGGTTTAACTTTTGGTCAAACACACTATGTGTTTGCAGAAAGCGATCACTGCAAAGAACCAGGAACACTTCCATCCCTTCAGTGAAACACGATGTTGGCAGCACCATGCCTTGGGGAATGCCTTTCTTTTCCAGAGAAAAGAGATGGCGGTTGGAGTTGAGATTGATTGACGACTTACATCGATAAATCCTGAAGAAAAGGCCATGAAAGAAAGTTGATTTTGTGCCTGATGAATCATTTCTTTGTTGTAGTGCCCATGTATTTTCAAATGTCTGAGTTTTAAAGGGATCGTGAAGCCAGGCTCAAACACGTTTCTCAGGCTTTTTGAATGACACAAGACAAAATCTGCATTGATCTGTTAATGCAGTTGTTCCCTGGTACTCCAAGTGTTGCTGCAGTCTTCATGTCACCAGATCCTTGTCCTTCTCTGTGCATCTTGGAAATAGATGAGGTTGTGCCAGAAACATTTAGATATAATGAGATTAAGACCCACAGCACCACTGATCTACCACCGTACTTAACAGTTAGCTTTGAGGACTTTTCCCACATTTTCACCCTTTGATGCTAAAAAAACCCCTCGATCTTATCCTCATTGGACTGCAGCACGTAATTCCATTTAAAGTCTCAGTAGAGTTTAGAAAACTGCATTTATGTGTGATATGGAGAAATATGGTGACTTTCTTCCAATGTCACTTGCTGGCTGACATGTACATTATCTACAATGATTGTTATAAAGCATTTAAAAACCACAGGTTGTTACTTTTTGGCGCAGATATCTTACGGTGAGCTTTGGACTTACCCTACCTCTGTTGTCACTCTGTTCATTGTTTGAAGTGGGTAAACGTGGCTCAGATTGATTGATCATTATTGCTAACTTTTCGCTCGATCATATTTATTCAATATCTCATTGTGATTTACAAAGTGTCTTTACATTGCAGCTCAAGTATTCGCATAAGAACTTGACTTGGACCAAGAACCAGCGTAACTCGGCTTACAAAAGGTGAGTTTATTCAGATGTTTAGTTGAAATCTGGAATATACACGCAGATTATCAGTTAATACTTCTTTCTTTCTTTTTTTTTTTACTTTTTTTCAGATATAGCTCAGCTAATATGGAGGGAACTCTTTCAAGGCAGGCAAAGTGTGACCCTGATGGTTTCACCTGCACTGTGGCGCCACAGTACTGGACTTGGGGAAACCAAATGAACGGTAGGTCCGGTTCTAGTCTACCGCTGCTTATATGAAAGAGGTTATAAGTAGATTAAGTGTGAGGCTTTCCCTGTGTCTGTTCCAGAGGGATTTTTGTCAAAGACGTGAAATGATAAACCATAAAGCAGATAATGCCAAATCCCAAAAGTAGGGGAGGTGGGGGGATTTTACTGCTTCAGTATGAGAATTATTTAAGTCCCCTCGAGGGGTATTATTCACTAAAAAGCTGAATTAGGAAGATGCTTTTAAACCCACAGTGTCCAGATCAAGTAAAGTGTATTTACATATGAGCTCATTTCCTGAGTTTTGCCAGCCGATGTAGGCTAATTCATGCACATTTTTTATTTATTTATTTTTATTTTAAAAAACAGACTGCAAGAGATCTCTTCAAGAGGGAGGGCCTCCCAACTACTCGTGGACTCCGAAGCACCCTCAGCTTCATTCGGAGGGAGCGGACTATCAGCACAACGTTTACATTCCCGGAACGCCGTCCGGCTACAGCACGCTGAAGCTGACGCCCAGAGGAGACCTGGACGTCTACAACACCTTCTCCACCTTTGGGAAGAAGAAGAAATTCATTTCCAACTACGAGCAGACGTTTGACGCGGACGACGGCGTCATAAGCAATTCCATTTTCAAATGAGACGGCCGGACTCTTCGAAACTGTCTTACGTTAGCAGCGTTTTTGTAAAAAACGAGATCCAACTTTTTCTTAGAGACTTTGCTCTTGCCCCAAGCTTGCGCACAAGAATTTCAGTTTTCAGCGGATCGATGGCAGATTTGTACTGAAGTTTATATAACTAACGTCTCGCAGGGCAACCCAGTCATTCTTGATGCATATTGACAGGAAACAAGTTGAAACAAAGTGAAATATATTACTGTTTAGCACAGCAGCCTTCTCCTTCATTTCCACCCTCGATACAAATGTTTGAAAAGCTCTGAAATCAATGCATTTTTCATTTGAGCAGAATAACCTTCTATAGAAAAATATAAGAAATGTCCATGCTCTAACTTGAATACATTTCTTGAATGGGGAAAAAAAGTAATTCTACATAAAGAGGTCGTTGTTTATTGCAAAACCAAAGAGAGCAAAGATCCTGGCAAAGTAAATCTAATTGAAGAAGGTTTTATATTCAGACTTTTTTATCATTATTATTATTAATATTTAATCAGTGACTAGGAGGTTTGTTCTTTCTGACTCATGACTTCCTGTTTACCAGGTACAGTACATGAATTATGTGGACCATACCAGTTTTCACAACTACTTTTCTCAGGATGGCAATAGAGACAGGGAACCTAGAACAGTTTGCCAATGGATAACAGCACAGAATTATTTTTTTTTTTAATTTTAGTTTATCTTAAGGATTTTTACATATGTCTTTGAGGGGTTGGAGTAGGGTGGGAGTTTGGGGTGCAGTATAGTTTATGTTTTTGTTAAACAGCTTGAGAAACTTAACAAACCTTGTATTTCTTGTATTAAAGTAAATAAATTCACTATAGTCCTTTGTACATAAATGTTCTACTTTACTCTTTTGAAGCACACGTAAATATATCTATATTTTTCAATTCAATTTATCGCAGCTCTTCTGAAAACGATCATTACTTTATAAATGAATCCTACCAGTCACGTGTTGTTGGAGATTTTAAGGCAGAAAATGACAAAGCAAACCTAGAAATAATTTTTCTAATTGTTTACAACTGATTCATTTTACGTGTTTTTTTTTTTTCTGATGCAAACGATGCAAACGATGCATCTCTGCGGGTGCTGATATTCACAGGTATATTTTGGATGAAAAATCTGCAGTCATTTTCCTGTCAGTTTGATTAAAGGCAGTCATTACCCAGGCTGAGAAGTCACCGCTTGAAACGACTTCCAGGTTTCCCACAGCTCACTAGATATGATGCACATGTGACTAAATAATCTTTTATTACATTCAGTCAGAGGGATCCCTTTAGGTCCAGTGAATAATGTATAGGGTATCGGTATGAATTATTAATAAATCCTTCTTCGAAAATCGCTCTTGGTTTTTTGTTTCTCACTGCAACTATAATAATATAATTATTGACAGTTTATTTAAAAAAAAAAAAAGCCCAAGGATGCTTCACGAAAAAATAAAATCCATGTGGCGGTTGGGTCAGTTTCAGATCGAGCATTGGTGGAGCCGGGGGGGCAAATTCACAGTTTACTTGCAAGGCGTGTACTGAGCAGAGGCTGCTAATTCACTCAGTGTGGTCCAGCCCCCGCTGGTTTTGTTGATGGGTAGCAGTTGGCGGTCTTTGGTTTGGGTTCGACCACCATGGCTCTGCAGGGATTTCCAGGGTGATTTCAGCTGCTGGGTCTGTGCGGATCCCTTTACTTGGCCTTGATCGGCGGTGGAGGGGGAGGGTTGCATTGTGGATGAACTTGGACGTTGTGGTGACTGCCTTGTTTGGATCCTGGAGCCAATCTGCTGTTGGCGTGAAATGTGCCCTGACCCCATGCGCCTGTGGTTTTCTCGTCCCCATCAGAAGACTCTCGAAGGCCGCTCCCAAACCTAGTTTAGATACCCTTCCACCTGTCTGTTTGCAGGCATCTCTGCACTTTGAATGTCAAACGTCCTTCACCGGTTAATTAGTGTGTGCTTGCCACACGTGTTTCTAGAAAACAAGCATTAACACACAGACACATGTATGTAGACCCAGGAGAACAGCTTTGGGAAACAGCAGAGGTGGTCATGTGTTAGTATTTTGTTTGGTTAAACTACAGAAAAGCTTTCCTCTGATTATCATTATCTACTTTAAACAAGTGAGTTCCTAAAATGTTCCTCTGTTTCCCTTTTTTTGTTTTTAAAACACAGAAAAAAAAGAATGCAGCTCTAATAAATCGCATCAATCGATCGTATGTTTAGCTAAGTTTATCCAACTAAATTTGTTCACGTTTGTTTTAGTTGACAATTGAATAAACGTAGTAAATGAACTTGGATAAGTGTGTCCGGTTGCCCTCACATGGTAAAGGCAACCAGACACACCGATTTGTTTCCGTAAACTGCTGGGATAGAAAACCTGGCAAAGAACATAAAGAAAAAAAAGGTCGTTGCAGGAAGTAGAACAAAAAATTTATATATAATTGAACATGTTGGTGAATAAGAAGGGTTTCATGGATAAATGCCAGAAAAGTGGAGTCTTTGGTTTGGGTTCCAAAGACTCCAGAGCATTCCAAAAGCTTCCAGAGCTGGTTTAAATCTTTAAAAATAACTTTAAAATGTGTCTCTAGAAAGCATAAACAAAGACACACTGTGTCAATAAAGCATTACGTTTAACATACAATTCAGCTTGCAAGGAGATCTTTTCGTGCTCGAAAGGCTGAGAAAAACCTGATAAAAAGAAAAATTAGTCGTCTATGCAACCTTTGGAAAGGTAATGGGATTAGTATTTCCCTAGAAGCTGACTTTGATTCTGAGCAAAGCTGAGCTCCAGAGTCTTATTTATTCAGAACAATCCATTCAGTTTCTGCCAATTCCCAGTTTGATAAAGTATGTAATAACATACTCAGATGTAATGAAGCGCCGTGAACCCTACTAATCTTCTCTGCTAATAAAAGACAGGAGCGCCAGCCCAGGGACGAGACGAGACGAGACGAGACTGCGACGGCGGTAGGGCGAAGGGAAAAATGTGAGCTTTTTGAGACTCAAGGCAGAAAATGTCTTTTAACCTTTCTTCCTGACATTCTGGTCAGTAAACCTCAGATTTTAAACTGCAGCGACAGAGATTATCCTTAAGATCCGCCGCCTCTAACTGAGCCGCTACAGACCACTGGGTTAATCTTGAGCTTGCTTGAGCCAGACCGCCTCAGTGAACAGCTTCACGCTCAAAACGCTGCGCTGCCAGGGGGCCAGTCTCTGAATTTATATCAAACCCTTGGAAAATAATGTCAGATGGATAAAAATAAATAAATCTTCCATCTGTCCGAAATGACATATGGGGAGTTGAAGGAATTTGAAGGAGTAATCCCGACAGTCCCACCGCTACATCCTGCCAATTATTCCAATTCATCAGCCTGAAATTGATTTGAAAATGTATCACACGCGAGAGAAAAGAGTCAGAATTTGTGATTAACACTTTGCATGATCTGTACAATGAAAAGACATATAAGCTAGTTTTGTTTTGTAAGAATCATTGTTTGCCTGACATATTTCCTGTTAATTTGTAAGACTCTGAGGACATGTGAGCTTCTTTTTAATATCCACTAGAGGGCATCATTTTCCCACAGATTCTCACTATCAAGTCTTGCAGCGCCTGAGATGGTGATTTTTTTTTATTTTATTTTCATTTTTTTCACTTTTAAATACATCTTATCATTGCTCGTCTATAGTTTGGCTATATCAGTCTTCGGAAACAGAAGGCATGAAAATATATTTTAAAAAGAAATTTGATCTATATTTAGGAAATCAGGGTGTTGCGACAAATCAAAGTGATTAGCTAAAATGATTTTTCTTACATGTTTTACCACTTTGATAACATAGCTCTTAAAGATCCAAAAGTGTGTTTGTATTTATGCCAGGTACTTGGAAAATATACTTTCATTCTAAAAGAGGTGATATTAATACATGGTTAGTTCTGCTCTTAGTTCACTGAAAGTGCACATGCATTTTTGAAGCATTTGTGCATTGTGTGTAAATAACTGCCATTAACCTTGACTTCTTTCTGTTTTTTCTTCTCTTCTGTGTTGACCATTTTACGGTTTTCCGTCCTGTAGACAGTACTGCAGCCTCAGTTATTTTGTCTAAGCTGCTTTTCTCTCACTGGCAAAACCATTAATGGACCAATTGCTGCCACTAACTCTGCGCTTCTGTCCTTGTTTGTTCCTTGGTTTCATTTGTTTGTGCTTCCTCTTCTCCCAGCCCCTAGTTGGTCACAACAGATGGCAGCTCATTCTGCTGGAGTTTCTCTGCTGTGGAAAGAGCTTTGTTGCTCCTCACTGACGCCACATGCTTTCTGAAAAGTTAAAATATCAAGGACATTAACTGGACTCTCTAAGACTGACAATTTGTAAAAAAAAAAAAAATAAACATATATATATATATATATATATATATATATATATATATATATATATATATATTATTTTTTCAATTGGCAGTATATGAGCTTTGATCATACTACATTATCTTTTGGATAAAAGGATAAAACAAGACTGTGTAAATCTAAATATGCGTATATGAATCTGAATATGTCTATAATCCATTGGAGTTTGATATGTCCATCCATCCATCCATTTTCTTGCACCCTTGTCCCTTAATGGGGTCGGGAGGGTTGCTGGTGCCCATCTCCAGCTAACGTTACGGGCGAGAGGCGGGTTCACCCTAGACAGGTCGCCAGTCTGTCGCAGGGTAACACAGAGACACACAGGACAAACAACCATGCACACACACTCACACCTAGGGGCAATTTGAAGAGGCCAATTAACTGACAGTCATGTTTTTGGACTGTGGGAGGAAACCGGAGTACCCGGAGAAAACCCACGCATGCACAGGGAGAACATGCAAACACCAGGCAGAAAGACCGGGGCCAGGAATCAAACCCAGAACCTTCTTGCTGCTCTACCAACTGCGCCACTGTGCAGCCCAGAGTTTGATATATTTTAATATAATTTAGACAGACATAGATTATAGATAAAATATTATTATTATTATTATTATTATTATTATTATTATTATTATTAGTAGTAGTAGTAGTAGTAGTAGTAGTAGTAGTAGTAGTAGTAGTAGTAGTAGCTGCAAAACGTTTGAATAGATAGATGCATTTCCTTGCAGTGCCACTAGATGGCAGAAAGGCATCGTAATGGTTGCAACAATATTTCATAGACTTTCAGCTGCATATCTTACGCTGCCTTTCTTGCAATTCGCAACCAGAAATTTTTCAACCCGAATGCAGATTTTATGCGTTACATTTTCAAAATGCTGTTGCCATTTAGTCTCTGAAATGTTCAAGTCATCATGACATAATCATTTAATAGAAGAAGAAAAAAAATTGTAACATGAGCAGTATGTTTTAATTTAAATTCACTATTGATTTTTATGAGGTGGATTTGTACGAGAAAAAAAACTAGTAGTAAGAATAAAAGTAGGCTAAGAGATCTCCGAAAACAAAATACCATAATCTAAGGAAGTTTAAGAGAACATGAGAAGTAAAGTTATTGACATTAGTCAGTCTTGGAATGACTGCAAAACCATTTCTAAGGCATTGGGATTCCATGCGGCGGATGACAGTGAGAGCAATAACCTACATAAATAGAAAATATGGAGCGGTGGTGAAACTTCTAAGATCTTCAAACGTTTCTACAAAAATCCCTCCGAGAGAGAATCAAGGACTCATCCAGAAGGTCACATAGAGCAGGGGTGTCAAACTCCAGTCCTGAAGGGCCGCTGTCCTGCAGTTTTTAGATGTGCCACAGGTACAAAACACCTGAATCAAATGGCTTAATTATACCTCCTCAGTTCTCCAGAGCCTTGCTAATGACCTAATTATTCTATTCAGGTGTGGTGCAGCAGAGGCACATCTAAAAGTTGCAGGACACCGGCCCTCGAGGACTGGAGTTTGACACCCCTGACATAGAGCGTCTAAAACTGGACGGATAGCTTCCCTAATCTCTCCAATTGTACTTTGTAAACTGCTACAGCGCAGTTTACAAAGACAATGTGAACAATAGAGTCCAGGCTGCTGTCACAGACAAACTGTTTGATGACAAGTCAGTCATATTGCCTTCTTTGTTATCTTGTGTTATTTTGTCAAAGCAGAGAGGCTGTTCATACTGCGGAGGATTTGTGGGTATTTACAATAAACTGATACAGATACAGGCAGCATCTTGTTCAGCTGCATTGCGACATCCTCAGTAACATTATAAATGGGAATGTAATCACTCTAAACCTTCATAAATGGAAAACAAGCAAGAAATGATCAGAGGAACTTTGTTATGATGAATTTGACCCTAAACGCTTTAATGAAGACCTGTCCTGATGTTTGTAATTACAAAATCTGAGGAACTAGTTATTAGACTGAGAAAAGCTAAAGCAGCTAAACTGGACTACCCATAGACAGATTAAATTTAATAAGAGAAAAGACGGTGGGGACGAGGGGGAAGATGGAGCTGGGAGTGGGAAAGTTGATGAATAAAAAAAAAAATACATGAGCAATATTTGTTTCCATGTGATGTTTGAAGTTTTTTGCAAATAAAAATCTAAAAATTGTGGTAGCATTAATATAACTCCAACCATTTTGGTCTTTCTTCTTTGGAAATTATCCTAAATTTGATGGAAATGGTCTGTAAAAATCAATTTTAAAGTCTTCACACAGACTGAATTAGGTCTGATCTTTAATTCAACCGTTCGGATACAAAAATCCAGTTTGATCTAAACAATTCATTTGTAGCTCTTGCTGCATTTTTCTGTTGTTGTTGTTCTGCATAAAGCTTAACTTCAGTCTATTGTAGGCATTTCTGTCCAGTGTTTTACTACGTTTGAACTCAATTTACTAATTTCTTTTTTTTTTTTGATTCAGAGTGAAGTCAGTTGGCGACATATTCAGATGCAACACCTATCCGATTATATTGTAAAAGAAAAAGAAACATGATGCGAGAGCGAATATAAAGTATATATGTTTACTAAACAATGAATGAAAGAACAATAACAAAGTTCAAGTTTCAGTCGAGATTTTGTCAAGGTACTGTAAAATAAAAATGTGTATTTTGTGTGTTACTGTAAGATCTTTAAATATGTGCAGGTTCTATTTTCTGGTTAAGTAGTTTAAATAAATTGAAACAAAACAGTTTGAAAACATACTATTGAAACATAAATGATTATGTTGTTTTTTTATGTAAAGGTATTTTTGCTTCAGTGCAGCTATTTTGATAGGCACCATTTGGTGATTTAAAAAAAAAAAAAAAAAAAAAAAAAAAAGCCCCGCTACCTCCTGGATCTGTGTTACGCCCCTGCGTTGGCTGTCAGCGCGCACACCGCTCCTCCAGCGGCTCCACACCTCAGATGGCCTGCTGCAGCGGCTGCTACAACTCGCGGAGGCTAGAAATGTCACCGGTGATCCTTTGCACGAAGACAACACGGTCGTAAGAACAGATTTGTGACATTTATCTCTTGTGTTAACGCTAACAATGGCGCTTAATCGTGCAACTACACGGACTCGTTCGTTCGTGGCCGCTCTCACGGTTTTTGTCGCGCTGTGGGGATCTGCGCTCTCCATCACCCGCTACTCCATACCGGAGGAGATGGAAGAGGGTTCCTTTGTTGCCAACCTGGCCTCAGACCTGGGTCTGGACGTACGCAGCTTGCTGGAGCGCAATGCGAAGCTCGATGTCATTCACAGCAAAAATTACCTCGACATTAACAAAGACACGGGGGAGCTGGTCATCCGCGAGAAGATGGACCGGGAGAGCATATGCATGACTAAAACAACCTCATGCTTCCTGAAAATGGATGTCATACTCTCCAACCCCGTTCGCATTTTCAACATCGAGCTGGAGATCTTGGACATCAACGACAACGCGCCCGTTTTTCGTCGGAAGACAATGCACTTGGACGTTTCTGAGGCAACCCCTCCCGGTGAGAGATTCTCCCTGACCAACGCCGTGGATGCGGATGTGGGGGCGAATTCGGTCAAGACCTACTACCTGAGCGAAAGCAAATACTTCAGCATTGACATCCAGACGGGCAGCGACGGCTCCAAATACGTAGATCTAGTGCTCGACGGCAAACTGGACAGAGAGGAGCATGCGATTCACAATTTGATTTTAACTGCGGTGGATGGAGGTGTGCCTCCCCGCTCTGGTACGGCCAGCATAATTATTAACGTGCTGGACATCAATGATAACGCCCCCACGTTCAGTCAGCCCGTTTTTGCTGTCAACGTTTCGGAGAACTCTCCAGCGGGGACGGTGGTGATGACATTAAACGCGACTGATTTAGACGAAGGCACAAACGCGAAATTGATATACTCGTATACCCTGTACACTTCGGAGAAGACGCAGGAGCTCTTCTCCCTAGATCCACAGTCAGGCGAGATCAAAGTGAAGGGGGTGATCGATTATGAAGAGAGTCAGAGTTTTGAGATGTACATTCAGGCTCAGGACAGAGGGGCAAACCCGCTGTCAGGACACTGCAAAGTGATGGTTTACATCACAGACCTAAATGATAACTACCCAGAGGTGACCATCAAGTCCCTGAAGAGGTCGGTGGCCGAAGATGTCTCGGTGGGGACACTGATTGCTGTGGTGAGCGTCAGTGATAGAGATTCTGGAGACAATGGCGCCGTAGACCTCCACCTGAACCAGAAGGAAGCCTTACCCTTTCGTCTGAACAAGTCCTCAGAAGGTTACTTCGAATTGCTGGTGTCGAAACCGCTGGACCGAGAAGTCAAAGGCAAATACGACATCAAACTAATAGTGACAGACAGAGGCTTCCCAGCCCTGTCTGAGAATGAAACCATCACCTTGGAGATCCTGGATGTCAACGACAACGCACCCATGTTCTCTCAGTCCTTCTACACAATCCATGTTATGGAGAACAATCCACCTGGAGCGTTATTGACATCCCTAAGTGCACATGACCCAGATTTGAATGAAAACCAGTACTTGGTTTATTTCATAATGGAAAAAGAGATAGTTAACATGTCTGTATCCATGCTTTTCTCCATCAATCCTGAGAACGGGGACCTCTATGGCCTTAAGACCTTTGACTATGAGAGAGAGAAGGAGTTCCTGTTCCACATTGAGGCCAGGGACTCTGGTGTCCCCCCTCTGAGCAGCAATGTGACGGTTCACATTGTCATCCTGGACCAAAATGACAACACTCCCCTCATTGTATCACCATGGCGAGCGCACGGCTCAGTTGTTGAGGAGGTCATACCAAGGTCCACAGAGAAAGGTCATTTGGTGGCCAAAGTGGTTGCCGTTGATGCGGACTCTGAGCAGAATGCCAGAGTCACCTACCAGCTACTGCAGATCAGTGACTCAACTCTCTTCAGCCTGGATCAGTACAACGGAGAGATCCGAACGACAAGGATGTTCAGCTACAGAGACCCAAGGCAGCAGAGGCTGGTAGTTGTTGCAAAAGACAATGGACAACCTGCTTTGTCTGCCACTGTTACCATCAAGATATCAACGGTGGAGCACGCCATGACCTTCTTAGAGACAACAGAGCTACCATTAGAGAACGAAGTCTTCACCAACCTAAACCTGTACCTTGTAATTGGTTTAGGAGCTGTGTCCTTTCTGTTGTTGATAACCATCTTGGTTATCATCGTTCTCAAATGTCAAAAGCCAAAGCCAAAGGCCATCAAGATGCCCCCAGCCAACAGAAATAGCCTGATTAGCCAGAGAAGCTCCACCATCGCAGATTCCACCCTGATCTCCAGTGATGCCTACTGGTATAGCTTGTTCCTCGCAGAAACCAGGAAGGGCAAGGTGGTGGTGAGACAACCAATCATTCCCAAAGGAGCAGGATATTTTGTATCCAGCATACCCAGGAGCATAGGCCCAAGTGAAACCACAGACTCCAGAGCATCCACACTGGAGGTATGTTGAATTGGTAGATAGCCTTTGATATCACAGGGTATACTGTTATATAAAAAATGTTCTTGCATGTATTTTGTCTCTCCTCCTCCTTTGTAATGGAGGTTTGTTAGTACCCTACTTTTCAAACACAGGGTCACAGCGGTATATACCTTTCCCTGTACAAACAGCTCACTGAGTTATGATCATTTTGTTTCGCTATTCAAGTTGTGCCACACACAATTTTTTTTTTTTTTTTTGTTTAAGTAGTAGTATTGAATATTTCAGCTTTTGAAATACTGTTTTAACTGTTTTATGCTAAGGTTGAAAATTACTTGAGAATATTAATAGCTATGGTATCAAATGAAACTGTAAAATGTCTGAGCTGGTGATTGTGGTGGGAAATGTTTATACTGCTGCAACCTTAGCAACATTTGCAAATTAGAAAAACATTTTTTGAGTGCTTAAAATCAACATCGAGGGTTTTTCAGGGTAACATATGTATGGTACGGGATTCCATCCATCCATCCATCCATCCATCCATCCATCCATCCATCAAACAAAAATATGCAGGATCCCTGAAATTTGACCTCTCTATAACATATGCTTTTATTGTATTTCCTTCAGAGGTATTGTGTTTAATCAACTCCGTACATCTGACATCTCACTTATTGAAGAAGATTTCCATAATTCCTCTGAGATCCCGTTATTTTTAAAATTACACTACAAAGGTTTTGATGTACAGTACAGCAAGTGATGCGCAATGTCAAAGCCGGCTCCACCCTTACACTTTAATGCATGTACCATATTGAGAAATATCGAACAGTTCTCTGTTCGAAACACAGTTTCTAACAGAGTCCTGCTGATTTTGATTCAAACTATCTGCATTTTTAGCCATAATTAGGCCAAGATCTCCCCCCTCCTTCCATCCACCTCCCAAATCTGCAAGTGTTTGATGTCTTATGTGGTATGTAGGTCATGTATTGCAGATACATAACACACAATCGCAGCGAGAGTAGTAGGCGTATGAGGGAGAGCACTACAAAGAAGCCCAGAGTTGGAGGGGGTTCTCTGAGGACAAGAGATAGAGCTGCACTAAATGAGATCCGTTATAAATTTCAAGCAGCACTCTGGTGCACAGCAGACCGTCGTCGGTGTATATGTGCCGAGAACCATCCAGATGTTGTTTATTTTTCCTACAGCTGGTGCTACAAAGCAAGCTAAGCCAAGCGGTGCTCCGAAAGAATCAACAATATAAATATGCAAGCACAGGTGCAGATGGAGGGCGAGGTTGCAGTTGTGCATGATGTATCTGTATTGTGCATTTGCGTGTCACACATCCCACTGAACTTGTTTCTTCTTTCTGTTCTTAAGTACTCAAAATGAAAGGAAGTCCATTCTACAACTGGAGGTATGCTGGTTGCTAACTACAATCTGTAGAGCCACTATTATTTTGTAGACATTCACTGTCCGTTTCTACTTCATATTCATTCTTGGTTAGACTAAAACAAAAGCAAGAAAGAGAAATGAACTGCCACAGTTTCCAGTGCAAATCTTCTGTGTTATCCTTTTTTCCGTCAACATATTTTCCCGATTAAGTAGAACAGAATCCAATATTTCTGCTTACGCTTCAGTCAAAATGTCCCCTTACAAACACAACAATCTGTTCCAATCTAATTCTAACGTGAGCACTCAGAGGGGAATTGACTTGTCTATCAAGCGAGAAACCAGCTTATATTGAGAACTGAGATTAGACTAAAATTGGCTGCCGGTCAGATTCATGTCGTGCACATGTCTCTGTGATGGCGCTGACTGAAAAAGAGATTAAGGACTGAATTGTCTCAGCCAATTGTCAGGTAACAAGGTCATCTGTTCGTTTAAACAACGCCTTTGTCAAAACATGTTTGTAATGTGTCAGAATTGCAAATTTGAGACAATTTCAATCTGAAGTTGTTTGTAATAGGGTTGAGTGTTATTAACACCTTAATGACTTTATATTTCTCAAAACATTTTAGCATGAAAGGCTTGTGATGTTATCATAGGACACCATGAAATTGAGTGCGTTTTAAACAATTCTGATATTGTTATTTCATAAAATTAAAGGTGCTACAAGAATATATTGCAGTACCTTTTTTTTCATATGGGATGTAATTCAACTAAAAAAAAAATTATAATGACCCAAAGGTTTATGATTATGTGCTTTTCTATATACACATTTTTCTCTTAAGAAATATTTCCATTTTTCGTCAGGACGCCAAGTTACATCAAGAAGTTAGCTTTTTATAATCTGCACACAGCAAGTTCATTTAATTACATGTTTGAATTAGTAATATTTATGATCTCATTATTTTCCCGGATCATTAATTGGACTGTATCGTCAAAAATAATTCAGTTGCCGCTCAAACCTACCCATCCTGCTCTGCCTGAAAGAACTGGGTCTTTGTTGTTCTTTTTGCAAAAGAAGTACTCCCATGAAATTCTGAAAAAGTACACAGTAGCTTTGCATGCAATATTTGTCAAGGGGGTTGTGACAAGAAGGGGTCAACAAGGCTGAGAACAAAATTACATGCAACTGTAAAAAGGAGAATTAATTTTTGCACTTTGGGTCAACAATGCAGAGCCTTAAGATGGTTTAAACTGTCTGTTAAGGCATATTAAGGTATATTTTGTATTTGAAGTAATAAAATAGGCATTTATAAGGGGGGAATCTCAACAGGTAGAGATTCCCCCCTTGCTTGTGGGCGTCTGTGTACTGTTTTTAATCATTAAAATTCAAGAGAGAAAAGCAGATTGGAAATAATAGCCTTTCATGCCTTAACGTAACCATACCTTTGCAGACTTAAACATAGTATTTCAAACAATGCTGTTGCTATTTTCAGAGTTGAAGTATATGGCATATCACCCAATCCTAGCTTGCAGTCTTGACTCCAGAATTAGACATAGTGATGGCTGCTTGTGCATGCTTAAACAGTATCATCTGTGTGCTAATTGAACAAAAGCCGTATATTTTCTTCTTTATTTCTATTAGTGACCTTGAGACATTTTCTTTTGATAAACTAAACCGCAAAATAAAATAACCAATAAGTCGTTAAAATAAAGAAGCAAAAATCATTGATATCCCCCCCTCCCCCGTAATTCTGAATGACCCGTAAGTCCAACGAAATGATATTGATGGTGGCAGTAACCAGTCGCAATCCACTGTTGCATGAGTGAGGACTTTCTAAAACTTTATATCGAGGCTTGTTTGGTTTCTAATACCATGTTTTTGTTTGTTTTTTTCATTTCTTTTTTCAGCAGCAGCAGCCCAGAAGAGAGCTGCGGTGATGTAATCGTCTCTTCCTGGGAGTCTCTGGCTGAAACCTTCCAGGGGCTTGCAAAGAAGATAAACAGTTTTCTATCGTCAGTCCCTCTGCTCCAGCTCCTGATTTCCCCTGTTTCCTTTAATCCCACACACCAACAATCAATCAGTATTCACCACATCCTTCTACCAGTGTGTTTTGTTTTTTGGGTTTTTTTTGTGCTCTTAGGTAGGAATACTTTCTCTTAACTAGCATTTGGACAAACCACAAACGAGCTGGAGTGCATTGACTCCAGAACATCACTAAAGACTCCCAGTGGATGCATTTGCCTTTTTTGTCCAGGTTTTACCATGGGTTGTAGGTTTAGAAGCCATCAGTTGTCTAAAATATACCTAAGTTGCCATAAAGTTGTTGTTGTTGTTTTTTTAATGCTGGAGTTTGAAACAACACGCCTAATCATAAATATACACACGTATCAGGGTGAATAAGCTTCTTCCATCTGATGAATCCATTATTGTAGCTGGTTATAACATTCAGGCCTGAAACTAGGTGTTTTGGGGGGTTTTTTGTCCTATTTTGTAAGGAGAATCTTTCTGTTTGATAAGACTCAAACTTTTACCTAGTAATAATCAGTGATTCAGTTTTAGGTCTTCTTTTTTTTTATATATATATACAATGTCGTGGTTAACAAGTTTTGAATGTCTATAGAAGAAAATGTCAAAAAAGAATGAAAGAAAACAGGTAAACGTCAATGAAAAACAAAAAAACCCAAAAGCTTTCCCTTCTTATTATTTGATTGTAGTTCAAATATGAGTCGTTGTGAGGGTGGACAAGATAAAACGCTCCCCAACAATAGATGTACAATCGGTGCAAGACATGCGTTTCTGGAGAGTAGTTTACATCCACTCATCACCATACCTGATGTTAATTATGGAGTTTTATTGATTTATTTGAACAGTTTGTTTTTATTGATTTATTTTTATCTGGTCAGGGGAGATCATCACTGAGAGATGATTTGACAAAAAGCTTGACTTTGTTGTGGATGGTTTCTTATAATTTGACTCAAATATGCTCATACACAGCCCAACAACATGTCCCTGTGTTGTTGGCCTTGAAAAGCTTACACTTACTCCCAACATTCTCATTTTTCTTAATATTATAATAAATTAGTCTCCTTCCAAAGATTGTAAAAAATTTCAGTCGAGCCTGAAGGTGCTAATTTCGGAGTATAATGGAGCTGTCAGAACAGTTTTGGTGGTTCTTTGGTTCTTGACGATTGCAGTTAACGTCTTTTTAATCTTAGAGTTTCAGTTTGTTTAATGGGGTTAAAATTTGGAAGCAGGTTAGAGTTCAGGTGGGTAAATCAACCCCAAAAACACAAGGTAACTACATTGGTAAGACTTTTTTTAAGCTTCCCGATTGACCTTTTGAAACCCCGAAATGAAACCGATTGAAAATTTGTAGACAAAACTAAAAAAAAAACTTGGTTTGTGCCAGAATATTAGTGTTGAGTTATTTATAATTTTTTGTTATAATTTTATTTTCTTTTTTTCAATGGCAGAGCCTTTCATAGGCATGGCCAGACTGAGACCGTATCACTGAGAGCTGGCCAACAGCAGATCTGTGCGGGAGCCATTTTGGAGCACATCATGCGTATTTTCCAAATAATTCCTGAAAAGCAGAAAATATTTTCTTGAAACAAATAAATATACCTTATTTTTATAAAAACATGCTGTCCAACCATCTACTGCTGCCGCCGACTGTTTTGGAGGGGAACTGCTTTTTTCAGAGGCGTGCTCTGCTGGTGAGTTCCCTCCCCGTGGGAACGACCACCATCGGCTCCGCCCCTGCTGCGCGGATTAGCAGAAGTCCAAAATAAAATTTCTGCTCCTAATTAATGTACTAATTTTATTTTATTCCTTTTATTTATCCAACTTAAAATAAAACTGTTCAAATGCATCACTATAAACCAAAAATGTACGTTAGTCAAGTTTGTGATGATTGCATGTAAACGTTTAACAGTAACTGCACATTACAATGCAATGCAAACTCTCAACGTTCTAAGCAAAATCAAAAAATGTTGTACATTTATGAACAATCAGTTCATCTCTTCCCGTTGAGGTGAGAGGAAGCTTGACGGTGACAATTACAACGTTTTGCCAGAGGGAAGAGCTTCATAAATGCGTCATTCGCAAACAGTAAAGCGATTCGACTGAAAATCAAATGTTTCTTTTAGAAGCAATTTCCTCAACAAAAAAAAAAGTCCCCCCCCCCCCCAAAAAAAAAAAAACTGTTAAAGAAATGATTTTAGGAAATACACAACTGGTAGAAGAAAAAAAAAAGAAAGATGATATATGAGGTCATAATCTAAAGTAAAATATAAATAATCATAAATATGTTTAATAGCCAGAGTAAAACTATAAAAAAAGAAGAAGAAGAAGTAATAATCTTGACCAGTGTATGATCGGAGGTAGCGGCAAGATGTTCTTTGATAAATATTAATGTTTTTTATATATATTTTATGTAGTAACTTTTATTGCTGCTTTTGTGAGCTTCTTAAAGGACATTTTGTTGCATATTTATAGTGTAGTGCCGTCGTTTTAGTTGTGTACATGCATAAAAAAACGGAGTAAGAAAACATTTTATGACCTCAAAGGCAGTGCTGCCGCACCGCCTTCAAGTCCAGGACTTCAATTTCTCTGTAACAGGAAGCTTATTAAGAGTGCTAATTAGGCTGCTGAATGATCAAATGTAATCGGCGTTGAGTTTAGGGAGGCTGGATTAGGGGAGGAAAGAGAACATTGTGTTAATTACAGCGACAGTATTCCTGTAGTGACTCTGCTGACAGTGCATAAAATGTATTAAGCGGATGACAGCGGTTTGAATTTGGGATATGCACGGAATCTAAATGTGATCCCATGCAGCACTCCTGCGGAAATGCAGCAAAGGGGGAATATTTCTGGATGTATCCGGCTTCACGCTCTGAGTCAGTGAAATGTTACCCCCCCCACCCCCCTGGCCTCTTATTTTCTTCTTTTTCGTGCTGCTCACCTTTGAAAGCATCTAGCTGGCTGCTTGTCAGCCTGAACATGTCGCATAATGAGGGTCAAGTGCATGTTAGATGTGCAATCAGTGGCAGAACTGATTGATTCCAACAGTGTTAATGCAGTTATCGGGTTGCACATATGATGAGCTCCTCGCGTGCCTTCTGCCTTGTACAAGATGACTGTTGACAAATGTAACAATAGCATTTCGTGCACACTAAAAACTGCTGGGTTTTTTTGTTTGTTTTTTGTTTTGTTTTTTAAAACTGGTGCTCCGTAAATTATGGGCTTGATTTAACACATTAACACCATAACTCAATAGGTTTGAGTTATGGGTTTTTACCCAGTGTTTTTGTTAATACTACCAATGATTTTTCCTGATGGCATAAACACAACAAACTAGAAAAAAAATAAATAAATAAAATCTATAAACGTATTTCAAAGTTAAAACAGAATCTCATGAAAATTTAAAGCAGATTCTATGAATATGGCAAATTATTTTGGTCAAAGCATCAAATTTCAACACAGCTAGAAGTATCATTCACCAAACAATAACTATAGATTCAGTGAGGTAACACAGCATCAACCCAGTATTTTGGTCACAACTCCAAAACATGGCAAAATGAATTTAAACAAAACAATTATTGTTATTTGAACACATTGCAAAAAAAAAAAAAAGCAAACATAAAAACTTTATGGCCAGTTCCTTGATTAAAATGTGAAGGTTGAACACAGTTAGCACTAGCCAGTGAGCAAAACATTTTTTTTATTGTGAACTGCTCATTAATACAACACATTGCCATTGTTATACATTCTATTTTTATAGTCTTAAATTGTCCAGTTAATTTCTGTGGAGGAGATTCGGTGAATTCTGATTCATTATTCGACCGTGAAAACATGACGAGTCTCTTCCTGACGTCTACTGAAACCCGATTTTTAACCTGACGTCGATATGACCCGACTTCTGTTCCAGCAGAATAAACCCATAAAAGAGGAAAAATAACCCAGCAGTTTTTTTGTTTGTTTTTTTTTTTCTTTTATGTGTAATCGATTCGTTTTTCCCAGGTTACAGTATCTTGAGCTGCTTGTTGGATAGGCACCTTTAGACTCAGAACAGGGGTTCTGTTACGAACCAATAGACGCATTAATTGTAAATTAAACTGCTTTATACTTTGTGTTTTTATACAACATACCTTTTTGATATCTTCTGTATTCACTGTGATTGAATGGCACAGGGGATGCTTGTGCTCAGTGTAGTAGGCTGTAAGTGAGTTAATTGTCTCTTTCTTTGTTTTCTGTTTTGCTTTTCCTAGCAGCTACTTTGCCGTTCATACTGTACAGAAAGCTTCAAGAGTTGTACCAAACGCTCTCCGGTTTCATCCCGCTTCGCCAATCAGAGACAGTATGAGTGAGAATGGGCTTTCTTTACTTTCATGTCTTGTTAATTGACCGGTTTTGATGTCGCTTATTGGGTTTTAATGTAACGCCTGATTATGCTAGTTTGAATAAAGATTTTTAATCCATCTCTCGGTTGTGTCTGTGATAGAAATGTATTGCAGAAGTCATCAAAAGTGACTTCTTAAAATGCGCCGCCCCTCTCTGCCCCCCCATCCCCCCTTCTCTCCCTTGCTATTCCTCTGAAATTTCCTCACACATGGAGTTTGACCCACTTTCTCTTTATAAAGCTCTGTACTAATTCTTCGAAATTAAAAACTATATAAAGGAGATGGAATTTCAGGAGCAGACAAATAGGACTCTTCCAGTCTGTTTGTTGTGAGCCACACAGGGCTTTCAGTCTGCAGTCCTGCAGGCTCTCATGTCTGATAGACAAGAGTTTATAGCACAGGCTGATGCCTTTGGTAGATTATTTATGCCATCTGACTTTTAAGCAGTAACAGTATTTGTCTAAGTATCAATAATATTAAGATTTATAACAGTGTCTTGTAAAAGTAGTCGTGTGACCCAACAGTACATGAAAATGCTTTCATCCAAACATTGATGTTTCAGCTGCACTTCGTTCGATGTGGGGGTGTCAGAGCAAGGGTCGCTAAATACGTACGAATGTCTCCGTTTTCAAATTCATATTACTATAAAATGTTACGGAAAAGGTATAATTTACAATTATATTCCATTTCGTGTTGGTCCAGCTTATAAAATCCCACGACAACGCATCGATATTTGATGTAATGTGACTAGCTGAGCATTTCACAAGCTTTGGAAACGGTCTGCAATATGAAGGCTTTGAATGGATTCAAATGTTGTGAAAATATGACAGCGCTTATGCTACGATCCAAAATGAAGATCAAATAAGAGTGTAATCCACTAAATTTCTAAATTATTAAGCAAACGTTTCGCAACCAATCTCACTACTCGGTTTCCTAAAAACTGCCACATTATTAGACCTGGAGCTCCAGAACTTGCTTGTGGGAATCCGAAGTAGGTCAGCAGAACTAAGCAGAGCACCATGGGCTACAGACGTGTGCTGAGTGTTGCTGCCATCAGTTCCTCTCCCCTGTGGGCTCCGGTTTTTTTTTTCTTTAGAGTGGGCAATGTCCCTGACAGTGTTTCTCAACCAAACTGTGGAAGTGTAGAATTGTGCTTTTAATAACCTGAAGGAAGAGATGGATTGTACTTCTCTCAAAAACCTTTAAGTGCTGCAAAAGATTTCTAGATATATGTCCTCACAGCACTTTCTGCATGCACTGACTGGCTGGAGGAGCACAGCAGTCAGCATCTCGTTCATTACCCTTCCAGGGTTATTAGCACCTCTGGTAAAGATGCACAAAAAGGCTTGAAGTAAATGTGTCTTTTTTTTTTTTTTTGCCAAAGCATAATATCTCACTCAAATTCGATTACAAATATATATTTAGGTCATATTTGTTTTGGTGTTCACATTAAGAAATGATTGTTTCAGGCAAAACCACTCTGAGACTTTTATTAGCCAGGACTTTTCCTACTACTTTTAGCAAAGTGGGAGCATCTGAGAGAAATCATTCATCCTTTGTCATTACTCTTGTCCTGCTTTGTAGATTTTGTCATATGTTTTCAAAGATTATTCAGTGGCCAAATCTACAAATATAAGGTTTCCTAGGAACCAAAAATCACCCTTTTTACGTTGTGTTCCCAGATCTGAATCCTGTATTTAAACTGCGATGAGCTGAAAAGAAGAACGGATGGGAAAGGATCCAGAATTTTGAAAAGCTTGATTTTCTTCATTTGGCAAAAGTGCAGGGTTCCAGTTGAAATCCCAAAAGGAGACAGAAGCTTTTGTTTCCTGAAATGTGTCCCAAACAACTACTTGCGGTACATAGATAACATCTAATTGTTGCTATGGAGACCAAGTTAGACCTTGACATCACACGTTGATGTAGTTCTCCAACATTTGAGAATCTTGGTCTACATCCAGCCCTGTTGGTCGGAGTTCCAGTTTTTTAGACCCTTTTAATTGATGCTGTGCCTGTAGAAATGGGTCACTTTTTTGGTAAAAATTCATACTTTCAGCCTTTTCTTGACTTACATGTCTTCAAAAGACAGCACATGTCTTTTGAAGGATACCTATGAGAAATGAGCCGCAGTCTCATCATTATTACTGCCAAGAAATGAAAAAGGAAGTCATGGTGTGTGACTTAAAACTTTAGATACACTCTGATAAATCTAAAAAAACAAATGTTTCAAAAATACTATTATTAAATATTTCTTAACTTTGCATATTATTCCCAATAGATAAATGGGTTAGGGTAGGGTAATAAACATTAAAACATTGTGGTATTTTAGCAATGGGATATAGTGCTAATGCAGTAAAAGATTGAATTATGTCAAAGCTTTTAATAACTTTTAACAACACCTCTACGTAGTTTGCCCATTTCTTATATCATAACCCAAATGCCCTGTGCATAATTTAAATGCTATGCTTGCCTGAGCAATAAGAGTCTAAAAGGTCAGAGTTAGTGAACACTGACCATCTGCAGGAAGCTGCAGATGCAAAACCACTAAAATGCCAAATTAGTACAGAACACAATTTTCATCACGACGAGATGAGGTGGAAAGATGAATGAGTGAGCCATTAAATTCTTAAAAGCAGCGCTGTTATGTTCAGTCTTCAGTCTTCATCATAAATAATTTTGCATTCTTTCTCCATCACAGAGGAAACTGCTCCTGTTTGCATGGAGCTATAGACCTGCAGATCCCAGTGTATTGATCCAGTAAGTGTTTTTTTCACTGCAGACTGCTGTTCTATATTGAGTACTTAAGTACAGTGTTGCAAGTAAAAAAAAACAACGTAGGTGCCTAAGCATATTTTCAACCAATAACGGAATCGTGCACAAGCATGCACACCTGTCACCTTATTTGCATCCGCAGAATTCAATGTATTTCGTCTGACGCCTTTGTGACAGAACAACGCAAAGTAATGCGTAATAGTGAAGTGAAAGCAAAAGAATAGTTTACAAAATCTTTTTGACACCTGAAGATTTTGCACCCCAATTTACGCTGGTACCCTTGGATAAAATTCTGTCTGTCTGTTGCAGTTGCTAACTTGAGTAAGAAGACTGACAACGTAAACTGACAGAGAAGGAGGAATTAATATAGAGCAGCAGCCAAAAGCCCTGTTGTAGCCGTGGAGATCAACAACTCAGGTGTGAAAGTTAGCATAACAACTAATGGTCATTTACTGCAAAATTTGGTCTTCATTGCAATGGCATGAAGAGATCCATAGGAAGTCTGGTTTACAGTGTGTCATAAACAATGTTGGAAGCGTAGCAAATGTGTGTAAGAAGGTGTTTGTTTTTTTTGTCCAAATACCAAATGCTATATGTGGCGTGGGTCATCATAAACATACACAAAGAGAAACATGGTGGTGGTTGTATTATGCAGTGGGAATTATTTTCTTCACCAGAAAGAATTATGAAGAGCTGATGCAAAAATGGAACGCGCAAAATTCAGGGTATTCCTGGAAAAACTAGAGATTAAAAAAAAGACTTAAGACTGATACTTTGGTTCAATTTCCAACAGGATGATCACACCGTCATACAGCCAGAGCTACAGTAGAATAATTTCAGTTTACGACCACAGTGATTTAGTTGAAAGACTTGAAAACTGATCTTCACTGGCTGTTTTCATTCAATCTGAGAAAACCACAGGTGCTTTGTAAAGAAGAATGAGTACTTCTTTTTTTTTTCCAGTCTCTGATTAGCAAAGCTGGTAGAGACAAACAGCAAAAACAGCTGCAGCTTCAGTTTCAAGCAAGACTTGCTTCGACACATAAAAAGAATATCCCACTCTTCAAACTAAACATTACTTTGTATTACTTTTGTGAAAAATTGGAAAAAGATACAAGGGGTACGAATGTAGAATCTTATTTATTAAATTTTTTTAATAACTATTTTTAATCATTCGTCGTACATCATTAATATTTGAATGTAAAATCTTGCTTTTTCTCTTGAATTTCATTATTATCCAGTTGAATGCATCTGCCGATGAGAGCAGTCGATTTTTTTTCTTCTTCTTTTGGGTTCAGGAGAAAAGACAGAAAATGACAGGTTGAAGTTAAACTGATTAAAATGATTGGGTTACATTATAATTATGGACATATGTGCTGATTCACTGTGATGTGATTTTTCACTTCTTTGAAAATCATGATTGCATTAGGCCATGTCATGTCAGCTGGTACGCCTGCCCAGCCACTCTTGAAAGCCACGCTTGATTAAAAAAAAAAAAAGAAATCCGCGTTTGCTTTTGGAACTGCAACATCATCAGTCAAAGTGTCAGAGACGCTGCGAACGCTTGACCCATTTTCCGCGATCCTCTGGCCGAAACCCATGCACAATGGGGTCAGGAGTCTTTTCACCTAGAGCTTCGGTTTGCGTAACAGTCGGACGGATGAGCGGAGGAGATCTCCGGCAAGTGTCTAGTGATGTGTGGCTCCAACGGCAAGTCGGAGGGGGAAAAAATTGATGCATCGCTCGTTTGAGTCTGAGACGGGGCTTTGTTGGAAAGATGAAACAGTCATAGCACTGCTGAGGGAATTGATATGAGCAGCTTGTCACTCTGATTTAGGGAGGCACGCTGGACAAGACAGCAGTACAAATCTGTTACCGCATCTGTAAAATCTACCATAAGAAACCGCAGATCTCCACAGACAACATCTGTCCGGTTGCCTTTATTTTACGTGGGTTTGCGTCTTGACGAGGCAAACACAGATACCGATAATGACCTGTACTTAGATAACGCGCAGCCTACACACTTATAGGTGTCATGGAGAAAAACAGGGGATGTCATTTCAAGTCTGATAGAGTGAGGCACGTGGCAGGGCATTTATGTGCCTGGGCTGAACCAGTTTGTGTTCGCTGATTGATTTAGAGTGTTCATCATCACCTTCAAAGTTATGGTGCAACATGACAATGCTTGACAGGCACCAAAATTCCTAGTGTAGTGTATCCATCTCGTATGTGGTGGCAGTCTGAGTTGCACTTGATGTCTAGGTGGATGAAAACGTAGCTTTGTTTCTTCCGGTGTGTGCGCGCGCGTAGGCTATGTGTCTTCTGAAGAAGAAGGAAACCCCAAAAACAACATGGCATGATTTGCATAGCTCTCCAAACAATACTCCCACATACGTGTCGCTAAGTGGGCATATAAGTAAGCTGTGTGAGAGCGTATGGAGGGCGGGAGGGGGGGCCGCATGTCCGATTTAGAATGTTGGTCACAGCTCACGCATTCATCAAGTTGCTGTTGCCATGGAAACACGATTCTTATGCAACAAAAGAAGAAGAAAAAGCTGTTTCCAGAAGCAGGCAGGCAAGTGAACGAGAAACGGCACATTGGAAAAGCAGCCGTGTCTGAGCAAGCACTGCTCAGTCCGTCGTCTGAAAAGCGAAAGAGCACGGCGCAACCTCAAACCTGGCAACGCACCTGAACAGTTCAGACAGCCTATAGGGACGTGGAATATTAATTGGAGAAACAGTCGAGAGAGGCGTACTGTAGCTGTGGAGGGACAACAATATGGCAGCTCAGGTTGGCCGGTCTGTCTACAGGCGAACGATTAGCACCTCGCGTTGTACATTTGACCTTTATGGAAGAGAACTAACAAGTTTAACGTTTGCCATAAAACATGTGCGTCAAGGCGACGTGGTCAGATCAGACCAAAATTGAACTAACACTGGAAAAACACTCCTCCATGGTTTACAGCGGGTATGAGATGCATTTTGAACATATTTCTCTCTGTTTCACACCAAACCAACACCATCAGTTTGTTGCTGAACCTATCATGTTAACACATTCCAACAATGAAACGTTTCAACCATGTTATAGTAATAAATTAATATAAATCAACGGTTTTCAACCCTCGGATATCTAAACACTGCAACTTACTTTTTAGACTGAAATTGCTAAAAAAAAAAAAAAGTAATTCCGAATTTAAAACAGCTGCCTTTTCTGTCATCTGTTTTATTTAATGTTTTATTATATTCCCATATATATTTTTTACCGCATGACTCCAGTCCCATCTCTCCTCTTTCCATGTCCCAGTTGTGCAGCTACAGCTGCTGCGTTGCCGCAGCTGGCAGGCGCCCTCCTGTCCCTTCATCACTGACAAAAGCTGCTTAAATTTGCAAGTCTGAATAAAGTGTTTGCAAACAGCAAATAGTATTCCTGTCATCCAACCAGAAGTTAGCACATGGAGCTATGGAGCTTTTGTGGCGGTTGTAGAGGAGAGTTTGTTGCTTCCCAGCTGCTGTCTGAAGGAGTAAATGTGGCAAAGTGATACATGTCAGAGTAGATTTACATAATAACCCTCTACTTCACAGCACAGAGGCAGATCAGAACTGAAGTAACGATTGAAAATCATCCAATATAAGCTCCTGGAGAAACGCAGATTAAGTTGTGAAGACTGAGAGTGTAACTTGTTCTTTGTTATGTTTTGCAGAAAGATAAGGATTGTTGTTTGAGCGAGAACTGTCATGGCTAAACGTTTCTAGCTTATTGACGGGAAGAACCACGGCTGTCTCTCATGAAATGAGCTCATCCAGTGATCTGTCCTGCTTAAGGCTATGGGGACAGCTTCGCAGTGCCAGCTGTTGTGACCGACTTTGCTTCTGAGTTCTGGATGGATTTCCCAGACCCCGGCCTCACTGTGACCTGATGCACCATCCCGTCTTAGCGAGAAACCTTCCTAATTTCAGCTGGTTTAAGCGCTTAGAGCAGACTTTGTAGCCTTCATCTTGAACTGAAAGCTTGCATTTTAATGGAGCGTGGCGACACTTAATGTGATCGTTAAAATTAGAGAAAATTATGAAATGTAAGGCCCTGCGACAGACTGGCGACCTGTCCAGGGTGACACCGCCTCTCGCCCGGAACGTTAGCTGGAGATAGGTACCAGCAAACCCTCCTGACCCCACTAAGGGACAAGGGTGTGAAGAAAATGGATGGATGGATGAAATTTAAGAATCTTCAGTGTCTGCGCAAGTACAGAAAACGACATGTGTTTAGTATTTATTCACTAACCCACGCTGTCCATCCAGCTCTCCATCTGGACTTCTGAGGTTCTGACAGGTTCCATATTTAAATATTAACTAAAGGAATTTGTATGTGTCCCAATCTATAACGTAAACATGTACCAAAGACTCAGAATTCTGAATAACTGAGTCTAGAGAAGTCTGCAGTTTGGATGTAAAGATTATGTAAACAATTAGATTTTTGTCAGTATTAGCTCTCTTAGTGTGGCATGTATTTAGTTCCAGCCAACATGCGAAATGACGTCAACGCTATTTGGCCACCTTATTCTGTCCAGATCTCACTTCAATTGGGAATCCTTTCACGCTAACTGAGGTGGAGAAAAAAAAATGAGCAAAATGTTTGAGGTTGAGTACATGCAAGACCCAACATCACAATGATGTGTTTGCGCTCCTGTCTTTCACAGTACTAAACTGAACGGAAGTTTTTATTTTATTTTATTTTATTTTTTTCTTGACGAGATCTGGAAAACTTGAAGGGGGCGTGAATACTTTTTGCGATTTACCCAACGTGAGTTCATCGTCGGGTTTCTAAATGAGGAAATTAGGACTTCATGAGATCACCCCCCCGCGCCTCGTTTCCAAAACGGTTATGTGACCTGACAGCGTGAGGTCCGCCGCTGACAGTGATCCATGAGGAGGGAAGGTTGCGATTGTCAGGGCGATGCTGTCTTCCCCAAAACGCTCGCCATGCGGTACGCCGCCTTCGCCGCAGAATAGCTGCCGGCGAAATAAACCGTCCTTACGACTCAAGCGAAGGAAGACAAAGGGACGACAAAAGGATGAGCTCAGTCCCCGAACATGTGTCTGCGTCTGCAGACGCCTCTTCTCTCGTGTCTGTAAGGAAAAAATAAAAATAAAACAGGGGTGGGTGGGATGCAACTATAAAAACGAATTCTAGCTGAATTTTTTTGGTTATTAACGTCACGTTTTTAATCCGGTTATTAGTGTTAATTTATCACCCAACTGGTGTCACTGGGAGCATGTGTGTGAAAGCGATTGGTGCAATCCTTCCAGTTCTTTCTTTTTCCTTCCCCCCTGCCTCATTCGCTCTGTTTCTCTCTTTTTTTTCCTTTCTTTTTTTTTTGACTGGAGGTGTTGTTGGTTGTAGCTCTCAGAACCAGCAATGGAGGGATGAGAGAGGAGAGAAATGGGTGTGGATGGAAGACGAGAGTTGCACCACCGCGGAGAGGAGGAGAGAGCCCGGGTCTGAGCGCGCGCGCCAGGGTGGGCTGCGCTCCTTCCAACGTCAAGTCGGCGTCAGTTAACCAAGTCACTTCCGCCTCCGGGCTGCGTCGGACTTCATGCTCTTTACAACAGTCTGCGTTTGCACAAATTGTTGGAGGAATCCGTCTCTTGTTTTATCAGAGAGACCCTATTCAAATTTTTTTGTTTGTTTTTATCTCATATCACTACCCTACGATAAACACAGTCCAAATCATAAGTGCATCTAGGTTCATGCATCGCACATATCACCTTAGATATTTAAACAGACTACCCCCATCTCAACTTTTCTCTCCAGCAAAATAATAATAAAAAATAAATAAAACGAATAAATTCTAAGCCTTTTTTCTGTTTTGGGTGACTTTTTGCATGAAAAAAGCATAAATTTCTAACTAATGCTGTGGTATGAAGAACCTTTTTGGAAGAATTCATTTTGGGAGAACTATACAACGTGTTAGTAAACATGAATGGATATGACACTGAAGAACAGGTGGCCTTGCTTTTCTAAATTTGGGCCTGGAAACTGCCTATATATTTTTTCAGCTGCAAAAAATATATATTTATAACTTGAAAAATGAAACTGAATCATATAATTTTTCTTTTCCCCATAGAAAAAAGTAAAAATGGGGTTTCTTGGAATATTTAACAGATGGCCATGTTAAATATCAAACTTATGAATAATAATAATAATAATAATAATAATAATAATAATAATAATAATAATAATAATAATAATATGGTTTTACTTTGAAATCTAACCCTTTCGTTTCCGGTTGTGCGCGTGCATGTCTCATCAGTCTTGACGGTCTCACAGCTCCAGCGGCTGGGAAACACACCCGTCAGCAACGCGCATTGGAGAGAGGAGAAGAAAAAAAAAACGCATCACGGACAAAGGAAAAATATGGGTGCTCCGTGGAGCATTGATTTCAGCTGGGCAACGCGATGGATGAGCCGCTCCTGTTTCATTCACCGGGAGACCAATTAACCCACCTTCATGAGGTGCTGGGATGCGAGATACTGCAAGCAAAAAAGGCGGAAGGGTGCGTTTAATCCGTCTGCGGATCCTGTGAGCTTGCCATGGCTGTGACGGGGACATGCAACTGGACAGGGAGGAATGTGCCTTTTTATTATTTCGTGCTGTTCTCCTTATTTTGTGGCCTTGGGTTTGGACAGCTGCGGTATTCGATCACAGAAGAACTGGAAAACGGAGCTCTGGTAGGTGATCTGGCGCACGATTTGGGGATGGATATTCGAAGGCTCTCCACCCGAAAAATCAAGTTAACCTCCAGCAGCGGGAAGCGCTACGTGATTGTCAATCCCAAAAATGGGAAACTGCTCGTCAATGACAGGATCGACAGAGAGGCGCTGTGTGATTTGTCTAGCACCTGCCTCATTAATCTGGAGGTGATGGTAGAAAACCCCACAGAGGTGCACCACGTCGAGGTGGAGATTGTGGATGCAAATGACAATGCGCCGCAGTTCCCCAGAGACGAGTATCAACTGGAAATAACAGAATCGGCTATGCCAGGTTCCCGTTACCCAATTGAAAACGCTCAAGATTCAGATATTGGGTCCAATTCTGTCCGCATGTATCAGCTCAGCACAAACGAGAATTTCGCGCTGGTGTCAAACAAACCTTCAATCAACACAAAGCACATAGAGCTAGTGCTCAAAAAGCCCCTTGATCGCGAGCAGACGCCTTACCACCAGTTAATTCTAAGTGCTGTAGATGGCGGAATACCTGAAAAAACAGGGATGGCCAAAATCAACATCCGGGTCCTGGACTCAAACGACAACGTTCCGGTGTTCGACAACTCGGTGTACAAGGTGAAACTGTTAGAAAACTCCCCCAAAGATACCCTGGTGATAAAACTGAACGCGACTGACTTGGATGAAGGCACAAATGGAGAGGTTTATTACTCTTTCAGCAGCTACACTCCAGAGAGAGTCAGACAGATGTTCAGCATGGACACCAATACAGGTGAAATAAGAGTGAGGAGCAACGTCGACTATGAGGAGACCAACTCTTATGAGATGTACATCCAGGCAATGGATAAGGGCCCAGGTGCAGTTGCAGCCCACTGTAAGGTGGTTGTAGAGGTTGTGGATGTGAATGACAATGTCCCTCAGATAGTGCTGTCATCTCTCTCGAGCCCTGTGAGGGAGGATGCCCGTGCAGACACAGTAGTGGCCCTCATTAGTGTCACTGATCGAGACTCCGGCACTAACAAGCAGGTTACCTTAGAGATCCCAGCAGGCCTTCCATTCAAGATCAAGTCATTCAGAAACTACTACACCCTGGTTACCTCAGCTTTCCTGGACCGCGAGACCACTGATGCCTACAATGTCACTCTGAGTGCCACAGACGGAGGAAACCCTCCCTTATCTTCCCAGAAGACCATACAGGTGGATGTGGCGGACGTTAATGACAACCCGCCACGCTTTGAGCAGACTTCATACACAGTATATGTGATTGAGAACAATGCCCACGGGGCCTCTTTGTGTACTGTGAAAGCTCAAGATGCGGACATCAAGGAGAACGCACGCATCACCTACACAGTGCTCAATGACAACAACCACGGCATTCCTGTCACCTCATATGTGTCTGTGAAGGCCGATACAGGGGAGGCTTATGCCCTGCGAGCCTTCGACTATGAGTCACTGAGAGAGTTTCATTTCCAGGTCAAAGCCCAGGATGGGGGCATTCCTCCGCTCAGCAGAGTTGCTACCGTCTACATCTATATAATGGATCAGAATGACCATGCTCCACTGATAGTCAGTCCTCCTGGCAATGGGACACGCTCCCTAGAGACGGTACAAAAGAATGCAGAGCCTGGTGCCTTAGTGACAAAAGTGGTGGCATATGACGCAGATGCTGGTCCAAACGCTTGGCTGGTCTACGTGCTGGAGACTGCCACTGACCTGGACCTTTTCAAAGTGCACGAGCACACCGGAGAGATCCGGACCACTCGAAGGATCCTGGAGGACAACTCCACTTCTTTTGCTCTAACAGTTGTGGTGAAAGACCACGGTGAGCCAATTCTCTCCTCTACGGCCACCATCAACGTGGCAGTCATGGAGGTGGCACCGAAAGTGGCACCTGATACCAAGAAAGTCATGCGACCTCATACCACATGGTTTATGTCAAATGTGACTCTGTACCTTATTGTGGCTTTGACTGCCACAACGTTTGTATTCCTGGTCACTGTGGTGGTGCTCGCCATTGTCCGATGCCATGCCTACTGCTCACAGCCAGGTTCATGCTCCCCTTGCTGTGGGTCACAGAAGCCTCCTCCAGATGGCGGGAGCAGCAGTGTCAGTGCAGGTGGGGGAGCAGGTGGAGGGGCCCCGGGACAGCCTAATAACAACGTTGTGCTTCGAAGAGACCTCAAAGTGGAACCTCATTACATCGAGGTGCGTGGGAATGGTTCCCTGACAAAAACGTACTGCTACAAGACCTGCTTGACCGCCACCTCTGGCAGCGACACCTTCATGTTCTACAACACGGGCCGGCCTATCAGCGGCACCTGGGGTAGTGGCGCTGACCGTTTCTTCACTAGTGGAAGTGGATTTGTAAGGAGACTGAGTATGCCTGACGCCTCACTTCAGATATGCCCAGAGGTGGGTCAGTTTATATTATACTAAATGTAATTGTACATATTAGGTTTGTGTTCTGCGTTTCCATGTCGCTGCTAAATGAAAACAGGAAAGGTTTTGTGAGGGCAGTATGACTACATTCAATGGCTCTGTGTTCTTCACCAATAAGATGTCATTCCTTTATGTCAAGTTTGATCCTTCCCCGTAGACTTCACTGCTTTCATTCACCTCCCACTTTGCAATGTGCAGTCACACAGCCATGCCGAGCTCAGCACTCATTGTGCATTAGTGTCACTCCTGATGCTTTGCAAGGGACCAGTGTTTTTCCTGATGATTCAGAGATTTGTCCTTCAGACTTTGAGATTGACATAAAATCTACACCTTCAGAAAAAAACAACAACAATGTTTTGCCTTTTATTAGTGTCTCAACCATTTCTGAGTGTGACAGCTTGCCAGAGGGTAAAAGACACAGTTATTGTGTAGTAGAGTTAAACACCCTGATCACGCTTCATAGAGTTTTACCTGATTTGTACAGACGTGGGATGTTAGAATCCATTATATTTAAAAGGTTTAGCAGAGCCCTGAACAAGAGAGTCCATCTGAATTGAACTGAGTCACATCCATTCACCAGATTTCTAATAAAACTGTCCTTAGCATTTTAATTTTACCAAAATATCTGGTCCGACTGATTGTAAGATAGACTTTTGTTGAAATTGCCCCAAATTTCCACTTAGCCCTTTTTCACATCCGTAATTCTCATGTAATGAAACCAGTAAGTTGTTTATTAGATCTAAATGGGCGAGATGAACCAATAAATTCCCTTCATTGACCAACACGTAAACTACATGCCACCTCTGCCAAGCATAGCAAACCGGTATTGGAATATTACCCAATAATGTCGCGGAATTGAACTGTTTTGGCAATAAAGTTTCTTGCAGATTTGGTCTTAACTGCACGGGACATCTTCTGGGATCTTCCAGCTTTCAGAACAGCAGACATATTAACTCGAGTTACACATAAACCCACACACAAATCAGTGTAATAAAACACATGAGCACTCAGGGACATGGCCAAACCCTTCCAGCTTTCACATTTGAACAAGATTAAGTAACGGTCTGTCAAAAAAGCATGTCATATTGGCTTTGAGTGGCAAACATGTTTAAAATATGTGCGTATGTATGCTAAAGCGTGTGCATGTGTGTGGACACAAGTACAGCCTCCTACCACATCCTGACCTGGGATGTGCATCGTAAATAATTGATGAAGCCATGGCCCAGCCTGCCTGTGCGCAGTATGAGATCAAATTAAACTCACTCTCAACCCTCCCTGTCTCTCTCTCTCTTTCTGTGTGTTCTTTCCATTTTTTGCTTCTCTTCTCTTCCCCTCTTTCTCTCGATCTCTCAGCCAAAGGCCCCGAATGCTGACTGGCGATACTCTGCATCTTTGAGAGCAGGGGTGCAGAGGTAAGCATTTTTTTCCAACTTTTTATGTTCTCTTCAGCTGTTATGCCTATTTTGAGATTTTTATCATAGCCCCATTATTATGCAAGTGCATAGTTTGTGCAAGTGAACTTATGAATGCATTCTGAACATTGTCTCAAAAGACGTTCAGCGATAGTGACATGGATTCTAGTTTGTAAATATAAAACCAAGAAATGTATGCAGGATGCAATGTTTGGCACTGTAGAACAATTGGTCTTTAGATGCCAGATTGATGCATTAAAAATGATTATTGCATTCCTTTATTAGGAATAAAAAGGCAGGAACCTCTCTCAGAACTGGCAATTTTGAGGTAAAGTGCAAAAAATAAATGCAACAACATTTGCAGTCCTTTTAGCTTCAGGTTCTACTTCAGTGAAGGCTTACAGAGTATTTTGCTCTTGAACATTTTCACATGTCTCAAGGACATAGCAGATAGGTCAAGGATAAAGTTTAAAGCTTTGTTATGTTATAAAATAATATCCAAAGCTTTATCATGAGACATGGTTTCAAACCAAACAAAATGGTTGCCATCAAGGCCAGGCTAGGTGAGCATAAGAAAACAACCAGTAGGAGCATGGTTACTTTTGAGGAACTTCAGTGATCCAGAGCTCAAGTGAAAGAACTGGTTAACACGGCAAGTAATTATACTTCCAGACACTTTATATAAAAAGTGGCTTATTATAAAAAGCTTTATAGAAAAATCCATTTAATGTGAAGCTAACAAAAATTAAAGAAGAGCTGTTTCCAATCTGCCACCAGCCAGTTAGGGGATGAGGCAAGCATGTCAAGGAAGAAGCTCTGGTCAGATGCAAACATTTTTTTTAAACTTTTTGATCAACACGCAAAGTGTTGTATGTGGCAGAAAAAAAGTGTGCAAACTGAAGGCACCATTGAAAAAATGTGCCGGTGGCGTCACCATAACATGGGATATTTATTGATGAAGCACAACAACCCAGTAGTGTTTAACGCTGACATCGATCTATATGAAATACTAATTTAACTGAGCACACTTAATGGCAAAAGATAATATCAACAATATCACTATATTATTACCACAAGCTACTTTTGAAGAAGCAACACGCAGCGTTGCATCCACAGAAGAAATCAAAGCAGAGCCCAATGGGGAGGTAATGCAGCGAAGCCAATAAGGAACAGAACATCAGACACATTATTAAATGATGGAGGCCCCTTGTACTTCAAGCACTGAATGAATAAATCAAGTTATGAACTCAGAAATGACCTATGCAGAGCAGAGTGTGTTTGGTTCTGCTGAAACACTAAATTTGGGGTTAAGCTGTTGGGAATTGAAGTAGGAAATTACTCAAACTATTTGTACAAAAGCATGGAAAATTAACTACATAGTCAAAAGCAATTCATTATCGCCAGGAGAATGTTTTATGCCCACTTTTATAGCCAATAGATGGAAGTAATTTTTCAGAATATGCTTATAGTTTATTGTAAAAAAATCAAAAAAATGTGGCTGTGTGCAAATAATTTCTGCAGCAGAAGCCCGCTTAGAGCTGAAGGGTCGGATCAGAGGGCTTAACCTCTCGTAATTCATGAGTCAACGGGCCTAAATAATGAATAAATTAATAATAACATTGTAAAGGGAACAAAAACTATTCAGAAAGCTAAAATGCATGGTTAAATCAAACTATACATCATTTTTAAATTTTCTATTTATCCCTGTAATTTATGGCAACACTAAGCTGCAAAGAAAAAATGAACTGAACAAAATGCTCTACATGGACGTACACAATGGAAGTTGAAAGGAACAAATTAGCATTACGTAGGTAGAGGTATGAAATTGATATATGAAAAGGTGCAAGGCCGTTGACCGCTGAAAGTTTGTTTTTTAGAAGAAGAAAACATCCAAAAGGAGTTTCCTATCTTGTCATCTCAGTCCTAAATGGAAGAAAAAAGACTATCCAGGCCTGTCACATCACATTGTTTTTAATTCGCTTCGGTTCTGAACGGTGCCTCACTATTGGGATCAGGGGTGTGGAATTCACAGTGTTCTTTTGCATCAAAACAGGCACATTTATTACATTTTAAAACCCCGAAATGGTCATGTATTTATTACTTGATTGCAACCAACTAATCAGAAAGTAGGTTGTGCTGTCTGTCTGAAGGAATCTCCATCAACGCAGCCATCTAACCATGATATTAAGTGATATTTTTATCGGGCTATTGCTGTGATATTTGGGTTACAGTTGCATCGTTTCTGTAGGAATGACACAAAGGACCTTCATGTAGTTGAACTTTGCTGCTGAGTGTCTTATCTGATGATTGAGTTCTATGTGACAGTGTCACATGCATAGTAAGGCAATGTCAGAGCATTATTTTCATATTGTGTTTTCCCACAAAACTGAACTATAAGTCAGAAAAGCCTTAGTATCTCAGTGGTATAAGTAACTGCATGGTGCCACAACAATCTACCAATAATAGTTTATCGCTTTTGTTGATTCACCTAGGTTTAACCAACCAATATAGGTATTCTACTTTTGAAGCTAGATTCGTTTTGGACACGTTCCTGCTCAAATTGAAACAAAGGCACAGCGGCATCATTTTGCTGCTCAACCCCCCCGCCCCTCCTCACTTTCAGTAACCGTTTCTGGGTACGCCTCAGAGTTTGTTTGAACCTCTGTCCTCGTCCGTTGGAGAGGAAAAAAGTCTGAGCAGCTCCGACTGTGGATCCAGTAACCATCTTCCTCTGCAGTGTAGTACTATATAGGTCATCAACATTCAGAGTGTCGCTCCCCCTCCCACCGCCCCTTTCAGTCTTTACGCAGGAAGCATGAAGGACAAAACGAGCTGACGATGACCTTTCTCAGATTATGAGATGCACACATGCATCAGTTTCAGCTTTAAAGCCTCCCCTCCATGCATATGTGTGCATCTCTCAGGGGGCAGTTTGAACTTATGTGAACTATGTCTTCTATTAAGTTCTCATAAGTCCTAATTACTAAATTAAATACATATTCCACACACAATAACAAGCGGGAATATGAAAATTGCATTAAAACAGGACTGGATAAAGACTCCTGGCTCCATTTTTTTTTACTAGAACTAGTTCAGTCTTCAAAAAAAAAAAAAAGAAAACATCGAAACATTAAAACAACCGGAGTCGAATTTTAAAATGGTTAAAGTTCCACAGCAACATGAAATTAAGAGCTTCTCCATTTGGAAACGAGGACAGCTGGAACATCAGGAACTAATGAGTCTCCCTTCCACCATCCCCACGCTTTGTGCAAAATTCTCCTAATTTCATGCTGTCTGTGCTTACCGCTCGCTTGTCCCATCATCTGCTCCATCTAAGGTTGACTTAATTGGCTATTAGTGTTAATTTTTTATGGCGAGCAGGAGATCAGAACGCGGACGCTGCCATCGAGCCGCAGAAACACGACATGGATTAACATAAATCATCTCTGCAATTTGCCGCTGCCATCTCTTCAAATGACAACGCTTGTAACGTACGCAGACGCAGACGTGGCTCGCATTAACCTTTAACCCCAACACTGGCGCGGACGTGTCACTCTGCACTCTGCATGGTGGCTCCAACGTTACTGACCAACGGTCACACCTGTCAGTATGCACCCATTCAACACTTTCATATGGTTGATTATTTTATTTGTGCATACATAGCAGTGTATATACACACAATGGGTTTAGGTTTTGCATAGTGGTAGCTGAAGCTACACAACTCGCTGTGCTGATTGTCCATTTTAGATAAATTAATAAACAAATGTACTCAACAAGAAACTCTAACGAAAAAATTAGATTTGCTGTTTGAGGAGTAAAATAATCTGACTTCATGGTGGCACAGTTGTTAGCACCGTTACCTTCCGGCAAAAACGTCCTGGGCGTCTTTCTGCATGGAGTTCATAATCATCAACATGACGAGAAATAGAGGCTTGAAATATTTCACTGTAGGTGTCACAAATCTGAGAGACAACAAAAAACAAACACACATTTTCTTTTCTTCTTTTGGTGATGTACCTGTAGGTACGTTGTTTTAATTTTAACATAAAGTTATTGTTAGAGTTTTACCTGTGAGAACACATTCACTTTATCAGGTTCTAAAATAGAAAACACAAAACAGATGGTATTATTTATCAAACAGTAGCAACGTCTAATAAATAGATAATCAGGGAGTTTAAAAAAAAAACAAGTAACCATTTGCCTTTTTCCGTAGGTTATAAGAAGATCAATAGTGGCTGAGGATGCTATTGATTATTAGCAAGTGTGACCAGTTCTGTACAAGCAGGACTTACAATAATTAACTAGTCTGAAGCACTTTACTGTATGTTAACACAATGCCAAGTAGAAAAGACATCACTACTGACTGCAGAGAAGTCATTGCCTGTCAACTTAGGAAGCTATTTAAGACATTTCCACCCACTTAAAGTCTGTCGTTAAACAGTGAAATTGATTCTTCAGAAGTGCTTTTCTATTTTTACAGCGGTAGAATTGTTAGTGCTTTGAGCCTCAAAGTCAGCCCTGATAGTAATATGATAAATTCGGGGGGAGGGGGACAAAACAAAACCCCAAAAACACAAAATTATACAAGAATTATATTGACCGGTCACTTTGCAGGCCTCACTCAATTGGTACATAGACTGGCCGCATATAAGATAATCAATAAATGCACTTTTTATTTGATGCTGTCAAAAGAAAATGTTCAACTTCTATATTGGACAGTCTTAGTGAAAAACAAATGTTCTGAGAATGGAGTTAAAAGTTTAAGTGCTTTTGCTGGAGCTTTCGCAAACTCCCTAGCAAATCTGTTTTAGCAAGCATCAACAGCAGTTTGACTTTTATCTGCTTCTTTCCATTAGTGCACCCCGCTGTTCTAATGGAAATGTGTAGAACTGGGTGCTAATATAAGCATTAAATGCTCAGAGGAAAAGCTTTCTATTTGTGTAACACAGAGCCAGAAGGGAAGAAAAACCTAAGCTGACAAAAATACAACAATTTCCCAGTAAATTAAAATATCATTAAAGAGCTGATTTATGTAATTCATTTGACTCAAAGACAAGTCGTGTATTATATAGATTAATCACACACAGCGTGGAATGTTTTAAAGATTGTTTGCTGCAGAGTGATGAAAACCAGTAACTCAGTTTCTCATAAAATTTCAATATCCCAGTGAGTCCTGTTTTTCAGATTAAAAGTATCTTTTGAAAATTGCAATTTTTCAGCAGGCTTAAGCAAGCTTTTCATTATGCCCAGATTAATAGATTGTTTTTTTGTTCATTTTTATGTAATATTCTAATCAGAATTGTTGCGTAGAGAAAATAATCATGCGTAGAAGACGACCTTAAAAAATCTATTTGTGTTTAATTAAGTTAGCTCATTTGTTTCACTTTGTGAGTTACTGAAACAAACAAACTGTTCAAAGTGAATCCCTGCAGTCCAGCCTCCAGGATACTGACTACAACTTGCTTTCCTTGAATGAGCCACTCCTTAGCCAGATATTTTGGAGGTAAAAGTATAAATTAGGTGGAAAAAAAAAAGCTAAGGTGCCAGAGTCTGGAGGAAGACTGCACAGGCATAGAATAAGAGTTTACTTCAGCTTGTTAAGAACTTTCCACAGTCATTGATGATTTGGAGGCGTGACGTCATCTAATTGTTATGGTTCACTGTGTTTTATCATGGCTGGAGTCAACGTTGGCATCTACCAGAAAATTCTAGCATGTCCTTCTTCTTTCCAGCCTGGTAAAAACCAGACCCTTGTCCTACAATTTGCTTCATATTGGGTCTGGGTTCCCAGCTGTTGTGAGAAACGGATTGTTTCCTGGAGGCGTGGACATTGATCGAGGTTTTAAATTTTACCCAATTGCTAACGTTTGCCTATGCTGTAAACAACCGTCCCTCACTGCGAAGAGAGAAGTGCCGATTAGAAGGATGTGGCTGTTGATGTCAATTCAATATTTGGAAGCGTGGCGAACACCAACTGAACAACTTCCTTCGCTTCCTCCGCTCCCGTTGCTTTACCTGCAGGCTGACTGTTCTCTACAACAGCGCAGAAAATCAACGTCATTAGTTCGCAACTTCTCTTTCCGTTCGCCGATTGGCTCAGTCAAAGATCGACCAGAGACAATCCGAGTCAAAGCAAGAAAGCAGACCGTGCTGGAAGCGAGAATTAGTTTCAAGCCAAATTACACAGGAAGGCGACGGACAGGCTAACTTGTTTCTACTGACCGGCTTTTTGGAAATGCTGATTCGGTTTTCCAGCAATCCGACTTGGCACCTGTCCACAGTGCTGCTGAAATGACCAATATCTAGTATAATGTTCATGATGTCACTGTGCCTGACTAGCCAGCATCGACCTAAACACCATAGAGAATCTATGGCTCACACTAAAGAGGGCGATAATAGACACCAGCCTAATAAACAACCTGGGCTTCCTGAACGCCACCAGCTGATCTCTTCTATTCTGCCTTGATGCAGTAACTTATGCAAAAATGATTTCTGACCAAGAACCGAGTGGATATACTATGCAGTGTTGCACATGAGTCTTACTTTTTCCCCTAGCCACACATTTATGTATTTAAAGTCCTTTTTTAACCATATCATGGGATGTTCTTATTATCTAAGAAACTGTTGAGTTTTCTCAATTACCTTTTGGAATATATCACTGTATGTAATCTATCTGTAATCTATCTGTTTAGAAAATTAAAGTCATTGTCTGAATTCATTTCTGAAATAAACACACACACACACACGCACACACACACACACACACACACACACACACACACACACACACACAAGATCTAATTTGCCAAATGATTGTTTGGATGTTTGATCTGTCTTCTAGTTCTGTCCACATGGAGGAGTCTTCGGTGATGCAGGGTGCCCAAGGGATGCTGGTGCAGAACTGGCCTACTGTATCCAGTGCTGCAGGTGAGTGGCAGCACTGCAGTAATCAGAAGGCGATGTAAAACAGGACCTGACATGAGGTAATCTCTGCTGCAAATCTGGGAGAAAAGAAAAGAACAAAAAATATATGTATACACATATATGTATATTCAACAAATTTCAGCAACCTGAATCCTAGATTCTAAGAGGTGTTTGGGTAAACACATCTTTAATTGAAAATATTGTAATGCTTCATTTATTTAAAAGAAGCAAATAAAAAATTCTTGCATATTTAGTAGATACATATCCAAGAAAAAACATCACTAATCTGATACAAATAAGTAAAGAAAGCATGAAACTTTACAAATTGGGTTTTATTAATTTCTTGGATTAATGGCCAGAGTTGCCACGATAAGTTTTCGATCTTGAAGCCAAGCTACCAGCTTAATCAAGCATTACACACACATGAAGGAGCGGTTCTTTTTATCTAACTCTGAGCATTTATATGGATGAGTGAACGCTCCAAAATGTCAGTCTTCTTCTTTAATAACCTTTATCTGGGGCAACACTGCAGGGAAAAACGGTAGCTCCATAAAACTTGCAACACAAAACGATACCACGTCCTTAAACAGGAATATGTTCAGCTGTAATGTGGAAAATGAAACTTTGCTTTGATTTTACGGGTTATTCGACAGAATTATTGATTGGATGTCTGCATCAGCTTGAGCTCCAAGCTGATGTTGATGCAAATCTTAGATGAGATGCTGAACGCCCAAGGTGCTCGTGGAGAGACACAGATAAACAACAGCATCCTCCCTTAAAAGCAGCCGGCAGCACGGTGAGCCGCTGCTTAACAAATGCACTTATTTTCAGCTGGAAATCACTTGTTCTATGTCGGATGCAACATTGAAGATACATTTTGACTTTTAAGGAGCGATGGAGGATTTTTGGAGTGAAGTTCTGCATCTTACAGTCCAGTGAGAAAAGTACTTGGCTCCATCCAGATTTCTTCTATTTTTGATGCTATCCAAACCAAAGTGGAAGCCTCATTTCCCGTCTTGTTCTCTAGCGACACCCGGACCTGGTTACAGTCTGACTTGTAGAATCGTGGATTCATTCATGTTGAACCTGTCCGACAACATGAAGTATGCTAAACAAAAAAAAAATAAATAAAAATAACGCATCCTGCTCCAAACTCACCATTCACCCGTCTTGGTTTTATAGGAGTTATTTAGTGGAGAAAAGTACAAATGCACGCAAGTCTTCATCAGTTGGAAAGTGGAAGCGGACCGGTTGAAACAAAATATCAACGTCGTCGTCCAACAAACTTCTGACCAATCAGACGACACTTTGGACAGAGTGTTGTACCAATTTCAGTGCTTTGCATGAAATACGCTGCGGCCTTAAGTCCGGTGGCAGCAGCTCCGCCTGTGGGATCCTTGGGAAAATAGACCTCTTGGATGCATGCGCTAACAAGCTCCCAATCTTGGTCAATAAAGTGAACTGTCAAGTTCAACTCCGAGGTTCTGCTTGACTGCTACAATTCAAAAATTACTAACTACGGTGCGCTGTGTGGCACGCTGGATAAAGCAGGAGCCTCACGCGAGGAGACCCAACAGTTCTAGATGAAGCCGCCCTGCATTCGATTGCCAGCTTGGTTTCTTTGCTGCCCGTCTTCCCTCTTTTATCTCTGCCTCTGGTGCAACAACAAGGCCAAGCTGCCTTTTTTTTTTTCTTTTTACAGGGAAAGACATTTGGCCCCAGAATCGACCTGCAGAGTGTTGCATCATTTGCGGAACCGTATGCCTTTGAGCTAATGACTAAGACCATCTGCTACTACTACAAGATGTTGAAAGTGGCAAAAAATAAATAAAAAATATGACTGGAATATGTTTGTGAATTGTTGCAACGCTGCAAAGTGCTCCCTTCCCTGCAGCTGAGCTTCCATTCATTGATTTTCTGTCCGGCTGCAGGAACTTGAACAGGCTTGGAGACTTCAAGGTGAAGGGTAGCATGACAGTCGGTGACAGATGGTTTCTTCCTCCCTGTCAGTAGCTGTATATATATATATATATATATATATATATATTTTTTTTTTTTTATATTTTCCTTTTTTCTAAGAGTAGGTGCTTTTAAGAATACGGAATATTGTGTTTAGTGGATAATATTTCAGCTTGCTTTGTTGAATTTGGCAATATTTTTAGAGCTCAGGCAATGACATACTTTTAGCAGAGGATCAGACTTTTTTTTGTGTGTGACATTTTCATCTTCTGTAGCGGCTACAATATCATATCTACAGTTAATCTTCTGCAATGATGAACTTGTCCAGCGTGCCGCTGTGCACCGAAGTGCGGCTTCCCTTAAACTCACGTTTTATATAAGCGATCCTTGGCTCGGATGAGGGAGACATTTGTTTCATGCCAGAGGGAGAGGCGAGCTCTTATCAAATATCGGGGGTGAAAGAGACAGAGATCCATTAAAAGCAGTTTCGAAAGAGAAAAGAGCAAAGGAGGCGTATGAGGGGGAAAAAAGAAAAAAAGCGAGGTGCGGGGGGATGGAGGAAGAGAAAGGTTAAGAGGATTGTCGGGTTCCTGCAGTGGTGTTGTTGCTAGGTAACGGCATGTGACTTGTTGCCTGGCAACGCACTGTCTAACTGAGAGATTGCTGCAGCAGCCGCACCCACCATCAGTGAGGAGCGGGTGAAGGCAGTTTCCATCGCAACCGGGTGTATCTCTGGATGGAATTTCTTTTCGCAGACAGGAGTGGGAGCAGAACGAGGAAGGAAACTCAGCCAGGGTGATATTAGGCAGAAAGAATGGGAAGTTGAGACGATTCTCTGTGGAGAACCGGGGCTTATTTAGGTCTGTCTCGCCTCGGATACGTACGAAGCGCGTTCCCGTTCATGCGTGACCTCTTGAGGGGATTCACTTGAAAGCGGAGCTGTGTCAAGTCTGAAATTAAAGTAGCCTAATTTTTTATTTTTTTTTTCTTAATATGTAGGACATCAGGTTAGGCGAAATGAGGCTTCTTACATCCTCCTCAGGTGTCATGGCAACATCCCTCACAAGGAGCTGTGCATGACCTGCTTACCAGCAGTTACACAATAATCCATTTCAGCTCATCATATGCTGAAATAGGCTTATCTCTGGAAATTTTTCGAGATGTGTCAGAGACGCGGCAGCAGCACGGAAGGCACAAATCGCGTCATAATTGTACCAATCTGGAGCATGACCTGCTCACACACACACGGACACAGAGGAATAGCTCTGATTATTATCAATATCCTAATTAACAATGTCCGGGATGAGGATGTGTCATAGCAACCAGAGAAGCTCTGGGGTCTCCCAAGGTACTGCAACAATACTTGATTAGAGCTGCAGTGCTGTGTAAGAATTTCGAACCACCCCTCTGTTTCTGATAGCGCACACTTCCAAGGAGCCGGACTTTCTTGGAATCTTTAGGAAGTGGTCCTATGCAAAAGTTAGACAAACGTCTTTGAAGGATTCTCTTAAAAATTAGATCTTCAAGAGATTTGATTTGACTTATTTAAGAAAATAAGCAATCAGTAGGACAGAGAAAACATGTGCATACATAACCAAGAGCAACACAATTTGTTTTACTGCTACTTTTCTGTTTGAAAAGGAGCAGGAAAAAGTGAAAACCTATTTACTTAAATTTAATGAAATATGTTACTTACTGACTCAATTTTCAAAAACCATGTTATAATATTCATGTACCGATTGAATATACTGTGCTCAATATACTGAGCCAACAAATAAATTATATTAAAAAGACAAAATGGCCACAAACTCATTCATAACAAGACAAGAAAATCTTCAGAAAACATACAGTCTTATATACAGTATGACCTTCTTAACATGACTATCATTTATGTGGGGGGTTTTTTATACTGACTATTTGCTTGTTGAAGCATAGAAAAGGGCAAAAACATCAATAGCTTATCCAGTGTTGTTCCAGCACAAAGCAGTTAACTTAACTGAACCCATTTTAAATTGCATTTCTGGCATCTGTGTTGATGGATCAAAATTCAGCACAGAAAAGTGCCATCTGGTTATAATCTATCATGAAATATGCTCTTGATAGAGCGTCTTTGGTGACAACCTTATTTTCCAGCTTAATGGTTATCCCTTCCACCCTGGCAATCCAGCAAAATCCTACCTGGCTGATGACAAACGTTCCCCAAAGGATCGGTTTAAGGATTAATCTCTTGCCTGTGCCAAGACCCACATGGGGGGTGGGAAATGTCAGAATCCTGCACATAAAATGGAGTTTGCCAAACCGAAGCTTGTTTCTATTTTTTATTTTTTTATTTTTTGCCTTGATTTTTTTCTTTTCTTTTTTGTTTTCCTATGTCTTATTAAATGACAGCTGCTCATGTGGCTCTGCTCACATTGATTGTCAAACCTGATCAAGACGTCTAAAAATCCTCACATTAAATGAATTCATTATGGCAGGAGCATGATCTGTTTAAAAGCCAAAATTTTACTCGGGTATATTTAGGAATGAAGTGGTTTTCGTTTTGCTTTGTGTTGGAAAAATGCTCGTTCGTTATCATTATTTCATGTTATCTACTTGGAATCGATTGCATTTATTGATTAGATTTGAAATTGAAATTGGTTTCAGAACAACTTGACATTTTGAAGAAGAACATGCATATCGAAACCTTCATGGTATGTGGAGTTCATAAGTTCTTTTTCGTGTAGTGAGACGAAGGGTTTTTGAGATAAAGAGGCATTTGTTCTATCTTTGTTTTTTTTTTTGCAGAAACAGAAAACCATCCTTCACATGTGTTATGAGGATTTTTATATAAAATAAGTACTTTTCTTTGTTAGAGAGCACTTTTGACCTGCCAACTGTCCACTCACTGCATTTGCAAGTATAGATACATGTCTAAAAGAGAGCCTTTGATCCTTGTGATTTCTGTGTTTTGTTTTTCACTGGTGACTCAGTTATTGGAGCTCAAATTTGCTGTTGAGATAAATGTGAGGGAAGCTTACTTTTAAGTTGATTACATCTCTTAGAAACCTCTACAAATAAGAATAAGATCTACAAATTGGTACCAATGAGTAGCAAAATACCATGCCACCAACCTTATGTTTGGTCCACATTTTTTAGTGTGCTACTATAATAAAAGACAAATGTGCTTTAACGGTGTTTACACATTTTTACCAAGTGTACTTTGTGGGTGACAACATATGTATAATAGTCCACCCAAATACACCACTCACGTTTTTATATATTGTAAATTATATCCTTGTGTTAATGAATGATCCCCATGACATCAGAAAAGATTTAAGCCACGAAAATCAACTGTGGTGTAACCAAAAGCTAATTATAAACTGTATAAAACATTTATATGTTTCATCAATATTAGTGGTTTCAGAGAGGAAAATTATTTAGTCAATTGACTATTGTGCATACTGCAGCTCCAGTGACAGACTTTTCAAAGACCTTTAATTCATCAGCAGATTTTGATGTAACACCTGCACTGAGTGTACTATTTGGCACTATTACAGAGAATTCCCGTGCGTCAAAAGTAAACGCTAAGCTGCTACCTTCGTTCACTTGAGAGTGGGAGCTATTGCATGTTGAGGGACAAAACGTAGATAATTTGGGCAAAATTATTCTGTGCAGCAAACTGATGTGTTGCAGTAAAGTCATTTTTAAATTGTCTCCTGTGGCACTGTGAGCATTGTCACTAAAGTTTAGGGTAAAAAGTAGAAATGGTAATGTCAGTATTACAGCTATTAAAAAAATTAAACAGTAGAAAATATAAATGCACATTGAAATGGGAGACTCCTTTGTACATATATGGTCATCTACTTGTAAGATTTTATCACTAAAAGCAGTTTTTCATTTAATTGCACAGACATGGGCTGGTGACCTGATAACCTAATGTCCAATACAGTAGTGTGAAACAAAACAAGAAAGTATAACATGATCTAATCACTTTTATGCGAAACAGAAAAGCAACCAATGTTTGTGCCTCTGCTAAAATGCATTAAATATTAAACTTATAGTAACAATTATCATCACATTAAAGCTGCCAGTTGTTTTGAACTGCTTATCCTGCAGAATTATAATATAGTTTTGCTTTTTCTGCTCTGCATATTGTAATTCAAGAGTAAGTATAACAAGCTGACTGTAGCTCATTAATTAGTCAAGCTATCTGCTCACACAGCAAACCTGCAGTGGCTTACTATACCTTATGAACTGTAAAGTGGGAAATGTTAGCAGTTTTCAAAACCTAACTTGCAATAACTTGAGCATAGCTTCATCATTATATGTAAGCAGCCGCCCAACTCTACACATATCGTCTTCTTTTTAAATTCCAGTTTCCTTCTGGTATTTTACAGATCGTAATCTGATGTTTATTTTAATAATGTTTGTGGTCAGCCTCAGATGTAATCTGCTTCTGCTCACCATGGATGCCATTTAAATAGGACTTCCAAAACGCCCCTGTGTTTTGCTGGGTTTAATGCCCAGATTAAGTGCAGACGAACAGACCATGCTCTCAAATTTCATAATCCTCAGAAACAGACATCATTAAGGCATTACGGCGATGAGTCTGCTTATAATGACATGAGACATGTAATGGCTGATCCATCAAATTACCTCAATCACACTGGCCAGTTAACATGCTTATTTTTACTTTTACGTAACGGGAATTGCAAAAACACAAGACAAATGTGATTTAAAAATTAACCGGTACATGTAAATTAATGGGTGTTTTTTTTTTTATGTCTTCTCATTTTCTTGCAATTAATTTAATGCCTTGAAATATAAATTTGTTGTCTTTTTTTCGTCCTTGCGGTGCAGCCACATTGCTACGTCGCTACATCAAACAATAGCTCTTCCCCTCTCTTAATCTGGAAACATCCATTGCTTCCATCATTGCATTTTAGGAGGTGATATGATCAATTTGCAGTGAGTTGTGGCTCAATATCTTGCCACAGGTCTCTCTGTGACGCACCCAGCTCTTCATTGAATGGCTAAACGTGTCTGTTACACAGGGCTATGTATTGACTTGTGCAATCGCGTCCGTATCATCCGCTCTTTTTGTAGCCAGCGCGTGATATTCCTCCTGTTGCTGAGGCGATTTAATGCGAGGACATGCACACGGACGTAGCAGATTTTTTTTTTTTTTTTTTTATTGTGTTTGTCCTGCAGGAACGGTGGCTAAAACAATTTCAGCACTCCAGCAATGTCATAAATAGCCTACAAAGGAAAGAAAGAAAAAAAAAAGGAGCTTTTTGCAATGGCTCATGTTTGATCTAAATAAAATCCAGACTGAAAGTAGGTCAGCGCTGAGGGAACTGGTGTGGGCCTGAGAGCACCATGTCTGCAAAACCCGCCCACCCCCATCCCTCCTGACTGCCTCGCTCTCATGAGTTCTCTCTCTTTTCATCTTATCTAATAACCCCTTTGCATTTCACTCTGACCTTTTGACTCCAACAGGTATATTTAATTGTTTTATTATTATTATTATTTGTTTCCTTCAAAATGGGATTTTTTTTTCTTGGCTTGCCAGCTGGGTTCATTTCTTTTTTTGCATTAGAGGCTGTGAATCCTTGTCTCTGGCCTCCTACGTGGTGGGATTATGCAGCTGGCATCATCTAAACACAAAAACCAATCACGCTGGCACATTAAAAAGCTCTCTGGGTTATTACCTTGCCTTACCTTGCTTTTAGTCATCTGGGCCAAATTGCAGTTCTAAAAATAATCACCCACTGCTGTGACTTCTAATAACAAACTGTAGTTCAAGTAATAAAACTTAGTAAATGAATTAAACAGAGCCGATTCCCAGGCCGTCATAAAAACAAAAACAAAACAAAAAAAGTGTTTTAAAATGTGTCTTTGAGGTTTCATAAATCACAAAATGTATCTTACAAAACTGTATTCTGTGTAACAATATTCTATTCATGCATGGTTAGTCTAAGTATCTTAAGGACAAAATGTAGTCACCAAATATAAAGCTGTATAGAGCTTTTTTTTATTCATTCAAAGTAGACTTGTCAAACATAGAAACAACTAGTTGTCAGATTTAAGGAACTCAAATAGTGCAGCCCTATTTCACCAGACAAAGTTGTGTGCTGATATCCACCACAGAGCACTTTTTTTTTTTGATGGACTCGACCTAAATATGATGACTTGTTAATATTGTAAGACTGTGTGCCGTGTGATTTTGCTTCAAGCTTATAAATGGATAAAGTGTTGTTTCTGTTGAGGTGAGAGGGCGCCGTGAACTCGATGAACTCTTCCAAAGAGCTACATTTCCAGAAAAATCTTCACACCTAGTCTGACCATCTATCTCCAGCTCCATGAACACGATCTCAAGATACAGGGCAAAGACTGACCACCAGGCGGGAGCATGTACACATGTCCGTTTTAATTTATTACTATTAGTACTTCTTTTTAATACAATTTAACTCTCAACTCAGCACCTGCTTTATTTCCTGGGATTGTAACAAAAACACTAAGTTGTTAAAAGAAAAAAGAAACTATGTGGTTAATTTGGGTACTTTTTATGAAGCTAAAAGAATGGAATGTGGGAGCTGAAATATTTCCGCTTCTTGAGTCTGAAAGTTGAAAATGCTTCAAAATATCACACTGACAAATCATGGTTGATTATTTGTTTTAGTTATTTTTTTACTTAGTTTCTTGTTTCTTCAAGGACAAAAATCTGGTTGAAATCAGACAAATCTTAAAGAATAACTTGAATATGATAAAGATACGTCATCGGATCTTAGCTTATATTGATTTCCAACCAGCTGCCTCTGTTCCAACAATGGTTTTCTTGAAGTATGATTATGCGTCCCAACATAAGAAAATACACAATATTTCATTCATAAGATTGAGAAAAAAATTTCTACAGTATTTTGGGGGTAAACTATTAATGCTTTTTTTTTCTAGAAAATACAGGTTTCAAAAGATACCAAGTTTTAAATAATCGATTAGATAATAACTAATCAAAAATAGGTATGCAGCCATACAAACAAAAATAACACAAGTAGCCAAGTGATGTTAACCAGTTTGTGCAACCTTTATTATCTGACAAGGTAATAAATCCAGACGAAAACTCAAGAACTACTTCTTGTTTCTAAAATATTAATAAAAGGTGCAAAGCTTAAAGCACTCACCTTCACATGCAGGAGCTAACTAAGCGCACATTTCAGCTACTTCTGGACAAACCACTTCTCTCTTAATTCAGCACTCGCTATCAGTTGCTAACACAGTGTCACTGTTCAAAACACTCGACCTTAAATCACTGGAATTTGTAGCTTGCCAAAAAAAAACTTGAAAATTATCAAATATTAACTAATTACTCAGAAGGTCAGTCTTTGAGACAATTGTCACAACAACTCTCTCAAGGCTAGCTTAAAGTGTGTGTGGGGGGAAACGAGCTTGGCTTTCTAATTGTAGGTTATTATATGACAAACGGGATTTACATTTGTATTTATTTTATCATTTAATTTTTAGGATATGGTTTGCGTTTTTTATGAATTTTCTGCCCATTAGCTGGAAACTAAAGCATCGTATTTATTGTGGTGACATGTTTCATGAACTTTCACACACAGATGTCCAGCAGATTTCATTGATAAAACAAGCAGTTCAAATGCTTACTCACATTTAACATCTTTCATTTTTATTACGTTTTGTTTGTTTGTTTTTTTAGATGGAGAGGGCGGCGGGGAGCTCTCTCCCCCGGTGGGGGCTGGAGTCAACAGCAACAGCTGGCACTTCCGATACGGCGCTGGACAAAGCTACATCCCTCCTCAGCCTCTGAAACCTGGAGAGATTCCACCAGAGGCCTTCATCATCCCCGGATCTCCAGCCATCATCTCCATCCGCCATGACGCGGGCCCTGTGGACGACAAGGGCGACTTCATAAGCTTCGGCAAGAAGGACGAGGCCAAGAAGAAGAAGAAGAAGAAGAAAGACAAGAAGGACAAGAAGGATAAGGGGAAGGATGACAGCGGGGATGATTAGAGGAGAAGGAGGTGACCAAAAAGCAGAGCTACCCAGTTAATCTACCGTACCAGTTTCAGAGCCAGAAAAATAAACCAAGTGCACAATATAACCAAGGGGTCTCCCTTGTGCCATGTTTGCATAGACCTTGTACAGTGGCCAAAGGCTCGTTTGATCAGCCTTGGCTCTCGCATTAACCGAACAACAAATACTCCTAATCCAAAAGGCTGGACCAAATTGAAACGAAAACCAATTTATTCGTTAGCGTAGCTTTACTGTGATTTACCATCCACTCCCCCCAAGCCGCTATCTGCTTTGTACATTTGACAACAGAAACGCGCCGTAGATGGCGCTCTATTTGTATCCGACCTCTGTCAGCCGAAGCAGCTGATGTCAACGTCTCCGGCGCTCTTATTTCTTGCCAAGCCAACGTGAAGCGAAAGCCAAACAGAAACTAACAAAACGATTGAAGTAGAAGCTTTCGCCTCCAGTATCACAGAGGGCTTATAGGAATTCAGAACATGAAGTCTTTTGTAAAAAAAAAAAAAAAGAAAACAAAAGGAAAAAAAGCAAAAAGTTCTAATATTTCCTATGTATCTTTCATGAGATAAGCACCTTTGAGAGAATGAGGAGGACGAGAGTAGCTGGAGCACGCTTTGACAGAGCTGTGTCTTAATGGAACAGCACATTGGACGGACGGGCTGAAGACCTGCACCGGGTCGCAGTAGCTGTCCCGCGAGTTTGTCCCCAGGTTAGTTTATAAGCAAGGGGCTGCATAACTCCTACTTCATTTGGAATTAGTAAGTTATTGAAATTGATTGTACAGAGTTAGTTTTATGAGTATTTTGTCAGCAATAGCACTATGTTGCTATGGTAATTGTTAAAACAGATATATGCGACTAGACTGATGGGGAAATAGTATAATGGTTAAAAGATAACAGAACTGTTTTTGTCCATTCTCTTCCAGTTATTCTTTGCTAACAATTTCCCAAAGCTGCTGTGATTTTTAATCCTATTTGTTTTATTTGTGTGTTTTCTTCTTTGGACTGTTAAACGTGCTTAGTCTCAAAACTCCCGGAAGTGAGCAGAGCTTGTGGGTTTACTGCCTTAAATTTATTTACAGTTAATAAAAAATATGTTTTTCTCTTTCAAGCTTATGCTAAATGAACTATAGTCTGAAAATGAATAACATCAGGGATTAATGGGTATACCTCCAACCCCTAGGTGGCAGCAGAGTGGGATAGGCATCGACTGTCACTAATAGGATACGTATGCCACCTCGGTGGCATTAAGACTGAAATTTATTTCAGGCGAAGTTTTTGCTACAAGGGGTTGAACGTTTTTCACGTTTTGTTGCATAAACATTTTGCCCCTGTTGTATTTTTAACAAATCTAAAAAATAGACGAGATACTTCAGAGCCAGCATTTCAAGCCAATTCTTTTTTTCATTTTTTCATTTTGGCTTAAACACAGCATCTTAAGCTAATTGTCAAAGCAATAATATTTTGCCAGATTCGAAGGAAATATAAACAAAATGCTGACCTTTAGCTGGTTGACAGTGAAAGATAATCTGTAGAAAATGGACAGAAACATAAAAACGCACATCTAAGGGTTTTTTGCTAAATTGCTAATGCGAAAATGTGCTGTTTGCAAACAAAAAAGGGAAAAAAATGCTACTTTACTGTTCGTGAGTGCAGTTGTGTGATTATGTATCATTTGCACTTGCTTTATTGCTTGCCTAATTATATAGTTGTTCCATAGGGTAACGCTGAATCAGATTGTTGTGGTATTGCTTGTCAAGCGGGAATTGGAAATAACTAGGGAACCTACATGCAGCTGATGCGGACGGCCTCCAAACTTTCCTCTTAAAACATGGCAAGGTTCAATATGGTCTTAATAATACACCCACTCACACTAAAATTCTGACTCTTCTTGCCTCACACATAGAAAAAAAACCCCAACAACAAACACTGTCTACCAAACAGGACACATAAAAGAAAAACCAAGCTCAAACCAAGAACCCACACTACTTCCCGGCAGCTAAAGAACTGAAGGCCAGTGCTTAATAAAAGAGTGTATTATACGGCTCGGAAGCAGAAAGGTTGCTTGTCGCTTCATTTCTGTTCAAGCCCCGATCCCTCCGCTTCTGTCTTTGAATGTTAAGTAGTTGTTCTTCAAGCTCTGCACCACTGCCTCGACTGCTTCAGTGCTTGTAGGATTTGCTTGCCCCCGCTGCCTGTTTCCTCCCTCGACTCCTCAGATCTACATGGTTTGGCCTCTTTCGAGTCACCCTCCTTCAGTGAACTGTGCAGTTGTAACAGCGTATAACATTTGTGTATATTCATATAGCCACACATAGCGACGCAGGAATGCAACGCAACACACTCGCATTTACCGCCCCTTCCCTTCCCTTGGGTTCGGCTTCAGCTCAAAGCGAGCTTGGGCGCTTCTGCTGGCGACTCTCACCTTCCGACTGTTCGTTGTTGGCAGCTCTGTCCCCTCTTGCACGGGTTCCTGAGCTTGGCATAGTGAAGACGCCTGATGGGTTAGCAGGACCTCGGATTATGCTCTTCTGGATGTGATGGAGAGGCAAAAAGTGGAGACGGAGGGGAGCAAAAAGCCTGGGTCCAGTAGCAACGGAAAGCAAAATCACTGGGCTACTTTTGTGCGAGCAAAGACGTTGGAGTTCCTCGATAAGAGAAGATCAACTTGGGTCGACTCAAATCACTTACAAAGAGGGTGAAGCACAGTTTGTCGCTAATGCAAACGGACTAAGGTTTTGATTCTCTTAGAGATGGGGTTGGGAGTTGGGGGAGGGGGTTCAAACTAACTGGGGGTGAAACTGTTTTGTTGTGCAGTCATTGGTGGTCATGTAAAAAAAAAAAAAAAAAAGAAAGAAAGAAATTCTGCTATTATTCCTACTGTTGTTATTATTGCTTTATTGCTTTTTGCTGAAACAAGGTTGCCCGGAAGTGCCATGTCAAGTACCACACTTGAGCGGTGAAATGTGAACCACTGTTGGCCAGACTGTTCGAAGCAGTAGGCATCAGGACAAAAATGATTAAAAAGCGCCGGAAAATTTCACCTCAGTGTTCCTTTCTTTAGACCATCGTATTGCCAATCACCATTGGGGTATGTACGTAGGTGCTGCTATACGGCCCGATCCCTCCCATTCTCCCCGACTCCTGCCCCCTCTGCGACTTTCTGCAGACGTACTTCTGTGCTGTCAGATCACCAAGTGGCTGTTTGCATGTTGTAAGCAAAGGAAACAGATTCTATATAGATACTATATATACATAGATATGTTTTTTTGTTTTTCTTTTCTTCTCCAGTGTGTATTGGAATACATATAGATCCGATACTAGAAAATACACCCATGTTGAAAGTCTCGCATTCATCCATCCATCGGAGTAAACGCGCGTCCGGTTCATAAAGACGCACTACTGCGAACAGTGAATTGTGGAAAAACCTAAAAGAATCACATTTTTATCCCGCTGAAAACAACTTCAATCTACTAGATATACATGATACTGTTGTGTTATATTATGAAAAGCCTTTTTTTTTCTTTATATTTTTACCCGTACGATTTTCATAGCTAAGAAAATCTATCCTTAAACTTGTGTTGAGCTTTGTAACGATCAAACAAACACCGATGTGAAATAGGACCATTTACTCATCCTGCATATCTGTCTGTTGCTCTGTAAAAAAAAAAAAAAAAGTAAAAAAAAAATGTACATAAAAACATAAAATGTTGTAAAAAATAATGATAAAATTGATGTATTCTCTGCTTGTGTATAGTGAATGTTCCTCAGTCGCTGGGTGCGGGAGCTGTGACTGGCTCAAACCGGTCCACTGTGTCCGTGCAGATCTGTTCATGACTTTTTTGTACACCTGCTAATCATTGTTACGGTGATAATAGTGGTTCTTATGATTTCATCAATCTGGTAATGTGTTTTGTTAAGAAGTCACAAATAAAGTTTTTTTCTTACATATCTTACAAATTGTCAAGCGTTGATTTCGGTGGCAGACTTCTTTTGTGTTTCGACTAACATTTGAAACCATAAATTCATCACTCCAGCAAGGTTGGGCTGAGGATGGTGTAAGCCTCTGGGGTTCAGCAGGGTTTTTGTACCATATCCACAGGAGTTTCTTTGTTTTCCATATTGTCACCTTCCTAAAATAATGGCCTATGTCTTTTTTTTTTTTTTTTGCCAAAAGTGGATTTGGCAAATATCACAACCTCTGGCTGCCCAAAATTTTAGGTAAATAAAAAAACATTTTTCAGGAAGGTGGCAATCTGCAAGTTGCACTACTAACTACAGTTCTGTAATTACTTACACATCTACTTCATGTTGTTTTAACCTTTTCCACATTTGTTTTCTCTAAAATGTTAGTTTTTTTTATTTCCCAGAGATATTGTCACAATATTTCTATGTTAAACATAGAAATATTGTAGCAATTATCTAAGACCTGTTATCTTAGTTGTAACATCATTTTTACATTTTGTGTTGATTATCTCAATGAAAGTCAAACACATAATTTCTTTGAAAAAAAAAATTATTGCAAAAAATAAATACTACATTGTTTTCCACAAAACACTGGGGTCCTGATCTAATGCTCTTTTAGGCCCTCGCTAAAGTCCAGCCAAGCACACTAGAAATAGTATTTCTTCAAACATTTAACTTTAACTTTGTATTTCAAGTAGCTAGTTCTGCTTTTATGTACAAATGTTACTGCTGGAAAACGTACCAGAAAACTTTATCGGTAAGCCTTGGATTACCAAAGATGCAGCTCTCTGAACTCAGTAGATTAGGTGACATGACAGGGGCTCAAATCATAAGGGCCACATTCTAATAAATTATCACATCAGCTAACAAATTATTTCGTCCTTAATTAGTTTAAATGGGAAATAAATAACTAATTACATACACATTAGATGTATCATTCATTAAGATATTAATTGCCTTACCTCAAGCATTTAATTATCTAAATTCTTAATTATTTTATGGTTCCGAGCGGCAAAGGCAGTAAATCATTAATTTGGTCAGGCTAAGCAATCAAACACACAATGTGGAGCTAATGCTGGTCTAAATCAAGAAGGGGAATCTTTGAACACGTTTAGTTTCACGTATCAATATCTTTAGGAAATAGGGGTGTGAATTATATTGTGTAGATCTGATTATGTGGGGATTTTTCTGTCTTAAAGAAAGTCATAAACAATGCATTCAAGACCAAGATGCTGTTTCCAAGATACTTTGTGTTAGCATGGCTAGTGCTAATGCAACGGATGACGTATCGTAAATGGACACAAGGGCAACATTTCTGAGTTTAAAGTTGAAAAATGAACTAGATATAAAAAAATAAAACTAAGCAAAACAAAACTAGAAGAAAGAAAAATGAACAAAAAGTTGAAGCGTTGACTCTCTTTAAGTATATCAAACAGTTCTCCTATCAGTAATTCTTTAGCTTTTACCTTTAACCCCATGAATATTTATGACAAGTATTCACAAATATATTTGTGCTGTGCACAATTAAAACATGTTTGACAGCAGAAACCTGAAGAGGGAGAATCATTTTGCTTCCAATTCATTTTAAAAATGAACAATTATAAGCTTTTACATATAATCTGGAATACCTAAAAGTATTTTTACTGACAAGATCACATTAGGATAACGCAACAACTGTAGTTGAAAAGTAGCTTTAAATGTCATAATTTGATTAATAATAAAAGTTTAGGTCTGAGTTAAATAAAGAATGAACAAATAAACAATTAAGAGGTCTGTATTTTGTGCCTCCAGTTACAGTTATGTCAGTTTTAGAATAATCAAGTTTATTTTAATGATATTTTTTATCTAAAAACAGCTTCTTGGATAAATACAATATCTTAAAAACAGCTACTTGGAAAAAGACAATATCACCCTAATCAAATACCTTGCATGATTTCATCTCTTGTTTATTTTTTAAAAGTATTTTTAAAGAAGAGACAAACATATGTTAAATTTTTTTTTTTTAAGTAGTAAACAAGACAGAGCTTTCTAAAAAGATTATTTGCGTCTGCTTTTGAAAAACGAAACTTACTGTTATTCCCTAACCAGCCCCCTTCCTGAGGAATTTGGGGAAAAACAGAGCAAAAGTTTCAAGAAGTTCTTTGTCTGGAGTCCAAACAAGCTCTTTAACAATTCAAGGGGTTATACATTTTCATTTTTTTCCCACAAGACATTGTATTTATTTTGATGACATGACGGACAACAATGTATTCATAGATATCGTTAAATAACATTTTGCAGTAAAGATCCTGGCACAGAATATGGAAGCAGCTGAATGAAGCAAAATGAAGCGATTATAAGACCTTGCTGATGCTGCCCCTCAGTGGTTGATTTGTTAAATTGCAGGCTTTCTATTGTAGAAACAGTTGCAGGAGAAGCTGTTGATATTTACAAATCTCATTTGTTCGAATTATGACTAATCAGTTCAGGTATGTGGTCAATAATATATCATTCAATTGAAAATAATATCAAATGCCATTTTTTTCTTGTGCCATTAAACCATTAAAGTTTCAGAGTAACTTAATAGCCTCTATTAAAACATTATGTCACTTTTCAAATAGTTGATGAATTGACTCTCAAAAGTGGAAAATGTTTCCACCAATGTGACACATGAACGATTCAACTGAAAAATTAATTCAAAAAACACTTTTTCTTCATTTGTGCTTCTTCTTTTTTTTTCCAGAGTCTATGACCAGCCAACATCTTGACAAAGCACAATTTTTCTAATCTACCAGACTGGTGAGGTGATTTCCCCAGCAAGGATTTCTAATAACTCTTTGCACTAGACTCTGCCTGGACCTTTCTAAAACTTTCTTGTTTTTTTCACTGGTGAACCCATTCTGTTCTTCTTCCAAACTCATCATGATGCTGAAAAAAAAACCCAACTAAATCCTTCTTCATCTTCAGTTTAACCTTCAGTCTAATAAACATCTGTAGGCTTTGGATATTGAGAACTTCTAATAATTCCATCCTCCTGGACTAATAAAAACAGGAACGCTGTCACAAACCAAAGAGGGAACTACGGCACAAAAGTTCTATTTTGGTTCACAAAACGTCGGAAAACGTGTTGCAGCCCTTTCACGTGTTGCTTAACAAGTCGCATTCCATGCATTAACAATTAAAGCCGATTCTGAATGCGTGAAACAACGGACCACGCAACGGACCATGGTACTCTGTGACCATGTCCGCTGGTGTTGCTGTGTGCAGGTGTGAACTCGCCCCCGTTTCCAGTTAACATTCCATAATTAACCTGAAAAATAAAAATCTGCTGCTCTCAGCTCCACCTGGACCCCCTCATTAGCAGCCTGTGCTGCCACCGCTGCTGCAGCCACAACGCATCACTCTGCACAAGGAGCCACAAGCTCTAAAAGCCAACTGAACGGAAAAGAGACAGAGTGCTGATGCCGAGGAAGAACGTTCAAGAAACACATGAATGAATGAATGAATGAATGAATGAATGAATGAATGAATGAATGAATGAATGAATAATGAACACGCGCCAGACATGGGAAACTTTTGCAGCGCCAATAAAGCCAGCCGTTCAAGGCGTTTTTCCGCTGATGTCACATAATGCAACCCGCATCCCGCATCCCGCAGCAGCTTTGGGGTTGAATTCCTCCCCCAGAAAGTCGGCCTCGCGATCCCTGGGGATCCGGAAATGGAATTTAAGATCAGCCTACTAAACGCGCGGCACCGTCAGTAAAGCTCACAGACCTATTTAACAGCACTATGAGTAAAGTGATGCGTGTGCAGTGCTGTAAACCCCCCCCTGCTATTTGAGTGTATTATATAAACGCAGCAGTTTCCCTTGTCATAACAGCAGGTCCAGAGAACACGGGATGAGTTTATCTCTGGCTTTCAGGTGTAAGTTCCTTTTCTCTATACAGTGAGAGCAGGTTGCTTAGCTCAATGAAACGGTTCTACACCATTTCAATTTGGGTTTAGGTTATTTATACGGCTGCAAATAAAAAAAAAATATTTTTTTTTTCTTTTTTTGTGGGATTTACAAAACAACTTAGACTTAAAGCTAACATTGTTAAACCAACATATTCAGCAAGAATAGTGTAGTTTTTGCAGGTCATTTTGATACTGGTTGCAGTGATACATTGAGGTCCAAAATTGAATTTATTAAGTATTTAATGTAGAACTTGGTTTTGATGCATGTGAGGGACATTTTTATTTTGGAATTTGCATTTTTCTCTCAAATTTCTGAGAGAAAATGAAACATTTTCTGTATAGAATTCTACAATTTTCTTTGTAGAATTTGTTCCCGTTTCAGAAAATGTTTTTTTTTTTTTTCTAGCGTTTGGACTTTTTGGGTTTATTTTTCAGTGCTGTTTACTAATTATCTAAATTTGTATTTAATAATGGTATTCACCATTATAATTGCTTAGATTTATTTTATTGTTAGACTTACATGTGTATACATTGCTTGCAAAAGTGTTCCTGTTGATTTTTTTTTTTTTTACTTTTTAAACACAGAGACACACAACGATCTAAGGAGAATTTAGAGAGACCAATTAACCTGACGGTCATGTTTCTGGACCATGGGGGGAGGCTGGGGTGCCTGGGGGGGGGGTGGGGGGGTGGGTCACGTGTGCACAGGGGGCCGGGAATCGAACCCGGAGCCTTCTTGCTGCAAGGCAACAGCTCTACCAACTGCGCCACTGTGCAGCCCTCTCCCCTGTGAAACATATGTTTAAAAAAAATAAAAATAAATAAAAATATGTTGTTTAGATATGGAGCTGCAGTTGAGATAAATATTCAGAACATGTTCATATGTGGAAAGTACTTAAAGATTGCTCAGCAACAAACGTGACAATGTTTTATGGTGAAATCACTGTATTCTCACAAATGTTGTTTCTCTCATTCTAATGGAGTGAGAGAAACACTTGTTCAGAGAAAATGTACTAAATCGACCTGCGGTTGCTGCCAAATGATGAGACTGACGTGAGAAACCGAACACTGTTGACACCGGCGATAATGGGAAAGTGAGCCTCATCTGTGTGCATGATAGAAACAAACCACCACTGCCACACGGTGTCCAACCAATGTAACTTTTTTTCCCCCATATCTTTCAAGGTGCTGCGTGTTGTTTTCCATTTATTTATTTTTTCTATTGCCACTTCCATTTTATGCGTCATTTAAATTGCAAGGTAATTTACAGACGCTCCCTACTCTGCTGATGCAAGTCACTGCCTCCCTCTCCTGTCTGGTTTTCGTTCTCTCTCTTTGCTCTCTCTTCGCCCAGCTGTAGACCAGGACGCACGCGTGCTGGGAAGGAGGATAGTGGCAGAAAGAAAGGGGTGAAAGAAGGAGAGAGTGAAAGAGAGGGGGTTAGGGGTTGACAAAGGACAAGACAGAGAGTAGGACAGAGAAGGAGGCTGCAGCCCAGTGTAGCAGATTGCCATGTTCTGACAATGGGGGTTTGCAAGGAGCAGCAGAACCAAAACAGGACACGGCTCAGCTGTATGTTGGATCAATAAACGGTAGATGAGTTCAGACTTCAGGCGATGGAGTGGAAACCTTATTATTAAGAGGCACTGCTCGGCCGAACCGACTGCATACTGAGTCCAGAGTTTGGAATTTCTAAGAACTGACATTACAAGGATAAAGTCTCTCCAATCCTTGGGAACCTACAGAAACTTGGAGTAATGCAAACTTGAAGCTGGACTGCATCAATATTCAGGTAAGAGAGGGAGTCAGAGTAACCATAAATTTGCGGTAAACAGTTGTTATAAAATGTCCCGTGGCTTTTTTCTTCTTCTTCTTTTTTTGTTGTTGTTGTTGCCTGTTTTATTTAGCTCTGCAAAGGGGGATTTAATGAAGTATTAACAGAACATGACAGTTGTCACTTATCATTAGACTGTGCAGGAAGACATAGGTCACTTGACTGAGCTCAAGTAACATTAAACACAACGATCCAAAATAATAGTCCCTCCTGGTATAGCTGACTAAATGCTCTTCTTGCAGTTTCAAACGTGTGTGTGTGTGTGCGTGTGTGTGTGTGTGTGTGTGCAGGAAAGTCGTCAAAGGAGAAGAAGAGGAGGGAAGGGATGTCAGAATGTGTTTGCATAAAGAATTTGTCATAAATCAACACTTGAAAGCAAAAACGCGCATACACACACTTTTAGACTGGATGCTTTTTCATGGATAAATAAAAAGGCTGCTTTGCTGCCAAAATTCCCACATTGCTGTCTTGTTGCCAAACTGTGGTACAGATAAAAAAAAATGACATGAGAATACTGGCACATGGATATGATAACAAAACAAAAAAAGCAACAAAAAAAAAAAAAACAGTGACAAAAGATGTGAAGGGAACTGCATCCCAGAAGTCACAGTTTGAATTCTGGTCTGCATTAAATTTGTGGTGTGGGTTCTTACTAATACATAATAATAGAAGTGCTGCATCAAGAAAGTCACTGCTGACCTGGAATTGGATGCTTTTGTTTGCTTGACCGGCTCTGATCCATTAATCAGATACAGGGATGGACTTAAAACGTCATCACCATAATTTGTAGTTTTCATTCCAGTAACTGTTTTCTTATGAAACTTGGTTCTTGTTTCTACCTCTCATTTTATTAGCTTATTTAACTGAGTCACATTTCTTAACTAACTGTATTGTTGCTGTTTGTAAATTGTTTTTGTTTTATTGAAACAGGCCTCTTCTCTTGTAAATGAGAGACCTGGATCCTTGGATCTCAATGAGACAACTTGTATAAATAAAGATATAAAAAAAATAATAATAATAATAATCACCAAAATAAAAAATACATTTGTATGTTTTTGAAAAATATGGACATTTACTGATGCTCTCATGGTCGAAACTGCGAGAAACAAGCCCGGTAATACCGCTCGAAGTTTGTGAATAAAAAACTCTCAACTGTTTTTCCGATCTGTGATAAAACCATACATTACACAAGTGCAGCCAAGCTGCAGTGATAATATCACCGTATTTTTTTAATTCACTGTGAAAACCGGCCATTGTAAGAGAAACGATAACCTCGGTAAATTCACTTAACCGGGTAAATATTCATAAAAGGTCTGAAGATTATCTAATCTATTAAAATCCATCCTCCACAATCATGTTTGTTATTTTAACATAATAGTGAATTTGTTTAAATCACAGAGATGTGTAACAGCAACTGCTCTCTTTCTCTCTCTCTCTCTCTCTCTCTTTCTCTTTCTCACTCTCTCTCTTGCACACACACACACGCACACACAATGTCGGCTCTTATTCTGACGTAAATAGTCATATTTATTCATGAGCGAGTGGCTGCTACAGTTTCAATTAGAGCCACAATAAATATTTTAACCTTTCAAGATAGGACATTGGATATTTGTTTTCTCCTAAATGTTAACTCATTCACAGCTGCCATTTATTTTTTGAACAGTTTTCACAACTATTTTGAATTGTTAAAGAAAAATATTGTCCTACTTCAAGTACATCTTAGAGTTTGAAAAAAAAAGGCTAAGAAAGATACTGACTGATTGATTATCTGTCTTGGTAACAGGTGAAGGATAAATGCTGTTAGTTTTGCTTCATTTAATATTACCTCTGTCCCATCGCCTGGATGATTTTGCTGTTCATGTAGCTTTTCAGTGACAGGAAATTGGAGCATTTTCAAGAATACCATCTAATAAAAGTGACTTTTTTCAGTTAACTGTGATCAAGTAAGGAGATATCTGAAATAGTAGAAAGTTGTATCACCAGTTCAAAACTTTACAAAATCAATGACCAAATAAAAACTAAATAAATCTGATCGGTTCATCTGGACATGAATTGTTTGCACAGCAGTCAACCCTTTTCTTTTTGATCACCTTTAAGTTATTTTCTCTTTCTTATTTATTTTCTGCTATTAATGAAAAATGTTGAAAACTGGGTGCACAGTTATTTCTGTCTTATCTCGAGTCTGCAATTGATTTCTTGACAGCTCAATCTTTCCATCGCTTCTGCTGTACTGAACCAGGCTGTTTTTGCCTCTGCTTTAACTCTTGCATTGTGCTAGATAATCCTGCTTGCTTGTGGATTTTCTTTGCGCCACAATTTTGGAGCGTCTCTCACTGTAACGCGTGTTCCTCTTTTTCTTTCAGACGGACACAATGATGCGAAAAGCGCTGTCCCTTCCTTGACTTCTCAGACCTTTTAAGTGAGCCAAAAAAAAAAAAAAGGGATGGGGAGGCGAGCGGCTGACCTGACGACGCCGGTTCCGGTGTTGGGTGTCCCCGCCTCCGTAGGGGTGCGGAGTTGGAAGACGACAGGAGGAGACAGAAGCGGAGGAGTGCTGCTGCAGACTTGGGGACAGTGCAGCATCGGCATTCAGACGTCTCCTGGGATTAGCAGACCACTTGTTCAGCTACCTGATAGCGTCTCAAACAATGTTACTCAAACATCTAACACATGTGCCGCCAAGGAAACCAGGGCCATATCGCTTCACGTGAAGAGTGACAACGAGAAAAGGGCTATTTTAAGGCAGAAAACTGAGGAAACCAAGATCAAAAAGGAAGTGACTTTCAAAGCACTCGGAGGTGTCGGTTCAAAGGATGTCGCCGGCTGTCAGAAGAGAAGTGGTGGGACGTACTGCTATGCCAGGGCAATTAAAACCAATCCCCTCATTGCGGGCGCCGCCAGCAGCGGCAGACCCAGACTCAAGTCTTCCACCCGTTACATCAACGGGAGCGTGGTGGATTCCGAGGCAATCGGCGGGATCATCGAAGTCAAAGACGACGCGGAGCCCTCGAAGGCCGCGGCTTCTCGCGGAACGGTCTCCCGCCATCTTTGCGCAGACCAGTCGAAAAAGGCGTGCAACCAGTGTGGCGGGAAGCAGTGTGTGATATCCAGAGGCGCCCTCCCGGGGGACCCCGCTTCCGAAGCTCTCTTTGGGGAGAAGGCATCCAAGCCAGCCCTCGCATCTCTGTTTACAGCCACACATTTAAAACTCCCGCATACACTGAAACCAAACCAGCTAAACTCTCAGAGCAGCGGAGTAAAAAACACGCAGATTGCAAGCAACCCACACTTGTATTACATTAATGAAGAGATAACATATCAACGAACACCCCACCCTGCATGTCCGGTGCATTCCAGAGTTGGTCCAGGATCTCTACATGCTTCAAGCGACGTGGCATCCGTCCAACCGGAAGCCATTCTCCACACTAAAACTGTTACGGTTGCTAAAGCCAGAATTGAAAGCAGGCAGGAGAATTCGGCAACAAACTGTTTCGCAAAACCCAACCAGGACAACAAAATCTCCCTCCTTTCAAGTTTTTGCTCCATGCCTCAAATGGCCACGGCAACCAAAACCTTTCAAGCTTCCCCTCAGCGCCTCAAGACATCGCCTCACCGTTACCTACAAGATAATATTACTCAAAATGTATGTGTCTCTGTGCACGCCGTGCCCGAGTGTCCACCTTTATCTTTGTACACTGTAGCCATGGGAACCCAAAGAACATCCAGTCCGGTTGCACAAGCAACTTTTAATCTGGAGAGGATGTGTCCGCATAGTAATGCCAGTCCTGCGCCAGAAGCCTTGCGCTCAACACACAAAGCACAAATTCTTGAATCAGACCCTTCTTCACATCTCACAATGGTAAGCTCCTCATCTGATTTAGATAAATGCCAGGAAAAGCCCCCGTCAAGAGCCGCCGACGTATCGCCAGCTAAAATATCTCTTATTGACAATGCAGCTCAATTCCCTGCTTTTGCTAATCCGCCTCAGAAACCTGCGTCGCATTCGCTCCTAAGTGCCGCTGTCCCGAAGATCTCTTCGAATTATAAAGTCAATCCAGATCAAATTACATGTAGAGGCAGCACAGACAAAGCCGTGGCTCCGCAAATCCACCCGGCTCAGTCTAACTCCTCAGACTCTGAAACTGCGCTGCATATTTCCGCATCCTCTGCACGCACAATATCTGGCGCGTCTAAGTCTCCGGAAGCAAAAGGTGAATCCCACGCAGCTCTCCCGAGCTCCGCTGCTGGTCGTTGCACCGTATATAAAAATACGACCGTCAAAACTGAGGTGAGACAAGTCGCATCCCTGAACAGTTCTCTGCCGTCTCTGGGCGGAGAAAGAGGAGATGACGTCGCCGCATCCGGTGCGTGTTTGCTCCAGTTGACGGACGCAACCGAGGTGCTAAGGAACGGCGATGCACACGACAAAAACCAAGCTCATCGCACACAAGCACCAGACATCAGCAGTCGAAACAGTAATAAACCTCGTGTTTGTGGCGTCGTTACCCACCAGCAGAGCAGCTCCGCAGCAACTCCGCCGGTCAAGTCGCCAAATATGTTGGAAACCGCCGAGGGAGGAAGTGAAACTGAAAGCTACCACACTAATCCTACCATTGGCCACGCAGTGGAATTACAACGTAATAAAAACAAATGCATCGACCGTGCTGTCAGTGAATTAGCGGTGCACAAGTCTGAAGAGCATAACAATTCACGGGTCACTAACCCTCAGAATTGCTTTTCCCCAATTAAGTCAAGCACCTTCCTTCCGCAGGGTTGTCTGGACAGAGCGAAACAAAGACTTAAACATTATAAAGGATGCACACCAGCAGGCTACGAGGGACACAGCGCCACAAACCCACTGGGCCAGGCAGCCAGGCACCCCAAGTCGAATGCACAACAGTTTGCCTTGGGTGCAGCAGCCAGCCGTGCAAATAGTGCGTTTGAATCCAACGCGGATGGGCAGAAGCATCTCGGTTATTCATCGCCCCCGGTCGCAACGCAAACTAACTGTGAGCCCAATATCAAGCAAACAAACACAGAGGTGAAACACATCACCCAGTCTGCTGCCGACTGCCAAAATTCCAATTTCGATATTACATTACGAAGGCAAACACACATAAGTCCAGAACGTTCTGTCAGCGTGCCAGCATCATTCACCAGCGAAGGAGGGCTCTCGGCACACACAGGCCCTGAACGGGAGTTCGACCTACAGCCGTCTGCAATGCTCGCTAAATCAAGTTTCACCCTCCGGTCCAGAGAGGTGGAGGGAATAAGCAGAGCAGATTTAAGGTTTAGCCCCGCTGCTCCTCAGTCGGGCCCAGAGGGCACCGGGCCGTCTCACTCCCACCCGTCCGACGCGGCTCTGCTGTTGCCGCCTTCCCCGCAGTGCTGCAGGTCTGCAGGCCTGGAGCAGAGGCTCAAGACCGTGGAGGCCAGCCTGGCGGCCAACAAGGACAGGATCACCACCCTGCTTAACATCATTCAGGACCTGGAGACATGCAACGCTCCCAGCAGCCTGTAAGTCTGTGTGCTTCACCGTGGCAGCTGGGGAAATGACTTGTGCAACATGTATGTAGCACAGCAGAATCACTCTGTGACTCATGTTAAGTTCCCAATCAATGGGGGATAGTTAAGAAAGTTTCCAGTAATGTTCTCCCTCACAGCTAATCTATACATTTGGTTCTAGAGGCTAAAACTAACAGCTAGACCAGGCTTACCTTGACAACTTCAAGTTCAAAAATGTTATGTTCATTTCTGTCAGTTATTTTAAGAAACATAAAGAAACTGTTGATTATTCACAAAGAAAATTAACGGTCGGAGGCAGACCGTCGCTGATTGTCTTCCTCTGTGAAATCGAAAAGGCCAAGTTTTGAAATTTGACTTTTTTTTTTTTTCCACTTTTAAGTTTTGCTGTAGGTATTTTTGTTCGTTTTCATAAAACATCTTTTCACATTGATCCTGGGATTGATTGCCTTTTTTTTTCAATGCATTGGAATAACAGCTGTGGGCTTGAGTTGAACTGGACAAACCCAATTGAATTCATATATTCCAAAGAAAGGTTATTGGTGAAGCATCACTTTCTGCATCTATTCCCTTTGTGAATTTGAATAAATTACTATAAATTGTTGACTCTAATCTGTGCTTTGTCATTGCAAAAAACAAAACCTAAAAAGAAAAGCAAAAAACAATGACATAACAGATCACATAAATGTGTTTTAGAGGTGACAATTGCATAATAATAAGTCATGGTTATTAGTGCAATGATGTGGGGCTGCGACATCATTAAAAGCCTGCAAACAGGTCAGCGACTGTGTGTGTGCGTGTGTGTGTGTGTGTGCGTGTGTGTGTGTGTGTGTGTGCGTATGTGTGTGTGTGTGCGTGTGCGTGTGTGTGTATGTGTGTGTGTGTGGGGTGGGGGGGGGGGGGTGCGTGTGTGAGTGTGACAGAAACCTACTTGGGCAATTCAAGGGGCCACGTCTCACAGAGATTTATTTTAGCCACCCGGCTCTTCTGGGAAAAATAAGGGGAATTAAAACGCCCTTCTGGCAAAGTGTCTGTGTCAGTCACTCTCACTGGCTGCCGTGCGTTAATAAGTTGTGACTGCCTCTAAGGTCATCTTTCAGAATAACAGACTCCTAATAAGAGACGGGCGTCTAACGAAACGCACGCCAGGCAGCTCGTCACTGCCGGCAGCAGCCCGAATGGATTCAGGAGAGGATATAAGTGCAAAGATGATTGAGCTGTTTATCCGAGAAGATGAGCATCGTGGAAGTAATTTTTTGCTTTTGTTTCAGTCGGCGATGTCATAAAAGTGGACTGGACCTGAGAAACTGCTCGACCTGCCAGAAGACTGCTTGTATTGTGTACAGGTGAGGCAATAGCGAAATCATTGATCTGACATGTTCATTTATTTGCTGTTTTTTTTACTTGCAGGTGACATACACTCCTCTGGTTTTTGATGAATTTAGAGAATTTGTGCTGCTTCTTGGTGTTTCATTTGCTCAAGTAGAGACGACGTCGAAAAGGAAGACATGGGCTTTGATTGACACGCAGCATCTATCCAAACACTTTGGGTTAACGTAAAAACATGGACTTTGTTGAGAGGGGTTGGCTAAAGGATTCGATTTATGGATACGCCTGCTGCTTCTCATTTCTCTGAAAGCGTGATGGATTTGCATCACACATAATGAAAAGCTCAACATTGCCACTGCAGTTGAGAGAGAGAGAGACGTCTTTGTCTAATTTCATAATACAGAAGGAGAGTAGTGTGTTTTTGTCTCGGTGTACACCACAAATCTTCGGAAACATCAGTAAACGCAAACAGTAGCTCCGTGCGGCAAGCAAAGGAGAACTTCATCGGTAATTACTTCCCCACGTTTTTGCTATTTCATTATTTCCTGTGATTATTTGTAAGCAAACTCTTAGACTATGATCAGGATTAAGATAAGAACAGTTATCGACATCTGTAAGTTTCTTTCATTGTAAAGGATCAACTTTAAATGTTGCTGACGGAGTCAAGACTCTTTGGTCTTCAATCTCAATGCACAGAATGGTTTTGAATTATGTTGGCTTTTATTTGTTGCTCACGTAATGTTTTAGGATTCAACATTCTATTTTTTTTGTACTTCCCATATCTGTGCCTTGTCTTGGTTTGCACTCATTTGCAGAAATGTTGCATCATGCGTAGGCAGCAGAAAAGGTAAAACTTCAACAATTTGCCCCAGTGATATTGGGAAGCAGGAAGGAGGTGAAGTGAGGTTCTTAAATCTTAAAGTATTCTCCTCCTCGTTCCGACAATAACAGCTGTCTTCAAATATTCAAAACCTGTCCCTTGATCTACTTACTCTCAAAACTGCTTGTGTTTTAGAGAGAAAGAGATGTTGAAGTGCTAAATGCTGCATGTTGGCATCTGGCTCTAAGAGGCCGAGGCAGACATGAGCATATTCACATAAGACGTGTCTTTAGAAGAATATGGGTGCCAGGCTGGAAAATGTGCTCATGTCCAAAGTAACTACAGACTTCTAAAATCTGATAAGGAAAGACGTTGCACATACAGACTACAGACTAACTCAAGTTACGTTTAATTAATAACTTCTTTATTTTTGCCATGTCTCCATCCAGTGTTGAGTACGACTTCAGGCAGCAGGAGCGACTCTTCTTGGAGGTTCTGAATCACTCACCGGGTGACAGCAGCGGTTTTCCCGCACATCTGGCGGAGCCTTTAAACCTCGGACTCCTCCGAAACGCCATCTTTAAGAACCTCACAAAGACAAAGTTGAAGAGCAAAAAGCTGTGCAGGACTCTGCTCAAGTGGATTCCAAGAAAAAAATCGTCTGCCATAGATCTCTGCATTACCAGCATGTGACCAGCATGCAAGAGTTCACCCTGAACTACAGTTTGGAATAATTGTAATAAAAACTAACCACAAAACTGGCAGCTACCCATTACTAAGAGACAGTAGGTGATTGGGTTATCCTTTAGTCAACCAGTACTTACGAGATACGGTAACATAGCTTTTTTTTCTAGAAGTTTTCTTAACAAGACAAGTTTAAAGGTAAAACAGAAAAACAAAACAACACAGTGGAATTTTGCAGAACGCTAAAAACGTTTGTTCTAAAAGCTGCTGCACTGGGCTATTCAGAGCATACATACAAGTTTTCATATTACTTTAATATGTTCAAATTCAAATTCCGTCATACTGCAGCAACAAACTTCAGAGCGTAATATTTGGATTTTATGTGACAAAGCAACATAAAGGTCAGAGTTATATAAAAAGAAACTTAAACCTAAAAGTAAATTGAACCCAAAAAAGTGCATTTGTGTACAACCCATTACTCTCATAACCCACAATAAAGTCTACAGCAGCAAAACTTCAGAAATCACCTAAGTAATAAATTAGACTTAAAATGCATGTAATTTAATCTCAGTAGAAATAAACAGTTCCGAGGCAAAACGGCTTACGAATAATGTTGAAAACGTGTTGAAAGCTTGGCTGCGTAAATGAGGTCATCACTTTAAATAATGTTTCCACTCATTTCACCAAACCCTTGCATTTGTCACTGCAGTAAAACGGTGGTTCAAAAAGTCTTGACTTAGACGCACCGAATAGAAATGGGCGTTGCACTTCCCAGATTTTAAACAATTTTTTAAAATTTCATTTCAGTCTATCACATAAAAAGCAAATAAAAACAATATATATAAAAAATTTCCTTTTAGTTGTACCTTTGCAACATGGAAAGTAAACTTGAGGGGTATTGTACCCAGCATGAGTGGTTCACAGCCTGACAACTTTTATATGTCGGCCTGCGGCCGACATATAAAAACACATCGAGCGGCCTGCACTCGATGTGTGGTCGGGTATTTTTTGACTCAATGTATCCCTGGTTGATGCATGTTGTCAGCACTTACAACTGAAACCAGAAGCTTAGATAAACAAAATAATTAAAAAAAAGAAAATAAAACACTATTTCTCATCATCTAAAGTTAAGTCAGAAAAAAATATTCTCTCTTTTGGTCAGTTAAAATTACTAAAATTATTCAGATTTGTTTATTGACATGTTGAGATGAGAGAAACAAAATGTCAGGGATGTAAATTTTAACATATTCAAAAGAAATCAGAAATTCAGATAGATTTCCTAAGTACTTGGTAGTGTTGCCGTTGAATTGTATGACTTTGGTCAAGTGTTTTGGGGATGCTTCCCACGAGCTTCTCGTAACGGTTTGCTGGAAGTCTGGCCGATTCCTCCTGGTGGAACTGGTGGAACTGGGATAGTAGACTGGTTTTCTCACGCAGCGAAAACAGTCCCACAACATGATGCTTGAAACTGCATCTGAAAATTATACTGAAGACATTAATAAATAAATCTCTGAGATATTCGCTCATTCTTGTGGAATATAACAAGTATAAATAATGTTTGTAATTCTATCTGATCTTTACCAAGAGAAGTTTGGTCTGATTTAACTTTAGACAGTGGGAAAAAAAAAAAAAAAGTTATATCTTTTTTTATTCAGTGTTTTGGTTTCAACTGTAAAATAAGTGTTTTGCAATTCATTTTGAGCCTGACTTTAGCTACTTCTCAAAAATGGTATAAGGATTTCTTTGCTTTGCTTTTCAGTGTTAATATTTAAATATGCCTGGTTGTATTTGATGACTAACCCCAATCCCAGATTTCTATATCTAATTTTCTATACAAGACTGTTCTCTTTGCACTGTTGAGATTAATACAGCTGACTTGAAAGTTGACCTATTATCTCGTTCCCCTTAGAATAAACGTCAGGAACACGAGCTTTGTTTCACTGACTGTTGATTTCTCCCCGGTGTTGTGCGATTTCTAATAAAGATTCGGCACGTTCGACCATTTTCGCGGATGCAAAATGGCCCCACGGGGCCCAGAAAAATAGAGAGATCTCCATTATGTCTCTGTCAATCGTGCGACGGTCTCAAAATCCCCAAACAATCTGAAGTTCATAAAGGGTTTCGGAGGAAAACAACGACGCGAGAAAGGCTGCAGTGAGGCATGAGTCACAGACGGGTCGGTGATGAGCGCGGGAACACGCTCCTGAAGAGCAGCGTGGACAAAGACTCACTGACATTATATTCCAGCTAAAGCAGCAGGACGAGTGAAATTAGTGTGAAACCTTGGAAGAAACAAAGGAGAGCAACAACGCTGGTATTAGCTCCTGAAGTCAGAAAGCAGGCGTTGCCTCTGTCCTTTAATAAAAAGATGCCAAAGAAGAATTATAACAGTGAAAATTAGTCTCTATATCAATGGAACAAGAGGGAGACATGGGCTCACCGCGATCGCACAAAGTCTTCAGTAGGCATTTCGTTTGCTACAAGGCACAATAAAAGAAAACGTAAGAGATTGATAACCTCCACTAAAGTATCTCAAAGGACTAAGAAACGAATCAGTCTTATCTACTGAAAACACACATTCTACTTGCTAATTCAAAGCTCAGAGGGAAGCGTTATCTGTGTAGGAAATTAAATTCTAAGCATTTAAGCTAAAAGAAAAGGGTTAGGTTTTTACAGTTTGAGGTATAATTTTGGGTTAATCCAGCTCGATACTCAGGTAAAGGGGGAAAAAAAACAGCTTTGTGTGATAAAAACAGAGGAATACTGGGGCACATGCGTTCCCACATCCAGAACCCTAGAAGGGAGCATCTTAATCAGATTAAACCTGAATGAGATTCAGTGGTGCGACCTTAAAACAGGCTCGTGCTCGTGTTCCCTCCAGAATTCAAACAATTCAGCAAAGACGAGTGGGCCAGAATCTCTCCGCAGTGTTTTAAAAAGCCCATCGCCACTTATCACAAGTACTTTATGGCAGTTGTTGCTGCTATCAACTTATCAAGTTGCTGACAAGTTCTGTGGAGGCGCTGACTTCATTTTCCAGCAGGACTTGGCATCTGCTCACACAGCCAGAAGTGCCAATGCCCGATGCAATGGAGATGGTGTCACCTAATTGGTCGGCCAGCAAGCTACACCCCACTGAGAGTGCGTGCAGTGAATCGGAAGACTAATTTTATGAAATATGTTCAGTTTTTGTGAAAAAAGACTTTTCAGTTTTGAGAACTGAAAACTGAAAACCTTAGCAGCCTTGATACTCAAACAAAAACCGTGCTGTAAAAAAAAAAATCTAACTTCTGTAAATCAAAGGATAATAAAGCCAATATATTGTATTTCATTACTTTAAAAAAAATCACAGAAGACAAAAACATTAAGAAAATATCCCAGTAAACAACAAATGTACTTAGTTATTTATTAGAGATTAGTGAGTTAAGCTCTTGCCCTATAAGTTACACACACACACTATATATATATATATATATATATATATATATATATATATATATATATATATATATATATATATATATATATATATATATATATAGAGAGAGAGAGAGAGAGAGAGAGAGAGAGAGAGAGAGATATTTTGATTATGCAATCACTGCAAAAGTGGATGGTGGAGACGTGTTGTTTCCCTGAAGGTGAATCTGTCGGCCAGAGCTGCAGACAGATAGTGGAAAAAATGATCTGATCAATAACAGCATGTGTTGTACTGCAGGGAATAATTAGGACGCAATGAGACATAAGAAAATCAGAGTGCTTGGAGGTGCATATAAGCAGCCTAGTCAGAGCTCCACAAATAAATTACCACTAAGAGACCTGCATCTTTCATGGCGTTGGGATGGTTAGCTGCATTTAATAGTAATTTCTCCATTTGTTTTTTTCTGTTCTTGTTAGCATTGCATCATGTCACTGTCTTCATAATTCTATAGATCCTGTTCAGTCTATGTCTTCTGCAGTCCCTGAAAACGTTGTTTTTTTCTCTCTGTTTGTTTGTTTGTGTGTGCAATCCTCTTCAATCCTTTATTTTTACTTACTTGCTGCTTGTAGCTAAGATTATTTATCTCACAACCAGATGTAGTTTGCTCATTAAAAAAATTCAGCAAATGGTTTTGATTCTGGTCACAATATCTGTGAACCTAATTTTAAGATAACCTGCATCTGCAATACTGCTGCAGCTCTTCACTTAAAAATGTCTAGATTTTTCCCATCTCCAAAAAGAAAGTGCTACATTAAGGTCAACCATTTTTTATTTAAAAAATTGTGAAAATGACTCCTTTTTAAAAATGTTTTATTAATTAATTCACTTTTTTTTTAATGAAGCGTGAGATAAGGTCAACAATGATTTTAAGTTTTGACTTCATAAAACCTTGGAAGAGCAGACCCAACATGGTGGCGGCAGCATCTGGTCTGAGTTGATGAAATATGAATGGAGCAAAAATACTTTGGAAGAAACAAAAAAATTTTGACAGTCGCAAGAAGAGACAAAGATGAAAAAGTTACACGTGCATCATCTTCTAGCAGGACTGTGAACCCGAACATACAGAGTTGTGTCAAAATGGTTTACATCAAAGCATATTCATGTCTTAACGGAAAAAAAAAAGGATATAGTCAAAGTCCAGACCGAAATCAAATCGAGAATCTGTGATAAGACTTGAAAATTAAGTTTCACAGATGCTATCCATCTAATCATCAGGCTCCGGAAACCATCAGAGTTGTTTTCAGAGGATGAATGGCTGTAAATTTCCTGACCTAGATGTGCAAACCACTTAGAGACGTAACCCATAACGCTCGCGGCTAAATGTGGTTTTACAAATGGAAAGTATTAACTCGGGGTGCTGACTACAAATGCGTGACAGAATCTTCAGATTCATATTTATGAAAATTAACATTTTGCCTCATCTTCAGAATGCACTACTTTGCATTGGTCTATCATAAAAAAGCAACACTTCACATGTGAACCGAGTCTGAAAAAGTGTTTAATTTAAAGCAGCGAATGGTGAAGGGAGACAAAAGACAACAGGTTGCTGAAGTGAGCTCAGACTGGCCGCCTGCCAGGGACAAAAGAAACTAAAGAGACTTTCATATCCACCATGCAAACCACTGCGGATGTTTGATAAGGATTCTACAACAAGCAGTGGATGACATAACAAATAAAGATCACCATTAGGAAAAAGGCAAAAAAGCCTTTGGGAGTTAAAGTAGGGTGCTGAAATGGAGTTAGATGAGAGAAAAAAACCGAAAGAACTCAATAGGAAAACTAAATCATCTTAAGAAATGGAGGAAAAATTGCACTACTTTAATGAAGTCTTGGTACTCTACACTCCTTTACTGCTCTTTAGACTTTTCTTGAACACTGGTGAAATTATAGTCGTTCAGATATCTTTTTGTGGCAAATCTATCAGCGTTCATTGATAAAGCACCATTTACCATTTCACGTCAAGTTTGACAACCATCTATTTCAGGTAGTTTTTATAATCTACTCATACTCTACTGAAGGGAAATCTGAGTGAGGTTCACATTTCATTCTGATGGATTGTAGCCAGATTGTAAATAGAACAATAGAGCAAAATGCAAAATGAAGAAACACAAACAGAGGATAAAAGGTTACAGTTGGTATTTTATTGAGGATGACATTAAAATGAAAACAAGGTAGCTGATCAAACGTTTAAGACCATAACCCACCACCCCCAAAAAAAATCCCAATAGAGAAAAATATGCTGTCAAAGAAAGGCCTCATGGGTAACCCCACTGCTCAAGGTGTGCTTGGTGCCACTGGTTCCAGTTGGAAGGTGGCTCCATGTGGAGAACATGAAATCACAAAATCCATGGTGTTGGACCTCAAACCAGTTTTGCCATCCATCCATTCACACATGTTTTCAATGGGAATTAGTAAGGAGGGACCACACAGGACGGTCGTGAGAAGAAGTCTTTTGGCAGATGGGAAGTGTGAACTGCTTTGGCATGTCACTGCCGCTTAAAAAAAAGCCCCTCTGTCAAGAGGGATACCTGCTGCAGCAGCCAGCTGCAGTTTGACACCTCAGCACAACCTGGAGCTCCATCATTCAAATGAGGTGGAACCAAGCGTCTTAAATCAGGATGGGCCACATCGACTATGCAGCAATGAAAACATCTCCGCTGGGATCGACTCGTCGAGCTCCGCAAACCGTCGGGGCTCTCCTTTTATCTCGTCAGAAAATAAAAATCCCCTCCGTCCGTCAGTGTTGCTTGTGTAACGCTGCTTTGCAAAGTCCAAACATTTGTATCATAGTAGAAGGTACAGCCCTTGTAGAGACCTTCTAGACTGCTATTATACTGAAAAGTCTTCATCAGTAGGGGCCACAGCTTGGGTCAAGGATCTACCTTTGTGTTTACAGACAAGCCAGCTGAAAACCTGAGCTAAAAGCAAAGAGAAAATGTTTTGAGCCTGGAAATATTCCGATATTTAAAATGACTTTCACTCTGCCCCACCTCGGCAGTGATGACTCATTGTGAGAGGCCTTGAATGTGCAGCTCATTAATCCTGCCTCATAAAAAGACAGAAAGTCTTCCCGTCTTTGCCATCATGGTGAAACGAGAGTTATAAATTTAAGCCGTCGATCAGCAGACGGATAGCTTGTTTGAGTTTGAATGCATTTTGTAAAATAATTTGCTCACTCATTTTGGTCTCTTGTTTTGATTTTTTTGTTGTTGTTGTTTGTTTTTGCATTTAAAGCTCAACTCAAGATTTCGATCCACAGAGCTGGAGTTTAGGTTTGATTAAAGGTCGTATTTCAAAGGAGTCAACTGGCTCAAACAGAGAAAATAGCGAAGTGTAAAGTCTTCAGAAAGTGAAATATTTTCAACAAATTTACTGTTAGATTTGATTATCTTCACAGTTCATGAAAATGACTTCTCTTCCAAGAGAAATGAACTGAAATACACGCTGTCAGTTAAGCGTAATGGTAAGAAATTGAAGCGGAGAGGCACAAATTGGCACTAATGTGTACAAAATGGCAAAGGGGGATAAATTAATATGAGTATATTCACCCAACTCAGAAGTAACACCCTTGTCTGCAACCTCTTAGTGGTTTTCAGCTCATTATTTTGGTTCACTGGTCCATCAGGTTGAGCTTTAGTGCTCTGAGCAGCCTCTGCCTGAGGAAGCCACAGGCAGCGACTCGATCCCAGTCTGAAAACTCCATAATAAAGAAGCTGACACACAAATAACAGGAGTTTGTTGTAGAATGTTTAATCTAAATCAATCCGATAACTCCTAGGTATTCTCTGACATAAAAAAATGTCCCCCACTAGTGACTGAATTTACTTAGGTATTGAAAGTTTTCATGTATTTGTTGACTTTAAATTTGAACCTTTTAATGCCACGGCATGAAAAATATGGATTCAGGAACTTTGGATTTTCTGCGATTCTTGAGATTTTGACTAAACATAAGGAGCATCACATATGTATTTATGTCAAGCCTCACAAGCGATGGTCTGTCAGAGCTTAAGAATACAGTAAATCATGTTTGAGAGAGTATTCCCAAAGCAGCACCGAGACAAGGGACAAGTCTGCAGAGTGACGCAATAAAATGTTAACTGCACTTACAGGAAAAAAAAAAAAAAGGTTTAGACCTCTAAAAAAAATAAAAAATAAATATGATCCCAAACAAACCGGTCCCTCTAAGCTGACAGATGTGAAAGCACATCATAAAAACATCCACAGTCCTTTTAAACGCAATCGGTGTTGATTTGCAGGGTGGGGGTTTCTGCATCACCACAAGCTTTATGTGACAGCAGTGATTCATAGTTATGTTTAATCCTGCAGGATAACATATGCAAATTACGCGAGAGAGCCGTAGAGCAGATTATTTGGGAGCAATAAACAAGGTCTTCTCCTAGTTGGACATTTCTCAGCAAAAATTCAAAAAGAAAAAAATACGTCGTTTGTACGAGCGTCAAGAAAAGGATTGTTTCAGCTGTTGCCACTCTCTTGTGAGAGTGACCCTCCCATGAGATGCATGCATTAATCATTCCACTGCGATGCTTCTCTCCAGGGACAGTTTGATGTGAAATAACAAAAACATGGCGAGCTGAAACCTCATGCAGATGTGACAGTTATAATGTTAGTTTTTTGTTTTGCATATACTATTTAAAAGTTCTTCATTAAATTCATTCTTTGTGCAATGTTATTGTCAGACGAAATGTTCTATTGCCGTTTTGCACAGACGCAGCTTGCTGCAGTGTGCGCTTTAGTGAGAGTTTGCAATGTCAGAGTTCGCAAATGAATTTTGACAACGTCGGCACGACAACGGCAAATAAACGCCAAATTCAGTGCAACGTGGACAACGGAGTTCTACCCACATCTCTCCTTCGTGTAATATTTCAGGAGGAAATCTAAATGGTGTATGAGTGAGTATATTTTATTGTTTTATTAAATTACACTGCGTGTCAATGGCGAAATGAAAAGTTCATTGCACCATATGTTCTAATGTATTTTCTCTTCTGTTGAACGTTATCCGTTTTTGGGACATTTCAAAAACAGGTGAGAAGCAGTTTCAAACCTCAGTGGGATTTATTGGATAAAGGTGCAACAGAGGATCGGCGTGCAAGTAAATGCGTCGGGATGGGCAGTTTTCAGTTGCAGCAGTGGTCGTAATGCACTGAGGCATGGAGTACTACTGTTTCTCATTAAGCATGCTTCAGCTGGGACGTTCTAACTCTGACCTTATTAAAGAAAGACAAACAACGGTGTCTGATGCAAGTCCCCAGGCTTTCCATGTGCGTTTACGGAGTCTGTTCTGGTGAACTGGTCCTCACCTCAGTTGCCTGTTAATGCTTTTTTTTTTTCTTGATATTTACCAAATAATAGCCTTCATCACTCCTCTCTTATACTGCTCTCTATATATGGAAACACCGCTGCCGGTTTGAATCACAGACAGGAACCCGTGACTCATTTTGACGTGGAGACTCAGTGGCAACGTTCCTTGGGGTCCACGGATGGGGCAAAAGCGACCAGAGCGGGATTTAGCTTTTACTCCTGCTCTCGTGGCTGAGCATCTTCCAGAGGGGCTTTAGAGGAGCGATAATCCACTGAAATGTGGGAGACGGACTTCCTCTGGGACAGAAATGCGATATGACAGCAGAACGGTCAATGGTAGAGGGGGGAGAGAGCTGGGTGTTTACACAGGGGAGCAAATGTGTTTTGTTCTAAATAATGTCACTTTGCAAACTCTACTATCATGCATTGGGTTCAACGTTTAAGGGGTTACATAGCAACAATAAATAAAGGTGTTGGTAGGGATATATTGGCATTATCATTAGTCTTGGCTGACGCCAGCCATTTTTTAAGATTTTAATTTTGGTCCGACAAGAAAAAATGGGTCAAAATCACCAACTGATGTTTATTTCCATTTTATTGCTGTTTGTGGGGAGGAGGAGAAGAGAGGTTGACACTGACTGAGCTATTTTGGATTGGCCGTCAGTGTTTTCTGCTAGAAAGCTGAAATCGTGGTTCTATCAAGTCATCCTGGTACATCGCACTGTCACCGTCATATCTGATAGTTCGTTTTCTAAAATGCGTATTAGTTTTAGACCGTATGTGACACATTTCATACCTTACAAAGTGCTCAATTTTTGTCTTGCCAATCTACCGATTTTTTCCCAAAAATCTCGGAAATAAGCAAATAAGCTGGTGCCATGCTCTTAAGGATTTTTTATTATTCTATAGATCTGGCAGCAATCGCCCCTCGGTCTGAAAACTCCATTTTGCGTTTCCTCCGGTTCTCTTTGACTTTACAATTAGCTGCTGATCTAACATAGCAAAAAATTAACAAATAAATAAAAAATAAAAACCTGAAAAAAAAAAAACGTAAACATCATACACTTTCAATCAATCAATTGCTTTCTATGGCTAGAGCTGTCTCTTAAAATTGGAACAATTGTGGGATGGGCTTTCATGATCAAGACTGTAGCATTTCTAATATATGATTTTGGTAGGTAAAGTTAATTAAATGAGTCTATAAAGTCTTATGTGAGCTTAACACGTAGAGCACATCTCAGAATTAGGGATATTGAATAGGTTGGTATTTAAATGAGTTTACAACAGCACATCGCTCTATGCATCCGTATGAAGCTACAAGTGTCCCCCCATCCCCCGATTTAATTAAAGAAAAATCACTCGTGTCTCAAATACTTTAAATCCTCTGATATTTAGAAGCAACTAAAATCAGCTCCACCTACAGTAATATTAACTTCAGGAAATCCTTAGCAAACCTATATGATGTCTGAAAAAGTCAGACCTTGGAGCGTCGCTTTTGATGGGATTTACTTTGATAACAGAAGAAAGCCTGAGATTAGAAGGGAATCAACACAAAGCAGGTCAAGCCTAAGAACAGTGAGGGGGGGAAAAAAAGCTTGTTAGAATCGTCACTTCAGGCTCATCTCATTAGCAGAGCGCCGTGATTGATGATGACTGACAGCCGAGCTGGAGAACTGTTTTTTAACGCCTAACATTCAAGGATGTAAAATATATGAAAGATGAGGAGAGCGTCTGTGACTGGGAAGCATTGCAGAACGCTGTCGTCTCTGCCACTTTGAAGCTTCAGTTGAAGCTTTTAAATGTAAAGGCCACACATGTAAGGATGGACTAACAATGCTGTATTACAGGGCAAAGATTGTTTCTATTTGACTGCTCTCATAAAAAATAATGTGATTTAAATGAAAACGTGACTGAAAACTCTTATGTCACATTGACGCAGACTACAGTAAATATTAGTTGTTGCGCAAAATGAATAGTTATTTGCACTTATTCTTGTTATAGCATAGCAAGTCTACGGCGCGTATTGACTGTGCACTTGGCAGTTCTGCTTTTCCTGTGTATTTTCATATTCGCCTGAGTTCCCACCAGTGTCCAGCAGATGGGAGAAAAGACTCGCAAAAGAGAAGCGACATGCTGAGTTAGTCCTCACCGCATCGCCTGTAATGAGCTCCAACTCTTTTGAGGTTTCAAGTCAGGACTAGGTGCGCCATTCCAAAGCTACTTCAGAGGAAACATTAAATCTGAATCTGCATAAATAATTTTGATAGTGTCTATATATCTCAGCTTGACCTAATTAGGGTTTATAAAATAAAACAAAAACAGCACAATGCCATTTCCATTTACAACAAACCAAACCTTCTGAGATACCCAGGCTTTCTTTTCCAACTGTAAAGCGACTGATGGGTTGAGGAGTTTAAGTAGCTCGCTGATGCTCTCTTACTCTTTCCAACTTCTCCATCGTTGCTAATTCAGTTCAGTAAATGCTGATGATGCATTTGGTAGTTAATGTGCTCCTCGTCTTAACTTTCTCACTCATATAAGCAAGCAGCAGGCCAGAACTTGAAGAATGAAAAGTTGGTGTTCCGGCAGTCAAGCACTGTGACCCATTCTTCATAATTCATGTTACTGTTCAATCTTTAGACAAGCAGGATTCTGCAGCCTGACTTTAATTGTTAACTTGTTGTTTCAGGGGCGGGGAAGGCTGGCGTGGGGGTAAAGAAAATTGAGCTCAGATTAAATCTGTTTCAATTTGTTGTACTTCAGAGACACAAATCAAGCCGAAGGGAAACTAGTGTTTTTGTCCTTTCTTTGTTCTGTCATTTTGTTTGTGATTTTTTTTTTTTGTGGGTGGTACAAATCTCTTAGTACTAATATTTGTCTGTGGTTTTATATGTCTAATCTTACCTTTCATCTTGCGCAACAATTCTGTCATCTTCTGTGTCTTTTTTACATTTTTAAAGTTTCTCTTTGTGTTCAGTTTTGATTATTTGTCGTCTAAAAATAAGACGTCACCGGCGAATAACGGCGCCGTTTTTTTGTGTTTGGCTGAACGCCGCCTACTCCTGATTCCGTATTTGCAGAAATATTTATTTGTGGTTCAAAATTCTTGGATTTACATCAAATTATTTTACTCCATCTCTGTATTGTGTGACAACATAGCCTAGTTTGTGTTAATTATGTTTTTTTGATTATCAACGCAGGGGAAGCAACAATTTTATCCACATGCATAATTCATAATTTGCCAAGTAGCGCAATAAGTTTTTCATGTAGAGGAAGGTAGATTTGGAAACCTCTCGTTTTTTCAACAATACTAATTTAAAAACTGCCTTACCTGTTTTATCAAAAAGTAACTTAAAACATTTAAGTGTGGCAAATCACAAGAAAGTAAGGGGATAAATACTAATAAATAAGTTCAACATGTGCACGAGTTGAGCATCATGTACTTACTTGTGCAGTTAATGTTACAAAATGATTATGGTAACTGAAAAGAAGCTAAACTGCAGGAGTTCAAAGGGTATTTGTTCATGGCACGTTCATGTTAATGGGAGGAAACACGAGTGGGGGTGGAGACAGAGGAAGAGAGGGAGTGGGTAATAAATATGCTCATGCAGGATTTCGGAACGTGAGAACATTCGTGATCTAGGAGAAGAAAAAGCAGCGAATATGGTAAGTCAATAAGATTTTTATTGGTTTTTCTTTATGGCACATTTAAAACTAAGGCAAAATGCTTTTTTTCCCCCTCATGTTTAGAAATGTCCCTTATGAAATTCTAGTGTCTTCCAAAAATGATAATAAAATTGGTGTGATTTCTTAGATGGACTGACCATATGTAGTTTGAACCGATGTGAGATTTGCTTAGTGATACATAAATGCCACTTTTTGTGGTTAAACATTGACCTCATATAGGTACATCTGAGGGGGATTGTAAAGCATGGAAAAATAAAAATGTGATGGTAAGACAACAAGAAAAGTGATCAGCTGCCACCAAAAGGTAATTAACAAGAAGGGACACTTTGTACATTTAAGCATTTTTTGCCTCATTGAAATTCTTAGCAATAAACTCCTGCTTATCTACTTTATTTCAAGTTAACAGTTCAAATGTTGTGTTTGCTTACTTCCATGTATTCTGGGTGTTTTCTAAAGGGAACTTAAACATATGTCAGATGTGATTGTGAGGCTACTTTAAATAAAACAAAAACTCTTCTGACGTATTTAACTTTAAATAAACAAAAACCAAAGTGAGCATGGAAGCGTGGATTAATAAATAACGGCAAAAAAAATAAAAATAAATAAATAAATCAACTCAATAAAAGCCGCATAACTTCCTTTAGTGTCTTTTATGGCTCTGTGCCACTGCTAATTTCCCACTTCACATGTTAATTTCTCGATTTATGATGTGAAGCTCGCTCTTGTTGTCAAATCATATACCCTTTTTCATTACACAATGTGTCTTCAAACTCCTGTATGTGCTGTTGAAACACTGCGCTATTTAATTACAGGAAATAAGAGCCTTTGCTCATGTGTGCTGTTCAGATCAGCATGTGACTGTGCTGCTCATTTGGAACATGGTATCAAGCCGTAAAGTAATCGTGTGCTATTAGCCAAATAACGAGACAGTATTAGCCCTCAGAGGTGCAATATAGCAAGTCATACATAAAGTGTTAACACAGGCTGAGGCTCAGTCATCTATGCGGTCTGTGCGATTATGCATTAAGTGCATTCACATGCAGCCTTCCACATTTCAGGCATGATAGTGTTCCAGAGACCTATAAGCACTTAATGTTTTCCTTTCTCCTACTCAAGCCGTTGCCAGAAATAGGAAACTAAATTATGCAATGACCTGTTAAATGAGCTCAGATCGTTCATAATATGATGGCGTCGCATTTCACCTGTTGCCAATCTCTTCTGGCGCCTCACCAGCAGGACGTGGCGAAATGATAGCAAAAGTGATTTACTCTATTATTAGCTCTGGAAATAGTTGTGACGGTTTGCTTTTAGAGTCAACTCACTGTTTTACCATGCAACGCCCTGATTCTTAAAGCGCAGGAAGGAGCCGACTGGTTGCACAGCTCGGGTCAGACGTCGTCAGCTCAGAACAAACACGGTTGCGATGGGAACGATGGGAACGATGGGAAGTGTTCGTGCGTGACTAAATTGTCTGGCATTTTTGTGAGGTGTAAATGCTCCTTCAGACTGGATGCGAGGACTAATGTATGATCCACCTTTAAAGTCGTAAGCTAATATTTGGACTAGAATAAAATAGAAATGCATACATTTCTTTTGAAACGTTTTTTTTTTTTTTTCTCACTTTGCAACTGCAAAAAGTTTGTCTTCTTACACCGACTTAAAGTTGTGCATAACTGTGTAAAGTAAGGAAAATAAACATTTGATTGTATATTTTAAAAACGCAAAAAAGTGTGAAGTGAATTTGTGTTATAGGAAGAATCACTCACAACACAGTCACATGTTTACTGCCATGTCAATCACTCATCATGTCACATGAGGTAATATTCCTCAGTGCCAACTGAGTGTCTGCAGAGCATGGCATGATAGTAAAAAAATTTATTACATAATTGCAAATAGGGGCATTTTCACAGTTCTCTTTGCTGCATGTATGGTTTTCTGTATATTATGTCGAATTTTCATTGCTTAAGCCACTGAATGTTCTGTATGTCAAAAAAAAAACGTTTTAACCCGGGATTATATCATATTAGATGCATAAAGATGAAAGAATTTTCATGCTTAAAACATCCATCCATCCATTTTCTTGCACCTTTTTCCCTCAGTGGGGTCGGGAGGGTTGCTGGTGCCCATCTCCAGCCAATGTTTCGGGCGAGAGGCGGGGTTCACCCTGGACAGGTCGCCAGTCTGTCGCAGGGCCACACAGAGACACACAGGACAAACAACCATGCACACACACACTCACAGGGGCAATTTAGAGAGGCCAATTAACCTGAAAGTCATGTTTTTGGACTGTGGGAGGAAACTGGAGTACCAGGAGAAAACCCACGCATGCACAGGGAGAACATGCAAACTCCATGCAGAAAGACCCTAGGCCGGGAATCGAACCCAGAACCTTCTTGCTGCAAGGCAACAGCTCTACCAACTGCGCCACTGTGCAGCCTCATGCTTAAAACAGTTTGTCTTCTTATCATAGAAAAGCAAAGACAAGGTGGTATCAGTAACTGTTATTTTAGAAAAAACAAAACCTGTGGTTCTAAAAAACTTAAAATATGTTTGTATATATCCCATATCTTTTGTTGTATATTTTAAATAGATGCTATCTTCCATTTATCATTCATTTATGAACCACGTAATAAAAAAACAATCCTGATCAGTCTTCTACTAGGAAAACTGACAGGAACTTCCATGAAGCAAAACAAAGTGAAGTCCAGGTAAAATGGTGCTTCCTTTTTCAGCTTTGGTAGCCACTGAAAAGTCCCTGTACAAACACCACATGAATGAGACTGTCCAGATAAACATGCACCATAAAGCCAGAGGTGCAAACATCTTATCTCTCTGCTTTATGAACTACACTTAATATCGCTTGGGTCACTGTGTTATAATTTTACAGACAGATTAGTAACGACGCTGTGCAAACTGGTGCGAAGTTTCTACCTGGCTTCATGACCAGCAACAAAAACTGAGTTTCCATGATTAGTACACATGTCATTTAGTCATTTTTACAAGTTTAGACTTTGGAGGAATATGACGTTCGCCATTTTGTGTTGTGCAAGGTAAAGAGGACAATTAATCTACATTAATGTCAACAATTGCCTAAAAGGTTTTAGGATGCAGTTGAATTTATTGCATCATATAAATAATAGACATAATGTAATTGCACTGGCTGGACATTTTATTTGTTAGATCAGTGGCACCTTTATGAATCATCATGGCTTCAGAAACATCTTATTTTCTGCTCCTTAGCCATTGATGAATGTTAGTATTGAATCAAGTATTTTGTTTCTGTTTCTTCTCTCAGAGATTAAAGACTCGCGCGTGTGTGTGCGTGTGTGATGCCAAAGAAAGCACTGCCTGTCATCATCCAATTAAATTAGATGTTGCTGTAAAATTAGTTTAGCTTCTTGATTATCAAATAATTTGTGTGTGTCATAAATTTCATTTATGCACGCTATCTTAGCCTCACCAGTTGGGGCAGCTGGGGCCTTGACAGAAGACACAAAAACAATCGCGAGCGCATTTGGCACATTCTGTTTGTTTGATTTCTCACCAAGTATTGTGCTTTGAGACAAGGTGCACATGAACAACATAGATCTGTAAACTCAGGCAGTGTGTATTAACACACTGCCTGTAATAGGACATGACTTTACCATGTAAAAAGGAGAAAAAGACGAAAATAAAACGGCTCTCTAGTGTATTTTCAAACTATGTGAGGGGGCACAATAAATTGTTCGTCTTATGTCAAGTTATTTCAGAAGAGTTTACGTTTATACAGCCACTACACTGAATGTTTTATGATTGTTTATAAAAGATTGCTGTGTAACCTCGCTACTGGTGAGTAATTACTGCTCTGCCTACGCATTCTCCAATAAATCTCCAGAGACCAACTCGTTGACCTCAGCGTCTATGAGTTGTTTTTTTTAATCTATTTATATTGTTTGTGCTGGGGATCTTTTAATATCCACCCCCTTTTTCTATTCATGAATGCATACACTTATTTCACTAACTGACAAATTCCCATAAAGACTCCTGAATGCATATTTGCTTAACAAATTGTTATATCTAGTAAAATAAAATCTGGTGTGGCTTGTGGTGCTGCAAGAGAATCTGCAAGATGTGCTAATGATGGCAGATGATCCTTAGTTAGCTTACTCTGCAGCCAGATGACAGGACTGTATATTTCAAACTATATGAGAAAAACAAACAGCCTATGGGATAAACAAATCATTAGAAAGTAACACAGTAACCATGCTGAGGAAGTAACTTGTTGGAAACCTGGAACTTTGTGGAGGATAGAGGAACTTACTGCATGCCTATAAAACTATTCAACCTGAATTGATGATAATTTTTTTTTTTTTTTGATTTTGTAAAGGAAGCCATGGTCAACATAATTTGACACTTTCAATGATACAAGATATTTAAAGAGAAGTCTAATGATAAAGGCAAAACAGATTTTTACCGGTGGAACCCGGTATCCACAGATCCACAACTGTTAGTGAATTTCTAACCTCAGCAAACATATGAGACCCCCTCAGAAAACTTGCATACATTTCTTTTTTAACATATCTTACTATTCATTAACATTCACAGTAGAAGCCACCCTTGTACTAAAACAGAACCTAATATCTAAAGTCTTCCATCTTTGAGGGTACAGCCAATCGGCACCAAGGAAAATTAAACACACTCCTGGATTGGCTGCTTTGAAAACACCAGCCAATAGCATAGCATCACTACATCGCGACAGGCCTGTTTGAGTCAGATTCTGAAGCTGCACTTTCTTTCTAATATTTTAGACATGCTCTACTAAAAAAAAATCAGCAATTGGCCAAATTTTCCACAATTAATTTGGAGTCATACCCAACAGAAAAAGTCACAAGTAAGAGAATATGTCAATAATGAAGCTCACAATTAGGTCACCTAATAGACTGATTGTAATGGTCAATAAATTCAAAATATATGACAAAAGATAAAAAGAATGTATCCCTTTGAAGTGACTGACCTGATTGAAAGAGTTTGTGAAAATGAGATTACTTGACAGCAGCTGATATGTTTTAAGTGATTATTTTATAATTTAAAAAAAAAGAAACATTTATCTGAGTGGTTCTGTCATCAGTACTCTTGCTACATCAAGAAAGAAGACATTTAAGAAATTAACATTTATAAGTGTAGGTCAGGAGCCTGACAAAGATTTACCAATACACATCTCATGAAGTATAATAGCAGACATTCAGATTTTTTCAGGGTCAGAGAAACATTCATACATTGGTGAAAATTTGGGACACCATATTTGATAAATGCAACGTGTCCATAAAGGATTTAGGTGAAAAAAAATATATGAGTGAAATTTAGTGAGGTTGTGCTTTCAATGAACGTGAATAAATGAAATGTTTAACCTATATGTAACCTATAATGTGTGACCTATAAGTTGTTCTGTCTTTCCCAGGGGCCTGTTTACTTCAGCAACACTGTCAGAGTTTGAAAAGACATGGCGACAAAGGCCTCTCCATGCAGTGATGTGCTTCCGAAGACGACAGCCGTTCCTCAAAGATACACCAAGAGGAGAATCATATTTTGAATAACTGACCTGGCCAAGTGGATGATTCATTTTAATTTAGCTAAAAGTGACAGTGAAGCGGTGGAAATGACTGTCACCACAGTTCTCCGTTGGCTGTTCCTCATGTCCGTTATACTTCTGACCATCGGTGGCAACGTGCTGGTGTGCTTGGCGGTGGGGCTCAGCCGACGTCTGTGGCGAACAGCGAACTGCTTTGTGGTGTCGCTGGCAGTTGCCGATCTCCTGCTCGGCGTGTTGGTGCTGCCCTTGTCTGCCACGCTGGAGCTCCGCGACAGTAAATGGCCTTTCGGAGGAACACTGTGTAATATTTACATCTCAATGGATGTCATGCTGTGCACATGCTCCATCCTGACCCTGTTGGCAATCAGCGTGAACAGGTACCTGGCCATCTCGTCTCCCCTCAGCCACTCTCAGAGAGTCACCCCGCGAAGGGTGTCACTTGCCATCATCTTCATCTGGCTGCTGTCACTGGCCGTGGCTTTTTTCCCCGTCCACCTGGGCTGGAATACAGCAGACTACAGGGTGCAAAACCTGGACTGGGAATTAGGGGATGAGGGCACTGATAAAGGACGCTACTGCCAGTTCGAGTGGAACAACAACTACGTTCTTATTTATGCCTTTGGAACCTTTTACTTACCACTGCTGGTCATGTGCGGAATGTATCTTTGCATTTTCAGAGTGGCACGTGAACAGGTCAGTGTCAATTACTGATTTATCTTAAATCCTCCATAAACCGAAACCACTTGAAACCAGACGGATAGTTCTAATACCACGTATTCCCCGAGGGATTTGTTTGGTGCATCATTTTGTTTTTTTCCATTGTTTAAACGGCCCATACAACCAACCTGTACAGCACTACTATACCAAACCACACTGAACAGTGCTAGGAAAAGAGGCATTTGTGCTCTGATTTATCTTTTGCACCATATTAAAACTTATATGTACAAAAAATTCAAAAGCTGCAAAAGTACATTGCATATTTTCCCTTACATGGCCAAGTATTACTGTGCACAGAGCCCTTCTTACAAATTCACATCCTTGTTGAAGATGCATGGACCCCTCCAGTGTTCTTTTTTAGATTTCTATAGTTGCCAAATTTAAATTTCAACTGTTTTGGTTCATGATGCCATGCAGTATATGAGTGATTCCCAACCCTGGTCCTCGAGTACTCCTGCCATGCATGTTTTAGGTTTCTTCTTGCTTCCACACATCTGACTTAAATGAATACTTGATTAGCATGACTCAGCTGCACTTGATGATCTAAAAAGGAGATCCTACAATCATTTAAAACAGGTGTTCTGGAACAGAGATACATCTAAAACATGCAGGGCAGGGTTGGGAACCACTGCGCTATAATACAACTCCCTTTGAAGGAGCAATAAGTGTGGGTTTGAGGCGCTTGTCCAAATTTTAATTTCTGGTTATATACTATTTGTTTCTCTGCTGAAAATCTTAATCTCACACTCTCTGTTTTCATACAGCAATTTCCAAACTTCAACACACACACACCTAACTTACCTTACTGGTACGGTCTCTTGTTCCAGTTTGTGGAGTGGTTAGAGAAACAGCCCATTGATTCGTGCCATATTAACACCTCAGGGGAATCAAAATGTTAAATGTAATTAACATGAACAATAATTATTAGCAATAATGATACATCTTTGTGGAGGGATTTTTGTACTTTATGTTCTGGGCTGTTGACTTCGTGTGGCAACACGTCATATTGTCACTTGTCAAAAAAAGCCGATGCTGATTTTGTGGTTTTGAATGTAGATTTTTGAAATCAGTTCCTTGGATTAATGAAAAAACATTTCTTTTGTTTTCTCTGCCTCTCCATCTCCACCCTACCACCAATCTTTTCAGGTGAGGCGTATCCGTGCCACCACTCCGTCATTTGCACGCTCAGCGACTGCTGCCATAGCCCGTGAGCACAAGGCTACAGTCACCCTGGCAGCTGTACTCGGTGCATTTATCATCTGTTGGTTTCCCTACTTCAGCTACTTCACCTGCATGGGTGTAAAGGAAAAGACAAATCCTCCCAACACCCTCCATTCAGTAGTTCTCTGGCTAGGATATTTGAACTCTACCCTTAATCCCATCCTCTATCCAGCATTCAACAGGGATTTCCGTCGAGCCTATGGGGAGCTGCTTCGCTGTCGAGGATCGTCACGCAGAACACTGCAGCTTACTCGTGTGACTCTGTACAAAAGATTGACCTTTTTCAAGTTATTCAGGGTCTCTCAAAACTCTAAGAAAAGCACAGCCGCGGTTATGGTTGAAAGAGAGAAGAGCCTACCCTGTGAAAAAAGGCATTGTGCAGATGATTCATGGTGAAAGTTCTTTGGATGGCAGACTGTGTAAACATTGTGGGTACAAATTTACTAAACTGTTCACAGCACCAGCTTAACTGACTATTCATTTTGTGCTTCAATATGTGCCCAGCTTTATTATACATAGTTTTGATGTATTTGAAGTGCTGTTTAGGTGAGTTTAATAAAGTAATGTATCCCATTATATGTTCCAGCAAAAGGCATGGGAACACCGATGGCTAAAGGTTGCAAACTGTTTGTTTTCTCTCCCTACGCCCCTGCAAGTCATGCTGAATATGTGACCAACAGCCTGATTTGATATGAATAACCAGTTTATGTTTCACCTCACCAGAGCAGATTAACCTCAAGGACTTCCTGGACATTTTAACAGAATTTCTGTAAATAAAGTTATCCTTTAAGGAATGCTTTCTTAGCACGTGAAGCTACTGTGGAATGAAGAGCGTTGTTCACATAATCTTGTTTATGTAAGTACATAGCACAACTGCCTAAAAAAAATAAAAAAATTAGCTAGTTTGAAACAAGGTTGGGTTTGATCAGGCAAATGTGTTTATGTTTTCAACCCCAAAACTGGATTATGGATTATTGTCTAATGCTAAGAAAAAGAGTGGGTTTAAAAAAAAAATCAATATCTTGAATTACAAGAGAAGAAATAGGAAAATTAGTGAACTGTAGGAATGTACTCCTACATTCAAAATTACTAGGTTAGAAACAGCCCAAAAAAAAACATAATAGACTTCAGATTGCATATGACTATCAATAATCATGCTAAATTTATAGTTGTTTAGCTTCAGTGCATAATCTTTCAAAATTAAAGCAATATGGTTGTAGCAAGTAATATGGATATGCAGTATGTACAAATATTGCTTTTTAGTCTGTTCATAACAAAACAAAACAAACTTCTCTGGTGCAAAGTTAAATATGGACTGGGTCGTCAGTCTTGCGATGATTTAACACAACAGGGTTGGACCCGAAATATCACATGTAATTGTATATATAACATTAAATCAAACAATGCAAACCCTGTTAATAACTTGTCACTGTCAGTATGAGTCCTTATGCCTTTGTGAATAATAAAAGTCAAAAAGTGAGGTGGTATTTATCATAGACTGAACTTCTTTAAAAGGAAAGAACAGGAACATCAACCAAGAAAGAATTGCTACCTACGCTAAGGTCAGAATCCTTCGACTAGTCTCTCTGCTGCTTCAGTTTTTTATGGGACTAAAATGTTTTTTTTGGGGGGGTGGGGGGGTTTATCATTGTCTCAAATAAGATGAAAATCACACCACGATTGCCCCATTCAAAGTGCGTCATCGTGTGCCTGATGAAAATATATTGCCCCATCAGCATAGGGCCAATCCAATGTGGTACTTGTCTCATTGTTTATACAAAGTCTGATGCAAAGATCATATCTGTCATTTAAAATCCTTAGTCATTTTCATTGAAGTTATCTTTGTTTACTCGTACTTTGCGTTCTCCTGTGCTACATTTCAATGGCGCAAAGATTAATAAAATCCCATCTGCTGCATGAAGAGCAGGATTTTTATCTCAGTGTCAATAATTGCATTGTTATTAAGTTGGTGTGTTTGACTATGACTTATTCAAGTCACAGAAAGAGACTTATTAAAAAAAATTTAATCTTTCTTTCTAATTTTGAAAATAAAAGTTTTTATAGATTTTCTGTAAGGAAAAATGTAAATAAAACAAGCTAGCGATATTGCAATATTGAGCGGCACAGAGATGCTTCGTAGACACAGGATGTAGTTCGATCGAGTTTGATGATGCAAAAGAGCAAACTAATGGGGTGGTTGATTTAATGTTTCTTGTAAAACAGCTTTCAACAGGAGTTTCTGTCCAGTTTCTGTTGAACTGTGTGAACATCAATATACTGTAGTATGTCGTAATTCCAAACATTTAAGATCATTAGCCAAATTTTAGTCTCAGACAAAGATAACCTGAGTAAATACTCAATGAAGTGAATAAATGATTTTGGTTTGATTTATTGAAGGGAACCTCCCTGTGTGATCCTCCACAAATGCAACGTGTTGAACCGTTCTATGAGTATAAACATTAGAATATTTGGAGGGGAAATGTTCTGTTGTTTGGCAAGACAAAAGTGGAACTTTTTGGAAGATGTGCATCCCATTACATCTGATGCAACACTGGCACGGCATATCAGAAAAATAGCATATTAACAGACAAACGTGGTGATAGATGACGGATGTTTGCCTTTGCTGCAGTACCTGGACAAACGCCTTATCTGAGTGTCTGGCCATGTGTTCGTGAACTTAAGCTGAAGCTCACTTGAGCTACGCAGCAAGACATGGGTAAGATGCATAGCAGCAACTGAATGACTTGAAACAAAAATAAAATAAAGATTTTGGTGTGGTCTTGTCAAAATCTGGATTTATCCGATTAAGGTGTTGTGGCATTAACCTTATAAAGGTCATCCATCCTAAAAGTTATCCAGTGGCTGAATAAAACAATTCAGAAGAGAGGATAAAAAAAAACTCCTCCAGAAATCTTTAAATATATTTCAAATGTTTGGTGACAGTCAAGTGGGAAGCAACTAACTATTAGATTTAGGGGCTAATTGCTTTTTCAAATAGGGCAGTTTTAAAAACAGCATTTTGCATTTCATCAAGTTTATCTTTTTTTTTTTTTTGTTATTCCCAGGTCTGTCACTTTGACCTCATGAAAATGAGATCTAGATCTCAATGTGATTTTACCATAAAGGAAATAAAAAAAAACCTTTGAGGATCCTTCACATTTAATTGTGACATAAAGCAAAAGGTGGACAAATTTGGTGAAAATGCATTTTTATAGCACTGCAGGCTAACCCGTGACCTTTAATGGGAACAAAAACTCTCACGACATAATAACTATTTTTACTTAAAGTGAAATATTAAGATTTCCTTACCACTGGAGATGAAAGAATTTAATGAGGAGGGATTTATTGTACCTCCTCGGAGATCATTAAGTGCAAGAGCAGAGTCATTGGTCGACAGCTCAGGCCAGACAAAAGCAGCTTTATCTGTGGGATGCTAACTCCAGTCTGAGCGCAGCACTTTTTTCATGTATCACTCATCTCCAATAACCTCCTGAGGATGTTCGTTTTCACAAAAGTAATGGAGAGACTTTATCTTTTGCACTCACTGCTGCCTCATTGATCTGTTTTAATTTATTAAGCAGTGCCATTTCATTGGAATTGGTCCATCTCAAACATGCTGGTCAGGCACACAGAATCAGAGAAACGATGCATAGAAGAACAGCTACAAAGTTTTTTTTACATGTTTGTAATTGACAATAATTTTTCAAATAGGATGTATATGGGAAAGAAATTGATTGAAAGATGGAGAACGGATAGGATTGTCTGTGGATAGTGGCACAAAACGGACACAAAGTGTGGTTTATATAGGTTTATGAGACGGTTGGACCCAAATGAGTTCAATATGTACTGTCCATTTTGAACTGGGTACTATTATCCATAATAGGACCTGTGAGTTGGCCAAGAACAGCATCCATAAGACCGTTTTTGCTCAAAGTTGGATAAAATGATGAGGAAAAAAAATGTAACTGAAGATTTTTTTAAGTCCCAAGTAAAATATCTTCTGTGGCACAAGAGCAAAATGTTTTATACAAACGCTGAGTCCACGCCTCAAATTCAAAATTTAAATTCTCTGAAACAAACGTGATAAATCGTTTAGTAATTTATAATGTTTTAGAAACTACCTAAACAAAAAACCAGTGTCACAAGACAGACACTATAAACTTCCACCAGATGGCAGTGTGACTCAACATTCAGTTTTTTCATGAGTTTGATAGAGATGCTCAGTAATGCACATTATGAAAGACAATTCATAATAATTTTTTTTTTCTTTGAAGGTTAAGATACATTTGGAACTATTCAGAGAAGGTCTGCAGCAAGACTGAAAGTTTCATTATTTTTATGGTTGTTCATGTAAATAATTACATTTATAACAATCCTAAAAGAGAGCAAGATCATAATGTACATTTGGCAGCACTTTTACTAGAATTACTGAGGGCACAAATTGAAGCTGTTGGTCCATTCCATTTAAAGCTTTCAGCTCGAAAATCAAGCAGTTGCTTGCAATGCAAGAAACCATTATGACTATAATGGAGTAGTAAAATGTGTTTGTTTAAGAAAAAACAAAAAGAAGCTTCCTTCTTCAAACTAGAAATCGTCTCTGCCAAGCTGGCTTTAATTACATGCTATTTATTTCTCGCCGAGGGGAAAAAGGAAAGTGTTTACATTTCGCATACAATATGCGAGCGAGTGGGACGGGAGGTGGGCGGTGAGGAGCCAAACTTAAAATATAATTTTGTTTGTGATTTCTTCACAGCTACCCAAGCCCACGTTGCCTGAGCTTACAGAGGAGCTGAGGGATGTGACTGGAGAGCAGGTTGTTGTTTGTTAAAGCACATGTTCTAATGTAGCCCCAGAGGAGAGCGGTTGCCATGGATAATTAAAGAAATTTCCTCTGCTGATTGCAGTGGGAGCTATAGATTCTCATCTGGTCTAAACAGGGGGGGGGGGATTAAAAGCAGCACTGTAAGTTATGTTTTAATTACACCTTTCATTTTGAATACTTGTTCATCTAGTTTTTCTACTGTAACCTGCGTAAAAGCATAAATCTCTATGAAGTCTGTCAAAGGGATTCATCTTTCGAAGTGATTCTGTAATTCTGGTTCTAACCAGCTTCTCAATTGGATTTGTGTATGTGTACTTTAGCTAGCCTGTTCTAACTCATGAATATATATATCTTTTTGATGTAACTGTGTTTATGCTTATTGTTGTTTTCCCACAGGAAGGTGACTCTTCTTCCCAGCATGAATTCCTTAACAGCCTGTAAGACTGTTTTCTTCCAGGATCAATCTGTATTTTGCTTCTTTTTTTTATCAACTCTTATCAGCTTCCTTGAGCCTCAACAGCATGATGCTGCCACCACCATGTTTCACAGTTGGTGTGGTGTGTTCAGGGTGAAGTGGAGTGTTTTTCTCTTTTTCCAAATATAACTCATCCTTTTACTGTCATTTGATCAGAGCATCATTTTTCTGGCAGAAAAAAAACGCCCATAAGAGATAATCGAAGGTTTTCATTTGAGAAGGAGCAAAAACAACAACACCTATGAATCTGCTGTATATTTTACACTACGATAAGGAAGGCACCCTTCACACACATTAACAGGCTTATAAATGAAAACTTATTTCAGATCCTAACACCTATGTACCGCTCTGTGTTTTTGGCTCTGCCTCACTAGGTCAGGTACCAGATTGGTTTTCCTCTGATGCTGTCACTTCTCATCGTTCCCTGGTCAGATGATGTGTAGAGAATCATGGAGCAGGTTAGTCTGAGCATGCTCAGTGCGGGGGTTTTGAAGGTGTGGGAGGCAGAGTGAGATGCTGCTGCGGTGATCCGCCTGCACCTGACAGCAGTTGTTATTTTACGTTGGTGGTACGACACAGTTAATCCTAAAGACAGAAAAAACAGAAACAAAGCCGACCCTTCAAACCAGGAAACAAAAGAAGCCTCAGACGAAAAGCTGAATTTATTAAGTGATTGTATCACTTTTCTTTTGCAGAAATGTGCTTCACTATAGCAACAACATTTTCCTCCTGGAAAAAACAGATCGCATAAATATCCCTAAATCACCATGGACACTAAATGTTTTTCTTGTCCTGGTTTCTACCCTCGCTGACATTTTTAAAGTTGTGAAGGATGTTTTTAAAGTAAAGAAAATTATTTTTTGAGAGTCACATGGTATGACTTTAGAGTGTCATACCATGTGATTTTTATTTTTATTTATTTTTTTAGTATTTTACTCTTCATAGCATGATTTGACATTAACCATAAAGGCTTTGGGTGACATATTTCATGGATACCTGGAGGCTGAAACACAGAGAGGACCCCAGAAGTGATTCAGATTATAAAGCAGTCATTTGCTGGTATCTATGTGTTGACCCTGCTTGGCTACTTAATGGTTTCTCTGGAACAGGCATGATTACAAGGAGCAAATGAGATTGCCGACCGATTCCTCCCCTGGGTCAAGAGGCACTTGGGTTGTACAGTAGGAGCTGTAATACACAGTCAGGTTCAATAGTATTTCATTAGGATAAACTCATTTTAGTTCTAAATAACCATAATGATCAAATAAATGCAAATATGTGTCCTTTGCTGTCAGGCATGCTGTGCAGATTGGACTTACAAAACACATCATTAATATTTTAATCACGCAGCCGTAACTAAGAGACCCAAAACCAGAGATTTAAAGTATTAAATTGAAAATACAAAAGATCTTGCTGTGTACAGCATTTTTATCTTTTTAGCTGGTGTGAACTTGAAATACTCACTTAAAAAAAAAAGTTTTTTTTTTCTTCTTTTTTTTTTTAGATAAAAACAAACTCAAAAACTCCAAGTCATGCTAAACAACTGTTTAAGACATGGTGGTTCACAGAGACTTCATTATGCCCTGCCTTTTTACCCGCTCGGTAGCAATTTGCACCAACTTTCCTGGAAGGAAAATGTGGGTACAGAAAATGAAAACAGCACCAATGTTTTATCCTGAGTCAGAATAATGTACATGTACTGAAACTTAGCAAGCAAAACCTCTATTTTCCCTCTATTTTCATTCTTTCCTTTGTTTTGGTTTGTTTTTCTGTGTGTGTATCCATTTTTTACTGCCTGATATTTAGGGCGAAAACGCTGCCAGACTGCGGCCTCCTGGAACAGAAAGCGTGGCTGTGAGCGGATAAATAGAATCTATAAGCATTAAATATAGACAAGATGAGGGGGGAGGAAATGGACAGAGGCAGCACTGCGTCATGCTTTCCCGGAGCGTTTCCCCAGTTCACTGGAGTGAGAAATAAAAAGCTCTGTCTCCAAAAAGCACACTGCAGACTTACATAATCTGTTTTAAGAGTGACTTCGACACTGAGTAGACTGCTGTGTTCCACCGCAAGTGGGACTTTTGTGCTGCTGCAAGGATGATAGCCTCTTAGTTTGTCACCAAACTAACAAAAAAAACAAAGATTTTTCGAGAATTTTATTGATTTTGCAAATGGTTATTTAAACAAAGATGGTGTTTTTTATTATTAGTATTATTATTATTATTATTAGTAGTAGTAGTAGTAGTAGTAGTAGTAGTAGTAGTAGCACTCAGGCAAGTAATTTGTGCTATTTATTGCAATCTAGTTAATGTTTTGAAGCTGTTACATGTAAAAAACCAAACAAAAAAATAAAAGTTTACCTTTCATGCTTCACAAGCTTTAAACCTCTGGTCTTACCACATAAAATGCCAATCTTTATCCAGACTGCTTACTGGATCGTGTAGCTGCGTTTGCACTTTCAAAAAGACTCAAGGAGCCTCAGCCGGACTGAAAGCGAGGGAGCACAAATGCAAGAAGGGAGGAGGGACCACCTAGGAGGGAGGGGAAGGAGAGGGTACGGCGGTGGCCGCTGGCGCTTTATGCAGTTCAGTTCTGCTCAGAGCACCAGCGCAGCGCTCCTTCACAGCCTGCAGGGCTGCCTCTGCAGTTCTGGGGAAATCCTCTCACGGAAATAACAGCTGCACAGTGGGAGGTGGGGGGGGGGGAAGCGGGATAAAAGATTTTTAGAACAGAAGACAAGAGGAGGAGGCTGAGAAGGTGAGCAAAACCAGATGGGGCGACTGTTTCTGTCTCCTGGCGAGCAAACTTTGAGCTGGATGCAGCGTGTTCTGCCTTTGGAGTCTCTTTAAATATTTTATTTCTCCTTTGTTTTGGTTTCTGCTGCAACAATTTACTCCTGCAGCACTTTTTTTGTGCGTTTGTTTGAACGTTTATGCTTCAGTTGACATCTCAGAGTTATTTTTGAATCTTTTTGGCAACTCTAATGCTGATTTGTTTAGCTGTTTGTAAAGTTTACCACACATGCAGGTGCATGAGTGTGTCATGATACATGATGCAAGAATGACGTATCATGTCGCTTTAGACCAAGCAGGCTACCAGGATGTTTTGCAGTTGCTATTAATAACCTTATTCTGTGGAAAATGAATGTATATTTCTGTTTCTCTCCAAAAGGACATCTCATCCCTTGACCCCACCTGATGACCCCACGATTCCCTGACGCTGGTTCTTCTTGCAGCAGAGGTCGCGTGCCACATTACGCCAGCGTCGTTTTTGACTTCTTCAGATACCTTGGTGTAAACCCGCCCTGTCTGCCCCTGCCTCAACCCAACGATGGCTGGCTGTACCAGCCGCTGCAGGCAGGGGGTGCAAAAGCTAATTCAGTCCCTGCAGAGGCTGGTCTCAGGAACCCTCACTAAAGGTACGGTGGCGTTTGGCTTATGCACTTCCAAATTTCTCAACGTTTTGTTTATGCAGTCAGTCTTATTCAATGCTCTTCTACTCGTTAGCAGCGTCTGGTGTCACTCATGCTTTCATTAAGCCGCTTTCTACCAGTTGACAGTTTGGCCCTGGTTTATCTTGTGGTGCTGGTGGAGGCTTGTGACCAATTTATCACACTAGAACTCTTCTAATTGCGTCTTTTTAGGGAACAAAATATATATTTTTTTCTTTAACAGTAAGTCTGTAATTGTTTCAGGATACACACAAATGAAATTCTCCATTATAATAAAATCCTCAAATACCTTTGATGTGAATCTAAGAAACTGTTGTTGTTGTTGTTTTGTTTGGGATTGATAGCCCAATCCAAAGTACATCTTAGATCTCCAAATAAGATAAAGGGATATGTAGTTTTCAAAATATTTCAGTGTAACATGCATAGGAATCCATCTATTCTAATTTGATACCCCTAAATAAAATTAAATCCAGAACTGTTGTCTTCAGAAGCCGCAGAGATCCACAGCTCAGGAGGGAGAATCTGTCAGCAGGACAGCGATCAGTCGAGATCTCTACTGATCTGAGTTATGAAACTTTTAGAACCTCCACTGTGTCAGACGGTGGTGGCAGCATCATTCTGCGTGGAGGCTTTTCTTCACCATTACTGAAAAAACTAATGAAACGTCAAAGATAAATGGAGCTAAGCACATGAAAATCCTATAAGACAGTCAGTGTCAGTATACTAATATACTTGAGAACAATGTTTCACCGTTTAGCAGGATGATTCTAAAAAAAATAACAACAAAAACTGTGATGCAGTTGAGAACAGTGCTTAATATAAAATCCAACGATGCCGTAACACAAATAGCATTGTGAGACAAAGCTTAGGTGAGACCACTACTGGATCACAACACAACTCTTAGGTGTTCAAATGTCAAATTCCTAAGATAATTCATATTACTATATCACTTTTCAATGTTTTACATGTTATTTATAAGCGTATTAAGTGCAGGATTGCATCTTACCTAATTGTTTGCTTTGCATAGCCCACCTCCAGTTGCTCTAACTTTTTGGCCACATTTACAAAAAAAAATGTTCAGGCTGTCCAAGCTGGTGGTGAGCTCATGCCCTGAAAATTGAGTTGAAAGTTGATGTCCAGGAATTATGTCCTTCCAGTCGTACTGAGTCTGGTGCTTTGCAAAATGAAAAGTAAAGAAATTAAGCACACAAAAAAATCTCCACATTGACACATCTAAGTGCAGAAAACCGAGATAATACTTGGAAGCGTACAAGCAGGGAAAGGTCAAGTGTTTACTCAGAGGGGCTGAATACAAACATGAATCTTCACAATGAAAAGTTTCAAAGCCATACACCATTTCCCCTCTACTTTCAGATTATGGATTACTCATGCCGTCTGAATATGATAGAAATTGAGAGTATGATCTGCTGTGTACGGAAGAGGATTAGGGCCACTGGGGGAAAAAATGAAACAGTTCTGACTTTAATCTCAGAATTCTGACTTTTTTTTCTCATAATTCTGACTTTAATCTCAGAATTCTGAGAAAAAAAAGTCATAATTCTGAGATTAAAGTCAAATTTTTTATTTATTTTTTTATTTTTTCCAGTGGCCCTAATCCTCTTCCAGCTGTGAGAGAAAAAGCAAAAATGAAACAAATAAACCCACAAATATCGTCAACTCGAGCTGCGATCCCCCCCTTAAAAATATATACTGACTGTGAATGAAGTTACTTGTTATTAACTTTTCTTCTACTTGCCACGCAGCGACTTTAGTGTGTGAAATGTCCAGCTCTCCACCCACCGCTGAGATCCGTCTTTTAGACGTCCGCTGCACAGTTTCACAGGCCGAACAGCGAGGTCACATCAGCGTGTCTCCCTGAGGCAAAAGTCGTATAATGTACTCTAAAAGCTATGGCCCCTTTCTTCCTGTGACATCTCATCCCGTAGTTAAAAGTTTCTTTCAGTGTCAGTAGGAAAGAAAAAAGGGAAAAAAAAAACATAAATGATGAGTCAGAGAGTCATGCAGCTCTGCTCGCTTTCAGAGGAAGACTGTTTGTTCCAACCTGAGTTTTAAATTCAGCCTATGTAAATGCACGGCATATTAAATCATTTCAAATCTGCAGACAGTGCATAATTAAAACCAGCTTCGCCTTGGGGATTATTCCACATATAAACAATGGCGGTGTGCATCGAATGGAACTGGGTTCCGATACGTTCGCAAACTGCTTTGTATTGTCAACCGTGACATTCGATTTTTGATGCAGAAATTTATTTTTTATTTTTTTTAAAGACATTTTTAAAAAAAAGTGCCGGCTTGTTTACTTCACTTTTCTGCGGGAATACAGCCTCCTCTCACCTCCGGGGTTTTAATGTGGGTGAAGCGGCTTCACGTACGTCGAGCCAATTCCAAATCTGGATTTGCGTTAAGGAGCTTAATCATCACTGCTGGAACTGAGTAATTAAATGAAACGGAATGGAATCCAAAATAGCAAAGATTTTTTTTTAAAAAAAGAAGAAGAAGAAGCTTGCAGAAAGATGTTCTGTCTTTATTTGTCAGTAATCCTCTCTCTGTCCTTTAAGCACAAAAAGCTGATGAAACAGAGTGCCGGTCGTATTGAACATCTACTGCCTGATGCCGTGTCTCTGTTTCAGCTGTTTTGTGCATTGTGGTTTCAGCCCAATCGACCTCCTCTGGAATAACGGTAACTTGTGCACCGAGGAGCAAAGGGAGCCTTTCATTACGCTGCTGCATTATTAAATATTCCAGAGTTAATCAAGTGCTTTTAGAAAAACTAAGAATACACAATTAGCAACAAAGTGGGCAAAAAATAAGGTCAATTATTTTATCCCATAGCGATAAAACAATTGGTTTTGGTTAAAACAGCAGCATTTTATTAAGTATACATACATATTGGATAATATGCATAATGATTATGCGCACAGTTGAACTATTTAGCGTAGTTCTTGCTTGATAGTACCAACTTTCAGAATTATGAGAACATATAAAAAAAATAAGCAACATGAACCCTGATATCAGAGAAATTCACACCGTAGTTAAATATGTAAAGCTCTAAAGCTGGGCCAATATCTCTCTGATAAAGACTTAATTAAAGCACAGTGTGTCCCAAGGCCAGTTCTAGAAATGACTTGCTCTAACTTTAGTAAAAGTGAGCTGAAGATTTTTGTGTACAGAAATCGGTCTGGCATCTGTGGTAACTTTTGAAATTTGTCTCATAGCAATCAAATTTTAAGGTATTTGTTGTGATTTAAACCAACACAAGGCAGCACAGGACTGGGAAGTGGAAGAAACATATTACAGGGTTCTTCTCAAGTTTTGTTGGAACAAAAATCTGAAAGGTGCATTTTTATCCAAAGCTTTGGCAGAACCGCCTCAGCTACAATTGAAGCTCGTTATTCTCCAGACACAACTCACACGGGCATGGACGTTCGATGAAGTCACTTTCTAGCTTCCGACTCTTCTTCAACCTTTTGAATTCGTCCCCAAAGTATTGTGTTTGTAAGAAACGTTTAAGTTCAATTTGCAGAGTGCCTGACTAATAGTCGTCCAAACAGCAAATTTCTCCTACCTGAGCAAGCTGTTATCTCTGCAGCTCCTCCAGAGACACCATGGCTGAAGAGTCTCCAACTGTTATAACCTTAAATGTTCCTTTAAACTCCAAGCAGCTGTGTTTCTTTTGTGATTACACTACAGTCAGCTAGACTAAACTCACTACTTGAACTTCTGGAATCAAATACATAGAAAGAGGTGGTTATAAGGTAAAAAAAAAAATAAAAACTGCTAAAAATGAAAGGGGTGTGAATGCTTTTGCAAGGCACTGTGATAAATGTTTAGCTGATAGATATTTATATTCTGAACCGAATGATTCATGCAGGCTTGAAACCTCGCTGCTTTTGTTGTTTTATTGGGGCTTTAGTAAATTTAGGGCCGGTCCTCCTTCGCCTGCTCTCTCACTTTAACGTCGCACAGCTTCATCTCTGCAGACTGCAGTGGAGCAACAGCACACGATTACATATGCATGGGAGGAAACAAGAAAACCCTGCACACACGACACGCAAAAGCATTCTATTCAGCTTTCAGAACTATAACGTCTAGTTAAACATGATTGCATCCTTTCTTTATTTTTTTTTTTGTTCATGCATGAACTGTAATCTTTGTCTCTCAGTTGTTTTTTGTTGTTGTTTTTTTATTTAAAAAAAGAAGCTCTGCTTCTAGGCTCCCCATCATGAATATTCATCTCTAGACCTTTCGACAGCAAGCTGAGTTTTCCAGAGCCAGGAGCAGAGGCTGATGGTTTGCCTCAGGCCTGGCTCTGACTTGGCACACATTGTTATTGTTATTGTTATCTTCCCAGTGATATGCTGTGCTTTGTTCTCCCGTGTCAAAAGTTTTTGAGCAAAACGTTTGCTCATATAAGCAGAAGTTCATTCAAAATATATCTATTATTTATTTTTATTTTTTTTTATGAAAAAGCTGTCGTTGGACTAGAAGAGTGAAAGCTGGTTCCCTCCAAAAACGAAATCGCTCCATATTTAAGGCTTTTTTAAATGTGATCTGAGTTCCTAACGTCAGATTAATTTAGGGATGCATCTTAAAATGTACCTTATTGATAATTATCGGCGTGTGTTTCAAGTACAGCATAACGTACCTCCAATGGTTGCACTTTTGTTTGTCAAATCAAACAGCTCTAAAGTTCCTCAGAGTTGATTCAGGCTAATTATTTTGATAATTTAGTGGACAAAGTAAAAAACATAAATAAATACTTACGTTTTCACAAATTAGGATTTGAACACAGCCTTTGGAAATTAAGCTGCCTTTGTTATCCACAATTGTTTATTGATCCAAAACTTTTCAGTGTGACATGAAGAAGTTTGTAAAGGGGCAAACCCTCCATAAAGCAGCGTTTGTATCCTTTCCCGTCTGCTCTGCAGTGATGCTCTAAGTCCCATTGATCTATTGAGTAAAATGCAAAGTATTTGACTGTAACAACACATTCAAAGGATGTGAATTTCTTTGAACCCTGCAACTGCTAACCCACATTTTAGTCATTAACAGTGACCGTATGCTACGTGAATAGGATGCCATGTATTTTTTATTAATCTCTGCAAAAATCATTAGCTCTTAAAAGAACTATTTTTTTCCCTTCCTTTTAATATTTTCATGTGACATCTTTTCCTCCCTTCACCCACGCACCACCTGCTGCCTCATGTTCTCTAAAAAGTTAGTTAAGTGAACTAACTTTTGGCAAACATGCTGGAGTCTTGGTGAAATCCACACTCTTTGGCAACACCACTGGCCTTAGCAACATTGGATGCTGATAGGAAATTTGGATTTTTCAGAGCAATTCAGAGAAAATCATAAAAATGAACACATGCCAGCCCATGCCGGCCGGGCTCAACGGAGGAAAAAAGAGTTACAAATAATATTTTTAAGTCCGTACTTTTAAATTTGTGTGGACAGATTTTGATGTACGACACAAACCCGTCAGCAGTGGGATCTATGTCAACCAAAATCTACACCAGTCCTTTTTCTGTCCACCCACAGAGAGTCTCATTTTTTATTATTTATTTTTTTCACTGCAGTTGGCTGTTACAGCAGTGGATTGCAGCTAACAGTGTGCGACTTTGCTTTTAATTTTTTACATCACCTCACTACATGCTTTTATGTAACCAACCTCTCCAAGATTTATTTATATCTCTTGCAGATGCATCCTGTCTGTGTCTGTGTTTCAGAATTTCTACTTTAGCTCCAGGTTTTCTTTCTTATTGTTTAAGTTGAACATTTCTCTTTGTGTAGTTATTGCACACACAGAACGGTGACTATTGGGTTATGTGTAGTACCTCATACTGCTTGTATGTTTTGCATGAGTTTCTTTTTTTTTGATCTCTGGCAGATTCTTGCTCATTTGTATATTTAATTTGACGTCGGTTTGTCTCCAGTTGGTGGATTCTGCTGCCATCTGCTGTTCATTAACTAGCACTACATGACAGAAACTATTTTTCTAACTCAAAATCACTGAAACCCGGAAAGGAAACCACCAAAATTTGTATTTATTTATTTATTTGAGAAGGTTGCTTCTTTTTTTAATATATTTGCTTTTGTAATATTTTATTCACTTCTACGGAACTGATGGAGTGACACACTGACCCACATAGAGATACTTGCAGAGGGGGAATTAAGCGTAGATTACTCTGAGTAAGCCAGAGTGATCCGCTGGACAGATGTGTGGTATCTGGAGCATTTTGCAGCCTGTCACACTGCAGCGTGATGAGCTGTGTACACGCTCATGTTTTCCGTACTTCCTGAGCCCCACACAATAAATCAACAAGTCCACAGAAGATGAAATAATTTTTAAAAAAAAAGCTCACAAAAGACAAGAACAGCATCTTGGAGTGTTAGGATTTACCAGGATTTACTCCTTGTTCTTTGAGTAAATAGTTTATTTATGTAATTTTCAGTTCAGGAAATAGACACCATTGTCCTAATAAAAATAGAACAATGTTGTGGGAGCAACAAGTTTTAATCAATATGGTTTAACATGACAGCACAAACTTTGCAGCTCTTTTTTGTAAAGGCTTTCCACGAGGTCTAGGACTGCAAAGATACAATTCACTCCTCCGTCACAATTATCAATGAAGCGAAAAAAAATGACTGGATTTTAAAGAGTTTCACAACTTTTTCTTTTTTTTTTTTACAATTAATTAAACCTTCATTGCTGCTGCAAGCTCACACCAGCATCTCTTATGTAAATCGCAGTGAGGGAGTTCAGCTGTACTGACAACTTTGTCCTATAAGCTTTGCCAGATGGAGGAGGTCATGAAGAAACATGGTAGAGGTGTTTGGAGGCCCGTTTCCCCGTGACACTGTAAGGCCTGAAGGAGGCAGCAGCGTCTGTAAATCTCTTTAAATTAGCAGAGCCGTTACCAAAGGAGGGCATAAAACATTTTTACCACTTTTTGGGAGCCCCTCTCCTTTAGACACGTCCGAACCTGAGGCGACATTCGCAGCGCGCCGCCGTCTCGAGTGTGTAATGAGGTTACGGTTGTGCTAATTAATAGACAGCTGTGTGGATCTTCATTGCATCTTTAATTTGTTCTTGCTGCTGTTTTCCGTAGATATAAACATGCATTAATTGCACTGCTTGGTCGTAAATTGGGGGAAAAGATCAAACTACTCCAAGCATAATTCAAACACGGTGACCGTTTAACACGCATCGGAAAATCCATTTAACATTTTTATATATTTATATTCTGTCTCATTATAATCTACAAGCCCCAATGTGATTAACACCTTCATGTGTTTTATTAGAACTTTATGTAATAGTCTAACACAAGATATTGCATAACTGAGAAGTGGAATGAAAAGCATAAATGGTTCAAATGAGAAAAGTGTGGAATTTGTTTGTCTTTGTCCCTTTTTCTCAGTTACTTCTAAAGAATAGCAAGTGCATCTCACTTCATTTAGAAGTCACTTAACTAGGCCTGTTGAGGTTTAAAGGGTTAGTTTATAGAAATGATACCTTGTGGCTCCCGTCCTGAAAGATGGATGACCCAGGTAGTTTTAAAGAAAGGAATAGCAAATCCCATTTGCAGAGTCAATTCAAGGGAAGGAGCAGAGTTGTGGCAAGATTGTTTCGCTTTATGGTCTCTAATGTATATTCGTGTTTGAACTTTTGAAATGGGCAGATATAGACATTTTTAGAGGGGTTCTTAGGTATTTGCAGGTAGCTGTGGTCCTTGGGACCATTGTATGAGAAAATGTAAAAATAAAAAAAAGTGTATAGTAGTTTTAAGAAACCCTTTGCATCAGCGGTGAGAGATTTTAACGTACCATGCAGGTTGGAATCAAATTTGCAGCTGTGTTTTGTTTTTGAGCATACAACGCTAAAAAAATTATAAAAAAAAGTCTTCCAAAAAAACAAAAAACAAAAAAAAACATGTAATATCAGAATAAAATATTAAGCAAACACTTAGAAAAAGATAACTTCTCAAAAAACTTTTTTTTTGCCAGTTTGAGCAATTCTCTTATAGCAAATGAGTAATTATGCTTAAAAATCAATATATTTTATGATCATTTGTCATTTTCCCTTCTAGGAAATATAATGCCTATTCAGCTGAAAATGCATGTAATTTTCTGGACGAATGAAAAGAAAGCCAGCCTATTTTATTTTTGAATGGCAAGAAAAAACATAAATGCAAAAGATGTTATATAACTTAGAAAAAAATGATGTGTAGACACAGTGGCAGAGCCATATATATCTGAATAATGAACACCTTTATATTTAATTGATGCAGACTTGTGAAGTTTGTGCCTGAGCTCCACCTCAGTAATCAATGGGGTGGCCCCAATAAAACCGCTCATGCAACTACAAACATTAGCTGGTAGTCAGTGCAGTCATTTCCTTTAAAGGAATAGCGACAAAAAGGTTAAGCCTTAAATTTTAATCTAGCACCAGTAGTCCTTCTTTTCTGCTCTTCAACAAAAATATGATAAAACATAACAACACCACTGGGAGAAAAAGAAAAAAAAAACTGGCCTGCATAAATTTTTTTCACCAAGAGTTTTTCTTTTCTCTTCTAAGCCATCCCCGACACCCACACACTCGCATCCCCGCATCCTCAAAAACACACACGAAGAAACACTGCAGGGATGTAACATTCCCAGTCTGCAGCATTTGGAGTATGTAAGCAGTCTTTTGCCTTTTCCCTGGCTCCACGTTGAGCCTCGGCTTTTACTTGTGTCCAAGCAGCAACCCTAAAATGTCTGTTTAAATGTTGGCTTTTGTATTATCAAATGAGTGCTAAAGATTTATTGTATGGTACAGACTAAGTTATACAATGCTACAATGTTTTTTTTTTTTACGTAAATGTGCATGTGCTTGGTAGCGTGTCTCAGTCCTGCGATGAACTGTCATCTCAGCCTGTGTGCGCTCATGAAGCTTCACCTTCCTTAAACTAAACGGTTCTGAGTGAATACAGCACCTGAGGGGAAGATTATGCTACTGTCCAAACAGAACAAGGATACTCTGCCATCCATGTAGCAACTGTCTGGTTTTAATGATGGTTGACATATAAAAACAAAAAAAAAAACAATAAAACTGTTCCAATTTTAGCATAGCATCTTAGGTTTATATAACCTCCAATAACAATTAGAGTTCATTACTGAAATTTAATTGAAGTCGCCGCCCACCTATTGAGTCTCATCGAGTGTGGAGTCCAGCAGAGACCAGAGAGGCTGTTACGGTTCTGAATTGTGTTTTGAGTGATTGCATTGATCGTTTTACCAGAACCGCCCAGGTTTAATTACCGCCCCACCCGCAGAATCCACAAATCGTCACTTTCTACCAAAGTGACGATTTGTTGACTTTTTCTTTTTAAACGCATCTGCTTCAAGGAGTTCAAGAACAAAACATGTTACTTCTGTCAGTATATAAAGTGTTGCAAAGGCATTTCTAAGGCTTTTGGACTCCAGTAAGCCACCGTGAGAACTGTTATCTCACGGATTTAATGATGGAACTATTATCCATTATTAAATGAAAATTAAAAAAAAAAACATGGAACAGTGGAGGAACTTCTAGGGATTGGACAGCATATGCCAAACATACTGCAAAATGTTTGGTATGACTTAAGAGGTCAAGCAAAAAGCCAGAACATCAGTGAAATTACAGCAGGTGTCACTTGTGCCAGTAAAGGTCAGGGTTCAAGAATCAGCAATGAGAAAGAGACAAAGCAAAAGTGGCAACATGGGAGAGTTCCAAGATGAAAACCACTGCTGACTATACTGAACGCCAAGGCCCGTCTCACATTTGCCAAAACTATTTTAATGATCCTGAAATCTTTTGTTATAAATGTTTTAGACTGACAAAAGAGGAATAAAAAGGCCTGAACGACTTGTCTATAAAATCCTGAACCTTATTTTCAGTGAGAAACTGTGAAGAAGATTCAGTCTTTGGTACATGATCTTAAACTCACATGTAGTTGGTTTATTCATCCCAATAAACCTTAAACACACCACCAAGTCCACCAAAGTCTGGATTTGAATCTGACTGGTAAACTCTTCGATTACCTAACCAAAACTTTTCCAGTGGTGTAAAAAAGAAAAAAAAAGTAATTTTCATAATGAAAATGTGATTTATGTGAGTTGTTGCTGCGAAGGGTGGCAAAGCTAGATATTAGATTAACAGGGTAATTACTTTCTCATTCAGGTTCATATTGGTTTGAATGGTTGTTTGCTCATCTGAAATCATTTCAAATATACATTGTGTACTTCCTCTTGTTTTTTTGTTTTTTGTTGGATAAAAAAGTTAGCTTGAAGATTTGAAACATTTCAATCTAACAAGCAAAAAAATAGAACAAAAAGACAGCAGGAAAGGTTTTCATAAACAATTTTACCAGCTGAAATGTGTGACTTCTGAACATTTCTTTTTTTTACATAAATGGTCTTCTGTGTACTTTTCTTAACCCAGGATTATAAAAGGAAGCAAGAATTTTTATTATAAGGTTGATTATTTTACTTGTTCAAAACAACCTCATAGGGTTAACTGTGTGCTTTATGTCAACTTTGGCCAGCGTTGAATGAAAGTCAGCCTCAATATCTGAGTATGAGTATGCAGCTTTTCAGAAGGAAACCAAAACAAACTAAAAAAAAACATTCAGGTATTATGACCATCAAAAAAAAAAAAAAATCTGACAGGTAAAATGAATTAATAAAAGCAAAAGTGACGGAAGATTTCCAACCTCTCATGTCAGCTGGCGCTATCTGGGAGAGTTCATTGCTTTGCAATAAGGCGAGTGCGTGAAGATGCAGCTTGGAAAGAAAACATTAAAAAGGAGAGAGGAGGGGAGGGTGCAAGCCTGACAGATGAGTGGAGTGAAAGCACAGCACAGAGGGAGTGGCGCAGAACGGCTGGAGCGAGCTCGTTGGTGAAGAGTGGGGTGGAGGGATGGAGGGAGAAGGGTGGGGAGAGGGGGGCATCAGAAAAATCAAGAGAGTCCGCTCAAACCGGAGACAGAAGTGAAAGCTTCTGAGGAGACGTGAGAGTGGGGTAAAAGCCCTGAGAGAGAGGGAGAGAGAGCAAACCTGTGGAGGAAGCCAGAGACAGGACGACAAGCTGGTAAAACATAGGGGACTGATAACTCTGAGGAGGCTTTTTGTGCCAAGCAGGTTTTCACAGTGACAACATGGGAGCAGTGGTGGGCACTTTGACCATGCAAACCAAACAGAGGAGACCATCAAGAGGTACGTCAAGACTTATCTGAGAGAGACGCTGTGAGGTGCCTGGAAGTCGTTTTAGGCACGTTGGCTTAATGTGTGTTTGCTTGCAATTGTTGCGAGACCGGACACAGTTGTGTGTCGGCAGAGCCGCTCACATGTGTTTGTGTAAAAATGTTGAACAGTTGGATTGAATTTTCATGTGTTTTGCACAGGAAAGCATGTGTGACATGACTTGTTTGTTTAAAGAAACAGGTCTAGTCAGAGAGTAACACTGGCTGCAGAAGTGCAACGGTTAAAGTGATTCAAGTCTTTGACTGATGTAGAGTTGTGGTAATGACGGTGCTGATGAGACTACAGGATGCCGAGATGTCCTTGACAAGCACAACACACACACACACACGCCCCCTCCCCGACTCTGTGATTCTGCGTGTGTTCCTGCCACTCAAACGTGTCAGCGAGTGTGCGCGAGCGAACGAGAAACGCGCCGCGGAGCAAATGAGAGTTCGAGCGTGCAAATTAACAGGCAGCTCACATATCATACCTCTTCCTGGCCTTATGCTTGAGAAGCCAGTTGTCATGGAGACTGGGTTGTAAAAAGGCACAAAGGAGAGTGCAAACACAGAAGCCCCACCAACAATGACGCTCGCAGAGCTGATTTAGGTTAAAATGAGGGGGTGGGGGGATTAGAAGGGCATTGAGAGCAAAAGCAAATGTGAGACCTCACTAGAAGAGGGTTTTGTTTTATGATATCGCTTTTTTCCTGTTTTGAGATTTCAAAAAAACATTTTAGCACACCAGGTCAGGTTGTTTCTCTGATTAAAGTACTCAGTTTTTTTTTTTAAAGTGTGTCATGTCCGCTCTTACCGAGTTGTGGGAGATAAGATTAGACAGATAAGACTTCAATCCCCGCAGCAGAAGTAGCCAATGCCAGCGTAGGAAACGTGGCACAGACGGATGTTTGTCTCACTTGACACGAATAAAGCCGGTCTACATTTAGTCCAACTGGTGGATACATCTGTGGCATTAAATTTGCCAGAAATCATAACACAACTTGTAAAAAAAACAGACATTTTCACCATTGATAATCTGGGCAGATATTTAGCAACAGAACATTTGACACACTTTTAAAGGAAATTATTTAAGTAATTTAAAGGACGTACATCACCATTTTTGCAACTTTTTCTTTTTTTTAATTCTGCTGCTCTTGTTATTATTATTTTTGCATGTCCAAAATTTGAGAAATAGGCAGAAAACTGTAAATGGGGGGAAAGGGACCTCAGCTGAGAACACATGCAAACGTTGATGTCACGAAATGATGTAATTACGGAGTGTTGAATAAGGGCATCAACGTCTTTGACACCCAAGACAAAAAGTAATAGTTTGCTGTTTTTATATGAACTCATAAAACAGGAAACATATGTGATGCTTTATTAGTCAGGAGAAAGGTGCCATGGAGACCTAACAAGCCGGGATCCTACCCAGAAATAAAAAAGCTCTCTGTGACAACCTTAGTTTACTATTAATTTAGAACAGAAACTCTAAATTCTTCAGGCATTGTGGATAGACGTTACAATTTCACAAGTTTCCAAAGTTGCTGCTGTTGCCAGTGGGCATTCGTGATCCCATTTTAGCAACTTTGCCGTTAGTACAGCCTACATTATATGCTACCACAACACTAGTCAAACATTTGTCCATGTAACTGAACTATTGTACTTGTGTGGGATTAATTATAGCACTGTAATTTAGATCTCAAAACATTATTCCCACTCTGTCTACAATTTATTTTCTTTCTCATCACAATATGTCATTTGGCCCTGAAAGGTTTCCTCAAGCTAATGCTGTTCAGGTTGTGTTTGGAAGGGACCTTGAAATGCTGATGTACAAGCCAAACGGCTTGGACAGTTATTGTCAGTACACTTTACAGAAGGAATGTTTAGAGAGTGTTTAACTGATTTTAGATCTGCAGTCGTCGAGAGACTTTTTCTAGGACAAACAGAAAAAAAAAAAAAAGGAAACTAGCCATGTGGTCTGGCTGCTAACTCGAGCTATCTGTGCTAACTGTAGAGCCAGCAGTGTTTTCCTTTTCCTTCGGCTTTGACAAGTTCCTCAGTTTAAAAATTCTTTCCAGTGGAGTGCTTGTTTTTATAGAGTGAGGAGAAAGTGAATATTGGTACATATGCGTGCACAAAGATCTTTAAAATAAGAATGTTACACATTGCAATATATAAAATAAAAATCTTTGTTTTTCTTACAGCTTCTATCTCTGTGATCCTCTTAAGATTTGCAAACATTAATATGACAATATTTTGGATTAGGAAAGCCTGTCACAGAGTGTAATGTCACACCATAAAAATGGATTAAATGGTTTTCAAACATCAGCCACAACTTTAGCCATGGAGACAGAGGCAACCAGGATGAAGAGCAAACGGTACCATGAGGTTCTAGACAACTTAAACATGATCAGCAACCTAAAACATAAGGTTCAATATTGCTTGCATTGAACTAAATGGATGCATGAACCCTTTAAATTATGCCGAGGTGACTGAGAGATTGTATATAACAGGAACTAGAGCAGCACTAAATGAAACTAAAAAAAAAAAGTCCAGATAAAGCCAGGAAGTCATGTTACACACAGTAAAAAAAAAATCCGTAAAAAAACAGGAAAATGTACTGGTAATTCTCTGCCAGTACATTTTACGGCATTTCCAGCAGAATTTTTTTCCGTAATTTAACAGCCTTTATATGTAACATTTTTTACATAGAAAACAACCAGGTCATGTAGCAGTTCCATTGACACCCAAATAAAAATGGGTAGGGCAGTAAAGTGGAGGGGCCAATGGTTCCCTGGCCGTCCTGTTACGCTGCGCAAATCCCTGCCAGTTCAGACTTGAGAGAATAATGCATTTAGTTCCCACAGATTCTATTTTTTTTTTATAGCGCATGCTCCCTGCTTGCTATTATTAGCCCTAGCAACAGTTGCCATGCTGCTGACAATGATGTCATCAGCATGACTTCAAATTATGTCTGTGTCATGAGGGCCTTCTAAGGTTGACTTTGTAATGTCATAGAGGCCATGACATCACCAACTGATCAGTTAATTCTCTGATCAGTTACACAAATCAGTTAAGTCAGTCAGCACAAGATTCATTTGGACGTTTTAGCTCAGCTCAATAAAGATGAACGACGAAAGCCCACAGAGAGAAATGGATGTAAAGCCTAAGGTCTCTTTTTGGACAAAAGTGAAAAAAACATTGTCCAACAAAGTTCACCCTGGTCAAAGAAGCCCAGATTACAAGAAGAGAAACTTTCTCAGTGAACTTCTGTGGGAAGTGATTGAAAAGGCTGCAGATGGACCAACTCTGCATCTTGTCAGACAAATCTTTGAGGAACAACACAGCAAAATTTTGATCTTGCTTTTGAGAAAAACTGGAGAATTAAACGTGAACGTACTCTCCGAGGTGTCAGAAGAGCTCGGAGAAAGGATTTTCCAGAGTCTTGCGAGAGATGCATTCCACTTTGCCAGTGGACTGCATTTAATCGCACTCCTTGAACACCCAGAAGGACACCAAGTAATTGTGGAGAAATTCAAAAAGCACCTGGAGAATCCTGTTCCTAAAGACAAAATGTTAGCGTCTACAAAAAGAAAGCTCAGAAAGACATTTTTTCCTACTGAAGACTTGTACGCAGATGAAAACTGCCTGAGTGAGGATTATACTCAGGCAGCCATGGACCCTGAACAGTTTTTGAGGGACGCAAACAGGATGGGTTTCAGACGAGGAACTGAAGACGAAAGGAGAGTTATGGTGGAAAATATTCTTTGGAGAATGATTTATAAGTCTAGTTACAGATCTAGCTATGGGCATTACAAAAGGAAGCACACCGAACCTGTCCAGAGAAAGCTTGCTCCAAAAATCTGGAAAGAAGTAAAGGACATAGATTTCGTCTTTTTTGAGAAAATGGAAAAAAAAATCTGCAGAGACATCTTGCAACTTCTCTGGGGCAATGAAGATGCAGTTAGAGAACTGCTCTTCAAGTTGATCAAAAGCGACAACCCAATCGTTATTTATAAGGTTGTCCAATGCTTCAGAAGAACCCTGGCACGACCGCGGAAAATCATTCTCCGAGACACCGTTCTGCAAAAGGCATGGGGGCACATCAAAAAGGCTGCGTGTTGTGGAGACGCTTCAGAGGAAGAAGAGAGGCAAGAACCCACCAAGAGTGGACCAAACGCTGTGTTTAGTCCACGCTTAGTTGGGCCTCAAAGTTTGGTTTGCTCAGAGGTCGGTACTGACTCGGAGGAGTCAGGGCCGGTCTCCGAGTCAGGAACCGCCTCCAAGACAGTACCCGGCTCCGAGATAGGACCCGGCTCTGAGTCTAGACCCGTCTCCGAGACAGGACCCGCCTCCGAGTCTGGATCCGCCTCCGAGACAGGACCCGCCTCCGAGACAGGACCCGCCTCCGAGACAGGACCCGCCTCCGAGACAGGACCCGCCTCCGAGACAGGACCCGCCTCCGAGAAAGGACCCGCCTCCGAGAAAGGACCCGCCTCCGAGACAGGACCCGCCTCCGAGACAGGACCCGCCTCCGAGAAAGGACCCGCCTCCGAGACAGGACCCGCCTCAGAGAAAGGACCCGCCTCCGAGACTGGACCCGCCTCCGAGTGTGGACCCGCCTCAGAGAAAGGACCCGCCTCCGAGACTGGACCCGCCTCCGGGTGTGGACCCGCCTCCGAGACCGGACCCGCCTCAGAGATGGGACCCTCCTCCGAGTGTGGACCCTCCTCCGAGACGGGACCCGCCTCCGAGTGTGGACCCGCCTCCGAGACAGGACCCGCCTCCGAGTCAGGATCCGCCTCCGAGACAGGACCCGCCTCCGAGACAGGACCCGCCTCCGAGTGTGGACCCGCCTCTGAGATGGGATCCGCCTCCGAGACAGGACCCGCCTCCGAGCCAGGATCCGCCTGAGTCTGGACCCAACTCAGATTCTGGACCTGCCTCAGAGTCTGGACCCGCCTCCGAGACGGGACACGCCTCCCAGACGGGACCCGCCTCCGAGACGGGACCCGCCTCCGTGTGAGGACTCGCCTCCGAGTCAGGACCCGCCTCCGAGACAGGACCCGCCTCACAGTCTGGACACGCCTCCGAGACAGGACCCGCCTCCGAGACAGGACCCGCCTCTGAGACAGGGCCTGCCTCTGAGTCCTCATGCCTAACGGTGTTTTGAGCATTTTCTCACACCAACGGAGTGACACATTGTCAGAAGTGTCAAAACTGGATGCGTTTCTTCAGCAGAACTTTACAACTTGCGGGTGTGGATGATTATGGCCTTAAGAGTGCTAACAAGTTTTCAATCTGAGAATACTGGAAACCTTTAGTCATCCGCTGTTACAGTCAGAGCAAGGTGGGAAGAGTGTTCCGAAGAGTCAGAATGGGGGGCTGAGGGAACGGTGGCGGACTGGGGGGCTAGAGTACCTTCGAAGGGTTTCGAAAAAGAAGGAGAGAAGGTGGGGGGCTGACATATCGTTAGAGGGGTGAGGGGTGGGGGAAGCGAAGAAGGAGGGGGCGAAGGAAAGACATTGAGTGGGGGCTAGTGTACCATTGAGTGCTGGTGGGGCCGGACGAACGGCGTATTGCATGAAGGGGGAGGAGGTCTGGCTGTAGAAGGAGGAGGGCGAAGGAGAGACGTTAATCTGTGGACTGGGGGGCTAGAGTATAATTAGAAGGGGTTCGAAGAAGAAGGAGAGAAGGTGGGGGGCTGACGTATCGTTAGAGGGGTGGGGGTTGGGGGAAGCGAAGAAGGAGGGAGCGAAGGAGAGACATTGAGGGGGGGCTACTGTACCATTAGAAGTGTGAGGGGTCGAAGAGGGTGGGGCCGGTCTAGCGTACCGTTAAGTGCTGGGGGGGCTGGACAGACGACGTATTGCAAGAAGGGGGAGGAGGTCTGGCTGTAGAAAGAGGGGTGAAGGACAAACATTAATCTGCGGACTGGGGGTGCTAGAGTATAATTAGAAGGGGTTCGAAGAAGGAGAGAAGGTGGGGGGCTGACGTATCGTTAGAGGGGTGGGGTTTGGGGAAGCGAAGAAGGAGGGAGCAAAGGAGAGACATTGAGGGGGGGCTAGTGTAGCATTAGAAGTGTGAGGTGTCGAAGAGGGTGAGGCCGGTCCAGCGTACCGTTGAGTGCTGGGGGGGCTGGACGGACGGCATATTGCAAGAAGGGGGAAGGAGGTCTGGCTGTAGAAGGAGGGGGGCGAAGGAGAGACGTTAATCTGCGGACTGGGGGGCTAGAGTATAATTAGAAGGGGTTCGAAGAAGAAGGAGAGAAGGTGGGGGGCTGACGTATCGTTAGAGGGGTGGGGGGTGGGGGAAGCGAAGAAGGAGGGAGCGAAGGAGAGACATTAATCCCACCGATCCCCTTATAAATACTATTTTATTTATACAACTATTGTAAATGAATATTTTAGTAATCGAGTAATCTCCCAATAATTCTTACAATTAATCAAGTAATCGTATAAAAAATTTTACAAAATAAAGTATTGGTAAATCTGGCATAACAGCAGTGTTACTTCCCTAACAGTTACTTTTTTGTAGTTTAGAAAACTAACCTGTAATAATAACAGCTCACTTTCTAAGTTAACCTGACAACAAGTTATACAAACATCTAAAATTAATTTCAATTTACCGTATTAAAAAGAGGCAGTCTAACAAATACGCTTATTAAAAATGTCTATGATCCAGCTTTTAGTTTAAGTATTCATCTTCAGTCAGTTTAATAGATGAACTCTCATGTAGCCCCATACCTGTCAAGCTTTGAGTTTGAGAATATGGGAAATGTTGCCTGAAGTGGTGGTGGGCCATAATTTAACAGTTTGTATATGTTAAATTACGGGGGAAAAACTGTTAAATTAAAGAACAATTCTGCTGGAAATTCCATTAAAAAAACAGAAAATGTATTGGCAGAAAATTACCAGGACATTCCCTGATTTTGTACAAAAAAATTTGAAATAAAATACTGTTAAATTACGGGAAACTTCTGATGGAAATTCTGCAAAAAAACTGGAAAATATCCTGGCAGAGAATTACCAGGACATTTTCTGTATTTTTTATTTTATTTAATTTTTTCAGAATTTCCATCAAAATATTTTCCATAATTTAACAGTTTTTTGTGTCAAATTTATCAATATTTTGTTAACCCAAAACTGAAATTCTCTGTCTTTTTACTCTTTTGTGATATATTCACAACCTTTTTTTAAAAAACTTTGGACATTTCCAAATACTTTTGTCTTCTAAACCATTGAAGTCTGTATTCTATACCATATATTAATTATAGTGTAAAATATATTAAAGTTGATATATTTAATATATTCTTAACATAATTTTGAAACAAAACTAAATTCTAAGTCCACAGTAAATGTAGTTGTAGAACACAAAACACTTACATTGAAAGTAGCTAATTATGCAAAGTGATGTAAAAATGAAACCATTCTACAATCAATTTGCAGACTTTATTTTGCTATGTAAGACCATAAATTGACGTCATCTAGTCTTTATAACTAACCTTTGCTATTATATATTAAGAGTTAAACATATTCTTGAGCTTGCTAATGTTTATCTTCTGCACATCACAACTAATTTATTGCATTTTACTATTCAAATTTCAACGTATAAATTAAATGTAAAGCAATCTTGACTAGTCTTTGTAGTCAAACAGTTTTGTTAATTACTATAAGATGGAACATACAAAAAATTACTTTGGAACATGAAAATCATAGTTGTAAACAGGACCAACATACTTCAAAATAAATTAAATACAGGCATAAATATTTACTTAAAAATCAAATGCTACATAAACGCAGCCTAATGCCAACGACAGTGGAAGACACTGGATTCATGAGTGTGTGCTCTCATTACCTCTAGTCGCCGTGAACATAAAACAAAACAGTCCATTTTATGTTTATGTTCTGAAAAAAAAGGTTAATACAACTCTTAGGTCCAGTTACCAAGAGCTTGAAATGTTGTCTGACCAGTTCTTGTGCTTCGCAAAAGTTCTTGGTGCACCAGGTTTGATGAGATGACCAATCACGTTTAAACTTCAAAAGGCTCAAATTTTCCATGGATTCCCAGTCGTTCAGTTCATTAAGGGACTTGAACCATCTGGTTGGAATGCAAAGCTGCTTCTTCACCTTCGTCTGCGTCATGTCAGTCGACCTCATTCAGGGTTTGAGCCCAGAAAATCTATAAACAAAGAGAATGGATACTCAAATTTAACACAGAAACACTTCATGTTATAAACATACTTTTTACAAAACGCTTCTAAATTACATTACAGCAGCATATCACCTTTCTCATCAGCGTCTCACCAATTGCTAATACCTCTTTCACAAATAACAACATTGAGTAATTTTGATTAAAAAAATCTACACTAGGAGTGTGTCAATTGCAGATTTCTGACCAATCTTTAAAAATCTGACTTGTCAATTCTGATTTTGGCCGATACTGATCGTCTTGTCTGAATATTGCTAAATGCAGAAAACGTCAGTGGGTTGGCAACAGTGGGGTGACTATTGATAACTGCAAACATGGAGACCTGACCTGGTGGGCTGGTCTATCAGTCAAATGTCTGTAACAGGAGAGGAAAGCGGTTGTTTTTTAGATCTTTGCTGAGGTAGAAAAATCAGTGGATGAAATCACTTTCACATGTATTGGCGGATCACCAATCGTCAAAATTAAGGATTTGGGGAAGATTTATTGGTGCACCCCTAACATACACAATACACAAATATTTCCTTTTGAAAATAAAAACATACACTGATTTTTGCATATTTGTTAAAATAAAGTCACCATGTCATGATTTTATGCCACGAGACGTATAATTTGTGAAAATAAAAACTCCTCCATTTCCCCTGAGCTACTATTTCCATCTGAAGAAATCCATCACTCCCAACCAAAACCAACCAATCAGAGACAGGAGGAGAGTCCTAGCGCTGTCAATCAACCTCTTCATGCTGTCAATCAACTTAACATTACAGGAAAACCGTTTATCCACTGTCATCGGTGTCCATGCTAACTAGCCTTAACATTCATCCTTAACATTCATGACAGGTTCCGATAGCTGCAGTGCAGCCAAATGCAAGAGATCAGGGAGAAGTTGGATGAGCAGCACCACAGTGACAGTTTCAACATATAGGTAAAAAAAATGTATCATAAGTTACATAGTGCTGCATTAGATATTATTAGAAAGACACTTAACAAAACATTATGCCTATGTTATTGTAGAAAACACCTACTTCTTAATTTAAACTAAAGGTTTAACAGGTTGAGTAAAACAAAAACAAATGTACACACCTATTTTAAAGATGCCTAGTTGCTTTCCAGGAAAAGTTCAGGAGTGTCTGGATGCAGCTGTTGAGGAGAGGAAACAAAATAACCATATAAGGAGAAAGAAATATAAACACCAAAACATGCAAGTCTTCCAATAATTAAATCAATTAGTTTTTTTTTGTTTTTTTTTTTTTATAATAAAATGAAATAATTTATTCCGACAACAAATTTGAAACAGTACTATTTATATAGTTTTAAGCTAAGCTACAATAACCAATAACGCGTTTGCAAGTAGGCATTTCAGCAAAAACTCCCAATTTGAATTTTTTTTTTGCAAACGTCACTTTTATTTACTCTCAGTGATGTTTGTTCCTATTTCAGAAATATGAAAATTAACTATCTGTATGTACAATCCACTAACTTACAATTTATATGAGGCAAGAAGCTTCTGACCCACTTTAACAGTTTATCAACATAACCTAATCTCAACATGCCTGATTAGAGCACCGAACATGCAACAAATTTAACGCTGACTGGAACACGAGCCGTCGCCACCCCAGTCTTACCGTGGTCCCCTGGTCTAACGGTTTCCCTCCGCCCCCACATTACGTTCGTTCGTCTCTCCCGCTCCCCCCAAGTTTACCTTCGTTCGTCGTTTGACCCCACCATACTCCCCACCAGCGACATTTCCCATATTCTAAAACCCCAAACTTGACATTGAAAGTATATTTACCGAAGTTAAATGGCCACCTGCTTTTATGTTAACAACCGGGACATCAAATCATGTTATCAAATAAGACAACTGCAGCTTGATATTTTTAAAAAGCAGGATTGAGACATAAGTAGCATGACGCCATGAACGGTTAGCTTTCACGCGCCCAGTTCAGTTTGACTTGAAAAAATGGCCGGTACTTTGAATTCGGTAAAATACATGAATAGTAATACATAGTGATGGGTCCAGCAACACCGACGCGCCGGGGCATGCATCAAGCCCACAGACCGTGTCGGTGCGCGTATTGGTTTCAGCAAGTCACGTGACCAATACAGGAACTGTTTCGAAATGACACTGGATGCCAAACTGTGTTTATAAGGAAGCGAATCTGTCAAAAGCATTTGCCAAACAAATTCTTGATTTTTTACATTGTCATCTATGGAGCAGCTTCAAAGGAAATGTTTCCGCAGTGTGGGACCATTTTGATCTTATATTGGAAAATAAATTTGTTTTCATTTTTGTCGTTTCATCCGGTTCTTGTCAGTTTCTACTTAATCTATCTGAACCCAAATTCAGCTGAAACTGACTTTTAGTCTACTTTTATATTATGTTCTGCAGGTTAAGTGCCGCATATGTTTAACTAAACTGTCTTATTTAAATAAATCCACCTTTTCAATGCTGAGGCATTATGAGGCCAAACATGAGAATGAAGTCCCAGATTCACCCAGATAAACTCAAATATGCAGCCATTCTACAAATTACTCAGTTGCTTTTTATAAATTATTTCATATACAGTGAACCCTCGCTGTAACGCGGTTCACTTTTCACGGTATCGCTGCTTCGCAGATTTTTTTGTGCATTTTTTTCCCACAGTGTTCTTCGTCCTAATTGACAACAGTCTCCGCGCTACCTGAGTGCCAACAACGTTACGGTGTTTAATGCAGATTGGCCACTCAGGAGATGGAAACTGAAACTTTCAATGTCTGTCGGGAAAAAAGAAAACTGTGGCCAGAGGCAGCGCAAAACTCGAGCGGAGGCTCGTTTGATGAGATCCGTCGCTCTGCCGTAGATACAGCTGTGAATCTGGCGGTGCAGGTTGGAGGAAACGCTTTAATGACATGACATGCGGATCACATTAATGCCCGATTGATGCACACGCACATCCGCTGATCTGAAAACAGGTTTTGTTCTTTGGTTTCAATGTAGAGTATTTATATATGCTGTGTAATAACTGTAAAAAATAAAGGTAACTACTTCACGGATTTCGCCTATCACGGGATATTTTCGGAACGCAACCGAAAAACAAGAGTTCGCTGTAAATGTAGTGTTTATTTAATTTTTTTTCTACAGCAGAAGTTTTGTCAAAAAAAGCTTAACAGGCTTAATTTCAAAAGGTTGTAAAAACTTTTTTTTAATAAAAATGTGTGGAAAAAAAACAGTCCATGCATCCTCATTCCAAACACATTCACTTAAATTTTCACTTTATGGTACATATTCACATTCTTTATTGACTGTAAAACAAATATATTTTAAATGTAACTGAAGATACAACATATAATATTCAATAAAATACAAAGACTTAAATCTTATTGTACAGACTTGGTCATCAAATCACTACGTTGCCTGTAGGAATTTTTAATGTCCAGCAGGTGTCAGTATTGAGTGATACAGTATCAACACAGTATCAATACAGTGTTGCTATGAGTCGAAACGCCTCACGACGCCTCATTTACCCATCACTAGCAATACAGCAATCACCGCATTTTACTTTTATAATACACAAGCAAACACAGCATTGTAAAAAATATCTTTTTTGTAAAAAAAAAGAAAAAAAAAAGACTGCAAAACAGTCTGCAATTATAGACTGTGCCAGGAGTCTCACGAAGTCAAACAAAGTCAACTACAAATATTTCAAAACATTATTCACAGAAAAGAATGTGTTTTTATTTATTTTACTTTACCAGGGAGGTGGCAGAAAGGTAACTCCGTCTCTTAATCCAACCGAAGTCCAAAAGATATATGTTCCAGGGTCCGGTTAGCGAGCTTGAAATGTCATCTGACCAGTTTTCGCGCTTCACGAAGGTTCTTGTTCCCATGATGCAATGCGTAAAATGGGAAATACGGTACAAATACCTGTAAAACTAAAAAACGGAGAAATTCCTTCAACAGTACATTTACCCATTTTTTTTACAGTGCAGGGAACAAAAAGACAATGTCTAAAAAATCCAATCCAAAGATTAAAAAGCCAGAAAAAGTGGCAGCAATATATATTTTGAAGAGTTGATTAGATATGACATTTCCCTCACTTCCTTCTCTTAAAAATGAACTACAGAAGTTACTGAATTCATATGGTAATTTACTCGTTTACGCTGCAGCCTGATTCCACGTGCTGACTCAGAAATGACTCCATGCTGGGAAACCAGCTCAGGGCATATTGCAGTGCAGTTGAAAATGAGCGATTGCTGGCTATAACGGGAAGGCTAAAGTCAATAACGTGGAGGCTGGAACAACGTGTGTTATAGTAGCACAGTCATTCCTGCTGCCTCCTGTGCCTAAACCTACTTTACTTTGACACTTTTTCAGTAGCTGCCTTCAGTCTGTGCTTGGTTCAGTTCAGCATCACGGAGCAGACGGTGGTTTGGATCAGGTATCAGTGATTAAATGGACGGGTTTATAAAACTTACGACTTGTAAGCTAAAGCCACTTTTGTTGATGTTCTCTCACTTGGTGTTCAAAATAAACGGAGTCCATTTTTTTCCCCTCTGAGCATCTTATTCAGATTTCTGCTTCATTTTAACTTCAATCAAAGTTACGTTGTTTCATCTCGTGGCCCTTAAAACGTTTGTCTCTTTCTGACTCGAATATGGTGACTAAACGTGGGAAATATTTTTGCACAGTTCTGTAAAAAAAACATGCTGGAATCCTGATGTCCCAGCAGGGTGTGCCATTAACGGCATAACAGAACTGATATCCACCTCTCATCATCATCATTGTGCCAGCTATATAGCGCTTCCGTCCCAGCGGAGGCTGATGAGGCTTTATGTATCAAGCAGCTGTTATACTGTTGATATACTTCAAAGAAAAATCCCTTTTTTTGGAAGTCAACGCAGTTAATGTCGGGAACATTTGAACATAATCGCTCTGCTTGCATTTTGCACTATTAAACACTAAGACTCTACAAGGAGAAGATGATCTGATCTGGTGTTTCTGTTCTGAAATCAGTGCCTTATTTTTTTTGTCTTTTAATAAACATTTTTACTCTTGTCTAAGCCATCGTGTTTCCTATGTGCTGTTATCCCTGACTCCTCGTCTTTTATCCCTCACCCTCCGCCTGTCTTCTCTCACCAGCGTAGTAGAGCTGCAGCCGCCCTCTAATCAGTACCTCTGTTTCCTGTTTCCTTCTCACCCCCGTTTCATTTCGTCTGCTTCATCTGCCGTAAATCAAAGCTCCCCTGGCAGCCGGTTCAGAGGCGCCTCGACACCTTTGTTGTTTTGTTGGGATGTGAGATCGAACAGTCAGCCAGGATAGAAGCAAAGGTGCAAGCTGCATTGAAATGCAATCTCTATGACAACAAGAAGCTCCAGGACGGTATAGCTGGAGCTGGAGATAACGCTGAGGGAGTCTTCAGGGTTGCTAGGATCTGATATTTTGTCCCATCATTATGATTTCATTTTGAAAAATTTTTTTAGGAAGGGCAAACATTTATACACATCTACTCAGTGTGGGGAAAAAATTACATTCAGATTTGTGTTTTTTATATATATGAAGTCACTGCCCCCATTGGTGACCCTCATTACTGTTCATTCGTTCATTCAAATTCGTTGATCCTTTCTCATGCTCTCTTCTCTCGCAAAGTTTGTCTTTAGGAAGGTTATTTAAAAAGAAAGTTGAATTTGGGTCTAATAAATGACTTTTGTGTTTATCTGATTATATATTTTTGGTTAATTGGAGATTGAATTTGACATAAATACTATCATTGGGCCAAAAGACCCAATGATAGAACCAGTTTTCTGTTCTCCCACTACAACCCTATTTTTATTTTCAAATGCCCTGGTATTTTTAAAAACCTAATGATGAAATTCACTCGAATTGGGTTCTTCGAGTAAGAAGCCTATTCTTATTCGATCCTCCACCATATGTATATAACAGTGGGAGTGAGGTGCTTTTTTAAATAATCCAATATTTTGGTCTCATACCGAGCAAACTCTACGTGTTTATATTTTTAAAGGTAAAAGAGAGGGAGAGAGAGAGGGCTTCAGTTGTTTTAAACTTTTAAATAATTCCTCTGACTGTAGATGTGACCCACTTTAGACAGCTAGCTGTTTTTGTTTTGCTACTTCCTAAATTACAAATCTGAACATAGATCAGCTCTTATTGGTCGTCTACATCATGCCGTGTAATTAAAGGCATTTTGAAGTTGTTAGCTCTGCTGTCTTGCAGTAGGTAGGCTCTGGGTCCAATCCTAAGCAGGTGCTTTTTGCATGACTTTTGCATGTTCCTTTGATAAAGCTAGGTTTCTTTTTTTAATGGTTTACTCAAGCTTCTTCTTACAGACCAAAAAACATGCATGATAGATGAATTTATCTGTGATAGGTGTGAGATCGTTTCTAAAGGGATTTTTTTTTCTCGCATCTTTACAAGAAATCCCAATGAGTGTGGAAGGCATCAACCTGATGCTTTGACTTAAACCAATGGAATTCATAGCCCTGCCTCAGTTCAGATTTGAAGTACTGTGAGTGTGATTGCTGTTGTTTGTTCAAGAACATCTAATATCTATTTCTGCACTGTGCAACCGCAATCCAGTGAAAACTGTGCTGCCGAGATTACTATTGCCCTCACCACTTTCTCAGCGGATCTGCATCTGCCAGTGGGTGTTTCCTTCCGGGCATCTGCTCGTTCTTGTGAACTCGTCTGAGAATGCGGACGGGATGGTTTTGGCTGCGAGCGCTGACCGGCGTCCAGACAGCGCGACAGTGACAAACAGGACCCCACAGCACCGGCACCTCCTCACATCATTAACCGCCATCCATCTCCGGCGCACCCGATACTGAGCACCGCGATCCCATCAATAAAACGCTTCAACTCCTGTGGGGGCAATCTGATTTTTCATGTGCAAGCTGCTCTTGTTGAATCCTTCATTTTTATTTTATTTTTTTCCCGTCTTCATCTCTGGTGCTTTTCTCCCTGTTCTGCTTCCCTCTACCTCTGTAAACACGATTTTCCTGCAGCCTAATCAGATTTCTGATGTTTTCTGCCCACTTCACAGTCTCAAGTTTGCTGATTTTTCTCATTCTGAGTGTCTGAAAAACTTTAATTTTCCTCAGAGGACCATATGTTTAATAAGCAGGGCACAGGTTTTAAGAGTAATTAATATCTTTTTTTCATTTTGTTGCAGATAAAGCAGATGATGAGCTTGAGATGACCATGGTGTGTCACAGGCCAGAGGGTCTCGAGCAACTGGAAGCCCAAACTAACTTCTCCAAGCAGGAGCTGCAGATCCTCTATCGCGGCTTTAAGAATGTATTTGTACTCATCAGATCACTTTGCTTTGCTACATCATCTATCCTTCCAGCAAAACTCCAACCAACATTATTAAATGTCATTTTTTTCCCCCAAAGGAATGTCCCAGTGGAGTCGTAAACGAGGAGACCTTCAAGCACATTTATGCACAGTTTTTCCCTCATGGAGGTAAAAAGTACAAATTTTATTTATTTTAATTTTTTTTTTTTCATTTTTCTGTGTTGCTTTTTATGCTTAAATGTTGATTTTGTTGTTGTTTTTGCAGATGCAAGCATGTACGCACATTATCTTTTCAACGCTTTTGACACAACAAGCAATGGCTCCATCAAATTTAAGGTAAAACTACAACTGGAAGCAGTTATGATAAATGTCCTTTTTAACAACTCCATCACTGCACATGTTCCTCCAGACACATTTCCTTCCCCGTTCAGTGCTGGTTGAACGGCTGGGCTTGGAGCTCAAGGACAAACCCAGAACTAACAGTTTTCCTGTTAGTATTCAGACTGAACACATAAAAAAAAATACTAACAAAATGCTCAATACAGGTGGAGGTACGTATGTAAAACAGTTCAAGAGGAAGCATTTGGGCATATAAGTTTATCATAACCAAATGAAAAGTTGCTCATTATGTTGAAAAGTAATTTATAAGAAATACATTTCTTCTGTTATTTCCCAACTCCTTGTATTTAGTCTGTACTGAGCATCTTAATGGTCTTTGGTTTTACTTGTATTTCAGCCAGAGACTATGTTGTACAGCTACCTTGTCCAAAAAATAAAAAATTAAATAAATAAATAAATAACCCTGAATTACCCTGAATGTTGGTACAAAGTTTTGTGACTTTCCAAAATGACATGAGATAAACTTCTCAAAATTTTAGCGCCCTCTAGTGGTTCATGTTCCTCAAACTGGACAGGGTGTGAATTTAATCTGATCTGTTAATAACTCTGAAGTACGTCACTAACCTTTTTAGCTTGCTCGCGATGAAACTTTTTTCACTTATATTTTACTCACAATATGCAAATCTTTCAGTCGTTCGTGTTTGGCTAAAGGAAATTTAGTTTGATGGTTTTGCTTGTTTTTGTTTTGTTTTTTTTATGTAGCAAAATCATGAAGAAAAGGCAACCTGTCAGGAAAATCATCCAAATATTGAGTTACATCAAGAGTTTTTGTAGAGATAATTTGCGATTCAAAGACATGCTTTACTACTTACTTTACCTCTGTAGCCTTAAACATCCTACAAAACTGGTAAAAAAAAAGAAAAATAACCTTTTTGTACATTCTTGCCGTTTCTGCTTGACCTGCTGGCAGGACTTTGTGGTGGGCTTATCCATTCTGCTGAGAGGAACCCTGAGGGAAAAGCTGGAGTGGACGTTTCATCTTTATGACATCAACAGAGATGGATACATAAACAGAGAGGTGAGACCTCGCTACTTGAGCATCGTGGCTATACTATTATTATTCAAAATGTTTCTCTGAATTGTGTTCGCGCAGGAAATGACGGAGATTGTAAGAGCCATTTACGATATGATGGGCAAGTACACCTACCCTGCTTTAAAGGGAGATGTGCCGCAGCAGCATGTGGATGCCTTTTTTCAGGTCTGTGTCCAACGTACATCAACAAGTTGATGTTAGACTGACTGAACAAGGCACGACTTTTAGCTAAAACCGACTCTTTCACAATGAAAAAAAAAAAACCAAAAGTTTTAATGACCTTCCTCCTGCCAGAACTTGCTGTTGAATGACTGGAATAAATAGCTCGTTTTGACGTCTTTAGTGGAGCTAACAATAGATAAATCAGTTTGTTTGAACTGCATCAGTACATCTTTTTCTAGGGCTGAATATGACACGAATCAGAGGAGAACAAACAAAGCCCAAGTTCAACATGAGTCTCTGTGCTAAAAAAAAAAAAAAAACAGCTTGTCAGCCTGACACGGCCACGAGAAAAGACATTTGTGGACGTCCAGTGTCCTAGAGAGGTGGACCTGGACTCATAAACCTATTTTTAAGCTGCTTATTCAACAAGGTTTCTGGATGAGATCTTTGCCTGACAGTAGTCTGGAACCCCCCCTGCACACATTCTTTATTCTTTGCTTAGTCTTTTGCATTTTGTTGTAATTCTTTACACTGCTTTACGTCAGCAAACGTCACTAATTACCACTAATTACTCTTTATTTCCCTACAGAAGATGGATAAGAACAAAGACGGAGTGGTGACTATGGAAGAGTTTATTATTGCCTGCCAAGAGGTACGCATTTTCCAACATCTGTGTGCCGTATGCTTAAGAACATTAAGTAAACACATAATGAAAGCTGTCTTGTCATCTCTGCATATAAGGTCTTTGTAGTTTGAATTTATATTTTTCTGATAATCATACATTGCAAAGAAAATATACATTTTTCAGCAGTTCTATGTATGCTGGTGTAAAAGCCCAGTTTTTATTTATTTTTTCTTCTTTGTTTTTTTGTTTGTGTCAAAGTTCCAATAATTTGCTGAGCCAATATTTTTGGCTTTAGCCAAAAGTTTAGGATTATTGGATTGAAATCCTAGGATTTCTAGGACTCTAAAACTAACTGGGATGTTTGCTAAAAAAAAAAAAAAAAAACATTGAATGAAAGAATTACTTTATACACATAAGTGTGTCAGTAAAAACTCTTATGTCTGAGAAGCGGCACAAGGAACAAGGGTTAAAAAAAAACACAATCCAACAAACACAACATTTTCAAGAACATGTAAAAGAAGAAAAGTCCTTTCTTTTCAACCTTTTTTTTACATTAGATATTACTGTGCTTAAAGAAAACCTGTAAAAAAAAAAGAAAACTTAAACAAGCAGCTTAATGTAAGGATAACTTCTATAAAACCAGGAGCTGCTTGATGATTACAATAAAATCAATCCAGGTTGTAGTCCAAGACCAACCAAACCATCGCTTAAGTGGCCTTGCTTTGTCAGCTCACAATTTGTCATATTTATGTAAATGTTTTCCTATCAGTCACTCAACACACAGTAGTACTGACGGGAAAACTAATCTATCCACCTTCTATCTCCCTGCAGGATGAAAACATGATGAGATCCATGCAGCTGTTTGAAAACGTGATGTAGGACGGCTGGAATCGAAGAAGACAGGAGCATGGCAAACCAGAGGGCTTTGAGTGTGTGAACGCGTGTGTGTGCGTGTGTGTGTGTGTGTGTGTGTGTGTGTGTGTGTGTGTGTGTGTGTGTGTGTGTGTGTGTGTGTGTGTGTGTGTGTGTGTGTATGTGTGTTTGCGTGCACATGTGCCGTACATCCAGTCTATCCTCGTGTTCCTGCTCTCGCCAGCTGAGCTCTGGATACAGCCAGAGCTTCCTGTGATGACACTAATGAGGGGACTGGAGTGAAATGCCCTCAGCCTTCCCGCCGCGTTTGGCCACACAGCAAAGTGATTAATATGACAGGCGTTGAGCTCCGTCAAACCGATTGGCCGTTTATAGATAAAGATGCTCCGACATTGAAAGGATGCTTTGACCTTCGAAGAAACATGCCTTCCAGAGGTGGACCTACTTTACTTTTCTTTTCTTTTCTTTTTTTGCCATGTGTTGTTTGTTTATCCAGACTTACTTGCATGTGTTTGAGGAAAAAAAAAGAAAAAAAGAAAAAGTCATACTTCCTGCTACTTGTCAGATTTTTCCTGAAAAGTTTACCATAATTACATCTGCATTGATTGACTCATACATCCAGTGGTTGGAAGGATTTAACAATTTAATTTGCGAGTCTCTGGATTTTAGTGACGCTTCTACATTCATGTCGACTTGGCTGCTGCTCAGACCTCTCTGTCTTTTGCTTGCTGTTGTTCTGTGAAACGCCTGCATTAGGGAGTTCAAACATTTAAGGTTGTAGATTATATAGACCTTACATGCCGTGTCGGTCGCCTGTCTTTTGTATTTCAAAGGACTTCATGTTGTCAAAAAAAATTCAAATCTATATGACTTTAATTGATAGCATTTTTATTAGGTCAAGTCAAAGCAAAGCAAAGAAACATACATAATTTCCAGGGATTACAATATTTAAGCGAGTTTAGTTTGGGATTTTCAAAGTTAAATTTGCGATAAAATAGTCATGTGCTGTTAATGTTTCAGCTGCTGAAGGTAACTCTTTTGACACGAGTTAGTAGTGGCATTTTCCCTGAGGCTAAAGCTAACGGCTAGTCCTGTATCCTTCTACATACTCCAGTTTTCAGAAATGTCAGAGTGAGAACTATTCAATATATGTTTTAATCCTCGTCGCAATTAAACTACGTTGCTATTTAGATACAAGAGTTATTTACCAAAGAAACACACGTAGCCTTGGTGGTGGTGTGTTGCCAACAATCCTCAGTATCATGGCATTTACTTCTGAAAAGAACTTGTTTTTCTGGCCATGAGCTTTAAACTGCCTGCGGTTTAACACTGACTGGAAATCTTTACAAAGGTCCTTTCACTTCTTACACTGTCTGAAGATCACTGGAGCACACAGCCATCTTTCTGCATTTCTACTCTAAATGACTGCATACTTTCAGTTAAATATCCATGTAATATAAGAAAGCATTCGCAAAAAATCACCATGGCGTCTTTAGGGTTGAAGCAGATTTAAGCATATATATTTCATGAAGAATATCAGAGTTTTATCTACTATGCAGAAGTTAGCTGGCAACTTTCTTTAATAATAATCCAGGTTGGAGGGCGTTGGACCAATTGACTTTTACCTCCTTAAAGATTTGTAAAACCAAAAGCATTAAAATATCTTATCCAATCTCAAAAACTTTATAGGCCAGGAGAATACAATCTTACAAACCTTTGAACCTTTGTCATGTTTGGATTGGGCTGCATTTCCCAAGAAACAGCAGCATAAAAAGAAAAAATATTATAGCAGTTTACATGAAAAAATATTTGACTGGTTTTGAAACAGCCTTCCTTTTTTATATTTACTCTGAGTGAAAACGCTGACATGTTTAGTTCTCAGCATGTGTTTCACACACATCAGTGTCGCACTGCCTCCTAGCTTAGTTTAATGCATTAAAAAAATCTTCTATTTAACTCTTAATACTTACCCAATAGAAATATGGCGATGTTTAGAGGTTCAGACTATATCTGTCAGAGATGTTTTTGAGATTGGAGTTGTTTAAGACGGCCCACTTTAGCCATGGGCCGTTTCGGAGTAGCTATTAGCTTCAGCCTCCTGGACCATTTTACCTGAATTTATACTGTTTAAAAGACTCCAGAAGAGGTATCTTCTGCAGATCAGAGGACAGCTTTTAAAATAATCTTACCTCAAAACGCCTGGGTTATCCTTGTGATATTAATGCAGAGGCCAGTGTTTGGTGGATATCTCATTTTGCTAAGAATAGAAGATTGAAGGTTGTCAGAGGTCAGATTTAATGTCAGCTTTGAAATTATATGACCTGACATAATGAACATGTGACACTGACCAAAACAATGATTTTACACCTAAAGTACAGACAGAACAGCACATCTATTATTGTTTTCTGTGAGTTTTCCAGTATTTGAAAGATAATAGAAAACTTGCAGGCCTACAGTATTTTAATCACTGAAATATTAACCATTTGCTTTCTTAAGTCAGTGGAGCAGTTCTTTAGTGTGTGCTTCATCTATGTGACATCCCCTCCCCCGCTGTACAGTATCCTTTGTTGAATCAGAGTTGCTATATCATATTAACAGAAGAGTCATTTAAAGCCATAAAATAAATATTTAAATTATTTGATTGTTGTGTTTTACTTTACTTTGCGTAAGCTCGATATCATAAAATATTCAAGCCATTCACATCATTGTGTTGGACAAGGGAATATGCAATGTTCTGCAACACACACTGCATAAATGAATAAATGATGAACATCACACAGAGAACTCTGCATTTACAGTAGCTAGGTTGAGTCTGAAATAAAGCCCAGACACATTTTAGAAATAAGAAATTTTTTCTCTGAATGTTCAAATTTGTGCACTCACAAGTAGCAGCTGATTTAGCTTGAGCTACGGCTTCCTCCAGCGTTCTGAACACTCCAGGCAAAGATGTGTGCAAGCGCCTTAAAATAAATGGTTGTTATGGAGACTTGCCACTCGCTGCTCCAGTTGTGGAAGAGTAAGAAATTATATTACCACACTTAACACCCTCATTGATGTGTGTGGTGGAAAGATAAACACGTGCCCTTCTTCCAGTTCCAGATTTTTCAAGTTGCTGTTTATTTCCTTACTTAAGGAGATTAGCACACATCCATTAGATGGAAATATGAGTCAGAGAAATGGGTGTTTGTCAAGTCACATTTATGACCAGAGGAAACCAATATTTCTAGGAAATTAATAAAACATTTCTAGGAATTCTGATCAACGGTGGAAAAATGACAGAACAGATTATAAAGATGTCGGAGTTTTAGCTGCCTGTATATAGGTAGATAGGTACAGGTACAGGTCATAAAGCTGGTGAAATTGATGAGAAATGCCGTCTTATCTCTGAAGTGGTTGAAAATCATTTCTCTGTTTCAAAAGGAATTCCTGCTGATATGTAGTTTTAGTGTGATTCTGTTGTAAATAGCCTTTTCAGTGACATCAAGTCTAAATAAAATTAAAAACAATAAATACAAAATCTCCTGGAGATTGTGACACATGAAATTCCACTATATTTACACAGATTTTCATTGAGTACATGGAATTTATCTTAAAAAAAATAATTTTTGCCTTTGTTGTTTAAAATATTTTGAGACTGCACATTAGTGTTAAAAATATAAAAGTATAATTAAATTATAATGCGTTGTTTAAAGGTATATTAGAAAGCAACAGCAGTGTAAAGGTATAGAGAAGCCAGTCGTGGGCAGTAGATTGATATAAAGCAGGCCATCCACCCGTTTTTAAAAGCGTCGAAGAAGAAACTAATAATACTGTTATCCTCTGGGGGGCAGTGTTGCCGTTTTGTTTCTCATACAACGAAGAAGAAGAAGAAGAGGAAGAAAGCGAAGAACCCACGTTTGTTAAAGCCTCTCACATTACATTTGCGACGAAGGCAGGCAGCACGTTACCTCTATCCCAGAAAATGAACGGACTAAACGACGAGCCAATGACACCACAGACCTTTCTTTATGGTGAGATAAGGTTTTAAAACCCAGAGTTTGTATTTTTGTTGTCGATTGATTTAACAATTAAAGAGATAGTTCTTAGATTCAGGCCAATGTTGAAGTCACACGCGCTCTTTTGAAATTTAAATTAAGTCTCTTTAGTGACAAAGATTGGGATATTTAAAACATTAAAGCCTTTCGAAGGTGACGTTTTACAGTAATAAAACAAAGAGTTGTTCGAGTCCTGGTGAAAAACGAGGCTCTTTCGGATCCAGTTTTCTGCACACGTGCTTTTTGTAGTCAATATGGCGGCGCCCGTGGTTTAGCAAACTGCTTTAAATTTTAACTATGTTCAGCCTACAACTCACGAAACGGTTCACTCGTTCAAAACCTACTCGACATTTTCCGTGCGTGCTTGCTTAAAGCTAAAGGTTAAATTGACAGCGTTTTCTGTAATAAAGGTTAAAACGGTCTCAACGTGTCTTCAGACACGCGCACCGCTGACCGCAGCGCAGATTGAACAAGCCGCTGAATTTAGACGGGATATTTCACCTGGTCACCTCCGGTCCGTTCCATAGTCTTTACTCTAATTTGGTCTGGAGCCAATTTTATGTAGCCTACAGGGCCTCATTTTAGATTCCTTTGTTTAAATCATACATCTCAATTCAAGTTCCAAATTTTGATTCAACGAAGTTCTGATTTTTAAGAATTTTAAAACAAACTTTTTTTTATATATATATTCATTAGTCTGCTGGTTTCAGGGTAGTGAATTACGCTGTATTTGGAATGTGTCTTAAACGCGAAAGTTAGTTTTAAAATTGTGTCAAATCAACAAAAAGGGTACCATAACCCGTAATTGATGTATTGGTTGCTAAGTGCATGTAATGGTGATACCCTTTTAACCAGCAGAAAATAATTTTGAACAACATTTTGGACTTTTTCTTGCACGTGCTTCATCTTCACAAGTAATGTTTTTTTTTGGACTCCAGAGCGCCCTCCTGTGTCAATTTTCAACACTTCACTTGAAACCCAAATCATTTCTTTGGGAAATTGCAAGACTGAAGCTGCATTTCACTTTTATTTTTGATCCAGTTTTTTCTTTCTTTCATTATTATTGTTTTTTTTTTTTTTTTTTTATCAGGGTGTGTTCTGGAAGCTGGCAAGGAGGTGGTCTTCAATCCTGATGATGATGAGTTGGAGCATCAACTAGATCTGAGGATGGTGAGTCCAATAAGTCCCTCAGATTAGCAAGAAAAGGAAAGATTCAGAACACGGACACACAGAACATCATAATGCTTATATTTTTTTAGGAGACGGTAAATTTCTTCTATCTAATTAAATGTTGGTGCGCAGCTATAGTACAGACTTGCATACTAGTTCAGTCATAATATTTCTCAGGACGGTAATCGCTGGCTCTAAACAAATTAATATCTGTAAACACTTTACACACTTTGGGGAAATTAGAGAAGACGTTTCCTCTGCAACAGCAGCTCAGTGGCAATGAGACATGCAGTCTGTGGCTCCTTTGCTAGTGAACGGATAGTGAACTGAATTGATTATTACAAGGTCACAGAATGCCAGACTGGGCAAATGGGACATAAAACTATATTAAACACAGTGAGATTAAACTGGAAATGAACAAAAAAAAAATTAGCCTCAGTTCAATCAGAGTCCAACTTCAAAACGAGGGCAGGAGTTGAATGTTGCTGGTTTAAGCATTTCCATAAACATGTTATTTGGGAGAACATGTAGCAGATGGCACGTCTAACTTCATTCAGCGGCTTAAAACGACTCGGTGACACGTTTTTCCTACCCTCAGTGTCCTCTGTGTTTCGTTACCAGCTCACCATGCATAATGGTGTTGCACTGGGCTTCAACCAAACTCCATCAGTCGGTGCCAACTTGGAAGTACTTCCATGTCACTGAGAAACTTTATAATCCCATCTCCTTACACGGCAATCAGACTCTTTATCTGCCATTTTTGTTTGGCGTCTGTAGTATTTCAGAAACTGCAGAAAGCTTCTGCAAAGATCTGAGCTGAAAGTGGCAGTAAAGGCTCCGGGAATAAAGTTGGAGGGGTTTTAAATCTGCCCACTGTTCTTCTTACTCCTGCAGGCATGTGTGGACCCCAGCTCAAAGGACGAACTCCACTTGGTGGAGGTTGAAGGACAGGATTCGGAGGGTCAGAAGGTCAAGGCAGTGCTAGTTTCACTCAAGCCGTCCACCCTGCCCAGCGTAAGTCCACATCTATTTAGTCACTGACGTTATATTTACCAGATGTTAGATGTTGCGTATGGCTGTTGGTTGATGTTGTTCTTCTTCAGGTGTGTCTTGGTGGGTTCACGGTCACACCCCCAACAGTGTTTCGCCTGAAGACGGGTTCAGGTCCAGTTCACCTCAGTGGACAGCACCTCATCAGTGAGTGTTTGTTGGCAAATAAGCCCAAATGTTGACATTGTTCCAGTAATTACAGCTGGCTCATGTTAAACGTCTGAAAATCCTCCCCCTATCCCCAAAAAGTGATGGAGGCTGACCAGTCTTTTGATGAAGATGATGAAGAGGAGGAGGAAGAGGAGGAAGCCGTTCCAACGTCAAAGAAAAGATCCATCCCATTCGCCGCTGCTAAGACTCAGGTTTGTCTCGGTCATTTAACGAACCTCACCAGGTTCCATGCAGAAAGACGTCTGTGTGAACCAAACCTGATCTGATCTCTGCAGAAAAAAATGAAAATGGAAGCAGGAGATGACGAGGACGATGAGGAGGAAGATGATGAGTGAGCATCAAGATTTACTTTTTTTTCTTTATACAGAATGCAATAATTTGATATATTCTCAGAATTGGATTCAGAAATGTATTTATTTTTTAAATGGCACTTATATCTGGGTTAAGAGTTCAGACTGCACCTCTGTAGCAGAGCAGGATGCTGCTCTGAGGTGAAGCTTTACTGCTGAGGTTCCCCAGCATTAAGGGTAGAATACTTTGCTAACAAAGTACTGTCTTTATGACTCGCGTTAAAAGGGGAAATCCACCATCAGAATCAGTCCGTTTCCATACAGTAATGTGTTTTGCCCTCTAAACATCCCCAGCAGTCCATTTCCTGGTTAACCTCTGTAACCTTCTACGCATCCTCGTTTTTGTTTAAAAAAAAAAAAAAAATCACGTTTGGTTGCAACAAATTCTAAAATGGCATCGACTAACAATGATGAAGGCCTCCTCTTGTTACAGATGCAAGAACCTTATGTGATTGCTGCATTTCTAAATGATTGTGAAAATAAGTTTTAATAAGAACCACTAGATGGCGCTTTTCTACCACAGTTTGAGAACCTTCCTGGTTTTGTTACCTTATTGTTGGAAAATAAGTTCAGCCAGTCTGATATTTATATAGATTTACAAACCTACAAATCAGATTTTCTGAATTTTTTTTATTTTTTCTTCCCTTCCCCAAGGGATGATGAAGATGAGGATGAGGATGAAGAGAGTGAAGTTGAGGAATCACCAGTAAAGGTGAGCAAGTATTCAGAGGTTTTGTGCATTTAAAGTATTTGTGCGTGTGTGTGTGTGTGCGTGCGCGTGCTCGCTCTTATGACTATCTCTTCATCACAGGCCAAACAAACCCAACCCAAAGCAACTCCGGCCAAACCAAAAGGCCCGGCTCAGAATGGCAAGAACTCAACGCAGAGCACACCTGCCCCAAAGCAGGTGAGACGCTTTCTCACCTGAAACATTTATGGAGTCTACCAAAGCATTGATGAATTCTTGAAAGCTCAGGGCTAATTTAAGTTGACCTTTGTTTACTTTAGAAGACCCCCAAGGGAAAACAAGAGAAGTCACCGAAGACTCCGGCAACTCCCAAACAGGAATTAACTTTTCCTCAGATGAAAGCCAAGCTGATGGAGGCAATGAAGAAGGTTGGTGTACTTGCACATACTCCCTAAACCTGCCTAATTTATTGCCCGTTATTGATTTTGGTGTGATGACCAAAGAATTTGCCTTTTCTAGGGTATCACATTACCTAAAGTGCAGCCCAAGTTTGAGAACTATGTGAAGAACTGCAACAAAGTGACCGACCCCCAGGTAAAACGGCCACAACTGCTCTCACTTTATTTATGAAAACTAATCAGTTTTCAGATTTTTTAAAGCTATTTGGTTGGTAGAAGCATTACAAAAACAACCCAAGAATGTTCATAATTTCTCATATTTTTCATGTTTTTTTATTTTGCCACAAGAGGGCACTATAGCCACATATTTAAATTTTCAACATTTTAGATAAGTAGAACTGAATCCAAGTAGCTCCGATGCTCCATTTCCCCTGAGGCTGTTTGATTGTTTCTCTGGGTGTGACATGTATGTTGTTTTGTTTCTCTTTAGATTGTTGCAGATCTGTGGAAGTGGCGACAGACGCTGAAGGAAGAAAAGTAGCTGACTCTCTAGTTTTTACCAATTTTATGACCTGTTCATCCCCATAGCCTCTCATATTCTCTACGTCTGTGCCTCAGTTTTCCTTGGAATCTCTCTGCCTTCCTGAATGTAGAGGTTGAATATGGTGAACATCTGAAACATTAGTTTCACCCTCTCCTTTAGACAAACTGAAGCCTGTTCAAAGATTACTGGAAATGAAAGTTGCTGGACTGTTGGGACGCGAGTGTGTAAATTTGTTTCTGCTTATATCTGGTTCAAATTGAATTGTTCTCTTGGGTGTAAAAAGCATCACATCAAATGGAAAACACACCTTGTTAAATGACTGTTGAAATAATCTACCTTAATCTTTTTTTTTTCTGAATGTTGATGCTACCATGATCAACTTATTCAAAACTCGTGTCATGTTTAACCGTCCAATTAATGTTTTTTTTTTTTTTCTCATAAGTAACAAGTTGGATAAAATGCACTTCAACTTTGTCAAGTTGTTAAAACTTGTTGGTCCCTTAGGCCAAAGGTTGTGTACCGTTGAAATATGTTTTATGCTTTAGGGAGTCTGCAAATGACTTGTAATCTTTCTCTGAAATTCCAGTGTGCTCATGATTCAAAAGTACAAATTCAGTGCTCATTTGACTAAAGTAAGATCATGAAGGTGTAGGAGTGGTAAATGAGATCATTCCATTCCGTTTCCATTGTAGTTTTATTTTTTTAATCTCATTTACCTTTTGTCTTTTTTTTTTTTTTTTAACCTCTGGTTTGATGGTTCATGTCTCAAAATCGATTAAAACAAGGCATGGCTTTCTTCACCGTTTGTTAGAATCAGGAATGTTCCCAGGTTTCAGGATGCTTGCAGTGTTTGATCTTTTTCCTTTTTTTTATTTGAAGCAACTTATTAAAACAAACGAAATTAACATATTTGGTGTTATTTGTCATGTTTTTACCTAAAGACAAATCTGAATTAACTATGGACCGCGGTTGTACACATGAGGAATTTGACTTCAGTCTACTTTCCTCTCTGTGGCATTTAGAATTTAATCAGTGATTCTTGAGAATAGGGACAAATGGGTTTTAGTTTTCCCATATTTTATTTCTCAACCTTGTGTATGCAAATATGACAATGTTTTGGAAATGTAAAGATGCTAAGGTGCAGGCTCCCAGTTGCAACATTTTAAAAAATATATTTTTAATCGACCTGACCCAGAACTTTGTCATAAACATCTGACAAAAATAAATCTAAAATGATTTTTAAAATACCCTATTAGTGATATTTACTCATTTTACAAATGCTTCTCAAGAAACAAAAATTTAAAGCAAGAAGTCCATCTGATGGAGTTGACAGAACTGAAGGTGGTGACAAACTAGTGAGTAAAATGAAAAACTTGGTACATGTGAAATAATACAATTTATGTAAAATACATTGAAATGAATTAATTGCACATTTAAGTGAGATTTGACAATTTCACTGAAAGAGTCACAAAAACTGATGAAGTTGACAGCTGATGGAGTCGACGAAATGCCAAACTACCTCAATTTATATGATGTTATTCTGAAGGAGGCCATGTTGTAGCTCATCAGGTCCATTAATTCTTTACACTATACCAAAATTAAGCTTTTATTTCACAAAATTTAATCAAAGTTTTGTGAATTGTCAGTTATGGTGTTGACACATGTTTGTGACAAACAACTTAGGAATAAAAAGAAGAAAAAAACGAAATAACATAAGCTAACCAGAGCTAACTAGCCCTCTTAGCAAAGGGAGAGAAAGGAAGTGGTCACGGGGTCCTCAGAAGTTCTGGTGCCCCCCAATAATGCCACAATTTTTTACATTCTTTTCATGTCTGACGATGTTGACAAAACCTAGGGACAAATTTCAACGCAGTTGGAAAATATATTAAAATGATTTTTAATTCAATTTATTGGTACTTTTATAATTATTTATATGACTACTTATACTTAATTGTCATAATATAGAATTTTAGTATTTCTTTAATTGTTTTAAACTATAGTAATGTATTGAGTTCTGCTCCTGGACAAGGGCTTTTACAGGCATCATTCACCAGCTAATAAAAAATTTAAAAATATTCAATACCTGGAAAACATACATTGTTGTGCTCACATGACCCAGGTTAGTTTAGTCAGATATTTGAAAACATTATATTTTGTGTATATTTTATTCAAATGTTGTGCTTTATCCATAGGACCTGTTTTGTCCCTATTCTCAAGAATCACTAGAATGCGTTTGAGACCAATTTGATTAAATTCAAAAAGAGGAGTATTTGTTAAACCAAATGTTACGGGTTTGGCCTCTATTTGATTTTTGTGTTTTGCCTTGTTTTAAAAAGTTTATTAAAGCTTATTGTGCTCAGTTGGGTGGGTTAGAGCAAGCATTCTTGTGTTGGGAGAAGGATGTAAAAGCTGTTTTTCTGACCTTTGATCATATAAAGTTTTTTACAGATGTCTGTTTGACCATCTGACAAAAGAAGCAGCCAATGGACTGTTTTATGGAGTCAAAGTAATGACTAGATAGAGGTTTGATTGTTATAACTGTAGGTGGGCTTTATTGAATTTGGATTTAACAAGCCCTTTATGAGGAAACGTGATAATGATACTACCTTTATGTTGCTAAGGTGATTAAAAGTGTGTATCTGTATTCTAAATGAGTCAGAACTGTTAGCTTTGATGTAACCTGTAAGGATTTTTATGTTTTTTCTAATTCAAGTACTGGAATTGGATGTTTAATTTAGGTCACTGGTTCAACTGCACCGTTCTTCTAAATGCCTGAGCTGTTAGTATAATATTTACAGAAAGGCAGTAAAGTCTTGGAGAGCATACATTTATGATCAGCTATTGCAGTGCTCTGATTGGTTGCCTGTGGTGTGTGTGTGTGTAAGCAGCTTTCACAAACATGTTGAGACAGGAATTGATTCAGAAGTATATCTTTTCCTTTTCCAAGGAAAAGGGGATTGCAGTGGAGGAGGTACAACTTTGGCCCTTATGTTGCTGTAAGATATTTATTTCTTCATGTAACAAATGATGTTCGATAGACTGGATATTGAACCTTTGAGGAAGTGGAGCAGCCTGATCCAAGGGTTTAAGCCACTTTATTTTAATAATATGACAATATGGGACACTAATGATCAGTCTGGCAGCCAGAATGAGGACAGATTGCAGGTAGAACTAGAGCAAGACAACACATGATCAATAAATCAAAACATACTCTGAAGATGAACTAATGCAAGTTATGAGTTGAAATAGAACACCCCACCTTCTAGAAATATACGTCAGATTATTAGTTTGTTCACACAGTTACACTGTCCATCTCAAATGGAGCTACTTCCAGATGTAATAAACTGGGCTACATGTTTAATTGGGATTTGTCCACCGAGTAAAGGCCCGGTGGCGCTACGAGATATTTTAACAAGCTGCAGTTTGCCAGTGAAAAGACGATTTTCTACCTCAGAATAAAAGTATGTAGTAGAGCTTTGTAGCTTAGAAAGCAGGTATGGTGCGTTTCAAGGGAATATGTTTCCTCAGAAAACCCAACACTGTCCTATGATGACAATTTGACCAAGTGCAGCTAATGAGAGACAAAATTGTGGCTTAAAAGAAAAACTGCTAATGCAAGAAGTTGTTGCTGAGCCTGAGAGGTTAATATCCAGACTGCTGCATCCTGGGTGCACAACCAAGCATAACCATAGGTTCCTCCTCCCAGCCGTTTTTATAGTGCGATTTAAACTGATGGCTCGTTTAAATTGGTGTTTTGGTAATTTCCTCATTTCAAATGAGATATTCGCAGGTTTTTCCCGCTTATAATTGGCCTTCATGCGTATATAGTATATACATATGTGAAATTCTTATCAGGACATTTCATTGGATCAGTGTGCCCACTGTAAATTTGTTCTTAAGTGTAAAGCTATATGCTTCAACTTGTACTTTCTTTGTACCAAGGAAAGTACAAATTGCTTTGTACTTTCTTGGTACAAAGCAATTTCTCCCACAGAGCGACAATGTCACTTGTTTCTTTTGTTTGATTTAGTCTGCACAAGACTGAAATTGTTATTCCACATTCTAACCAGTCAATCTTAAATATGAGGTTATCAAAAAAATAATTTAATGCGCAATGATGCAGTGTATAATGCAAACTCACTTTGGAACAGAGAGTTAATCACCATCCAGTGCTGGGCTCCACTCAGCACAGTTCAAAGTTTAAGTGAAGTAAAGAATGCAGTATGCATTCTGCAGCCTCCCTAAGAGGTGTTGACCCGTTATCAGTGTGACCGGCACCAGCCTTATATGTTATGCAAGTATGCTTTTAAGCATAGAGCAAATATGCAGACAAAAAGGAAAAAAAAAAAAAAAAAATCACCAGTTTTACTTCATGAACGCCTTACTTCTTGGCAGAGACTGTCTTTCCATCTCATGATTACATAAAGTCTGAATATATTAAGCACTTTAGCATCAAGAAATTAGATCTTTCACTTTATTTACAACATAAAAACTTAAGATAAAAAAAAATAGCCAATACAAGCAAAGCTCATTCACACAAGTAGATCTTAAACTGTTAGAGTATCAAGTTACGAAATTGGCAATCTGAGTACAAGTCATGGTGTCATTACTAATGCATAAAAAAAAATCTTAAAAAAAAAACCTTACAGAAAAACAAATGATGTTACCCAAGACTGTCCATTCAAACGAACGTCGCATAAAAAGCGTTTCCTACATCAAGGTTCTCCATAATTAACTTAGTGCTTTACAGCTGTGAGCTACATAGACAGTACACATAAAGCACAGACTTCAGTTTCAGACAGGGCGGGACCGCTGTGTTCTGAAGTAAACAGCTGGTATTTAAAAAATAAAATAAAACCTTCTAAAGCATTTGGTAAAATATTACAGTAACATCAATGGTAATCCTGCAAAAAAACTAAAGAGGTGATATAAAATAGTCAGTACTCCATGGATCCTTTTTAATACATTTCTCCAGATGGATTCAGGGTGAATATTAAAATGTTCTTTCAAACAATAACCAATTCCTATCCTGTTCAAACGTAGTCCTGCTTGTTGCTGGGGGGCCTGCTGGACATGGGATAGCTGGGCGAAGAACGCTTTTCTCTTGGGCAGGACGCCGCCAGCATGGCACCGCCAATTATAGCCAGAAAAGATCCAGCCCAGGCGATGAAGATGGCAGACCCGAACTCGTACCTTCGGAGAGCAGAGTGACACAAATGTAAAACCTTCTTCCGCACGTACAGAAGTGAGCGCAACCAAAAATCCAGAGAAACTCACCTTGTGTTGACAGGAGTGAAGGGGTCGTAGAAGGCTCTGACGATGTCGTTGGCGTACCAAGAGCAGGCCACGATGGCACACAACGCTGTGGGAGGACATGCATTATTTGATGCGTTTCCGCTAGTTTTGAAGGATCCTGGTTTGAGTTTAGGGTCTTGCTTCTTACCTCCAAGCAAGATAATAATGCCACCAGTCATAGCAATCTTGGCCTTCTTCACCTGGTCGTCGCCTCCGCAGTTGGTGCATTTCATCCCCATACAAGCTGCCCCCATCCCAGCTACGACCACAATTATGCTCACGACCATGAGGGCACGGGTTGCTTGAAGGGCACCTGGTTAAGAGAACAAAAGTCCGTTATTCCATCAGTTATCGTCAAACCCAACACTTATTAACAGGAGGACACGTCATTACAGGTGTGGAGCAAACGAGACAAAAAAAAATAAAAAATAGATAAAATTGCTTCAGTGAGATGATATTGGTCACCTTTCCCCCCCCCTTTTGGGGAAAAGGTGTTATAAACAAACGCATTTGGGACAGAACAGTTGCCATCTCTTGCCAATCTAGAAACTGGCTTCAGCCAGAAACTCAGGAAATGGTGTGGGGGTGGGGTGGTAGAATGTGTAGGTGTACTAAAACAGGTCTGACCGGGTTTCAGATTTCTCTGTTATGGAGGACACTCCCAGTTCTAGCAACTCACAGCCCGCTTTTCCGAGAAACTTCAGCTGCCAGTGTTCAGAGCCACCATTTCTTTTCCCAGTCTCTTGGAATCAGTCTTATAAATGTAATTGGCTTTCACACTTAAAGATATGATATGGCACCAGAGTTCGTTGATAGGTTTGATCTTTTTTTTTTTTTTTTTTTTTTTTAAAGAGGGGGGGGGCAGGATGGGGAGGAAGTAGCACCTGCCATTTACTCAGTCAGCTAAAAGAGGTTAAAACAAACTTCACAACACATCTAAAAGTAGTCCACGTCAAATCTCTTAAACTTACTGTATCCGTCTTTGACAAATAACAAAACTAAACTTTATTCAGGCGGTTTTAAATACATGACTTCCCCACTGCTATGAACTTCCTTCAGGTGCTGCTCTACAATGTCTGTTGACTAAACAATGGCTTACCCAGGTGTTTAACCTTTAACTACATCTGCTGTGTAAAGAAACATTAAAAAAGATTACCGCAAAGAGGGAGGGATTTACAGGACAATGATGCCCTTAAGGAGAAACACGGCCAAGGCCGTTGTGTAGATTCCCAGCTCTCTTTTTAGGTGGAAAACGCAAAAAGTATTAAATATTTGAATTTCTAGCAACGGTTTTAAGCAGTTTCCCTCCCGAGTGGGCGAGGTCCCCGTTGGGTTAAAAACAAACAACAACAAAAAACATGCAATGTCAATTAAAGAGAAACTAGGAACTTATTCAAAAGAGGAACCTGTTTGTCAAGGACACAGACGCCAACAGTCAAGTAGCAACCGACATGACGCAGCGGGAATAAAATGATAACAGGTGAATTGTTTGTCACGTCATTTTTCTCCTTAAATAAAATGTCTAGGTGACCTTTCACGAAGCCTATGTAGAACTAGTAGTGGGGGAGGGGTCATTCATTTATTTTTTTTAGGTTAACGCCGTCAAAACTCATCGTTACATACTGACCACCGTTTATTATTTCATATATATTTAAAAAGAACACACACACACACACAAAGTGTAATTACTGTTACTTACTGTTGAGCTGCAGCATGGAGTCGTACACTTTGCACTGGATCTGGCCCGTGCTCTGAAACGCGCAGGACATCCACAGTCCTTCGTACATAGATACCGCCGTGATGATGTTTGAGCCAACAAAGGCTGACATCTTCCACTGTGGCAAAATGGTGCCGACTATCAATCCAATCACGCCCAGGAGAGCCAGAGCGAAGCCCAGAATCTGAAGACCCTTGTTTGCCATTTCGACGATTTTGTTTTCCTTCTCCTAAGTTGGGGTTCAACAGCAACAAAAAGCCAAAGACGTCCACCTGCTGCGAAAAGTCCTGTTTCTTTAAAAATCCAACAAGCAAAACAAAACTCTACTTGCTTCTTACAAAGTTATGTCCCTTTTAAAAAATATATATATAGGCTATATATTAAAAAAAAGGTCCTTCGCTTTCTGCAAATGAAAGAGTAGCACACAGAAGCGATATGTCGGCTTAAAAACTCTCTCGGTAAATGCTCGCGCACCTGTTCTTATGCCGCACCTTAACTAGGAAGAGGACAGCGGGAGCGAGCTTTTTTAGGCGGTTTCTTGGGCAGGTGGGCGGGGACGCGCACGCAGTTTCGACTCATCGGCGTAAGAAAGAACACCTGAAGTTTCGTGATGTAAGCGTTTCCTGGTAGGACACAGGGGAGTAATACTGATACTAGACCTGGTTTGATATGGTTTTGGAGCAGAAAACCTCTAGTAAAAACAGGCAAATAAAACTTCAACATTTCGTCTCACACTTTCGATACCTTTCTAAATTAAAATGATTTTGCTCAGTGCATTCTTTCTAATGATACAAAACAAAAACGAGTCTTTATGTGCTATCATTCAGTTAAATTACGTCAGGTTCACTTTAAGATAAAACTTAACGTGAACACACTTTGCAATTAGCTCACGTTCCCCAGGTGAAACCGGAAGCCTGATGGTAAACAAGTACTAGATGCAGATCTTTCAACCGCGATATTATGCAATAGCAAGGTTTCTTTTTATAGTTGTGATAGAGTCAAATGTGTGGCTATGAATTCAACTTGAGTGACTCATTTACGTGGATTTATGCACGTGTTTAAATAAATGACTAATACATTTACATGAAAGCTGTTATTGGCTAAAAGAAACTCCAGAAAGGTTTTTTTAATTTGTGTTTACAATTTTAGTTTATTTAAACTCCAGGATTGAAACTCAGCTGGTGTTCTAACCCAGAAGGACATCAAATGTAGTAATGCAGCTAATTTAAATTAACCCTAACATTGCTGCTGATATAAATTGTCACATTTCCAAAGGAAAACTAAGGAAAATATGTCTTAAGCTCTGGATTTCAGCTTGGCCTAGTTATATGTTCCTGATCTGCCGATCACTGATCATTTGTATGTTGGAACAGTTTTTTTATTATGAGCAATTGTCATTTCCCTTTTTTGAGACTTCTCAGTGCTGCATCATTAAATACAGAAGAAGAAGAAGAAGAGAGGACAAAAGAGAACTCCTCTCTGTGAATCATTGTTGAAACATTTCGAAAATGTTCTAGTCAGCTGTGGAGAAGTTTAAAGCAAATGTCATGTATTAAAGCAATATTCAAAGCTTTAAACAATCTTTCTTCATTAAATCCATTATATGAGAATCAAAAGAGGTTGACCCAATTGAAAACCTAAGACATATCCCTCTAAAATGAAAAACCAGGACAGGAAATAAGCTTTTCAAGGCAGGAGTGCATCATGATGTCCTGTCAAGGGAGGAGGGAGTTGAATACTTATGCATGCCACACTTTTCAGATATTTCTCGTAAATTACCAGAAATATCGGAAATTTTGAGGCTAAGTAACTCATAAGTGGAAATATCAAGATCTTAGTATCGTCTCGGGTTAGAAATGCGTCATTTTTGAGTGTACATGATTTGTTAATTGCTTGTAGGCTGATGCATTCAACATAGGTTTTCTAGTGTATTGGCTGTTAAGTAAAAAGGGTGTTGTAATTAAATCCACATTTAAACCCTAAGCTGAATTCTTTTTATGTTTTCAGGACTTATTATTTTTTTATTATCATGTCTTTCCGCGAAGACCTATTTCTCTTTGATATCAACAGATGCTGTTGATCTGAAACTGTTTAATCAGTGTTGTAAACTGAAACCTTTTTTTTATGACCTGGTTAGATCTTCTGTCATCAAATGACACAATATTAAAATCGTCAACAATCATATGTCATTTTATCCCGACTGAGCCTTAAAACAAGTTCAGTTCATACTTAACACTTGCTCAAATGTTATCTGTTGCAATCCAAAATCCTCAGTAATAATTGCTATTTTGCTACGTGTGTTGTGTTGTTGTTGTTTTTTCATTCAGCAGTTCTAACATAATTTCCCTTATGTCAGAACAAGCATCCATCTGAAATGGCTAGAATAGTTTGAGGAGATATACATGGTAAAAACATTTCCTTCTGTCTCTGGTGTGGGAACAGAGACGTCTAAGTCACAATGGAGGCTGATTCAGTTAGTTCACTGGTCGAACTGGTTTCATCGGGGTCCCGCTTTTAACCAATCAGTTTTTGGAAAACACAGAACATGCCTTCCACTCTCCAGTTCTGAGCACTAGCAACGACAGCATGCATGGACTTGTCAAATTCTTTCTTTCTTTCTTTTTTTTTTTTTTTTTTGTTGTTCCACATTCTTTGCAAGAAAAATGCTGGGTTTCAGCTTCCATAACACCCCAGTTGTTGTTGTTGGTTTTTTTAGGCTGATACTGAAGCCGCTCTCTGAGTCATCACGCAGCACAGACACACGGAGTATGTAGTAAATGTTTTCTCCTTGCCGCCGGTTTCTCGTGTTGTCACGTGAGTCATCTCAGGCGAGAGAGACGACAAGGAATGGAACAATTTAAATATGCTTGTTCCTGTCTGGGGCGTGTTTCCGGATCAGCTGTCTCTGTTCTCTCCAACCGTTTCGACAATACCAAGCGGAGCACATTTGAATAAAGTTGTGACCTAGTGTGTAACTTACTCTGAAAGTGACTCACCCTCTAAAGGATCAGTTGCTCCTTTGTGACAGGGATTCTTTTTTTTAAATGTTTGATCATTTTTGGTGACGCTGAATCCGGGGTACATTTTTGTAAAAGTTCATTATAAGCCTTAACCCGTTTGAAATTGTTGGCTTTGACATGTTGAGGTGTACAATTAGCAGTTAATTACTTTTTAAGACTTTCACTTTGCTTTGGATTAAACCTCACAATCTGACAGTGCTGTAATCTTACCTTGTAATGTAATCCTTTAATCTCAATGTACATTTTGTATCATCAAACTACAGAGCATGTTAGGGAAGAACGGCTAAATAGGGACAACTCTGAGGTACAATACTGCCACCTACAGGAGACCATGGGTATTTTAAAAGCCATACAGACCAAGTTACTCGGTTTATGTTCTTTAATTTTGTTCTAGAAAGAGTGTTTATAAAGTGACAAGTTCAAAACGACTTTTCTTTGATCTGCATTGTCTCCAGAAGGGAGCTGGAAATGTATTATTATTGTTTAGTTTGGTTTTTTTTTTTCGTTTTTTTTTAAATACCAAAATAATTCAACAGAAAATAAGTAAACTTCTTCCATGGTTATCTCAGTACTATGAAACAACTGTGGAGTTACGTGGAAAGGAAGGGAGCATATGAGAGAGATTAAAGAGGGCTCACATTGTTAAGTGTGACTTATATTTATTTACTTTTTTATTTTTTGTCCTTGACTGATAACTTTCAGATATTCAGACATAATGTGTTATGTGTTTCCTTTCATAAAGAGCTAGGCTATATTCAAAGACTGCTACTTTCTCAGACAAACTTTCACTTCTGGATTCCTTTTTGACACTTCGAGGAAAGAATTAGACACCAGAGCTCCATCCCAGCTTTAGTCACTTTTGTTTTAGCCTTTTCATCATCACAAGCGCTGACACTTGTTCATAGTTTTGGTATTTAGTACCTGCAAACATTGATGATCTGCGATTGATGCAGGAGTAGACAGAAGATTAATGGCTTCTGGTGCAAAACATAATTAACACAAGGATGCGATTTGTTTTCGTCAAGTCAAATTTAGCATATAGGTTCCTATAAAAAAAAAAAAAAGAAAAAAGCATAAACACTCTGAGAGTAATTGGTTCCCCCAGCTTTCCAGGCAACTATATTTGGTTTAACACTGTAATCCTTATTTGCTGCATTAGGAAACATAAAGCTCCATTCAGTCCGCCCGTGGACCGCTTCGCTCTGTGTGGGTTTACTGCGAATAATCTCATACAAATGCACGAGTCACGCTTCCACGAGATTATAGATGGCACAGCGAAGTACATAAGGAGGATCAGACGAGGAAAAAGAGCGGCTGTCTGACCCCGACTGAGGTCACGTCTCAAAAGGGGGAAGTCGATGTAAAAGCGGCAACAGCCCAAGAGCTCGCGATAATCTGTCACATCACATGCGGCTCAATTTCAGCTCGTTCTGCGGAAAGACTTGAAGCATAATTATCCTGCCTGTCAAACATCGATTTGCCATCGTTGTCACCGAGCGACTAGCGTCTAATCGACTGGCGTGCCGCAAAACACAGATGTAAATGGAGCCGTTCATCCGTCTTATACTTTCTGCTCAAACAATTCTTTGAAAAGAGCCGCGGCTGCTCGGTAGATGAGATAGATGTGAGCTCATTAATCCTAAATAATCCCAAAAAAAGTCCCAAACAAACGATGCAGAAATAATTCTATACCCTCCTTTTCTAATCGCTTCTGCAACTTGTGACTACTTATCTGACCACCATAGTTAAAGGGTGGGTCTGTAATGACATGTGTTTTTTTATTATAATTATTAATTTTAGTATTCTATGAGTATATTTTATGATATGGTGAGTTGGTAATAATTTGTTTTAATTGGAATATATGATGTATACACTTCAGCCTACAGCATGTCTATTACAACCACATATTTAGGTTTAGATGTTTAATGATTTCCTAGCACTGTCCCGCCTCACAGAAGTAGTGCAAAGGCTTTATTCCCCTCTCCCACCCCCCCCAAAAAAAAGATAATGCTGGTATGCTCATGCTTGTAAACGCAGTTTGCTTTGAACAAAACAGAATAACTTAAAATCCCATTGCAATTTATCCAACAAGTTCCCTGAGCTGAAATGACCAAGCCGTCGTTAGTATGCTTTCATAAAGCGGGCGCAGAAGAGTCCTCCATTTTGCCGATTGAATTTACGTCATGCAAATGGGAAATGATGGCGCCACAACACAACAGTGCTACTGTGTATTAGATTATGTATGCAGGGAAATGTCAACATTATGTACTTCTTATCCGTGTTGATGTTGTCGGCATGCGATGCATCAGTGAGGCCTCTGAAATAATCCACGCTTATTCTCTGCCTAATCTCTTATGGCAGATGTTTTTTTTTTTAAAACAGGTAGAAGTTGTGAGAGCGTGCTGATCTGCGGTTCCCTGCAGATCCCTGGATAACTCGGCTCAGTTTTAGGGATCACGAGAGGTGTTTTGACCTGCCAGAGGTTTATACCTGTTGGCACAAATACAGCTAGAGGCATTGAGCCTGCCTGCCTCTCGCTGCGTGTTTTTGCCCCTTCATGTTTTATGTTTGCATGCTTTAAGTGTGAGACAGCCCCACAAAACACTTTTTTTTTTCAGAGAAAAAATATAGAGCTGAAGTCAAAAATTGAAAACATTAACCTAGTTTTTTTTTTTTTTTCCAACTCAGATGCGTTTAGTTTGTGTTATATAAAGTATTTCAAGATGCTTTTAGGGAAATATTTCATGTCAAAGCCATTTTTTCCCCAGCTCTTACATATTTCTCATTTGTCGTGACACCGTGGAAGTAAAGTTTTGTGTAGGCCAGACTAGAAGTCAGAGATGAACAAATTCAAATATCTACGCTACAAAACGACAAAAAAAAAACAACATATGCATAAAACCAATAAAAATGTCTTTAACCCCTTTCACAAAATACTTCAGTGTGGAAACCCTCCAGGTGTCTCCATGTGTTTTGTGAGTATTGAAGTCATCATCACATCATTATAATAACAAAAAAAGCTGCTTAAAGTATAGCACTCTCTAATGTATCAGTCACTCTTAAGAGCAATACTATATAAATATTTCTGTTTCTGTGCCCATTTAATGTTTCCTAACCTGCTGCAGTAGTTAAGACTTTTAGAACCAGCTTTGCTAGTTCTGTATCCCCCTGAAATGGACCAGAATCACATGAAAGTACAATTTTGGTGACCTTTTGAAAATTCAAACAATAATGTTTGACCTGCCTGTCATCGGTCAGCTGGCATCTCCCACCTCTGTTACAGATATATCTCCCTTCTCTTCCCATTAGAAGTATTAGACTCTTGGATTATATCTTTTTTTTTATTTCTTCGGCTGCAGGGAAAACTAATAAAATGTTAGGAAAGCCCCGAAAAGAATAAGACAAAAAAAAAATGATCACAAAAAGTTACAATCATACAAATATATGTTAATTTATTGATTAATATATCAGAATAAGACATTTCCCTTTAATTCGTGTAGAGGTTGTAGAAATGTACACAGGTCAAAGTGGAGAGAGGGTGAATCGAGGGCTTGTCTCTGTAGATACTGAGAGGGAGTCATCCTTAAAGAGCCAAAGTATGCATGCTTAAAAAAAAACACAGAGTCTGGAAAATTGTTAGATAGCCTTATGGGTTTGCTTGATCTCCTTGAGTGCAGGCTGGTAGTTCTTGTTGCATATTGCTGGTCTTCGGTTTTTGCTTCTCTTTCACTGAAGAGTGTTCAAGAAAGCCGGTGCACGAGGATCGTTGGCGTGTCTTTGGGCTCTTGGCGAGAGCAGTCCAACGTGTGGCTTAATCCCTGGTTACACTCGCGAAGCATCTTAGCATCTCTAACCACAGCCAAGGCCTTTTTAAGAAGGAAAAACAAAACAAATGTCATGGCTTTCTTTGTTGGTTTGTTGAATAAAAAAGTAGGAGTTAGTGTTTTTTTGGAAGACAACACGATCGGTCTGAGAGAGCGGGAGAGAAGTCAAACGTCTGTAAGGGGGGCGGTGAGGGTAGGGGGCCGTTAGGGCAAACGCCCGCAGTGAGGCGAAGCATTGCCCCCACAACAATGCATCACTCACTTAACACACAGCTTACCCACGCGGCGGAACTCGCTTTGGATTCGTCTTCGCTCAGGATTTCATACAATTGTGGATACAACAGTGCTGACCGAACACATTAAACACGTTTATAAATGATAGGAACGCACCGAACAGGAGCAGCTTTCCTGCCTTCCGCTGAGAGATTTGCATTACCAGAGGCAAATGAACAAATAAACAAACAAACAACCTTTTAACAGAAATGACAACACGCATAAGCTCATTTCAGAGAATTAAAAAAAAAAAAAAAGACAGAGAAAAAGCACACCAGATATACAAACACTGTATTATTGACAGAACAAGCAGTCCATTCATTTTACACATTAGGACAGATGTTGTTGCCCAGAAGCACGCTTTTTTAAAATTTTTTATCTCAAACTGAGATTCCACACATTTTGAAAATTCCTAAGTACACTTACAAGAATAAGCAGAAGCAAACCTGCAGCAAAGTCTCATCTACGACTTTGAATATTTAAAATTCCCAATTACACCACCCGTGACAATGTGTCAGGACTGATTATTTCTTTGACATCCAGGTCATTTAATTGGCTTTATCTGCCCTCTAAGTATTTTTGTCACCATACAATGTTATCATTTTTGCTGGGCATTTCTCCACATTGCCTTTCACTTCTCTCTTCCATGAAGTTTTCTCCTAAATTTCAGTAAATAACTGCTGTTTGTAGCATTAGTGACACTTTAGGATGAAATCAAGTGGCTTTATTGGACAGATTTAAAATCAACATGACTTTTTGATGTTACGCTGTCAAACTTGCTCTGTTTGTGTGTAATTCCGATGACAGACATTTCTCAGTGCAACAGAAATGAACCCGTCCTTTCATAATTAGGCCATTAGAGGGAGCTGTAGTCGCACATACTTTTTACGCTGTAACTGAACTGCGTTGTGACAGAAGTTCTTGCAAAAGTCTAATGAAAGTGACTATTGGACCATGTGTCCACAGAGATGAGCTGCTTTTTTAATCACAAGTGCCCCGCGGTACATCCGGGCATAATGGTTTCTCATGAGCTTTGAACGACTCACCCAAAAGATCCTTGAGAACATTAACAGTCTTCTTTTTTTTTTTTTTTTTTTTTTTCAGTGCTTGAAATCAAAAACATGCATAGCTGACACCGGTTTCAGTAGGTGCACCAAAAGCACCGCGGTATTCTGACGCAACGTTGTGTGATCGGAACGTCGGGTTGATTGTTTTCGATGAACTTCGAATCAAAGACCTGACTGTCTTTTAAAAAGGTTCTCTGGTTGTTCAGTGCAATACAGCTTTGGGTTCTCAAGCACCTCTGATGAATCGACGCCGTGTGGCGTTCATTATTGCCCGTTAGTCCCGTCGTACGGTGATGAAGTCAAAATGTTTTAAGAACCCTGTCGAGGTGATGAGTTGAACCTCAGATAGCTTAAGTAATTCCCATTTCTTCTAAGGTGCAACATGCTCCTATTTTGAAATCTTTAAACATTTTTCCACCATCTGTTTTTTTTTTTTTTGTTTTGTTTTTTTAAAATTTGCAATAGATAAAGAAACTCACTTTTGATTAAATGTTTTGCTGCTTTTTGAGTTGGAGTTTATTCATTTCTTGCTTTATTCAATCTGTTGATGACTGCCTCACTCTTGTGCCCCCTTTCTTTTTGTTTCGTCCTCCCATTACTCATTGACGCACGCAAACACGCAACCACACGGAGCTTTATAAAGAAGCTGTAAGTATACGCCTACACAGGCAACATAATGTGGAAGAGAGAGTTAATGGGGTGTAGATGCTGCTGTTCAGGAGATGAAAAGCTCATGTGTGGGCATACGAACTAAAGTGTTTTTGTTTTCCTTGTTAACACCTCACTGTTTGTTTTCGTCCAGTTAATGTACTTTCGCTGTCAGATCTCGTCAAACCAAAAATATCGTCTTAATACTCCAGCTGTTTGGTTTTTTTTTTTCTTTCTCACCTACAACACCATCCCATCTAAAAACTTTCAACCTTTTCCCTCCTAAACGCTCTCTCTCTCTTCTCTTACTTTCAGTTTCTTTTCGTCTTCCTGACATTCTCTGTTGCCGTCTGTCTACTTACAAAATCACCGATAAACAACTTACTGCCGCGTTCTTCGCTCTTGCACAGTTTAGGACTCGCTGTTCTTTAGGGTTTGGCATGCTTCCCAGTAATTGCACGTCCAAGCCGCCGCCGCTTTAAGGGCGTGCTCACGTACCTGTTTGCCTTGTTTTTTAGGGTCAGCTGCAGCATTCAACTAACTTCAGTTTCATTTCTTCCCAACAGGTGGTGATAGTGTGCCAATTCCAAAAACAGAAGAAGAAGAAACTGTGCGATTTCACACCACTGATATTGAAGGTTTTGTATTTTTTGTCCTCAGTGTGACAAATCATAAGTGTTAAAAATATCCGAACGCATAATTTTCTTTTAGAGCATGCAAATTCTTTCGTTGTAGGCAATACATTTTAAGTAGAAGTTTTGTAATTGTATACAATTGTGGAGCCATTAAAATTGTTAGAAGGCAGTATGTATATCTTCGAAAGACGAGTAGGGCTATGAAAAGGGATATATGAGTTTAATCTCGTAATTCTGAGTTTAATCAGGCACCTGAGAAAAGATTTTTTCAGTCCCCTGATCTTCCTCCATATATGTCACACAAGTTTTTGTGGTGAGGCAGATATTTAAGTAACCATGAAGCAAATACTTCACATTGTATTCTAAATTCCTAAGTTGCATGAAAACCAATTTCAACCTTTCTTGTAATTTGGACTTAAAATAATTCTTTATGTCATTATCAACTTTGCCACCAAAATCCAATATGGCTGGCCACACTTAGGCGATTACTGGGAAGAAAATGAGTAAATTTCTCCAGTTTTTCATAATTACAAGTGTAATAATAAAGTTGGGCGTCATCACACCTGTCGTCATGCTAATGTAACAATTTGTGTTTAGTAAGAACAGGGTGTGGTTTTGTAGTTGCTGTAAGCTTTTTATTCCTAATACAACTGGCAATTGTTCCCTTCTAAAGAGAAATTACAACCATATTTGTTAAGTTGTTTTTTTTTTATTACCTTGAGTCAATTCACTCTTTTGACAATTTTAAGGCCCGTTTCCTACCTCCACCTTTTCCACTTCCTACCAGTAAGAAAACTGCTTCATTAAAAAATATTTTAAATTATATAAAACGCTCAACTTTCAAGCACAAGACAATAAACTGAAAACAATAAATTACCGATATTAAAACAAACTCTAATTTCTGTTTTGACCAGTTGACTATATTATACACCCTAATCAAATGAAACTGAATCAAAGTGAGCTCCCTGTGGCAGAGTATTGGAGTCCTATGACCATATTTTTTTACAGGTAACTGGCAGTACACACAAAGAAAAACCCTTGTAAACTGCAAAAGTGGCAAAGGAGTGAAATGACCAGCACCCATGTGCTTCCACATCTTTGCTCTGAGTCTGAAAGTTATATAAAGTTATATGGAAGAAAACATATAACTTAACTGAAATGAAATTCATTTAATCATCCTACGCTGAGATCCATAATAACTCAGAGTTAATGTAAAAAGAACAGAAAAGAATTAGCTGGATGCTAACTGCACCTTATCAAGCAAAGCAAATTGTAAACAACCCCCTACTCCGTGTATGTAATTATCATATTTATCGTTGTAGTGACTCTGTATGCACGGAGAGTAAAATTTTGACTCTAAAAGAATCTTTTGATGTCACTGCTTTGTGCCTCCAAATACTTTCATATCTCCAGCTTGTGGGCATCTTAGAAATATACAACCGTGAGCTAACCGCTGTGCGAACACTTTGATATTATACAGTGGTTGGTGATGCACAGCTAGAACTCAGTTTGAGTATGCTAAATTCCCCAGAGGGAGAGGGAGTTGTGTTCAAAAATAGAGATTGGAAAGGTCTGTGCCGCTGTATTTGCCACATGGTTAAAATATCCCAGTGCTAAGCGAAGGACTGTTTTCTTGCAAACACTCCCAAAAAATGCAAAGACTTCGCAAACGGGGAGGGTTGAGTGAAGCCCTTCGACTAATTCTCTCCGACTACGCTCCGTGTCATACACTGAATGCAGTGCCTCTTTGTCTTGTCTCACGTTCATTGTCATATCTACGTGCTGCAAGTCGAACCTCCTCTGCTTCCTCTGCAGCATAACTTCCTTATCGACATTCCCCACGAATGCACCTGCTAATCCTTCAGGCTTCCCAACGAACCGCCAATACATCTTTTGCAGTTTCCCTTTTGTTTATTCCAGACTTGCTTTCACCCTGTGTAGTGCACATTCATAAGCCTCCTATGTCACATTCCGTAACCCTTCATCACATTCATTTACCACCTTAGACACATAACGAGCATCTTTTTCGTGTTTGTTTTCTCTGCACTTTCCACTCGCCAATTTTCCTGGCAAAACAAGGTTTCGCGTGAATGTCGTGCAAAAGCATTTGCTGATGACTCTGCTTTTATAGCCTAAAGCGCCTAAAAAAATATAAGAAAAGTTGCTCAATTGAACGAAATACATCCTCAGTGTGATGCGCCGAGGCGGACCTGAAACAATGCTATTTTAAATCGTGCGTCGGACAAGAGTCACTGCGAATGGTTCACAAGACAGATGAAGTATCACTTACTCACAGGAGCCGACGTATCGAAGACACAACGCTGAGCTTAGTGTGAAGGACACAGAGGATGCTACCCCACATTTCCTCCATCTATCCCCCTGCTCAAGCTCTCATTCACTCTTACTGTCCATCTACACACAATCCACTCGCTGGGGTTAAAACACTGTCACGCCAGGACATTCACTCAGACAACTCCATCTTTTTTTCTTTTCCCCCTTTCCTTTTTTTTTTTTCAGGGCAATTCTTCCAAGGTGATTTGATAAAGCGAGTGAGTGGATAAGCTGCCAGACGTCCTCGGAATAACAAGTGCTCCGGCTCATAGGCTGCGTGGCTTTGATGTTGGGCTTCAAACCTGGTTTTATGCTGACAGCAGATGCTGACTGAAGTATACATTACTGCACCTTTTTCCATGCGTCTGAACTCAGATCCGCCCCGGGTTTAACTTTGCGTCCCGGACGGTTGCTCGTTTGTTGTCTTTGATGAGCGCGCGCTGTAATTAGCGATGGTGTGGTAGCGATCACAGGAAGGACGGCGTTTTCCTCTTTTATTATTTCTCTGAATTTAAGTTTTTTATATATATATATATAATTTCCTTGAGAAATACTAATTGAATTGTTTACATTTTCGTCATGTTTTTAGTTTTTGCTTTATTTTGTTCGTGTTGTATTTTTTTTGTTCTGTCTGACTGGGATTGGTTATAGCACCTTTTTATGTTGTTTTAACTCGAGTACACAACAATTATATCGTCTGTCTTACATTTGACAGGCTGAAGTCATCATCAGTTTGAACTTTTAGAAGATAAACAGAAACAACAAGAAAAAAAACAAACAACCTTTGACAACAGGTTTTAGTTTTCGATGCGATAAACTTGCTTTGCTCACGTTGGCGTGCTGGTATGACCTGACTCAGGCTTCCTGCTGATTGCTTTCCCCTCTGATCCGTTTCATCTCGATTTAAGCTTTAGAGGACCCTGGTTATTACTTTAGCTGGTGGGCAGATGGTGGGTGGAGAGCTCGGGTGAGGCAGAACCACGCTGTCACCAACTTTGAGGCTCAAAAGGATCTCCCCATGGGTTAGGATTATGACGCTGAGTCAGGAGGGAAATTTGTTAGGGTTGAACACTGAGCACAACAGAGCGAATAGAAAAAGAAGCTTGAGTCTGGTAGGAAAATAAAGAGACATGTGAATTATGACGTCACAGGAGACATAGTGAAAGAGAGAGAGACACATATATGAGGAAGTTGGGTGGGTTGTTACAAACCCGGGGCTTTCTTTCTGTGGCTTCAGGTGAGGGCGGGGACTCCTCTCTCTCAGGCCTTCTGCTGGCTCTTTAACTCTCAGCATCAGGAAGCGCAACTCTGGGTCACGGTGGCCGGCAGGTGCTGTTTCCTCAGCCACACTCAGTGCATTATGGGCAACTGAGTTCCCAGTGTCACTTCCGCCCTTTTGTCCCACCCTCGATCTCCTGTGCTATGAGGCGTCCGCCTGGGGAGACTCTTTCCGTCCATTCTTGAGCGTCGGTGAGTCTGACGTCTTCGCTGTCTTCCTAGGAGGACTCACCGGTTCGCTGGCGAGCTCGTGCAGCGACGGCTCCTTATACATTGCGACTGTGTTAAGAAATAGCGATGTGTGTTAAAAACACATACTTGCAACAAGAATCAAAAAAAAAACATCCAAGACACAAACCTTCTATGACTTTCGGTAAGAAATGTGCGGCCCCCTTGGTCTTCTTCACCCGGTTGCCCTTCATGATGTGGCCGTCCCTGTTAATGCCGATGTACCAGGAGCGTCCGGACTGGGTCTGGCGGTAGAGCATGGACGAGTACGTAACGTAGTAGTTCTCAAACACGCTCTCCTTGAACTTACACTCGGGAGTGAAGTGTTCCTAAACGAAAGCAGAAGGAAGGAAAATCGTGTGGAGAGGTCATAAGAAACCTGGATGTTTTCTTTGAATTGCATTCTGTTCTTCGTGCACTAGCATTGAGCTCTTGTACAGTAGCATTGTTCTTTTCAACTTGTTTTGTAGTTTCTTTGAGTCTCAGTTCGGCTGTTTAGTGTTAATTATTCATCTCCCCTTAGTTTACCTTCTCAAGCAAAATTTTAAAATCATACAAACTTCTCGCACACAGCAGAAAAATACCCAACTGAAACTTTCCTACCCGCTCTGTACGTCTTGGTCCGGTTAGTTTTCCATTTTATCACTAAAACGTTGTCATTACGCTCATTTTGAGCTTCTTTTTTCACTTTGGCCTCGTTTCAACTGCACATATTACGACGGAGTGGATCTTTGTGAAGAAAATTGTTCGCTATTCTTCTCAAACAAACCCCATAAACTTTGCCTCCTTCCCAATCTTATTTTCATTTCTGTTCACTTATTTAAACAGTATGTGCTTTTAAGAAGCAGGAACGCGGAAAAGCGGAAAACAGACAAATGCAAAATATGGAGCTTTAGAAAAACAATCTACAGCAGATAAATCTGGTCTGAAAGTTATGTCTTTATAAGTAGGCTGCAGTCCAGCAGAAAGCTGATGCAGAATCTGAGAGGTGATCATTTACTGTATGCCAAGTTTTCAACTAATGGTTCTTTGGAAACATCCTGTTGGTGATAGAATGCTGTTTTGTGTTTGCCAAATTATATAAGTCTACAAACCATTTTTTGGGATGGTTTGTGGATTTAATTAAAGAAATGGAAGCAATTGGTGTCTTTGTGACTGCATACAAATCTAAATTAAAGCTGGATTTTTTTTGTTTTGTTTTTTGCTACAGCTGCAGTTGTGTCAAAGTTAAACAGCTTTTTGTTTTTAAAGACTCCCTGAGGCTGAAGCTAACTGTTCATAAAAATCCAGATAAGTTAAAGTAGTTGTTTATTAAAATAGAGATATGTTATATATATTTTTTGACACATGCATCTCAAGTTTTATTTAAAATGTCCACATGTATATATTATTTGGGCATTTCTTGATTTATTGAATCATGGCAAGTTTGGCTTTCCATACAGGTAAGGTATTTTAGGCTGTCTCTACTGTCTACGTGCCATTTTAAGGCGGACCATCATTCTCTGTTTTGGTCAGAGTTTGGTTACACCTTCACATCTTTTCAAACAAACCAGAGTTTCTAGGCAAACAATTAAAGTGGACTAAACATGACTGGAGTTGGAGGGCCCAGTTCTGAACGCCCTGCTACCAACATGAACCTCGCTAAATGTAAAGATATGAGGAATAGCTTCACATTTCTGCACATTTTAGGGGTTTATTTATATATTTTTGGATGAATTTAGTTAATTATTTTACTGAATAGGCTGTAGGTACATTGTGCACCACAAATTATCTTCAGTGCAATTTTTAATCAGGTAAAAAAAAAAAAACCCTGATTAGCCTGAACTTTGTGCCTGACAGAATACACATGAGGCACAAAGTAGAAAATATTAATGAATAAGGCTGAAATTAATAATCATTCCCGATACTCGTAAAGTTTTCATCATATCGACATGCTTTCAATGACTCACGAAGAAGAAAACCGAGCAAAGCTTTCTGGAAGTACGTTTCCTTACAATCGTGATTTGCATATTTTGACATAATCATTTGGTTATAAAAAGTTGTTCCCAATTCAATTAGCTGATTAAGATGATCCATGAATCATATCCTGGGCTGTATCCTTGATTGGTCTTGGCTTGCATTGTCCCTTTTTAAGCAGCTTTGGACGGACGCCAGAACAGTAAATGTTGATGTAAATGACTGAAATTAAAACACTTGGCAGGTTGGTTTAAAGCACAGCCTGGTGGCTCGTGATTTCGGACACTGGTTTAAATTAAAATGACTGCGGGCCGCTGCACTTCCGTTCGGTATTCAGAAACAAATTTTACTCCATTCACCATATATCTAATCCATCGCGGGAGGAGCATAGATGCGGCGGAAGGGCGGTGCTGTTGGGCAAGAGACATTTTCCATTTTGGAAACCGTCGCTGCATGCGCGGTCACACTCATGACCGCCTTAGAATACCCCGCACGTCTTCGGATTGCACCACCTCGATGCACAGTCCAACTTCACGCAACTGAAATCCATCATTTTCCAGTCACCCAAAAGAGAATTAATAGAAAACTAACTCTTGGGTTCTGTCAGGTTTTTTTTTTTGCCTTACTGGCCAAATGTAAAGAGGCAGAATAAAATCAAGTTAGCAGAACTTGGACCAAATCCAGTCACAGTAACTGATCACGTTCCAGCAGCTGTGCCCCCCTCCTTTTCTTGTCCTCAACATAACGGCTACCGAACCCTGCATAATGTTGACCGGTGATATTAACCAATGGAGACAGACATACATCTCTCTTAGCCTCCATCAGGGTCTCGACAGGGTCCTTCCTCTGTCAGGGAGCAAAGCCAATCTGCTGGATTGATTAAGTAAGAGCAGCAGGGCAGAAATGGCTGAGTACAGAATTTCTCGGAGAGTCGGGACAACACGGGAGGCCTGGAGGCTCGCAGCTTGCTACAGACAAGCTTTAATAAAGAGCCGGAAGGAGACCGAGATGCCAGTTTCACACCTATCACGGATCTTCCCTTTCTCCTTCTAAAAGGAAGCATCCCTTTTCTTTAGGTCCGCTCTCCAGTTATTTCTTTCCTCTCACTGAGGGGAAAAGATAAAAAAAATTTTTTTTAAAAACTACCCTTAACCCAACAAATGCCATCATTGCCCTCACATGGCAGAGCTATATAAAGATCCCCTGACAGGTTTGATATCTTCTGCTGCGCTAACACAGAGGATGGGATCGATAGATGATCCGCTTCATTCATTATTAATCACGCCAGAGCGAGAAAGAGGATTAGGAAGCGCAGGAGCCAGAGGGGAAAGGTAGGAGAAACAGGAAGGAGAGCAGAAGATCACTCAGAGGGGACTGAATGGGGTTTCTGGATGAGGAAGTGAATCAAAGTAAAGAGGGATCTGCTTCTATGCTGGGACTGAGAGCTGGAGTGCTGGTGCAATGAGGCCCCCGGGGGCCCGGGATCCAACACTTATGTAGATCTGTGACAAAAAGACACTTTTTAAGCACAACCTATTAAAAAAAAAAAAAAACTGAAAGAAATAAAGAAAGAAGTTCTGGTTAGAACATCTCTCCCAAGACACCATGGTGTAATGCTCTACAATCATTTCACTGAAAGAACAGAATAGAGTGAATTCAGTTTGACAAATCGTGTACATCTTACACCTTTTAAATTTGTAAGTGAATTAATTCTGTTACAAGTCGGTGAAATATTTATAGACTAAATGGAATTAAGTTTGTTTGTCTTTTGTGTGTCTATGTGTTGCCTTGTGATGTCATGGCGAGCTGCTCCCCCGATTCTCACTCAAAGACCAACTTAAGACGATTGTAAAGCCGGAAAAAAAAAACCTTTTTGGTTAGGGGTGCAAACAGTTAATTGACTTATGATTGTTGATTAATAATTTATTAGATTAAAATTTGTTTCAATCAATTAACTAATAATGTCCGCTTTGACCTTCTTCCAGTGGTCATCCTTGGAGCCAGATGATACAGAAATAAAGATGGCAGGACCATACCAGAAGGGAAAAGTGAAAGGGTCCAAGCCACGGTCCTAACAGAGTTCAATGCGGAATATAAAACGCCATTTATGTGGTTGAAATATAGACACTCAACCATCTCCTTAAGTTTCACAATGCTTTTTAAAATTTATTTGTATTTTTACTTTTTTTTTTTTAAATCCAGCGTATTATTAAAATGCTGCCCTTTATGTTATGGAAAGACGGTTGACCCTCTTCATACAAGAGAAAACTCAGGGTTGTTTTGTTTTTTTTAAGTAGCAGCTTATCTATTGATCTATCGATAAGATCAATCAACTTTAGGTTAACTCATGAGTCGTTGCGTTGCATCCCTAACTTGTTTTGGTAAAATTCATCAACGTATCTTCCTGAAAGCACACAACGCAATCCTACTGCACTGCTCTTTTACCTAAGTATCGCATTCAATTACCTATAGCAAGCAGAATAATTGTCCTTAAAGCACACAATGAGGATATCCCTCAAACTGGCTCAGATGAATTCCCGCTGACATTATGTTAAGAGTTACACTTTTTTTTTTTACAGATGAGGGATGAAGGAATAAATTAATATAAATTCTGGCTGCTTGGAATAGAAATGAATCAAAAACCTCTGTCTTCAAAGTGACTCGCGTAAGCCACTGTATTTCCTCCTGTATGCCTGGAGCTAAAAATGAACTTGAATGACAGCAGATGTGAAAGGTAATATCTGTCGTCCGTGCTGAGAATCCCTAAGACGGGAAGAACCTTTTTGTGATGCGGAGTATCGTCCCGACCCCCCTCCGCCCACACGCACCACCTCCCTCTTCATCCCTTGTGTCTGATTACATCTATTCTGCTTCGGAAAGCTTCGCACCATACAATGGAAAGTGTAGTTACCAACAAAGCGCCATTAGCAGAGAAGGACAGGGCACATTTCCCCCCCCAAAAAAATCTGACATCTTTTCCTAATTAGTGTATAATAAACAGGCGGGAGTGTGTTGCGTGTGACCGATGTTCTACATCTTGTTTACTTTGACTTCACCATGCTAGCATGAAATCAATGTAAATACGCCCTGAAAAATGCAACCCTTGCTTCTCCAATTCAAAGGGACATGTTTCTGCTTTCGAGATGAGCAGTTATTTGCAGTCCCCTGTGCGGACAGCAGGGGTCACAGGCTTTCTGTGTGTGTGTGTGTGTGTGTGTGTGCGTGTGTGTGTGCGTGTGTGTGTGTGTGTGTGTGGGGGGGGGTGTGCGTGTGTGTGTTTGACCGTCCCGTCAGCTCCTCAAGTAATCCGGGAGCTGCTGCTGTGAAATCTGCCCAGCTGCACCGAGCCGTCTCGTTTCTACTGCGGAGAGCGGAGCTGCTCTTTCGTTCATGTAAAGCTTGATGGGAGCAGCCCCCCCCCCCCCCCCCCTACCTCCTCCTCCTCCCGTGTTACGCAGACACACGGGCAGAGAGGGACGCCACCAGAAGGGCATGTTGATGATGGTGTTGCCGTTGAGCCACATGCAGACGCACAATAACACGCCACGTTACATAAGTCAGCGGGGCTGAGATGTGCTTATTATGAGGACTTTGCAGAGGATGAAACTGGGAGTTAATACCGTCCACGCGTGTTTGCTCCGGTCCCTGGCGCTACGTAAAACAAATTGTGCTCTCAAGACGTGAGCCGAGCGGATGATGATGTGCCGAGACTTATTGCTCAGCTTTGCAGATTGCTAGATGAAGATCCCTGTCGATACACTTCTGTTCAGAGCTGACAGTGACCGATGTTACTCCTTACCAACAAAAAACAAAAAAAGCTCCTCAGCTTTAAGTTTTCTGAAACTTTAGAGAATCCTGTCTATTTTTGGACAATTAGTTATTTCACGTCTCAGCAAATTGCATGCACCACTTTCCAATATAGCCCTGAGCAATTGTGGAAGTTAATACAAAAAAGATTATGAATGTACCATAAAGATTAAGCCTTGCAATCCCTTAGGTCTACTTTTATATACAGGGTTTCCTTCGTCATGTTTTCGTTACTCTAAAGAGATCTCAATTTGTTTTTGTTCTCTTGTTCTGATCACAAATTGACCTATACACATTATTTTTTTCTTGCTCACATTTTCTCCTCTTTTGTTACAAAAGCGTACAGACATTGAAAATCAAAGAAAGGACATTTGTCCCTCTTATGCCCTTTTACTTCATTTCTTTTCACATTTCCAATTTTCTTCCTCTGCTTGCAACACCGCGTTTCTCAAAACGCAGAAAACACCCATTTGTTTTGGCCTCTCTTATCTTCCTCCTATACATTGAAAGCAATTCAGTATGGTCATATAGCAAAATATTGTTTCTCCCCGTGGACATGAGTTTTGTACAGCTGGCACTCAAAATATAAATGCTTCATTTTGAGTTGGTTGGAGGGCAGAAATTAACCTCAATAGTGAATCTGGGCTAGAAGAGTTTATCATCTATAAACTGCCTTTAAAAAAAAAAACCCTAAAACCTAAAACATTGACTTTTAGAGGAATTTGTTCTCCTTCACTTCAGTTTAAGGTGCAAGTTGCCAACTATAGGGAACAATCTGTACAAACATTATTTTGTCCTAAGTGGAATTAAAGCTCTTAATCGTTGCTTGGCACATTTCAGAATATTTAACGCTTTTATTCCTTGTTGATATGTTTGATTTTTATTAAGTGTGAAAATTGTGTTGACATGTGGATTATGCCTCGACTGTCTTTGATTGCTGCTGCGCAGCACAACACTTCCTTGTTGCTCCCTAATTCCAGATTTGATCTTCATAAAATGGACAATCTCTGAAGTTGACATTAGCTTGTTAGAGTTATCAGCAGCCAGCGGTTCAGCAGTTACGAGATCCTCATAATATTTCCAAATTGTTTGTATTTCGTGTGTCACTCTACTATAGCTGTGCTTGGTGCTTCTTCAGTACGTCTGCTTTGTGTCGTTAGTTTATTGAGACGTCTTTGTTCACACGGCAAGATTTATAAGCTGATTTATGCAACAATGTTAGGGAAGCACCAATTATCAGGATGCGGTTTGAGCTAATCTTAAGAGGCATGACTTTCAGTGTGTGGTGTGTCAAGAGCGATCGGGTCTGGATGGAAGAATGTCGACACCGCTCCGATGTAAAATTGGGCTGACGGAAGATGTTGGCATGGTGGGCCAGAAGGTTTGGTGGATGTGGGAAATGTCTTTTTACAAACTATCACCATTGCATCTTCCCAGTCGGCCATGTTTGTTTAATCTGAACTCACGCTTGGACTCGCATCTGAATGCTGGTGAGCGGTGTGTTGCTCCTGTCATGTGGGTCGACATCACACACCGAACGACCAAACCTGTTGTACCTAAGAGTTTTCATCGCTGTGTGTGTCTTATCGGGCCTTTGGCTGAATTTGATTTGGGCCCCGGCCACATCACCACCACCACCAAAACGTGTTTCAATTCATGTTTGGTGGAATCTGTGAGAAGGACACACAAAAACTACGATAGGTTCACAATGTCCAGACCTTTCAGCATCCATTCCTGGTCTTCTCCCAATGAGCTTTTCAACTAACTTTGCAACCTCTGTCGAGTGAATTGTCTCATTTTTCTCTGAGTTCCCAAACTTATTTCTTTCCTTCATGGTTATCCTACTTGTCTTTTATAATATTCACCTCAACAATTCTACATATTGACTTTATTACATGGTAATAAAGATTGAATAAATAGACGAGTACAACAGCAGAACTGTGAAGTCGTTGTGCGCAGAGTGTATGACTTTGTTTGCTAAAAGCCATAATCTGCATGACTCAAAGTTCGAGTGCAACAACAAAACTGAGCCGAGCGCACGAGTCAGCAAAGAAAAACACGCAATTAATAATAAGGAACATCTGTGTAGAATAAGGTAATTTCTAGGAAAAAAAAAATACATGACTGAGTAAAACAAAGGGCTAAAAATACATCACCCAAGATGGAAAGCATGAAGACTGCAACCCAGACAAAACAAACATAGCAGCAAGGTGCTCGAAATCCTCCAGATCTAGGAATCAGTTCACAAGTTGCAAGGAGGCCTTCTTTACAGATCATGGTTGCAAAGAAAAGATTTCTGGAGCTGATAAAAAAAAAAGTTGATTTTTAGTTCTTATTAATTAGATTCTAAAGGTTTAAATGACTCGGTATTATGAAAACTAATGTTGAGGAACTGATGATATATTTAGTAAGTCACAAACAAATGAATAACACTGCCCTTCATTAAGCACATCTCTTAGTCTCTCCGTAAGGATTTTCCACATCTGGTTTCCATTCTAGCCGCGTGTGTCTTTGTTATTTTGACATCTCAGTTCTTTTTGGGTTTTTTTTTTTTACTTTTCCAGTTCTTGTTCACATTTTGCTAGGATTTTTTTAAGCTTTCTGTTTGAACCTGGTTTGTTGTCTCCATTACTTGCCTGTGCATGCATGTGTCTGCATCTATGTTACCACATCTAACAGATGCAGTTTCAGAAAACATCTTTTCCTGCAATGTCCCCTCTTCGTTCCCCCCTGTGTGCAGTGTATCAGTATATGAAGTACTATTGATTGATTTCTTCTGCTTGTTCAAGGCTGAAATTTTTGGCCAGTAAATCTGCGAGTAATGTGCATGAACGAGCAAAAAGTACAAAATAATTACTTATAACAAGAAAGAAAAAATGTTGTCAGTTGTCCTCATGTGCAAATAAATGTCAAATAAAATACAAAAAAATAGATGAAAACAGTTACTGCCTCTACTTGTCATCGAAATCACTGAAAAAAAAATATGGCTACATGAAATGAAACACCGTAAAAATGTGCATAAAGCGTGCTCTTTTTGCCGTGCCACGCCTATAAACTCAGCAATGCGACTGTGCATGAGAGGAATTTCTTTGTGAAAGGTCAGTGCGGGACGCAGTTTAACTACTGATTGTTTCTGAGGAAATCCCTGTTCCTGTCGGTTCACAGGCGCAAGCCACCACAGCCTATCCATGCTAAGCAGCTCCTCGCAAGATAAGGGAAGGCAGTGTGGTCTGTCCCATAATTCACTGTACCTCAAACACACACACGCGTACACACACACACACGCACACACGCATACCTCGATGTGCACTGGGTGTCTTTGTTTTTACACGGCAGGTTTATGTTTGTTAGTTTGTAAAATTTAAGGGTGGAAATGATCAGAATTAATTAGCTTGAATATATTCTCCCCCTTGAGCTTGGTCATGTGTTTTATTATTATTTATTTGACATCAATCATTTAAAGAAAGAGGTTCTCAATTAGTTTTGTGCATCCTTCTGGAAATAGAATAACTAATCACGATTAATCACTATGGTTAATTTTGCAAGCTTGACATGCTTTCAGAAAATGCTTTACTGTCTCAAGCCAAATTTTCAGTTTTCCAAGTTTTTGCATTCAGGAAGGTTAAAAAGAAGTCACTTTATTTCACATACATGTTACCTTGGTCTTACCCAAATTTCCATTTTTAAAGCAACATTTACCACCACTCTCCTTGCTCATCTTTTCACACGGGTTTGCGACTCTGTGTTGTCGACCGTGGTGCAACACGGTTGCGCTGCTGTAAACCAGGAAACATTTTGCGACAGAGAGCCGTTTAGGTCAAACGTGCCCTAAACGTTTCAGATTAATCGCACGGATTAACGTGTTGACAGCCCTAATCTAAAAGGTTGCATCGTCTTCCTTCCATTTCACAGTTGTGCTCCACGTTGTGTTGGTTGCGTCTTAAAATCCCACAAAAATGCAGGGAGTTTGTGATTGTAACGTGAGAAATTGGGAGAATGTGTGCTGTTGCCAACTGTGACACAACAAACGCTCCCCAAGGTCACAATGAAATCTGAAACGTCCATGAAACAGCTGCTTCATGTTTATTTCATAAAACATGTTTTTGCTGGCGTGATGTTGTGTTGTTGTTTTTTGTTTTAGTTTATTCACACAGCGTACCCAGTACTGTACAATGAGTTAAAACTAATACTTTTTACATTAGTTGTTGCTTCTTCTTCTTTTTAGAACAGAAAAGCATCATCTAACATCCATTTGTTTCACATTATCCTCCTTTCTTTTTTTTTTTCTTTCTTTTTGTTGTAATTTTGGACTGAGTGACATTGTCCAGCCGCCTCATGACCACACACAACATCACAGTCATTTTAACTGAAAGTGTTTTAGTTCTCATCTGGCTTTTATTTCAACAACTGTCATCTATTAGACAATGAGGAAAGCATCTCACTTCTCTTGCTTAGTTGAGAACACCATTTTAGCGATTACCAAAGTGTATGTACCACTTCAGCTTGGTTATAGTCCTTTTATTGATCTAGCATCACGTTTGCATGCTTTTGGGTGCTCCGTTGTGCTTAAAGATGTCCAGCCTGTGCTTACCGAGGTATAGAGGTGTCCTTCGCTGTTCATGGCGAGGTACAACCCTGTTTTTGTCCCCTGAATTGCCACAATCCGCAGTCCCACCGGGATTAAGTTGAACTGTGCTAAATTAGGGAATAAAGTATGAGACAGAGAGAGAGAGAGAGAGAGAGAGAGAGAGAGAGACAGCATGACAAAGGGAAACAAGAGAAAGTCAGAGGTTTGTGAAGGCAACCTGCAGTACGACGTAGCAACACTGTTGGAGGCCGCGTGGCTCCAGTGTCACCCGCTCTGTGCTGCGCCTCTCAGAAGCCCAAATGCTGCGACCTCTCAGAGTTCATGTTTATGGAAACAATACACCATGTCACCTTCATTGTGCTTTTCACATCCTCTAAACCTGGAAGAATAACTAAAATAGCAGCAACTACAAATACAGCAGACACAGTAAGTGCGCACAGTTACAGTACAGCAGTAATTGAGCGGATATTTAACCCAAAACCAAAGACATATCTTGCCGTAAATATAAACTAAGTAAATGTATTCCCCTTTCATAGAATTGTTCCTCTTTTATCACGTTTTTTTTGTTTGTTTTGTTTTACATCATCTATAAAACTGAATATCAGATTAACATAACCTGAGCAAATACAAAGCTAGGTTTTTAAATGGGGTTTTCTTTTATTAAAGAAAAGTACAGGGGTGGCACTCTCATGTTTGTTTTCCTGCAGGAAGGACTGATGAACTTTATAACATGGACGGCATCACGAGGAGAGGACATATGTGGAAATATCGAAGCAACATCTCACGACATCAGACAGGAAGTTAACGCTTGGACACAAATGGGTCTTCAAGATGAACTAATCAATCACAAAATAGTTTGGGGAGAGCAGAGTCGGTGTTTTGGAGGGGCCAACACAAAGCCCTGATCTCAGTTTCATAGACTGTAGGTGGGCAAACCTTTTGGCACGGGGTCCAAAACCATCCAGATAAAATTATTACCGGGCCACAGGAGCCTTTGTTTTGTTCATAGAGAAACTAAAATGACTTATTGAATTATTTGTTTTCATCTGGTCACTATATTTTAATGATCAAACAAAGTAGTTTAGTTTCTGTAGAAAATAAGTATGGAAATCTAAAAAAAAAAAAAAAAAAAAAGCATCTTGCATGCGTTCCTCTTTAAGTATGATAAAAAAAATATGATACAATTTCCACAAACTGTATCAGAACATTTTCCCAAATTGTGTGGAAATGTTTATAGTTTTCTATTAGCTTCATCTGGATGTATTTTGCGGAGTCAACAAAACATTCAGTCCTTGTTCAAAAATTGCCTGAGATTGAGAGTTAATAGTAATACTAAAGGAATCTAAGCAAACTTCAGAATTTGAAGACATTAAGAGAAACGTTGCCGTTACGTTTGGCATTTAGCATAATCATTTCCGCAAGCTGAACTAAAAGTATGAGTTTCTATTTTCATGCAGTGCATGGATACGTCTGACTCCAGTTGTAAGTCCTGGAAGTCAGCAAATGGATGGAAGCCGACCAGGCGTCAGACGAACGCCGTACAGTTTTTTGGTCTGTAAAACACACTTTCTTTGCAAAAGGTCAGGATCCGTGCTGCTCACGCAATCTTGGCACTGACAATGCCACTGCCTTTTTTATTGTTAGCAACTTTCAGCAAGAGAAATCCTGAGCCAGTGTGATTCACTGTCTGTAATCCATGCCTTTCAGAGCAAGGTAGCAGTAAATTGGCAAGGTTTGACAGCCACTTTTGGCAAGACGCTCCATTCTCATTCAAAGTTAAAAAAAAATAAAAAATAATAATAACAGTATTAATTTAAACACATTTGTCAGTTGAGCTGTGAAAATCCAAAGTTTCTCCAAAGCTCTGTAGCCTCGAGGCCCCTGTTGCACAACCAGGCAGCTGCTGCTGCAGCTATGTTTAGTTTGACGCACACAGTGCAGCAGGCTCCGAATGCGAACACGAGCCGTTCCACTCTTCAGTTACAACGACAGTCAAAAAGGCAGTTGCCTGAATTTTGTTTGCTGCGCTCACTTTTAATTCTTGTAACCGGCGCAAACGACCAAACGGGTGGGAGGGGAGGGGATCTAGCACACTTACAAAATGCGCTGCCTTCGTCCTTCGTGCTGCCCAAGGTGCCGTCAGGCTGCATCTGCAGGTAGAAACCATGTTGGCTGTACAGGCGAGTAACGATGCCTTTTAGTTGCGGCTCTGCAAGAGAACAAAGGGAAGCGAAGCATTAGACAGACGCTGCGGCCGCATGTTGACAGAAGGTGGAAAACGCATAAACGCAACCTTACAAAATGGAAGTTGTGACTCAAACGTCTCAGTTTTGATCAGAAGATTGGCACCGTTTGGTTTTAGAGTCTGATGTAACAATTGGCGCACGTTTTAAGATTATTTGATTATCTGGAACTGGTTACTTGCTGAATCCCTCTCATTTAAAGCGGGCATGATTCGGCATGAAGTTAGCACATGATCTTAAAAACATTTTAAGAAAGCCATGACTGTGAAGCCAATGCCTTCCGGCATTTACAACTCCCTGATAAAGCCGTAAAACACATGTAGAAACATGGTTCAGTAATCTCACTATTTTCTTTGGATTCAAGACACACTGAGTGGAAAGTGAGTATCTGTGGTCGCATGTGGTTCAATTCTGAACACAACCTAATTTTTACATCTTGTTAAAGGAAGTGTGGGATGTAATTTGGTGGTACACCTTATTACATATATTCTTTTTAAGAATATCCTTAAGATTACAATTCTGGTTTTAAGTAAGTTTTTCAGAAGCTTTGAAACAAATTGACAAAACTGACCCTAAAACTGACCCTAAACCCTGACAAACTGTGATCCTATTTTCTCTCAAATCCTATTTTCTCTCAAGCAACTCAATAGACGATACGTTACAAAACAGACTAAACCGGATTTCAACATGCATAGACACGACGTTTTCAGCATGCTGGCAACCGAAGTCCTGAAAACAGTGACACATTTACGCAAAAGCAGCTTTTACTAGAAGTTGGGACAAACGTATGCTCTCTACAAAGAAAGCTGCAGTTACTAAAACAAATTAGAAATCAGCTGTTGAATGAAACTGGTCAGTCTTTTGCATGTTGACGGAAGCTAACCAGTCAAAAAAAAAGATACACATTACGCTTATGGTTGTGCTAGCCAACAATATCATTTGTGGATGTTTCTTTTTTCCAGTATTTTCCAGTGTGGTGTTCAAAGTAAAGCCAGATGAAGGAAAATGATGTCAAACTAGGGATAGAAGGAAAGGGAAACTAAATTTCCTGTGTAAATTTACAACATATTTGGGATCTTCTTTTAAGCTGCAAGAGAAGGCAAAACTTAAAGCAGATAACAGGAAGGCTGAGTAGAGAGCAGCAAATAGTCATTTTGAAATCGTAAATGTTGACAAACAACAAGGTAAGAAACTATATTCTCAGCACACAGACAGATTACGAGGTTAGCAAAGCTAACAGCTACAACAAGATGCAAGAGCCAGTTAGAAAGCACTGATTAGCAACACAGAAGTGTTCATTAGAATGTCCTAATCTAACCTTCTCACCATGAAATTCAGTACTTAAAAGCAGCATTAAAAACTCTTCTTTAGCTACTGGGGGGAAAAGCCCATCTATGGGATTGTTTCTGAAAGAACTTTGTAAAATATGAGATTTCCGTCTGTGCTAGGTCTGTGGTCAAACATCTAGTTATCTGGACACAAATGTGTTGTGTCTGGAGCATTACAGCATTTGAGACAGACTCCAAATGATTGGAAGATTGGCTAATAAGTGAGATATAAAATGCATTACAGGATCAAAAGAGAAAAAACAATCACCTTGAATTCAAACACTTGGGCGCACACAGCAGATACAGATTCCTCTGCAAACCTCAACACAAAAACACACTTTTTATTCATGTCACAAAAAGTAGGAAAAAATGGAAAAAAAAATGTGTTTTTCTAACATATTTAACATCGACTTTAACAATCCTGGAAAATCCAAGTCCTCTGAACAATTTAAATGTTGTTAAAGACTTTCTTTGTAAAAAAAAAAACCAACAACTATATAATAAAAACTGCTGTTTCTAGAAAGGAATATTACATCACAAAACAGACAAGAGAGGCTCATTACTCAGCAATCTCAATGGTGTGAACCTCGGTTTGAAATTCAGTTTGGCGTGATCCTGACTGACATCAAAAGAGCTGCCTCAGGCCTTTAAAACAAAACAAAAAAAAGGTAGTAGCTTATGCATTTGGTAAGAGACTCAGAAAGGTCTCAAGAGAATCTGAAAACAGCCGTCCTGCTGTCTGGAGAACAGTCCCCACAGCAGAGGACATTCAAAGCATCTGACAACATACAAGGCTGTTCCAGAACGTTAATCCTGAAAGCAGACCCAAAGATGCTGAATGAAGTCCACAAACACCCCAGGACGTTGTCGGGGGAGATACGGGGGAGATTCTCACTACTGTTGACGTGAAAGTGTTTGCCTTTACAATCAGGGGAAAGAAAAGGTGGGATAAGGTTAACTTTGAGGAGAAAACTTTTGCTCTCTAAAAAAATCGTCACAGGCTAGAAGGATGTTTTCATGGGAACGCTTCCTGGACGTTTAGAGAAACATGGAAGTGTCAAGTTTTGGGAATGCTTTGCTGCTACATGATCTAGCCAACTCACCCTGTATCAACTTTTTTTTTTTCTGGAAAATGTGAAAGCGTCTGTTAAAAAAAAAAAAAAGTCAACTAAAGCTGTGCTAGGCAACGTTATATAATAATAATAATAATAATAATAATAATAATAATAATAATAATAATAATAATAATAATAATAATAATAATAATAACCCAAAACACATCAGAACATCCACCAAGAACCGCTGGAGATTTAGGGAATGGAAAGTCCTGGATGGCTGCCCAAAACTGCTGCTCTTTGCAAATTCAAATAGTGATGGGACAATGCAGGTGTGTCCCAACCCCCCCCCCCCCCCCCCCCCCACACACACCTACCCCCGCTCACCCAGAAACTGGATTTAACTTGGCCTATAGCTGCTGAAGTAACACAACAAAGATTTTCTGATTTCCAGGACCAAAAAGTACATGAAATCCAGGGGGGTTTGCTTCTGAAGGGTAAGGAGCTTCCAGCTCCGCAGCAAGAAGACATAAACATCGTCTGCAAGAATCCTTCAGGACCCCTGACACGGCTCCGCGCAATTTCATTTAGTCCGGCAAATGAAGTGACAAGTCATCTTTACTGCGGCTTTAACAAGGAAGTGTAAACACGGAGCGGAGGTTTAGGACACTGCAGTGAGTCATCCAGGAGTTTCCTCTGAATTAAACTCCTCCCATGCCTTCACACGCGCTCCCAGGAGAAATACCTACAGGGCACAGCTCAATCTACCAGTCTTCCTTGGAGTAGCGCGGGGAGGAGGGGTGGAGGAAAGAGTGGCAGGGGAGGAAATGATGAGATCTATAGCACTATTTCTCAGAGGAACTGTGCCAGGGTTGAAACATCAGTGAAAGTGTGACCTACTCTCATTGTTTTTGTCACAGCTCCCCCTCTCCCCCTCTTTCTTTCAAAGGTGCATGTCGAAAAAAAAGTCACAAATTTTTCGCTGCCCCGGTCATACTCATGTTTTTTTTGTTTTTTTTTTAATTCTTAACCTTTGAGTTATGTTCTTTTTCATCTCACCTAATAACACAATACATCATCCAATTAGACCACGCGAGCCTGTCATTACTCGTCCCCGAAGAGGCGAGCGAGAGAGATGATAGAGTGAGACGGAAAGAGGAATGGGAGGATCAGGGGCGGAGAGATGGGAGCAGAGGGGCCAGAGAGAGAGAGAGAGAGAGAGAGAGAAAGAGAGAGACCATGCAGTCATTAAGAGTGGCAGCTGATGTGTGCGCAGGTATAAACTGTTAAACTTTAGTTGGAAATGTAGTTGATAGTTTGTAATCAAGCCTTCAGTACGTCGCATTAAAGGTAATAAACCGAAAGGGTTTCCCTGAACCGGACAGGTCTTCCCCAACAGCATAGTTCATGTCTGTGGAAGCCAATTAAAAACTCAGTACCGCATAATGACACGGTAACATGTGGAAATTATTTACAAATCTGAATGGTGTGACATGTATTTGCATTTAACATGCTTTACTTTAACACTCTTTGAAATTTTAGAGAAAACATTCAGAACTCGTAATATGAGTAGAGTCCACTTTGTTTTATTTGGTCTCACTATAAATCAGGCTAAGAGGGCTGTTTTTAAAATATTAGTGAAAAAAAACAGCGTTGTGAAGACCGAGGAGAACGGCAGGCAGGCCAGGGAAAGTGATGGGGAGAGGTATACATCAGGGTCAGGTTGTAAAACAACAGCCTAAGCCTTAAAGAAAAAAAATATCACATTTTGTTCTCTGAAATAGCCAATATGCCAACCGTAAGGAGGAGGTGCCAAGATCAACAGCTCGGGTGGGGAAATTTGTCATCAGGATAACAATTATGGTGGACTTCTTACAAGTTTACGGAAAAGCTTTAAGAAGAAAAAAAAAACAAAAAAACAAAACAGAATCCATGGTAAGGCCTGAAAATTGACGTTCACAGACGCTCATTACAAACTGAATGAAATGAATCTCTTTCCTCAAAATTCTACACGCAAATTTCCTTATTATGACAATGTGTGAAAAAAGTTTTTGGAATTTTTCCAAATTTACTAAAAATAGAAAACAAAGAAAATACATTTGCCACGAAGCTCAAAATTAATTTGGTTATTTTAATTTGTTACTCTTTAACGCAGTCCACCTCCTGATATTTGAACATTTAATTTAAACAGCAGACGTATCGCATATTTCACAGCTGTGTCCAGATTTGAACTCTTCTACCTTCCCGAACCCATTTTTCACAGCGTCTAGAGAAACATCGTAATTGCAATGCTTGATTTTTCATAATTTTTTTTTTTTTCAGATCCAGGTGTGGCTCCGTCACACACAAAAAAAATAGATGAATACAAATGAAAACGTCACATTTTTGAAAATGCAAAAAAAAAAAAAAAAAAAAAAACCCTCTCAAGTCAGATCCAACTCTCCGTCTTGCTGGATGTAAACTTAATTGCCCGAGTTAATCTCGAAGCAGAACGTTCCAAACTCGATGGTTTGTGACCAACCCCGAGCAGAGAGAACACAAATTATTCAGCAAGTCGACTTGTTTTCCTCATTATGCGCACTTAAGGAGCAAACTGTCAGATAGTGACACACTCTGACAGCAGTCTAACTCTGCCTGGATTAGCAGACACACAGAGTTGTTTGCATGAGCAAAAAGCCTTGGCTTTGCATCATGAGGCCTGGCTTTGCGCATGGAGTTTGCTCTGAGAGGATGGAGATGATTCCGTAAAGGACCCGTGCGGTGGCTTTGGTTTTGTTTGAAAATGGCTGCTTTCAAGGTGGAGAATGTTTGACGTTTCAAGAGGCAAATGGAGTATCAAACATTTCTGTTGTTTTAATTCAAACCTCCAGTAATCATCTATACAGAACTAGGTGTACCCACAATTACTAACACTCTGCAGTTTTCATCAACTCTCAGTTGTTGATTTTTTTTAAGTTGCCCGACTTTCTCATTTACTTACAATGGAGCAGAACCACTTGCACACTCTTGCATCAGCATTGCCAATTTAATGTGATAACTAAGATTGTGAAGTCATTGGGGATATTAATATATAATATAGTTAAAGTCATTGGAATTTTTTTTTTGTTTATACATATAATTTTATTTCTTACTTGTATTTCTTTAAGCTTTAGCAGCATGCAAATTCATTTTCCATCACAGCTTTAAGCAATGTAAGCGTTAACAAAAATGATCCACCATTTGTTCGAACATATTTGAAAGGAAATTGTAGTTGGGAACCTCGTATACTTATACGCGATGCAACTTGACCCACTACTCGATGGCGTTAGCAAAGCTGTGGAAGTGCTAAGATGCTGCCCACTGTGTACATTAATGCATATTTTGGTATATTTGATGTTTGAATTACCAAAATAGGCAGTTAGAAGCACTTTTGAAGAGGGACAGAGGGGTATGTTTTCTCAAATTTTAGCTATCCGCTAGTGGTTGTGGTTCCAAACCTGTGAGAATACCTGGGGGTACACTGTACATCAGATCATGATCAAGAAATACGACATGAAGTTACATGTACAGTTGTATTACTTTCTTATTTATTGAAGGGAATAGGAGTGTGCGGTTTGATTTACCATAATAAATCATAAATGCATCATCTTTTATCCAACATCATTATCATGTCATTAGATAGTAGAAATGTATAACAATATTTTAAAAAGTAACTATTTCCAAAATAGTTAAAGTAATACATACTTAAAGTTTAAGTCCTTTTAGCAGAAGAAGAATAAAAGCTATAAGCAGTAGCTTAATAAACAAGCTAATCTTTTTTTTTTACTCTAGTAGATTAGAACGGTCATTAATCAAGTTTGGGTCAAAATCTACTTAATATATAGATAGAATAGAACATGTGAGGATTTGTATACCTGACCGCACCCAAGTTATAATTTTTTTTATGAAACACTTGCATCACTTTCTACTTGTTTTAGTGCAATGAAACTACTTGGCTAGCATGAAGTAAGGTTTAGTTACTGCTAAAAATATGTTATCCTGGAGCTTCCAGATGTTACATATTTTCATCTGGTTGTCATTCCCATCATAAACACACAACCTCTATCGTTTTTTTTATTTTTTTTTTAGAAAAACACACGTTTGCCAGACACACAATGTGTGTCCACTTTATCTACCTTGGAGAGGTAAATCACTTCAGGGACACGTGTGTGCGTGGGTGTGTGTGTGTGTGTGTGTGTGCGTGTGCGTGTGTGTGTGTGTGTGTGTGTGGGCTTGAGTGACAGAAAACATTCACTGATCCAGGTCAGCGGAGAGTGGGTCAAAGAGCTCAACGTCTGTTTATGTGCATTTGCACGCAGGTGTTGTCGCCGCTTCCGACAACATGTTGACTCATCAGCGGCTCGCATCCAAGTGACCTCTTCCCACACGAGGGGAAATGGGATTTGCAGCTTACATGCAGAAAAGCGCGGGGTGTCGTGCAGAAAGTGATGCGATTCCTAAAAGCGGTGTGGGTTGTACAGGAAGTATCACTTCACATGATATGACAATAAAATTGATATTTATCCTTATGTCTTGTAGAGATATACTACAATGCTTAACTAGCCTCAGTGCTAAGATTTAAGAAAGAAATTTCCCTGTGCAAATTTATTCTGTTTTACTTTTTTGCCATGCTTTAATGTTTCATGTCATCAAAATAAACTTTAATATAGGTGGAAAATAACTCAAATAAACATAGATGTAGTTTTCTGTTATGATTTCATTAATAGAGGGAAAACAGCTAAAAAAATACCCCATCTTGACCCTAAGTAAAAGAAATAATGCTCCCCTAGATAATTCAAGAATCACCTGTTATTAACCACACCTGATTTGAGCTTCTGAATGAAAAAAAAAATCACTTCAATAGAACCTATCCGACAACACGAAGTAGGCAAAAAAACAGCTCTAAAAGCAACATCACCCAACCCAAAGAAGCTCAACAACAAACGAGAAACAAAGTCATTACCATTTGTTGTTGTGAAAAGGTTTGCTAAGCTATTTCCAGGGCTTTGGGATTCCAACAAATCATGCTAAGAGCCACTGAGTACAAACAGAGAAAACACGAAAGGGTGGGGAATCTTATCCCTGGACGTCACAAAACTAAATAATTTAAATCTTTACAGGGGTAATATTCATAACATAAAAAGAAGAAAGCAAAAATTGGCCAAATACGACAAAATCTCAGCTAAACACAAAGGTCCGTCTCACTTTTGACCAAAAGTCATCTCGATGATTTTCAAAGGCTCTCATTCAATGACTGCTAGAGAAAACAAATGGACGGATTTCAAAAAACGTTGATATCGTTGATATTAACAACTAATAAAAATCAGCAAGGGGGAACATATTATCATTAATGTCATTTCATTTCCAATTGACATAAACACAGAAGGAATTAGGTTCAGTTAAACACCGCAGGAGATCATATTTACGAGTGTGTTTGGTTTATTAAATTGTGAGTGCCTCTTATCCTTGCAACAAAAAAAAATTCCAAAAAGGTTCATCCACTTTACATTTGGCATTAACGATCACCTCGAAAATCACCCGGGGTTTGGGGGTGGGGGGGACGGTGCCTCGCCTCCCGGTGCGACCCTTTCTCACAGCAATTATGTGCGTCTCTGTTTAAATGAGGTCAGAGCACATAAGAACCCGATCTAATCGCCGCGTGGCTCACGGCTGCCATCAAGGACACTCAGACCCCTTCTCTGCAATGTAATTGCGCCGGTAAAACATAAGCAGCGGTCTTTACCGCTGGCTCAGTGTTGGGGTTGTTGTTTCGCTAAGGTATACGTCTTACTTGATTTGAGCGCCGTTTTCTTTTGTTTTTGTTTGTTTGTTTTCTTTTTCACAGCAGATCTTTCTGTAACTGAGCTCCTCCTGGTAAAAGCTGGAGGTAATTACCAGTGGAGGGGGGGCGAGAAGGGGGGGGGAAGCTGCATGACTGAGCATCCAAGGGCATTTCTTCTTCTCTCACTCTGACCGAACCAAACAACAGGGGTTTTCCTCGATTTGTGCAGCCAGGACTCCCCCGACTCTGCCTTTGTGCTCCCACGGTTGCCTCTCTTCCAGCTTGATCGGGTGCACGTGTGCACATATGTTCGTTTGTCCTGCATGCTGCATGAAAAGGAGTGCGTCTCTCGTGTCATGTTTGATTCTGTGTCAAATAAAATGAGGATCTGATTTCTCTCTCTCTCTTTTTCTCTCTCTCTCTCTTTTTTTTCTTCTCTTTTCTAAACTGGGCCACAAGCTCTTCTGTGCTGCCGTTAATTATCAACCTTACGGGGAGATGGAGCGACACGCTTGCAAACATCTTTGAGGAAAGCTCTGTGTTTGTCCAGCAATAAAAGAGGGAAGGGCAGGGAGGAGGAAGGGTAAAGGCCAAATGATGGAGTGCGAGAGTGCTACAAAGACACGCAGCGTGACAAGCTTTAAACGAAGTGCAGAAGAATGATGCAGGTAGAAGAAGAAGAAGAAGAAGAGAGCCAACGGGACGCGGCGAGGTTAAAAAAAGAATACGGACGGATCGGGTAGCAGCTTCAACAATGACCCCCTAATATGAATTCAAGGCCTCTTGAATGATTTAACGTGACGGTGGGAGCCGTTCTCAAACTTGGGCCGGAGCTACTGCAGCTTATTAATGCTGCTGACAAGAGCATGTCAAACACAGACGAGAGCAAATAGGACTCGCACTGATTCCCTGACGCACATTCAATAATCACATATGCGCTTCATTAGCATTGTGACATTGTGACGGCCAGCAATATGCTCCGACGGGCGCTGCAGCAGACTTTTAAATTAAACTTGGTGGAAAATATTTTAGAGATGCGAGGAGGAAATTTGTTGGCGGCAGAAATCAGGCTACCGTATTTTCTGCACTATAAGGCGCACCTAAAAACATTCAATTTCCTCAAAAGCCGACAGTGCGCCTTATAATCCGGTGCGCCTTATATATGGACCAATATTGAGCCACAGCAGGTCTAGCAACTACGGTAAGCAGCCGCTGACTTCATTTTTGCCCGTAGAAAAAGAAGCGCGCAGTGCATGCTGCGATAGTTGTCAGAATGCTGGTTTGTTAATAAAGTTTGACTGACCTGTCTACCGACCTGATAATCAGGTCGTCTGCAGGTCATTTAGCACCATGTTCTCCACGAACATGCTGTGCGCGAACGGAGAAGAGTGACCATCGTCCGGCCACGCCCCGGCCCAGTCGGGGAAGGCTCTACTCGCCGACCCGAGTCTGACTGTTTTGTTGACATTCTTTATGTAACAAAACATAAAGGTGCGGGGTCCGGGGAAGAGAGACAGAGTCTGCGGCGGCAGCGTGTAGTTGGTCTGTGTTACCCAGAAAGCAGTTGGGCACAATTTCACCACACCAACTTTGTGAGTGAAACAATGACTGGGGCAGCCTACTATATAAAGTACTGGGGGACCATTTCTTTACAAATATGGACGTGTAATAATAGAGTGCGGAACAAATCGGCAACCCAAACTGAAGCGTCTAATCTATGCACCTTATTATGCGCATTTTATATATGAAAAAAGTTTTAAAATAGGCCATTCATTGAAAGTGGGCCTTATAGTGCGGAAAATGCGGTAATTTTTTTGCTTGATTTGCAGTAACTGAATGTCCAACCAGTTAAAAACTCAGATTTTTTTTTCTTCTTTTTTTCAGGATCGCGATGAGTGTTAGCTGGTCAGTCTGACAACATTCCTCTGTACTGAAACGCTTATGGAGGAAAGAGTCTGTGGTTCATTGAGAGAGTGAGATAGAGAGAGAGAGAGAGAGAGAGAGAGAGAGAGAGATGTTTAGCAGATAACAAGAAGGCTACATGTTACAGGAAAGTTTCTCTCTTTAATCCTGTATAGTTTTGAACCTCTCTCAATCATTGAACTTGGTGGATTTGGAAATGATTGTCTTTTGGAAAGCTCACAGTTAACATCAGCATCAACATTTGCTAAATTATACACATGGGCATCAATACTTTAGTTATGCTAGTAACTACACTAACTGTGTTAGCTGCCAATAATGTACAATTCTAAATCCACATTCAAATATATATATATTTTTTAGAAAAGAATGACACCATCTTTTCCTGTTTCCTTTCCCTCACACACTCTTCTAGCCTAACATAAACAATGTTATATTTTTAATCATTTAATCGCTCTTTGGCAGTAATTGGATTCAGTTGAAAACCACCAGCATGTCAGAGCTTTACATAAACTGAACTTGTGACTGGTGCATCTTTAAAAATCATTGCGCAGTCTTTATGCGTTCGCTTTGAAATCTTTTTCTCTCCCTCTCTTTTTTTTTTCCCACATGAACTGCATATCACACAAGCACAAGAACCTGTCCGCCACGCCGCTACCCTCACACATCCCTTTGTTCCAGGGAGCCTCCAGCAAGGACATAAATAGGCCCTTTAATGCATGCAGAACAAACAAATAGGAGCATCATCAGCGGCGCTAAGGGCTTCGAACCTCTGTCAAAAAGTGTGACGATCACAGCAGCGAACTCAACGCGCTAACAAACCACAAAGGACTCGGAAGGACTTGTATTTGCTTCGATTTGGTCACTTGGTCAAAAAAAAAAGTATGAAAACCTAAACTGACAACAGGTAGAGGCAACTTGTCACTGGAGGAGAAACACAAAATAAGTTAAATGAATTAAAAGCAGCAACCTGAGGAGACTAGTTGACTTTTTCTATCAACAGTGATATTTTGACCTTTGCTTCAAGTTATAGGATTACAGACATTAATCATGTTTAGTATCTGGAGCCCACATTGTTTTAAATTTAGATTTATTGATTTTTCTTAAAACTGTGCTTTATCCAAATGACTTTGGGTATAGTTACCAATAACAAAAACAAATCCATGTTATTCTGGATCCTCCAGATGTTACTCTATGCTGAACACTGTGTTAATATATTCATCTGATTGTTATTCCTTCCATAAACATACAATCCACATGTATTGTATTGTCATAAACATTTGCAGTTTAAATATTCAAATTGTCCATGTTGGAGTGAATAGGGCTTCAATGTTCAGAATGTGGCACCATTAAGCTGCTTTGGCTGGGTCCAATGTTGTTTTATTTTATTTGTTTATTTATTTTTCTTAAATTAGTTTCACACTGCTTAAGATTTGTACTTAGGATTAGAATCCTGTTGCATGATACAAATCTCTACCAAGCTTCAGCCTTTCCACACTAATAACTGTAACTAGCAACACTGATATTTGTTGTTACATTTGTAACTTTTGCCCATCCAGAGATCTTAGTGAGAAAAAAAAAGGATTTAAAAAAAACACTTCCAAAGAGATTTCTGAAACTTTGTGCAGCAAATGGCACAAATATTTGAATGATCAGCTTAAGTTTGGCCGTCAATGATGTTGACATTATTACCACCTGCTGGTGTGGTATAGATATTACGGCATTTTTTTTAAATTTATTTTTAACTACATCCACACCCCCACACCAGCAAAAAAATAAATAAAATAAGGGATGTCCGTAAAAGCGTACCTTATCGTTGTCTTAACTCAGCGACTATGAGTTGGTCAGATGCTTATCGCTGCAGAACAATTTGAAACCAGCGCCGCGCTAAAATCCAATTGGTTCCCGTTGAGCTGTTTCTGCTGTTTCTCAAAGCATTACAGAGGCTTCAGTTGAACTTTCTCTGCTTTTAGGACATTTCTTTTAAGAAATTGTTCAGTTTATCTTTTAGTAGTTTGAACTGGAGATGATGAAGGCCATTGAAAATCATGAAATGGTCATATAATTTATTCTGGATAAATTATATGGCAACATTAGCATCAGTAGCAGCTAATGGTTAGCCAGTCGTTGTGTTCTGACAGTCACTCTGTCGCTGTTTATTTTGATATTTGGTAAAGTCCTAAAGTCCAAATGTATTTTTTTATATATTTTTTTTCACCTAAATACTTAAAGTGCCTTTCCTTCTTTAAAAATGCTACCATACAAATTATTTTAAGGATTTGTGAATTTCCCTCTGCGATTAATAAAGTACATTCATTCATTCACTGGTTGAAGTCACATGCTAAGACCAACTGGATGATGCTTGCTGAAACTTAAGATTGACTAGAGTCATTGTGGTGTTTTAGTATACCACCATGTACTAAACACCACAAGGATATCATGTGACCTTGTGACATAAAATCTTGTTGCACCTCCTTGTACATTGATTAACTTGGTCAGAAATGGTCTCTCTGCCCAGACTTATTAGCGGACACACATTTAAAAATCAAGTGCGAGGATCTGGAAATAAATGTTTCTTTTTACCTTTTTAATTCCAATTGGAAAAAAAGTGCCCTTTTCAAACTATTCAATCAAAGTAATTACTGATGTTCTCGTAACTTCCAAATGCATTTTTTATATATATATTTTTCCTAAATACTTACTGTGCCTTTATCCTCTCATCATTACGCCACCAGAGGTTCTCTATCCTCCCTCTTCCTCATGTTGGAGGTAAATTTAATCTAACTTTGTCAGCCTTAATGAAAGAATCCACATATCTCATTTAGCGGGTATGTGTGGGAGGTTAAGGTAGGACCTTCGGGAGGATAACAAAACAATACAGTACTCATTTTATGCACATCTCTCATGCCCCTTATTGCTTCGACTGGGATGTATTTTAGTCGACGGGGATTATTTAGATTAAAAAAAAAAAACTCTAGAAATCAAACTCACGTTTCCAGTTTGCTCCCACGTGAGAAAACCGTAGATAAAACAGTTGTGCAAAATGTTTTTTAAACCACATGGAGAATTCTGATCATCGCTTATGCTGTTTTTTCTTATTATTATGTAACAGAACACCAAAGGATTAAATTAACTTTAGGTTTCAGTGGGAATTTAATCTGATCGGTGTATCTCAGGCAAACATTTTTGGAGATAAGCTACATCATCTGCTTTTCGCCACAAACAGCTGCAGCCACAACATCTGTTTCCTGACAGTTTGGGTCCCCATGGTGAGCTAAGGGTTGTTTAAAGCTGAAAAATCCTAAGAAGCTGGTGGCACGAGTTCAACAGTAATCAAGTGCTAATCTTTTATTTGTCTCGATGTTAAATACTTCTTCAAATCTGATGAACGCTGGTTGCAAAGAGGCAGTTCAGCTTCACCGAGGCTAAAGAAATGCGATAACTTGCAAACAGGTAAATGAGAGCAATATTAAAGCTCTTTGCACTTGTTAATATTCCATCAGTATGCGCTACAGTCAAACAGTAATGTGAATTGTTACCACAAAAACCATCATAATGAACTCATAGTGCTTTGTACAATGCGATGCCATGTATTTTTTGGGATTTCACAAGAAATGAAAACACCAAGATGTACATTATTGTGACGCGGAATGAAAATTTGCACAATGCTTTCAGTTTTTAGACTTAAATAAAAAGCTCCCTTAGAAAAGTTGCCTTTTTCTACAAGAGCATAATCTAAGCAAATGATTTTAGACTTTTTTCATTTATTTAAAGTAGTGTTTTATTTGGTTGTTTGAACATACATAAATAGTTTCAGCTTTTGGAGCTAATTTGGTCTCATTCCCAAGTTGTCAGAACAAGCTGTGGTTCTTGAACCTACATGTTCACGCTGCACTTTTTGTGAAAAAGAAGAAAAACGGTAAAAATTTCAGTTTTAAGAAGTGTAACAATGGTAGATACTTACTCCTAAATGCTAATTGGCGTAACTGCAGCAAACTGTTGTTCTATAAAGTATTTCCCGAGGGGGTTATGGATAAATATGCTCAACGCATTATTCAAATTTTCATCAAAAACCACGTTTCATTACACTACCACTTTAATGTTACGAACTATTTTGGCTTAGTTTACCGTAAAATGTCACCATAAAACAGACATATGTAAGAAATGACCGAATGTGGGAAAAAGGTCAAAGAGTATTTTCACTTTAGAGTGATTTTGCTGAGCTCTTCATTTGTCTCATCATGTGCCTTGAAAGCCACCTGCACTTTTTTTGGCCGAGGATTCCTCTAAAAATCAGAAAACCACTGCTTTTCTCTTTTGTCTCATATTTACCCCACAGAGATTTGTGTCCCCCCCCCTGCACCCATTCTATATCTCTGACCCCTGCCACAGTCAGTAAAGTTCTGATGGGAAGCTACATAACACTGCATTGTCTGATCAGGTGTTGTTGAGTAAGCGAGTTTGCTGGCCTGATCTCTTGGGGTCAGCTTAATCCTATCCTGTGCTGGATGTCTCCTTGTAACCCGGTCCGCTGTCCGCCAGCCGGGGCCTACGTTTGTGTTCCAACACTCGACTGGCCCCTCGGATGCTTACTCCTACGACATACTACTGCACCTCTCCATGCCAAACAGCTGCAAGATGTCTAGGTTAGCACAATGTTTGCTTGCTCTGGTTTGTAATGACTCAGCTAGCAGTTTTTGTTGCCCTTTTGAGGTTTTGACACTGCGAGGCGTTTCAGCAGTCACCGCAAACATTTCCGTGTAAATAAACTGTGTCAAAACAAAGAGGCGGCGGCGGCGGCATCGACGCAGACGTTACAGTCCGAGACACCCACCCCCCTCGAGCCAGAGTCCGCTTTGAGCAAACCGAGAGGTGGGTTGTTGATAAATCGCGACACATTAATGAGCTGAATTGATCGCAAAAGAGGGCAACACTGCAGATCGCTGACGGCGAAAGGGCCACCCCCTTCAAAGGGCCCTTCTTCAAAGTACGGAGATCGCACCGGAAACTCTGGTGGAGGTTGACGAGGAGGACAGAAGCATCTAAAAGTGTTGTGCTTTGTCACTGATCTCGTTCCGTCACAGACTTGCAGCTGGTTTTATGGCTGTCCTTACAGTTGTGGAAGCCTGTTGCTTTATGGTAGTAGTAAATATGTGGGAGATTTTTTTTTTTTCTTCTTCTTCTTTTAAACATCAGGAGGGCACATTTCTGACGGGAAACTAATATGACAGGTTAAACTCTGCTACTTAAAATGTAAGACCCTGTAAGTTGTTTGCTGCGTAAGAGAATACATTAGCATATTTTCAGTCTAAGAAGATGATTGTGTAGCGACGAAATATCCCTTAATCTGTTTTTACTTTACCCTGTGTAAAGTTTCAAGCTTTCTTCAGGTGCCTTGCTCTAAATGGCACTCTTAGTAAAAATATTTTTAAAAAACTAATGATAAGAAAAAGACATAATGTCACACCCATAAGCATCTCACGCCCAACGATAATGCGTGGCAAAGTGGACCCTACCTATAAACTGAAACTGTTTGTTATGCATCAACATATTTGATGTGTATTGATGAGTTTTCCGATGGCACTTGACAAAATGCAATTTCTGTTACTTGTTGTCAGGTGTTGAGTACATGATGTGTTTTCATGATGTAAAGCGCTTTGAGCTGCCTTGTTGCTATACAAATGAACCTGATTGATTGATCAAAAAAAAAGGCCAAAATAACACATAAACTGTTCATCAGTGAAATAATAAGTATTCAATGTTTCCTAACAATCAAGAGTTTCCAAAGTCAATCAGGTAGACGAACATGTGGATGACCTGTAGAAAAGAGAGTTGAGGAAACAAACCCAGATTGACCTGAAGAGATTGTGGAAAGACATACTGTCAAAGATCCATTGGTTTTTACAAAATAGGGCTGTGTACTAAATTAAATTTAAAGTTCTGTTTTCCAACTTTGGCACCAGTATCTCTTGCCTGACGCGCGTTTTACACTTTTCAAAGCTGAACCCAGAAGCCGAGGGTCTGAGGGTTGTCACATATTCACGTCAGCTCAAGTGAAGATGACAGATGAGGAAAGGATGAGTGGCAGCAGCATCGTCTGTCAGTTCAACATGGAATTGTCTTTTATTGGCTTTGTCCATTATCCAGTTAGTATTTATAAATACATATTCAAAAGCAAAGACAATAAAACTTCATGAAATGTAGTCTACTAAATTAGTTCATGACACATTTTTTAAAACTTTTTTTTTAAAGAGAACTTGCAAAAATTCGGTACTGAATCGTTAATCCTGAAAATGATAAGGATCAATATTACATGATAAAGTATATGTGCGAAAATACATCATGATTTAAATTCAACAGCATTTCTGAATGCAGCCCCAGAGTCTTCTCTTGAGTCTTTTCTTTCAAAAATAAACTTCAGATGCTATTTACATAGACAGAAAATAGACATGTGAGCCATAGCTGCAGCGCATCGTGCTGAACCCTTTTTCATCCTTTATCCCACACGCAATTGGGAATCTAAATCCTCTCCAAGGATCTCTCAGTATATCTGTACCCTTAAAAAGCTAATGCACCTCACGTAACCCCAGCAGCTGACACAGGGAACGGGACATCCCAGGAAATGTTTACGTTTTCATGGAAGCATAATGATAATGCAGTAACTCTGTGTAGAGCTTAGAGGCATTTGATTCATGTCCACATATCCCCTCCCCTCCTCTCCGCCACCACCCCACCCTACCCCGCCTCTATTGGCACCGCAATGCCAGCCAAACATCTGGTATGATTATGTAAACAGACAGTTTTGGGTTTTTTTTCTGAAAGCCACGGATTTCTGAGTTTGTCTAAAAGGGAGGCGGCGTGCTTATACTAAGAGAAATCACTGCCACATAATATCATTTTATAATTTTATGTCACGTGGATAAGTCTGTTGTGGTTGTTGTAGCAACACAAATGAGTTATGGGTATTTTAATGGCGCAATGGCTTTTGATTGGCTGGAGATTATTACTGTACGCATAAGAGCTCTTTTTAAACTAGTCAAACCACGATAACCACAATAGGCAAATTTACTAACTACGGTTTTTTAAAGCAACTTTAAAAAACTCTCATCTCCAAATTTGAAAAGCAATTAGCAAGAAAGACGTGGAAAAAACACGAGTAACCCACCTGGTCTTTTCTCGTTACGACCTTTCCGACCCCCGCATAGTCGAACCTTGGATATCAACACCAGAATCTGCTTCTGGCACAAGGACTTGTTGCTCTTGGGACAGGGCTTGCGCTTGTTGGCGACCGGTCGGTTGGCTTGGTCGTCCTTTACTGCCCGTTTCTGTCTGATGAGAGAGCTGGCGAGAGCTGCCATCTTCTGCCCCCCTCACACCTTTGGGAGGGGGGTGTCTTCTTTCCCTGTGCTCCCTTTGCTGATTTGTCTTTTTGCTTTCCTCAAGAAAACTAGAGCAGGACAGATGTTTGAAGGAAACCCCCAAAGGGGAGATTGGGCAACTAAGTGGGTTAACAGCAAAGAGTTTAACTTGACAGTTCCCTTGGAGAGGGAAGATCTGTAAAATCAGATGTAGTCCACGTAAAGAGTCCAGTCAAGGACAAAAATAATAAAACTATAAACGTATCGAAGAGCACAAAAATGTGCTACAGTCACATTTTTAGAACAAGGTTAGAACTGACTTCTGAAAGGGGGGTGGGGAGGGAGACGGAGACATGTTTCTAACCTTCTTCCCCACTCATCTTTCACATCAAGAGGTGCCTCACAAGCCAAGTTCAAAATGTTATATTCCCAAATAGCTAACCTACTTTTAAACAGACAAAAGCAAACGAGAAGGCGCTCAATTTGTGTTACATATAAAAACTCTTCGACTGAAGAAAAGTGAGGTCATCCTGGATGCTAGGAAACTCTGAAAAGCGCAAGAAAAGCCAAAGTGTTTGTCACCCATCGTGCAGTCCACAGAGGTCCAACTTTGCCTCCCATCCGAACGTGGCAGCGCGGAATGATGAGCGGATGGTCCCGGTGGTATTCCGGCCGATTTAAATCCAGAGGTGGGAGAGCAGCAGCAGGCGGGACGCTGGGGGTCTTTGTCAGAACAAAGCGGAGACATGGACACAGACAGACAAGAGACTCCTCTTCTGCCTCCGGATGGCACACTCCTTTCCCACAGCCCTCACAGATCCCCCCCTCCCCACCCTCGCCACCTCCTCCTCCTCTCTTCCCCCTCCCATTCAAAGTCAGCGAGCGCTTGCAACAGTATGTGTGTGTGGATTTCGGCAGCCACCATCAGTAGAGGTGACATTCATGAGAAAGAGAGAGAGAGCGAGAGAGAGAGAGTGGGATGAGGGGTGTGGGGTGTTGTGGCGGGGGGGATATACGGGGGAGGCAAGCATGAGGGGATGCTGTGATGTGTAGGAAAAGAGCTTGCCTAGAAAAAGGATAAAAATGAGGGAGGAAGACGGGAAACGGCGCAAAGAGCACAATTGTGTTATTTTACAGAAATGTCCCCTTAAAAAAAAAAAAAAGGCTTAAATCATTTTGACTGCCAGACTGAAACAGAGGGGGTGGGGCGAACACGAGGAGGGAGGAGAGGACAGAGGAGCAGATTGTGACAATTTTCTGTCTCCTCAAGAGGAACAGCTTCACCCTGAGATACCTTTCCAACACGTTCCTGAATCAGAGGGCAGTATCATCGTACAGATATCAATCTCCATCTCCATTTAGTGTTTATCCTAAATTCTCTGACCCTTATTCCCACAGTGAAGTTAGGGTTAGGATAAATCGAGTGATTTTGCTTCCTAATATCGACCGGTGACTTACCTTAACTCTGACAACAGCACAAACTTAGACAGATCCAGTGTGACAGCTAAGAAAAACAAACACGCATACAAACTTAACACAGATCATCCCCTGATCAGCCTGAGCAACCGGAGAGTAGCAAATCACCCACTCAAAAAACAAGCATTCACACAGGACGCAATAGAAGGTCCTTGTGTTAAGACTCTCAAGACTACAAGGTCAAATATAATAGATGATTTCGGAAATTTAACCCGAGACCCATCACAGACACCAGAACGACCAAAGGGTTCTCCAAGCCGTCCCACACCAGCCAGGAGAGGCAACATGGCGGCCAAGGAAGCACAGCAGTCCGTTCTTGGTACATAAGACACAGAAAGCTCTGCAAGAATTACTAGAGCACGTATTTAATGCATAATAAACAATATTTAAGAGATCGGGATTTTTAAAGCAAATTCTGCTGAAGGTCATAACCAGTTAATGTCTTACCAACAGTAGATAGACCTCTTGGTGTCTTGATGAAATATGAATCCAGAGTAGCTGAGGCTAACAGCTAGCCTAGCTGTTAGCTAGGATCTTTACTTAAGATCCAAGGAGACTAAAATAACTACATTAACAAAAACAAATAACACCAAAGCAGTTGTATGCTTAAGCAGCATGTAAACAGAATTTAATTAACATTGTTGTCACATTTGTATTGGACTGTGATTTACAGAGAAGCTGTTAATTATTTACACAGAGGGGGCTAAAAAGCGAGGCAGCAGTGTGCCAGCGATGATCTTTATGTGAAATGTACTTGGAACCGAAAATCTAAATCTTTGCCTGTCAGAGCAACAGGCTAATAAATTGTAAAAATCTATAAAACACTGTTCACTTAAAAGCTATAATTTTGGGGGGGTGTTTTACACCACTTCCATTTATTTGAGAGAGTTACTCCGAATTTCCCCCTTTTGTGGGACAATAAACACAATTTTTAGTGTATTCTACTCAAACCAATTTCTGAACAATCTTTTTATGTCAATCTTTTGTTGCAATGTTTAATTGCCCTAAGCAAACAGGGTTTATATTTTTATATTTTATTTCCACCAAACAATAGCTGACCAATTAACAATCTTTTTTGTCATTCCAAGCAAAAACTTAAATCTTTAAAGACTGATTAAATAGCAAATGTAGTCGTAGACAAAATGCGAGTACCTCATTATGGAATCTGATTCAGAGCTCAACACTGGAAAAAAAATTGCGCTCCTTCTTGTCCGAACCCTTAAACTACAACCCGATAAATCAGCTTATACGGAGGTCTAATCAATCCCATTTTATGTGGCTTGGGATCTCCTTTACAAGCCAATTTCCAGGGAAACCAGCAGCGGGCATGACTTAAAAAAGCAAGGTCAATCGGGGTAGTTTCTAACAATGCCAAACAAGGGCGCCGGCTGTCAACGCTTGATTGGCAGGTGACAGCAGATGTTCTGTCTCTTTGGGAGGACGAGGGCACGGTGGGGTTAGTGGAAAGGGAACCGCAGATGAAGGAATTTAATTTGTATTGATGTGGAAACAGTAAAGATTATATTTTTTCCCCCTCTCTCCCTTTCCAATGACGTCTTCACCCCTCCCTGCCGCCATTCACCAACCGTCCACCCAGTCACTCACTTGTCTTCCTGCTTCGGGTTGAGAATCAATCTCCTAATGGACATTGCATTACGCACATTGCCAAAAGTTGTTCTCTGTCTTGATTGTTTCTGCTCGCAAGTACACGCCAAGTTACACCAAACGAAAGCTAAGTAGGGACTCTTCAGGCATCAGACTGTCTCAAGGTTAAGAAATGTTTCCATCATTCTAATGAAATTTTGTGACAAAAAGCAAGTGAACACATTAAGAATGAAACCATCTTGTACTTTTCCAAAAAGATCCAAGAGCCCCTATGAGCACAACACACCTAACTACAGCTACAAACTCGCCATGTTGTGACTCTGTACAGTATAAATTATTTGATTTGAGATCAAAATTAGACGTGCAAATCTGCCTAAATACACATCTGATCACTGATCCATTCAGGATATGCTCTACAGCATCCCAAAACTTTGGATAATCATCATAAAAGTCTCTTTAAAATGAAGAAAATTCAGCAGGCATCACTTTGAAAGTAAGAAGTATAGCAAATGAATATTACATCGTGTGTCTCTATAGGAATTGTCTTCATCTAATATTAAAAGGCGATTAAATGAAGATGTTTTGATAAAAACAACCCATTCCCCCAGCAAGCTCAGAGTATTAACAGCACATCCTCTTTTAAGGGGCTTAATAATGTAAAATCTGTTCCGTGTTGTCCATGTTACCTAACGCAGACATTCTTTATCTTTACTAAATACCATAAACCAGATGGTATTTATTCTGAATGCAGAATTATTTTATTCCCAAATCCTAATGAGAAAACGTTTCTTCTTGTATTTATAGGAAGAAAACCAAATGCCCCGAGAAATTAAACCAACACTTGATTTTCAAGATTCACAGATACAAAAAAAGAGAAAAGTTAGGCAATTGGTTGGATTTTGATTACGTAACGCCAAACGGTCAAATGTTATCTGAGGAAACAAAGTTGTTTTCGATTAATTTGTCACCTAAACGATAGTCCATGATAGTACAAGATGGTTTTGTTCCTTTCACCAGAAAGAAGCCTGCAGACCAGCAGAACCGGGTTTGCTATGAGCTTCCAGGTGTCACAAGAACTGAATGTGGAAAAGTTTTGAGAGGAGCAGGAAACTGAGACAAATGAAGTGAAATAACAAAGCAAAATTAACACAGGAGAGATAAATAGAGATAAATCTTTATTGTCATTGTCACACGAACAACGAAATTTAGAAATTGCCGTAAGTCAAGTGCATATGCTAAAAAAAAAACTAAACTAAGACTGACATAGGTTAGCATTAAAGAAACACGGAGAGCCAAATGGTAAAGGACAAAATAATCTCAATACAAGACAGAACTTTTTCTCAAGAAGAGAAAACTAAACTCAAAAGTCCTATGGATCATGACACGATTGTGTAAATCTACATTTTACGGGACACAGCTGAGACCAAAACACCAGACTGAAGACTTTTATCAGTCAGTTTTTGGTGGAAAGAGAGAAAAAACAATAACTCAAGCAAAGTGGAAATTATTTTCTTTCTTTTAAGCTTTCATGCGATTGATTGATTTGTTGTTTTTTGTGACAGGCCTAGAGGTATTCCTGCCCTTGGATGTTTTAAGCCAACACCTGTTAGCTTAAACAGGTAGAGCACAAAAGAGCACTTCAAGAAAATTGTGTTAGCACTTATCAAAATGTATACACAATGTCTGAGCTGATTTAATTACTTTAAAGCTAAGTCCTTGATGATTAAATACATTTTGTATCTCACATTGGACAGAACCTGATATCGATTACGCTGCTCCACGAAGAGCCACGTTGTACGTTACGTAGCTCCTGTGTGTGCAAAATATGCCGGCAAAGACACTCTAATGTCACATCAATTTCACGTCCACGTCGTCACACTTTACGACACTTTCCTATTACATGGTACATTACAGTTCAGCGCTGATGGTTTTTCCGTGGCACCCATAGTACCATTTTACTGATACTTTTGTGGCAGTTATTTTATGTATTTCCTCAGCCAAGTTATTTTTGACACAAATGGAACCCCATAGTAGAGCAATATTACTTGTGGGTGAGAATAGCATTTCAGCTGCGAATCAGATAACTTCGCTGTTTGCCTCAGCCCCTAAAATAAAGCATAAATCACGGAACGTTTTATTTGTGCACACGGTTGGAATGTTGTGTGCATGACTAATGAGTGTAACGCTGTTGCCAGCTCATTTGGTGCAATAACTACGCCCCGCTCCTTACAATCCTCAATCATAAATCGCTTTGGGTAAAACTGTAATTTAATGTAACAAATAGATGCACATACAGGGATGCTGTGTGTCTTACCTGAGCACATCTTTAAATGTGTTGTGATGAAGAAATGGTGTTTCCTAATGATACGGAAGGCAAACTGTCAGCTTAATAAGATGAACCCAGCAAGACTTGCGGAGTCCAATCATCAGATTGCAATGTAATGGAAAAACAGCTTTACATATTTGCTTGGAGTAAGGCATCTTGAATATAATGAGTCAATGGCATGTTTAATAATTGCAGAGGTAAATGAGTTCTTTATGCAGATGTTTTTTGTACAGCAATAAAAGACACAGCAAAACAGAGCAATACTGAAGAATAAACAATATTGTTTCGTTGTATTTTGAGGGAAGTTTGACCTGTTTAAATCTCAAACACTCAGTTTACCAGTGAGGAGCAGACCTGATTTCAACGTTAAAACTACAGCCTGCGTAGACTTCATTTTGCAATGACTTATTGGTAAATCTATTCATAGCTATAATTTCAACTTAGATATTTTGTCAAGGTTTAGAAGAGTCATAGAGACTTTTAAGTAAACCTAAAGAAGGCATTATCTGAAGAGCAAAAATAGAAACGTGCAAAATAAGTATGTAATTTATTTCCCCCACTTATGGGATTACAATACAGAGATACATACACAGTACACATATAAACAGCGCTGACAGATGGAATCAAACATTTGCATTTTAAGAGTCATTTAACAATCGAGCTGCACAGGATGTGACCTAACAGCTAGACGCCTCCTCTGTACGAATTGCCAAATTTGTTGCCTCAAGTCAGATGTCAGTTCTACAACAGGAGACATAATGTCTAACCAGAACTCCACAGAGAAAGAATGACCGAATTTCTTCCAAGTAAATGATGATAAAAACCTACTATGTGTAAGATTAGAACATTATATATACCCGTATTTCTGAAGGAGGCGGAGGAGCTCAATTTTTTTACACAGATTACCTGACTCATGTCAAAACATTGTGACAGTTTTAGCAAACATGTAAGAAACATTTTGTTTTCAAAAGTTACCTAGTGCAGATTTAAGTTGCACAAAAATGCTCAGTTGGAGGCATTCATGCACGACAATATTCACTAAAGGTGATCATTTCTCAGGCCAAGCCAGCCTATAAATCTGATAGCCTTTCTTACATTTGCAAAAATATCTACAAATTGTTGGACACAAAAGAAACAAAAGGTGAAATCCTTCACGAAAAAAAAGAGCAGGCAGTTACAAGATATTTAAGTCAGCCTGGTATGTAAAGTTTCCACTTACAGAGGAACCATTTTCGACTGTGTTTACAGATAGATGAATATGCCCATGAAGCCAAAGGGAAAGTTAACTGCATTTAAAACAATTGGCCTAGTTCTGTCTGTTCCTCAATCCTCTCTTCATCACTCTCTCTCCTTCAATCCCCTCTCAGCTCATCATACTGTCCAGAGATGACAGGAGGTATTCTTTGTTAATCCTCCCTCTATTATGCGGCCGTACGAAATCTGTATGCAAGAAAGGCTGGCTTCTTGAAATAATATTTCCTGCGACCGTGACCCTTGCTCGAGTTACTCATTAGTTTTTAGTGGAACACATTACCGGGTTTCATTTTTTATTAAGCCCTGTTCAGATCACACTCTGATAATTAGGTTTTACTCATTACTCAGTACTGGATGAGGATTCTCTCTCTTATTTTATTTTATTTTTCATTGTATAACACTTGACTAAGGCTCATTGTTGCACTGAGTGGCAGAAGATAACCATGTTAAAATTAGGATAAATGTTTTTCCTTTATTCTTCAGCCTTTTTCCACGTGTCGTAAAATGTTAATTAAATGGTATTTATTTTTCACTCTTTTGCTAATCTATTTAGAATAGGTTTTTTGGGGGGGAGGTTGTTTTGTTTTTTTACTGACCTCGTGTTTTATGACATAACAGGCCAACTGGAAAGCTTATGTGGAACCACCTGCTCGGGCTTTCCAAAGCTAAACTAATCTCTAATATTTTGTCCAAGCCGCAAAGCAAACTCATTCAGAGATGACACGGATGACGAGAATGTAGGAAGACAGATGAAAACTTAAGTAGGACTCATTTATTAAAGGCAAGTTTTAACGTTTGATTCTGTCAACTATTTTTGATATTTACCTATCAACATCTAGAAGCTGATAAATGTGGCAAACTATCACTATCATACTATCACTTATATAAAGCACAACCCTGTTTATGTTAAGTTTGGGGAACTTCAGCCACAGACTTTCCTAAACAGATGAACGAGGACGGACTTCCAGTCTCTCTGTAAGAAGCAGAGCGTAGAACAAGTCATACAACATCTGGCTTTAGAAAGGATGAGAAACAGGGGCTAATACTGTTTCATGTTGTTTTATTTTCGCCAAAGTATCTTTTATTCGATTTCTGTTGAAAGTTTTACTCAAAGCATCTTTTCAGTAAATTGTAACGACGGGTTTAGAGTACTTCTACGTTTCCTTTGCACCTGTGTGCAATCTTGTCTTACTTTTTCATCATTTGTTCTTGAGGTGAAGTCTTTGCAGTTAAACCTGTGAGATTAAACTTGCCCACTTTTTTTCTTCTCCTCTAGGATTAACGAAGATGCCTTGGTGAATATAGAGTGTTGGAGGTCCTGCTTTTTGGTGATTTTTAAATCACACCGCTCGCCTGACGAGTCTCTCGTCTGCTTTCTTTCTGACTCCAGTTTCTTTTACTTGACAATTGCTCGATAAAGTTAGACTTCAGCAAGACTCAATGCAAAGTTGATAAACAAAAATCATGTCTTAAGAATATGCTGTTTCTATCTTATTATGTTTCTCTGCAAATTTCAACCCAACTCTTTTAGGAGGCAAGTTACGATACCTGGAACAAATTAGCAGAACTTGCAGCTTCACTGGATCGAAGCGATTTCGTCACTTAAGTACTGCAACTGTGTTTTGAGCTGGAAATAGTGATTTGAAGATGAGCTAAGGTAGTTTCAAGTTATTCCTTAACCACAAGGAAACAGTACTTAGGTTTTTTTTTGTTACCATCATGTTTAGAAGCATCAATTTAAGCTTGTAATTAATCTCCTTACTTCAAAATGAATGTGGTCAGGAAAACACCACTGAATAAACAAAAATGAGACAAATAAAATCAGTACATTTCACTCGCCTTATAAAAATGGGTGGAAAAACTACAATGAGACAAAAGAAGTGAAAGTTGTGAGTTGTAAGCCACACGCATTGGACTCCGCAATCGTAGCTACATTGTCTGAATTGTCACATGATGATTGATGGGTTGGTTTCCTTGCTGTGAAAGTTCAAAGTAATCTGTAATATGAGGGCAAAGGGGTGAAGGGTGTCATTATTCTGGGTTAGATGAATATATTATAAAACATAGAGGGTCTGCTGTGAGGCTCAATATCTAAAGATATTTTACCAATACCAACCCATGTTTTGAGGTTGCAATCCTTGCTGTCCTGGGTTTGATTCCTTCCTCTTCCTCTTCTCTCTCTGCCATTCTTCCTGTCCAGCTGTTATTGAGCAAAGGTCAGTAATGCCACTAAACCTTAAAAAAAAAAAACTGAAAAGGACTTGATGATTTTGCTTTTCCCCCCCTTTTAAATAACAATTGATTGATTTATAAAAGCACAATACACAAAATATGATCCTCAGCACAGTATTATGTATCCAGTTTTTTTAGCCTGGTTTTGGATGGCATGAAGCAATATAGACGACTACACTGTAAACCCTAATTACAAGATTTAAAAAAACAACAACTGTTGTGTTTGCAGTCCTTCAATGAGACCGTTGGAGAACCAGGGGAACATAAGCAAAGAACTGATTTAACCTTTCGCATTTCATCTATGCACAGGTCACTGTAATCAAGCCAGCTGTAATTGTGTCCATTGGTGAAGTCCAGAGACTCCTCTCCAGCTTGGTAGATGGCTGTGAGCTGAGAGCTCCTCGTTTCATTGCTACCCTTTAACAGAGCGCTCTCTTTGATGTTGCACAGTTCTGCTGCAAGACAGCTTTTGAATCTGTGGGAAACTGCAGTGGATTAATGGATATTGCAGTCAAGTCTTTTGCTGGGGGCTTTTGTGAGCCAACCATGCAGATCTTTCTTATCAGCTTACTATAAGTCACGCCTCGCATATGGCCCAACCTGGAAAAATTAACATGGGGATCCCAATGTTTGTTTTTTCACTGGCTAAGGATTTGTTGCTAATTATTATGTGGCGAGTGGCTAAGCTGAGGGTCATTGTTAGTAACCTGAATTAAAATAAAAAAAAGAGACAAGTTCTTTTTATTTTTTATTTTTCAAAATAAAAGTAGGAGAGCATTTGTAAAGTATTTTTGTATCGTACTTTACTCTGGATAAAATCCAGTGTAACCATCTATTTATTGCGATCTGGTTAAACGAGACCAAATTTGAACTTGCTGGCCTTCATCCAAAACGCTATGCGTGGTGCACAAGGAACACAGCGAGAACATGTGAAACACGGTTCTGGCAGCATCGTCCTTCTGTGGGGACGATTTTCTTTGCCAGAGACAGAGAAGCAGGTCAGAGGTCTTTGGAAGATCTGAGAACGGAAAAGGCGACAACTCTGGACATAAAGCATGAGCTGCAATCAACAGCTTAAATCAAAACATGATGATCTGTTTGAATGGTCCTGTCATCATCTGAACCTGAATCTGATTTGAGAATCGGTAAAAAATAAATATTGAGAGTTGTTGTTCACTGGTGGTTACCTTCAGTTATAATACAAATATTGTGTATATCAAATATCACTTAAAAAAAATTTGACTTTGTAATTTAATGTCTTGAAATTGGGCCTCTGTCTCTTTAAGAAATGTTTGCTCTTTCTAACTCTCTGCCTTCAGGAAGTCATCGCAACGTTGCTCCTCTGTTAACACTTTAACATCCTTGCACTGAGATGTAGCTCGTACAATGCGTACTTCCAGCAGGTGTTTGCTAATTGCTGCTGGCTAGTCTGAAGGAGCTGAGTGGGGGATTTACGTACGAGGGCTGCTCTGTAAAGCGGAAACTTATCTGCAGCTCAGAGGAGGAGCTTCGTCCTTGAAGGCGGTGCTCAGTCCTGCCACGTGTTTCCACAGCTGAATGGTTGCCATGGGAGATTATAAAATTTCTCAAACTTGCATGAAATAATCAAAGCAACATTTCAGGTATGTTTTTTGATGAGAGAAAAACATTGGCAAGAAGATGTACAGCTCAAAAAAATAAATTTTCCATAATACCACCCCTTTAACTCATTTCTCTACTTTGTCTTTCATTAAAATCCTTATAAAATGGTTTAAACTTTGTGGTTGTAATGTGACGCAATGTGGGGCGAAAAAAAGGTTATTTAGGGGTAGAAATGTTTTTGTAAGTGATTATATTTGCATTTTAAACAATCCTCTTTTTCTCTAGACTGTCTTTCTGGCTGACGCCATCGGTCTTGCATCTGCTTTGAAAAATGAAAATACGGGACTGACTCTGAATGAAAAAGCACAATTTTGCTGCCATATGACAATTAGCCTCCCGCTGAGATATAAACACAAGCCACCCGCTGACCCACACACACACACACCCTCCCATCTACACACACACACACACATCTCTTACAAAAACAGTTATTTATTTGCTGTGGGGGACGCACCCGCCCGGTAAAATCGCACCGCCCCATCTGTAGGGCCCATTGTGCAACGTTTCTATTTATTTATTTATTTATTTTTTTCTAATGTGAAAATAACTGTCAGCTCCTAAAAACCATGCCTGGCTCTACCTGCTGTCTTGGGAGCCACAGTGCATTGAAGTGAGGTGTGCTATGTTTAATCTAGCAGTCAAAAGCTGCTGTTTTTTTTGTCATGTGAGCCAACTTTAAATCCGGCACGCCGGGGTCCAAGCTTGTATTTTTACACACCGCACACACACATCCAGTAAAAGCTTGTGCCAGTCACTCATATGTAATTTAATTCCAATTTAGAAATTGGAGGATTTTGTCCAGGGTCAGCAAAGATCAAAGCATGATCAAGATTATGTAACAGATTCTTCTTTTTTTTTTTTTTAGAGAGAGATGTGTGTCCTTGTTAACGTATTGTGTGACTAAAATAAGACAATGACATGCTTTATACTTACCTCGCAGAGGGCAGGAGCTTATCCCAGCATGCACTTGGCAGGCTAGCAGTCAATTACAAGGCTGGAACCGGTTAACGCCATCGCGGTCATAGTCTCACCTCTCAGGAAACAGCATCTTCACGCTGCGAGGCAACAGAGCGAATCAGTGACCCGCTAGAGTCTGTCACTACAGCTTAATTAGCACCTGCATATTGCCTGGAGATGGCAAAAAAAATAAAAATTAAAAGTACCTGCGAAGTGACAGGATTTCCCTTCGCTCGTCCTGAAATCGCATTATGCTCAGTTGTCGCCGTTTTATCGAGTAGGTTCCAATCAGTCTTTTAATATTTCCAGGCAAAGGTACCACTGAGCCAAAACTGTGTTTAAATCCACCAACTGTGTCCTCTCAGTTCCTATGGAGGACAGCCAAATCCCTGTTTACCCCTAACCCTCATCTGTCACTGCAATAAGCTCGTCTCACACAGAAGCGCCAGAACAGTGGGTGATTAAAATATTAATATGATACCTTTTACTCCCACCATTAGACACGTCCCCACAGATGGGCCTCGCTGACATTGATATGAGCGGATTGTTTGATGGCAGCGCTCAATGTGTGCAGATGTTGCTGAATACCCACAGAAACTGATGCAGACTGAGTGGATGCTTGTTAGAGAGAAAGAGGAGGCTGATTTCTTTGTAAGAGGATGAACTTTTCTTTATTTTATATTGAATTCAAGAATATGTGGATTTATGACAAAGGGATATATTTCAATCAGTTATTTTCCTTAATTTTGATAATTAGAGGTAACAAAGTCCAACTGCAGTCATTGGCACCATCAGAAAATGGAAGGGTGAGCCAGAAAAGATCGTTGCTGAAGAGATACTGGCCGAATGAATTTTTGCTACATAAATGCTAGAAACCAAATGGTTTGCTTGTAATACATTTTTAAAAAGTTCAATACAAGTTGTCTCAATGCTGTTTCAGTCAACTGACTAAATGCAATTTTACCATCATCTACTCAAGTTAAACGGAAATTTATGGGACAGCATATGCAACGTTTAGTCTTCATGGTACTTGGAAATCATACTGATTAGAACTGACAACGGTTTAGTGACATTACTTCCTATTGCTCTCAGCAGAGAAAGTATGCTGTAAGTAGGTTTCACATTGCATTGCAAAAGTGGTGGTAACATGTTTGAGGATGGGGATGTGTTTTTTTGTTTTGTTTTGTTTTTTTCAGAACCAGGTGCAGAGTTAGTTATCAATCATGTTTCATGTTGTTGTATTTAAGATCTGCTACAGGATCCTTCTCCCAGGATATAAATGTCTACATTCTTGGAAAAGCACTAAATAGCCAGTAGGCTGAAACTGACACAATCTTTATAGAGCAACAGAGTTGCCAATAACCATGCTTATTATCCATGTGTCTGGCAAAATCCAATATTTGTGGTGATATAAGAACAATTTCACATGTTTTCTGTGTTATAAGCTCTTCCATATCGCTTATTTAATTTTAAAAGGTAGGCTAATAAAGGGTGAATCCGCAGAAATTCCTGATCAAGTCATCCATCCCTCTGTTTGTCTTTGAGCTACAAGTTTTCTAGGGTGATCCAGGCAGCACTAGGGAAAGCATAGAAGCAGAACATGCTGGTTTAATATGCCGTACATAATCTGAGTTGGTTTCTTTACCTATCCAGTCGGATTTTTTGTATATTATGCCGTCAGCTAATAATTCATATGTATGTTATTTATGTCCGGCACATTCAGCAATTATTCACAAATATGGCAAAAAATGTCTGGCAGTTGTTTGCTGTATTTTTTTATTTAGTTATTTATTTTTTTTAGTAAAATAATTTTACACAAATTAAGATAAGTTTAACATTTGGTAGGGAAAAATAACTCCATGATAAGAAATAATAAATTTAACAAATTCACGGCCCCCACACAGACTCCCAACTCTTATAAAATGAATCTTAACTGAAGCAGCTTTTAAATGTCATCTGAGATTTCTTTGTAGTAACAACATAGCATTACCTTCCTAAAATAATGGTCTAAGTCATTTGGGGGTTTTTTTGCCAAAAGTTATATTTTTTGCCTTTAACATCTTTTGTGAAGAAACAGGTGGTGATTTTAAAGCCAATTATTTTATTGTAGCAAAAATAAAATTTAACATAATTTTTTTTTTCCCCTCGTCTGAATAAATGTCCCCAAAATAAAAATTCTATTTTATTTCAAATGTTTAGTGTAAAGTTAGACTATTATAATAATACAAGATGCTGTCTATTAGTGATATTGTGTCCCGTGGGAGGGACACGACATCATAATGTAAACTGTGACTGCCTATTGCCATAATATGGCTATTGGATATCTAAAATATAGAAAACGGAGCAGAGGCTAAACAGCACCGGTAAGACAGCTCCACAGAGTGAAATAGATGACGCAAGCAGAGAGAAAGTAAGAAAGAAGTCGAAAAAGTCTGACAGCAAAAGTTGATATAGAAAGAAAAACTGATTACTTATTACCCCCTTGACTCTTAATCCAGTTTACAATGGTCGACTTCACCCAAGCAATTTTACTTCAAAGGTTCTGAGCCATGGCCAATTATGTCGCATCCAAAACTTCCTTTTTGAACTGAAAAAAAAAAAAAATCACAGTCAAAGAGAATACTAATTAATCGAGTCAGAGCCAGAGCCAGAGCCAGAACACTATTTATTTCAGCTTGTTAGCAAACTTGAAAATATTCAACATTGGCCTTCAAAACAAGACTAGGAGACACAGGCTGTCGGAGAGCTGCACACTTTACAGTACTGCTCTATTAGAGATTCTTACTCTGGCTTTGTTCTGCAGCGGGAAATGTATCACTGCTGTCCTCTTTTGCTCCATTTACAATGGACTATGTTTAAAACATTTTCTTTATTCTGCCTTATAATAGCAAAGCTGAATGTTTTCATCACCAATTTGTTTTTTTTGTTTTTTTTTTTTTTTGCCCCCTAATTGGCATCTTTGAGTCAATACAGCCTAACCTTCTCATCATGGTTTTAAGTGTCATTCAGTTAGAAGCAAAAAATAGCCTCTGTAAATGTCACAGTCTACTCTTGTCAGAGAATCTACCTAGCATAACTCAAACGCTGTTCGTTAGGTAAATCCTTCTCAGTCATTTCTGATTAGTTGGCATTAGCAATTCCAGTTTGATATGCCTAATGTTAACTCATCAAGAACGACAGATGAGTTAAACATGGTGGCTTTTTTTGCTTCAGTTATTACTGTACTAAAAAAAAATATGCATCAGGTTTTTCTCATCCTATCTACACACAAACTGTACTAATAAAGCAAATGGTAAACTATCAGTTGTATTCAACATCACTAGAAGGGAGGTTTGAAATGGCTTGATTAGGCAAAACTCCAAATTCGTAAAGGAGTGATATGAAACAAAGTCCATTGATTTAGATGGAATAAGTGCAACAAGATGTAGCTGAAAAGAAACGTGGGCAGGTGGAGTGAATGACAAAACGTTCATTCATCCATTTTCTGCATTCCTTAGAGCGTCCTTTGGGGAAGCCAATGCTTATCTCAGTGGTCAAGGGTCACTGAGCAAGAGGAATGGTACATCCTGAAGAGATCACCAGTTCATCATGAAGGCAAGAAAGAAACATACAACACCGACAGGAGAATCCAGTGACCAGCTAACCTAACAAGGAGGTTTTTGGACCCTGAAAAGAAGGCAGTGTATCTTGTGAAACACTTGCACATAGGCACAATGGAGACTCTCCACAGAAACGCCCTGGTTGGGTTTTGATCCCGAGACCTTTTTTTTTTTTTTTAAGACAAGGAAGTGCTGCCAACAACTACAGTGAATATTCCCTGTGAGCAAAATCCAAGTCATCACAAAATGTGTGCTTTTTGGATGACTTTGTCTCAGTGGAAGAGCTAAAATCCAGTCTAAGGCTGGTTGTGTGGGCTGGTTGAGCAAATGGGACTTTTTGAGACCGTTTGTGGCTGCGCTTGAATTAAAAAAGGGCCCGTAATCTTGTACTGAGTGGGCATCGTAGGGTACACACGAAAGGGTGGGGCCATGCTTATGTAAGTTATAGAAGATCAGAGCTTCCCTGGCCGATTCCAAGGACTGCAGAAGAGACACAGAGAGAGACAGACAGTGTTTTGTGCAAGTGGGGGTGGATGGGTGGTGCCAGTGAGGGGGTACAGCAGAGAACGTTCCAGGAAACTCAGAAGCATAATCTTCTTATCCATGGCAGATTGGTTCAGTGTGTGATGTGCACATTTATGTGTGTATATGTGTGTGCATCCATGTAGGGTTTATGTTTAAGAGCTTTGATTTCCCTCCTTTATGTCGATGCCACTCCTTTATTTCCCCATCTTTCTCGTTTTTGTCACTCTTCTACGCAGTCTTCCCACTTCTTTGCGTCGCATGCATCACCCACCACCTAAGCATTCGCTGGTTTGTCCTACTCCTGCAACTGATCCTCTTCAAAGTGACCCCAAAACAGAGAGGAGATTTCTCACTGAACCCACCGGGTTTTCCTCTAGCCCGGGCCGACCAGCGAGGGTCTGAGGAATCACGTGAGAACGTGCGGTTGGAGGGCGGCACGGCGGGACACAGGAGGAGGTCGTGGAGTTAAAGACCAGATTTTGCTGATTGTGGGAAATTGTACCCCCCACTCCACCAAATTTCACCTGCAACTCCAAGAGACAGAGGCCTGAGGGAGCGAAAGGGCTAAGGAGGTATTTCACAGGGTGATGAGGAGAAAACAGAGAACAGAGAGAGGGGGGGAGGCGGGATGTAACAGTAGAGCAAGGTTTGGTCTGTAGCCAGCGAGGGAAGACAAGAAAAGAGAACAGAAAGAAGAGTGCCTGCCACTGAGAAGAAAAGTGGCTCAACTAAAGCAAACCATGTCCTTCAGGATCATTCATCCAGCTTGAGAACACACACTCACACTTAAACACTCTGGCACACATATCTGCGCATACTCGCAACACTTTTACACCCCATCGCCCTGCTCCCTCCTTCATTTTAACACCTTTGGTGAAGCACCATTTGCCTTGCCCGGTGCCCGTGTATCCTCCCATCTTCCTCGTCGATCCCGGTTTCCCTCTCCTCCTTGATAGTCTTACCCGCAGACCGTGACTATCTCCCGCTTACAGAGCTGCCATGGATTAGAGCGAGATGACGAGAGCGAAGCGCAGTCAGCCAGCACCTCCTGCTGCACGGGAAGTGCCAGTGACTCTCGGTGGCGCCTGCTGCACCCTTGAAGAGCACCACAAGGGCATTCCTCCAATCAATAATTGGCTCGTTTGTTCATCAGTTTTTTGCAATTCACTACACGTGTCTCTCTGGCATCCTGGTACAGAGAGGGTGAAACGAACGTGAGAAAATTGCGATATTATTCCGAGGATCTCATTGTCCATTGTTGTTTACAATGTGCTAGTGCAACGACTAGCACAGTCATGCAACTTCATTACCATGTGTATGGAAATATTTTGTGAAATTCAATGTGGAAAGGTATGAAGGGTGTCTTAAAGTCACAAGCAGGTGAACAGAAGCAAGTAAATTTATCCAAAAATTAGCGTAGTTTGTAAAAAAAACACATGAATGACCCACATTGATAGCCACTCAAATATAATCCCCTCAGGAGGGCTTTTTTTTTTGCTTCAGAACAGCACTTGTAACCCTTTTTGTCGCCGTCTGACTGGATGCGAACTGATTCAAAAGGTCTTCTGCAAATGTGGACACAATGATGAAACTGGGACACGGCGGCACGCTTTGTACCCTCTCTGTTTCACACTTCTCATTGCTCGGGATTGGCTTCTCAGAAGCAGGCAGTCGTTGCATTTTTTATTCCTCCGAAGACCGATCCGTCAGAGTTTATGATTCTGTCTGAGACTGGTTAATTCGCTCGCTAGAGATCCTCATCATTGTATCTGTGGGTAAAAGACACACTGATACAAGGTTTGTAGTTGCTCTTTAGTTTAGCTGCAGTGTTGTTTTTTTTCTTTTCTTTTTTTATAGTCTGGATCAGTGGATTTGAACAGAGCTAGCCAATGCTAAGTAGTTCAGGGAGGAGAGAGACTGTTTCAGAGGAGGAGGGGACTTAAGGGGGGGATCACGAAATGAATGAGAGACTGAACGACACAGAGTCATCTTGGCAAAGCTGCAGCTTCTCACTGCAGAGGTTTTAAATCCTTTAACATGATTTTCCCTCATCCTGTTAAAGACATAGCTATGGATGGGGAGAGAGTAAAGTGTTCCTTCAGAGGAAGGAGGGGGTTGTATGAGGAGAGGAAGAAAAAGAAGAGGAAAAAGAAACAGGAGGGGGAGAAAAAAAAATAACCGAGTGTTAAATATAAGGAAGCATATTATCATTCCACTCACACCTCTCTGCTATCTCAGTTCTAAATGTTATCATATCATAGAGGCCGGGTGGAAGGAACTGCAATTATCTGACTTTCTATTACACAGACATGAATAAAGTCCCCAAAGTTAATGTTTGGACAGACCAAAACATTCACAAACATCTCATTTATAACAACATTTTTTTAAGTGTTGGCACATCTTGCTTAAATAGGTCAGGTCACTTCTGCTTTAAAGTAAATGGTTTGAACTTGTTATACAGGATTTGTATGTCAGTGATCTGATCTTGTTTTTGCGACAGAAAAGCAAAGTGACTGTGGCTGCATGTTGACAGATTTAAGATTTCTCACATGGCTGCCCATTCTTCTTTGATTAATCTGATGCGACTGCTTGTCTGAGCCTTAGTCAGACAGATGGCCTCACAGTGGTCTCAAAACTTTGCTTGACCCAATGAATATAAAATGCCCACGTTCTGTCGCTACGAATGAAGCCCAGGCAGCAGCTCCCTCTGTCACTTTTACTCCACAGTTGCACGCAGAGTTGTTGTGCAGATCACGGCAAATAAAACCCACAAAGATCTGACCAGCCTAAGTAGAATTTTTTTCTTTTTCATCTTGTGATTTGTTCAACATAGACATATGACTTTTTTTTTTAAGAGGAAATGAGACAGGAATCTCTCAAAAATAATAAAACAAGTAAATTAAGAATGAATGGAAAAATTCGCAGAAATAATTGCTTACAGGATTTATGCATGTTTCCACTGGTGATTTGACAATTTATGTTTGATAATTACCATTAATCATAATGACCAGTCATTGAGCTTTTTAATTATATTGCCTTTAATTTAGAATTGTATTTATTTAGTTTAAAACCAAATAACTCGCATTGAACAGCAGTCTGGAACTAAACATGCAATTCATTTTTACATTGGATTGTACTATCCAATGTACAACTATTTCACACAGCAATAAAATGTTGCTGTCTTGCTTTGCACCTACTACAGTACCAAAATATTCTTTCTGCACATTTACATGGTTTACATTAACATACACTGCTTATTTAAAGCACTAATGTTGGACCTTTATTTTGTGGGAGGGAGGCTGGAAATGAATCAACACATATTTCCCATTACCACAGAGGGAAGCAGGAATCAATTCAAATCGCACCTACGGTGAGAAAAAAAAAGATCAATTTTGAACCATTATCTAGAACTGATAGTTTCGATCAAGTAACATTTGGGATTGTTTTGACTGAAGAGGCTGATTTTTAGCAGTTTTTGTTTGTGGATAACAACATAAGGCTATGCTGTGTGTTTGTCCCAAAGTGACGTTTCTTTGCTAATGAGTGAGACTGTTTCTCCATGCAATGATTTATTTTTTTTGAGGCAGAGCCAAATTCAGGAAGCTTTGAGAGAGTGCTGTTGTCAAGGCAACAAATCTGCGTTTCATATGAAGAAAGAGTCGCTCTGCCTCAGCTTGTATCATGACTGCCATTTGAGATTTTCTGATTTTCCTTTTCTTTTTTTCACTGTCAGATGTGACAGACTAGAAAGACAACAACCATCAAATGAATACTTTATCCAGTCTGGTTTGGATCGCGGTAACATTATCATCTTCCCCTGATTTATTTTCTCTTTTAGAGATGAAAACAAAACAACAACAACAAAAAACCTAAGAATTCCACTGTTCTTTTTCTGCCTCGTCTACTTCGCATTGATTTGGCATGACTTTCCATGATTGATTGTCACCTTGCCTTTGAATCCGTAGCAATGCAACATCAGCTTTGATCCACCAGAGCGAGCTATTCTCCAACACTTAGACCACATTTCTCCCGTCAGCTCTGAGCTGGGAAACGTGGCCTCCGCTGTGTTTTCTTGATGCACGTCAAGACTATCAGTTACAATAGCAACCCTCTCTTTGAGCTCTACGTGATCTAATGGAAGTAGAGACTGTATCACTGCTGCAGCTTGGTACTTTTATTCCAAGTATGGCTTTATATACAGGAAAAATAATATGTTCACCAATGTAGGTCAAAGTGTTGGTACATGATAAGAACCATATGCAATTGTCATTGATTTAAAGTTGAATTTCACAATTTAAAGGCATGAATTCAAAACAACGTCTAAACTATTTGATAAATGCAACAATAAAGAGAGAAAGAATATGTCAAAGATTTAATTACGAATGTCTTTGACCAGGGGTGAAAGTAGTTTTAAATTCTTGGGGGTACTATGACATAAAATGAATAAATAGCTGGGTGAACGCTGCATTCCAGAGCGTCCTAAACCTGAGCGTCACCAAGCGGTGTCTCGCTAAGGAAAGGGTTTTTCTGGAGGCATCGTCCATCCCCTGCTGTGGGAGTCTCATCCTCTCAGCTGTCTGTCAGCCCGGCAAGCATTTTTGTCAGAAAGACCTTTCCCCAGTTCTGCTAGAGCGGAGGGAGAAGAAGATGCCGTCATACGTGGGAAAGGACTATGACATCAAAAGTTTGCTGGAGTCTGTGCTGGTCTGGCTGGATTCGTTTGGCGGCGACACAGAGAGAGAGTTGTACGATAACGACTCTTGCTCCAACTGTGGAGCCACTTCCCTCAGGCTCCTGAACGACGGCGCCATGATTGCCCTTCCACCAGTGTTATTTTCAACCAGTATATCTACACTTCTTGAAAACTGGTTGGATTTGGCATGCAAACGCCGTTGTTCAGGCTGCGGGTCACCCTGGCAGAAAAAAACACTGCCTGGCCGATAACAAGGTGCTGGTGTTTTTTCTGTATAGGTTGACCAGGAAGCACCAAACCAAAGCCACTCAGACCATCGATGCGCCTGCAGAATGTGGGACGGAGACGTACCACCTGTCCTCCATCATCTGTGGGGATCCAAAGCTGACAGACTTCTCCTGTTATTTAATGAATGGAGAACGAACATTGAAGGCAGACAATGAGCATGTCTTCACTGCAGACAGCAACTGCAGTGAAGACATGTCCAACAACTGTTTCATTTACATTTATGAAAAGAAATGATCAGACACCAGAGGTTACAGTTTCTCCAGCCCCTCCTCTGGAAGATGGTAAATGGCCCTTTGGAGAGGAGCTACAAATATTAACATCGGAAGAAGTAAAACATCCTAGAAGACCTAATTAGTAACCATCTTGAGACTGGAGAAATCTGACTGGGACCAAACATGTGTCTGATTTAAATTTATGGGACAAAAGGTAAAAAGATTTGACAGGTTTCCTGTTTGCAGTTTTCTCTCCGGGCACTCCGGCTTCCTGCCGCAGTCTGAAATCTCCACTGAAACGATCCCGTAGGCGGAGGTGGGCCCTGGAGACGGGTCCGGCGGGCGGCGCCGGTGCAGGGGGCCCAGTCCCCCAGCAGGAGACTGGGCACAAAAGGGAGCACTGGGGTCAACACTGGGAAGGGGAGCCACAGGGACAGAGCACAGGGAGGCGGAGGAGCAGCGGAAAACTCTGGAGATGGCGGAGGAGCAGCGGGAGGCGGTCTTTACATTTGGAAATGTAAAGATGCTACGGTGCAGGCTCCCAGTTGCAACATTTTTTTTTTTTTAAATTACATTTTTAATCGACCTGACCTAGAATGTTGTCATCACCATCTGACAAAAATAAATAAAAAATAATTTTTAATGACCCTATTAGTGATATTTTTTACTCATTTTACAGTCAAATACTTCTCAAGAAACAAAAAAAAAAAATTTAAAACAAAAAACAACAAAAAGTTGATGGAGTCTGACGGGCTTGACACTGCATGACGGAGTTGACACAGAACTGAAGGTGGTGACAAACTAGTGAGTAAAATGAAAAACTTGGTACATGTGAAGTAATGCAATTTATGTAAAATACATTAAAATGAATTAATTGCACATTTAAGTGAGATTTGACAACAATTTCACTGAAATAGTCACAAAAACTGATGGGAGTTGATATCTGATGGAGTTGACAAAATGCCAAACTACCTCAATTTATATGATGTTATTCTGAAGGAGGCCATGTTGTAGCTCATCAGGTCCATGAATTCTTTACACTATACCAAAATTAAGTTTTTATTTCACAAAATTTCATCAAAGTTTTGTAAATTGTCAGTTATGGTGTTGACACATCATAGTTGTGACAAACAACTTAGGAATAAAAAGAAGAAAAAACTAATGAATAACATAAGCTAACCTGAGCTAACTAGCCCTCTTAGCAAAGGGAGAGAAAGGAAGTGGTCACGGGGTCCTCAGAAGTTCTGGTGCCCCCCAATAATGCCTGATTTTTTAAAAAATTATTTTCATTTCTGACAGTGTTGACAAAAACTAGGGGCAAATTTGATGGAGTCTGACGGGCTTGACACTGCCCGTCAGAGTTGAAAAATATATAAAAATTATTTTTAATTCAATTTATTGGTACTTTTATAATTATTCATATGACTACTTATACTTAATAGTCATAATATATAATTTTACTATTTCTTTAGTTGTTATAAATGTAGCCCGGGAAATACTTAGCCTCACAGGACACAATAACTGGGGTTCTTAATGTGCAGTATATTTTATTATCAGTTGGAACAGACTGAACATAGCTGTCTTGTTCCTTACTATTGTTCAAAAATCAGAACATAGGTGCACCAAAACATTCGGTAAATATTCATGAAATGTGAAATGTGGCAGATCTCAAAAGAAAATACAATATGTAAAAGAAAAGAAATAGAAATACGGCAGTGGCCTCTGGATTCGACAGTAATGTCTCAGTTCACTCTCAATGCTGGAGAACACCGATGATCGGACATCTTATTTTCACGTGCAGTAAATGGCCGCCCTGCACCGCATAGACAGGCTCCCGATTTTCTGCTGAAACTATCACCTGCCGATAAATCACATACAGTTCCCGTCCAAGTTCATCACATAGCATAGCAACACCGGAAGAGAACAAAATGCATTTCCGGCCCCGTCTTGGGAAACAGTAATCACCTTGAAACACTGCTCTCTGGTGGTCAAAATGTGCAGCACTTGAGACCAACTACCTGAACATATTTAAATGTGAAAAACATACACATAGGAAATAAAATTACATAACTGAAACAACATCACTTAATAACATTGCTACCGTAAGATACAAGAAACCCAACACTTTGAAACAGTTAAATTATTTAACCAAAATTTACCACCTGGCTACATAAACTATTATAATGTATTGAGTTCTGCTCCTGGACAAAGGATTTTACAGGCATCATCCACCGACTACAATGTTTAAAATAAAAAAAATATTCAGCTAATATACCATGTGTACCATGTAATACCATGTATACCATGTAATACCATGAAAATATACATTGTTGTGCGCACATGACCCAGGTTAGTTTAGTCAGATATTTGAAAAAATTATATTTTGTGTATATTTTATCAAATTTTCTGCTTTGTCCATAGGACGTGTTGTTTCCCTATTCTCAAGAATCACTGAGGCTATAATTAATGGTATAAATTTTGTTGTAAAATGAGGCAGAGTTAAAGCTTCGTGAAAACAGTTTCCAGGGTGAAATGGAACTGGCTCATGTTCATAGTTCATCAACTAAACATTATGAGTTAAATTCACAACCCTAATATGGCATAGTTTGTTTGTTTTTTTCTAATAATATTAATGGCTTCATGTGCTAGTTCCTACATTGCTTTAGTAATTACATAGGATGTGCAAATATGATGGCTGTCTGATTTTTCTCACGCAGTGGTCAGATTCATCCATCAGGGGGAGTCTAGCGCTAGCTACAGTGAAGATCACCGGAACTAAGCACCGTGTCCGGCTCTTTTATTAAAATACTTCTCTTCTTCAGGTATGAGTACATATAAACACATCTGTAGGTTGTAAATGAGTTTATTAACTTTCAGAAAGCTTCGAGGGGTTTTTTTGACTCTCCGAATGTTAACAAATTCAGTTGTTAGCTCTGTTGTTAGCTCCATTGTTAGCACCGTTGCTAACATACTGCTGTTTCAACGTTGATATCATTGTGTATGTTTGTAAGCTAACTCAGATAATAATCGCTGGAGCAGAAGCACCGTGTCCAGCTCTTTTATTAAAATACTTCCCTTCTTCGGGGCATTTACACAAACTGGGATTTCCAAGCTTATTTAAATCAGTCCAATTCTCTCCTGTCCTCTTTGCCCAAATGCTACAATTTAGCCGTGTGCTTAGAAAACTGTTAAAATGAACAAATGTTTGACTGTCAGAAAAATAAACTACTATAATTATGGCTGCAAATTTTAACTTTATAACACTTTTGCCAATTTCAATGGACATTATCGATTTACATCTTTATAAAAATCCTGATGGAGTCTCACGTCAGGTGACGAAAGCACTTCGATAAAACATCTGGGCTACAAATTATGAGATTCTTCTTCTGCTTTTGCTAATTTGTCCCACTTACATGCCGTGAATTTCTTTTTTTAATATTTTAATTTAAAGCAAAGATAACTTAAGTAAACACAAAAGGCAGTTTGCAAAGAAGCATTTAATCTGTAAAAGGAAACTGGCTACCCAAACCAACCTGGTCACATTCGAAGACGTAATTGTCCAATAAATCATGAAATTAACTATTCCTGTCCTCATAGCTGAATAAGCTGAATTCAATTTCAACTGCCACAATCTGGACTGCTTATTGCAAGACTGGTATTATTCTTAAATCACATTAATACGACCCGTTTGACAACAAGAAAAGGTCTCAGAAAGCAGCACATCATGTCCTGACCTAAAATGTCAGTGTTCAGGATTCAGTATGAGAAAGAGACTGAGTAAAGACGGCTTCCACGGGCGAGTTCCTAGAATCGGGAGGACTTGTCATTATTGATGAAGCCATGAAGCAAAAAAAAAAAAATCCCAAAAGAGAATGTTTGTGACCTTAAGTTCAAAGTACACGCTTGAGCTTAAGGTCACAAAAAAAAACCCAGAAGAAACCTGTATTTAATTTCAGATGGCTGGAGAGACAAGTTGGAATTGACTGAATACTGTTGTTTCTTTCCCTTGCTCATCTCCGCTGTGCCGTACCTGCAGCGGACACACACAGAGCAACAATAAAAACAAACCAAAAAAAAAACAAAACTGCATAATATATCAATTTTATATTTCTGCGGTTTAATAAAAAAAGAATGCCTTTTATTTCTAAATTTATCCATCCATCCATCCATCATGGTAAAAAGCCTTCAGTTTTTTTTTCTCCTCGGTCATACTTTTTTTTTTTTATTGATTCAACTAGCACTGCTCTCAGATCAAATGGGATATCTGATTTCCCTCTTGAGTGGGCTCTGTTTTTTTTGTTGTTTTTTTTTGTCCAGTTCTCCTTCCTGCTAAACCAGAGGAACACAGAGACTCCAGTGGCCAGCATCATTAGATCGCTGATTTGGTTGCACAGACTTTATTAAAGTTTATTATCTATATTCTACATCTCTAACGAGTCAGCCATCCTTGGAAACTTAGATTTTTTTTTTTAATCTATCTGCCCCATTCAATGAATACCTGATCTTTCTGATTTCTAGCGTAAAGAGATGGTTTTAAAACGTTGTAAATTATACAACCACCTTGTGCTGTCTCATCTATATAACCCCAAAATAAAACACACTGAAAGTTGTGGCTGTAACAGGACAAAGGTTAGCCAACGCAGCCGCTTTCTTCAAATCTACTGTTGAAGAGCAGCAACGGTGGACAAACACACAAATCATTTGACGGCCCTAAAAGCACAGAGATTTCCCTTGGGAGCCCGCGGCGAACAAACGGAATATAATCGAGAGCAATTATCGGACTCGAGGGTCATCAAAGAATCAATTGATAAGATGACTGATGGCTCGGCCGTCGGCTTGATTTTGCTGCCCTCAAGCGGCCAAATAGTTGAAAGTGAGCGTTAGATTTATCCCTAGAAATGATTATAATTATGAATATAGCTACAGTTGATGCAGCACAGACACGCTTTAATATTTTCTAATAATAACAATACAAATATTGTGCAGTTTGAGGTAGAAAATAATAATAATAATAATAGTAATAATAATAGTAATAGTGAGCAGGTTGACACATGACGATCCAAAGCAACCAAATATAAATAAGAACAGATGATTAAAAAAAAAAAAAAGATTTAAATATGGTAAAAGCAGCAGCGACTGTGGCGTTATGCGTCGCGCCTCGTCGTCACGAAGCCCACAGTAAGCCGTGAGGCTGAGATATTACACGCGTGTGTCCTATAAGCGAAGGGAGTCGATGAGACCGCACTGACGGAAGGGGGAGAGGTGGGCTCTTCAGAACGACGAGCCGTGGAGATCTGCGCCGGTGCGGGCATCGACGGACTTCACATCACTTGCCTGCCTGATTCCCCCCGAAACGTTTGATCGCGCCTCCCTTGTCTCCCTCTCACCCCCCCCCTCTCTCTCTCTCTCTCTCTCTCTCTCTCTCGCGTTCTCTCTCTCTCACACACACCATGAGGTCCAAGCGGAGGATGCCCGCTCTGTTTGTTATTCCAGCCGAGAGAGAGCATCACGCAAGCGCGTAAAAGAAGAAGAAGATCCGACACCTTTTGGAGCGCTCTTTCATATTTCAGGACGAAACCCTCCGGTGTTTCTTTTATTTTTCTCTCTCATTCTGTCTCTCCAAGGGCCGCAGCGACTGCGCGCATCCCACCTTGGATTATAATCAGCGTGGACATATGGGGGAAAAGAGGACACATCAGTGCGTTCACTTTTGAAGCAACGCACAGGGTCTTGACGCTACTGCGTTACGCATCTGTTTCCCTGCGAGTCTCTTTTTTTTCACCCCCCCCCGTCTTTCTCTCCCCCCCCCCCCCACCCCGTCCAGATCCCCGTTGAAATAGGGTTCTCTGCAGCATTTCTTTAGCCTCAGAAAAGTCAAATATCGGTGGTTAAATAGGGTGGTGGGTGGGGGGAAAAACAGACCGAGGTGTGTGTATAGTCTGAGAGGACCGACAGGAGCAAGAGGAAGAGGTGGTGGTGGAGGAGGAGGAGGACGGACGGGGTGCAGAATGAGGTGTGTTTTCTCTCTTTTTTGGGAAAAGCCGGAGAAAGACGGGAGAAGGTGTATAAGCCAGCTGCTCTCTTGAGAAATAACGGCGATCTAAGGAGGAAATGGCCTAGCTAAAGCAACATAATAATAAAGAGCAGAAGAATCGTGCTGTGGATGGACGGGCCAGCGTCATCGACATCATCCTAAATCCCCGGCGCTCGCATCGCCTCTTTAAGGTAAACCCATATGTTGCCCAGCGCATCCTAAACCCTCTCCCCCTCCTCCCCCTCTCTAGATCTTCCTCCTCCTCTTCCTCCTTCTGTCTGTCATCGTTCTAAATATGTGCGCAATATTGGTGACTTTGCACATTGCGCACCTTACTCATCTTGACGCACTGAGAGAATGAGGTTTCAGTGGAAGTGGTTGCTATAGCACACATTTCCTTCCTTACAGGAGTGTAAAGGAGAGGCTGGGTGGTGGTGGTGGTGGTGGAGGGGCGCCTTGGATTGGCCTTGCCTGTTGATAAGTTGTCACATCCCAAGATGATCAGCTTACTTTGTATAAGCAGCGTGCGGCCGCCAACAAGAAGACATCAGAGTGATTTAATTGGAATCAGCTCATCATCAGTCAGACCGGTTGCTCTTCTCAGCAGGACCCTCATTTCCCTCAGATGTGAGGGTATAGATCATTCTGATAGGGATTTTTATTGCGCCGAATGATGACAGCTTAATTAGACTCGCAATGCTCCTGAGCTGCAACATAACTAATCTTTAGCAGGGGTGCGTGCGTGTGTGTGTGTGTGTGTGTGTGTTGATTTAGAAGATGCACCTCTGAAACCCACAGAAGCGTCCCCCGTCCTTCCCCTCCACTTCCCCCAAGACTAGAAGATGCAGATCAGGGTTTGTGAATTAAATGCACACACTCCCATTAATATTCAGCTGTGGTTGGGCAGCGCTCGGTTAATGGCAGACAACAGGACCTCTGTTCTGACAGGTCACGGATGAGAAATGGTGTCGTTAGATTTTTGTGGAAAGGCACTTTTTTTTTTTTTTTTAGTTATTATCGTTATCATGATTATTTTTAATAGCTTCACTAAAAAGTAGCAATAGAAAGTGGATTTTCTTTTCTCTCCTTTTTTGTAGGACTGGGCAGAAGCTGAATAAGGCTGAGGTCTGGAATACAAACAAACAATACATTCCTGAATGATTGCTTTTCCTTTTCCGAAAAAAAATGTGGTGCCTTTAGCTTTACATGGAAGTGACATTTAAAATCCATCAAAAAAAAAAAAAGCTATAATAAAGTACCTTTGTAAACTTTGTGGAGGATTTCTCCTGGCGCTTTCGGTGAAATGTTGAAAGAGCTGTGATTGCTCTCCATAGGCCGTCATCACGTCAGCCCGGTGGATGGCGTTTGGCCTCTTACTCAGTTGCAAAGCGAGGATTGGTTTTTATATATTAGAAAGAAAGATGAAGTAGGGTGCTAGTTCTTAATTGGGATCCCAACAATTGCCATTGACGTATTTTCACTGGGATTTTTTTTGTGATGGACTGACACATATTTTCAGAAAAATCATAAATATCTTTTAGATTTTCTTTTAAGGGTGGCATGTGTTGGGATTCAGCCCCCTCTACTCAATTCAATTCAGTTTATATGTTGCCAATTCATAGCAAATGTCTTGAGGCACTTTACAAAAAAAAAAACTATTTCAATTCATGTGTACATTCTAAGTATCCTTGGATATGCAGCATTCTTTTCTTTAGCATTAGCATTTAGCGACAGTAGACAATGGCTTACATTGTGTAAAAGGTAGTTGACTTTATAGCAATCTTTCGTACAAAGCATGCATGCAGCGATAGTGGAGAGGAAAAATTCACCTTTAAACAGAAGAACCCAACAGCAGAACCTGGTTCAGTACAAGCGGCCATCTTCCACGATGCTCCTAAATGAAATCCAGTGCAAACTACTGCATCTAATTGTCACCTAATTGATAATGAGGATACTTTTTGCGTGTAATTTAATATAATTATAAATCAAGGCCATGCAGGAGAATATTAGTGAACAAACAGGATCATGAAAACCCAAGGAGCTCAGCAGATCAGGGATCAGGTTGTAGGGAAGTTTTAAATAGGGCTATAAAGCCGTTTCTAGAGATGTGGATGTTTCAGGGAAGTACTGTTCAATAAATGACCCAAAAACCCCCCAAAAAAAAGAGCATGGCACAGCTGTAAACCTACCAAGCCATGGCCGTCCATCTGATGTCTCGATAAGACAAGTATTAACCGTAGACTCCTTAAATCTGATCTTTATGGAGATGGGGAAAGAATAAAACCATTAAAAGTCAAGTCCGTGGTTTGCAATAAGCAGCGTAGCAGATAGGACGTTGTCCTGTCTGCTACGCTGAATAGCAGAACGTAGTTAAAAATTAAACTACGTTCATTTTTAACGTAGCTTAAAACGAAAAACTACGTTATTTTCATTTTAAATCCCAAACTAATGTTGCGCATGACCCTGAACACAACATCTCTACGTAGATTCATTCTGGTTGCTGCATTGTAACTTTTGGGATGCTCATGTTTATGGGAAGATAAAAACATAGAGGAGTCTTCTTGGAAGAAAACCTGTTGATTGTGGGGAGCAGAAAGTTAGATCAGAGCGGTATTCTAGTGTAAGAGGGGCCTAATTCAAGTTTTTACCTAAACTCGATGAAGGAACAGGTAGCAAAACAAAAATCAATGTCTGAGATTTTCTCCATCCAATCTGATGGAGTTTGTTTTTTTTTTTTTTTTTTTTAGTTACTTTGCAAAGAAGAATAGAAAAATATAAGTCTCTAGGTGTTCAGAGATGGTAGAGACATTAAGAAATCAATAACTTTGAAGGACAGAATACAACTACAGGCCACACTTCTACAGGTTTAGAATTGTAAAACAACTACAAAACCATGTATTGTTTCTTCTTCTTTTTTTTTTTTTTTTGGTTTATTACATACAACCTCAACAAAATACTCTGTAGGTTTTTGGTTTTAATGTCTCAAAATGCAAACAACTCCAAGGGGCCCGACAAACTCGTGCAAAGGGGATGCATATATCTGTGAAAAATACAGCAATATTTGGAAACCGGTGTCATCCACCGTGCCTCGGGGAACATGTGCAAGCCCAGCGTTAGAACATAAAACCCTGTTCCTAGCCATTTTCCACTCACCCAGAAGAGAACACGGTGATCAGCATCGTTCCCAGGCCACAGCAAAAAAACCCAGCAGAGCCGCTATTGTGGCACGCACAGTGTCAGCCGGTTTCCAGAGAGCATACGGAGGTTAAGTGAAGATAGATGGAGAGAAAAAGAAAGAATGACTGTTTAATGGATTGGATGACAACATTAGGGGGAGACTTACAACCCAGAACAAAATGTGTCAACTTAATGAGGTATGTTTGGCCGATATGGCTGTGAGTAAGGTGAAGTGTTCAAAAGGGTAGTTTGCTCGCAAATGGAAAAGGGAGTTGTTGCTTATTTGTTGGGCTGTTTGTGTAGTTTCTTTTCCTTTAATAGTCCCTTTGTAATACCTTTAATTTGTAGACAGGAATTCTGTTTACTTTTTATAAATATAAATTGCACTGCGCTGTTTCTAAGAAATATTCTTTTCCACATATACAGCATTTTATGCTTAGCTAAAGACAGGAATATTGAGATGAATAGGTAGGTAAGATGTATAACAGATGTCAGGTTAGCTTCCTGAGCCTGTAGACCTGCACACTGTAATTGAAAGGCTGCCAGCAGTAAAGCACCACATCCACGAGTTGTAAATCCTAAAGGTTTACGTAACACGTGGTTGTAAATTGAACTGATAGACTGAAAATATATCCGTTGGACGCTAAACAAACTGAAAGAAAACATCACACTTTGAGCGAGTGTGTTCGAAAGTCACAAAGTGTTTGGATTCAGGTTCTGCACCTATTCTGCTCAGGGTTGGATCGTTTCTCTGACAATATTTTTGTAATTTGATTCTCAGGATGGTTCGGGTATTTTTCTATAACCCTCTCAAAGTAGCTTGTGAGAATTGTGGCCCTTTCCTCCTGACGGAACTGCTGTGACTGAGTCCAGTTCGTAGGCGTCCTTGTTCACATTCAACTTTCCAGATTTGAGGCTTTGTAATGGACAAAACTTCAATTTTGTTGTCCTTCAGTTTGCTAAAACTGTCACTATGATGTGGCATCATAATATGAGACAGATAATCATATTGAAAAACATTGAGCTCCTCTGCCGCCTCCCTGTGTTCTTACAGCCCTCTGCAGAAATACACAGCTCCAGGTCAGAAACAACCAATCGCAGCTAGGAGGAGTGTCTTAGTTCTGTCTAGGACATGGTGATAGTTTTAACAAATATGCAAAGCACATATTGGTTTTATAAAAACTACCTACTGCAGCTTTACGCTTTAAGTAGGCACTTTATTACTTTATGTTGTTAAGTGCACCAATCCCTCCTTACACACCCCTGTACTCCACAGCTGTGATAGTGTCCTCAGGCTTGCAAGCTGTTTTTTGCTCCAGGTATAATTTTTTATTACAATGCCCAAACATTTGAAGTTTAGTTTTATCAGAACACATAATATGTGTCCAAAACTGTTGGTAATCTGTCTTTTTATCCTCCTTTTGGAGTAATGACTCCTTTCTAGCGGAGTGGCCTTTCAGTCCATGTCAGTGCATCTCTCATCTCACAGTGGATTATGGTATATTTTTGCTTTTGCTAGTGTTCTGCGTTTGATTTGGACATTTAGCATTAGAACGCGTTCAACACCAAAGTAATCTCCTTCCAGAGGAGCATGATGGCCGGTGTAAATATTCGAAGTGATGAACGTGGCCTTCAAACATCTAAGTAATTGCACCCACGCATGAACAGTACTTGTAGAGGTTCACTATTCTTTTTTTTTTTTTCCCCTGGCTGGTTTGATTTAAGCGTCCCATGATGCCGCACAAGTTTGGGTTTCCCTCATCCTTTCTGTTTGTATTTTATGTCACAATACAGTGAAATGTGAGCCAGTCCCAGAAGGACCGTCAGCATGATTGTGTCAGGAGGTTGCTTCCGTGGTTTTTATGTTTGCATTCTGTCCGGCCTCTGGTGTCATGTTTTGCTTTTTTTCATATATATATATATATATATATATATATATATATATATATATATATATATATATATAAGTTCACTTATGTCTGTCTTAGTGTTGTTGGTGGTGTTTGCGATTTACCACTCCTCTGCGGTAGTTGTATCCTATTTCCATGCTCTGAAACCCAGTTACTTCCCTTTTATGTGCCAGTTTATGTGCTTCTTGTAAAACCTCACACCTTAGCACTGTTCTGTTGCCTATCGCCAGCTGTGTGCGGGCTTCTTTGTTTTCTATTTTTCTTTTTCTGGACGTCTGTGTTTGCCTTTTGCCTCGGTTCCTCTTCGGGTTTTTTTTTTTTTTTTGATTTATGTTTGTTTTCTGGGTTCCCTGCCCTGCGGCGTCTTTTAGTTATTAAAGTTTCTGTGGTTATTTAATTTGCCAGGCTCCTGCTCTGCTACTCTGTGTTTGGGTCCTTCACTTCGACAAGGCCGCTTGACAGATTTCGAACTCGCATCAGTGTACGTGTCAAACCCATCGGAAACCACTCGTGAATAGAAGAAGGCTGTTGTGCATATCTTGAGCTGTCAACAGATCATCTGAATCATTTTTGATTTGGAGGTTGGATATTTGGATTGAACTTTAACTGTATTTCTTTTTGTTACCCAAAACAATGCATCTGAATGTTTTTAGGCAGCCATTTATATTTATACATTCTCTTACATGACTGGCCTGGTTTCCACACAGAGCTTCCACATCTTTAAATGATTTATTTACTTCATACTGGGATGTAGTAGTCGTTGCCAGCCAAGGCTCTGAGATTTTAATTTCAGCATGAAGATGTCATAAGGCAGGTTAAAGTGACCCAGCTCGCAGTCACGTCGCCATGGAGGAGAGGCGCAGGAGAATAGCTTGACCTGACCCATTATCCTTGAGCAAAGTAGAACCGCAGAAACGCCCATTCAGACGCCATGGTAACCTCCTTCGTGCGGCGTCACATTAACAGTCGTCCATAAGATAAACCAGGATAAGTGCCGTCCTGTCCTCTTCATACTGGGAGGACTCACACCCAACCCCATTAAAGTATCACTAAATTTAATGTGCCTTTTGTTAGCACCACAGGCGAAAGCTCATTAAACGTGGCACCAAGACAGAGTTCTCCTCTTCAGTTCTTTAAGCATGATCCATTAAGCGTGCCGCGCCATTTTATTATCTGGGGATATTTTCGGCCAGTTATGCAGGAGCTGGAGCCGGCGTTCAGACCTGGCACGGGTTCTTGGAGAGAAAAAAAAAAAAGATTCCTTACAAGCTGTGGTGGTGTGTCATTGAACTACACGTCCAAGGCAGCTGGTCCTCTTGTGAAAGGTGTGGGACGTTCTGCTGCTTTTACACCTCTCATCTCCATGCAAACTGTGCTTTTGCTGAGAAAAGGAGAGCGTTTCAGAAATCCCCTTCAAAATGGAAGTTTTCTTTTGTTTTTTTAAACTGTTGTCGGTTGACGCGTCCTTGGCACACAAAGGTTTCGAAGGAATCTAGGTCATCTTAGCCTAGTTAGTGCATCGCTTGCTATGTTGCACAGGCAGCTCTTTAAAAAATGAGAATATTAAGCGAAAGTTCTATATTTTTCATTACAAATAGAGTTACACATCTTGGAACTCGTGGTGGCACAGTAGACAGCAGAAAAACTCAAAACACCTGCAACGAATTTTCCATGGGCTTTTATCATGGAAAATCTTTTTTTTTTTTTTTAGCCCTTATGCAATTTTTTGTATACTCTCAGTACTTTTTGGGTCATATTTTTTAGTCTGTTCATTTTTCTCTATTCCCTGCTATGTTTTCTCGTCTGTTATGTCACCACATTTGCTGTGGAACTGCTAAACAAGGTCTTGAACTTTCGACTAACCAGTTTTGTGAATCCAAATGAGTTTTTTCCTCGCTGCAGTGTCGTAGTCCAAGTTCAGATATGCCAAAGTTGCAAGTAGGCACGTCAAGATGTTTGGTTCTTGGGTGTGTTAACCCGCACGATTCCTTACGCCATCAGAGCCCCCTTTGAAGTGTCTGGTTAAGTTTTGTTTTCCTTGGGAATGTAACCAGATCAGTAGGGGAAAGCCGGTTCACGCTTGTGGATAAGTGCTTCAGCAACCTCCACCGGTATCTGGAGGAATTTTCCGAAATGCATGCAACAATCTTGGGGAAAACTGCTGAGTTTACAGATGCCCAGAAGACAGTTGTTGTCAGGAAGGGTAGACCGCAGAGGTCATCGCTAAAGAAGCTGGTTGTTCACAGCGTAACACTTTTATGGGACGTTGAGTGGAAGGCAAAAGGACTTTGCACCTGCCTGCACTGCCAAAGTTGCCAAAAGCTGATTCAGTGAGCATGGCAGTACTGTGCTTGACTGGTCATCAAACTTTACTTGAATTGTCAAGAGGAAGATGAGAGATACCAGACCCAACCATCCAAGATGATCTGAAGCTATCAAAGCAATTTGAGCTTTTTTTTTTCCACCGTAGCAAATCGACAAGCTTGATCACCTCCATGTCACGCCGGTGATTTATCCAAAAGTGCACCCAACCAAGTTTTGAGTGCATGAAAATGAACATGATTCTCAGAAACATCCGTTTTCCCCGGATCTTATGTAATCTTAAAAATTTTTTGAGACACTGCATTTTTCATTTTAATCCGTCATCTTTTGGCCACAGTCATGAAAATTACAAGAAATTGAGGCTTGAAATATTTACCCTATGGATAATAAATGTATGCAATACATGAGTTTCACTTCCTGAACGTGACGTTTTTGTTCTTACTTTTTAACAATATGCTAATTCTTTTAAACGTAGCTGTGTGGACGATATGCAGGAAACCAAATCCACATTTGTTCTGTTTTATTGCAGACCTTCCTAGATTTATCTAGACCTTGTTGTGATTAAACTTTGACCGTGTACCTAAAGGCGCAGTCCTGCTGTTTTATGACGTTCTCTTAACATCTGAAAGCAGGGGACTCTTGGTCAAGTTGTTGAACCATGCTGTTTGGATCTGTCTTAACCTGAATGCCCACATTTGATAATATTTTTAGGTTTGCTTTAGTCCAGTGTTTCACTCAGAAGTGTGACGACTTTTTTCTGTAGCAACACAGAGGGCAAAAAGGAGCAGGTTTTTGACTATCTTGGAGAAGAAAAAGAAGGAAAAAACAGCCAAAAGAATAACCTTTGAGTGAGAGTTTCAGTTAAGAGGTGGGCATACAGATGCATAAAAACATTACAGATGGAGAAGTTTATATCACACAGGCTTAGCGGCCGAGTGGATGGCATTAATACTGCCTTCCTTTTTACCTTATCAAGGTGTTTCAATTGCAAGTCAGAATTTCTGTAAGCTTTTCTTGATTCTTGATTTATTTATTTATTTTACTTCAGGGAGGTTTAAGCCTCTCAAATGTCCTGCTCCCAACTTTTACAATAAATGTTAGTTTACTTAGCCTCACCCCAAGTCCATGGCGAAAGTGATTCCTTGCTCACTTTGTTTGCTATAGACGCAAAGACTTGATGCTTCTGTAGTTCCCGTTTTTAAAGCAAAAAATAAATAAAAAAATGTAACTAATGCACAGGTCCAAACTGGAATGAAAAAGTGGGAAGACAGAAATATTAAGAAGTTTGAGTTTAATGCCAAATGCCTCTGTTCTTAATGAAGTGGAGTCCAACCAAGGAGCCAGAACCTCTATTAATGACAACCCGCATTGCTTATTGTCCTCCAGCCTCTGTGTTCATGACCTGAAGTGTCATTTAATGATCCAGCCAAAGAGTCACTCATCTAATTCATCAAGAACCTGGTCATGATCCCTTAAATTTGCACATTTCCTAAAAATGTATTTAATTTCACTCACGTTTTTCAGTCACATGTAGCCTCCACATGCTCTCTTGAGCCATTTTTAAATGTCATTGAGAAAATGTGACTCCTTGCAGCTTTTACCTCATTTTTGTGGTTAGTCTGTCTTTCTTCAACTCTTTTTTTTCCCCAATATTGTTGATATTGGTATGTTAAGTATTTAAAACTTTTCACATATTATGAAAATGAAATATTGAATGAATAAATTAGTATCCTAGCTAGTAGTTCCACCTGGTATTATTTATTTTTTTTGTATTTCTGTCTGCTGTTTTGTACTTACGTCTGTTCTTGAAAACAGAGCAGTGTAAGCCTAGCTAGCTGTTATAAATACTGTGCGTTAACAAGCTGAGCGTCGCCAAAGTGTCAAATTTTGAAACAGCCATTTTAAAAGCAGATTAGAATTGATTGACCAGAACAACAACAGGATGGAGTGCATCTAATATCTCCCCTACACTTCATCACTGTGACAGCGCAAATATCTTATATATATTGGCACCCACGTGGAAACCGTGGTGTCCTGATGAGCGGCGCTACGAGTCAATAAGAGTTACGGGGTGCTTAGAGAAACAATCTATATAAAGATGTCATGTGAAGGCTGTGTGACCCTCAATTTTCGTTTGGCTGGAAATTGATAGATTTTGATCCAGTTTTGAAGCATTTTGTAATTTAAGGCACAGCGAGCAAAGAGATTAGTCTCACCAAGACGGTGTGTGAAAAACACACACAGAAAATATACAGTTTCATTATTCAGTTTTTTTTTTTTAACTATTATTGAATTGTGGTAACAAAGAAATCGTATAAACAATGAAGAATGACATAAAGATGTACATCAGGAGAAAAAACCCCCCAACAATCCAACTGTGAGCAAAAGAAGCAGGACTAATATCCATATTGGTGAACTCTTACAATACAAAGCGCGTAGCGCATGCTGTGTTACGTTTAGTGAGGTCTTCTTGAAGTGAAAATGGTTGCCCAATATTATAAATATCCGTGCCAAAAAATAGTATACATGCTCTCCTGTATTTCAAAAATCATCCCTTCTTAGGATGTTGTCAAGGTTCATATTCGCACATGAAAGTGTCAGCTCCTTCCTCACTCCAGCTGTGATATGACTTCAGCTATAGATAAAAAAAGGGCTTTCTTTATTGCTGTGGGCCACAGCTATAATGTTGACTTGCTGTGTGTATTCACTGGTTTACGTCAGAGTGGAAACAGCTCTTGATCCGCAGTGCTGTATGTATTTCATCTCCAGCAGTAAAGCCGATCCTATAGACTGCTCGAGTTTATGAATTATAAATGTAAAAGCGTACGGCCGGGCGCTGTTGATGCGGGCAGAGGCATCGTCACTGTAAAAACTCTGCTAAACCCTGAATCAGCTCCTGTTACTATGTGCTTTGTAGTCCTGTGGGACGGACTTCCGATGCTGCATTTAAACATGGAGACGGAGCTGTGTTAAGTGCAAAGCATTAAGGTTAACTTAGCAGGGATGGCAGGTTTTTTTTTTTTAAAAACAGCATTTTTGAAAATAATAAACTGTCATATTGTTTTGTTTTTTTTACTTTCCATCACATCACTTTTAATTTCAGGAGAGAACACGGAGAGCCAGTTAGCCGTTAGACGAAGAGCCGATTATGACAGATTGCATATTTGTAACTCCTCGCTGAGGTAGCCTCCCGCTGCTCTGTAAAGACCTACTTGCACCGTGTGCGCCATTAAATCAGATCATGATTTTGCATTATTTTAAAAGGCAGCTTATTGTCTGGCATTTTTGATTAAAACGGCAGGGGTCCGTTGAGCCCGCTCCGTTAACACATTCGTCATTTTTTTTCCAGTTTTTGACAAGCCAGCCGCCTTAAGAAAGTCTAAAACCACAATCTGCGTTAATAAAGTAAGCAGATCTGTTTGCTAATTAGACGGTGCTGAATCTTAATAATTACATCATTGATCTTGGACAAGGACGTTTGCTGCAGCATTCTGTTGTACCGCTGGAGAATGTTTGCTTCACTGGCTCTGATCTGTCAAATCAAGCGCTAACGACACAGCTAACTTTACGGCCTAATGTTAGCTGTTTTAGTGTTTTAGCATTTCAAATGAAGCCAGCTGAAACACAAAAACTGCAAGGAGCTGGTAGAATGCAAACTGTTTTCTACGGAGGCTGTTTATTGAGAATGCTACAACAAGAAGCCAACAGTTTAGCAAAGTTGCTCAGTTTTATTCCTTTGCTGAGTCCAATTCTCTCTCTCATTGATTACACTGGATTTGGAAATGTTGTCAGAGCCATTTGGACATGCCACAGTTAAAACAAGGGTCTGAGTGATCTAAAACGAATACTCTGTGTAATGGTAACTGTATTAATAAACTGGCTAATCCTTAATGAATAACAATCGAAGATCTCAAAAATGTAACTGTTTTGTTTGTCAAAAATAACAGTAACATTTTTATTTAACTGCAGAGCTGTGCGACATTGACAGTTCTCTCTCTCTCTCATAGATGTCTATTTATAGTGACGTTGATAGAAAGCATTGATAGGGGATAAAATCAGTTTTTTTTAATCCAAAGAGACCATGTCAGCACACCGGGAGTGACGATTACTTACAGATAAATCGAGGGGCGGTCGTGGACAATTATTTGCGTGTGAATACGGTCAGCTGTTCTGCTAGTTCAGATCGTCCAAACGGTCCACCGTCTTCAGAGCTGGCAGATGGAGTCTTATCCGGGAAGATTGCTTCTGTTTCTAAATAATTAATCGAAATTTCTTCTTCTGAAATACTAGATGTTCAAAATGAGAGGAGAGTGAAGTTGGCAAACTACAATCTTTCTTGTAAAGGAGTCTTTTCGGTGAAGTCTAAGATTTTAACAAACACTTCAAGGTGGGATTGGTGCATCTTGTGAAAGGACATATTTGAACGTCAGTTGTGTCTTTTACTCTCCTGACTCGGCATGCGAGTTAGTCACAGACCCACATCGGCTGACTTGTATAGAGCCAAACCAGCTTTGCATGTCAAAAGGGTGATGCAGCGATGATGTACGGTCTGTGTGACCAGCCAGCTGTACGATCTAAATGCATTCACTATATTGAGCTCGTCTACCATTGTTGTCGTGGAAAGAAGGGAACGCGGCGGCTTGCAATGCAGATTCTATGCACGGAGCCGACACCGAAGGAGCCGAAAACATCCAGTCATCCAACACTTCCGGCTTTATTTTTTAAATCCAGCAGCTGTGTGGAATACTGTTGTATTCATTTCTGATTTCTGAATGGTAAGAGGTATCCTAGGGGTGGCTTGTTAGTGGGAAAAGGTTAGTAATTCATGGGGAAATAGCTCTGTCACTTCTGGTGGTTTTTGAGAAATCCATATTTTTCCAATTGTGGACGTTTTATTGTTAATGTAGTTACATTGTTAAATCATATAAAAGACAAAAGGGTTTTTTTCTTCATAGTTTATTAAAGAAAAACTAGCTGAAATTGGAACTGGGAGGCCAGAGCTTTGCACAATTGCAATTGGCCACAGAATTTGATTGGTTCATCCACATTAAACCACATTTTTTTCCTCTATTGTGTTAAAGTCAACCAATATATGAAGGACAATTTAAGCCACAATTCAGTTCCGTGTTTTTTTTTTTTGCTCATCCAGTCTATGTAATACAACGACTTTTATTTAGATTAGAACAGATAATATCCCAACTCTCATGTTTAAACAGATGCATTGTGGGGTTTTTTTTTCATTTCTTCTTTTTATCAGACTGGTTTTGGAAGTGAGTCTCCCTTTACTTACTTACTTACTTACTTACTTACTTATGAATAAGCAATGTTAAAAACACAAACACACAAACAGCTTGTTTAGTTATTCTTAGGTTCCCCTGCCAGTATTGCAAGGGTAACTGCATTTATACATATGAAGCACTACTTCTACATTTTTATTTCCATCAGAAAATGGTTATGCGCTCCCAAGACAGACTACCAACTGTACGTGGGTTATTCCAGTCTTCTTGAACACTTGTGAATTATTAATTTGTTTGGATGCTCAGAACATAACTGGACCACTGTGCATTACCACAGTGGCTGGAGAGCCCGGTTTCATCAGTAGCGAAGGACACAAGCCTCACCAACAAACTCCTGCACGCCAAATGGATCCTATAAAGAAAGAACATATTCTGTCACAAAATGGGAGGCAGTGGGGGACCATGTGGTCAAAAGCAGCCATCACTATCTGGGAAGATTAAAAAAATAAGTCAAGTTCATTGTATTTCCTCTAAAACTGGACCTAATGCACTTATGCAAGTAAAATATTTGATTTAAATTAATTTGGCTTGTCTGGTGCTTCCTCCAAAAAATATGCTGTAATTGTCTGCTTTTTGTTAGATGCTAGTGTTCTCGTGTATTTTTTTTTAAAAAAACAATGCAAAGTAAGCACCATCAATAAATAGGCTTGTTACCTTATTTTTTAGACAATGTTTGAGTTTTAATGAGGCAGTAGAAGCAAAGGTTATATCTTTAGTAGTCATTGTATTTGTAAAGATGTTTCCTCTCTAAAATATAAAAGCTTGTTTGGATTGCTGGCTAATTTCAGCTTTCGATCCAGTTTAACAAACCCTAATCATTGAAATCAGAAATTGTGATGTTCTGTTGAGTGGTTTCAAACAAATTGAAGATAGGCTATTAAAAAAAAATAGAGTAAAACAGCCCCGTTTCTCAATTTAATGCCGGTTTAATCATTAGACAGGTCACTGTGAATGTAATGGGAAGTACTGCTCTGTCTTCTGTTAATTGGGTAAGCTCATAAAAAAGACAAAATCTCTTAAATTTGGTGACTTTTTTCTGATGATGTGTGTTTTTGCATGGGTTGCTCTGCACCCTCTCATCTAACCAGATGCAATGATCCAGCTACTGTACATGAGTCAGAGAGCCTGTTCTGCTACTAAGAAGGTTCCACCTTAACATAAAGGAGTCGGTACGTCTCGTCTTACAGGTTGCGTCTCACACATCTGCGTTGCTAACGTTTTCCAACCTTAAGTACGGGATTTGACCCACAATTTTCAACCTTAGATTTGAATTATGTAATTATTTATCTCTTCCGGTCTGCGGTTGAGGCGGAGACGCGTGTTAAACATGCAAACTGGCATTAATATTTACGCACCTTTCTGAGTTAGCAGCTATCTTGCTAGTGCTAATTCGACCAATTGCTTGCTAACCTAATGACAGCGAAGTATCAGCAGAAATAGCCGGTTCTTGCAGCATGATACACTATTGCCAGATAAAAATTAAGCAGTTTTGTGTTATTCATACTTGTGCTTATTTAGATATGACATATTTTGATAATTGTTTAGGAGGTGATGTGCAATTTAGCCCCAAAAATACGCAAGGGAAATAGATTTGCTTTTAATTTGGTTACATTTGCTTTTCCATTGTGATTAATGGGTTTAATTTACTTGCTGCAGCTTGTGGTACAGTTCTGCACGTGTTGATAACAGGATGGGCATCTCATATGAAACAGAAAAAAAATCATACTTATTTCGTCTCCAGACTTGGGAACAAACTGTGTTTTTAGTGAGATAATTTTGTTTGGGTTTTTTTTTTTTTTGACAGGAAGTACAGCAATTTGATGATTATAAGATGCTTGCTAATGAAGGTGTTTTTGCAGGAAGTCTCTGAGTTGTGGTAGTTTTCTGCTTCTTTAAATTAATGCCTCTAAACACTTTACCCAATTTACTTTTGCCTCTAAATGTTTTCTGTCTCGTCTCATGCTGCACATATGCAACTGTTTACCTGCTTGTGGTGTACCTCACTTTGTCAAGACTCTGTCTTGCTTAAGATTTTTAAAATAAAATAATAATTCATTCTGCATATTATGCCTGGGACGCAGACGTGGGGCTGTTACATAGCAGTCCAGAATTTCTGTTGTGACTGAGCTTAGATCTGGTTAAATGTTTTCTAATTTTCGCCCAAAGTAAGTGGTTCTCTGTCTAACATATGTCATATTTGAGGCAGCTTTGGGCTCAGTTAGAGGATTAAGAGGGAGGGATTTTACTCCTGAAAGAACTGTTTGCTAAATCTTAAGCTGTGTACTACCAGAAACTAAATTGCTTAGTACTCTGGTGTTTAAAAATTCATTTAAACATTTAATATATGTGTGTCTAAATGAGCTGCGGTTAATTCAATTAAAAATAAAACATTACCTACTATCACCACATATATTTATAAATATCTATTTTTCCTTTTCTCTTCAGCAGGGGTGCTCGGTTAGTTTCCCACATGTGCAACTATGATTGCTGCCATGATTCCAATAAGATATTTAACAATAATCTCATTTTGATTTCAGCATGTTTAAAATTGCAACTGAACAATGAAGGATATACTTTAAACTGGCAGGTTTTTTTTTTTTTTGGTTTATAGGGTTTAGAAAAGGCTAATCAAGCTTTTCCCTCCCAACTTATGCCTGCGAATTGAATAATTCCCTCCAAAAAAATCTTGTTAACGTTCGGTTGGTGTAGTACTTCATAATGCCACGTTCTTGTCTGTGAAACCTCTGGATCCTTCATTTTCTTGACCTCCTGCATATATTTTCTGGCACATTTTGCAAGAAACCAAACTGATGTGGTTATTTCAAGCACAGGACGTCTGTATTGCCTATCCACTGACAACTGTAACGACAGGAACAGGGGCTTTGCAACGCTTGTTCATGACAGTGCAGCCTTGGCGAGACCTCTGTCCCCCATTTCTTTTTTTGTTTGATGTAGGGCTGCATGATATAAGGATGGTATTTATTTATTTATATTGCTATTGCTAAAAATAGCTATAACGACACGGGTTCATGACCCAGTTCCCCTATAGCTTTTATTTACAGTTCTACAATGTTCCCACCATTCTCCACGAACTTCCGAATATCGCGGTCATGATGGATGTTGAGGCTTTGTATGCCGGTATAGTTCTTGTTAACAGTACAGGCACCATGTTTACGCTTTAATTTGGCTACTCAACGAACGTACTAAATTTCAAAATGCGTATATATCATTTCATTAGGGCATCTCATTTGAATCCTATTTTACGTATTAAACGCCACGTGTGTTAAAAGAAATGTCTCTAAAAGCCTTTGTGTTTGTTTCGCAGAGCCACAGTTATTTAGCTTACATGCAAAAGTACATTTTATTATTGGAGTGCAATTTTATCAGACGGTAGCTAAGATGTATTATTTATAGCGTGATGTAAATCTTTTAAGAACATGCTTGTTACTGTGATAACAGAGACTGCTTTAAGTTCAGCTAACGCATCAAATGAGTCTTTTTTTGGTATCGGTACTCTTGATTAAAATGAAGGTTGTGTAACATTAGTTTGTTACAAGAAAAAGACTGCAATTTATTTATTTATTTTTTTATATTCAATCTTTGGATGAAGGTTTTTGCCACAACTCTCTCCACCACCCTCCTCTTAAAACTTAAAAAGTCCATTTAAATTTCTATTGTAAGTCTTAGGACTAAATCCTAAAATGATAGCCCAATTAAGGAAGACAAAATATTAAGTTGACTTTTTTACAGTCTCTAAAGTTCTGTGGTTGAAAAGATCATATTTAAAAAAAAATCTCTTTACTGACTGACTCATAAATCAATATTACGGCATCTTAGGGGCATATATTCCTTTTTACTAAGCGATACAAGTCTTATTTGGTGCCGTCGCTTCTAAATTGGTCTGAAAAAAGACGAGAGTTTGCATTAAAGTTGGGGAGTGCGTGGCATATAATCTTTTATACGATTTGGGACGTGGACATTGATGATGAAATAATAACCAGCATAAAAAAAACAAATTAAAAAAAACGTGTCTTTGATGTTAATCTGTAACCTTGCTTTGGGGAACGCAAACGGGGAACATGAGCGCAGCCCGTATTCTGTACACTGAAAGGAAATGGAGTTGGAGAAGAGCCACGTCTGCAGGCGGTGTCAAACTACAGTACACGACTTCACCCGGAGGGGAACAAAACAGAAAAAATGCCGTGGCAGGTATTTATTAAAGAATCTAAGGATCAGTTTTTTTCTAGTAGTACTAATATTTTTGATGGTTCTTAATATCCTAAGTTTGTGATCGATTACCGGTCTCTGGACTTCCTACTGCGGATCTTTGATATTTATTTAAATTAGTAGCTGAGGGGCTATTGCACTGCATATGTTGGAGCTTATGTTATTGAATATCACAGTTCGTGTTGTATTACTGAAACAGCAGTGTGTGAAAATCCCTAAACAAAGTAGATATGTACTGTTTACTTTTCCTGCCAAGATTTTAAATCCATTTTAATGACAGAGGTTGAAAGCTTAAAAAGGATAAAACGGAAACTTTGCTTTACTCCGTTCAGCCTTCATGTTACCTGCTGAAGGGCTTGCTCTCTTGCAGCCTTGAATACACCACAGACAATGCACTGCAAAAAAGTTGTTTCATTTCAAACAGCTTCTCACATCTCTGTTTTTTTTCAGACTTCATGTTTAGACATCTCTCTGATAATGAAATGACTAACGTTCTTCAGTCAGCAACAGCATCTACAAGAAAGAGTTTTGCTGATGTGGTGGTGCTGACGTGGAATCCATTACCCAAACCCAGCAACAACAAAACATAAGCGCACTTCCTCATAACTACCTGGCAGGCAGATTGGGGGCAAACGAGCTGAAATTGGCCGTTTCCAATCAATAATCGATTTCTTGGTGCATTTCTAACACCTGACTATATTTTAGCCACAACTCTCTCTCTCTCTTTTTTCTGCCCACCTTTCTCCTTGACTTTTATTTTAATCAACTCCTGCCTCATTTTAGCGGAACACTGTGCTTTTTTTTGTTTTTGTTTTTTTTTTTAAATGCCCTCATTATTGAAATGCTTTTCACTGTCTGAGATGAGAAACCGTTCGCTTGACGCCAGCAGACCTCATAAACACACAAGAAAGCTGCAGAAACGATCAGCACAGACTCGCTGCATCTCCACTGTTGGGCCAACAAGCATCACTGTGGCCGAGCTTGTGACGGAAGCTTGAAATTTCACTTCCACCTACCAAAGATTTGCAAACGTGACTCAAACGAGCGCTTTAAACGTGACACCTGCTTTAAACGGTTTAACAAAAACCGCTGGCTAGCAGTCGCACTGGCAAGCCGACGGCACGCTGCGCATTTACAAATCAAAGTAAAAAACATTTTTTTGAAGGGCTTTCTCGAGCTATTATTTTCACATAATATTGGTGACCTAAATAACTGTCTATCCATTCCGCTTTGATGGCGTATTACTATGCAGACATTATTGAAATGAAGCGAGAGGCATTTGCTTGTCAGCTGGATGTGGTTGTCACAGACGGTAGTGAATCAGTCAGACAAAAATGTTCATAACCCGCCCACATAGCCAACATGAGACGCGCATTGACAGCATGTTGCCTGGGACTCCTCCATCATGCGGCGGGGGTTGGGGGGGGGGGGGTTTAAGAGACGCTACAGTAAAGTGGGCCATCGTTAGCGTTTCTCCCACAGAGGAAACCAGGCGACAGTAGGTGCAAGGACTTCAATTTTCATAACCGTGTTTTCCTCTTGTTTTTGCTCGGTTTATTTGTTTAGGCCGAACGAAGACGACAACGAGGCCGCGTTGCCCTCCTGAGTTTGACTTTGTGGGCTATCTCCTTCCAAAATGAGCCTTCGGCAACAAGGCGAATCTGCTGTCAGACTGCTCCCTCAAACTGTGTACTTCACCCGCAGACACCTCTAAACACGCTAGAACAGCTAGCATTTCACCTAGATCACTGCTAATTAGTCTGTCACCAGACTGTGCACTCTATCTGGTGTCGTTATGACACATCCTTTTTGTGTATAATTACCAAACAGGATGAAAAAAAGAAGAAGACGGAAGAAAAAAAAACCCCACAACGGATAAATAGCAGCGCCCAAAGGCAGAGACATTCAGCCATAGCTAATTTTTTTAAGGGTCTAAGGCAGCAGCTGTCAAGATTACTTTATCTGTTTCTGTGTTGGTGTGGAGAGGGTCCAGATAAAGGGGAATTCCCCATTATCCACAAGTGCTACATAAATATTTTTTTTTATATCCAGAGCAGCTCCAACCGGTAGCAACACTGATTTACTGGAAATACTGTGACTGAGGGTCTTTTCTTTTAACATCTCCTATCTGCTACTATTGCCTGCTGCTTTATGATCCCTGCCGCCGTTTTAATAACCTCCACTGATGCTTCATTAAGACCCCCTTAATTAACCTCTGCTTGATCAATGGGGAACTTTTTTTTTCTTTTCCCTTTCCTCACTCCTGGTATCTCTGGTGCCTGTGCTCTTTTGTAGTGGGGGGGTGAAATAAGGACATTTAATTGGTTTTGACCTGATATTTAAATTGAGCTCAGCCTCTGCTGCGTGGTCACAATCTGTCCAGACGGATTTTATCCCCTTCGAACGAGGTGTGCGCGGTCATTCCTTTGCGTTAATTGCAATTCTAATAACTTGTAAGAGACGCTTCCTCCTGAATATTGCTAGGGCTCCTCCGGTTATGATGAAGGTGAAAACAGCGGCGTGTTCAGTCCGACTGACTGGGCAACTCTTGCGAACCGGAGGGCTTCGAGTTTTATAGTTGTGCAGGTACCTCGTCAGCTAGAAGGAACATTAGCGGTGATAAATGCTAGTTTAATATATGGAAGAAATTATGGAGTAGCCTCTTTTAAAAGTACCTTGTCAAGAAAATATTCAAGAGTCCATGAAGATCTATAATAATAATCCCAGGGGGAGAATAATGTGTTTTAAATGTCAAAGTCATTAGCCTCTGGCCTTAAGTATGTATGAGCAATATATCAGGTTTCTGCATGATGAGGAAATGTCTGTATCATGAGAAACAAGCCAGCATATTAAAAAAAACCCTGAATATTTTCAATTAAGGACTTTTCAAACTTTTCCAGTGAAAAGCAGGAGTATGTGCTCGTTTCTGAGATCGAATACTGTCAAAAAGTCTTCCAACTTGTTTCTGTCATCTAACAATCAGAAAGCATTTTTAATAATCTACTACTTTATATAATTACTACTAGCCTACTTTGCGTCTGCTAATGCAAAGTAGGCTAAAAGGTCTCACAAAGCAACCCGTCACGTCTTGATTTTAAGAAAATTGAAGAACAGATTAGAAAAAAATATTATGTCACCTTTCAGATCAGAATGGGTTGCGAAGCGCTGCAGGCCTCGTTTGCTTTCAAAGCTCAGCGTTCATTATTCAACCACAAGAAAGAGACTGGGCAGAAGTGGACCACAGAAGAGTGTCTCAACACCAGAACCACTGCTGACACAAAAAGCGCACAAAAGCCCAGCTCAATTCCGCCCCCCCCTCAAAAAAAATAACACATCTCAGTGACCCCAAAGTCTTTTGGAAAAGTGTTCTGTCTTGAAGTAGGACATCCATCTGCCAGTTCGAGACCTTACATTTAAACTCACTTGGGTTTCGCAGCAGGATGATAATCCAAAACACCTCACCAAGGTCGTGTCTGAATGGCTGAAAAAAAGACAAGGAGCTAGAGGTTTTAGAGTGGCCCAGTTAAAGTCTGGATTGAAAGACGATGGAGATCCGGTGGCCTGACCTTCAAAAGGTCAAAATGTTAATGCGGTGAGCAGTATGAACACGGTGTGATATGAAACCGTCCTTTCCATTTATGGCAAACACAGTTGTCACAAACGGTGGATCGATCGGGCGTTAGTTTTAGGTGGCAAATGGTCATATGGGTTTGGATTACATTCCAGAGGTAATAATCATTTTCTCTTACTAAATTAAATCATTATTTAAAAACTACATTTTGTTTTAACTCGGGTTATTATTTTTTTGATGATGTGAAACGTAAAGCAGAAAAATCAGAGGAAATCTGTAGGTGTAGGTTCATTGCTCTATAAAAAAAAAACTCTTTTCTATTAAATACATTTCCAACTTTTTCAGCTATAGCCAGGGACGAGCAATTAAATGTCAGCAAAAAATAAATAATTAAATACAAACTCTTCAGCACTTCAGTCTTTATTTATGAGATAAATCACACAATCAAGCCCATTGTTCTGGCCAAGTTGTTTTATTTAATTACCCGTCTGATTCAAAATCAGTTTGGCAGTTATTGTTGTTATTCCTCAGAGCACATTCAGATGCTGTGAACTAAAATTAGGTGTTGGCTGCAGAGAATTATTTTAATAAGACTTAGCGCTGCTCTCAAAGCAGATGAATCAGCCGCGGTGGTAGCTGACAAGAACTGCCTCAGACGGCCTATTAGGACTGCATTTTAAAATGGACCAATGTGTTCGGGACTTTTTTTTTTTTTTTTTTTTTTTTTTACATCTCTCACCCACACCCTGTGGCCGACTTGTGCGCACTGTCGGCGCCTCATTTGCCTGTTACAGGCCACAAAGCAGAGGGGCTTGGTTTTGTTGGTGGTAGCTTTTGAGTAAATGAATTTTAATTCCCTGCTGTGCTTTCTAGGACTGGAATTTGTGTGTGCACTGTTCTTTTACTCTTAAACCAACCAGCGTATCTTAGCACTGGTTAGCAGGACACAAACGCACAGAGAGAGAGAGAGAAACTTAAGATTGTTTAGTGCGCAAAGAAGTTAAAATAGTTTAACTACGCCTACAATCCAGGATAAATCATCTCTGTCCTCATATCAGAAGGAATTCAGTCAGTTTTGTCGTTATTCCACAAGACAAAAAAAAAAATCTACTTGTAGTGTTGTTATAACCGGCTTGAATAACAAACACATTAATGGCAGGATTACAACTCTAAAAAAAACTAAGAACTTCATGATATTTAATTAAATGGAGGAAACAAAAGCCACTAAAAAAAATGAAAGCAAAATCAAAACAGGCCTGTTATAAAATGCTTTGTGGAAAAAAAAGGTCGCCTTCATGCAAAATACCAGAGCAAATGCATTAAACTGATTGTTTAAGAAGCATGGAAACACATACAGATTGATATAACTTTGCAAGAGCAGTTGGAAACATTGCAGTTTTTAATATTTTAGCTGAACTGATTTATTCACAAATGCTGACAAAGATACAAAAAAAACAACAGGTTAGTTTTAAAATATGGCATCTTTAAAAAAAAAAAACACCAAGTGAACCTTTTAACAAACCACTCAGACCATGTTTTGTTTTGGCGTCCCCCCGTCTTACCTTGTCCCCCAAACTGCCTCCTCTGATGTATGTATAATGCATCACATAAACCTAAAGAGGAGCCAGCTTACATCAGACGGCTGATTTGTGTGCCAGTTTGTCCCGTTTTATGCGCATGGATGTGAGTTCAGTGCCGTTTCAGCTCATGGATGGTTGACAGGAACAGATGTTAGGGATGTTAAGGTACTGCTATTCGCGAGGCACATGTTAGACGTCGAGAACAGACCCATTTGCGCTCGCCGACGAGTCTCTACTGACGTGCAGCGTTTGATGCCTCGTTGGGCTTTGCGCATGTGCGTGCACATCATCGGATGTCCGTGAGAGAAGGCGGGGAAAACGGAGAGCAGTGTGACAGGCGGAGAACATTAGAGCCATCGTACGAAATCGGCGGGAAGGACGTACCTCTTGCAAAATGTCTCTCAGCTACTGCGCGTATTAAAGGTGCTCTGACCTTGGGCATGTGCCATATGTTCATTCAATTTTACCAGCGGAATACAAACACAGATGGCTCCTCTGAAATCCAAATGTGTACACAAATACACCCAATGCAGGCAATGAGCTGAAACAGCAGCTGTTGTGTGATTCAAGACTGTTTGACTATTTGATCTCCCAAACGCTACTGTATACAGTATGCTGCGTAAATGCTGCATTTCATTAGTATCTGAGGCTGTGTGTTCTTGTGCTTTGAGAATTTCTGCTCGTACTCACTAGTTCTTCATTAATATCGCCGGCTTCACAACAAATTTGCTGGATTCTCTTTGAATTACACGCTTAGCCAATTCTGCACCTGGTTGCCATGTTCTGGGGTTTTTTTCCCCCGTCATTTGTTGCGTGTTCCCATTTAGGGAGTTTATAAGCTTTAACATAAAAAGGCCAAACAAACAAACAAAAAAATGTTTCAATACGTTTAACCCCTGACAAGAGTTGGAATGGCTGCAGCTTTTATGCATTATAGTCAGATTAGACGTTAAACATTTACTGAAGTAGCTGGTTACTTCTTTATAGCAGATGAAAGTCTTGGACTGGTTTGACATTTATTCACATAACCTTTATGTTGTTCTTAATGCAATTATTTTTCCACTATGTTATATCAGTATCTACCCTTTTGGACAAACCCAAACTTCTTATCAAGGCATCTGGATGGAAAAACACACAAAAAAGTAAATAGTTCATCAGTTCTGCCGTAACGTTTTTCTGCTCCCAACACACTCTGCCGCGCCTCCAGTAACTGCAAAAAAACACTTCCCCCACTGAAAAAAAATGAAATCAGTATTGCACTCAAATCTGATTGTTTGCAGTCGTTGTTGATCTTACTCTCCTTCTTCTTTGGTGACTCTTGAACGACCGTAGCTCCATCCTGACCGTACTGTACCATTGGACCTACAACTGAAGGTGCTGCAGGAACGGTGTGGTCGCTGCTTTTACAATAAAACTAACAAAACAATGTCAGAACCATATCGACCTCTGCCATACTACTCAGTAAAAAGTTCATTTGAATCGTTTTAAAGAGTTTATTAGTTGCTTTTAAGGTTTTGTTGGGGTTAGGCTCCTCCTACGTTGTTGATCTTTTCTATTGGTTCCCTCTAGATCATTGAGGTCTGTAGACTAAAAGTGAGTTGCTGTCCTGAAAACTCACTTTTAGTTTTTGACTTTTAACCAGAATGAGTTCTGACTTTGTCACATCTGTCAAATGTCTATTGTTTGTATCTTATTGAATATTTAACTGTAAATCACCTTGGTAAACAGCTGTTCTTAAATGTGCTTCATAAATATTTGACTTAGACCCACACTCTGTGAGGAAGGTGTAGATATCTGTCTACTCAGCAGTCTGCCTATGATTTTGTAGGCCATAAAATAAATAAACCGACATTTTGGCATTTAAAACACTTCTTATATAATCCTATGTAACGTTCTTTAACATCTGACAAACTGTAGTAAATTGAATGTAAATGGCCTGAAATGAGCGCCTAAAACATATCAATGTTACAGGAATCTGTTTAATAAAATTAGTTGCACTCTTCGTAAAGGGTGAGTAAAATAAATTAGCTTCCAAACAGCTTTTAAGTTACTGAGATGTGCCTTTACTAGCTAACTCCAATCACTGATCCATTGTGTCATGGACAACGATCTCATCTCCTGCAAATTCTGCTGAGCCACATAATGTTGTAGGATTCGGTCTTGTTTCACGTATTTGCCAAAGAAAATGGAAAGTGCAGCTAAAACTCTTTTTTTTTTTTTTGCTGGATTTCCTCAGAATGACTTAGTAACTTCTAAGGAGAGGATTCAACATGTCTTGACACATATTTCATTCCCATGGAGTTACAGTCTCCTCTCTTGCTTTCAATTAAAATGTTCTTAGAAAATCGGTCCTGGAGAAACGGAGAACCTCTGACATCGCCAAACTTCACCGTTATCTGGCTGAAAATGGAGATGTTGGACACTCCAGGGTCGGAGGACGATGGACGAGGTGGCTTTTAACCAACAGTTACCACCACATAAAGTCTTTATCTCACCTAAACGGCTCCGACTCCCAAAGCCAGACTGCGATAAGCACAGTCCATTCATCTGTAATGACGTGGAAGCAAGAGGCAGCTGAACTAACTTGAGCGAAAGGGTAACTCTGACACAGTGTGGATGACTGGAAAAGGTGCTGGGGCACTTAGGGGGAGGGGGGATATTTACTCATTCTTTGGAGATTTATTATCTTCTTGTCGGTGTGCTGCTACAAATCTGATTTTACCTGATTGTGTTCTGTTGTTAGAAAGAGAAAAAAAGGAAATGCATGGGACTATGAAGCACAATAAATTTTTTTAAATTGGATATTTTATGGCTAGAAGCAGAAAAGATAAGATGAAATTCCCAAACCAGCTGCACATTTAGAGCAAAAGTATTTTATTTATTTATATTTTTTTTTTAGGGTTTATGATTTTTGCTTTGCCGCATTACTTTTAGCTTTTTATTTTTCTGAAAACCGATATTGTTTTAAACAGTAAAAAATAAAATCCCTTTGATTTCTTTGCCAATTTGAAGTCCCAAAACATATCCGTTGGTTATTACAATCAGTATTTAAGTAGTTTTCATTAATTATCTAAATAAAATAAGGTCTTGGTCATGTTATGCTTTCAACATTATGCATGTTTGTAGATTTCATGCCAGAATTTGTTTGGACTTTTATGGAGACATCCACCCAGGAACATTCCTTTTCAACCATTCAGTACCTCTGGACTGGAGATGTCCATTTTAGCAACCAATGTACTTTTCTACACTCCTAGACCTTGAAATGAAATACTGTTAAATGACTCCAATAAATGTTTCTCAGCAGGAGGTTGCTTGAAGTAAACTTGGTTTACTTCAAGCAAAACATGACATATGTTTTTATTAAACATATGTCATGTTTAATAAAAGCAGGCTGATCCAAATATACCTAAATATTGTGTAATAGAAAGTTTTCAGAAAGTAAGAATTAATAAACTAGCTACCAGTGAGATTTGAACGTTTTTATGACCAACCTCCATAACGTGTGGACCTCTATATAGCTCCATAATTCACAAAAATGTTTTTTCTAAGAAATCCAATCTGATGCACAATGCTTAAGCACAGGTTATGTGTGTTTGAATACTGGTACAAGTTGGAAGTAGGAGGCAAAAAATTAAGAAGTATTCCAATTAAATGGGATACAAAAGGACAAAGAGATAGCTTGATGCAGATTTGTGATACCAAACATGAAAAATATTCCATATCTACTGAACTGCATGTTATTTTCTCCAGATTCTACACTGTTCTTTATTGATTATGGTTCTGATTGTTACTTCAGCCCGTTAAATCTTGTACGTATAACTGAACAACAGCTCAAGCTGTATCTCTGAGTCACTGCCAGCTTTTAGATATGACTTTAAGAAAAATGCAATGCACCATTTCCTTACACTAAATTTTGACAAGACTGTGGGAAATTACTTTTAATCACTCGCTGTCAAAGCAGGTAATAAAGGTGTCAAAATTTGGTTGAGATTGATGTATGGGCATTTTTTTAAAAGCTTCTTTTAAAAAGATTGTGGAAAGGACCAGTATTCCTTCACACAGGGGTGTCCAAAGTGAGTCCTCAAGGGCCGGCGTCCTGCAGGTGTTGGGTCTCTCCCAGGTGGCAGTTATTAGTTTCTCTGCATGTCAGTGGCTTGCAGAGATCTGCTGCTAATGAGCCATCGCTTGATCCAGGTGTGTTAAACCAAAGAGAGAACTAAAACATGCAAGACTCCGGCCCCGAAGGACTGACTTTAGACATCTTTGCTATAAGGTATCATCTTATCAAAAGTAAGATGCATTTGTTGCATTTTCAATTTCATTACACACCAAATGTGTCCATCCAGTATTTCAGGCAGTGTCTGTTTGCCTGCATCAGTTGGATAATCTGGAGAAATTATTGCGTCTCATGTATCTCGTCACTCGGACTGAAAGTTGCACTGCCTCGTCTGTTAGTTATTATAACATATTTTACTATTAAACACATATAAAGACATAAATAAGACAAATAGTCTTTGTGATGTTTAGACCGTGTCTCCATCTCTTTGGCCCTCTGGAGTCTGGCTTATACAATCCTTAACCGCATCCCTTCAACACGACACGATTTCTGAGAGCAGAATTTTTTCAAGCACGCTTACTGCAATCTGCAACTTGTCTGTGTCTTTCAGGTTTAATTGGTGTCCTCGACAGCAGCGCTGGACTTGGTCTGAAAGAGCAAGACGGATGAACCCACAGAGTCTAACCGAGAATGTTCCCCGTCCCGTCGCCTCACCATGTCTCCATAGAAACAGTATTAACTGCCCCCTTTCCACGATTCCTCCTTTTGCCTTTGTCATGTCCCGATAAGCCCCTGGGTCTCTGATCCTCCCTCTGTCCTAACCACAGTCCCTGTGATCTGAGTCCAATAGCGTTACTTTGGAAATGTTCATTTTTCCGTTCAATGCTGCCAGCCACCACGGCTACGGTGGGAAGCGTCTGAATACTTCCCAGCAGGCCCCCAAACCCTGTCTGATGTGGCTCCTGGGACTAGTGCTGCACCTGACTCTTTCCTCTTCTCAGCGTATCGACCTGAAACATCCCATAGTTTCTACCAGCTATGGAAAGGTGCGTGGCATCCGGAAGGAGCTGAACAATGAGATCTTAGGCCCAGTGGAGCAGTTCCTAGGCGTGCCATACGCCACCGCGCCCATCGGCGAGCGCCGCTTCCAGCCCCCCGAAGCCCCGGGCTCCTGGCAGGAGATACGCAACGCCACCCAGTTTGCACCTGTGTGCCCCCAGAATGTCCACGGCGTTTTGCCCGAGATCATGCTGCCGGTGTGGTTCACCGACAACTTGGATGCAGCGGCGACCTACGTTCAGAACCAGAGCGAGGACTGCCTTTACCTCAACATTTACGTGCCCACTGAGGACGGTGAGTCTGACGCGCGACACAAATCTCTCCAAGCAGGGGTGGGAAGGGTTGAATTGGATAAGTCAGCCAGCTGAGAAAATAATCACCAAATTAATGAAAACAATAATGAGCCACGTTAGCTCCACCCCTATTAATTAAAACTATAAAATCATTTTTTATTAGATTTGTATCGTCTTTTGCATAATTTAATGACATAAGGGTTATTCTGTCATTAACAGGTTTTATACAGAAACAATTATGTGCAAAAACTGTCTTTCTCTTTATGCAAAATGCTCCCAGTTTTCTCACATTAAGATGAGTTCAGTCAGTAGTCAAGTGGGTTTGAGGCGAAAGCTAGTTGTTGCTTCTGAAGTGGAACCTTATTCAAATTTGTCCCAATATTTATTAAAGTGTTAGTTCAGAATTTCTGGAACAAGGTTTGCTTTCAATAGGATTTTACACAGAAGCCGATGGTAGTTCACATAGAAAATGGGAGTTGGAGGCTGTGCATCCCTAATGATCTTTCTGTGTGAAACACATACTGGTCGTCAAATATGTCAGTATGTGTCCCGGTCAGAGTAACTAAAAGTAAAATATTGTAAGAATAAAAAAAGATTCCAACTTTATATATCAAGTAGTTATGAACTACACTGAACATTTTTACTATAAACAGACAATCGCACAAAAATGAAATAAAATGCGAGCTTCTCTTTCAAATTGTTATTCCAACATGTTGAGGATGTTTCATTTTTTTCAGATTGAAAATGTGTAAAACGCTGTTGTGTTTTTAAGTTTTTCTTTTTTTTTGCGTTTCTATCATTTCATTCCTTTCTTAACCCTTAAAGGGATCCGCAGTTAGTAAATAAGCTGTAATTAACTAAAAAATTGATGTTTGTTATATGTAAAAACTCATAATTACTTCAAAATCATTACATCTTCCGTTATATTTTTCACCCGTGGAAGTTGCCATTTTGTTCACCTGCGCAATACAGAATGTCTGCAAAAAGGTTAAAACTCACAGCAAAAGCAAGTCAAACTCATCATGTTTAAAAAAAAAGAAGCAAAAAATGTAATTTTATATGTTTTTGTTCTAGATATTTAAAAATGAATTTTAATCATAGATAGAAATAATAAAAAATAAATGCAAAAACAATGTATGAGCAATATGCCATTTTATTTTAGTAGATATGATTAGATCATATGGTACATTTTTGTTTTAAATCTTTATCTAAAACTGTAATCCTGTCAAACCTTTTTTTTTTTATTCTGTGGGGAATCTTAACTTTGCATTTCTGACTTATATTGGAGAAATAAACATCTCGTAGTGTAAATAACAGACACTTATACTACTTCACCATAACCTCAACAAAAAAAAAAAAAACCTCAACAATTCATATGAATCTGTGTTTTGTTTCTGCATGGAGACAAAGTCAGGTGCGCCGACTGAGTGGCAGCCAGTCCGACTTTATTATTTCTGTGCTAGTTGGACAAAATAATTTCCCTGTGGGGATCAATAAAGTAATCTCGAATCCTGAATCTTACTGGGAGCATTTGCCAAAGTAAATAGGCAGAAGAAGGCGACGGAAGCATACGAAATGCAAATCGTAATGATGATTATAAGTAGCATCAGTGATAAAAAATTTAATAAGCATGTGATTAATGGGCTCACCTGGGAGTTGCCCGGCGGTGTTCATGAAATCACATGTTTATGCATCACTGCTGCTGGAAATGAAGAGCAACACAGAGAGCAGTCTGGAGCGGTGTACAGCGCTGTGCTATGAAAACATAACATCTAACATGATAAAACCTCGCAAAAGCAATCGTGCCTCGTAAGCTCGTTTTCATCTTTCACCACATTACAACCGAAAAAGTTAAACGTATTCTAATGGGATTTTATCCGGTAGACCTACAAACGAATATATGCAGTCAGGGTTATTTATGTCACTTTTTTTTTTGGAAAACGACAATTATAAAAGTGTGGTATAATTGGTGTTCATCTCCTCCTATTCTTGATGCCCTTTAATCAGACTCAGGGCACCCAATTGGACCTAGTTAGTAAATCCAGTACACCTATGTACAGAAGTTGTACTACTTCTGACATACAGGTCAGTGGTATATGTGTGAAGAAGTTTTAAGCACATTAAACATGACCCATCAATTAAAAATAAAGTATTTAACCAACTTTAGCTTAACCAGCTATATTGCATCTAATGCAACTGAAGTTGGACGTTTTCCTCAACTTAATTAGATCCAATTATGTTTCTGTAACCCAATGTATTTTTATCAGTTATGTATGATCTATAGTCATTGGACTGTGGACCCGTCCAGGGTTCTCCCACCTGGGGATCACCCGCCCCTTCCCACAAGTAATGTTAGATTATTGATTTTATGGACAGATGGATATTCATTGGCCTTATGCAATTTGTTATTTTCTTTCCAAAATCAAAATTAAACTTGTAATATATTTTCCATAGCCTTCCCAAATCACAATTTAATTGGCTTATCGGAAATTGTTCAACTTAATCCCCCGCAAAATGCGCATGAAACAAAACTTGGAAAAAATGTATACTGCAAGACAACTGTTTGCTCACAACACCCACCAGCGATAGGCACTATTTCTCTTACTTCAGATGTTGTCAAACATGGTCAGTCAAGAAATCCTAAGGGGCCTTTCCAAAGCTCCACATGTGGAACAACAGCTAGCATGGATATGACAAAAATCCCCTGAGATGGCACATACACCAACATCACATGTCGACACACACCAATGTACTAATAAAAAAAACAATATATGACATTCAAATGCAACGTGATTCGCACGATGAACAGGCAAATAAATTATAAATCCAGTCCAGTTTAACTGAACACATTTGGGGGGTGAAGGAGAAGGTTTTATGCAATGAAAATGATTTGAGGGTGGAGTCAGACATCCAACCCCGCCCCATACTGAGGTTTGCAGTCGGAACCTTCTCAGTTGTTTTAGGTCACTCTGTCTCATACGTAAATGCTTAGACGCTTTGTGTTACCTGAATTATTTTATTTATTTATAATTTTTTTACCAATTAACTTCGGCACATTAAGTGATAATACAATTTGTCACCTTTGTGAGTAGCTGGAATCTGTTTTACAAGTGCATAAATTAGCACCGAGCAAAGGCTGCAAAACAAACCAGCTGTGAATGCACACCACACTTTTCAGATTTCCATTTGTGTAACAAAAGCCATAATCCGCAGATCACTAGGAAGACGAAAGCAGCATATGCATGGCCACAAGTTTCTTAAAACAGCAATGCGCAAGAGTCGAGGGAGACAAAACTGACTTCCTGTAATCATATTAGAAAGTGAAGTTAATGAGCAGTTCTTCTGGCTGTGCTGCGTGTAAACTGCGTGCTGCATATGTCACACACCCAAGGACAAGATGATGTTTAGTCTCCGGGCTTATTCCCTCGGGAAAAGGTGTGCAAATGAGTGAGACAGATTTTACATGTAGCCCTGTCTGCTTGTCAGATACTGTCACTTATTGTCAGAGGTCACTGCTTACACAAGGCGAATGCCGTCTCCAAGGACATGTTCTACCTTGTGTGTGAGAGAAATTGAGAAGCAGGGTGGATTACTCCTGGAATAAAATAGATGTTGTACTTTATACCGTAGTCACAGTCCCTGAAATTGTTTACAGTTGTTAGAGGCAGAGAGAGAGGTCAACAAGCTATATTCCACAGTCTGTGAAAACTCGGCTGAGTTAAGTTGTGATTCAGAATGAGTTGTGTACCTTTTTTTTTTCTTTTTTGGTGGGTTGAGAATTTGGAGAGTAAATCTCATATAAATGATGCAATTCCATGAAACTATTTTAGACTCGGCTTAAACGGATTCCCTTCGTCATTCTCTCATCAGTCTACACATTGTAATTACAAAGGATGGGGACATTTCTTTCAGATTTCTAATGGAAAAACACTCAAATATTAAAATTATAAAAACGTTTTCAGAGCAGTTTTTATGGCATTTGAAACTGAATGTCTGCGCTTCCTGCCTCCAACCCATCTCACAAGTACGAAGGGCAAATTCTGCGTGCGAAAGTGAATAAGCCTCTATTTTTTTGCTGTTGTTTTTTTGAAAGCAATGTCTTTAGTTTCTTATGTGAGATCCTTGCACCAGTAATTCAGCAGTGCAGCCTTTGAGTGCAGGTATGCTCTGGTAAAATGGGAAATGTGAGCTAGAAATGTCAGATCAACCTAAAAAGATTTATACAAAAGACAGATTTTAAAAAATGCAAGGCATTAGACTTAGTCTTTGAGGAAATAAAAACTTTATTGGACTATAAAAAAAATTTTTTTTTAAAACTTTGTCTGCATCACTAAACAAGCATTTTTGGGATTGCCAGTCCATTATAATTCCTTACATTAATTAAAAATTAGCTGATGCAAAAAAAAGAAGAAAAAAAAAAGATATAGCCTCACAAAGTCTAAAATACTTTTATTGTCAGCAATTTGGATCTGGATTATAAAATTCATACTACACATAAAACACTCTGTGAGACATTGCCTGGCTATATTGACTTTATGACCAGTTCTTGCTTCAGATTATGTATTCTGAATGTAGCTAGTGCTGGGATTATGCTAACTAGAAGAAGTTTATTTTTTCCCACAACCTTGCAATGATTGTGGTGTCAAAAATGAAAAGGCACCATTGATGTTTTTTTATTAAAGTAAAAGCACTTTAGAAGGGCTGTCTTTAGGATATGAATTCTATATCTGTTAGGCAGAGCACTGCAGGATAGCTACCGTTAACTAGCACCTCAGGCTAGCTACCGTTAACTAGCACCTCAGGATAGCTACCGTTAACTAGCACCTCAGGATAGCTACCGTTAACTAGCACTTCAGGATAGCTACCGTTAACTAGCACTGCAGGCTAGCTACCGTTAACTTGCACTGCAGGCTAGCTACTGTTAGCTAGCACTGCAGACTAGCTACCGTTAGTAGAAAGTCCTGCTGTTTGACTCTCAGCTTGGTTTACTTGCAGTATCTACAGATAGCAGAGTGGGTACTATTAGTTACAATAAACATGTAGTCAAATACTAAATTAGATTGTTTTTGGAGTAACTAAATCCTCCATGTCAAATTAATCGATTTAGAACCTATGGTGTATTATTAGAAGTAGATCATGATGCACTGTTGTTTTTGAGCCTTTGTGTACATTTTTATGTAAAGCTCACCTTTACACAAAATAGAAATAGAAACAAACAGAAATGCCAACAGACCTATAACTTTTTAGCCAAGCTCACGTTTGCTGTATATACTACTTAGTGGAATTACAAGAGCCTCGCAAAAGTTATCTTTTCTTAGAGCTGCTTCAAAGTCAACATTTTGGGTCACTGTTTTCTACTGTTTTTAGTTCTTCTTCAGAGTACTAGGCAAGGTTAGACATTTAGAGTATTTCTTTAATATTACGTAACACAGAATGTTAGAAAAACATTGCAGCTTGGGTGACGCGCAATCATACATTGGTGCAATTGTGTGAAATCCTGATGCAAGTGCAACCACTTGGTACAACAAGTAAAATAGATTAGACAAACAGGCCAAACCTCTTGATAATTTTGAAAGTTAACATTAGGCTTCTTGTGTTGTGTGTGTGTATGACGGGTTTTCATGAGCCCCCAGTTGGTTCTGCAGAGAAAAGTTGCATTTCCAGCAACATCGGCAATAAATTGGCAGAACACATTCGTACGTATCCTCCATGAGTGCTTTGGTGCCAGATCTGTTTGGCATTTCGTGACCTTCCTATTCTGGTTCGAGGCATGCGCGTGTCTATTTCATGCCCAGAAAGACGCTTGCTGATCATGTTCTTCATGTTACTCTTTAGATGAAAAGAAATTCAAAGCCTCCTTTTTCTTTCCGCATCTGTTCACCCCTCCTGTTCTGTCCTCGCTGGAAACGATTCCTGCCTCTTCTCCTTTCCACTCTCCTCGCTCCTCCATCTTTATGCGGATGGCAGTGGAAGGGGTCCCTGCTCTGAATGCAGATGAGCTCGGTGCCCTTCCCCAACCAGGCCAACACGAAGCCCACTTGACTAGAATGAAACTCAAACAAATTCTTCGCATAACGTAAATAATACAAATATTCTCTTGAACTGAAAAGTGAGTCCCACCCCCCCTCGTCCACCTCCTCCCCTTTCTTTTCATCTCTCTTCCTCATTCCCTCATGTGTGGATGGGTTGTTAGGAGAGGGAAGCGTCTCACCGCTTTCCTATTTCCTCAAGACACTCCCCAGGCAAAGGCCTGAGATCCTTCATTTTTATTACCACTAGAGCAGCCATTTACCGTGCACTTTATTAAAAACCATATTTCAGGGGACATGACTGCAGGGGGGAGTGTGCAAAGATGGAGGTGGGTGCACTAGAAGAGATGGAGAGCAAAGAGGATGGAGCCGCGCGTGCAGCACGCTCCGTGCGTGTTATTGTATGTGTTTTTATATGTGCAGAAGAGGAGGAATAAGAAGGGTGGCGGCGGGGGAGGGGTGGGGGTGGCGGTGTGATTGTCGAAACCGCATCTGACACGTTGTCAAGAAGACAGGCCAACTACAGTCTTGACGTAGTGCAGCTTCATCCCATTTACTGGTCTGAAGAAATGGAGAGGGACGGGAGACAGCTTGCATTCCGGCCACTAGCTCACTGAAGCGAGAAGAAGTGCTGTTGATGGAGCGATGGAGCTGCGCTAGGTCAAACAGTACAGTCCTAGGACGGCCGGAGCTAAACGTCCCACCACAGGCCGCTGACTTTTACTGACCGTTCGCCCATTACATGATGCGCCAGTCAGCATAATAAACAAGACTGTGTTCTGGGACTGATAGGAAAGATGCATTTGACCCCAAATGAATATGTTTGTTTCTTAAACAACATAGAGTTTATAAAAACCGGCTGTGATGTGGATCTCGTGCACACAGCCCTCTTGTGTAGCCCCGACATATTTTCAGTCTGGGTCTTCAGTCGGGGCTGGCATTTTTCTTCTTGATTTGGATTTATGTTTTGGGTCTTTATCATACTTAAAGATGAAGTGTCTCTTTCTCTTCAACCCTCTAGTAGATGCCTGAAGAGTTTGTGCCAACAATGACTTGCGACTGTCCATTACCTTGACAAAATACCCAGTTCCATCCGAAGAAAAGCAATACAATAACATAATACTGCCATCACCGTGCTTCACTACTTTTGAAGTGTTATATTCCGTTGCTATATGCAGTGATATGCAGTGTTGCTTTAGCACCATATATACTGTATTTCCTGTAATAGCTACACCGGATAATAACTCAAATTTCTGCACGTCTTGGAAGGACTTCGAATGTGTTTCACAAAATTCAGCTGGGCTTGTTTTTCTTTACAAAAGGCTTTCATCTTGCAGGTCTCCTTCATAGCCCAGACATATGAAGAATATTGCAGATTGCTGTTAAATGTGCTACACGGAAATTCCTGCAAGTCATTTCCTAAATGCCACAGTAGGCCTCTTGGCAGCTGCAACAACTAGTTCTGATAACGGCTTTTACCCAGTTTCATAGGGAGCTCCAGTCTTAGTTATCATGTCTTCTTGCTGATAACCATGTTCCATAGTCTTTCAAATATATTTGATTTTTTATTTTTTGCATCTTTCTCATGAGTTCTCTCTGCAGATGATGGCATTTGTGCAAATTGTCCAAAAGTCGAACATCTGACCTTTATTTGGGATTAATTATGCATCATTCCAATGTAGGGACGTCAATTCTCCACCTGTTATTTGGAAAATGTATCCGTATACTATTCAGCCATCAATCATCTACATCAGTTCATATTTTGATTTTTCAAAGGTGGACTGGTACCGATCTCCAGTAATCATGTGGCGAAAGGCTATACGCTGGATAAAGGACAAAACCACAGACACGTGCGTTCACACCCAGGGAAGTTTAGAATAACCAAACTGTGATGTTTTTGGACTCTTAGAGAGAGCTGGAGTACCCAGAGGAAGCTCATGCATGCGTGCGGAGAACATGCAAACTCAATACACAACAAGCACAGACTAAGATTTTTGCTTTAAGGCAACAGTTCGAACCGCTGCCCCACTGTGCAGTGATAATATGACGTGGCTTTTTTTTTTCTTTTGCTGTTACAGCATTTTTTCACTGCAATATTTAACAATGTATTTGAAAATATTAATAAATCAAATTATTGTGCGCTACTGTACAGTTGTGCTACTTAAAGTGATTGGTTTCCTGAGGCAGCCAATTTGATAATGGGTAATTTTACTGTTTATTATTGTTGCAGTTTTTGTGTACTGCTAACAACGCCGCTGTTGCCACTTTTGTTGTTATACCAATTAAAATGACCTGATATTTGTGGATTTTTTTTTTCAATCAGTATCAGCCATCACTACTTTAAATGTTTGCAGATATGCATTGACTCCTATTTAACGTGAGTTTGAATGCGTTGGGTAATTCTGAACACAACCAGATCAACATAAAAGACTGTGCTCACTCATGCAACTGTGTTAGTTTATTTCTTTGACATTAAAATTTTCCCCCAAAGATATTTACAGTTGTTTTTTTAATTGACGTCTAAAGCTTATAGGTGATTTTAAAGGTGTAAAAGGTTCTAAAATGTATCTTGCTTTCATTTTTTACCCCACAAAAACCAGGCGTCTTGTCGGAGGTATTGGTTTTTTTTATACGATCTCCAATGCACTGTAAATGTTATACAAACCTGGATAGCATATTGAACAAATCCTTAAAGTCATAGTCAACAAATATACCTGTATTACAGCTTGACCTGAAAACAATTAGATGTATTTCCCAGTTGCTTAAACAGTTTTTTTTAGAACATCTTTGACCTTTTTGTGAAATCTGTCAAGCTTCTGTTTGAAGCGGGAACTTGTTACCCTAGAAACCAAGGTAATGGAGGTGGAGGTTTACTTTCCACAGGAGAGCAAAGTAATTTCAACACATCATGCGGCTCCACCCGAATGATTAGAGATTGTGGTCATTTCATAAATTTCTGTGAGACCAGAGTGATATTGAAAAGGGTTATATACAACCTCGGGAACCTCAGTGGCAGCAAACCAAACGAGAGAGAGGGGAGAAAAAAAAAGAAGCAAAAACCTGCTCAACCCTACCAGTCCCATCTGGAAATAAATCCAGATTTTTAATATCTAAAAGTGAATACAAAATGGTTTATTACCAATCTTTCATTCGCTATAAATGTACATATTTTGGGGGGGAGAGGGGGGGGGATATGTACACGTATGTTTTATGCACCAGAAGACAGATCCATCCGATCTATTTTTGATAATCAACTTCTGTTAAAGATTACATTTCAACAGTTTAGATAACTTGTACAGGTCAAAGAAGTACTGATTAGTTTCCCCCAGCTAGTCCAATTGGAGCAAAGACAATAAAGAATTTATATCATCTTAAAACTATAACAACCTCTAAAATGTATAGCTATCAATGCACATAGTTTTTTTACAGCCCCTTAGAGTAATATTATCTTTACATCATCATACCATTAATGGCATATAGTTATCTAGTTATTCACAATTTATCTACGTGTCTTGGTTCTCTATCCTTTATAATGATGCTAATGTGTTTTAGTGTTTATTTCTGCTATCATAAAAAATGTGATAAAATGTTATCTGGCTGAGTTTTAGTTTTAGGTATTCACTCTGGGCACAAGGTCACAGATTTATGTGCATATAACCACTTACCCAAAACAAATTCACTGATGATGCTTGCATGAAATGCTACTACATTCTTGTGAAGCAGGAAGATCCTCCTCAGAGTAGTAGTTTGCTAAAGCCTTAGGGAACATCTGGTCTTGTAGTTGGTGCAGAAAGACGACCAAAAGAGAGTTATTGTTTGCAGTTAAAATATCAACTGCTTATACCCTCTGCAGTCAGAACTCTATCTTAGAAAGTCCCAAACATTGGGGGGTGATAACCATTCACCCGCTGTTGATATTCCAGGTTTACTCGCTTGTAAAGGAATAAATATTCAGATTTGTGTAATAGTTTGATTTTATTGACTACATAGCCGTTACATGGAAATTAAAAATTGATTTGCCTGTCATTTTGCAAAGTAATTAGTCGTTGACCAACAACCCAGTCAGTTTTGACTCCCACAGATTGGTTATCTTCACAAAAATCAATCACTCAATCCGTTACAGATACTTTTTACCTCGATCTGCTTTGTTTATTAAGCACACTTTGATTTCATTGTCTTCTGTTACAACCTCTCCGCCAACATAGGCAAAACCCAAGAGCTGTCAAAGCTTGACAAAGAGGGAGAAAGTGACAACTGTTGCTAATACTATTTAAAATTGGAGAAATGTGAAATATGAACAGCGGGCAGTCTCACTCAGCCTGGAGCTTCACGCAAGATCCGTCCTCGTGGGGCAAGGATGATGTGGAGGAAAGGAAGAGATCAGGTCACAACTAACTAGGAGGAGCTTGTTAATGGTCTGAAGGCACCTAGGACCGCATTAATCAAAGGCATGATTAGTAACACACTGAACCGCAGTGGATTGAAATAGAAGCCATTAGTACAGACTCGCCTTAGGTTTACCAGTGAACATTTAAATGATTCAAAGGATCAGGAGAATGTGATAGGCATCTAGTTAACCTACTATTTCTGGAGGAATAGAAATGCTGACAGACTTGAAGGACACTGTCCCAATACGCTCAGATCTGGGAACATTATGCTTTTCAACTGATGTTTTCAGCTACGTGTTACGAGGTTAGGGGTTAGGGTTAGCACAACGATCAGCCAGTAGATGGAGAAATGGGTGATGGAATATCTTCAGTGAGAATCTTCTTCCCACATCCAGAATACTGAAGATGGTCTGTGGGTGGGTTTCTCAATGTGAATGTAACCTAAAACAAAAAGGCAACAAAGAAATGGGTAAAGAAGAGTCACATTAAGGTTGTGGAGTGGTTTAGAAATATATTTTTAATATGGTGACCAAGCAGCAGCTAAGAAACTTAAAGTATTGAGAGAATTCCTGGAAAAGAGTTAGCCAAAAATCCATCATGAGATGTGTGACAAACACATCTCATGATGTGTTCGTCACCCATTGAGATATGTCCCATTGAGGACATATCTCAATGGGTTTCACTTTAGTATCAAATGCTTATTTCACTCAGTTAATTGCTATTTTTTTGGTTTGGTTGCTATTTTGTCTCTTATAAAGAAGTGAACAGTACTAATTTTAGTTAGATTTTGAATGTGGAGTATGCAAACTTGCAAAACAGCAGGCAATCAAAGTATTTTTGGGGAGGAGGGCGCAAATCTGATATCATGTAACAAAAATATATTCCCAAAACCCTCCGGAAAATCTTGGCTTGGGTCACACCTCTACTTGCCCCATTCATGAAGTCCTACAATTTGATCTCATTCTCCGTTACAGGATGTGACTAGCTGAGTGGTGCTCCATCCTGAGATGTAGTTTCCCTCCTTAAGAAGGAATGGGAACTGAACTGTAACCAGAGTCGTCTCCATTAAGCAGAAAGGTGTGGTTTTAGAGTGGCGCTAAGTAGCAAGCGATTGCTGAGAACCCAGTGGACTAATGGGCCTTTCTATCCATTACCAGGCCGTCGTAGCAGTTCTTTCTTGCCCAGGACCTATGGCTGTACCATCTCCTGCTATGGCAGTAAGTGCTGTCTGGTTCAGGCGCCTGCATGGTGGTACTGAGAGGATGCAGCTAATCTGCTCAGCATTGATCTGCACCCATTAAGAAGAAAGATAAACACTTTATATCAGGAAACCATATTCATACAGATGGATGAGTGAGAATGCAGGGATACAATGGTGGAAGGCGGTGAAGTCTCGCAACTCCCTTGTCAATAGATGCGCAACACTGTGAAAAGGGTACATGCCAACGCCTCACTGTGGAGTTTCCTGCAATGGGGCAGAAGCAGAGATGTCAGCGCCTCATCGAAGGAGTGATAAACCTCTTGGCAACCAAAATACAAAGTGTTTTTTTTTTGTTTTGTTTTAAGCGAAAGACTACAAATCTCTCCCAATGGAGAGAAGATAACATGTTTTTTTTTTTGTGGGTTTGAGGATGACATGAACACATGATAGACAGTGGTAATAGAGCACCTCGCAAAAGTATTCATATTCCCTAAACTTTCCAAAATGGCACTTATTACAATCACAAACCTAAATTTGTGTGCCGGATATTTGACTTTCAGGTGACACTTCAGGAGTGTATGCGCTACAATCTTGAAAGGCGAACTTAATGTAACCCTTTCTAAATTTTTGAATGCGCATGTCTAACTGTTAAATACTTCAGTTCTTTTTGCACAACTTACTGTTTTCTAACAAGAAGCTTAAAGAGAAAATTTACGAGAAAAAAAAACAAGCTTGAGTGGAACACAGCAGAAATACAAAGAGCTTGGTGGAGCTTGTATTGTGCTCAGGTCAAAGTTGTAATTTGTTTAGCCTTTAACTGTGGTGCACTGTGACGGATACTTGTTCAACCAACGGAGACAGGATATCTATCAAACTGCTCCAGAATAAGCCAAAGGCAGCTATTCAATGTGGAAGCAGAGCTCCTTGAATCACTTGATGTCATCAAAATTTCCACTCTGTTTTTTGTCCATTCTTCTCTGTCTCACCATATCAGATCTACTTCTGTTGTTGGTTTTTCATGCAAGAAAAAAAACATGCAGCTTTGCAAATAAAACGTAGCTGTCATCCACTTATTTAAAAAAAAAAAAAAAAAAACTCTCCCTCATTTGCACTACTCAGCTGTGGATGATTAGAGTGTAGCGCCATCTGTATTGTTGTTTTTTTTAGTTTATTTCCCCAGGGTGGACAGCAAACTCCTACAGAAAGCTCAGTGGATGCTGTTTTTGGAGTGGAAGCCCTTTAAGTCTTTAGCCACACAGACCATTTCCATGTAGGTTTAAAGAGCTCTTCTGGCTTTGATCTGTTCTCTTTGTGGCTCTTGGCAAATTGGAAACGGGACTTCATATGGTTTTCTTTCAACAATGGCTTTCTTCTTGTCACCCACCCATAAAAGTGAGATTTTAGTCTTTATGGTGTTGTGGCACCATCATCCCTGATCTGTCCGCCATGTTCCTTAGCACTCACGACGCTGCCTGCTCGCCTATCTCCAACACACCTCTTCATAGTTATGTACTACGTTGTGTCGCGTAAAATCCCAACAAAGTGCATTGAAGTAGTGTTTTCTTGAGTGATAAAAGTTCAAGTGGTGTGAATACTTTTTGTCAGGTGCCTCCGCAGCTCCGCCATGTCGCGCATTCCCGTCCACAGTCGTGTCAACATTAGATGTGTATGAAGCACAGATGGGTTTAATGACCTTTACATGTCATGTGGACAGTAGCTGAGCATGACACAAAACGCAGTGGCTTAATTGTTTGCTGATGGAAATCGCCTCTGACTGAAACCAACCAAAAAAAACCCTAATAGGATCTTTATCACTTAGGGCTAACAGAGGTTGACACAGCAGGGCATTGGTTGGTCACTGCGATAAATGCTTGTTACTGGCTTTGCCCTATGGAGCAGTTAACTGTTGTTACCATTAAAGCTTAATTTGAGGCTCCTCTTTGACCTTGATGTGGGAAATCTTGTCAAAAGGCTTAGCAGGGTGTGTTCATATCAAAACCAGCCCACTGTTTGGTGGTTTCCTCACAATTTCTCAAAGTTCCCTTTCAGGATGGCTTTTGTTGCAGCGCAAAATTAAGCTATCCAATATGTTCAGCATTTACTGATTTTAGTCAGAGCGTGCAGCATCTTAGCGGGTGTTTGCTTCTTCCCAAGATGGCTTGCTTCTGCCAATTGTTTTGTTCTTTTTTGGGGGGGAGGGGCTGGGTTATACAATAAAAGCAATAACTCTAGTTTGTTTGAGGAAAAGGGTTAACAAGAAGAAGCCTCTGGGTTCATTTACTAAGCAGTTAAAACAAAGGAGAGCGAGGTCATGGTGTCATAAGTGAGACCCTTCTTATACTTCCCAATTCAGTCCACTACCCACCCAAGCAAAACATAACGTAAAATAAAATGAAATAAAAATACTAACTAGGACAGAAGCCCAATTTCAATGCTTTAAAAAGCTTTGAAATTGTTCAAATGCTTTAAAAAGCATTGAAATTTAAAGCACATGCCTTAAAACTTTTTTATGGCATATTTATATATACACACACCAATTTAAAAAAACAAAAAAAACAAGTGAAGGCAACATAGTTACCTGATTTTGCTATAAAGTGGTAATATGTACCTGGAAAATACACAACTGGCCCTTTAAATTCTCAACCAGAACTCAAAACTAGTGATTTAGGTTCAGAGAAATAGTTTTTCAGAAATAGTTTTTTATCACAGATTTGATAAGTTTATATTACCCAGCTGTAGTGAATGTGCAGTCTTCTTAAACATACTTACAATATGCACAACATAAAGGAGCATCCAATAAACTAAACATAAAATAAAAGAACAGAAAGCTGTTTTAGGGGAAATGATCATGTTTTTTTCCTGTTATTTGTGCCGCCCCTGAGGCAGTGCCACCCTGGGCACAGTGTCGTACTGCCTATGTTAAGAAGCAACATTGGGTCTTGTTTTATAGGAAAATTCATTAACGTTTGTACACAGCAACTGAGGTGAATTTAGATCACGCTGCTTTCCCTGCTTGTCTTTTTGAAATTTTGTCTTTTGTCTCCTTTTTCTAAATTTCAGGTCCGCTCACAAAAAAAAATGATGAATCCACGATGAACAGACCAAGGGATGAAGGTATTTTATTTGCATGTTTCCTTTTCCTTACGCTCTATTATTTTATTTTATTTTTTTCAACAGGGCCATGGGAAATGTGGCATTTGCATCCGTTTCATTAATCATCAGTCTATGTGCACATCACATTGTCCACCCTTAACTGCTTTGATTAGGACGCAAATCGGCCATTCTCCGTGACAAGCACGCATTCGGATAAATAAAAGCAACCCACAAAACAGTTGTTTATCATTCCCTGCTCGTCACAACTGCTGCTTTTTGGGCACTTGCACAGGAAGCTAATTTACTCTACTTTCTCGGTTGCTATGTGGCTGATCAGCCACACGCTGATGTTCTTGCTGCCCTCTGTGATGCATCTCTCAAAAAATCAATATTCGCTCCTTATTCACCTGCGCTTTTACTCTGCCACCAAAGTTTTCATGAAATGTTCCGCTCGATTATTGTCCTCCATGTTGTCTTCGCCCAAACCGACGTTTAGGTGGGATAGTAAATCCATTTTTTGCTGCTTTATGCTTTCAAGTCTAATGTTGTCTGCTTTTCATTGATGCAGCAAAAATCTCTCCATGTGTCACTGTTTCTGTGCGACTGCATGGAAACAAAAGGCCCCTACCTTTGTTGTTGTTTTCATTCCTCAGCAATAAAGTGCCTTGTTTTTTTTTTTTTCTTAATCTTTTCCACTTTTTCCTTGTCACAGTCATAAACTCAGGGATTTTGTTGGCAAAAACTAGCATGAATCAGTGGAAGCGGGAGCAAAGTTTGCACCTAGATTTCAAAGTTTCTTAAAAAAAATGCAAATCTTAAAATTCTGTGCATTCATATTCAAGGCACAAATTCAATCAGCGCTGTACTAAGCCACCTTTCGGTGCAAAAACAGCTGGAAATCTTTTGGTGGTATGTCTGCATCAGGTTCGCATCACTGCACACTCAAATGTTCTCCATTACTTTTTGCTAAGTCGTTCAAGCCTGATCAGACTGAATGGAGAGAGTTCACAAACAGTAATTTTATGGTCTTGCAACAGATTCAGGATGTGACTTTGACTCGGCCATTTTAGCCATGTGAAAATGCTTTCAATTAAGTTGCGCCGCTTCAGCCACTGTCCAGCTTCAAGGTGGACCTCTACCCCAATCTTACAGCTTTTTCAACATTTAATCCGTTTTCATTCCGAAGACATATGTGCTGTCCAATGGGGGACACATCAACCAACCAATCGCGCGTCAGTGATGAATTGTGATGTCATTGTTTTTTATCCAATGACTGAGAATCCACGTTGGTCTGCTAAAGCACCTTTGCATATATGCTAGCTAGGTTATTCGTATGCTAAGTAGAGTCGTTAAAACCGCCACCCCCCGCTTATGGGACTCCGCAATCGACAGTTTTTGACTCCCGTTAGCTGTCCTGCTAACTGTCGGTAGCTGTCGCTCACGAGCCGCGTTCGCGTCAGTGTACAGGGTCAAAAACGCCACTTTTCGAGCAGTGTTTCTATTTGGGCGTCGAACTGTCTTTTTCCAGGAATCGCTAACTGCCGTGCTTTGAAAAGAGACAAAAAGGAGCCAGCGCGAGCTAATCCAATTTTGCGATTCCTTAACGGTAGAAAAAAAAAAGAGAGTGAGAGGGAGGGATTCACGAAGAACTGTAGAGAGAGGGAATGGGATGATGAGAAAGTGGGGATGAGGGGGGTTGGAAGAGAAAAAGGGAAAATCTGAACACTGGGGAGGGCAACAAAGAAGGGAGAGAGGTGAAAAAGCACTCATAATGAAGACAAGTGCATGATGAAATGACATTTATAGAGCTTTGAAAGTGAGAGGGATGTGGAGAAACAGAGAGTGAGAGGGTGGATGGAGAAGGACACCGGTGGAGCTTGACATTTATGCCCGCAGCTGACGGATCTTGACGGGATCACGAGGTGCCGGGCCGCAGTTGAGCTCTTACTTAATTGCCCGAGCTTCGGATGGCCCAAACATTGTTTTAAAGGCATCTTATTTGAAAGCCGTTTGTAGGAAACCGCACTGCTTATGTGTGGGTTTGGCTGCCGAGAGAAAAGTGCTAATTCAGCCTTCAGTCTTTTACACCCGGATCAATGGAAATTACCATAAGGAAATGAATGAGAGAGGAGCCGCGGAATGGAAAAGAAGAAAGTGGGCACTTTGCGTAGGAAGGTAAGACATTACTATTAAGGATGGGAGTTAAGGAGGGTACCGTCAGGCTAGGTGGCATGGACAGGAGGGAATAATCTGTCAGTGTTTTTTAAGCAGCCTGGAAAGACACTGAGCTCGTTGTTGGCTGTAAAGGTCTCAGACTGGGCCCGCTTCTTCCCTCCAGTTACCTCGCATTTTCTGCTTTCAGTCATTTAACCACTTCCACGTCTGAAGCGCAAATAAAGAGTAAAACTAATCAAGCCTTAAGCAAAGCATGTACGTAGTATCTTCTGTTTAGCATTATCGCCAGATGTGAATGGTTTTGGGCTCGTCTGGGTGGCCTTGAATTAAAACCCCTTTACGTAAATTCATAGGATTAAAAAAAAAAAAACTTTTGGTGAGAGTTAAAACTTCTTATTCTCAGCACCATTCAGCACCTCGATTGCTACCACCAAAGGAATAGTTCAAATATTTCTGTTGAGACTCCCTTGCAGATTTTTAGTTGTTTTTTTTTTATGTAAGAGCACCCCTAGGACTCTTGCTGCTCTTTCAAAAAAAAAGTCATACATTTAATTGTGGTTTGTAGACCTTTCTCCTTCTGCCATTGTTTCTGACTGTATCCTGTCACATTATTTAGTGTAGTTAATAACGTGTTTTGCTGTGTAAATGGGAAGAAATCAAGCGCATTGATAGGTATTTTCCTAGAACCTACATAAAAGAACCACAGACAACGTATATGAATTTTATGACAAACTTTGCAAAGGAGAAGACTCTATCAATTGCTCCTCCGAGCTGTTCATAGAGCGTTCTGAAAATCTTTGGGTAGAGCTTGTCTTTTATTTTCAAACTTCAAAGAGGGAGGATAGGCAAGATAAGACAACAGGGAAACAGCTGAGGTCGTAAAACATTTTACCTAAACACAGCAAAGGTCGTAAAACAATTTAACATCTGTCCCATGATCTGAGCCCGGTTCAAATCTCGGTCAAACTGTTTCACATGAAGATAACAGGCAGCTGTGACTTCTAGGTCAGTTCACACATACAGTTTAAAGAGGAGAACACTTTAAACTGACTAACATTTAGACTGAAAGTAACAACAAAATGATAATACCAAAAATCCCTATCACGCATTGTGTGAAACATCAAGCTAGACATTGCACTGCAAAAACACACAAGTATGTTTGGTCTAGTGCAAATATCTACAGTGGATAAGACAAAATTATCTAAATTATCTAAAATTGTCTATGTCTTTCATCAAGACAGGAGCTTGTTTTAAGTAAATAATTCCTTAATATTGATGAAAATTGTGTTGCTATACTGGTTGATTATTTTACTTAGAGGAAAATGTCTTTTTAAGTTTACTAAGGTATTTGCACTGTAATCTAGACGAGTGTGTGTAGTACATGCAAGCACACAAACAATTACTAATAGACTTGGCCGAGAGTTTTTTTGTGTGCCTTTTAAACTATTATAGCACAGTCACAAAACCACCTGAAAAACTGAATAACTGCCAAATACTGAAAGTTTAAGCAGCCTATTACAAAGGCATTCACTCAATGCACATTTTGTTTGATCATTTCTGGGCGGTTGACGTTAACGCGCGCAATTAATCTGAAAAAGTTTAAAGCATTAATATTACATGATGCAGATTAATCACATTACCTATTTTGATCTTAAAGCCTCTCTCCCGTGAAGCGTTGCCTGGTTCACAGCAGTTAAAGGATTGACACACGGGGAGCGACGAAAGCGAAAGTTTTCCGCCACTCAGGATTAACCCAACAAATGGGACGTTAATAACTATCTTACACTATGTGTTCTGTAATGTTTATTACAGTTTGTGCAACAAAAAAATATACACTTTTAGAAAGCCTTTATCTTTTCAAAACACATTTTTGTCATGTACATGAGAGTAGCATCGAAATGCAGACAAGAACTTGGAGTAAGCATAGTAAAGTTTTGTTAATGATAAAAGAAACTTTACTACTCTGACATGAGGAGACCAGAAAACGGTGCATGGGCAGAGAACCTAGTATGAGCACAGAAAACCAGCAAGCTTATGTAATGAAGGAAGACTGAAGAATTACATTGGATCCAGGTGTGCTGCATTAGGGGAATGTGGAACAGCTGTGCTGGAAAACAAACATGGAAACTGAGGGAAAGTGAATAGTTAAGAGAATAGAAAATACAAACCGTTAAAAACGGAGACTAATACTAACATAAGAGAACAAACCAAGAAATGGAAGAAGACAAGAAATAAGGAAAAACAAAACGAAAAAATGAACCTTATAGTGTAAGATTTTTCTGAAAATAAACTGAGTGCAGTAAGACCATTAAAACATAAATGGACAACAAGGACATGATCGAAAGCCAAAACCCAGACTTATTAAGATTTTTCCTAATTTAGAAAATTAAAAAAAAGTGTTGAAAAAAACATTAAGAAAAACGTCCATTTTCCAACAGCTTCTAAATGAGTCCCGGTACCGCTCAATAAAAGCGTGCTGTTGCTCTTTAACTTGCCAACTGGCCTTAAGGGGAAAATGAGGAATATTTTAACTGCAAAATGGATTTAAAAAAGTGAAAATACAACTAAAAATGTGGAAATAAGTTTGTTTCCAGGGTTTAAAGAGTTGAATAGTGTCCCTTTTTATCATTTTGTGGCAGTAGCTACATTTATTTGACAGTTTTTGTGCAGGAAGGACGGCATAAGGAGGAAGCAAATGCGTGCAGGACTGGGCGAGGAGATTTAGCACTTTCAGTATCGGGTGAAACCTCCTTAAATACCATTTCAGTATGAAAATTTCAAGTTCAGAAATTCCTCCCTGGGTTTCTTTCATAAGATGTGAGTTAATCAGACATTTCTAACCTGATCTTGTCCTTTGCTTGAGGCGTCTCAGGGCTAATGCAGTTAATGCACAACCAGCTCAGTAATTTAAGCTGACTGTGATCATTTTGATCATCTTTTAAATCAAATGAGACGAATCATGTCCACCTTTACCTTTTCAACTGTTTCACTACTACTACTGCACATTTCCCCTGCTTGATAACCCGCTGTTTTGCCTCTACACTGGAGCACTTTCACAAAGCTGTAATATTTACAACAATGGAAGCATTTCCTCCTCCTGTCAGTGGAAATCTCAGGTCCAGCAGCCCTCTTCACCTGACCCCGCAAAGTTTTTTTTTTTTTTTTTTTTCTAAAAGTTGCATTTTCTTTAGGTGAAGCAGTGTTTTTTATTATTATTATTATTATTATTATTATTATTATTATTATTATTATTATTATTATTATTATTATTTTATAGATTTTGCCGCATGCTTTGACTTACTGCATTGCTGAAAAAATTTGACTTCCTCGTCAGATTTTAGCCAAAACTACCTGGTGTTTTGGAACTCCTCATAGTTTCACTAGCCGGGCACCAAAAAGCCCGACCAACACGTTCCTCTGTGGGCTCGGCTCGGCTCGGCTCGGCTCGGCCTTCTCTTTGGTGACACACAGCGACTTCTCTGTGCCAAACACAACTTTTTGACTCAAGTTTGGTTTTTGTCGCACAAGCACGCATTCTACCAGCAGCTTTTAGAACATGCTAATCAGGGCTGGATGCTTGAGTCAAATTAAGAAATGGAAAGTGATTTAGGGTATTTCAACCAAGCAGGGGGGGGAGGGACAGCAGCTGTTGGGGGGGAAGGGTGTCCTAACTTAGCAGCTGTTAAGGGTGCATGGTGTCCTTACTTCTTCATTAGTTAATACACTGTAGAATTGTTTTGTTTAGTGAGTAAAACAAGATGAGGGCCCCTTCTTGAAAAATGCTGATCCCCCACCCCCCAGAGAACCAGGCATACAGAGTCATCTTCTTCAATGAATACATTAAATTAAAACCCAATACATAAATACTAAACAAATGGATAAATAAATGACATCATATACTGCATGACAGCTACCACTTCTTAGCTAACAAAGAACCTGAGTGAAGGAGGAAAACTGTACAGATGAGCTGCAACAAAGTTTCTGTTTCCTGTGAGAGAACAGCGGACATATGGCCTTGGAAGATTGCATACCTTTGCAGAGACAAAAAAATAAATCATGCTCACTTGTTGGAACACAAACCGAATGGAGAAAGACAGCAACATTCAGTGGAGTTACTTATAAAGATATAAAAATAAAAAAAAATCATTATTGCAATTTTACAGTTTTGTCAAATCGCATCTCTATTAAAAAAAGAGGGATAATTCATTGAGCTTTCCGGTTCAACAACGAATCGCCAGACACGGCTTTTACAGGCCGCTTTGCGCTGACAAAAGCCTGACAGTTCAGCGGGCTTAAGGAGGCTGATCATTTGCTCTTTAAAGATGTAGAGACACAGGCCACTGCTTTTGGTTCCCTTCCTCTCTGGGTTTGATTTACATTCTGAGCGTCTCTCTGAGTGAGGCTGATGACGGCCAGCTAATACGTCACTCCTCCATACTGTCTTAGTAACGTCAAGATAATTGAACTTGTTTACATATCCTCTGGGAAATCAGCCGACGCTCAGAATACACCAAAGAGAAGAAGAACAAGAGCGGCGCGCGCTGGGGTGTGTGACTTGAAATGTTTTTTTTTTTGTTTTTTTTGTTCTGTATTTTATTTCCAGCCGTCTCGTGTCACACATACATGTTCTAACAAAAGACACACAATAAATTAGGGGGAAAAAAAAAACTATACACGTGCGTGTATCTGTGCATCAACTCCCCCCCTACATTTCCCTCAACACACACACACGCACGGGCGCGCGCGCCCATCCGCCGCTGCGAGTGACGCGCCGCCGGTGCATGTGTAACCTGAGATTCAGGTGGTGATGCAGGCGGGTGTGCAAATACGTGAGTGGAATTTGTTACCACGGCAACAGTCGGTGCGATGGAATGGCTGGTGCAGTTCTATTAGCGAGAAGCAGTTTCCATAGCGACTCAACATCGCAGCTGCCTATGCAAGAGTGTGTGTGCGTGCGTGTGTGTGTGTGTGGCTTTGTATGAATACGGTGTGAATCCTGTGTGAATTTCGGCGTTCATTAGCGTACCTTGCCATGTGTGTCTTGATTTGTGCCTCTTTTTTTTTTTTTCATCCATGATATCTTCAGGGTTTTTATTTTCCCATGTTTGTGAATCTCCAATTCCATTTCTTTACCCATCACTTCTCTCATGCTGCCCTATTTTCATCTTTTCCTCTGTGTTTCTATCTTGCGACCCCCTCCCTCCCCTTCTCCTCGCTCCCCCTCTCTTCTTCCAATCCAGCTCTCTCTCTCTCTTTCTTTCTCTCCTGTTATCTTCCCGTCTCCCTCCCTTCTTTGAGCGCTGAAGCTCATCAGGGTAAACAGATGCTGTGGCTGTTATTTATGTTTCCACTTGGTCTGCCTTTCATACAAATTATCCACAGGGCCTGCACAGTGCAGACGCTCAGCCTAACTGGGGTGCTCTGGCAGCTCTCTCAGACTCGTCCACGCTCAGACGCTCCGAACATACCACAGACGCTCCGATGGGGTAGGGGGTGCGGGGTCAGGAATGGAGGAGTAGTGGCAGGTGGGTGGGGGTAGGTGAAGGGGGCGCACACAGGCTGACTGAGTAAACCATAGCAACATACTGATGGCCGCAAAGACACCAATAACAGATAAGGCATCGGAACTGCCTGCACCATTTGCTCCACACGGGGAGGGGAATAAGAGTGCGGGAAGATACCATCGCTGCAGAGGACGGGATAAACAGGCAATCACAGAAGGGGGCATAGTAGAATGGGACATACACTAAATAGTTTCATCCAGCCAATTAGAAATGTGTTTACAACCCACTCACAGGTCAGACATTTGTAGTAAATTCAACCTTGTCCTGTAGCCGATTCCCCTTCCCCCCCCCTCCCCCTTTAAGACATAAAACATATCGGAAAAGTATTGAAAATAATGAATAATTTACACCAGGAGAGGAAGAGATGTCACGCCACTGTCTGAAAAAGCAGACTGTGCTGTTATTTTAAAAGCAAAGCTAGATGGATCGCAGACTTTGCTTTCTGCACCGGGTTTAGCGTCTTTTATCAGCGATTAGCATTGGCAGGCAGCACAAAAAACCAGAAAAGACCAAAAAAGGATGAAGTGCAGCAATGTTGCTCTGCTTCTTTCAGCCCTTGTGTTTTCTGCACAGGGTCTGGTAAGGACTCCAGCAAAAATGATGAAAAAGCCGCCCAATTAGCGGACCAGAAACACGTTTGTGAATAGAGTTGGTTTCTCACTGTTTCAGGTGTTGCTGAAGTCTTCACCTCTAGTTACTTTCCTTTCGCCTTGGGAAGTGAGGGGAGGTAGAGCCAGAACATTTTGGATATCGGTTTGAGAATCTAAATAAATCACAGTTTTGTCTCAACACAGCCTTGAATCTTTTGGGGGGAAAAAGAAAAAAAAAACAACACATTATTATATGTCTGTTTTTCATCTGATTTCATTTTAAACACCTTAGTGATACAGAAAATGGCTAAACTTTACTCTTCTTTGTTCTGTAACAGAAACATTAAAGAGTGTTGTTGTAAACATTAACACATGGCATCCAATCAATAAGAAAGGCTGATAATCCAGATAATAATCGTCTGAATCTTGTCACCAATCAGTTTTTCCATATTTTTTTCTTCTTTCTTTTTCTCTCATGAAAATTTGTTACCACTCCTCTAGAGTTGGCATATATATATGTGTGTGTGTGTGTGTGTAGGGGGTAATTGCATACTTATATGTTTGCATGTGAAAATTGTTGAATTTGAATAATGTTTCACAAGTAACGCATATCTTTTTTTATTTTGTTTTAAAAATCCGTATTTTGCAGATATTCGAGATCGCCGAAAGAAGCCGGTCATGCTCTTTATCCACGGAGGCTCCTACATGGAGGGCTCAGGGAACATGTTTGACGGGAGCGTCCTTGCTGCCTACGGAAACGTCATCGTTGTAACCATGAACTACCGCCTTGGCGTGCTCGGTGAGTTTGAGGCATCACATTATACCATATTTGCCATGTCTCTGCCAGGAAGTGACAGAAGCGGTGATTTTTTTTGTGGTTGAAAATGGCTCCAACAGTTTCTCTTTGAACTATTATCGTAGGGTTTATGAACATATGTTTGTAGCCTTTGGTTTCACATTTTAGAATATTGAAGCCGTCTTAAGTTAATACATTTTTTTTTAAATTATGCCAAAGAGAAACTAAGTATCATATCAGACAAGTATCTTCAGAGTTGCTGATGATAATACAGTGAGCAGGAATGGGTCTCCAGCAGCAGTCGGTCTTGCAGTGAAACTGAAGAGGCCTCTGACTGAAGACTATTTCTGTAATAAATGTAGTCTTATGACAGTCATATCATGCTTAAATCTCAATTTCCAGGCAGCAGATACAATGTTCCACAGTAACATGACCCGGATGACAGCATCGGTGATTGGCAAGTGATGCTAACCCACCTCATTTACTTTTGCTGCTCCTCTTTAAATTTCTGTTTTAGTCTTCCATTATGTTATTTACTTGATAAACAGTCTCTGTGCAATAACCTCCAGACGTTTTACGGTATAAACAGAAGTAGGAAGGGCTTCAGAACAGGGGGCTTCTTTATCGTCATCGGTGCCCATGTAAAATTTACCAACATATTATTGTGCATGTACAACTTGAGGCACCATCGCTCCACATCATCATCATCATCATCTCCACAAAGATCACTACTTAAGATATGACCCAAGTATTTCACTTTGCTAAATAGACGGAAGATTTAGTTTCTGATGTTCCTCAGTCGCAGCGATCACACAAACACTCTTTTGGGATCAAACGACCTCTGATACTGCAAACCAGCACTGTGAATAAGACAAACTCATTTCTAATTTCTACCGTACCATGCAGCATTTATTTAATTATTTCACTGAAACTATCCAGGATTTTACAAACAGCGCTGCCGACGACGAGACATTCCTGCTGCAAGCCCACCTGAATTACGAAGCAGGATTAATGGCTCATCGAGGTAACGTCTGATTTAATGTGGGATTTTAAGTTGCACAAAGTTGGTTGACTCCTTACGTGGGTCTGTCGCCGTGGTAATTACCTGTGATGTCGAGGAGCGTCTCGTTATGCGCGTTCATCAGCTTCTTTTATGCGTGTTCAGATTTCTTCCTGCCTTTTTAGGGGGATTGATCCACTTATTCCCACCTGTTTTTGTTTTGTTGTTTTTTTTTTTTAACGTGAGCTTGCGCATATCCTGAGTCAGTAACCTTGGGTTGATTTGGAGATTTGGAAACCAGAATATTTCAGTTTGAATTCATGTGTGCGCTGAGTATTGAGTAGATTTGTTGATTGGGCACCTTGGAGCTACAGAGTGGCTCCAAAAATACGTAACGTCTTATTATCTGCTCAGAATGAATCCATTCAAATTTAAGCACTTTTCACTTTCATCACTAGGTTGGACCTAAATACAGAACAACAGTGGGGGGAAAAACTGTTTATGATTGTGTGATAGCTTGTGTTGGTATATAACACAAAACCCAATAAAATAGATTAAAGTTTTCTGTTCTCATCTGATGAAATGATAAAAAGGTGAATGGTCTTGCAAGGGAGTATTTCTTTCTAAAGAGAAAACCCAATAGTGACATCCCGAACAACCCAACACTTTAGTTCATTCGACAACGGATAACCATTTCCTTTAATCGTTTCTAAACATTTTAGAATCGTTCTTTCCACTGGATATTTTTGTTTTTTTGATTTTGGCCTGTGAGTGTGCGGCCGAGCGTGTGCACAGTCCCTCCGTGCGGCTGGATATCAGGAAAGTCAAGTATTTACATTCGCCATCGTCTTCCGGAGGTGTTTGCACAAAGACTATTTGTGGTGGTCTTTGTTGTTGCCAGGTTGTGTAATCAGATCGTGTTTATTGCATCAGGCCTGTTTCAACATATCACAAAAATGATAAACAGAGAAACCGGAGTAGTTTAGGACGGAGTCCAAGAGATGCAGTGAGTATTAACAGAGGGCAACATAATCCACAGTGTTATTGACGTTGCCGAAGGAGAGGCACGGGGACAAGGACAAACTGGGAGCTTTTGGAAAGGAGCTGCATATCAATGTGCTGATCTTTTTCAGTGGGTATGTGATTTTAAAAGAACATTTCAGGATTGTCAATTGTTTCAAATTAAACTTACACCAAAACCTTCTTGCCTTCAGAGCAGCCTTAATTCACTGTGACAATGCTGAGCTGCTGCAGATTTGTGTGTCAGAGGATGGGTAGACTACAGAAGGACGTGGTCAGCAGAAATGTTCGGCTAAGATCAAGTTCAAGTTTATTTTTAATAAAGGGACAATATGTATTAATGAGCATTTACATGGAAATGTATGAGATTATAGCCAGGTGGCTCATTCCTGTCTCATTGGCAGGTTGATGTTGCAGCAAACTAATACATTTAGAGATAAAAACAACACCAAATAACACTAGGGAATAAACAAACTTAACATCTGCATATCTTTATATACTCATTGTTGACATTTTTGGCTTTCCAAGAGCCAGTTTTTAGGATGTATTTTCTTCTTGTTTTTTAAATGAGAGAAGAAGTGAAAGTTTCCTCATGTTTGTGTTCAAGTGTGAGAAATGTGTCAGGAAAAAGCCGATTCACTCAAAGCAGTTTTCCTTCTTGGAAGTGAACGGTCACAGCAAGAACCTGCCCTCGTTCCCTCGCTGGTATTCTTTTGAGTAAACTGTTGTAATAGCAATGGAGCATAACAATGAAAGAGTAAACATTTGAGACACATTTTTAAGACATCACCTCTTCTGAATTCTGACGTCACCGCTTTTTTTTTTTTTTTTTTTTTTTAGAGGAAACTTGAGAGCTCAGAGCTGCTTTGCCACGTTCAAAGTGAGCATCGCCTTTCTTCCTCGTTCTCAATCATAGTTTGAATTTAGCAAGTCATCTCCAGGCGCCTAAATGCATCGAGTTGCTGTTGTGTGATTGGCTTTGGTTGATATTTCTTTCAACCAGCAATTGCCCAGGTGCACCTGTTGAAGCACCTGGTAAGTGGAACCCTCTTTAGGCCATCTCTTCGTTTGCTCCAGTCGCAAAGACCTTGACCTTGTGTCCAGGGTTGTAAATGTGACTGACTTGCTCCGACACCTGGGCTGCGATTCCTTCCTGAGCTCTTTAAGGTGCACTCAGGCATTTCAAAGTTAGCAAGTTCCTGGGAAAACCATCAAAATTGAGACGAGGCACAGAAATACAGAGGTGGATATAGATCCGGCCGAGTTATTATGAGGGATGATGCAGTGTCCTCGATTCTGTAAAGATTGTTAAAAATTTCGATATGTGGGCGACTGCGAGCTCTTCCCCTCTCACTCACACTCTCAGATATGCTTTAAATGGGTTACTGTACTAAGGCGATTATCCTAGTGAGTGTGTGTTGCATAGGCACGCATGTTGGCCTGTGTACATGTCAATTGCTAAATGTGCAACGCAGCAGCCGCGGCACGTATGCGTGCGTGCGCCGTAATTAGTTGCGTGCAGCGCGTAAAACACACACATGAATAATGCACCATCCATCTGAATTTTTAATATCCCTCCTCTCTGACACTGTGCATTTGAGTCAAAGTGAGAAACAGAGGTACACAGAATCTTAATGGTTTTATGTCCTAATCTTTAGTATTATCCTGTACTTACACTCGCAGGAGCTTACACATGCCAGCCTCGCTTTATGCGACGCCTGCGCCTTTAAGGGAGCGATGGAGAGTCAGGGGTAAAAGGGAAGAAGGGAGAGCAGGGAATAGAGACGGATGAGCGGGGGAGAATCGTAGAGAGACAGTGAGGGAAGAGGAAACAGAAGGGGGGAGACGGGGGCAGGCTAAAAATAAACCTACAGAAATGCTTTTTAAATCTGCAGCCAAGCAAAGTATTCATTGGAATAAATGCTCCATGCGGTGGGACCGAAGCGCCCTGCTATTCTGCTTTAGTGCTTTGTGCTGTCACCCGCGACCCCCTCACACATATGTGTTTAACAAATGATCACCTCTAAAGGATTTTCTCATCAATTTATGATACACCGAGCGGTAAAGTGATAAAAATGGGTGAAAATGCGACGCAAATGTCTGCTGCACGCAGCCGAGGCCCCGGAGCTTTCGGAGACTGTTTGTGGTTTAAGAAGCGCTTCTCGCCTCACCTTCTCCTACCTTCCTCCCGCTCCAGGCTCACGGAGAACCCTGATTTGTGCAGCACAGCCATCTGCTCAGACTAATTAACTAATTAATGAACTCTGGGGAAAGGCCCACCACCATCGTTTGGCTCCGGGAACATTTTTAACCTCGGGAAGAGAGATGAAACGCGTCTTCTGGAAACATTTCGCTTTACTTTTTTTTCTTTTTTTCAAAATTTTGCTTGTTACTTGAAAGTAGACAAGTTTTTTATTTGAAGCTAATTTTCATAATGGTAAACAACTAAAACTTGCGTTGGCTCGCGTAATAATTAAAGCCATGGTTATATGGTTATTGTTCTGACAACTGAATACTTTTCAGAAATTTTACTTTACGTATGAAACCCCTAAACCTAACAAATCAACTGAAAAAAAAAACTTTTTAAAAGTTCTGAACGTGTTTATCTATAAAACAGGTGCTATTAATTAGTCTGGGTTACAGAGCTCTGAAACTTGATGATTTCCAAAAGTCTGAGACAATTTGTAAAGAAAAAAAATCCCTTTTATTAAATCAGCTTAACCTTTTAAAAACAATTGTAGTACTATACCTAAAACTGTTTGGTTGTGACCCTGAGTACTCAAATTTTTCTTTTATAAAGAATGAGTATCAAAACTTTGTGCAGAATTCCAACTTAAAGTTGATCAATGCAAGTTATTTAACCAACAAAATCCATATTTCTTTGTACACAGGAATAAATAAAATACATAAAAATGCACTGCAAAATGAAGAAAGGAGTTAAAACAGAGACAGTGATGCTGTACATGTCTTACTTCTTGGGAAAATTGTCAGTGTTCATTTTCAAGGAGACTGGTAATTCATTTGTTTGATTTTTATATTTTCCAAATTCATTTTTTTCTGAAATCTTTTTTTATCCTCTTATTTTTCAGTATTGCATGTCATTAAAATAAACACATTCAATAATCAAAAAATCTAAGTGAACGTCTCATGTCAATTTAGTAATTTAATGTTTTAATTTAGAAAAGAACAACATTGCGTTTTTCATATGAAAATAAAAAACGGCACCAAAAAAAAAAAAAATCAATTTCACACTGTTTGCTCCATCTAACTCACCAACCAGTTACCAGGATTCTTTGCTTTGTGTTGCATCATTCTTATGTTACGGTCACATACTGCACAAAGTTCTGAGTTTGGACCCCCCCACACCCCCCTGTTCCAGCCTGTTTGCCTAATGAGTTTAGAAATATAAGCCAGGGAATAAAGTTTTATTTAAACAATTATAAAAGTTGTATTTTTCATTTTAATAGAAACCATTTTTAATATTTTCTTTTTAATCCAGTTAAATAATAAACTGTTTATTAAGTACATGAAGACTAACTAGTCTGAGAACGTTTGGATCTTTCACTGATCAATACAAGTGTTTGTAAAAACAGTTGCCATTTGTTTTTCTGCTTTTACTTACAGACAGACAGACAGACATTACATCGAACAATGTCTTTGCAAAGTTAAAGACTGATGCAATGATACAGACCTTTATTTGATTGACCTGGCTTTATGTCCATTGTCTTTAATGATATCTTTATTGTATCCGTGGGCACTTTTAGCCGTCAGTCTATAAAGCTTAATGGTTGCCCACTCCGGCTTCAATAAATTTGACTAAAATCCCTCACGCTTCCTGCGTCCTGTTTCTGATGAGCCACAGCCTGTGAAACACTGATGCGATAATGACTGTAACGGCAGTTTTGTGGCATTAAGACATTAACATAACAATTATAAACATAAGAAATCATAAGTATCTATTTGTCCATCCATCCATTTTCTTGCACCCTTGTCCCTTAATGGGGTCGGGAGGGTTGCTGGTGCCCATTTCCAGCTAACGTTTCGGTTGAGAGGCGGGGTCACCCTGGACAGGTCGCCAGTCTGTCGCAGGGCAACACAGAGACACAGGACACACAACCATGCACACACACACTCACACCTAGGGGCAATTTAGACAGACCAATTAACCTGACAGTCATGTTTTTGGACTGTGGGAGGAAACCGGAGGACCCGGAGAAAACCCACGCATGCACAGGGAGAACATGCAAACTCCATGCAGAAAGACTGAGGCCGGGAATCGAACCCAGAACCTTCTTGCTGCAAGGCAACAGCTCTACCAACTGCGCCACTGTGCAGCCCTTGTTTGTTTTCATTTAAACTGGACATATCTGGCTGTCAAACCCTTCGGAGGTGGTTGAAGCACTCGCCCTTGGATTGCTTTGCGCCAACAAAAGGGACGCTCCGTACTCATGTGGGTTTCTAAGAATACATACAGGTCAATAAGAGGTTCTGATGTTGACCGTGTAATAAACTAATACACCCAACAATCGAGCCTTTTGACTTATCCCCTTGTAGCTTCAGCGTCCTTGAACTTAAACTACAAAAAGAAATAAAAATGGCAGTTTCGCGAAACTGGTCAACAAGAGGTCCATGAGGTTGTTTATGCAGTTTTGCAGGAATAATGTGGTGTAATAGTTCAAAATATTTAATAGAAAGTGGCTGGAATAATATAATATTTTGATTATTAAAATTGGAACAAATGCATGTTATTGCTCTCTATCCAGTGAAGCCCAAACGTTGTGTCTTGCATTGAGTTTACAAGTTTTTCTGAGTTCAACAAAAAAAAAATCTGGGAAAAAAATAGTCTATTCTCAGCAACGAGATCAGGATAGGTCACTCTTTATTTAAAACAGTTTTTGTTTAAAATAATTTATTCACTTAGGTTGAATAAATGAATCAAAAGCAGATCTAGATGCACCAAAATCTGTTTGTGAGTGAAAATCAGTGAATAGATGTGATCCATAAGCCAAAGGAGAGTTATTGAGTACAATTTTGTCATAAGGTTTTTAAATTATTTTTTTAACTCAATAAAGTAAAGTGGTTTTTACCTGATTTTCAGCCTAACATTGACAATCATAACAGTAGCTTGCTGCAGTGGGAGTTTCAATAAAGCTGAAAAGTTGATTGCATCAGTGAACCAGAGACTTGAATGTTAGCCTATTCCGCCCATAAAATATCATTTAGCTGGTGTGACGCCTAAATTCCCAGGAACAGCTTGAGATCTGCTTCCTGTCTTAGAAATGAAGCTAACTACTAGCTAGCTGACAGGATCTCGGTAGTTTATTTTATTCGGTTCTATAACAAGCCTACATTTGCTACAGGAACATAACTATAGGAGAAAATAAATAAATATATGAAGTGGATAAAGTGTGAAACAATGTGTAAATCCACCGACTTTGCATGGAATAATTTAACAACACGTCTCCACGCACCCAAATATCACAAGAAAGAAAGTGGGTGTTAAGAGTTAAAAAAAAGAAAAAAAAAACATCATTGTGGGTTGAAGGGTGAAATGTGCCACCAGGAGAAGGAATTTAATGGTATTCAATGAGCCAGTGAAGGCAAACGGTTTAATAGTGCATCAGCATGGCAGGAAGTTATATCTTTCTCCTTACCCACAGACGTCAGCCACAGTTAAGCATATTATTATATTATGATTCAAAGCTTTGAAAATGTGCAGCACATGTCCCTTAGGGGAGAAAAAGAGCTGTGAAGAGAGAAATATGTGGGTTAAATTAGAGAGAGAGAGAAGAAGAAGAGAGAGAGAGAAAATCAAACCTACTGGGATTCATAACAAAGGCAGGTCTTTACATGAAGACATGGGGCACATGAGAATGATGTTGAGATTAAGAATGCTAGAATCATTTATTGTGGTTAGCATTTGCAGAAAAAAATATGGTTCTCATGAATATGTTCACTATTTAAAGCAAGAATGAAGCGTAACATTAGAAGTGTGTGGCAGGCGTCAACCATAAGTACATCTTTACCTTCAAATTTAACTAAATCATGTTTTATTAAAGCTGATTACAAACATGGAATTTTCATTTTTCTAGAATGCTGCCAATTTGTATTAAATTAGACTAGAGCTTTTGAAAGAACGGATAAAGTCTTGTGAAAACATTTGAAATTTTGACAAAAAAAAGAAGAAGAAAAAAACATCTGAATTTTATTGTACCAGACAGACCGAGGCCTGGCTACAGAAAGAAATGTTGAATTAAGAAATGACTTAAATAGAACCTGTCTGAAACCAAGAAATAGGTAAAAAAAATATATATATATCAAAAATCAGTAGTTCAATTTAAGGGAGTATGAGGTCAAAAGTCATTGACCTCATGACTTTTGAGGGTTTCTGTGCCATTTACACAGCTATTCACCACAAACATGGTGGAACTAGTCAGTAGAGAAAAAAAATCTACCAAAGTTATTCCAAGATTCCTCATCCAGGAAGTAACAAAAGAATCCAAAAGAACAATTAAAGGGAGGTAAGTTCAAGGTTCATTATGAAAAAATTTTAAAAAAGAAATTCAACAAGAATAGAATGTAGTGTATCTGAGAGTTTCAAAGTCAAACAAAACAAAGGTACAATTTGGTTAAAAAAAATAAAAATCTCAATCATCCCCAAGACTTTTGGAAAAACAGTCTGTGATTTTATGTGACAAAAGTCTAAGTTTAACAACTGCCTTTTGTAGAAAAAAAATAAAAAATAATAAAAAATATGTATGGGCCGAAAAAATGTTCTCACCGCACTTAGTCGTGTTCCCAATTTTGTACACGTATGGCGTAGAGATATGTGGTAAAAGTAATCTCATTTCTCTGCATGAAAGGTCAACGATTGTGACGCATAATTGAAATAAATCTGTCAGCTGGTCTTCTGACTGAACCTTAAGCTTCATCGAGACTTACAGCGGTAGATTTCCCCTAAAACACTCCAATAATGCTACATGTAGATATCATGAATACTCCCTCAGTTTTTTTCTCTTTTGTGTGTGTTCTATCTAGAGCCATATATGTTACTACATTTTTGACATTTTTACAAAATCTTCACCCGAGTTTGTGTTTCACCTTCATGTGCACATTTTAATCTCACTTTCTCCCTGCGTTAAAAAACCCCGAAGAATTTTGAAGCCTCTGATCACACCTGTGATGTCACGAGGAAATTATATAACGTGTCCTTCATCATGTTCCTTTCACCTCTGTCAGTCAGTATCTGATAATAGCTTAAGGCAATATTCCCTTTAATACCTGTTTTATGTCCGTGGATTTTTTTTTTTTTTTTTTTTAATCCTTCATTTCCCTGGACTCCACACCAGCCCCTCCCCTCCGCTGCCCTCACACTGTCCTGTGCACACAGTTTTCAGTGACCAAAAGGCAGGTGCTCCGTTCAGATTACTCTGCAGATGTCTCCGAAAGCGGCTGAATGACAGTTCCGCATCTCCGAGGCTCACGATTAAGACTCCAGAGTCACGGCGGCGCCACGAAAGAGAATAAATCTGTCACACACAGAGAGAGAGAGAGAGGGGGGGGAGGGGGGGCGATAAATGTATGAATATGAAGAGGAATAAATGAAAGAATAAATAGTGCCGCCAAAGAGAATAAATATGTCAAAAACCATCAAAATAAATGCGGGAAATCAAAAAAAGATTATTCGTTTTCGAAAGAAGATGGAAGTCTGTGGGAAATGTGGCAGTGAAAAAAGATCTTGGGATCATCGCAACTAAAAAAAATGTGCAGGATGGTAGGAATCATAAAAGAATAAGCATGTTTATTTTAGATAAATACATATTGACGACAGAAGAAAAAACAAAATAAACATTATTGCACAGTGCTTGTCACTGTAATTCTTTTACTTAATTTTCTCATTTCATTTCTCATTTTGTCTTTTTTTTTTTATTCCTCAACAGATTTAATCCGCTCTACTGAGGATTTAGTGAATAAATCTGGTTATTATGGACCATTCAATGTGCCGTATCAAATATTGTAAGGAGTCATGTAAAGTAGGGCTGCAGTCCGTGTTACACAGCTCTGCAGTTTTTTTATATTAGCATTTAGCATGATAGGTTAGCTTTGCTAACTGTGATTAGCATTCTCTGTTGCTTTTCCCAGTGAAATAAGAAGATCCATGCCTTAACAAACATCTGCCAAAAACATTTCCAAATCAAAAAGTAGCATGAAAAAGAATTGACCTGCTAACATTGCTCTCCTGTTTAGGTTAAGTGCCTGAGAAAAAAAAAAAAAGAAAACTGATCAGTTTTTCTGTTTCTTTTTTCTCTACTTTTGGAAATATTAGTTTAATTATGCAAGTATTAATTAATCTGGAGAGATGAGATAACGACGAGCAACAGGTAGAAATTATGTCATTTCTCAACACTATCCACAAGTTTATTTCTATCCTAAGGTGAGTGCCAGTAAAACAGGAAATCATCTATGACCAGAATCAACAAATTTTCCAGTTTAAATTGTCTTGTATTTTTGCTTAGTTTACCAAACTCAAAATAAACGTCTTCTAAATATTATGTGTGTGATTATAAAGTTTATGTCTTACACTACCAGCACTTGGAATAGTTTTTCTTTCTTTTTTTTTTTTACAAGTGCCCTAATAATGTCATAAAACTCTATTGAGTCAGAATTATCACATCATTTTGATAAACATCTCAGGTTTAAAATCCCCTCCTTTCGTCTGTGCTCCCTCCGAGATTCATCACTTTTTCCTCAACCTGTGTCTTTACTTAAAGGCTGATGACTCTTCTCACGGTTCCTTTGCTCTTACCTAAAGCAAGAGTTGAATATGCATGAGCTCAGCCTCACAAACTGCTGCTCTCAGCGCTAAAGTCAGGAGGAAGACCAGCTCAGCAGAAGGGGGTGGGGTGGGTTCAGAAAGAAAACTTATTGTAAGAGAAAGAGGGAAGAAAACGATGTTGGCGAGGGAGGTTCCATAAACCAAACACTTAAAATGAAGCAAGCTGTGTTAGCTACAGCTAACAAGCTAGCTTCCAGACTGGGTAGCTAGCTCTGACATTACCCTCTGAGTTCATGCAGCTGCTGTGTACTTGAACGAGGAAGCGCTCGGATATGTGTATGCAAGTGCTTTTGTGAGTGTCTGTCCATATAATTTTGCCAGAAGCCCTGGACAGTTGCCAGGCAACTGTGGCATGCTGCTCAGCACTCGACTGGGCAGCAGACGCTCGCACATGCTCGTGGTTTTGATAAGTAGCAGGGGTCGGCGCTGATGCACGACCAGGTCAGAGTCGAGCCAGACAATCGCTGGGATCTGACAACGGCTCGGTAAAGTAGGAGAGTGTAAACAATATCTTAATTGCGCGGATTGCTCCTTATGTTCCAGCAGCCAACAGTGATATGATCGGAAGTAACGAGATTTCTATTTTTAACAGCCTATTCAACACTACGCTGGGCTTCGTGGAAGCTGGAAGCAGCTGTGGTTTTTCATGAATTAGGTAGTCCTATTATCTCCTCATCCCAATTTAATCATGCTTTGTTTTTTTTTGCTTCCCCCCCCCCCCCTGATCGCCGCCTCATTATCATTTTGGTTGAGGACATTGCTGAATCACTGCAGATTTTCTACTTAGCAAATTTGCAAGACATTAAAAGAACAGTCAGTTTCTTGGGGGGGGAAAAAAGGGATTTATTTGATTAATATGTGACCAGATTAATCAAATGTGTTCAGGGTTAAAAATGCGAAACTGAAAAAGGGGAGGGGGATAAAAAAAATAAAATAAAATGTTTAGTCCTTCAGGACTAAAAATTCCCACCATCATTACTGCTGCTTTTGTGATCATTATCATCACTTACAATAATCATTAATAATAAAACCCACTTCCTGCTGCTCTTCCTTTGTCATTCAAGCATGCTGATTGAGCCATCTGTGCCTGCGTACTGTACTTTGCTGCTGTCCTACATTTTTTTTTTTCAACTGCCCTTTAGAACATACTGTTTAATTCAGTCACTTGAGTTATCTGTGTCATCCCTAATTCCCAAACAAGAAAACTGCACTAGGGAAGAGGCATGTCATTTTTCTTTTTCTTTATGTTTTATTTAAGGTTTTAAACTGAGTCGTAACTGGCGTTACGGTTAATAAAACACTCCGAGCGCAGACAGAAGTGTGTATACGTCTTAGAAATTAGTTGTTTATTCTTGTTGCCTGACGTTCCACACCGTGAATGAGACTTGTGTTTGAGTAATTAGACATAAACATTTTTTTCTTATTGCTATCGAGTTGAAGGTGCCATCGTACATGTTTTTCAAAAACCAGCCATCCTCTGGACAAAGGAAGCATCATATTCTCTGGTTTCTCCAGCGCGCTCAACACAAGTCAGCCTGATTTTCTTTGTCAGAAAATCCAGAAGACATAGGCGGAGGCCTGAACGGTAATGTCTCCTAGATCGATTACTACCTAACAAACAAGTGAGACTGAAGAGTTGCTTGTCCAACTAGGCGGCCAGCAGCACAAAAGCACCAACGGTTAGGCTATTAAACATAAAGGAAACTTAAATTTTAGGTGTATTTTTCCCAGTGACAAATATTTCTGATTTGATTTCATTCATAAAATGGAACAAGTAAAAAACTGGATGAGGCAGAGATCAAGCCAAAACCAACCGGTCAGTGTCAAAGAAACACTGTATTTATAATTGTTGTCAGTTTTGCACACTCCCACACATGTGCCTGCTTTTAGAGTTATATTTATACAGCTCTGACTCATGGGCCCTGTTTTTAGATTTTATTTTTTTTTTACACATGTTAAGCAACTCTGTATTTTTGGCATTATGCTCATGGCACCAGAGTCTGCTGTTGGCTTATAAATCAATTATGTTTTCATCTCTTTAAAAATGGAAGCGATGATATCAGCCTTCTCCCTGCCTTTAATTAAGCTGCCTTTAATATACAGAAATAGTTTTTTTTTAAGACAATGATATGATTCATAAAAAGGAGCCTAAATTTACCCCTGAGTCATGGAAACCATCAGTGCGCTTAGGTTAAATGCCAAGACCTCCAAAAATTAGCTCAGGCAGCCTGTGAGAATAACATTTGTTCATATAATTGGGAGTTTGCCAATAAATTTAAATGAGATTTTCATTTATTATATTTTTTAACTAAATAAATCTTCAGAGACAATGAAATTCGTCTGCAAATCAGTCATTGCGCTCCATGGATCACGGTTTTAAACACTCTAAATGTTGTGTAGCTGCCTCCAACAGGGACAAACACCTGACACACGGTATAATTCTGTGTATGAGTAAAAATGCTAATGGTGCATAACTTGACTTTACTATGTTACGCTTATTTGTAACAGTTAATTGTTTCTGATGATTTCTCTAATCAAGAGGGAAAAGTTGTCCAAACGGCCTATGTAAGGTATTGCCGGAGCATCTAAATCAGATTAGTCTGGGCTTTGACTAGACCTGTCCAAAACACTGTTTGGAGCCATTAAGAGGTGGAGTTGCTGTCATGCTATGGATCATTTTCCTGCTGTAAATAACCCAGTTCTTTACAGCAGTCATCAAAAACTGATGACTGGGTATTCTGTTGTAGATGAATTTGAACCTGTGGTAAAAAAAATAAAAAAGTTATATCCAGGTTCTGATGCTGATCTGTCATGTTTTCTCTAAAATCCTGTTAGTTTTTTTTCAGACATAGAAGGATGGACAAAAGATCCTACAGATACAATTTTATACCAAATTTAGGGCAAATTTTGTTCGCTGTCAATTTCCTCATCTGTATTTGAATTTTGTTTGATCATCCTTTTTTTTTCTTTTAATGTTTTGGCCCAATTTGTGTTGTTTGACCGTTACTATTAGAGTTATTTCTTGACTCACAGTTCATCATGGTTTTATGAATAAGGAACCTTAATAAATGATATTTGTTAAGTCCTCCATGCTTTAACAATAACTAGTGGAAGCAAACTAGGGCTGTTGTAAACGATTATTTTAGTAATCGAGTAATCTATAGATTTTTCTTACGATTAATCGAGTAATCGGATAAAAACAATTACGAAATAAAATATTGGTAAATCTTCCATAACACCAGTGTTACTATCGGATATCAACATCAGTCTATTTTTTCCACATTTGAGCTTCCCTACCAGTTACTTTTTTGTAGACCGGGGGAGCAATACGGGATATTTACGGCTCCTCCGTTCTGAAGCTCATCTACCAGCCATGTTCCGCCTCCCGTTTGTTCAGACCGGGATGATATAAGTTTATTGTGCGGTTCGTCCGTAAAGCTGCTCTTACCCTGTAAGCATCAACCCTCAGCCGCCCGCCGTGTTCAGTCTCTCCGCTCACCTGTATAAATCCTCCTCAGCTTCTTCCCGCCGTTCAACCAGCAGCTGGTTGAACGGAGCAGAAAGGCTGCCGAACTCCCGGCATCGCGCCGGTCATTTTAAGGATGTTTATTGGTCCCACAAAAACGATGAAAACCCGGAATTATCACCAATCAGTAAAATCCCTGCGGGCCGAACTTGAAGATTGGACGTTATGCCGCTAACACGTAGCTTCCGTCAACAACTCAGAGGCGGAAGTCAGAGCTCCGCTCAACGCAAATAATGTTCCGGCTGAAACACGGTGCGCTAAATGATTAAACATAAATTAACAAAGCTTCGAGGCAGGTCAATTTTCCTCGAGGAATTTTAATAATCGAGGTACTCGAATCACTCGAGGAATCGTTTCAGCCCTAAAGCAAACAACAACATAAAAAAACAGACGTAAATGTATTCCGATTGATAATTCTGTTCACATTGTAGTGGAAGCGATGAGTAATGAGAGCTATCACAGTAAGCTGTTGGCAGGACGAAAACCGTTGGGACATCATTAGCCATGCACCCAAGGCCATTGAGTGAATTGACATAAATTCATATTACCCCTTAAATTATGACCAGATTACTCTTGCCGCACATAATGAAGACGAGGACTCGCCATGCTATTTGTGATTAGATATTAGATCCAAATCACAGCTAAAATCTTGTGTCACTTCGCTTGCCCCTGGCATCAGTCATGGTCAATGCTGTGAGACCAAAGACCCTCACAGGAAGTGGCACAATTAATACAGCTCATCAGCAACTGCCAGGACAGGAAGTGGCCAAATCAAACACGGTATTTTCTCATTATTGCCGCTGCCGCTCTGAGGAGAATTCCCATCCAGTTTAGAGAAATCATTTTTTCGTGTGTTACTGTCGGCGAATAGCAATAGGCTTTGGGAAAAAAAACACAACAACAACAACAAAAAACGGCACATTTGTCACTGCATGGGCAAAATAACTTTGAACCCATGCGAAGTACTGTAATGTACTCGGGGAAAAGAACGAGGCATTCTGTTTGTGTGCGGCTCGCATTATGTTCGGTTTATTTTTCTCTTGTTGTGGGTGTGCACCTGCTGCGTAAATGTGTGTCCAGGAAGAAGGTGAAACACGCCTTCTGTTGCTCTCATCTATTAAAATATACATCTTTTTTTTTATTATTATTATTATTACTTCAAACTGTGTCGTGTTTTCAGAGAAATTTGGTAACTTTGCGAGGTTTTTCGTGTGAAGTCTCTTCCGTGAGGCAGGGGTCGTGTTATCCGTGAAAACGACAGGCGCAGCCTCCTGCTTGTGTGGGGATCATTCAGAAAATAAATAAGTAAAAAAATACAAAAATTTGTGTAACTCGTGTGACTGAATCTCTGACACACTCCTCCATTCACACATAACCTGCGTCTTCTGTCTCTGTTTCTTCTTGTTTACCCTGCAGGATTTCTGAGCACGGGGGACCAATCTGCTAAGGGGAACTATGGTTTGTTGGACCAGATCCAAGCTCTGCGCTGGCTCAATGAAAACATTGAGCACTTTGGAGGAGACCCAGAGAGAATCACGATCTTTGGCTCCGGAGCCGGTGCTGCCTGTGTAAACCTTCTCATCCTGTCTCATCATTCTGAGGGTAAACTTCTTTTAGCATCACAGCCATGCTGCTTGTCAAAGGACATTAGCGTTTTTGGAAGCGGGTTTCGTTTCTGGGTGTCGTTAATTGTTTTATTTAAGGCTCGGCGTACAGCCGATCAACATATTTGTCAATGGAATAGAATGGATGCGATTTTGCCCGGATAGTGTTTTATTTTCAGCCCCACCGCTGCTGTGTCAAACCATTTTTTTTGTTGTTGTTGCTACAGTGACAGCTGGAGGTATTTTTGGGTGTATGTCTCTCCCATCTTTGAAACTGAACGTTTCGCCGGTTCATCTTTTCGAGAAATAGCCCAAAGATCAGTCAGATCGCGCAGATGTATGGTCAGTGCTCAAATCTCGCCACCGACTCTCAAATTAATCTAGGCCTAGACGTGGACCGGCCCGCTTTGATGTGTTGCTAATAACTCATTTTATTTTTAGGCGCCTTTGTAGACACTCAAGGACGCCGAATAAGAACAAGACGTTAAAGACAAGAAGTGCAGAGAGAAAACAGGGAAGCTGAATAATGCAATAAAAATAAAATAAAACACAGGGTGACATGTAGCTAGTTCTCTGTGGTCACATCCGAGAAGGGCACCTTTTAGCACATGTTCGCCGTGTCCCTTTGATGGCCCGTGATAAACTGCAAATAGAACATTCTCTCACTCCTACTCTTCCATAAAAGCTAGCTTTGTGGAGTGTGTGATTGAAAGTTGTCCTTGCAACAGGCTTTCCCGCCTGATTTCTGCAGCTCTCCAAAGTTACCGGTGGCCTCTTCGCTGCTTCGTCCTCTGCTTTTCCCAGCTAGTTAGCTTAGATAGATGACCACGTCTTCGTTGGTTTACGGTTATGTGACGCTCTTTAATTATTCCAGTGATTAAACAAAGCCCTGTGAGAAAGGCAGTGGCTCAGGAGGCAGCGATTTGTCCTGTAAGTTTAAACCTCGCTCGTTTCAGGGTTTTTTATTTGCTCAACGAAGTTGAAATCATGCATCATTCTGTATTGGTCTAGTCAGTGAAATCTGTGCATGTAAAAGATCAACAGGTATGAACTTTTTTTTCTTATAAGCATCTCAGATGTCTAAAAATGTTCACGTTTTCCGGAACAGCTAAGGTTCGTCCTCCTAAATCGACTCATAAATCTCCCCTTTTTCAGATTGAACAGACCAATCTGCAGTTTAATCTCATCTGTTTGTTTGTGGGCCACATTTAGAAGGATGTGTTTTATTTCGTGGAGGAAAAGCTAGAGCTCTGCTCTCTTAGTAAGGACGTCACAAACTCGCACACATAAATACACACACACACACACACAGCCACCATAGCTACACAGCATGAGAAGGAAACACAAGACAGACAAGATACCTAGTCAAGATTATCATTGTGATTACTTCCCGTAAAGCAAATAGGCAAAATAGCATTTACTTCCTTCAAATTCAATTTGCTGACACATATTCTGAACGAATCTATTCTTTGAAACACTTTGTTCCTCCTGAGCCCAAACAGGCTCTGAATGCAGTGACCCATGACTCGACTCAGATGTTGTGCTTCCCCTTTAATCTACAAGCAGATTCTGCGCAGCCTGAAGATTCACTGGGAGTCGCTGTCATATATGCTGCCTGATAAATATTTATCTGAAAACATAATACGTCTGAATAAAGCGATATCCATGTCGGCTCAACGTGACTAAGTTCGACTGCGGACCAAAACGCCCTTAAGCCGTCTCTGTTGCTCCCGAGTTCTTCATGATGGGGCGTTTACACTCAGGAGTTCTGCTTTTATCTCTTCTATAGCAAACTCATACATGAAGGTTTTTGAAGCCAAAATCTGAAACTTTTGAGTTTACTCAAAAGAATCACTTTGTCCAAGTCGCATTCGGTTCATCTTTTTTTTTTTTTTTTTTGGTTGCTTCAAAGTAGACAGGCTTTCTTATAATCATTTTAAAGGTATAAAGTAATTTTACATTTCATCTAAAACTCTTTGATTTTACCTTTAAAGTCATGAGTTTGAGGAGGATGAACATTTTGTGGGTATTTCTATAAAGTACGTTTCTCCCAAATCCAAACAATACACATATTTTTTTACAGAATCATATATTAGCAAAGTATCACTAATGATCTAAAGAATTTAAAAAAGCAATGTTTTTGGAGATAAAATAATGATGACAAAGCTTTCAGAGTAGTTGGTTGAATAAGACTGATTGCTGTTGGGCTCAATAAGGGGAATGATGTGTGTTTGTATTGGATTTCAACAGACCCTGGGGCGCAATAGTTACTATAAACATAACATTTTAAAGAAATTTTTGCAGTGGTCTTAATTTAATTTAATTTATTTTTTAAGTTATTACTCTGTACACAGAGTGCAGGACTCAAGTCAGATTCTTTAAACAAGTGCACTTTATTGGCCAATAAAACAGAAGTTTAGTAGATATACAGTATATGATGGACTGAAATAAAGTTTCTCATTTCATAAACTGATAAAGCACAACCTTCCTTTGAGCTATTGGGTAATCAGATACCCCAAAGACGGGAGAAGTGTCTGTAACAGCGGCAGGAAATTACTTGGTCAGCAATGTCTGTCCAACAAATTACGTTCAATCTCCTTGGTAACTCATAAAACGTGTTAACATCTAAACTTTTATTGTCAGATGAAAAGGTTGGAGTATCCACTAATTTCATTGGTACTTTGGGTTTCAACTCATATTCAACACAGCATCCTTGTATCACTTAGGACAGGGGTCACCAACTCCAGTCCTCGAGGGCTACCGTCCTGCAACTTTTAGATGTGTCTCTGCTCAAACACACCTGGATCAAATAAACTGCTCATTTCCAGCCTATTGCAGAGAGGAATGAATGCTGGTGAGGAAATTCAGACATTTTGGAGCAGAGGTGAATCTAAAAGTTGCAGGATGGTAGCCCTTGAGGACTGGAGGGGGTGACCCCTGACTTAGGATGAAGGACGTTCAGCTTGGTTATTGGTGACTACTTCTCCTCCACAATATATTTCATGTATTGTTGTTATAGGAAGTTGTAGCTCAGACCGTCTAAAACTATGTTTTTCCAACCAAAAGTTGAAAAATTAAAATAGTAACCCATAATTTTTGCACTATATGGTCCCAAGTCCATTCAAAAAGACAAACTTTACAAAAAAAAAAGTTAAAAAAATTACAAGGAATTTGAAGCAAAATATAAAGAAATTAGGGACGACACCAGAAAATCACTCTTGCTAGTGCTCGATCCACTTTGAGTTGTGTTATTCAGAAAAGTCCGCCACGTGAGCCGGCAATCGCAAACTAAAGTCACCATTTCTCTCCATGCTATTACTTGTCTGTAAACAGACAATAAAATAAACTATAAAACTGGGTTTTGTTGAGTAAATGTATACTCTTGAAGTGGATAAATGAAATTTATGGAATGAAACTGACAGCTTCTCATCTCTAAAACACCCACCAGATGTTTGTCCGCTAATCCTCTCATGTGACAGTGTTTGCTGGAGCTGAGAGGAGAGCCAGCGAGAGAGATAGAGAGAAAATGATGCTCTAAACTTTCAGATTATTACTTTACTGTTGACCTTCACACTGACTCAGTGACCCAGGACAGATTGAATAAAATTTATCTGCAAAAAGAAGCGAGTCCTCTGTGCGATCAAGAGGGAAGAAAGGCTCACAATAATCTTAAAATAAAACTTTTTTTTTTAAATGTTACATTGGCTATCACACATGTAGTTAAACAATGTTTTCACCCATTCGATTGTAGCTCTGGTTGTTTAGGATTCACTGCAATCTCAAGTCGTTAGCTGCTTCTAACTAGTTTTTGGTAGCTCCATTTATCTCCCCATCTACTTTGACCAGCTTCCTTTAAAAAAAAGGCCTTCCTACAGCATGATGCTGCCACCATCTGGTCTTACAGTAAGGATGGCGTGTTCAGGATGATGTACAGTGTTGTTTTTCCCCCCCACAAAACCCCTCCACATCTTTGCTGTCACATAAAATTTAAAACTTTAGATCTGTGGTTTGTAACTTTACACCACTGTGGCTCTTAAAAACATCGGTCAAAAGCAGTGAGTTTTCCCCCCACCCATTTTTTTTGAGTGGAATCAGAGTAAAAGAGGGCTGAATATATTTTAAAAAGGATTTTAGGTTTTGTCAAACTGAGTTATATTTACTTTTACTTTACAAGTATGGATTGCTTTCTTCGTTTGTCACATAAAAATCCTGACCAAATTCAGTAAAGATGAAAGCTGTTGCTTGAAAAACGTCAGTGAGCGTTCGCATGGACACACTTTTGCGAGCTCAAGTTTGTTTTTTTCCGTGTCGAAATGTCAGTGATAATTTACCTTAAACCTGCGTAGTTTCGGGAATCGGCAGCGTTAAGTTTTTACAGTTCTTACTTTGCACAAGCAAATGAAAGGAGTACCGCATGAATTTGCTCGTTTCAACGTCGGCTGTAACAGCGCAGAGTGCCGCAAAGAGTTTTTCTCTTCTATTTTTTTTATTTATTTTTTTTCAAGAAGTACAGCATGTTACGTGTTTGCAGAGGAGAGACGAGATAAAGGAGCGGGGTTGGAGCTGCAGCTGAGAGGCTTTCTTAATTGATTTCACAGGGAGAGGAGCGGGGGTGGGGCACATGCAGAATATGAGGGTGGGGGGAGAGGGGGGGGCTTAATTATTAATGACAGAATCTGCAGATAAAACAGAGGGACAGCAAGTCTTTTTACATAACCGTGCATCGGTGCAACAGTGCGAGGAGTTCTCGCTTCCTTTCAGTCTTTCTCGCTTCATCCAACCAGACCACAGCTGGGTACGGAGTTCGTCACTGTTTTTCTGGCTGTATGTAATGGAAAACACTCCATTCTTTTTTTCTCACTAATGTTCATAATGATCTTCTCCAGCTGTTAAAAGCAGCATGTTAAGCTTCTCGGCCCGCTTTGTACATTACAGTCTTCAATTGTGCCTTCTCCAGGATGTGCATTATTTAAAGCACTCACACTGGAAGGTCTTAAAGGCCTCCTTAGTTGCCGAACAAAAGGGAGAAAAAAAAAAGATGCTACTCATAAGAGCATACATGTTGCATGCGTATTAATCTGTGGTTTTGCTTTGTGCAGGCCTGTTCCAAAGGGCCATCGCTCAGAGCGGCTCCGCCATCTCCAGCTGGTCGGTCAACTACCGACCTCTGACCTACACCAAGATCCTGGCCAAGAAGGTGGGCTGCACCCTGGGGGACATGGCAGAGCTGGTGGACTGTCTGCGGCGGAAGAGTTTCCGGGAGCTGGTGGACCAAGACATTCAGCCCGCCCGCTACCACATCGCTTTCGGGCCCGTGGTGGACGGGGACGTGGTGCCGGACGACCCGGAGATCCTCATGCAGCAGGTTGACGACGACTTCCAAATATCCGAAAAGATCCTACGGAACCGTGGCAGATTCTTGTCGTTCCTTTACCAGTCGGTGTGTTTAGATCGCTGTCCTGTCCTGTCTTGTTTTCTTCAGGGCGAGTTCCTCAACTACGACATACTGCTGGGCGTCAACCAGGGAGAAGGCCTCAAGTTTGTGGATGACAGTGAAGGAGAAGATGGGATCTCTGCAGCTTCGTTCGACTACACGATTTCAAACTTCGTGGACAATCTGTATGGATACCCTGATGGTCAGATCACAAGCCCTCTTACCTTAAAATGGCTAACTAATCCCACGCTAATATCTATATCCGTTTTCTCTTTTGTAGTTTATTTTTGTAGTTTCCAATTATGACAAATGTTGGAATCAAAATGCAGAGAAGGTCTATAAAAAAACGTACCAACTCTTGCCAGACAAACATGAAATAAAACAATGGATGGATGGATGTGTAACAGGTCCCAAGTGTCAGGACTGCTGTAACAGTGATGACAGAGTCTGAAGGACAAATAAACAGAAGTCAGCAATGACAACCGAAGCGCCGCCGTTAGCATCCAGATTGTGTTTTTTTTATTTAACAAACAAACCTTTTACAGTGTATAATATTAATGTTTTACATTACCACTGTCTTATAAACTTGGTTTACTTCCATAACAGGCAACAATGAACCCCGCCCATAAAACTGCATATTGCCAACTTTACCCTCGCCTGATAAAACTGGCAACTATTGGCAAAACAGTGCAAAGAAAGTGTAACTCAGTGATATATTCTGGTCGACTAATATGTAAGCATCTTACAAGATAGTTTTTGTGGGGGGCTGGGGGTTGTTGTTTTTTTTTACCATATACTAACCTGAAGAACACATAAACAGAAATCAGCAATGGCAACCGAAGTGCTGCCGTTAGCATCCAGATTGAGTTTGAGGCAAACCGGAAGTCCATCCCAAAACCAACCTGGAAGCAACGGCCCCCAAACAAAGGTTCCGCTTCGCCACTACTGCTCCACCTCAGGAAAGCACTATAAGTGGAGGCAGATTAATATACCGAACTGCAAACAAAATGTTATTTGTTATTTTTTAGAAAATAGAATAAATTGTACATGAAAATATTTCAAGATTATAAAAAAAAACAACTAAATACTGTGGTGGCATTTTTAGGTGCACCATGGATGGATGGATGGTCGGTCGGTCGGACGGCAGATTTAGATTTGATTCTCACAGAGACCGACTCACAGTTAAGAGTCGTTTGATTGGCGTAGTGCCAATAAATAAAATTTTTACTACGGTTGAATTTTTTAGAGCAGCTTTTAACAACAATGTTTGGAAACACTTCAGAAACTCGACCACCTGATCTGATCAGCAACAGCATTACCATTAAACGGGTGTTACACACACTCGAAGCCGAATTTATTAAAACCAATTAACAATGCTCTGCTACTGAACAGATGGCCTGACATTTAATGTTAGGAAATACAGAGGAGTTAGTTATCTTCTGCAAAGTAAGCTCAAATCATGAACTATCCACCACCGTGTTTAACTTTTAATAGGCTGGATGGTTCCCAAATGTGTCGACTCTTGTGCTGTCACAGCAAAATACATTTTTTCATAAGTTTTGTGGTTTGTTTCAGTCCAGCGCTGTACTGGCACCAACTTTTTAAAAAGTAAAGGTTTTCTCTTTCCCATTGTTTCAACTTTTGAGCAACTTCACCATAATCTTTCAGTGTTTTGTTTACAATCCTTACCCTTTAACAAGCTAATTAAGATCAATACGTTTACTGCATATTTAATACTTTTCCTTATTATTATTTATTTGCCTCCATCTTACATTGAGAAACATGTTGCTACAATTAGCTGTGTTAAATTACCACACACACTGGTATTAAATGGTTGCTTACATTGAGCTTTGCTTTCTTTCCAAGGTAAAGATATCCTAAGGGAAACCATAAAGTTCATGTACACAGACTGGGCCGACAGGGACAACAGCGACATGCGCAGGAAGACCCTCCTGGCTTTGTTCACAGACCACCAGTGGGTGGCCCCGGCCGTCGCCACAGCCAAGCTCCACGCAGAGTTCCAGTCGCCTGTCTTCTTCTACACGTTTCACCACCACTGTCAGACGGAGGCACGGCCGGACTGGGCGGACGCCGCTCACGGAGACGAGATCCCGTACGTGTTCGGGATTCCCATGGTGGGAGCCACTGATCTTTTCCCCTGTAACTTCTCCAAGAACGATGTAATGCTCAGCGCCGTGGTCATGACCTACTGGACCAACTTCGCAAAGACAGGGTAGGTAAAAGGACCCAAATGTAGAAAGATTGAAGTACATACATGGTGCTGTTTGCTGCTCTCACTTTAAATACGGATATGTTTGGGTGCTATTATTTATGAATGGTGCGGTGTGTTACACTAGTGTGATGTTGGTGGAAGATGAGCTTAGCTGCAAAATTGATATTCTGTCTGATCTCATGAGAAAGAGAACCTCTTTCTGATTAAACACTTTACATTAACTCTGGCTCGCATGGATTTTATTCATGTTTCCCACTCGTTTTTTTTTGTCTTTTTTATAATCCACTTTTCCCATGGTGTTTGTTTCTTTCTAATCACTTTAGCGACACATGTGAACATGAACAAGCGTCAATGTACTTGATACCCTAAAAAGCGTGGAACAGCTGTTTCCTGGAATACTTCATAATTATGCAGATAACACTTTGTGGCACTTTCCTTTGAAGTCAAGTCTCGTTCAGATTCTGAGCATTTCATTTGTGTAACACTTTAATCAGTTAATCGTGTGGCAGGACTACAGCAAATGACATCATGAATGTACAGACACATAATCAGGAGCTTCTGTTAAGATTCTTGTCAGAACCAGGCATGCATGATCAGATCTGCTTGCTGCGGCACTCAAAGATTTATAACATATTGATATCTTTGTGTCTAATTAGTTCTCAATCAGGTAAAATATTCAAACTGATTTTTGTATATCTTTAATCTAAAAAAGGACTTGAAAATGCTAATTAGCATACAATTAGCTGGATGTGCAGATCTGGCGAGACATTTTCATTCAGCATCACCTTTATGAACTTTTAACGGGTTCGTTTTAACCATTCCTTTTTCAGAGAGGAACAGCTATTACACTTACAACTTTTTTTTAAAAAGATTTTCTAAAAACAAGAATTGGTTGCCAACGTTTTAGTTTATTCTGGCTTTTCTGGAAGTCACACTGGGTCAAAGCTATGCATACCACTCTACAAGTTTTAATATTTGCTTAAATGCACCGCAGCAAGTCGTAAACCTCTGAAGCACATTCTGCCTCTTCCTGAAATGTAAACGAAAATGGCGTGGCGGGAGATTTTAGAGGTTTGATTTCTCTTTTGTTCGCTCATGAAAGACTATGAACCATTTCTGCCTCAAGCGTGAGACTCACAGGTTTCTTTTGGTTGTATTTAACCAGAAAACCCTGCACTACATTCAACCCGATGCTTCTGGAGCTATCACATATGCATTTGAATTGCACCAGACTTCACTTCAGCCTAACTGAGACCCATTTTTTTTAGGTGGAGCAGAGTTTGCATCAGAGCTCGACGGGTTATTCACACCTCCCGAATTTCTAGGCAAACGAACTAGAATCTGCTGAAACTGGACTAAACAGGGCTGGTGGGAATGTATTTACACTTTTCTGATTTAATCAGGCTGACACTGAGCTTATGGTATAACCCAAATGTCAGTGCTGTTAAAAATGTATTGACAAAGGTGAAAAGCCAGGAAAGCAGCAGAAGACCATGCAATTTGTATGAACTCTACCAGTTCTGTCAGGGAGAGTTTTCAAGTATCCAGCAAGAATAACACCAGAAGCTTGTTAACTGCTACAAAAGTGTGTGGTTTCTGCAGACCGTCCATGTCTCAGGAAGCAACAAATTCCATGACAGCAAAACAAAATGTCCTCCAAAAAAAACTGGCATGAATTTGAACTTCCTTGATAGAGCGCTGTGTTTTAACACTGGACGTCTATCTGTTTAGAAACACTGAATGATAACAACTGTCATCTAACACAAAAAAAACAACAACTCTTGAATCTTTTCTTCTTCTGTTCCAGGGATCCTAATCTGCCTGTTCCTCAGGACACAACATTCATTCACACTAAGCCTAACCGTTTCGAGGAGGTGATTTGGACCAAATTCAGCTCCAAAGATAAGCAGTACTTGCATATTGGCCTGAAGCCACGTGTCAGAGATAACTACCGTGCCAACAAGGTTGCTTTTTGGCTTGAGCTTGTGCCGCATCTCCACAGCCTGCACGAAGAACTCTTAAATGCGGTCACAACTCGACTGCCGTCTGGAGGCACTGGCCGACGCAAGGTGCCCCCTCCCGTCAACTCTTCGCCCCAAAAGCCGCCGGTGTCCACCTACCCGTCGGAACCCGACCCCGACAGCTCAGAGAGACCGCGCCCCACTCCCTTCCCGAGCGAGACGAGGGACTACTCCACTGAGCTGAGCGTGACGGTGGCCGTCGGCGCGTCGCTCCTCTTCCTGAACGTGCTGGCTTTTGCCGCACTTTACTACAAAAGGGATAAGCGCCACGAACTCATGCAGAGGCGCCACCGCCGGCTCTCCCCACAACGTGGCGCAACAATGGGCATGGGGGTCGGCATGGGAGTCGTGGGCGCCCCACCGCACAACGACCTAGCGCTCAGTCAGGAGGAGGAGCTGATGTCACTGCAGATGAAGCAGCAGAGGGTGGAGCTGGAGCACGGGACACCCCTCCCTTCCCGTGCCCTCCACGGTGACCTGGAACCTCTCCGTCCTCCCGTGTGTCCCCCTGACTACACGCTGGCGCTGAGGCGGGCACCGGAGGACGTGCCACTGATGACCGCCAACACCATCACCATGATCCCCAGTACCATCAGCAGCATCCAGCCGCTCCACCCATTTAACACTTACCCACCTGTCCCGGCCCCTTCGTCAACGCCTGTGCCCAGCCACAGCAACAATGCCCTGCCTCACCAACACTCTACTACCCGCGTATAGGACCAGGCACAAGCTCCGCTACTCCTTTGGGCTCACCAAGATGCACCACACAAACTGCTCCATTCCAACGTCACCTTTCCCCCCCACAACCTTCTTTGCCGTCTTCACATCTTCGTCCTCATCAAGCCCTCAGATAAAGCTGCAGTTTGTAAGATTTGAAGCGGTGAAATACCTCTAAGCTATAATCACACCTCAACGGGGACCGGAACGAGAAAGCGCCCTTGTCATCACGCTTATTCGTGTAATAGCTCAGTGGAAATTCGGTGCTTAGGAAAGGTCGCCCGGTCACGCCGCTTTAGGCCCGTAGCTCCCTCGAAGAGGTGTCGTAATCAGTCAGACGTTTCTAACGTGGAGTTCGGTTGTTTGGCACACGCGTTTCCTTTCATGTCAGTGTGGAGCAATGTTTAACAAAGAGTACAAACACACATTGTCATTCATTTAGGGAGAAGATGATACAGTAGCAAACAGCTTTGTGCGAGGCAGCATATGTCCCAGCAAGCTGTCTGTCATAAAGCGTTGGTTTCTTGAAGCTTACAAATTGCAGCTTTAAAAAGGCCCAATCTGGAAGGGGGATTTGGCACCCCATACAGAGCTCTGTGCTCCAGCAGCTGTCTCTGCATTGTGATTTTAGAGATTATTGTATAGTGTGAAATATACTGCCGAGACTGGGAATAGAACTGACGTTTGACAGCCACGTACGACTAAATCTATTTTGGATTCATTTACGTTATTCACAGTGGCTTGGAAAAGTGTCTGCACCCCTTGATCGTTTTCACGTTTTGTCACGACTGCAAACTTTAATGATTTCTGTTAAGATTTCATTTAATAGACCAACATAAAGTAATACCTAATTGTGGGTGGAAGGAAAATAATTCATGGTTATAAAAATCTAAGACATGCTGAAAATAATTTTTTTTAAGTCTTGCCATGGATTGACAATTTGTGCCACATACCTTAATTTTGGAGCAAGTGCCACATCAGCATTATCATTTAGTATTATAATCTTATCAGGGTTTTTTTTTTTTTACAGAATTTTAAAACAGTAAAACAATTGTATTTTTCATGTGTTTGTTGTGTTAGGTGATTGGTAGTGCCTGATTTATACATTTGTACTTTGAAATATTAACACAAAGGAGTCAAGGAATTACTAGTGGAGTGGAGGAAAGTCCAGTCTTGTTCTCAAAATCCAAAATGCCTGCCGTGCATAAACAAATTATTCCTGTCAAAATGTAAATAATTTTAAATTCAATTTTAAATTCATCTCTGTACTCAGTCACAGACACACAGCGTGTTCTCTACAACCTCCTTTAGGTAACAAATTGCTGCAGTGAAATATGACTTTAGCTTGTGTTGTTAATAGCAGTTTTTGTGCTTAATTCCTGGATTATTATTCGATTACCAAATAACTGGAAAAGCTGTAAATCGATTTGTCCAAGTTTTGACTTCAGCAGGTAAAACAGCACAAGTTGTGAGAAAGTTACCACCAGAGGTGGTTGTATTGTGCATTATTAGATATCCTCCACATGCAACGCTTTCAGACTTTTAAAATAAAATGGAATACAATGTACAATTTGCCTTCCGCTCTATAACAGAGGCTACTTTGTGTTGGTCCGTAAAACAAAAATCCCACAATGTGGAAATACTTCTGCCAAAAGTATATAAGCTTTTCCTTGTTAGTTAAGATTTACTTAATTTTTGGGGGTTTTATTGATTATTACCAGGAAGAAAAGACTTACAGAGAGAAAACGAGAAGATAGTGGCTGTACATGCTAGCTGTACATGCTAGCTCTACCGCGGCGGCACGCCAAAACCCACGGCGCATTTTAAATTCAGTTTAAAAGCAATGAAACATTTCTATATTTTTTGGGAGTAGGGGTGCAAATGTCTACAGATTTCCAGATTGGGACTTGACCTGTCAGGCCTCGCAGAAAGTAGCTGAACCGCATTCAGCAGGACGCGGCCTGGAATCCAGGCTGCCCATAAGAACTCACCGCATCCACACCTCCCAGGCTCCACTCACATCCACCACTTTCTCTTTTGTTCCTCCGTCTCTTTCCTCCACCTCAGATCAAGTGACTCCTCCCCACGCTTTTACCGCCGTTCCGTCCTCCTGCATCCACTCTTGTAGCTCTTCTTATTAAATAACATCGACACAGTCCGACAGTTTTTTTTTTTTTGTTTTTTTTTGCGTCCTCTTTCTCTCAGTCACTTCTAGACTCTTTTTTCCTTTTAGAGTCTTTTATACAAAAAAAATGAAAAACAAAAATGTAAATGATGTATTATTAATAAATTGTAAGGATATGAATGAAAAAAAAAAAAGATATTCTGATATCTCGTTTTTACCAGCATTCTTGGTGCCAAGTACTGTGATGAAGTTCCTTTTTGGCCGGCGTCCGGTGGACCGCTTGCCGAGGTCCGTCCCGACTGAATCTCATAAAAAAAAAAAACAACAACATGGAGTCCCCATCAAAAGAAAGTGCCAACCCCTTTATCTTTCATTTCAAACCACACACACACACACTCTTTGTGTTTTATTTACACTCAATGTTGCACTGTGGCTGGTCTCTTCTATAAAAGGGAAATCAGATTTAATATATCCTCATTTAGAAGAAGAAAATATATAAAAGTTTTATTAACTACTTTGCTGTGTGGGATAGTTGCATGATTTTTTTTTTTTTTGTGTGTGGGGCAGAGTTTTTCCATTTTGATCATTTCAATTGCCTTGTTTGGTTATTTTCCATTGAATTGTTTTTGCTTTTGGAAATATTTCATTTTCTATTTTAATATCAGCTGCACTTTGTGGTACTTCGGAAAGTATTAAAGTATTAAAGAGATGAATATTGTGTAAAGCTATGATTATAACAAAGAGAGTAAATATTTCCTCTTTATTCTTTTTTTTCAATTTCATTTACTAACACCGCGGCTGTGCCACAAGACTACCAGAGACTGATGAAAGCCTTGTTTTATTTTTAATCCCCTCCATTTTTTTTTCTTTTAAAACTGTCAAGTTTGCACAGTCACTGTCTCTCAGTCTCATACGAGGAAAGCACTTTTTATGTTACAAAAAGAAAAAAACAGAGACATGACTTCTTCACGTGAATAATCCAAGCAAGGTTCATGTACGTGACTGACATTGCGTTAATGCTTCAAGCATCTGAGGACGACTCAATTGTCCTTTTTTTTTGTTCTTTTTTGTCAGCTCTTTTGTCGTCTCATGGTTTTCGCTTCGGCACGGCGGGTGAAAAGAAAATATATATTTATGGTAAAACAAAAAACAAAACGAAAAAAAAAAACAACAAAAAAAACGCAATGAGAGCCTTGTATGATTGTGTCACTTGTTTTGCACAACTGAACACAAGGATGGGTTGTACCCTGGACAATATTTGGTGGGATGGGGGCAGGGGTTGGAAAAAAAAGAGAAAACAAAAAAGGAAAAACTGTGACATTAGGACAACACTGGAGAAGCAGTGACTCACTGGTGACGACGACAAAACAGTCTGTGTGATCCGTCGGATGCGCAGAGAATGCTTTGGGAGGGAGAAGGAGGGGGGGGGGGATCCTGATTAAACAAGACGTCACTCACACCTTGTACCAGAAAAAGTGAGGCAACTGGGATTAGCATCTGCAACCCCCCCTTTCCCCCCTCCCCCGAGTGCTTAAGGATGTCGACGCTCCCGGATCCAGACTGCCATCCCTCACGCTGGGCTGGAGCGAGCTGGGAGGACGAAAAACCAACAAACTGAACTTTTATTTTTTATTTTTAAGTGTACGAGAACAAACTGGAATTTGTAAATATTATGTTTGTCGTTTGGTTTGGAGTGATTGGCCGGATCCTTTTTTTTCTTTGAGACAACAGGTGCAAGTTTAGATGTCTTAACATGATTTCGACGCTCATGCACACACAGCCGGTTTGATCAGCCGTTGTTTACAATGTCTTGCGAAACTATTCGTAGGGCTAACCCCCCCCCCCTCTCCCCACCCTGAACTTGTTTGTCACATTGCAGCCACAAGTTTCCATGTAGGGATCTCATTCAATACACCAACACAAACTATAATTGTGAAGTGGAAAGGAAAATTATAAATGATTTAAAAATTTTGGCACACGTTTGTATTCGGCCTCCTCTGATTCAGGTCATTGTACAACCAGCTTTTTCAGAGATATTCTCTACCAGTTTTGCACAGATTTACAATAACATTCAGTTCTGGATTTTTTTTTTATTAATACTTAACCATTCTTTAAAACTAAGTTATGCCAACATAGTTCTTGGTTGTTGTTTTTTTTTTTTTTACCTTCACCCCAGTTTCAAACAGGTTCGACCGACTTTTACTAGCAATGCGTCTTCTGAGCACTACTGGTTGGTCTGAATTTTATTTATGGGCATCAGAGTAAAGGCCGGATACCACCATTTGGTCTATTTTTTGCATTCTTATTGGTTAATACCATTAATCCTTTAGCTTGATGGTGTTCCACCGCAATAAATCCCAATCAAATGCATCCAAGTTTGTGGTTGTAATGTAGCAAAAAGTGAGTATTTTTGCAAGGCGCTGTAACTGAGTTCATGATCAAATCTTATAAGGTGGGCACATGAGAACATCTATCAGCATACATGAATGATTTAAAGAAAAAAAAAACAAAAGAATGGTCGAGGTAAAGAAACAGAAAAAGGAATGCTTTCTGGCTCCGAGTGGCCCAGGTCATGTGATTATCTGCGGTAGTCTAAAGCGTACCGTGCACACTTGGCACCGTCCCATCAATCATACAAGGCAGCTTTTGAAATGAGTTCTCTCATTGGTGAAGAAGCCAAAGAACAGCTGCAGAGAACAGATGAAGGAAGGGGAAACAGGAAGGATTTGAGTAATGAGACAGAAAAAGAAGAAGAAGAAAAAAAAAAAAGATTTTGTTACAAATTGGCTCAAAGCAGGCCGTAAATCAAGAAATTCAATTTGTGACGCTGGTGTACTTGGTTGTTATTGTCTCACGTCGTCTTGAGCATACGGTATATTACCCACGTAACTGGAAGGTTGTGAAATCCTTTGTACTCTTGGTCTTATTTCGAACTATATTCATAGTGGTTGATTTTGCTAACTTTTGCAGTTTTCGTCTGCACATCCTGTCAACGGGATCGTTGACCCAGCCGTTTGGTGTGAGTTTCAGTTACCCGCGCTTCTGAGGTTAACATAGCGAAACGCTTTATTTTTTATCCCCCTGTCCACTTCTTTTGGAAAAAAGGGTTGAAACCAGCCAACAGAAAAACGGAAGCACACTCACCAAGTCTACATGTTTACACTGCAGTTCTGATGTTGGCTGACAATTGGCATTATGCAGACTCAAATATCCTATTCTTGAAACTTTTGATGCCAGATGTTACAGTGAAGGCTTGCACCTGTTTGTCTGTTTCATTTAGTCTGACTCAGTAACCTGCTTGAGGCGCAAAATACGCAGAGGGAGCATATTTGACAACGAGGAGTTGAGAGAATTAAAGTTAATATTTCTATTTCAAATAGAGGCTATTACACACTGTCTGTTGTGTATCTGAACTGGAAAACATTAAAAGACATTCTTAAACAAATGCTTTGCCATCATTTTTATGGCCAAAGTCCTGTTGAAGCTGCAATGCTTCGTTTGGCCACTTGAGGGCAGAACGACGATTAAATAAAGAGTCTTCAGCAGCTGTTTTGCTTTCAGTCCCTGCATATTTAGACCTATTATAAGTTCTTTGGTGCTTAATAAATCATTTGCTTTCAGGCTTTAATGTAGCACTAGCCCAGATAACCCAAAGTGATGTGAAAAAGTATTTAACCCACTAACAGATTTATTTATGGTTTCAGACAAATTTTATACAAATACACAATTTAATTAGACACGCCCAGGCAGGATTAATGTCAGACATTCAGATTCAAGAAATCACCTCAACAGAACCTGCTTGATAACATGAAGTAGACTAGACATCATATCAAAACATCAGCCCCTGGTCTTCAGAAATTCAAAAACGTGTGGAAATCTGCGTCTGTGAGCATGTTACCAAACTATTCCTACTGCAGTAAAACGCAGAGAGACCCATCGTCTGTCATAAACCAGGATTTTGTTGCTAAAAATGGCACAACCAGTTATTAGGTTTAGGTGGCAGTTACTTTTTCCTCATAGTGCTTTGAAAAATTGGTTCAATAGCTTTTCCTCTCATATGAAATCATGATATAAAATGTGTTTTTTCCTTCTTTTTTTTTCTACATAGGTTTGACATTGTTATCTATTGTTTATTGTCCCACCATAAAACTCAAGAGAAGCATATATATATATATATATTAGAAACCAGAGATAATTTCATACATCATGCTGTTTCAAATTGTGAGTCCTAGAAGTGGAGTCATGTCCTAAAAGTGGAATTCAAAGTCTCCAGCTTTTTCCTATTTGCTTAAAACACATAAAGGCATCACACTAGCTAAATGCTACATGTACAAAGTGGTTTGCATTTTGCATAGAGCTGATCATTTTCACAAACAACAGTACTAATACTACAGAGAAAGTAAACCAAGCAACCAAAATCGCTCTCAAATCTGGGTCATCTGTCACTCTAAACATTTTAACAGCCAAATGCTAATGTTGGAGCATGCATGATTTTACTTTTGTAGATATTTGTTGGAGCATCCCGAACAATGCGTTAAATAAGATCCTTTCCTGATTTCATGTTTGAGGCGGTGTGTTTCCTCCACATTGCAGTGCCGAGTCTAACATTTAGTGTTGTGGAACATAATATGCTTTCAAGCTTCCACTGGTAAATATACGACCAAGTATGAAAATCCCTCTTTTGGACATAGATTACTTGGTAATGTACCATTTGTACCATTTTAATAAATAACCACTCATACAGTTTCTGGGCCTACTGCCTCTTGTTCAGAGAAGGCTCTGCCATCCCACCAGTGTTGGCCAGCACTGAGACATGCAAGACAAACAATTATGCACACTCACACCCTCTACTCCCTTTTCTATTTTGGAGTTGCTAATTAGCCTAACATGCCTGTGTTTTGGACTGTGGGAGGAAGGAGAACCTGGGGAAAACCCACACATGCACAGATGGAAGGAGCTGTTTTACTGAATATGCATGAGTATATATATATATATATATATCTTAAAGATTCTGTAGCTTTATTGTACAATTTTTCTTTTTCAAAGCAATTATTTTTAAATCTGTCCTTTACTCTGAGATGAAAAAAATGTCCTCTCAGCTCCTAATATGTCCACAGGGACATTTACACAAACTGAAGTCTGACTTTAATTCCATTCATTCACGTTGAAATTACTTTCATTTCCAATTCCAAAATATCTTGGCAGCGTCTGTTTCACAGTGATGACCGTCCCATCTTCTGATCCGTGTTTACCCAACTATATATATTGGGCAAAATGCATATTTTCTTCAGCATACACCACAATCAGTACTGTTGCTCCAACACTAGATGGCAGTGTGACTAAACTAGCAGTGGAAAATTACTGCTGCAAACATAAAGGAGTTTTCTATTTGAGAGGTCTGACAGCTCACACGGTGTCTTGGAAAATAGAATATCTCTTTGTGCCTTTTTAACAATCAGGCTGAGAGATTATATTTGTGAGTATATTTAATTTCCTCTGACAAATTTGAATGTGACATTCCTACCACATATAAAAACCTTTTTTTGCTTGTAGTGGGAAAAAAAAATGTGACAAACTAAAACTGAATATGGGTCCATAGAAGTCTCCGGAAGAGTTTTCCTATCCTTCCCAATGTTTTATGGAAAGAGGTTGTAAATATTTACTTCATGCTTAGTTAGAAGATTGCGATTTTACCCCTAAGCTCACTGATTCATATTGTCACTGCAAACACAACACCCCTGGATTTATTGAAAGTTTAATGTTCTAATTTTAGTTTGAGAAACACAAACACACTAAGGGTTTATTACGGTTAATTGTGATACTTTTATTAAATTAATTTGCGTCACCTCCCACACAACAGTGTAATCATGTCGATCTCAACACAATACAGCAAAACAAATTCACTTTCAAATTTTGATACAATCAAAACATCATCTCTTTTTTTTACTGTGGAATATATTATTGACCTTTCTTATTAGGAGAAACGTTTGAATCTAGCACGATCACACATGTCTAACAGATCAACACATGGTAAATGGGACGTCCCTCAGATGGTGTGCTGCAGGTACAGTGGGAGAGGCGAGGGAGAGACGCAGTTGTCATAGAAGATCTGAAGGTTCTGGTCGACATCCATGTGGTTTTTCAGAAACATCTCCAGCTCCTGCACCGTCATCTCATGAACACTGTTCCCCTCTTTGGCGTTCTTGGCCAAGGCCGCATGGGACGGGAAGAGGATGCGCATGTCGTGGGGAGAGTTGCGGTCGTATTCGGTGCAGCAGTACGCGGACCATATGTCTTCGGGGATGGCCACCCGGTCCTGGTTGTTGCGTCGGATCATGTTCCCCCGGGTGGTCACTCCAGTGACGATGTAGGCAGTGCCACGGCAGAAGTTGTTGAGGCGCACTCGGATTCGCTCCTCATACTCACGCCACGGTCCGATGTTGAACTCCCTGATCTCTGGGACCACATTAGTCAGTGTGTAGGTGGCGGCGCGGTCGTGTGGAGTGGACTGGTGCTGGTCTGGGTTCAAGTGTCCTCTTTCATAAAGAACAACGTCAGAGTAGTCGTCTAGCACTGCCTGGCTGTCCTCGAACTTCATGTGAAGGTAGCCAGTGGGGAACGGCAACATGTTCCCATTTCCATCGATTTCTGCCAGCTGGGAGGACATGAAAAATAAATTATTCTCTTTCACGTCCTACCAAAGCATTTTGTTCTCTTTGTAAAAAAAGATAAACTTTTAATGAACATAGGTATTTCAATTTAAAAGACACTAACCTGTGGTTCGTACATCCAAGGGTAGTCCACACGCCTGTCTCCCTCTGTTTTCTTGAAGGTATAAGCCGAGTAAACCGGGATCCGTTTGTGAGGATCGTACAGCGTCACATATCGAGGTTTGTCTGCGTAGCGTTGGCAGATCTTCTTTAGCCTGATGTCGACAATCCCACGTGGCGGCGTCCCCATGTAGAGCGAGTCCTTGCATCTCTCCACATGATTGAAGTCTTGCACAACAGTTGCTAATGAAAGGTAAGGTAAGGCCGTAAGAGCAAGAACCAAAGAAGTTAACATCCTCATGTTTGTGCCTGTCTCCTCACTGACTCGTTCCTTTGCCCTTGTGCAAAATGAGACACTTGCCGTTATTATTTAAATATCACACAGCTGATATGCAAAGTTGGACGTGTGCTTCCAGAGAGTAAGCCTTGAGTTAATGTAGGCGTTAAGGGCATGTCACTGCCATTAACGTGAACTCAACTGTTGAAAACTTTGAAGAAAAACCTGCAGTTTGCAACAAACTGACTTTTTTGGGTTGTATTAAGGAGCTTCTTCATCTTTGAGTTGAATATTACCCTCTAACCCAGACACCAGTCTTATATGATTAATGTCATGAAATTTATGGCATTAAAATGCGTTGCTCAGAATATTTTTTATGCTCATCTACTGGGATTTGAAACAAGACTCGAGTTCTTCAGTTCTACTCGTTTCAGGATTGTAGGGGTGATATCTAACTCTAGTGGTAAAGGTGAAAATGTAGGATACGTCCTGGATTGGTCACCACAGTGACACAAGGCAAACAACCATGCATGCACATATCCAAGGATAATTTAATTAGGCCATTTGCCCTAACGTGCATGCTTTTTCGCTCTGGGACAAAGTCCCCACACTGGGAAAACATGCAAACTCCATGCAGAACAGCCCCATCTGGGACTAAAACCTTGGACCTGCTTACTGCAAGGCAACAGTCTTGTGCTGTGTCACTGTGCAGCCTAGTGTTTCTTGCATAATTGTAAAATGCAAACCTGACTAATCTGATTGAGTTGTGAACAAAAGGCCCAACGTTCCCAGCGTGACTCAAGATACTCTGCGTCTTGGTTTGAATGGTGGATAAGCCACTTGGTAAAGGGAGATAACGCATGAAAGTTTGAATACCAAGTGGCAAAGATTGTGAGCGAGTACCAGCGAGGTCTAGCAGTCCTTACACATTGCTAGGTCCAGCATCTACTAGTTCAACTCAAAAAACAATCAAATATTTTGACAGGTAGTCATGATCATAGATAATAAGCTATTGGAGACTTTTCTTAGACTGGGAATAGAAAATGTCCAGTAGCAGAAGAAACATGATATCGAAGCAAAACTCTTAATGTTCACCTCAAATGGCAGCTCGCCTCTAATTGCGTCTTCCTGTGTCCACCGCATTTTGAAGTCTTTCGCAAAAACAACCTCCATATTGCAAATTTTAACAATCCCTGCTCATTAGCCTTGTCTTTGTGAGCAAAATACTGTTTATCGGCTTTATGTTCCAACGTGACCCGAACCAGGCATTATTTTCACACTTACTCTGAAGGGCTAGAAGTTATTGGTAAAAAATGATGAAATATTTATATATAACCACAACTGTATTTGAGTTTAGCTGATAAAAGTTGCGGAGGAACATTTGTCTTGATTGGTTTGACATGTTAAGCACACAAAAAGTAATGCAGTTCCAATGACTTGGAGTGTCTGCTGCTGCTGCCGGGCTGCCCTCTGCTAAAGTCTGCTTTATGCAAATGTAAACTGTCAGATTAGCCCCAGCTACAATCCTTCACTGCCCTAATAAGTCAATTTGAGTGACTGAGTGTTGTTAGGAGCAGCTTGCCTCTCTGATCTAATCTTGAGTTATGACAATCATAACTTATGCGACCGGGCTGATGATGCAGTTATGTGGACAGACATTTTTCAACTGTCAGCATTTTTACCAATTAGAATTATAAATTCGGACCAAGTATAGATCCGGCTTGGCTGCCCACTGCTGCTCCCCGGTGCAGGGAGGAAGACGGGTTGTGATGCAGCCGCTCAGACTGCTGCTATCGCTCAGTTCTTCATTAGCAAAAGGCAACAGCTGGTAGGTCTTAGTTGCCTCCATGTAGCAATTTTCAGTGTGAACGATGGAAACAAGAGTCGATAATACAATTTTCAAATAGATGATGAAATCACTTTAGCAATGATGTATCCTGTGAACTTGGTGATGCGTCAAGTTTAAAGCCTCGTCTGCTTTGAATGTGATCGGTAAGCAATCTAGTAGAGAAGTTGCTCCCACACAAGGTCTGTCCATGACTATAGGCATGCAAGTCAGTTTGTTTTAGATTATTTGTGTACCAGGGTGCTTTACAACCCAAAAAGGTAACGTAAATGATAAGATGCTGAAACAGATCATTTGAAAGGTATATCAGCAAAGCATTAATGCAGAAGCCTGAGTGCCAAGCTGCGGAATCGTTTAAGGAGATATTTATTTATGGAATCAGTAATAAAAGAAATGCTTAACTAATTCTGGGAGTAAATATTTCTCATTGTATCACATTTTATTAGTCTGTACCACAGGTTTGAGAAATGTTTTCATAAAAAGTGACACAGAAGTAATTACCAAGTAGTTTGTCATGTAAAGACAGAAAACAAAGAAAGAAACTGTTGTCCAGTGGAACTGATTCATTGGTTGAAAGAGCTAAAAAGTAATTCCCAAACCCAAGATCTGATGTGTGAGACAAATTCAGAAATTGCTGTCAGCATTTCTTCCTTGAACATGGAGTTCTAAACTTTTCTTCACATTTGACAAATTTGAAACGAAGCTAAAATCACACTACCTGAACTATATTCTTCCTTTTAGCTGTTTGTGTCTTTAGCTCTGAGTTATGGTTCATTTCAGTGTGTGCCGTCAAACACACACCAAACCACGGTGTTCAACATATGCAACATTTCAATCATCTTCAGATAACAAGCGCCATCAATATGCAGTACCTAACTTTGTCCACATAGAGGCAGTATATACTTTTTGCTGAACTAGATTCAAACTCATTGGTCACCCCCTTCCAAATAACAAGGTTGATTCCTAATTTATCATCGTTCTTGAATAAATAAAATACATACAAATATTATTATAAATGTGATGAATAAAAAGATGAATCAAGAGCTTTACATCTGCCCCTAAATAATAATTATTGGCAAAAGTTTTTCTTTGTTAAAACACCTATTTAGCTCGAGTAGACTATTTAGCAATTTGGCACAATTCCTTTTTTTTAATTTAGGGCCCAATAAGTGTGTATTATTTTTAATTGTTCTTACTTTATTGCGATTTTGTTTCATATTTTATCAAATGTCACGTTTTTCGGCATTAAAAAAAAATAAAATTATAAAAGCAACTAGCACATAATGGTTAAATGTAAACGTACTGTCCGTTTAAATCAGAAAACTTTCTAATCAGAAACGTTTCTAATCATTCATCGCATTTGATACCAAGGCGAACGTGAATAGAGAGCCGTTTCAGTGCCACTCACAATATGGCAGACAGTTATTTAGGGCAGTGAAGGTTTTACGTTTCTTTGCTTAAATACACATTGAGTTTGTTCTGATTATACTTTCTTGCTCTTTTCCTACCTAGTAGGAAACTACTTTAGACTGAAACAATGTATAAGATGCTGATTTTTCTCAGCACCTTATCAATTGAAATCAAATTTGTCTTTCTTTTATTTATTTTTTTCAGCTTTCGTGATATTTGCTGCAGTATGAATGTGGAGTACAGCGGAGTGTCTTTTACTTAAACTCTGACTGCTAGAGTTGCCTGGAACAAATTTTGCAGATCCCAGAAAGTCGAAGTAGTTGGACTAGTGTCTCTGTTGAAAACCACCGTGTGAGGGTCATTCCAGGCCTCGTCTGAGCCGCCAGGGGGTGTGATTCAGCAGCCTGTCTGGCATACGGAGCTGTAGCAGCCTGCTCATTGGTCTGAATACCCACATGGGGTTGAAGACTAACCAATGAGAGTTCAGACTGATCCGGGTGCTGTTGCTATGGCACTTCAGAGGTAAAAAAAAAAAAAAAAAAAAAAAAAGTATAATAATTTTTTAAAAATCTAATCATAAAAAAATAAAAATAAAAATCCATCACCGGTTTGCTTCTATCATTTCACCAGCTGGTCTTCAGGTCACCATCTTTCTCGACCTCTTGCTGTGATTCCAGGGCCCCCCAACCGAGAGCTCTACCTGCTTTTTATTGGCCAGTGAAGGGTGAAATGAGCAGAAGAGCGAGTGCTGGCTGGTCTCATATTGTGTGCTACAAAGACTTTAGACCCTCCTTCACGAAGGGAGAACCGAGGCCCCTCCTCCGCCGGTTGTCCTGTCACTTGACATTTGAGCTGGCAGCCCCTCTTGTCACCATTTTTACTCTGCTACACACACACACACACACACACACACACACACACACACACACACACACACACACACACACACACACACACGCACACACACACACACACACATTTCACAAAGTTTGCATAATTTGGAATAAAATGCATGATGTAAGTTGATCTCCTTGAATTTAGTCGTTAGAGGAGAATTTTAAAACACAATTGCTGCAAAAAAAAAAAATAAATAAATAAAACAACAAAAGGAAAAAGTCTCAGTTTTCAACACACACTCACAAAAAAAAAAAAAGAGAGAAAACAACAGCGCATATTTCAAATTCAAGATAGATGTAAAGATATAATATTTATTTAAAAATATCTCCTCTACTGTACTGGCTGGGTTCCAGCTCCCTCACATCCACATTCATACTGTACACAGACGCACGTAGGCACACAGGAAGAGAATTAAAGATCCCCCCCACCACCACCACCTCCTCCTCCTCCTCTCTCTACCTCCCTCTTTATTGCTCTCTGTCTGCTCCTCTCCCCTCCTCCTGTGATAGATGAGAGGGGCCCCCGGCCTCCTGACTGGCTCCTGCCCCTCTGACTGGCAGCTCGTGGGCCCGCCCCACCATCCCTCTGTGCACGTGGATCAGTCTGTGCTGCTATGAGAGCCCCAGCATCAGAGAGTAGAGTGGAAACAGGAAGAGGAGGCGAGGGGGGAAAGAAAGGAGACAGAGAGGAGAGGATCGGGTGAGACAAGGTGGCGAGGAGTGAAAGAAAGGGAGGAAAAAGGGGAGAGAAGGGCTGCCTGGACCAAAGACCCTGAAGGAAAAAAAAAAAAAAAAAAACTACAGAAAAAAAAAACCCCAAGAGAGGTAAATGAGGAATGCAGAGGAGGAACTTGATGTGCTTATTTTATGGTGGTGAATGGAAATCTACTGCATGCATTGTGTGTTGGGGTAGAAGCGTGTGTGTGTGTGTGTGTGTGTGTGTGTGTGCGTGTGTGTGTGTGTGTGTGTATCTGCCTCTGTGTGTTTTTCCTATTGTTTCCATCTCAGTTCTTGGATCATTCGGGGTGTTTTAATGTTGTGCTCTGTCAATGATTTGTCTCTCGATGACTGTACTGCAGTGTACGTCTGCAGACTGCTGCACATTCATGCATGAAGCTTACACACACACACACACACACACACACAGAAATACACACACGCGCTCACGTGCAGACCCACACTGAGAGGAGGAATGTGAAATGATGAATGTAGTGAAAGAAAACTGTTGCGGTTACACTTGTGGTTCAATTTTCTTTTTTTTTTCTTTTTTTTTGCAAACCGGAACATCGAGCTGTTGAATGCGAGTTTGTGTTTGTGTGCAAACTGGAGTAGGAAGAGCAAGGATTAGATCCTAATTTAGAATAACGAGGACAGTGTCTCATATTGCACAGGTCTCCCAACAACATTCGTCAAAACGGATTTTGCTGCTTCCAGCAGAAATGTCACACTTAGATGGTTGCCATGCTCACCCAGGAGGTCAAAGGTAAGGCGGCTGTCGCCAGGATCATCCTGTTTCATATATATTTATGCCTTCAGTTGATTACCGGCTTTGATAACCACCTGGACAGCCATTTCTAGGTTACCATTCACCACGCAGACCAGCTGTGCATCTCACACACACACACACACACTCACTCTCTCTCTTTCGTGCACGCACAGTCTTTCGTCACACCTGCCAGCATGCTTTACAGTCTTTGTTCCCCCCCAAAAGCTGGACATTTTGTATTCTTTGCAACAACAACACAACACACACACACACTCTTGCAACAAACCCCTCTCTGGTGTTTCTGACCTTGCCTTGGTACATTCCAGCACCCCCTCGGAGGGGCTGAGCTTTATGGAGCGTATGCCGGCAGAAGCTGCTGTTAACTGGAATAGGGAGAAGAGGGGGGGAATAGAAATGGAGGTCTGCAATGCAAACCAGCAAGCAGGGATGTTATTTTTAGAAGAAAAAAAAAAAAACTAAGTGATTGATATTCGGCTCGTACTGTACGTTCGCTATGTGAGCATTTGAGCCCGGCTCATGTCTGCGTCTGATTGGGAGCTGGGCATGTAGTCGGCGAGGCTATAGGGGAGGTGGCGCTGCTGGTGTTGGTGGGGGGTCCAGTCGGCGTCCAGTCTGTCTGTATACCTTGTTGCTTCCACTCGGTCTGATCTCTGCCTGTCCTCTCCTTGCGTTGGCTAAGAAACCACAAGAGGCAACTATGGTGTGTGCAGGGGTGGGTGTGTGTGTGTGTGTGTGTGTGTGTGTGTGTGGCAGACCTTCCTTCCCTTTTATGGTATAGGAGCATGATCCACTGCATGAAACACGCATGCACACGCTGCAAAAGATGCACATCTGCAGTGGTTTTGCTGCAGCTAGCTTAGATGATGCATGATTGTGGTGTTTCTAACGTCATTCTGCTTAGAAATGAAAACTTAGCGCTCCACATTCTTTGAATATTGCTGCTCACCCATCAGTCGTCGCCTGGGGCAGGCTACAGGCATCCAAGCTGGACTCGGGGGTTTTAAAAAGTTAGGATTTCATAAACACAAAGATCTCCCATCGTATTTATTGCAAAGATCACAAAGGAGCCCGTAGAGCGCCCTCCGTTTTCTCCAACTTCATGAAGAGTAGATTGCTTCCCCTCCCCCACGTGTCGTTGGATGCTGTTGGTCAGCTGGCTTCCATAAGAGTCCAGCACTTTTGATTGCTTGCAGGGAAACTTTAGAGAAACTTGGCTCTTTCAGTAATAATGCAGTGCCAGTTAATAGCAAGCACTTCTAATTCAGTTGAAGTAGGTCACGGGGATAAATTCAAATTGACATTTAAATTCCAGCCTAGATATAATGCACTGCATTTAAATTCAGTTCCTGATGTCAGCTGAGGAAAAAGAACCAAGTCTCTATATGAGGGTGCCCAGCTGATTGCGTTGAGTTGTTGACTTTGCAGCAATCCGTCTTTCTGAACTTGCTTCCAAACGCAGGCATCGTTGGGAAACTAAGGACGCTTAAAAACTAAAACATTACCCTTAAAAACTACAGCTCTGAAACGAATAGGTATGTGTTCATGTATTATAAAAATATAACAACAGGTAAATCTGATTGATACTGGTATTGCAACGAGAGATGCAGAAATCGATCGACCAGACATCAGAATCGGCCAATTTTTCCTTGACCAGCTCTAATTGGTAATTCTATTAAATGGGGGCTTCTTAGCATTGTTTTTTTACATCCTGCATGCGGTAGATTACAGTACAATACAGTGTAAATCAAAATACCTGTAGATGGCTACATACTGAGAAATCAGATTTTTCCATCCGTCAATGGGTCAGTGTAATGTCGCTGACTCGAGTCTACTCAAAGAACGTGCGACGCATTTTTCTCCTCTGTGTGGTAGAGTCCTTATACTGATGTCACGCTGTCGTCCGTCAGCCTTTCATTTGAGTTGGAAGACATGAAGCCCACATCGTATCACCTGCCTCAAAATTGAACCCTGCAGGATACACCAGCAACCAGCTGATGGGATCAATCCAAGAATCAATGCGACTCCAGCAGTGACCCGTAATATAATACAAAATGACTTCATTTCATGCTATCTTGTCCAGATAGTTTACTCACCTCTAGGCACCGGATGCTTGAAAATGAAAGTGAAACTTAATGCCTCCCTGACTTACTGTCTGATAAACTTGGCTAGTCAGTACCTGGCCGATTGTCCCCAGGTGATCCGGAAATATGAAAAGTGAAATGCTTAACAGAACAGTAATGAACCGGGTCAAGGTGAAGCAGAATAGTGTGCATTTCCACACCACTGATCTCTGCGTACATGCCCTGTTCAGAACTTGTTGATCCATGCAGTCTTATTAATTTCCTTCATTCGCGGCTTTGTGACCCATGTTCCTATGGATTTGTTTTTAATGCTGGCACACATGGCAAGATGGGGAACAGTGTGACAGCAGCTTAGGAAGAAAAGGGAAATATGAGTCAACAGGTCAGACCGCAAAGAAAATCCAAATTGGTAGTGATGAGGGAAAACTTGATCGGCGCATCCGTTATTGTAGCTACTTGAACTAACAGATGATTTTAGAAGCATTCTGCAGACAATTGGGGTTTTATATTTAAAATAAAGCAATTGGATGATATTAAATATCTTTCTCTGTGTTTTCCAGGGAATACTCTGAAACTGTGCTACGTTTATGCAAAGCACTTTCATATCAGCCTGTCCCTTATAAGTACTGCTGTGAATAAATAAAAAAAAGCTGAAGTTTAAAAACCCCCACAGACGGTCTCCTGCCCCCACCGCCGACTCAACCTCTCCTTTCTGTGTCAAAAATCGCACACAAACGCAAACACTCCCCTCCTCACTGGAGGCCTTCCTCCCAGCTCTGGACTAAATGATATCATCGGTTGCCAGGGATACAGGGGCACAGCGTGCCGAGAGAAGGGAGGGTGGAGACTCAGGCAGAGCCGCTCGCGTTGCCAGAAGGAGAAAGCAGGAGGCTGGGGGTATTAGGTATCAAGATAAAAAGAGGGAGCCTTGTTGAAACAAGTGGTAAAGCAGAAATGCGGTGCCATGAAGAGGAAAGGCAGGTAGTAAAAAATAAAATAATTGCCTGGACACCCTCCAAAGGTTATTGTTTTTTTTTTTCTTTCTTTCTTTCGTTGCCCTGCAGGGTCACATTTGTTAAAGTGTACATGTTGGTGGGATGACTTAGATAGGAATAAAACAGGAAGGGAGTTACAGGTGTACCCAAGGGACTCCCTTTGATTTGAAACAATAAAACCTTCCTGTAATGTACATCTGTGCACCAACTGTCTATGGTATTTCCTACAGCTTCTTACTATTTGTGTTTGTGTGCTTTTCTCTTCTCTCTCTCTCTCCCCCTACCAGCTCGCAGCTATTTAAAGGGATCTGAAACCGCACTGGTCTGGAGTCTTTCTAATCCTGTCCTGATAGCAACGTCAAAATTCGGACCTGAAACTCTTGTCTCTCGGTGGTCACTGTAAGGTAGGACCGGCTCACGCAAAGCACCCTGATGTTTAGAGTTCAAATGAACGCTTCCTATTTACACTCGGCGAACAGGAAGAGTGCGGCGAGCAAGTGTTTGGTGACAACATGGAAAGCAGGAAGCCTATAGGCCCAGTATGCCTTTTGCGTGAAACAAAAGGTGTTTCTTGCAGCGCACTCCTACGGGGTGAAGCTGTTTGTCCTGCACATTCTTTCCTAAAGGTTGCCTCACCGTGAAGGAGAGCGTTTACCCAACAGCAAACTTCACCCATTTTGCACATGAGATCATTTGGCCTGGAGGCTGGATTCCAGATGTGTTGAATTAACCCCGCCGCATATGGCTTCAATATTGGACGCACAGAGCCGCTGTTGTGAGGAGTCGAGCTTAAGCTGCGGCTGCCGACTGACAGCTCCGCGCGGACGGCGCGGCAAATAAAAGCGTGTGTTTCCGGCGTGCAGCGACGGGGCGGGCTGACGACAGATGGTCGGTCTGCTGCTGGTGCAGGCAAGCAGCTCCGGGTCTCAGGCTCAGCAGTTGCTTGCGAGTCTTTGTCTCAAAAGTGCCGTGAAACTGTACACGCAGTTTCGCGAGTAGAAATGGCCGGGCGTTCAGCGCAGAGCCACCTTCTTTGTGACCTGGGACAGCTGGACGTCGAAGTGACTCGCCCATCGTCTCGAAAGTCCTGCAGCCGTGATTTCGATCCGCGGGGCGCCGTGTTTAGAAAAGGCCGAATCACAATGCTGGTTTCTGGATCAGCAGGCTGTAGGTTGAGTGTGGGTAACATCGCAATCGCAAAGGATCCCTTGAGTGTGATATTTGGGTCGGTGCTACATTTTAAGTGTCATGCATTCATTTTCCGCACATCCATGATGTATTTGACCAGCTGGATGGATGCCAGGCGTCCCTGAGCTCCACATTGTATGTATAGGGAAAGCAGCTTAAATGAAGTGGGGACGTTATGTAAAGATAAAGAAAGAAAATTGTCCAGAGGACGTAGGTCAATTGCAATCTAAATTGTAATTGCAGTTTCCAGCTCAGGAGAAGCATCTGCACAGCACAACACTGTTGCCACGCAAAGTTCGAACGTCTCGCAGGACACCGTCCAGTCCAGTGTTTCTCCACCCTGGTCCTCACCGCCACCCTGTCCTGCATGTTTTAGGTATTTCCCTTCTGCCAAGCACCTGAATTGTATCTCTGGGTGATTAACAGGCTTCTGCAGCACTTGATGGTCGTGCAATCATTTGAATCAGCTGTTCTGGAACATGCAGAGCAGGGAGGGGCGGTGAGGACCAGGGTTGGTCCACACCGTTATTGTAAATATGCGGAAATGGTACGGCACACCTGCAAACCTACAAAGACATGGCTGTCCGCCTCAACCAACATGCAAAAATGCCAATACTGCATGTCACTGTTCCCACTGTGGCGGCAGCATCATCCCCCATCGAGCAAGAACGAAAAATCTGATCAGTGTTGATGGGGGAATGTTATTGACCTAGTTACCAAGTTACCAAAACAAGTAACTGGACCCAAAACATCAAGCCAGGGAGACGATGGAGTAATGTGTTAGAACGGTTCAATCAAAGTCCCGACCTAAATCCAATTGACTGCGATGCGATTTAAAAACTTCATAATCCTATCTGAAGTCAGCTGGAGTTGCTAAGTGAAGAGGACTGGACAAAGGGAGAGCCAGATAGATTTCTCGGTGGAGACACATGCTTCAAGTCTTGAGTGAGATTGGCTGAATGCAAGTGCATTTAACACTTATTAGAGTTTTATGCATAAAAATGCTGAATATTGTGCAATATTCCACTTCATAGTTTCGCGCTACTTGTGCATAAAATTGTGCAGAAGTTCTACAGCTTGCTAACAGCCTTTTTTTTTTTTGGAAGTGCATTTGCGGCTTTATCTCACTACACGTTCACAAAATAAGCTCTGCATGCAAATATTGACTCGTTGTGTTTTCTCCGTCTTTCTGAATGTACGTCTAAATCGAGCAAACGACCTCAAAAAAAAAGAAAAAAAAAAGCCCAAAGCAACAGGCAAAGAAGAAGCGTCTGGTCTTTAGTTGCTCCGGCAACGGGTCGGGCTACCGCTAGCTTAATTTCATTCAGCGCTCACAGAAAGGTTAACACAGTGCAGCAGCTGCATCAGTCAGTCAGTCAGTCACACCACAAGCAAACCTGTGGAGCGAAAACATGTAGTACAACTGAACGCGCCGCGAGGGAAGTGGTGAAACGTTCTTCATGTGTGTGTTATAAATAGCCACGGGGGAGCATCTGCATACAGAGGTGCAGCCTTATCACCACATCAGCAGCGTGATTCTCAGCACAAGACTTCCTCATGGAAAAAAAAACAAAACAAAACTGTGTGTTTCGTTTAAACAACACCGAGTCCAGTAAAGTGCAAAAAAAAAGGGGGGGAAAGTACACCTGACTGCGTGTGTATGTATGTATGCGTGTGTGGGTGGGTGTGTACATTAGTGGTTTCTAGGCAGCTAAAGAGCTCACTGTGTCACAGGAAATGGGTCCACTTAAAGCAGTTTGCGAGACAGGAAGTACAGATCCACAGAATTAGCAGCTGATTAAAAGTAGTGAAACCGAGCGGCCTGGATGAACCCAAACATAGGGTGTCTCCCGCTGCATCTGCGTTTTCCTTCTTTGCCCTTAAAGCTAGGTCGCCATGGAGCGTGTCTTGCTTTTATTTATTTATTTATTTTTCTGAATGGCCACCGGCTGTGGTGACTGCAGGGCGCCACTGATTAGCGAAAGCCCGAGTTCACAAGCAGCGCTGCTGTTGCTCGCGGACGATATGACCGCTGCACAGATACGGAGCAGCGGAAAATACAGCATGAGAGAGAGACGCAAGAACAAAAAACCCGCATTGGTGTGCGTCGGTCACAGCAACACATGATAAGACTTTAAGCTTTAAAGTTCTGTGTCTTTTAAATGTGCGTGACGGGCCCTGTGGAGATGTTTTCTTAGTGACTCTCTCTCTCTCTCTCTCTCTCTCTCGCGTGTGTGTGTTTTTGTTTGCAGACTGTCTCTTGCGCTCACGTGGGAAGTGGAGGGACCGCTACACACCGACCAAGACTGGTAACCGCGAAACATTTGTACTTGTTTCAGTGTCACAAAAGTACATGAAAGGCAAAAAAAAAAAAAAAAGAAAAAAAAAGTTTTCATTGCAGTAAAATAAAAAATGCGTCAAAAGTTATTAAGTAAATGTTGCTTTCAAGGCACTTACATAATCTTGCATTTAAAAAAAAAAACTTTATTATGTTTATTTAGTGAGAAAACACCAGAATTAGAAGCTAATTGTTTTTTAGCAGAGTCACTGGTGATAAAATTCTTGACTCCCCAGCTGTTGATACTTTGTCTGTTCTCAACATTTAGTTTTCCTCTGTAAACACAAGGTCAGAGTTTACACACAGAGAGACATAATTAACCATTCCTCTCCCAACAATGTGTCTAGATCATCCAGATAATGTTTGCAGCTTAACCCTCAGGGTTTGTTTTTTTGATAAAGGCCTGGAAACTAAGCTAGCCACAGAAGAAGGATATTTGTTATTTAAAATGTCCTCATATTTCAAAACATTTGTGATTCTATATGGTGCAATAAGGTTCCCATGACCTTTAGGAAAAGAAACAAGGCCTCGGTTTCACAGATCCGTCACCGTACTGAAAAGGAGGAATAAGGTGCTTTCACCTGAATTTGTTGCGTTTCAAACAAGACCCAGCTGTAAAAGTAAAAGTTCAGGCTTCCACACTTTTCCAGTAGAGTTTTGTAAACCTTACACAGGACAGAAGAGGCCCTGTTTCTTTTTTTTTTGTTTTTTTCAACTTGGTGTCACTCCTAAATAACAAGTTAACACATAGACTTCATCTAATGGGTAAAATGGAGATTTGTCGACCTCCAAGATGCCGCTCTTTGCTGCAGCTCTTTGCTGCAGCTCTTTGCTGCAGCTTTGGAGATTTTCATTTACTTCCTTTGCCACCCTGGTCACTGTGTGTTCTGCTGAGGTAAACACGGTTCCTTGTTCAACCTGGCGGTTAACAGAAATGTTATATTTACACCCCTGGGAAACAACATAAATGTTACTAGTAGCTCACAGTGAACATTTTGCTGCAGTTCTCTAGCAGCAAAGTTGAGAGCTTTCATTTATCATCCTTTTATAGGAATAGATCATTTTTACCTTTTTTGTTTGTTTTTACAGTCCCAGTTATTTAAAAATACTGTAGATAAAGGCGAGTTTCCAGACGACCGAACACAATTTTGTGCAACTTGAATGGATTGTCCTGTTCATCACCCAGAAAAAAAATAAAGAAATTGGTTGCAATGAAATGTTGTTTGCACATCTTTAACAGTAGCGTTAGTAATTGTTCAGGCTGCTGTATCGTGGCTTGTTTGTTTTTTTGTTTTTTTTTCTTTCTCTGATTTAGTATTAGATCAGCTAAGACATTATATAAATTTCACACAACACTTAATTCAATTCAAAAACACTTTATTGTTGTAACTCTTATTAACTTGAGGCTCTTAAAAGACTTGTTGCAGATTGTGACCGCCGTGGGCAGGAAGGACCTCCTGTAGCGGTCTGTGTTACAGCGAAGTTGAAGAGACCTCTGACTGAATTAGGCGACATCTGTCCTGCAGGCTGCATGTATCACCCGGCGGAGCTCTACTCTGGCCGCAACACATGGGACCCCTACCCAGCTGGAGGGCCTAACAGAGGACAATGGCCGCCTGTAAACGGTCGCCCCTGGAGCCACCCACAAAGGTCAGCTGCACAACTCCTGCACAAAATGTTTTAACATTTTATCCTCGAATCAATAAGTTTACAGATATAGTATGTAGCATGTGTATTTAAAGGTGCGACAGATCAGTCTCGGCAGATAAACCCACGGAAACTAATGTCCACTCGCGAGTGAAGAAGTGAGATTCTGTGCATTAAATTTGAAATGCCGTGGTGTCGCACACCACTCTTCTGAATTATGTCGCTGTGGTTCTGCTAATTTCAAAACGTCTCACTTACTGCAAGCAAGCGAGCACAAACCGTTTCCTCGCAGCGGCCGCATCGTATCAGCGCAAAACAAGATGTCCTCGTGGAGCTTATTCAGAATGAATTTACTATTGACACTTCGTCACTGCTGCATAAGCTGAATGATGGCGGTAGAGTGCTGTGGAAACATTTACTTCAGGAGAGGAGCCACGGTGTCAGCGTTTAAATAGCAAACAATGTGTTTGATTACTTTTGGTATTTCTAGTGTAAGGTTGTTTTAAAAAAAAAAAAAATGTCTCCAGTGTGTTTGAAATTGTCTTCTTCACGCTTGATTAAGACCACACCTTAACTTTCATAATCCTCCAAGAACAAGAGTTAAACGGGGGCTTCTTACAGGGATAACATTCCTCATTATGTATAATAGTGCATGACTTTATTTGAGCATGAATAAAACTTTCACAGTGTTAGAGGGGGGAGTCACTCACCTGCTTAAACAAAGAATAAATCATGCAGCTGCAAAGAGCAATCAATGTTCTCCAAAAAAAAACAAATCCAGAAACCACCATGCTGTGTTCCTGGCACATAGAGATCAGTATATGCTGTGCTTACTGTGGCTACTAGGGTGAAGAGACAAAAAGAAGTGCGCTCATCTTCATCTTGTTGTTTGGAGTGGAGGAAATTATGAGGTGTTCAGGTGCAGTTGGAATGCTAAATATATTTAGCAAGCCGTCAAAGGGAAGCCCTGGCATCACGTTTAGCGATGAGGACGATGGGGAATAAGCTCAAGGAGAAACTTATAAAGTTGACATGATAAAAGAAGGAGTCATAGTTTTACTAATAATAAAAAAAAAACAAGTCAAAGCTTGAAAGACTTTGTTGAACTTCTAATTGGAGGAAAGCAGGAAAGAAAGCAGTAGGGGTTTCGAGTAGCATCATGCTTGCCTTCTCAGTGAAGTTAGGTGTTCAGCATTTCCAACAATCCGGACGTCGCCTGAAAGCCTCGGAAATCCTGGAGGTCGCAGGTCAATTTCGAGTGGGATCAAACTCAAAATCAGAGAACACCTTTAATATTGGAATCAAAATGAAAGTAACTGAACCATAAATTAAATCAATATAATATAAGGAAAACAAGTTTAGCCAAATCTTCAAGCTGGACCATCTGGCAGGGGGACATTCAATGGGAATCAGTCTAGGGTGTAAAAGGTTGCACTTATGTTTTGTTGTTCAAAATGTTCACTAATTCACAATGTCCCCTTTATGTAAATACACAAAGAAAGGCAAAGGTAAAATGTTACTTTGCTGTACAAAACCATGCTTTTAATGTGTTGTACTGCGTGCTCATTTTGTATATCCGTACATACATGATTTTCTTTTCTGTCTCACGTGTCATCATGCAACATGAATCTTTAATTCAACACCTAACCGTTCTTAGTATGTGTTCATGACTTCCTCTGTTACTTACTCACACATATATCAACATGGACACGCCATTAAATGTTTGTATTTGCCTTTTGCACTGCATGGCAAAACCCAGGCAGGGTTTGGGTAGCTGTGCTGATTGAAAGAGAGCCGAGAGCAACCCTCATTGTCACAGTGTCGCTGTTGCTTTAAAAGCTCCAAAGTAAGAGTTTAGAGTAAACAGAAGCTGATGATGGAAGGCATTTTACCTGAACCAGCAGTCAAGGCCAATTTTCGATAAGCGCTACTTCACGTGGCTGACTGATTAACTGAAACTCCGATGAGCATATTCAGGGAAATCTCTCTTTCCGGCGGCGGCAGCTGTGATGATAAACTCGATGTCATGTTCAAAAGACAGAAGTGATGAATGAAACTGTAGCATCGTCAACTGGCTGCTGCATCAGTGAAAAGAAGCCAAGGTGGAAACTGACAAACATAGTGAGAGTTATGGTGTGTTTCTTTAAGACGTTCACTGAGATCACTGTATCCTTTGATGCATTAATTTAAGGTACTGTACCTTTAAAAACTGAGCTTAAAGACTGTTCCTTTAATCTGACAAACATGTTCAGCAAACTAGACCTCCAATTTGTTGAATATGTCTATGTGCTTGTAAATTCATTGCAAAACCACAAAAAATGTCCAAGTTTTTTTGGTCTAGTTCAGGGGTCACCAACTCCAGTCCTCGAGGGCTACCATCCTGCAACTTTTAGATGTGTCTCTGCTCAAACACACCTGGATCAAATAAACTGCTCGTTTCCAGCCTATTGCAGAGAGGAATGAATGCTGGTGAGGGAATTCAGACATTTTGGAGCAGAGGTGAATCTAAAAGTTGCAGGATGGTAGCCCTTGAGGACTGGAGTTGGTGACCCCTGGTCTAGTTTCTAGTGCAAATGACTTGGTACATTTGCACAATAATAATAATAATAAAAAAGAGAGTAAATAGAAGGTAGGAGTGGCCTATGTAAAGATCTGTTTAAAAAGGCAGGTCTTCAGCTGCTGTTTAAACTATATCCAGCATCTAAACAGTAAGGACAGGTCATATTAGTCTTAAGAGGGACATAACCGTAAAAGGCTTTAATAGTTAATGTCAGAAATGTAAAGGAAATTCTAAAATTCACCTTTTTCAGATAAGCTAAGTCGCCATACTATGATTGATTTTCTGTGTTTTCACTCTACAGATACCAAGAAGGACGTAACCAGTCGCATCATTCACTGTCAAGTCATCTGTATAACAGGTGAGTGAAACAATGTATCAATAACACACTGATGAATATCGATGATAACGGAGTGGTGTGTATCTTACAAAAGCTCTATGACGAGGTAACTTCTTCCGTCTTTGTAATCAACAGTTGAAAATCCAATGCCAACATGTGGTTTGAATTCACATTTATGTAGCAGAACTGTAAAATAACTATCTGCCACTTGTTGACTTAGGGGGAACAGAACAGTCAACCATGTCCAGGATAAGGGCATCTCAAAGGGCCATAGACATCCGCAAAGAATTTGGGATGGTAAAGAGCAGCAATTTGAGGCCCAGAGCTGGCATCACAACTCTTCACGCTCGTTCCCCAACCAAAGCGGTAACAGTTATCTAACTGGCCCTGGACAACGCTATGTCGACTGGCACAACAATGTCAGCAACTATCTGGTGAGCATTGACAACTGGGGAAACCTATGTTTTGTATTTACAGTTCTTTCCCTGTTTCTGTTAGCAAGGGCATCCTCGCTTGAACCGCGGCAGCAGAGAGTTGCAGTCCCCGATGGACAGATGGGCGGCGTCGGACCACCACAGAGGCTTCGCAGGCAGAATGGCCGACAACAGGCACGGGCCCTGGAAATGTCCCACCCCTCACCAGCGGAGAGAGCAGCTGCCCCATCACAGTCCACCCCCTCAGCACCATCTATCTTCGAGGAATGGATGTCCAGCTAAAAGGAAAAGGGACTCTGACCCAGATCAAGTAATTAGAACAAACTTGTTGTGTTTTTTTTTGTTGTTGACTAATGTCTCCCATTCGTGAGTTTCTTTATTTATGAGAAACATTACCCCCTGTTGGTGAAATCCAGTATTGTATGACAGGGGAAGTTATGTCTCTTTGTACAGGCGTCTCATCTTGGATCGAGGCATTTATCTCCACCTTCTCATGCCCCATCATTGCCCAGCCACTACCGTTGCAACCAAGATGACAGAGCGGGTCCCTGCCATCGCTCTGAACACAGGACCTCAGCATCTCATCAACAGGTAAACCAGCTCAGTCAAAGAAAACGACAAAAAAAAAACCCAACTAAACCTAGAACTAGTGCCACTGAAATCAATCCTGAAACGCTCCAGGAAACCTCGGAACCGCGTACGGGAGGCCCTGGCGCTGGTGACTCGGAACCTCCCAGCCAGAGTCTCCTCAGCAGACCACCACATTATGGTAACAAAGGGAAGGTCGAAGGGAAAATCTCAGTTTCACCAGCAGACCACACCCGTGTGCCTTACAGCCAGAAAAATCATCACTACCACCATCAGTGGCACACAAACCACCAGAAAGTTCCACAGCACAACAAACCACCACGCCCCCTGGAGGAGAAGGACTTGCAGAGCCATCATCACAAGCAAAGCACAGTAAGAGACAAACATTTAAAATTCACCTTACAGTTCAGAGAACGCAGCACACAATTTGCTCAGCAATTAACGCTGTATCGAAACTTTTACGTTTTAGGAACAGAAGCGGTCTCATTCAAGGTTCAATTCAAGGGATTCAACGCTGTGCAAAAACTCTGCTGCAGAGTTTTCCCCCAGTTCGACCCCTCTCTGCAGCCCTAAAGATGGCCGTTCCACTTCCAGCAGTCCTGGAGCTCCCTCCAGCCCCTCCTCATTCGCCGTGTCCAGTTGCAGGAGAGATTCAGCAGACATTCACCCACGCCTTCCGACTCTCAGTGAACAGCAGAAGTCTCTAGCAGGCCCCGGTCACATCCAGAGACCCGGCCTGACGTCCGCCACATGCCATATGTCTCGCTCTGGCTCAAAGTCCAGGTTTTCAGACCCCAAACACAGGAAAACCTCAGTCTGTTCACGACAATCTCCTGTTGCCAGGCCGAGGACAAGCAAGCCCGAGAAGGGGACGGAGGAGCTCAGAAAAACTGAGATCAAACCGAAGGTTAAGCTCATTAAAAAACAGAAAATGTGTGATTTTGCGAATGGAAATAACGAGGAAAGGAAAAGAAGGAAGAAAAAAGAAGAGAAAAGCCTAGATGAAAGGAATAGGAAGAGAGATAAAGCAATTAAGAAAGACAGAAAGTTGCGCTTGAAATTAAAAAAAATGAAGAAGGAAAAACTTTCTTCCATTAACGCTTTCCCCTGTCCAGGAGAGGCCAAACTGGACGAAACGGAGACGCCATCTTTGTCAGGAGTTAATCAAAGCCAGTCACTCCGAAGACACAAAACCCGGAAAAGAAGTGAACAGGTCAAAAGAACATTAGACAAGCCATTCACTTCCAATCCTAACTCTACTTCAAAGTCCATGCAAATCCCTCAAGGGAGCAGCATTCTCACAGAACTACCAGCAAACGAACATCCCACAGAATCTATGTCCGACTCTGAAAGTCTCCATCAGAGCAGCAATGTCACATCGCATTCAGGAGATGGAGCAAACATCAACTCTGGTAAAGCATTCCTTTCAATCTTCCGTAAAGCCTCGGCATCTTTCAGTACCACGTGCTCGGCTGGGTCAGACCAGGTGGTCCGCGGCAAAGACGAGAAGAAGGTGGGAGTTCTCAATGCGCCAGACCTTCAGCCCGAGGCTGTGCTGGGAAATCTCAGCGACACGGGAGACAACCATGCAAACACTCCTCCTGTGCTCAGTTGGCAGGGCTCCCCCGTTTCAGATTTTGAAGAAGACGAGGAAGAGCTGAAAAAGGGTGTAATCAGCAGACCTGTTCTCCAGCCCAGTCCCACTCAGTGCTTATCTCCTCTCCCTGCAGATAGTGAAAGCAACGGCGAAACGGATACTTGCGCTGGCGAACCGGACTGTTACTCTCTCGACAGCCCAACTGAGTTCTGCGAGCTGCCTTGTGCAATCAAAGAAGATGGTGAGGAAGACAAAGAAGAGCAGGAGAATGCAAGTAGCAAAGCAACGGGCTTGCTCCTGAATGACCTCGATCAACATAAAGCGGGTTTGGATGATGTCTTCAAGAGCCTGGCCACCTTCCTCGAAGGCCAGAGAGCGTCATGTCGTGGGGGTCCTTTTGGTGGGGCCACTTCAAGAGTGGTAAAGCATTCATCATCTCTCACAGTGCCGTCCCAGATTCACTGTGATGAGAATCAGGATCTTTGCCATAGATCATCTCCCGCAGCCTTCTCGGAGCCTAATAGTCAATCGCCTCCTGACTCTACCTCAGACTCGCTTTTGAAATCCCAAAGTCTGCCATTTCGAAAAGATTCAGTCCCTCATCCCAAGGCACAGGGTAATCAGGAAGAATCTGAGAGTTGTTCAGATGACAACGGGGTGGGAAAGAATAAGGAGAACCTTCTGGAGAGATCGGACTCCACACTTCTGGAGGGATCGTTGAGTGCGGAACTGAGAGTGACCACAACTCATACTGCCTCTTTCACCGGTGTCATTACCGTCTCCACCAAGGACGGGAGAGAAAACAGGAAAGAATCCAAGCGGACTGCTACAAAAAGGAAGAGAAAGCATAAAGACGGCAGAAGAGAGGACATCATAAAGATAAAGGTCAACAAAAAAGAAAGGAAGTGCAAAACTAAAGCTAATCCTTCAAAGGATGCGCACAAGAGGGGTATTTCATCCTCCGTGTCCGTCATCTCCAAAAGCTCCACCAGACCTCTTGCAGACAGCATGAAGGGCCAGATTCCTCAGGAAAATCAAACGCCATATGGTAAAGACATCAAGAGAGTCAAACTGGACACTGGGGATGCTGATGTGAAGGTGGAGGTTGGTGTGTTAGGAAAGAAGATGACCCCAGACACCAATGCCTCAAACACAGGAACCTCAGCTGCAAGAATCAAAGCATCAGGTCAGTCAGGTGCCATCACACCAGCAAGCAAACCTCCCTGCTCCAAAGGTCCAGTGGATCCTTTGAAACTGAAAGCACTGTCCATGGGCTTGTCCAAGGAGCTGAAGGTGGTGCTGATTAAAATGGACAGTGCCGGGAGACAAACATTTAACATATCAGAGCTGGAGGAACCCAGGATCCCAATGTCGAAGCTCAGCATCGTAAACACAGCAGCTGAAGTGCTCGGAGCGTGCAGGTGAGTGGTTTCACAAAGACCTAAATACGCTGTTGACAATTTCCCCATCGCTGTCGTTTGTGGATATCTGATGTTTCGCTGTGCTTGCTTTAGGGGAGAAAGAGTGAAGGAGAAATTCAAGGAGTCGTACCTGCTTCCCTCGTTCTGTGTCAAACCCAAAATTGCCATCGACATCCCCATTCCACGGGAAAAGCTCAACCCACCCACTCCAAGCATCTACGTGAGTGCTCAGTAATTATTATCCTTGTGGCATTGTCTTCTTCTGACTCCAGAAACTGAAGGAAAAATGTAGGACCCACAAGCATGCTGTTTGAGTTAAACACAGCCTTGGAATAGCTTTGTGTTTTTTTTGTTTGTTTGTTTGTTTCATGTTTTCTGTCACTCGGTGTTTGATTTTGAGTTGACTCATTCTTTGGTCTGGTTTAGGAATCACACATATTATTTTAGCACTGCACTTTCTAGCTGTGATAAGGTACAAAAGCGTCCCGGTTAGGTCTAAGAAAATAACTCATGATGCACAAAAAACCCCCACACTTTTAATTGTCTCCATGTGTGGGTTCCAGCATTTATAATTGTACTCTTTTGCTTCTGCAGTTGGAGAGCAAGAGGGATGCCTTCTCTCCGGTTCTGCTCCAGTTCTGCACAGATTCCAAAAATGCTGTAACAGTCATCCGGGGCTTGGCCGGCTCCCTCCGCCTTAGTAGGTTTCGACTCGTGCTCTGGTGCATTCCATTCTTTTTGAGTGGTAACTTAAGTACAGATAGATGGGAGATACTGCAGGCTTTAAACTCAGTAGTTTGAAGATTACTTTTGCTTGAATATTTGTGTATCTTTGGTAATTAACCAGTTTTTTCTTTTGTTCCCTACTTGTTTTCTGTAAGATCTTGGTCTGTTCTCCACCAAGTCGCTGGTGGAGGCCAATTCAGACCACGCTGTGGAAGTGAGAACTCAGGTCCAACAGCCTGCTGATGAGAACTGGAACCTAAACGGCTCCGCACAAACCTGGCCCTGTGAAAGCAGTCGATCGCACACCACCATTGCCAAATATGCCCAATACCAGGCCTCCAGTTTCCAAGAGAGCCTGGAGGTAGATATTGTCTTCCGTAGTATTAAGCTTCTATTTCAATACAGTTAGAAAAACATGCTCAGCTACTGTGCTGAGCATGTAGGAGTTTAAAAAGTTACCAGTGAGATTTCTTGATCTTAAAAGCCGGTCCTTGTCTTTCTTAGAGTGTGGGAATACTTGTGACAAGTCTTACTTAGCAAGCATATGCTGTTGCATGTGAAAAACAAGCCAGAAGGACATATACGTATATCCTTCCAAAGATATTGACCCACGCTGACACCAGAGAGCTTAATTTTGGTCTCTTCTGAACCAAAATTTCAATCTTTCGAAGTCTTAAATTTTCACTCAAAAACCCAAAGTGGACATTTACATGTGCCCTCTATAGAAGAGGGGAGCAAGATTTAAATCTTTGTATAGTGTGGCCAGTGGTTTCCTTGCGGACTGGTCCCAGTTGCCTTCGGACCTTTAACAGGCTCCTGCCGTGTAGTTGTGGCCTTGTCCCTTACCGAGGCTGATTGATGGTCATTTAACATTTTTCCATTGCAATTTTTGCCTTCCCACCAAGATTATTGGTGACGATCTTTTAGCCCATTCCAACCTTGCTTACCTCTACAGAAAGACCAGGAATTTTAATAGCTTGTTGGTGTTATTAAATGGTGAACTTTAATGGTTAGAGTGAAGGAAAGTTAACCATAGCCCATAATATACAGAATGAGAAGAAAGTAAGAATGAATGAAATCTGTGTATCACTTAAGCACATAACCAAACTGAGGAAGCCCAAGTTCTGCTGGGTTTTTAGTTGATCAAATAAGTTTTGGACTCTGTGACTGAATGTGAATCAATTGGTTGGTTTTCTGTAATTATTTTTTTTTCCCAGGCTGATTTTCTGTTTCTACACAAAGCTACTATTAGATTCTGTTTGTTTAATTTAACACAGAAATAAGAAATTCTGATCCTGATTTAGTTAGAAACTTTGTTCCTCTGCAAAACAAACATTTTCAATCTATTTGTGAAATCCTGCCCTAATCTCCAAGTTGCTTTTTTGTTGATGTTTTAAAGGAGGAGAAAGAAAGTGAGAATGAGGAGGAAGAAGAAGAAGATAAGACATCAGACACATTAGCGAGCATAAAAGCTGCTCTGACTTTACCCAACAGCAAAGTCAGTCCCACTTTAATGACAAATAAAGCCAACTCCACTTCTTCCAGCAAAACCCAGTTGGCTAATTCCACCAGCACTCCCAGGTAAGCAAACAGTTCTGGTCTGTCTGTGTAAAGAAATCCCTTCTCAGCTGAGTAAACAGCAGTCATCTCAGATTTCCCTTTCCCCCCCCTCCACAGCCCAGAGCAGAAAACGGTGGGAAAGATCATTAAATTCGGGACCAACATTGATCTCTCTGACCCTAAAAGGTGAGGAAGAGTTTTCAAATCCAGCCAGTCTCCTGGTGGATTGGTGCTACATCAGACTATTAACCGTGATTACATATGTATGTCATCTTTAAACCAAGGTGGAAGCCCCAGCTGCAGGAGCTTCTGAAGCTCCCAGCTTTCATGCGAGTGGAATCCGGCAACAACATGCTCAGTCTCGTCGGTCACACCATCCTGGGGATGAACTCCGTGCAGCTGTACATGAAGGTTCCCGGCAGCCGAACTCCCGGTCAGTGTGTGTCAGACCTGAAAGTCACTTCTGATTTTAACAGATGAGTCAAGACATTGACTGACTGGGACTTATAATGCTTGACCAGCTCTAGCCGGTGATTGGAAACTCAAAAACATTGATCAGTGAATCCGATATACTGTATAACTCCACAAGCAAATCGAAAGCAACACTCCTCAGTGTGGAAGTTGTTAATGAGTGAAGAAGACTCAGCTGTTCAGTCTGTATCAACGACACAGATCAATTTATAGAAAGAACAAGCGGCGAAGGAAGCTTCAAGAAGGGGAAATGACTTTAGTTTACAAACGAATAAATATTTTCCCATTTATTTTGAGCAGAAGTTGCACAAAGACATAAATGAGCTGTAACCCGCCTTGTAAAGGAGAAAAACGTGTCATTTCTAGTTGGGTTTCAGTGACGCAAAGAGACAGCTAGACTGTTGTTTCACAAGTCTTTTACTTGTTGTTTACTAAGATGGCTACTTTTTAATTTTCTTTGCAAACTAGACAAAAAAATTGCCTGCTGTATGTTTGTATTTGCAAACTTTAAAGAGAAGTCATAATGTGCTTGAATCAAAACCGCCAGGTCAGGACCTCACAAAGCCATTGATTGGAAATTGGCCTGATAAGTGCTGCGTTTCTAGATTTTTAGATATTATTACTGAGTCAATAAACGGCTTTTACTTTTCGCCAGGGCATCAAGAGAACAACAACTTCTGCTCTGTCAACATCAATATCGGGCCCGGAGATTGTGAGTGGTTTGCAGTACACGAACACTACTGGGACGCCATAAACAAATTCTGCGACAAGTGAGTATAAAATTCAATCAGCAGATGCCGCAACACTACCAGAAGTCTAATTTTCTGTCTTGTTGACTTCTTCCCACAGGCATGGAGTTGACTACCTTACGGGGTCCTGGTGGCCAGTGCTGGAGGATCTCTACAGCTCCAACATCCCTGTGTACCGCTTCATCCAGAGACCCGGAGATCTGGTGTGGATCAACGCTGGGACCGTTCACTGGGTTCAAGCCGTGGGCTGGTGCAACAACATAGCCTGGAACGTGGGACCGCTCAATGGTAATTTATTCATTTTTAAAAAAGGAAGAATTTGCAAAACTGTTAATTTGAACATCTTCTTAACAACTGTTAATAATTTTTTTGTTTTTGCAGCATACCAGTATCAGCTCGCTCTGGAGCGCTTTGAGTGGAACGAGGTGAAGAAAGTCAAGTCGATCGTTCCCATGATCCACGTTTCGTGGAACGTGGCTCGTACCCTCAAGATCACGGACAAGGACACCTACAAGATGATCAAGTAAAACATTTGCCGCTGTCAATCTATCTGGAGGGTGAGTGAGCGTTTGTTCATCGTCCGCTTCTTCTTTCTGCGCAGACACTGCCTCATGCAGTCTATGAAGCACATCCAGATTCTGAGAGACCAGCTGGTGACCGCAGGAAAGAAAATCTTTTACCAGAGCCGCGTGAAGGATGAGCCCGCCTACTACTGCAACGAGTGTGATGTGAGTCCCTGTCGCAGTCGTTTCTTGTAAAGGGGTAGCTCAAGGTTTTTGAAGTGATGTTCTGTTAAAAAAGTAATTTAAGTCTTACAGGTATGGTGTAGAACTTTATTTGCATCTTTGGTTTGTATAAATTAATATCTTTTTTTAAGTCCTGGAGGCTGACTGTCCATAACCAACAGTCTTAAACAATGCTAATCTCAAAAATGTCATTTGATCGACGCAAATGCTTTTTTACGAGCGTTCAAACCATCGTCATGTTTGCATTAGACAACTCAAACTAACTCTGTAACTGCTGATTATTTGCATAGGATAGGTTCCCATCAAGTTATGAGAACTAACAAAGCCCAAAATTTAGAAAATCATGATACATGGAAGCATAATTAATGAAGCACGCATAGGAGAAAAGTGATGTAAAGAAAGCAAGTTATGCAAGGGAACGGCAACAAGCAGTGGCAACGAAATGAAGGATGGCAAGGGTTTAGCTGAATAGTGAAGCTTAAATTCGGGGGAGGCTGATCACTGGAATGCAAAACAGGGGAGGAATTACTAACAGATTGCAGCTGTGGGAGAAAGTAGGCAGAGAGGGGGGGTGAACTGAGGAGTTTGGCTCGGGAGTGACACGAACTTAACATAAAAAACTCGACACAGGCTGTAAGGAAAGGCAAAGGCACTGGGAAAACAATGACCCAGTAAAAAAGACTAACACAAAAAATAAAGGGACTGACTAAAGTCTATAAGGATCATGCCAGAAAGGTTGATCTGAAACCATAGCATGTCCGATGTTTCCGATCATCATATCTGTCTGATAAAAAAGTAAACTATGTAAAAAAAAAAATTATTTGTGAAAACTGTTTTACGAAATTTGACCGTTTTTAGGTGGTGGCCTGGAAGAAAAAATATTTACAGTGTGTTCACTATGCATGTTCGACACATTGTCGGCGTGTTCCTTCCTACTGCAGATTTCCAGGTACACAGTCATTAGTTAGCGTTAGCATAAACTGCAAGGATGTTTTCAAGATTGAAGTTGTTTTAAGGTGGCACTGGTTTGGCCAGATGATGGCTTTACAGAAAACTGAACTACAGTCTCCACTACCAACTAATTAGTCACCTTATGCCAAAGAAAGTAGTCTTAAGCCAGCACAAGTGTGCTTTGGCTTTGAACTAGCAATTAGCTCTAGGAGCAACTAAACAACCAACCAATATTGGTCATTTAGTTGCTCCCAGCAGTAAACCTGCTAGTTTATTATTCACATAAACCACCAGGATATTTCAAAATAGCCTTTTTTATGGTAGAAGTTAGCATTTTTCTTGGTTCTTCTCTGACTAGCTTTTAGCGTTAGCATCTTGGACCGCTAATCTGGATTCATACCTGAGATATTAGCACCTTACTTTAACTATTCCTTTAATATTGTGCACATACATAAAATACACACCTGAGTGCCACTCCCGTCCCTGTGCAGGTGGAGGTGTTTAATTTGCTGTTAGTAACCAGTGAGAACAGCACTAAGAAGACCTACGTGGTGCACTGTGAGGACTGCGCTCGAGCTAAGAGCTCCTCTCTGGCGGGGGTGGTGGTGCTGGAACAGTATCGGATGGACGAGCTGATGAAGATCTACGACAGTTTCATGCTGGTCAGTATAACTTGTGAGAGAAAAAGGAAATAACGGAATTCCTCGTGACACTGATGCAATCTCAGATAAGTAACGGTGTCATGATTTCAATGCATATCTGTGGTGATTTATAAATTTAATGGAGATAGGACCAACTTGGAACAATGTTGTTCTAAACAATTACATATTATCAGAGTTTCTGTCATAACTGCAGCTACGAGTTATGGGTAAAATTCTGACCCGCCTGTAAGCGTCAAATAAAAACACAACTCTCATTTACTCGTCTTCTGTTTTGGCAGCAGCGTTACGCAAAAATCTCCAGTGTGATCTTTCAGATCAGTGTTTTCTTTGGCCAACTAACAATTTCAACGTCCAAATGGAGTCCTGTTCCATGTCATTTTCCTATCCCTTTCCTGTCGTGTCTCAAGATGCATAATGAAGGCATCGAATACCAGCCCGAAACAGTCTCAGCTGACAGCGATGCCATGATTATCAAACCTTCATAAAAGCGCCAGTTCAAGCTAATTGTCCACAGTGGTGGCATACCGACTGTCTGGGGCGAATCTCAAGAGTCGGCACGATGATTTTCATTTTGCCGCTTTGCAGTAAACTCCAGGGAAATTTACTAGCGGTTACGTAAAGATATTGTTGCAACCAGGCACACTGCCAAAAGTGAGAAACAGGATTTTAAAAATCCAAATAAAAATATTCCTTAGAAGCTAAACAAAAAAAAATAAAGAATTTGCATTATACTGTCTATACATCCATTCACTGATTAGTTTCAAATCAGTGAATTGTGTGCAATTTTTAAATCGCACACAATTCTTCTCATCAAAACTTTCCACCACCTCAGACAAGACCGAAGACCTTTCGAATTAAGTCTGGGACAAGAATGACTTGAAGGCAGTTGGGACTGCAGACACCAAGATGGCCACTGGCAACAGCCTGCCCTGTAATAACGTGAAATCTGGCAGAGCCTGCGAGCTCCCTTTGGTTAAAAAGGCACATGTACCTGCCTGCCTTATTATAAAGGAATTAGAAAATACCTGGGAGCGAGGGCTGTGATCAGTGGAGAACAAATTGAGCTTTTTGCCATCAACTTGACCCGCCGCGCTTGTAAGAAGGAATAGATCATTTCAAATGATCTATTCCTGAAGAAGAAAAGAAATTACGTTGATGAAGCGGCAATGTCTTCTTCTATAACAATACTTTGAGTAAATATTAAGGAATGTGCCTCTTACCCAATGGTCACTGGAGGTAGGCATCAACCCTTCAAGGATAAGCGGCTATAGACAGTGGAAGAGCTTACTAACAATCTGCAGGCAGCTGTGGCCACAATAACTACAAACATAAATGGGTCTTCTAGCATCCTAAAATACACTGTCCAAGTAACAGAGGAGTGTGTAAAGAAGAGTCACATCACAGCGCAATTTTAGCTAGTCAGAACTCGGTCGTGGAGAAAAGTCTGTAGAAAAAGTTTAAATTTTACATCACCAAGAAGCAGCCAAGAAAGCTAAAGGACTTACTAAGTTTCTGTAGAGAAAATCTGGTTAAAATTACTTCTGAGATATGAAACAAAGGTTTCTCCATCAAGTCACGTTTTACTTGGAAATCACCGGCTGACTTCATTTGACGACATGCAAATCATTTTTGCAGCTTTAAAGCGACATCCTTTGTCTGAGTCGTTGCTTGACATGGCGTCTCTCTCCATATAAAGTGATTTTGTAATTTCATCGAAATTAACCGACTTACGCAATCTGCAGTGGATCAAACTTCTGTTTTTTTTTTTTTTTTTCTTTTACCACTGGACTCTGCATTATGAACCAGCTGTGAAACATACAAACAAATGTGTACCATTGCAGTTTTGAATACAATTCACGCAGGACAATCTTTTGTCTTGGTTCTTCCGTCTGACCTCTCTCTCGTCTTTCCTCTCTCAGACTCCTCCACCTCCGTCAAAGTGAGGCCTCCTCCGCGTCGCACGTCTCTCAGCCATAACCAAAACTCTAACGGCAGCACAAAAGTTGTCTCCAAGGTGGCCAGCTTCAGCGAACGCTCTCTCAATCAGCCAATCACGTTTACTCAGTATTGTTTACATTACACAATAAGGTATGGATACTCAGCCAATCCATCTCGATGCTCACCGTCTTCCCCATACCAGCTGCAGATTGGACGTGTGTTTTGAAATAGAATGACTAGACTGGTTCTTCTCACAAAAAGCATTTAATATAAGTTAAAAAAAAACAACAAAAAAAAAAAGCAAACAAAAAAAAACAAACAAACAATGTGAGCACTGATACCACTGAAAATCAGGTTATGTATGTTCAACGGACACTGCTGTGATTCAAAAGCGTCTAGTAGCCGGTTCTGTGTAATGATTCAGGTACTTTTATGCAAATTCAGTAGAACTTTTGTACACCAATCTAGTTATTCTATGTGTCCATGAATTTGCTGTGATTCTATTGTACCAGCAGGGGAAGTAGCTGATTGTCATGTTCGGCATGGTCTTGGTTTCTGTTCTTTTTTATTATTATTATTATTATTATTATTATTGTTTTGTTCCGGTATTCAGGTAAACTGATATTTGTAATTCTTGTCTGTAAACTCTTTGAGGTGCTATACCAATCCTATTTATTCTCATTAGATACTTAACAAAGTTTTACCAGCCTAGAAGTACACCACATTGGCCTTGTGAACTGTATTTAGAGGTAATTAGCTTATAAAACACACACAAATTAGGTTTTTACGCAAGTACTAGCTCAAATTAAAAAAATTTTTTCTCAGTTTCTCTAAAATACGGGTTTACTAGAGGACTAATATGGTTTCATTCTTAGTTGGAAATCGACTGTGTTGAGGAGGGAAAAAGAAAAAATGTAACTTTTTATTGTGTCCGCTTTTTAACAAGTCAAGCAGAGATGACGGTTAAACGTGATTTGTACAAAACATGCAGAGAAAACCGACGTACAGTTGTCATTTTTACTTTTGGAATGGGGAATTTAAGAGTCCCGGTTTTATACCTCTTTTGTTGAAATCTTATTGTTTGTAGGTAACAGAGAAAATAAAGAATTGTAAATTGTGAATGAACATATGGGAGACACAGTGGTGTGCATAGACAGAGACAGAGAGCGGAGAGGCGGGATGGTTACTGAACACTGACGTTAGCGTCAGCGAAATGCAACATAAAATAGCATGTGCAAAGATATAAATAATCATAGTCTTCTAATGCAAAAACCAGTGATGCCAAACAGATGAACAGATCCTGCATCTCCATCCTAGTGCAATTCAGCTCCACACACTGCCAAAGGCTAGAACTGCACCGATGCAATTATTTAATTAACGATAATTCATTGCTCTCTTTTGATCAAAAATGTCTGACTTCAGAATTACTGCCACGCCATCAGTATCGGTTCGTAGATGCAGATTTTTCTCCTCAGGCGTCAGATAAATGAGATGCAGACGATGCCAAGTTAGACCTGGTGGTTAACAAATTCAGGATTTTGATCAAAGGAAGATTCTCCGCACTAAATTGCATCTGTTGTTGGGAAACGTTAATCTTTTTCTAACTTTGACAAACTAAAGTGAATAGTAAAAACAATGTCTCGTTTCTCTTACAAAGAAATGTGACAGGATTGGTAATCTCTAGATTAAGATTTGTTTTTATGCTTAATAAGTTCCAACTCAATATTGCAGATTCTCCGATCGGTTTGTCTTGGCAGTGGCAGACTTTTTTACCCAACTTGCGTTTCCACTGAGCGGCTTCAATGCAAATCTCCAACATGGGTCAGCTAGCCAAAAGATACTACAGTGTTCTGAAAACATGTTCGCTAAACCTTGTCTGGCTTCACCATCTGTTCCTCAAGATGTGACATAACACATTCACAATCTACCTTCAACAGGGGAGGTTTCCCCTGTTGGACACTCTCGACGGTATTTTTGTGTCGCAGTGTGTTGACGTGCTAAGCTAACGTTAGCATACTTACTCCGTGTTAAACGGGCCGTGCCCAGGACGTCCCTGTCAAAACTATATCAAAAATAGTGCAGCTCATTATGACTTCAAGATACAACACTACTTGTTTTATGACAATAAAATGTAAATGCAACATCAGCAATCCTTCATAGATATTTAAGCAAAACAGTTTCCACAGGAAGCTCAATTTGCTGGTGCTATCTGTTTGTACGTGCTCTCGAATGGTCAGTATTTTTTGCAAAGACCTAAGCGAAGGTTGATCGATTTGCTCACGGAACTGGAACTATATCACATTGAAATGGAGGTGTGGTATCACTGGCGTTAAAAACGATTATAATGACTTGCCCACGAATGCCAAGCTTCAGGGCTCAGCTCTGGTCTCATCGGTCTGTGCACACCATTTTCTGTACATACTGTATCCGCTTCAGGTTTATTAGAACATGTGTAATTTTGTTCTCAATCAACAGAAAAAAAAAAAGAAAAAAAATCGGCTTTTGTTGCTGTCATTTGTTTCAGTTTTCCTTCGTTGTCATTGGTATATTCTAAATACACGCTGAAAGTATCCCGTTTCCTTCTAGTTTAAATTACTGCAATGGGAAAATTCGTCCCAACTTTTATACCTCTTTTTTGTTGTCAGTTATTCTGTTTGTTTTTCTCTCTCTCTCTTTTTTTCTTTTTCTTTTTTGGATAATGGAGAAAATGATAAATTGTAAATGGTGACATTATTTATACTGTAAATGGTGGTTTGCTTATATATTTATTGCATATCAAAGGATACTTCACTTGATAAGGGGCTACAAGGTATTTTAAAAGTGTAGTATGGTCATAGTGTGTGGATAGGGGATGTGCAATCAGGGGGGCAGTTTAATATTCATGGTGCTAGACCCCTACTTGCCTCGGTGCCCCCTCATCAAGCAGCATATATTGATGTATGGACATAAGATTCAGCTCAATCCAACCATCTGGTGCTTAGAACCATTTCAACACAGTTTACTAGAAATGGAATGATGTCTTTGTACTGTAACTAAGAGAACAATACAAGATTTTTTTTTTCTTTTGTACCTTTCTTCCATTGTATGAAATGCATAATCTCGTGTGGCATTAGTGGTTTTATGATAAGCATTAGCTGTAGTTGTTAACTCTTGACACTTTTGCAGAGACTCTTAGGGATGTGACTTTTTATTGGCGTCGAGGTTCCTGGTGTCTTGTCCTCATTAGTACTATTTGGAGGATGTAACGATGCTCTTCTTTACCCCCCGCCCCCAACCTCCTTCTACTTTCACTTGTTTGATTTATGCTGCACTCACTGTTTCCAAAAGAAGTCACTTAGAAGAAAACCTGAGCCAGACCTGTCTTAATTCCTCTGTGATTTTTCTGTGACATACTGTATTGTTGTTCAAGAAATTAAAATGTTTTGATAAACCATGCAGCAGCGACTCTATGCTTTTTGTTGCCGGTTACGTTCTTCCGCCAGGTCACTTCAACTTTGATGCTTTCATTGCTTTTTTTTTTTTTTTTTTTTTTAAGTGTTGATCATCACTTTTTTGTGGCATAAATATTTTTTCTAATTTACGCCACACAGGCAGAGGTCGACGGTTCTCAGAAACCAAATTGATATTCAAACCAACATATTCTTTCAAGTCTTAAACAAACCTCTTTGTAACTCAAGACAAATGATTCTCAAATTTGGGTCATATTGTGGTTTTAGAAAAAACTTGAAATTGTACAATTTAAGGAACATGTTGTACCTCTGCGTACCTTAGACTTTATTTTCCTCTTTAGCTAAATCTGCATCTACATTGGCGACCAAAACCACGGTCACAACTATGATGTGGCACCAGGTGGAGATAATGTCAGCAACATCAAAAATTCAGAAGAACGTCTTGAGCACTTGCATCTAGATTGGTGGTATTGGATGATGCCTTAAATTATTGCATTGCCTTCAAAAGAAAATAACAGACATTGATTTATCCCACATTTTCAGGTTCAAATTTCTTATGTCGCTCTGCACTGAATGCGTCCCGACATGACAATTTTGTCCCTCAGCTGTAGTCAGGTCTTTATTTCCATATCCAAACCAGGCAAAGTGAAGGAGCAGTCAGAACATCTTAGAGTAATCCATTAATCCCAATAATTACATGATATGTAATGAAGAGTATGGCAGCATTTTATTAGTACGAAGGGTCCCATAAAGTTAATTAAAGCATGGACGTTTAGCGGAGCACAAATCAAAATAAAACATGTTCTTAACTTCACATTTCTGTGTTCAAATTTCATCTCATAAGCAAATAATCCTAAACTATAAAATGCTAACCTACAAATTTTCACACCCTCTTTCCAATGTTGTAGTTTTTAGAAATTATCTCCAGACTCTGAGGTAGAATATTATCTAGAACTTGTTCTGAGAAGGAAAACTAATAAAGACATTTTTTAAAAAAACCTAATGAATAGTTTTTATCATTTATTCATTCATGTGCTTACAGTGATTATCTGCTACTGTAATCAAACCAGCTCATATTGTCACTGTTCAAAGATTTAGAATTCATGGAAAATGGGAAACACCAGCTCTATCTTGTTTATCTTTAGATATTAAGTCTTATTTGTTATTATTATATTCTAGATTAACATTTGAGCCGAATTGTCGCAAACAAATCTTTTTATGCGTCTGTGTTGTGCTTCTGTTCCGTTGTGTTCATCCAATGACCACTAGATGGCTCCACCGGAGCAGCCAGTAACTATCACAGTTCTAGAATTTTCCACTATTTCACAGTTCGAGATTATCCGTTTGGTTCAGAAATATTTTCCAAGTAAAACTGAGAATGTCATGAACAAATATAATCACTGACTCAAAAGGTTTCCTCATGCGCCGCCTTGAAGTTGCCAGTCAGCATAGGGCAGTACAAATAGCAACTGTTCCAGCAATCACCCATAAACTTTACTGCTCCACAGAGAATTAAGTGGGGAGTCACTTCCTCCTGTCTCACAATTCCACATATGAGGACGTGACTTTACCAAACCTGCAGACGCATCAGCATTGCAAAGTGGACATAACGTGAGGACAAAGCTGCGGATATCCCGACTCCAAGGACAGGAAGACTCCTCTTCCTCCACCAGCTCACTCAGAGACTGACATCCTCACACAAACAACACACAACTGTGGCATTGTTGACAGCCAGTACACAGTCGACTGCTCCCACATCCCGACCCTGGAGCCTTAGTGTCATGGTCCCTTTTGATCATTGCTCTCTGTACCATGAAGCACCTATTCTTATTCTCTCCAGGGTCTTTACATAACTCTCCATGTGGTAAGTAAATAAACTCAGATCTCTAAATTAAGATGAAAAAAAAAAAAAACTTACCACTTTTACGCTTTGAACTGAGCCCATCTGATTTCTTATCGGTCCCATGACGCCTTTCTTCCCTCCTTCAGCCCCTCCGAAATTAGCCAGAGTACTCCCCCCCCCATCCTCATTTCCTTATATTTGCTGAAAGCTGAGGTCTGTTTTTCATCACAGGGGTCAGGGGCCAAATCTCTGCCATGCCTGCCTGCGAAACACATCTGAAGCCAGTCTGGCTTAAAGCCGCTGCCCTCTTCTGTTTTGTCGCAGAGCGGGATGTAGTTGTAGATCCTTTGATCAGTGCATCGCTGCAATCAGAAATGTGCATTTCTTAATGCCTTGGCATGAAAGAGCAAAGTGAAAACCCTGCACAGTTGTTGCACTTCCACAGCAGCCTTATCAGTATCTGACAAGAGGAAAATGAGAAAGTGCTCAGGGAGAGTGTAAATGGTTATGTATTGGACGGCCTACTCTGGACTTCTCTAATCTATCCAAATAAACACTGTTACTCCCCAAACCCCCCCTCCGGTTCCAGGGGTTATCACAGACCCCGGCAGCCCCCCCAAGCCCCCACCCCCCACTGCCAACCCACCCCACCTGGGCTCCTACTGCTGCCATTAATACAGCCCCAGCCTGGTCTCACACTGCATTTGCGCCGAAGGCAACACAGGATACAGGCTTCCCGACTCGTCTCGTATCTTAAACTGGAGGCAGAGTGAGGAAGCAGCATGTCAGGGAAGGAAGCGCTGAAGCTGCTGGGAAAGCACACTTTCCTCCAACTATTCAGAGCTTGTTTCTGAGTCACTCCGTGGCAGGTCTGAGGCAGAATATAGACATTTTCTAGAACAACTGGTCAACATATGTGCAAGAAGAAAAAACAAGGAGTCAGGGATTAGAAACCCAACCTTCGTTTGTTGAACGCCCTGGAGATCTGAAGAGAGGAGGTGTAGATCAGGAGGAAATTCTCGAGACCTCTCTACGTCTGAGCTTCTCGAACGGTGAGTACAGAGGGGATGGGATACTTTCTGCATTCTGAGTTAGTTGTGGAGATGAACGACGGCATCAAAAGGCAAGCGGGAAAACTTCTCAGGAGGGTGAAATGTGGACGTTCAAGACGAACACCAGGATCTGAAGCTTTTTAGGTTTGTGGATCGTCAGATTTTATGTCAATACAAAGACGAAAACCCAAGTGTTCAATGACTGATTTAACTCTAAACCAAATGGAGAAAGCAGAGTTAGGCAGCTGATTAAACACAAGCTTAAAATTAATTATTAAGCATAGTAACAATGGTTAAAAATTGTTTCACTCTTATTTATTTTTTTCTGAGACATAAAATGTGTGCAAACAGTATCTGAACAGAGAAATACTAAAACATAAAGTTTGAATGTAACTCTGGTGATTGGCGGTTTGCTCCGTTATTGTTGCTTATGGCTCATTGTTCTTGGGTTGATGGTCATCCTGAAGTTTTTCGGTGGGTGGAGTCATCGAAGCCCATTTCCTCCACATGAAGCGTCATCCATTTATCTGTGTTGACGTTCCGCACGTTTCATCACGCTATTTAAGAAGCAATTACTTAATGGCTCAGACCCTTCATCAGAGCTTTGTGTGTGTGTGCGTGTGTGCGTGTGTGTGTGTGTGTGTGTGTGTGTGTGTGTGTGTGTGTGTGTGTGTAGGTGTGTGTGTGTGTGTGTGTGTGTGTGTGTGTGTGTGTGCAGAAAATCAGCCTGAGAAGACTTCTTTTTTTTTTTTTTATCAAAAGAAATTGGACACAATTATCTACTGAGAGGGCTGCACAGTGGCGCAGTTGGTAGAGCTGTTGCCTTCGATTCCCGGCCTAGGGTCTTTCTGCATGGAGTTTGCATGTTCTCCCTGTGCATGCGTGGGTTTTCTCCGGGTACTCCGGTTTCCTCCCACAGTCCAAAAACATGACTGTCAGGTTAATTGGTCTGTCTAAATTGTCCTAGGTGTGAGTGTGTGTGTGCATGGTTGTGTGTCCTGTGTGTCTCTGTGTTACCCTGCGACAGACTGGCGACCTGTCTAGGGTGACCCCGCCTCTCGCCCAGAACGTCAGCTGGAGATGGGCACCAGCAACCCTCCCGACCCCACTGAGGGATAAGGGTGTCAAGAAAATGGATAGATATCTACTGAGACTTAATCGGGAAACACAAGAGGAAACCCTGCAGCCCCTAAAATTTTCACTTAAACAGCAACAGCTTCAGTGTCTTTCATTGGGAATTTTAAGTGATAGACAAACACATGCTGGAACTCAATTATGTCAGAAGAAAAAGAATACGGTGGAGGAATGTATTAGGGATACATAGGGACTCCCTGAATGGCTAAAATCAACAAAGACTTGAGAGCCCCTCTATAATGGCTTTTAACTGCCTATGTTAATAGTTCAAACAGCAGATATACCTTAATATGCATTAATGTGCACACTGGAAACTACTTTGGTACTAGACAGAAAGTAAAATAATAAAAAGCAATCCCTGGATTGGCTGCTTTGCTAAGCACCTGTAAGTAGATTTACACTGAGTTGTTTCAGTTTACCAAGCGGCATTTTCTTTGTGGAGAGTGAAAAAAAAATTAGAATTAGCCAAATTTTCTGCCAATATTTGGAGTTACGTTATATAGAAACATCTGCAAATAGATGAATCTGCAAAAGAAAAACAAAAAAAGGTAGAGTCAATCCACATTTCTTACAATAACAATCTGAAAGGTGTGGTGTGCATTTCCAGTCCCTTACTCTAATTCCTCCAACTAACATGCAGTGCAACCAATTTCTTTCAGAAGTGGCCTGTGTGTCTATTAATCTCAATATTAGCTCTTCTATGTGTCTCACAATTTTTCATTCTTTAGAGTCCAACTGTTGATGATTTATACATCTAAAAGTCTGCAGTTTCAGACCCTCTGATCTGGAAGAGGGCACTTTGGTACAAAATTATATTTTTTGGGGGAGAGAAACTAACACTGCACATCACCATGAACACATCATCCCTGCTACTGAACATGGTACTTGCAGCATCATGCAGTAGCCTTTTATTCAAATTTTCTTGCAATTATTTGAAAAAAATCAGAAGAGATCAAAGGGTGTAGATACTTTTTTTTTTTTTTACCAGGGACTCACTTTTTTTTTTTTTTTTTTTTTTTAAAAAGGCTGATTTCCAACAGCGAAACAACCTGTATCATTTTTTTTTTTTTTTTACATTTCCGGGCTGATGACACCGTTTTGCCGCAGGACACACAGCAGAGACGATGAGCCTGTCACGGAACGGGACGCTGGAAAAGACGACGTCTGAGGCCCGGCCCTCCTCCAGAGCCGGGTCGGCGCTCGTGGTGCCGCCCCCTTATGAGGCCCCGGGCGGCCCCCTGGAGCTGAGGGGCTCTCTGGACTGCTGGGCCTGCTCTGTGCTGGTGACGGCGCAGAACCTCATCATCGCGCTCATCAACGGTGGACTGGCCAGCATCATCTTCGGCGTCATCCTGACCCCGGCTCTGGTCATGATCACGTTCGGATTCCTCTGCCACTCCACAGTAAGGACTTGAACTTAAATCATGCAGTGACTTGTTTTGACAGAAAAGAAGAAGGTGTGTGTTTTTTTGTTTTCCCAGGGATTTGATATTGTTTTCTCGGATCTCGCTGGAACTTTCTGGAGCTGAACTTTTAACGTCTTGCAGCTGTGACATGCAGCTCGAGCTTCTTCGCTCAGTGCGTTGAGGAGTGTCAAATTACACTAAAAGCAAAGCAGAAATTCCAGCCGATTCCAGCCGTTTGCATTGACCGAGTGGGAGATTTTTCATCTACGTTTTCTTTTTCTTATATCTTCATCTGCTCCTCATCTCTCCAGGTGCAGCCCCATGGAACGTCCTTGTACTGCTCAGACGACCTGCTGGACGACACCAGCTGCGTGGCTCTTCTGGTGGTGGGCTTCCTGCTGCTGACCCCTCTGCTGGTGTTGGCGCTCGCCGCCTACTGCCGCCTGGCTCGGCACCTGCAGCTCGGCATGTGCTTCATACCCTACAGCCGTGCCGTCTACAAGAACCTGCCCACCTCGCGCCAACGAGGGCCTGACGCAGGGGGCTGCTGTGGCCAAAAGGAAGGAAAGGAAAGGGATGGAAAGGGCAGCGTTTGGGTTTAGGAGTAGAAGATGGATGGGCAGAGTAGCTGTGAGCAAAATAACCCCCCCAAATATCTCATCCTTTGTATTGATTCTTTTTTCGTTTTGTTTTTGCTTTTATATTGTATTTGTGTTGTCATTGTCGCATAAGCATACCGTTTATGGAAAGTGTTTTATACCTGTTTTACAATAAAATGAGCATTTATCTGCAGAGCTTTGAGGTTTGTACAGAAGTGTGAGCAGATTGAATGAGAAGGCGTAGAGTTGACTAAATTTCAACCATTTTGGTGAAATTAGTGCCGGGCAATAAAACGATTTCATCAATTAATTTAAATTTTGGTTTATGAAGATTACATTTTTGGAAAGTCTGGATTTTATTTTTTTACACCTGATGGGTTTCCATTGCTCAAAGTGACGTCATCACGCCCAAGATGTATCATCTTTTTTTTTTTTGACAAGCACAACCTGTTGAATTCTGGTCAATTTTACGACTGGATATTAGGGAAAAGCTACAATTTTGAAAATATTTTCTGTCATTTATAATTTCTTCTTTAGAAGTAGGGGGAAAAAAATTGGAAATTGGATCTGTTGCGTTAAATGGACTGAACTTAAATAAGTCTTTTCCAACCATTTTGGCCACTTAAAGCGCTTTACACTACAGTCACATTCACCCATTCACATTCACAAATGCACACACGTTTATGCATCGACGTGTGATTCGAGGAGGCTGAAATCGAACCGAATCAAACCTTTCAATCACAAGACGACTACTCTGCCTAAAGAGTCTCATTATGAAGAAATCTGAGGCTTTCTTTTTGGGTTTTATCGAGCAGCATAAGTCAAATCAAATTTTGGAAGCACAATACATATTCAGATTTCAGCAACATAATCAGTCATAAGAAAATGTCATATTTTGTCAAGATACAACCCCAACATTTTAATGTAACAGCAATACTGGCACAAAGCTGAATTTGTCAATATATTTCTGGTTTGCAGTAAAATATATATATAAAAAAGTCATAACCTTTCTGCTAATACCGCATAACTTTTTATAGAAGCAGTGTGACGAGATGGGAAAATAATCCGGGGTTCAACCCATATACTCAACTGCTCATCACAAAAATGCATTTTTTCTACATATGTGAAGGATTTTTGCCAGGAATTATTGTTACGCCACAGAAAATTGACCAAGCAAACATTTGATCACTTTTGTTGCGATGTTAACATCTGGTGGTGTTAAAGAAAGTTTAGTCCTGGGTTATTTAGGTCTTCATAGAATGTTTTTTGTTTTTTCTTAAGAATTTGCACCACATTATTACTATTTTTGATCTAACTGTACACTTCTTTACATCATCATTAGCCAAGGCTGATTACAGACTATCATTAATAGGTTGCATTAGCAATTATGACATGTGACATAAATACAAACTATTTTAAAGCAATACTGATTTTTTTCCCCTCCCTGTTTCACGTTGAGTATGATTAAATATTTTTTAGTATTACTAAAACAATTACATTACACTGGATGTCCACAAGGTGGAGACAAAGTAAACACTTTAGCAAACACATTATGGACGACCACTCAGAAGTGTTAAACGTGATTTAAAACCTTTATTTATAAATATATGCATATGCATTACAAATAACAGGTTCAGTGGGTGTTTTTACAAAATAATATATATATATTTTAAGGTTGTATATAAAATAAAGTTCAACTGTTTTGTTATATTGTGTCTTTATAGTTCACTCTGAACTGTCGGGACGTTTTTGGTCTTAACATGGCTGGTTGTTGATATTCATCAGTAGTTTGTGGTGTGCAACTTTGTATGGAGCAGTGAATGCACCAGGCACCAAGATGCCACGTCCCTCTTCATCCACCTGACCCATGATGATGTAGTTGGCGCCTAAACAGAACAGGTGAGACAAAATATCCAGGTTCACGTTTTCTCGTCACTTCCAGACAAAAACGCAGAGGAAAGTTCATGTAAATGAATTCAAGCGGTTTTCGTACCTCGGCGAACCAAAGGACACCTCTTGCACTGTGACACCAGCTTCACCGACATGGTCTCTCCAGCCTGCGTGATGGTCAGTCTCCCTGATTTGTAGGCCTTAATGAGGGAGACGTTCATGGTAACGCTGGCTCGGGACCCGGGGGCCAAAGAGGTGACGGTTCCAGTTATCACTGAGAAACAACACAGTGTTCAATTAAAACACATCATCTTGGAAAAAAATGGAGCTTTTAATTCAAGTAAATTTATGCAATCATGAATATATGTTTACCAGGAGTGCAAATAACTTATGACACCAGCAGGAGACATACCAAATTCACTAGAGCAGAAACTGGTCTTGATGGTTCCAGCTCTCTTGCAGACTCTGGGACACGGTGGCTTCTGAGGACCTAGAAATTCAAAGAAATACACATGAAAAAAAATGAATTGAATAGTATTGGGAGCCTTCTGAAATGTGTGCACACATCTTCACCCACCTGGCTTGTTCCGATTTGGCACTCGCCTTGTGGGTGAGACACGGGGAGGTGGCACGTATTTGGGGGCAGCGGTAGTGGTGGGGATGGGGGCCTGTGTAGTGATGGCTGGTCGCTCAGGTCGGGCAGGTCTGACTGGACGCCCCGAGGGGGCAGAGCCGACACGAGGCCTTGACTTGTCGATCGGGGGCTCAGAACCTTGGGGGATGCTGGTATAGTAGGCGAAGAATCCATCGGATGTCACGCTGAGGTCAGACACAAACTGGACCAGCAGCTCGTTGCCACTGGTGATGATGGGTCTGAACAGGAGACGGAGCAAAGATTTAGAATAACGGAGCGACGTTTTGCTGCATCGAAGTCCAGGCGTTGAAGTACGGCGCCTTACTGAGGTGTCTGATCGCCGCAGTATTTTCCAATCAGGCGAGAATTATCTCTCTCTCCGCCGTTAAAAAAGGCCACATAGTCAAACCGGCAGTAGGTGTCAGCCTCCAGAACGAATTTGTCAAACTTCACCTGGATCACCTGGTAACCAGAAACAAACGTAAACATGGAGGTGATTTGTGTATCTGTGCGTTTTAATGCAAAACTTACTTACAAGTAATTTTTTAGCAAGATAAGTTACTTATAAGTGGTAGGGTTAGGGGTTAGGGGTTAGGGTTGGATCAAGATCCTTTAATCTTGATCTAAAAACATACCAGTTCCATTGGCAGACCTTTTCATTTCTAACCTGGGTCATGTTATACTAGAAACTAGAAAAAAAAATGGGTAAGATTTTGTTTTTGCACTGTTAATGATGCAGAAATACTCCGAATATACATATATGGTGGCCAAATGAGATTTTTAGGTTGCAGTTGGAGAAAAACTGGCTAATATCACAAGTTGAACAACATTTTCTTCTCCATTACCATGTGTAGCTGCCCCCAGCCTCTCTCATATGTATGCTCGCTCAAACAGTAATTACATGCGGTGAATGAGTGCGCCACTAACTCTGTCGGGCTCCACAGTGATGAGCCAGGAGCAGGTGGTTCCTGGTGGGTACTTCCTGTCTGGCCAGTTGGGTGTCTTGATCTCTCCCTGGGATTTTGTCATCTTCCCCCCACAGGACTGCTCCCCTGAGACGATGAGTTGAAGGTTAGGCCTGGAACCAGGCTGACTGCGTGTCACGTGCTAATTGAAATCATGATCATTAAAGATACGGGTCTATTATGGAACTGGGTTAAAACACAACTTTTCTGGAGGAATTTTGGAGTTTCTTCCAAACTAGCTTACTTCATGTGACTAAGTTATGCAGTCAGCTGTTGATGCATCTCCTTCCATCATCATGCTAAATCTTTAGCAGAAGGTGTTTAGTAAAATTCAGAAGTCTTTCAGTTTTCTCAAAAGATACTCTTTGTTTTTGCTTGGCGTGTCTCTGCTAAGTTCCTGAAAATTGTGTTTTCATCTAGACTTTCAGTTTCTGCAATAACCTAACACTACCCCTAATTTTTATTTTATTTTTTTAAATAAAACCTGAGAGTGGAAAAAAAAGAATCCTCAATCCTTCCAAAAAATGCAACTACAAACCATTGACGTAAGGTTTTGTTCCACTGAAATGAGCCAAAAACCCTCTGGCCTGGGTTCCTTCGTCAGTCACCATCTCCAGCATCATGGTGTTTGTGGTCGATACCTGAGTGCCGGGCCGGAAAGTTCCACAGAACCGACCTAGTTTTTGCACCAAGTTGGAGTGGCCGTTGTAGATATCCAGATAGTCGTAGCGACACTGGGAGTCAGCCTCCAGGTCAAAAATGCGGAAGGAGAGCGTGACCACGTTTCCCTCTGGGACCTGGAAACCAGATGAACCGTTTGTGAATGAGAGGAGCTGGTTGTGAGAGAGCCAGTGTTCGGAGAGTGACTCACAGTGATGCGCCAGGTGCATTTGCTGTTGGGTTTGTAGAAGCTGGGGAAGTCCTCGCTGCCAACAAAGCCTGACTCAGCAACCAGGTCTCCTCCGCAGTAGAACACAGGCCTGCAATAAGGGAGTCAGTGAGACTTTTTTTTTTAATGTATGCTTCTTATCCCTCCCCCAATAAAATCTGAATGGGGTTGATTAGACAAAAAAGCATCTAAGTTTAAGACAAGATAAGTTCTGTTAACACTTGTTTAGTTACAGTCCTACATCTAGTTTCTGTTTTTGAAATTCTTTTAGAAGCAGGTCAGCATCTTCTATCATCGAGGAATTGCTGATTCTGTAACTTATGATATTTGGGGGGAATTTTTCCATCAATGATGTAGAACAAAACGATTTGGCTTGCATGGGAAATAACAGCCCCACAACACTTAAACACATACTCATACTAACGTTTATTTTATTGGAGTCTCAAAAACAATTTTAGGAGTTTATCCAAAATATGTTATCTAAAAAGAATCCTTTGTTCTCGCTTGAATCGCCAAAGTTGGATATAATATTTTCAATCCAAGAGGATTGCTTATCTTTTGTCTCGGATTGTTGGACGTCTCTATTTAAAAAGCTAGCTGTGTGTGGGAAATGGGGCAGAGAGGAATGACACCGAGCAAACTAAACAAGTCTGGACTTGAATTTGGACTCACTGCAGCAGCAGGGCTTTCATCCTCTGTGGGAGTGTTACTCACAAAGCTCCACTGAAAAACCTTGCATAGACATTGGTTAAATTAAGCACTCTGTGCATTATAGTGTAGGAAATTAAAAAAAAATCACAAAAATGTTAATAAACTCTTGCTTATGATTTATTTCTGCAATAAATCTTTTATTAGATGCCTACATGCTCTGAACCGCAAGGACTGGTCTCTGGAGCAGTAGATAAAGGTCAGCAGATCAGCCAAGTCCAGATGTATCCTGTTCTGAAGGGATTTTAGGTATGCACTCGTACTGTTCAGAGTCCACCCCACATGGCTAACAGGGAGAACCGACGTCGATTCCATGAGTCGGTGATGGTGTTCAGAAATGTTAGGCAGCCTAAGCAAGGCCAGGGAGTTGCTGGACTCAAAAAGGATCTGTCAGACCTTTTATGACATTACAACCATAAACTTTATTTGTCCCCTTCTGCACTGTTAAGGGATTTTATGGAGTTGAGCAACAATTGAGTAAAGATTTTTCATTATGCATTAAATTTTTGTCCATTCTTTGCAAACTAGCTCCAGCTTCTTCAGATTGGATAGACAAGTCTCGACTGCGGCCATTCTAACATGAGCTCTGCTTAAGCTTTGAAACTTTGGCTGTATGTTTAGGGGCTCTGTCCTGCCGAGAGATGACCCTCCTTCAACAGTTTCAAGTCTTTTTCAGCGTCATGTAGGTTTTCTTCCAGGATTGCTCTGTTTTAAGCATCATTCATCTCACCCTCAGCTCTGACTGGTTTCTCTGTTTCTGCTGAAAATGACCCCCCATATTGTTTTACGTCCTACATCTGCATTTTCACGACTTTATCCTTGTCCCGACTGCTGTGTTCTTTAGTATTTATGATGTTTTTTTGTTGGCCAGATTTCACTGAGAACCTCTGAGACTTGATTCAGTGATTTGATCTTCAGTTAATGCGTATGGACTCCTTAATACACTTTCTTGCAACTCTTAATCAGAAGCTCATCAGAATGATGCCATGGAAAATATGTGTTGCAATCAACGCTAGACAGCTGGGATGGTCTGGCGACACAGAAAAAGCAGCCACTACATCTTGAGAAGCAGCAGGGTTTAGAGAGAGCACATAAAGAAGTAACTGACGTCTGTTTTAAAACTGACGATCCAGTTTTACAGCCGACTGACAATTCACAACATCGAGAGCTGATCTTGTTAATTAGCTACATTCCACACGGACAGCGCTCCAAGGAGGTCAAGAGAATGTCTCTGCCTAGATGATGACATGCCGCATAGCAGCATGTTTTTGCTCAGTTCTGGCTCAAACTTCGGACCCCCAGTGAAGCACTCTGGCTGCTGAGTATTTTCCAAAGCAAGTGCCAAGTTTATTTGATTTGACCCCCTCCGACAAAGGCATGAGAATTAGCATCCGAGCTAGTCCGAACTCTACTTACCTCCCAATGTGCCTCGAAATCCATCAATGAAACCCCCCAAAAATACTTGAAAAAGCAAATCTGATCACTTATTTGAACTTGTCTCTCATATGATTCCTCAAATGAACACACAACCGTTCAAATAATTACACATGACTTGCAAATCTTTCCAGTGCCTTTCCAACCAGACGCCAAACCTTACCTGGTGTAATTGGTCTCCTGAGCCTTTGTCCATCCCAAACTAAGAGACAGGAGCAAGAGGAGCCCCCAGATGCAGTCCACACGCATCATGATACCACAGAAAGCAGAGCAGACTGTTGCAGCAACGAAAGAGGGGAACAGGATACTGGAGGTGAGGAAAGAGGGGAGGAGGTAGTAGGAAGCTGTTTGGTCGGAGTAGGCGGAGAGAATGAGGACTCAGAAAAAGGTGGGTGGGAGAATGAATGAAGATATAAGCAAAGATTCTGAAAGGAAACTTAATAGTAGAGGGGGGGATGATGTTAGCAGCTTGAGGAGGAGGAGGTTTTAATGGGAGCCAGATGTTCCTCTCAGAAAAACCCTGGGCTCTGTGTCTGGAGTGGACATCTAAGAAAAGGCTCTCTCTTCCCTGCAGATAATGTCTAGTTCTACTACTGCTTTTAACGAAGGTTTACAACCAACTTGAAGAGCAGTGTAGCCGCTCACTTAAGAAGGGTGGCACGTCATTGGAAGGGTGGAAAAAGCAGAGATGGAGCCAGAGCCTGAGCGTGGTTTCTTAACAAGAAGGGCCGTAAATCTTTGCATTCCACAGCAGACCAGAGGTGGGATCTTTCATCTATGAACCAGGGTGCTACTTATCCATAAAATCAATCGCTGCAACCATTGGCAAAACACAACTCCCATACAAAATCCAAAGAAATGGCCTAAATGAGCAGCTAGCTGCGTTTCCTGAACTCCGTGGGGTCCTTTGGCTCCACAATCCACCAAGACAAAAAAAATAACACTGAAGAGGGGTGGGATATTCTTTCTTTTTCTGTTTGGGAATGGGCCAAACCTCTGACCTAAATTACTGAGGCCAGTACAAGGGATATTATTTTTAAGGATAGTTAATAAAAGTCCCTTTGACAGACTGGATCAAACACCGCAACGGACCAGATGGGATAAAATGGAAGCACAAAGCAGCTTCAAATCAAGCAAATTCTTTGCAAATTACTGCCAACTGGAAAATCTTGAAGTCTTTCGCAGCTTTTTCTTTTTGCTGAAAATTAGAATTTCCTTATCCAGCTCAGCTGTGTTTGTGTTGACCCCAAAGTCTTGATAGGCATCAACAGGAGCAGGAATGCAGGAGTGTGCTCAACTGCTGCTATGATGTGGGGGAGCAGTGATGGCAGCCAATACTGTGGGTTTCCCACACAAACTCCAAATGAACCCTTCAAACGGGACTAGCATTCCTTCAGGAGAATCCAAAGGGAATGGATGTGGGAGTGCAATACCAGTGGGGGAGCAGATGATTGTGGTGAGGGCATGGGCAAGGGAGGAGAGGCAGGAGGGGGCTGGTTATCGGACAAATGGAAAACAAGCCTAAAGCGATCTGACAGAAAGACAGATTAACAAGGAGACGAGCTGCTTCTGACTGAACCCTGCGGTGAGGTCATGTTCATGTCTCTGTGAAGTAACAAGCAACTGTTTTTACTCGACACGTTTTCAAGTCAATGAAGCTTCCCTGTCGTAACCCATCCTTGTTAGCAAAAATAAACGAATAAAGGAAAATGGTTGAGTGGAACTTGTGGTATATGAGCGTTAAAAAAAATCTCATGGGGTTCTGCGCAACCATCAGAGACACCGACAGACTCTGATGGTTTCACAGAGGTCATTTTATTACAGTTGTTTTCGCTTCTGCTTTCTCCAGATGTGGCTTGTCGTACATCTACTGTCTACAGTTCTAGAAAGAGAAATTGTCCAATTATGGTTTGTGGCAGAGCAGGACAAGTCTCACCAGTGAGAGCAAATAGAAGCATTGTTTGAATTCAATTAAAGGCTGAGCTTTAAATTAGGCTTTGTGTTCTTTTCCCAGAGTCGAAGGATGGTATAGCCTACAACTTAACAACTTCAATCATTAGATGCATATTTGAATTTATTGAGTATTTTTACTGATCTTATTAATACAGGTTCAGCTTTATGCATACACATTCGGTAATATTTTGGTAAGCAAGTTTCTGAGAAACCACACACTTCATGCCGCTATTAATCAAGTCCTGGCATAATAAAGATTTACTTGCTCCAAATTCAACATGATTGGTTTTGGAACAAACAAAGCGAGTTAACATGAAAACTTTCTGGTTGTGACGTCAACCCACTTGAAAATGTGTAAAAATACAAGTAGAATACATTTCCAGAAATTTACAGGGACCTTATCGAGAGCTACAAAATCTGTAAGGTTTACACAACTTCTTAAGATACCTTAAATCTTTAAAGTACCCTAATGTCTTTGGTGTTCCTCCACACTGTCCGCCTCAACAACAGGTTGAAATGTAAAGCATGTTTATCCACATTAAACCCACCTACGGCCACATTATGTCAGCGGATCCACAATCCATGTCATGCTTAGTAGACAGGGTGACACCTGGTGGTGAAGATTTAAAACTGCATCTCACGAAGCGGTTACCTGCTTGCGTTCACGTCGGTCCGTTTGTATTAACAGGAACGTACAGCAATACACTAGTAGTCTCATTTGTTTTGTTAAGGAGCTCTTCACCTATGTAACGCTCTCCATTCGTCTTGTGCTTGAGTGTGGTTTAAATCTGGTCTGCTCTGACCCGAAGAAGTCACAGCAGCTCAGCTTAAGAAAGAAAATAACAAACGAAAATAAAACTATGCTTGATAGGACGTATTCTGTATTTGAAGTGCCTATTAGCATCTCTAGAGTCTCTTCGAACATATTTTTCATCGAATGAATCGGGTATAAAATGTAGAGACGAGACGCGGAAGTCTGAATGTCAGCGGCCTACGTCACGTGGGTTTCAAAATAAAAGCCTCACACTGCACTATTTAACAGAACTGTACATTGTACTACATACTGCATACCGTTGGTGTGTACTGCTGTAGACAGCGACTCATGTTGTTTGCTGTTCATTATAAATCACGAACAAATAAAGTTTATCTGCCATTGAGCAAATACACAGTTTGGCATTAACTAGACGACATTATTTAAACACTTCCAGGCTTTTCATTTAGCCAGTTATTTCAAATTTTTACTTCTCTCGAGGCCCAAACCTGGTGCGGATTTACTGACCTACACACTGAAGCTAAATGAGTGACGTGACTCTCTTGTGGAATAAAAAAGAGACGAGCTAGTGAGAGTTGGTAAGAAAAATAAGTGTTCAATAATCATAACAACTGTATGTTTTCCTCATATGCCGTTCTGATGGCTCCAATCAAGGTATATCTAAATGATCTCTTTGTGCCATTTTACTCAGCCAGTTTTTAAGTGCACGACTTCCAAAACTATGTCAGGCTGTTTTTTTTGTGTTTTTTTTTAGCTAATGGATGTGTTTCCCCTCAACATCTTTTCCAATGACATCCATTGTGAAAGAAACTGTCTCATTTGACCTGTTCTATGTCAGTGTGTTAAAAAAAATTAATTATAGGAAATATGACAGTAGATTTTTTTTGTTTGTTTGTTATCATTTGCTTATCTGGTCCTAAGTCTTGTGTGTGTGTGTGTGTGTTGTGTGATGATAACACACTGTACACAAGGACTCTGGACGAATGCAGAAACGTGCAGTTTATGGCTCCAGGTCTCCATGTATTTGTTTTGGCACACTTAACACATAATAGGGATCAATTAGAGAAAAGGTCCATCTCTGTATTGGTAGTAAATTTATGCTTATTCACACAGGTCCCAGAATGGCAGTCCAAATGACATTATCCCCTTGCTGCACACCCACAAAAGCACATGAAACCATGAAACACACACAAAAGTACAATTTGTCATAGATACTGTTTTTTTTTTCAATATACATATATTTCATGATGTTCATCAATATAATAAGACATTGATAGATTTACACTACAATTATTTCATGTACTTTTCCCCCCACTAATTCTCCTCTCCTTTTGCGTTGAATCGACCTTGTTTAAACTCTAATCCTAAACCAAAGGACGGCACGATAAATCTAAATAAAAGCGCAAAGAGTGAAGTAAAGAAAGGAAATCACACCAAGCACATTGCCCGTGATCCTCCGGTCCTGTCCCTCCTGTAAGGCCAGACGACCAAGGGCAATGTGTGCTTTCATCCCTGTGGTCCTGCCTCTAACGGAGGTAAAAAGAAAGAATCCATCCCTTAAAAATGAACTGATTTAAACAGAAAAAATCATATATCCCGTCGATACAAACAGCGACCTGATGTAAACTGTAGAATCCTTCACACAAAAATACTTCTTCTTCTCTCATTTACTTGCCATTTTCCTTAGCTTGACCCATCAGTGCTGACAAACAAACAATTCAGTGACATCTGGAGTTGTTACTTAACAGACGCAAAACAATCAAAAAAAAAAAAGGACATTTGGTTCAGAAATAAAAAACATTTCATATACCTAAAGCCATCCAGGAAACATTCAGTGACTCAATAAGGTTCCCTCCTGTTGCTGCGTTCAGCTCGTTCTGGGATTCAGTTTTTTCTTTTTCTTTCAAAACCGTTCCTATGGCTTTCCGACAACATTCACCGAACTCTCCGCAAACGACCTGAACGCAGCGTTGAGATCACTGAACTTTCCCGGTGGCCGGCGAAAGATTGTGTTCTCCACTCCCGCCGAAACCAAGGAATTACACACACACACACACGCACACACGCACACACGCACACACACACAAACAAAAAAAGGAGAAAAAAGTGCCACGGTGTTAAAAGCATTTGCACACATTGGTTTTCATATAGACAATAAAGCAATAAAAACAAACAAAAGAAAAGAGAGAGAGAGAGAGAGAGAGAGAGAGAGAGAGAGAGAGAGAGAGAGAGAGAGAGAGAGAGCACTCATTTCATTTTCACCATTGTGACCAAACCGGTTGAGCACTCACTGGACAACAGTTGGATTTATGGAGAACACACAAATCCTACCCCAATCGGTCGTGTTATTTCACCTCGGAGCCCACTGTGTGTTTATGTCCTGTACAAATGGCTAAAAGGACAACATTGTAACCCTTAAATCACTTAATATTGCCAAAGGAATCCAATTTTACAGTTTGCTAGTTTTTTTTGTCCTCTTATGTATTTTGGTAAATTGCAAACAACTGAAACCTGAGGATATAGGACCCCTTACCCCCCAAAATACCCCCCCCCCCCAATATTACAACACTAAACAATGCAGGTTTTTCTTCTTTTGTTTTTTTTGGGAAAACTTTTCTCAGTTTTCTGTTATCTATAGTTAGTTTACACATTTTCAAACCTGGCAGCACTACGCAGACAGAAAAGAAAAAAAAGAAAGAAGACTTGTGCTATAATTAGTTACAAGATTGTGTGTCTACTAACTTTGTACAGATTAAAAGAAGCTCCTCGGACCTGGATCCACACGGCAGAGGGCGGGGTCGGGTGGGAGTTTCTGTTCGACATTTAAGTTGCATATTATGTCAGGGTGGCACACTCACAAAGCCAAACTTGACTCCATAGATAGTGTATGATAAGCTAATACGTCCCTAAGACAGTAGGAATTTAAATCTGAGCCAGACGGCCTGTTTGTGGTGAGTATTGGCAGCGGTAGCTCGGTAATTTGGTCTTTGGTTATTTAACTTTTGAAGGAGCATCGAGAAGTGGGACTTTCTTCTGCTGAGGCTCACAGATCTGCAGCCTCGTGTTGCTCGTGTACTTCAGAGGCGAAGGAAAACTGACATGTCCTCACTCTGAGAGTTAAGCGGCCTAAATCCGTCGGGATAAACGGAAGGAGGGATGGAGGTGGGAGGGGTTGGGGGGATATTCCAAAGGCGGAGCTATTCTAATACATACATGCACACACACACACACGCGCACACACCAAATACACAGTAGGAGATAGAGAAGGTGGCAGGTTTCTCCGTGTAGCTGGCTGGAGAGTAAAAGAGGCAGAGTCACAAAGGCTGTCTTTGGAATAAGCTCCGAATGCAGAACAGACAAAAAAATTTTTACAGATTTAACCCACAACTGTTATATTTTGATTTCACTCCAAACCACATGGAAATTCTTGGAAGCGACATTCTGCTGTGGCTAGATGTTTGGGTGTTTTTTTTTAATCCCTCCCACAAATAGTTAGCTTCAGGAAGTTCTGATGCATCGCCTCTGAGGAACATGTGCAACTCTTTGTCTCGAAGAGTGCCTTGTATTTACCCTGCTCTTTTACTCACCAAGTAGCCACAACCATGCAAACAAGAATAATAATAAGAATAAAAAAAGGTGGTTTGAAAGTACTTCAAGACCAAACCAGTGAGTGCACAAATGAAAGAAATGACCGCAATAAGGAAAATAACTGTTTTCCTTTAATGCTTGGCAGTGTGTAACGCGGAGCTGAACTACAAAAACACACCAGACAGAAGGAAAGAGGAGCTTCGTTCTTGACGCTTCGCATCCTCTTTGCTTCTTCTGCTTCACACAAAAATATACTATGATTAAAAAATAGAGTCTATTATATTTTTAAAAAAAGAAAAAGAAAGGCATTAACTAGAAGAAGAAGAAACACGAAGACAGAACCACGGCGCTAGCAAAACACTCGTCTTAGGAATGCTACGATTGTTTTATTTAAATATTTTTTTTGAGTTACTGCTTCTTTTCTTCTTAGGCGTTACTCGCTTCATTTGTCTGGCGATCCAGCTAATTTGACTTTTTTTTTAAAAAATGTGCTCTTAATGTGGAGAGGTTCTGCTGCATTGGCGGCCCGTTTAAACAGCCGGACGGCACTGTCAAAACCACAGACGCTTGTGCAGGTTTTGAAAGGATTCAAAATCTGCACAAACCATTGCAGCAGAAGCATTTTATCCCCCCCAATGCTTTAATTTCCAACCCAAAATCACCCATGTTATCATAAGTGTAATGTTAAGGTAAAATTGTAGAAAAAAAATTTATTAGGACAATCCAGTTTATGCAACAAAAAAAAGTAACTTTACACCTAGTCACTATTCCTCCTATTGTTATTACTGACACAAGGTTCGTCGTTTGTATTTTTTTAAGGTACTCACACTTAAATGTGCTACAGTAAGAGCATCTGCACTAGACTGCAATGAAGGAATGTTTTCGAAATAAGACACTACGTAATCTTTAAATAATAATAATAAACAAAACAAAGACACCTACAGACATTGGTCCGACCGTACTATGGCAGTTTAAAGTTGTCCGAGGGAAGCATGCTGCTGAGAAACAAGACGGCGCCAAAAGACACGTCAGACGGTCGCTGTTTAAGAATTCCTCTCAGAAAAAAGGAAGGAGAATTGGACAGGGTCGGAGGTGATGAACGCTAAGGATTCGTTGCACAAGTCATGCATTATTTCACTAACATCAGTGAGTGAGCATTAGCTGTAGCAAAAAAAGAAAAAAAAAGAGAAGCAAAAACATTTTTTTTTTTTTAGCGACGAAGGAAATAAGTGTCGGTAAGATGACGAATTTCAGTCTGCCTTCAAGAGAAACACGGGTAGATTTTTTTTTTTTTAAGGAGGCTTATTGGACAACAAAACAATCAGAGGGGGATGTAGAGGACATGCAAGATGCACACTTTCATTAATAGGCAGTAGTCAACGCTAAAGCATACATCAAATTAATACAAAAAATAAAAAGTACAAAATGCACACACACACACGCACGCGCACGCACACACACTTACAAAACAGTATATCAGATATATATTAGAATAAAACTCTACAAAGAACTCTATATATCAGCTATGTAACAATTATCGCCAATTGTTGTACCGGTTTCTGTTGTTGCATCGTCACGGAGGGTTTGGGGGGGCAAAGGTAGGGCGGAGGGGGTTTGGTTCCCAGAATGGCAGGGTTAGAAAAGCCAAGAGTACTCAGAAAGAAGACAGGCTCACACACTCACAGAACAAATATCGACAGGGATCCAGAGGTGAGGCTGTGGAAGTAAGGAGCGGGGGGCTGAGGAGAGCCACGGGGGGCCTGAAGGGTTTAGGGGTGTTATTTTGAGGATAGCTGGGGGGCGGAGATATACGTACATACAATAAATTAATTCATCTGTGGTTAATTTTGTCATCAATTAGAGGTTGTTTTTCTTTTTTCTTCTGTAGTAAGGAAGCTTGGATCAGACTGGGGTAGGAGCGACTCTTCTTAGGTGCTGAAGTACACTGTGGAAAGACGGAGCGGAACAAAGTGTTACAAGATTTTAAAAAGGCTCTACAGGCGCACAGAAGGAAAGAAAAGGCTTCTTACCAATAATGACAATGAGGACAATCACACATATCACACCCAGGATAATCATCATCTGCAGTCAGCAAATTTTGGGGGAGAGAAACACATGTTAGAAAAGCAGAACAGTTTTCAACACGCCATAATCTAATCTTGTTAATATTACTTAACGTCAATGCTGCGTTCTAACTGAGCGAGCGCATCGCCGTTTCCTCACCTTGGCATTCTTCCACCAGTATTTATTCTTCAGTTTTGCAGCGCTAGTCTCAAACTGAGAGGCTCCAGCCTGCAGGGCATCGGCCCGGTCGTCCAGCTCTGACAGCTTCTGATCACGCTCCAGAACCTTGTCCACGTTTACGCGCATGATATCCACCACCTGAGGAAAGAGACGCGGCAAAAGCTTTACTCAGAGATCCAGGCTGGACGACCGGATGAGACACATGTCGCCAAAACTGATCCGCAGGTGGGTGCAGGTGGTAATTAAAAAGTGTACTAAAGTAAGAGACCAAGAAATCATTCAAGTAAGAATAAAAATGTATTTGGTAAAAACGCGACTGTAGATTGTAGTAGAGCAAAACATCAATCATTAAACATGTAAAAATTACATCATCAAATGAACAAAAATACTAAATTTTGTGGATGTTTTAAAGACCAAAATAAAATAAAAATCTGCCAAATTAAACAGTTTTGCAAATCAATATACAATTTTAACAAAAAGTGTCTGTGTCTAGTAACTTTCTGGTTAGAGAATCCAGAAATTTGACTCGAGTAAGAGTAGTGACACTTCATTATTAAGTTACTCAGGTGAAAGTAAAAAATAGAGCATAGTAAAAATACTCCTAAAAGTATTTTTATTTTCCCCCAAAAGGTTCCTTAAGTGAATGTGTGTGTGTGTTGTTTTTGTTTTCACTTACCTCATCCACCTGTGCCTGCGTCTGCTGCAGACGGCGGTTGCTGGTGAGATTGGGAGGTTGCTGACTTCCTCCCTCTGGCGCAGGGGCTCCAGCTGGGGCAGACCTGATGGTTGAAAAACACAAACCGTCGAGAAATAAACCAAGTACATCTTTTAAGTTCAGATTCAACTTACGGTGATTTGTTACAGCTGGAGTTCAAATACTAGGTATTTATGATCTGTAGAAAAATACTAAAAGGAGAACAAACCTAATTTTTGAGTGCTTAATTCATTTAATTAAAAGTTACTATAAGTTATTGGTAGTTCCATCCATTGCGGAAGATCCGACGTGATCGGGATCTGAGAGCACATTTGTGGGCTTTTGCAAAAGCGAAGCTCGTTTGGCCAGTTCTGCTGAATGTCCACAGATGATGGCTGCAGCGACTGACAGAAAGTTAAAGCGAAAGTGTCATTTTACCACCAAAAAGTGAGAGAGTCAAGGGAAATGCCTCCCATGGTAACATGTAACAGCTACTTGGCACCCTGTTCTGTACAGCAAAGTGATTGGGAAGGCAGATACATTATTTATTTATTTATTTTTTTTAATCATCCACTTCTGTGCTTATTTAGGCGCCATATGTTACGCTCTTTCATTGTGCGTTTGGTACAATGATGAAGAATGGAAGACTATGGAGATCAGTGATGTAAAACAGAATAAAGTAAAGTAAACCATAAACTGACACTTCACAGGGAGCGATTAGACAATTTTCTGTCAATCGGCACTGAAAGGTAATTAACAGGTCAAACAAGGAAAATGTTCCTTTTCTTTCCCTTTCATTGAATTTGTGCAACTGAAAATGTTTTTCAGTCTGCCTATTCTTTCATGCAGTCTGTTTTGATCTTACTAAAAGGCTGACAAATGTGCTTTGACATACAAACTGGGATAGTCTAGTCCTTTATATCAAGGAATGTGGAGCATGTTTTTGCCTTTCACTGTAAATAAATGAGTTTAAAATATTGACATTTGACCTAAAATCAAATCAAAACTTGGCCTTTGCCCAGTAAGGTCATATTGGTGCACTTTTGCTCATGGGCTTTGTTTTTATTCATTTGCACAGGTTGGAGTTTTAAAGAGTTGACTTTGTATAACTCTGTCTAAAGGTCAACCCTTTATGTTCATACATTACTAATCCGTTAACAACAAACAAATCCTTTAGAACAGTTGGCCTATTGGTGCTTGAGGTCAATGCCGTCCCAAGCAGTCAGAGACACAGCACTCTAAGGTACGTTATTTTTAGAACTGTCCCATTGGAACTGAAATTTGTCCAAATCAGCAAATACACTTACTGCTTAAAAATGATGTTTTAACATGTGTCGTCGCTGTGTGTGTGTGTGTGTGTGTGCCTCCAATGAGCACCATGACAAAGGCACAATGTGTGTAGAGGTTCACGCTGTCATCACCTCCCAAATAACGCCAGGAAGACTTGCCAGTGCAGCGGCGAGGTTTCTCGTCAGCTTCCGCATCCTGTGAAAAACTGCCAGCTGTACTTCAATCCAGCCGTGTGGATTTACTGCCACTCTACTGTTCTGTCTGAACATGCTGAGCGCAGGGGAGTCTTCTTGTATTTCTAAAACTGAAGCTTAGTCAGAATATAGATGCAGCTTGATAAGCAAATGATTGTTGTGTTTGTTATAACATGGGTCTGAAAACAAATAAACAAACAAAAAAAACAGGATGCCGAAGGAAATGTGATCTGGCAAAGGGAGGTGAAATGACAAACGGGAAAGGTGAGGGCTCGCATGACTCTACAGGCTACTGCTGATGTGAGATTTGCTGTGAAAGCTAAATATATTCAACCCTGTTTTGAGACAGTGCTTATTAATATAGTTTTTCCCTGTGGCTTATAAAGCGGGCTGCTGAAACACTGATGGATCCTTAAAGTAGGTAGATAGACAGGAGATAGATAGATAGATAGATAGATAGATAGATAGATAGATAGATAGATAGATAGATAGATAGATAGATAGATAGATAGATAGGTAGGTAGGTAGGTAGGTAGGTAGGTAGGTAGGTAGGTAGGTAGGTAGGTAGGTAGGTAGGTAGGTAGGTAGGTAGGTAGGTAGGTAGGTAGGTAGGTAGGTAGGTAGGTAGGTAGGTAGGTAGGTAGGTATCTTTTTTGAAAAGTTTTTCCTTTGTTTGAATATTGTATACTGTTTTATCATTTAGTTTGATTACGTAAATATTCTATTCCCTTTTTTTAAAATATATTTTTGATTCGTTATTTTTTTCATTTACTTCTTTAGATTTATTGCTTAACTTATTTCAATAGGAAAACATGTATACATTTATAGTCTAAGCTCAAGTTTTACCGAAGTTGTTTGTGGCTATATGCTTTATAAATAATTTATTAAATAAAATGCTGTGACTGGAAATGCATGCCGTTTGATTTTCAGTACTGGACAGTGACATTTCAGCACTGGACAGCGCCTCAGCATCCCACATCAGCAGCCGTCTGATCTAAGCCTCTTTTGTCTCTTTCTGTTTGATGTTACATGACTTTGCTCATACATTAAGGTCCACCATTACGTCCTATGGAGCTACAATAAGGCCATGTGTTACTATTACAACTGTTAAATCTTATAACACTAACGACGTTGGGGTTAGTTCTTATGGGTGGATTCTCAGTGTCTTTATGTAGACGTTTTCTATTCTGGTCACAAATGTAGAAAAACTTATACAGCGTGATGGGTGATATGTTGCTGGCACGAGGCAATTTAAACGTCATATAAAGACTGGCAGACTGAACTACAATGCTGTCTTTTCTTTAGCTCCACCTTTTAAAAACAAAATCCATCGAAATGATACACCAGATAACAAAATGCATCAATAAATATATTTAGTTTGTATTCTTTAACAGAGATATCACGACCAAGAAGAAATGTGGACAGATATGTAGCTGTCCGCCCTCGCATGACAATCGACGACATACAGTAGGAGGCTAGGCTATCCCCACCCCCCGCTGTAGGTTACAAATATCACGGGAACTAGGCCTACACCAAATTCAAGCCTATTTCTACCAAAAATAATAACATATTGGAATATTCGGCAATTACTCAATTACTGTCGACGCTTTGAACCCTCAAAAGACTGACGCGGCTGAAACAGTCAGGGTTTGTTGAGCTTTGTGTCCTTGCTGTTTCTGGAATTAGCTTAATTCGTCACCTGCTGTTCGGTAACACCAAAACGAAGCCGTGAGTGTGTTCACAAAAAAAATGTCCATGTTAGACAACACGTTGTTATATACTTTTAATTGACTCGGTGTGTGGTTTCATAGACTGGTGTCCTTTTCTTTTCATTTCAAACCAGTCCAAACTGGAAAATATATGTATATATATATACGTGCGTGCGTACAGGCGCGAGCGAGAATTCACCGGAGGACCAACTGAAAGTGAGGAAAAAAAAACAAAAAAAAACAGCCGGCCTCGTTCGTTTAAAAAGAGAACATTATACAGCTAATAATGTCCCTAATGGAGATAAACCCGATGCCTCCATCTGCTCCAAGGTTAGGCCGATTCGTTAGCGTCTGTGTTCACGTTCGGCTCACGTTATCATACAGAGACGGCTCCTAAAATTAAATTCATCCAACAATCTTCGACTATCAATATCGTGACAGTTGAGAGAAGCTACGTGATACAGCGGAGAAGACGCCGCACATCCCCAAAATAGCTTATCAATTTCAGTCGTCAGTGCGGAATTGTATCAACTCGGGGTTTTATTTTCAAATTAGCATTACAAGGGTGTTGTACTTACATTTTCCTGGTTGTATTAGCTCGACAGCTGCGCTGAAATCCGGACTGGAGATGTTAGCGCGCACTAAGTGGCTGGCAGATGGATGTGGATTGCCTTCTGCGCTCCTCTCGACCCTCTGGCAGCCTTTGGTTGGTTATTGTGGCGTTTCCCTGCCTATATATCCTAGGAGGAGCACTGAATTGTGTCCCCACACTACAAAAGGGTTCTCTTTCTGTTTTCCTTCTTGTTTGTGACGATGAGGCACCTGCAGGCTGTCAGTAGAGCCCGGGTCTGTGTGGTAATGAAGGTGTAATAAACAGCCGCCTGGATTAGGTGCACAAAGATGGCTCGGTGACGTCAGCAGCGGCGAGTTTCATGTTGAAATGGGTGGCTTACACTTCAGACACACCGCTTTACCTCCCCGCAGAGGGCTGTTTTTATCCTCGGATACAGTAACTGGATGTCTCCTTGGACGCTCTTCAAAGACCATACATGTTCTGTGCTGAACGGAGTTTTTTAAGCTCCTTAAATAGAGCTAATGTTGATTTCAAGACTGTATGTCAACAAAATGGCGTTCTTGGAAAGGGGGTGTGGCGAGGCTCACACTGGGTGCCTGTTATCATTCATAGTAAACATGAATGTTGGACATGCTGGGGCATAAGACTACCTTAGACTAAATTGTCTAGTATGTCCCTTATAGTTAGGTAGCTTATATTTACTTTACATTTAACACTTTATTTTGGATATGTTTAATTCATGTAATGACAGATGTTTCAAGTTTGGTTCCTTCCTCCTCCTTCGGTGTTTTCATACAATTGCAAAATATGAATTGATGAATATTAAGTGAAAATATATAATGTCTATTAATTTTAATAGCACTTTCCTCAAATAGTTTGTTTTTTCAGAGTTGGACTACAATGAAAATTACACAAATATACACTGTTGTACTCTTTTTTTAATAGGTGCTCAGTGCATTGGCTTCAGAAATAACTGAAGAGATTATCGGAGGAAAATTATGAGACAGAATTTGAACTTTGATAGTTACGTAAAACTAAAAAAAAAAAAAAATCATTTTGTTGCCTGCAACAAAGCTATGGCATAATTTTGTCCACATTTACTATTTGTCTTATCAGAAACAGTACGGTTCTTCCAAATTGTTTGGCTTTAAGCCTGATTCAAAAACATCAGCTTTGCTTAATTTTCTACAATCCAGTTAAAAATTTGTGAGCTGCTGCTCACGGTAGTAGCATCTATAGCAACTCACAACGAGGTAGTTATGAGTTTCTTGTATTTTATTATTCAAAGTGTTTTTGGTTGAGGTAGTTCAGGTTTTGAATCTCTCTCCAGATTTCTAGCCATTTTCATAGATTTAATGGAGACCAGCAAAAGCAAATGAGGTGGGTTGGCTGTGCTTACCAGCAACTGATGGATTCATTAAGGACATAATACTGTGGAGTGTCACCTCTACTGGCTGAAAATTGAGTTGTTAGAATGTCATGACAGTCATGAGACAGTCACAGCAACCGTCTTCAGTCATAGACCTCTTCAGATTTGTTGCAACACTGACTGCTACTGGAAGACCTTTCCGCCCAAAAATCACCATTCAAAATGGTGCTTTGAAGACACTTGGATGATATGAGTTTCGTCATATTACACAGAGACTGATATAAAAACTCTGAATACCAGAATGCACTGTATTAAGCCACCTTCAGTTTCTAGGAGTAATGTCACAGCGTGATCATGTGACATGGTCAAGAAAACTTTGAAATAGAAGAAGTTCTTCTCTCTTTGCCTGCCTTCAAGGACTCCATCAGGGAGGAAACACACAGGACATCCTTCTTTGATGGCAAGAAAAGGTTCTACATCTTCAAAAAAAAAAAAACAATACAAATCCCTGGATTCAAAGTTGATCAGTTTCCTGTTTACTAGCTTACTAGCTGGCAACTGCATGCTTCTGGAAGAAGGATGGTCTTATTATTTTGTCATCCAGCACCTTCTGGATCAAAATGTTGGTTCTTTGCACCAAGACGTTTGATCAAATATCCAGCCAGGATAAAGAATTAAAAAAGGAAGAAAAAAATGTTACAGGAATTTGAATGTGTGTCTTCAGTTTTCTAAAAAAAACACCAGTTCCCTATAGCCATAAATATCTTACCCACTAATCAGTGCTAACTGTACCAGAAATGTCAAGTTGCTCAAAATAAAATATGGTTTCATTTTCACTTAGATGTTTATTCACTATTCATTTGGCTCATTATGCTGCCATTTCAAACTCAAAACCGACATTCCCTGTCATGGATAGTGTATGACCACACACTGAACAGCTTTACTTCCTGAGAGGAAGGACAATGTTGACAACTAAAAACTATTTGATTATTTGTAACGTTAAGCCATCTTTTAGGTACGCGTCGTACCTGCAGTTTTAAGTTTCACCACATGGTGGTGGCAGAGAACAGCTTTGCGACAGTAAGTGCAACTCGAAAAGAGAGCGAACGTTGCCTTAGTAACTATCTGTCACAATGTCACGGTCATTTGGCACAGCACGCCAACATGCGATGCTCTCCCAACTTTAACCCAGAAGATTAGCAAACGGAATGCAGCAGGAACAGAAGACGTGTCTGTCTCTTTGGCTACAGACAAAATGTAAATTAATGAGACATTTTTTGTAAATGTCCCATCAATTTACAAAAATGGAACATAAATAAAGGCACATTTATTTTTTAAACAACCTAAAATGTATTTCCTTCACTTTTTATATATCAGCAAATTTGATAAATTGATCAATGGATTTATTTTTTTGTTTATGTTGAAATGTTGCATGTTTGGGCATTTATTCCCGCTGGTTTTGGATGTCGTGCTGCTGGAAGGATTTTTGCTCTTACTTTTGGACATTTATGATACACAAGTGTGGCAATAACTTGTGTGCTTTTGAGATTCTTTTGCATCTCTAAAGCAGAAGTATTACCTGAACTACAACTCCAAATTCCGGAGAAGTGGGCAAGGATCATATCCTCAACATCTCTCTGCTCCGCTTTGATTTTTAACCATAAAGCCAGAAAGTAACAGTCTTCAGTCAGAAGCCTCTTGAGATTTTTCTTTTTTTTTCTTTTTGCCCCGGAGATCCTTCCTGTCTATATCACCATCCACAATGACTCTTTGAAGACACTTGGATATTAAATGTTACAGCATTTAATTCCCATTTGGGATAAAGCAAGCATTGTTGAATGTTTTTACTTTAGAATAGAATGTGACGACTTCCCAATGCATTTGCATATAATGTCAGTAGAAGTTATTCTGAGGAATTTTAACTTTAAATGATTTTTTGAAACGTACCACTATTATTCAACACGATGGACGGAGACGTAAATCAAAGTGTGCATGTTCTTTTCTTCACTTCAGTTTATCTAAATTTATTTATAGCAGGTTTTTAGAGAGAGAGAAAAAAAAGAATTATGAAAAACAACATTGCAACAGAGCTAGGAGTTATTTTCTTTTTTTATTTTGCTGAAAAGTGCCTTTACAGTCCCCCATAAGGAATACAGTTTGGAGAAAATCCAGTGTAAAACCCTGCGAGGTCGTCAGTGGTCGACTAGAAGGTTTTGTGCTGAGGGTATTGTATGGAGTTACACAGACAGAACAAGCAGAGTCTGAGAACTTTCATTTCATGGCTCGATCTAATGGGATCAGAAAAGAGGATCATTCGAGGCGATGTGTCACGCGACAATTTCTTTTTATTTTAAAGCGTTTATATCTTTCACAGTTGAGGTCCTGTTTTGCATTTGATAATCTGTCAGCAATCACAAGAGGTGTGCAGCACCTGAAGCCGAACATATTTAAAACACCCTTTCGAGTCATCCTTTCTACGTATTGCTTTATTGTGCAAACAACAGTGCAAAGGAATCAAACGCACCGCTAACTCAGAGGTTTGGTGGAAGGAGTGATGTATTGCGCCCACGTTTGGGAACGCGGCTCTGAATCAAACGGGCGCCGGACGGCCCTTTCTCAGTAGACCCACGATATAGGCACCCACTGTGGGGTGGAGGTGGCCTGCTCCATGGCCTCCTCCACGCCTTTCACGCTCTCGTCTACGTCGTTGTTGACGAGAACCACGTCAAAGTAGTGTCCGTATGTGCTCAAAATGGCGTCCGACTCTTTCTGGATCATCTGAAGGTTTTCAGTCTGCAAAAAAAATAAATAAATAAATAAATATATATTTTTTTAATTATTATTACTTTGTTTAGCTTTTCAAGCATATCTACCATGATTTACGAAAGTATTCAGAACTTCTTGTACTTTTAAAAATAATGTGGTAAATCCAGATAAATTAGCATAGTAGTTTTAGATAGATTAAAAAAATTATAGTATTTGGCCAGGATTCTCCTAAAAAAGAGATTTTTGATCTCAATGGGATTTTCCTGATGAAATAAATATAAAATAAAGTAAAAAAAATTATATATATATATAAAAAAAAATAAAAAATTCTAAATCACAGCTACCCTACACTCTGATACCCCAAAACAAACTACATCAAAAACATGAACTTCACAACTGTGAACAGGTTTATAGTGGTCTACCAAATAAAAATTCCAGTAAAGCATTGACTTTTGTAGTTGTAATGATACAAAAGGTGAAAAAAAGCACATAAAAAATAACTTAATTATTTTTAGAGGCACTGTTTTGTATTATTATTGCTTTTTTGTTTTTTTTCATGTAGCACCTGTGCAGCTGTGTTGGTAGGAGCGATGAACACCACCAGTGGAGCAAAATCCGCAGTCCGAACAAGTTTCAGGGTCTGGAAGAGGAAAGACCATTCAATAAACTGGTAGTTTGAAACAATATTATTAGTTTCATTACATAAAAAAATAATCATCTATTGTAGCAGAAATCAAAACACGGTCTCTCTTCTACCTTTTAAATTTCCTTAAACGAGGTACTTTTGAAATGTGAGGATGTTGACCGTTTTCAAAATGCTTCAGTCGGACTGAACATGTCATCCAAGGTCATCCAAAATGTACTGGTAGCCATGATTGAGGTGGGCAAAAATATTTTAAATGAATTTAGCATACGTTCTTTTTTCATTAAAATAATCTCACCATAAAAAAAAAAAAGAAGTGAAAATCCAATATTGAGATCCAACTGTTTAAAGCACATAATTCCTAAAGTTTTATTTTTAAGTTACTGTTAGGAACTTAACAATTTACCTTGAGACATTTGTACATTATGTCAGATCTAAAAAGTTAGGAGTCCAAAACGCTGACCTGTGGTTCTATGTCCAGCACGGCAACTTTGCCTTGATCGTGGATCTTGTGGATGGTCTCAAACTTGGTTCCGAACATGAATCCCTGAAAGCTGCCGTATTCCAGCAGCTCGTTTTTAGAGATGCACTTGGTCATGTCTTCGTTTGAGATGAAGTAATACTCCTGTCCGTTCTCCTCGTCCTTTCGCTGGGGCCTGGTGGTGTCTGCGCACATTCAACGTTAAAGAGTTAACGGAAATTGCTCTACGAGATGAGCAAAAATATATAAAAAAACAAAACAAGTAAGCAGTCTTTCTACTCACGTGGTGCAGGGTAAGTGAATTTCTCAGGGTATTTTGTTAAAAGAGAATTTTTGATGTGGCTTCTCCCAACACCAGGCGCCCCTAGGAAGGAGCAAAATTCTCTAAACGTCACCTGACATTGTAGCTCAAAATGAACTCAAATGTATCACTTTTTTTTTTTTTAGAAGAAGGGCACTCCTGGGTACAAATATGTGTTTAATATTTCAAAATCTGGAAAGAAGTTCCTGCAAATTGACAATTGGCCCTTTATTTTAACTACAAAGCTTACCGATTAGCACAAGAGTTTTCCTTTTAAAAGCAGGGAGCCTCACAACCTCCTCATATGAGATCACGTCCAGCTGGTCGAAAACTGCAGGAGGACAGTTTAGTTTGTTTAGACAAAACTCGCAGCACGGAGTCGGCGACAACATGTGCAAAACTGCACTCACTGGAGCTGTGTTTGGCGAGGTACTTGTCTTTGCACTTCTTTTTCTTTCCGAACGGGCTGCAGGACTGCCTGCTCTGCTTGGCCTTGCTTTTGCTGGCCACCCTCCTGCAAAGAAAAAAAAACACACACACACACGGATCGAGCCGGGAATCTGTGAAATGCGGCGGCTGCGTGCGTCCGTCACCCCGCAGGGTTTCGTTTCAGCTGCGTCGAAGAAACGTCAGTCGTTTACCATTCTTGGAGTTCTGGAGAGGGTATCAGTCCGGCGAAGTCGACGGCGCTGCTCTCCACTCGGCCCTGCCACCAGTTTGGATCCTGCTTGTTGATGATGTGGATGATGTCGCCCGTCTGGAACTTCAAACCGGCCTCTTTGCAAGGAATGAGGTCGTCCGTGGAAGGGTCGTAGTCGAACTGAGCCCTCATGTACATCTGCAGATTAGGGTCAGATCCATGTGATGCAGTGAAAGACCTTTTTGTTTTTTGGTTTAAAAAGGCATTAAACACCCTTTGAATAAGTCCAGATTTTTGTACATGCGAGTGGATGTCCCAGGTGTCCTTTTGGATGCTAAACATCTAATTTGGCCATTTAAACCGTAAATAAATCTGAGTAAGTATGTAAAAAAGAAAATAACATGTATTTTTATATAAATTAATAATTTTCATTTTGCTTCGTTTTTTTTCTTTTAAGTGTCCAACAGTATTTTAAAACACATGTCTTCCTTACTTTTTGGGACCCCAGATACAGATGTGTACAAAGACAAAAAAAAAAACAAATGTCATCTTTTATTTTTAATCACGAAACCTACCAACAATAGATTTAGAAAAAGACAACTTTTAATGAGGGTATATTTACTTAAATGGGGGGTGGGGGGAATACATATTAAAGAAATAATAGAAGTGTGCTTGCTTTACATTCTTTACCAAGGGTGTCAATAAGTTTGGATGGGACTGGAGATTTGTAGTATTCCAAAACACTCAACTGGGAACTTTCCCAGGACACAGACACATTTTTTTCCCACTAATCTGCATAAAAGTGCAGTGGAGTGTGCTGGATCACTAAATCGATGTTCTTAATAGATAAAGTAAGCAAAGAATGTTTATCTGCACCAACTACTGGTCTACAAACTGGAAGCTAGGTTTGCCATCACTGATCACAGCAAATATAAAGTCTTAAGCATTGGGGAATAAAAATCACTTAAAAATCATTGAATCATTAAATTCCTCTTCTAGTTGGATTCGTCTGCAGCATGTCAAGAGCATCAAGAGCATCCATTTTCCCAGCAGGAAAATGGATGCCTGAATTAGCATGCTGTGTCCAGTAGATGGCAGTATGAAACCCACAATTAGTGCATTTCATGCTAAAAAAAAAAGAAAAAAAAGAAAAAGAAAATCTACTGCTAACGGTTGGGATTATCCTTCTACGTAAACTAATTTCATAGTCACCTGATTAAGAGAAGAGTCACCTAAACAAAATCATTTCAAACAGGAAAAGGTGAAGAAAACGTGATTACAGCAGTAATAAAACGCGCTAAGGCCAGGGGGCAGCGTGACGGCGGCCTTACCTCACACACTCTGGGTCGACCCTGCATCTTGGGGATGATCTTCATCGTTACAACGCCACTGGTCTCTTTCTGCGGGACGAGGTTTTAAATTTGAGGAATCAGACGAAACAAAAGATGAATTTAAAAGCTCAATATTTTCAACTTACTAGAATTTTTTGGAGCTGATCCACAGTGTGGTCTGTCACACTTTTTCCATTGATTTCTGCTATTTCATCCCCTTCGTGTATGGAGCCTGAAAAGAAGAATCCAAATGTTCTTTTGTTTTTTTTAGGACTTCTGCCCAGGTTTTGCTCTATACATAAGATTAAATATTTAACAGACTTGAAAGATATTTGAAAAAAAAAAAAAATCTTCTTAGCCCTGTTCTGACTGTTAAGCACACGTCACACATGCCAAAGCTTTTGTCCTGTGTTCATTTGGATTTTGGATTCACAATTAAAACTGCACAATATGCCACAAAAAATATCGCAATGGCGTAATCAGGGTTTGCAATATAATCGCAAAAGATCTTCATTACTCCAGCTAAACTTCAAAGCTGTGAGGTTTTTCTCTCCCTGTTGCAAGAACACCTAAGTGTAAATGTAAATGTTAATTTGGACATACTTAGGAAAGAAAACATTCAATAAATTCAACTGTGTACTCCCTCAATTTTTTATTTTGTTTTACTCAGAAAAAGACCTCAAGCTGCATGCTGCTTAATCGTTTAAACTCCGTCTCGGGCCCCCAACATCACATGAATCATATATCAAAGAAAAGATAAAAAGTCACCTTGTCTGTGGATCATTCCCCCGTGCAATATCCTGGCCACCGTGCAGCGCTGCTTTTCGTTTAATTTCAGCGTGACGCCCTGCAGGCGAGCAACACGAGACAACAGTCAGCAACTCATATCCAGGCGCGAAGCGACCGGAGGCCTTTCGCGGCGGAGAGCATACCATCGGCTCGGAGGGATTCTTCTCAAAGGCGACTTCTTTCATGCTGGCCGGCTCTGATCCGTTCATGTGTCCGGCGCAACCGTTGGTGTAGGACTCAGCTCCTCTGTCCTCCAAGGTCTGCATGGCCAACTGGGGAGGGGGAATAAAGACGAGAAAATTAGGCACTCGCATAAAAAAACTGATCAAAATATGAACTTTCACACTCCGATCCAACGGTTTTAATAATAATGCACTGGTGTGCATCCCAAAAAAAAACAAACAAACAAAAAAAACTGTTTCATTTGCAGCTTCGTTGTGTGTTCAAGGTTGAATATTAACCTGGCGTTTTAACACCCGATTAAGCACCTCCTGTCATCTGCTCCCCTCCCCCCCAGCTTCATGTAGTCATGGAAACAACAAGCAACATCAGGTGATGAAAAGGTTAAAAAAAAAAAAAAATCATCTTTTGACTTTTTTTGGAATTTCACACCGAAATAAAGCTGCTGCATGCCATAGATAAACCATAACATTCTTCCAAGAAAGGCTGAGGGATCGCATTAAATGTCAAGATAAGATGGTTTGCAGTATCAAAACCTTTTCTAAGTGAATCTCTGAGCTCTGACCTGGGAGGCCTGCATCATCAGCACAAAGTTCCTGCATTAAAAACGACGCATCAGCGCCACCTCAGCAGAAAGGGATGTTATCCGTATCCAGCTTCAGCACAACAATAAACCAATAAATATCATCATCGCTCCGCTGCGCCTCCTCCGGACGCGCTGCATTTTCTCCTCAATCCCACTTCTGGTTTCGGTATTGCGGACTAAGCAGCGGCCAGGGAGGCTGACGGTTATTTATACCGGCCTGGTGCCGCCGCGCGTCACCACCGAGCAGGAAGAGATCCGACGCTTGGCAGATGAAGTTACATCCTCTGTGTCGCCGTAAACATCCTGAGGGGCTAAACTAATAAAGTCCTCCCTGCTCACTTTGTTTAGCCTCACAGAGCTAAAACAACTGGAGCTAAACAAGCTGCACAAGCCGAGTCCGTTCCAACTCAACGCATGATTGTGTGGAGGATACTAATGTGACACTGTCCCTCCCCGACCTGTTGCTGTGAACTGCTGCTCAGCTCATTATAAACAACCACACTTTTCCCTCGCTTTCAAAAAAATAAAAAATAAAAATCTAGTTCTGCTTTTAGGTCATGGTGTGGAAACTCAAAGTCAAAAGGTTGACTTGCTGGCTAAGCAAATAGCCCGACTAATTATCCTACTAACATCAGCAAAGAAAACAATAATATTCATGGCAACAAGCATTTTGCGGTTGTGTTTTTATTTTGTACTTTTGCTTAAGTCCATGTGTCAGAATTTAAAATTGGGATAGCTTTAGTTTTAAATGGAACAACTGGTTCATGTTCTAGATTTTTGCTTTAAAGCAGGGGTGTCCAAAGTCGGTCCTCGAGGGCCGGCGTCCTGCAAGTTTTAGTTCTCTCCCTGGTGGTGGTAACAACCTTTTCAGCTTGTCAATGTTCCTTAGGCCTTCTAATGAGCTATCATTTGATCCAGGTGCGTTGAACCAGGGAGAGGACTAAAACATGCAGGACGCCGGCCCTCCAGGACCGACTTTGGCCACCCCTGCTTTAAAGGTTCGTATTGTGGAACCATCAGCTTTTACGGAAGCATTTAACTGCCAGAGCTTGGAAATAACTTCAGGAGCAGCATTTCATTTAAACGAGAATATTTTCTCAGTGCAACGAAAAGTAAAACTCATTAAAACGAGAAAGCATTCAAGGGCTTGTTATAACAGGATTTATAACTCAGCTAAACCAAAATATCTTCTCTTAATAAAGAAAGGTCATAACAGAGAAACAGAGGATTTTTAAGTGTCATCTAGAAGACACCGGGTGAGGAGGAGAGTCATAGAGACAAAGTCGTAATCAGTCAGAGGAGTGTATTTTTATCTTGTCAAAACTAAAAACTTTGTCGTTATAATGAGACATAAAACGTGTCTAGTTGTAACGACAAAGGTTCTTGTTTTAACAAATTTTGCATCTTGTTTCTGTTACTCCTGAATTTATTTCCAAGTTCTGGCCAATAAAACGTTAGTAAGCTTTCCTTCAGCCAGTTGCAGTGCGCAGCAACAGGTGGAGGAGGGGCAGGGCTCCTCTAGAAGTCTCACGTCAGACATTTTCTCTGGTATCTCATGAAATTAATGAACAAAAGGGAAGATTGTTGAGACCTTGAAACATTAAAATGTTGGTATACATAGCACTAATTTATGAAAAATTATGTTTTCCCTTCCTTTTTTTTTTCATTGTAGAAAAGGAAAAAGGGGGGCCGGGGGAGTAAGGTTGACAAGATCCTTGCTGAACTTGAATGCCACTTTTTGGGCATGGAGACACAGGACAAACAAAAGCAGACTCTAAAACGCTCCTCAGCGGTCTGTGGAGCTACAATAATGAAGAAGTCAGACTAAAGCATTACAGTTCTACTTTATGTAGACCAAAAGTGAATGATTTACATGTGAAAAGGAAGAATTTAAAAGCCCAATGTGTCCTATCATTTTGATACCATAGCTAACCGGAAAGGCCAATGTTTATGTGAACTCCTCTGATCATTACTTTAATTATCACAAAACGCTTCCAAATCCAGCACCTTACATGATAAACAGAGGCTGAAAGTTCCACAGTATAAAACGAGGTTTCTACCACACAGATAACAGAAACAGCCTTCCTGTTATCTGCTATAAGTTTTGCTCTTTGGCAGCTAAACTGACATCTCTGTGCCCCCTCATAATTCAATTTAAAAACCTCACTGTTGCACTTGCATCACTCAGGATGTGTTGTAGGTTAGATAAGATTTTTTCTTTTCCGAAAAGACAGTCGACAGTCAGGACCAAACAGTTTCGATCAAGAAACAGCTTTAATCTGGATCCATTTACCTCATTTTCTGCCAAGAGTGGAGCCGTTTTCCACTGATTCCTCAAAGTGTCCACTTTATGGTCACTAAAGTTTAAACTGTTACGACCCCAATAACAGTTTAAACAAAAGCACAAAAATAACAGTTCCTTGGAACAAACACTGGGGTGGGGGGGATTCAGCAGCAGCCTCAAGGGTTGTTGACGTTCAAACAGGGCGTTCGGTTCTCACTTTGTTCTGCTTGACGGCCATCTTTCCTTTAACCATGTGATTTACAGGATTTGTGATAGAGCTGAAAGCAAACACCCCCGATGGACATACTGACGACATCACAGAAAACAGAGCAGGACAGGGCATGTCCTCAACAAGAAACGCAAGTTATAGGCAGTTCCCCTTTTCATTAAACAGGCATCCCCTACTGTTAAGATAACGCGACCTCACTGGGAGACAGTGATTTAACCAACCTGCACTGGACCCAAGGACAAAGTGGTGTGATTGGAGTGGCAAACTGCTGATATGAGGAAAGACGTTTCCTCCCTTCCCCTCGCTATCTCACTAGTGCTGACCTTTCAAGTTTTTAAGAGATATTCTGCAACAATGACCTGTTTAGTATATGTCCAAATCCCCTCCATTTTGCTCCCTGGACATTTGACTTGAGTCAAAATTATTGTTCTTACAACAGAAAAACAGGCTGGAGCAGCTTGATGAAGTAAACAACCCGACAGTCTGGCTTCACCTGACTGCTGAAGCTAATTCCTGATCCAAGCCTGTGGGAAAGTTTACGCAACAAACTGAACAAAGCAAAGAGCAATTGGGTAGCAAATTGTACAAAATGTAGAATGTAAAAAAAAAAGAAGAAAAATACAAGAGGTCTATTGGTGATCATTTGAATTGTTTAGCATGCAACAGTTTATTATAACCTCAACTGCTTACTCACTGTCCTATGATCGCAGCCAGAAATACACACTTGTCAGCTGTATTTGGACGCAGTTTGGCGTAAAATGCAGAAGTGAAATCGCCAATCAAGTGTCTTCTGGAGTCTAAAATAAGGTTGACAGACTGGAAAAGTGCAACGGTTGCTGACAAAGACCTGCTGATTTGACAAAAAAAAAAAGACACTTGAAGTTCTTATTTCAAAAATGATGGTGTTCATAACCAACCCCGCGGTTATAAACACAGCTAGAAAGACCATGTTGTTATTTTACAAAGTTACAGGCAACAATGAGCACCCCATAATCTGCTACCCGGAAGCAAACACTTAAAACAAAATAGAGGGGGAGACGCACTAAATAAGGCAGACATCTTACCTTGTCAGATTTTGGTTTGTTTTGCAGGAGCTGCTCCAGGTACAGATCAGAAAGGGCTGTCCGGACGCTGTTCACCGGCTCTAGTGTGAGGGCAGGTTCGTTTTTATTGGATTCTAACGTCATCTTCTTCTGTTAGCTTAAAAAAAAAACTGTGAACCCGACTTGCCCCCAGACCAAGGTCCACGGGAGGCTTGATGAAACTGCTGATAAGGACTCTTGACGACAGGATAAGTCGCCGTCTGAGGTAAAAGTCCAAGGTTTTAATCAGCAGCAGGTGACGAACAGGAGATAACTACAGCGGGGACACCGCTGACGAAGCAAGTAAACACACAACTGCCGCTACTGCCGCTGCAACTGCTGCTGTGCTCAGAGCGTCAGGCTCGCGCTGCGTTCAAGTACCACTTCTAAGCTCCGAACATACACTACTTTAGTGTATTACTGTGATTTGAGGGGAAATAAACTAACCAGTTGCGTGAAAAAGTTTCAAAACAGCTCGCGCTACTTTAAATACTGGCTTTGCAAGTACCATTAAACTTTCAAAACGTGTTTTTCAAACACATTTGTTAGGTTAAGTAGAAAATAACAATAATAATTAAAAAAAAACAAGCTGTTTTTTTTTTTTACCATTTTAAAATAAAAACAAAAAACAATGAGAATTGCAACCCATTTTCACACGGAAGTCGGGATTTCCAAGTTTTAAGTTGGAAGTCTGGGGTTTGTTCCGCAATATTGATAATCTTGAATATAAAACTTCCCAGGTAACATTCATGCATGGGACCCACTTGAGTAAGGAATTTAAATGTTACTTCACATAGATTTTATTTTTATTAAATTTTTTTGCATAACGACCCCAATATTAATTGTCTACCTACATCTGATCCAGGGATTGGCATGGCACACCCCAAACCAAAATACAAAATAAATTTTTAGGAGTTTTATTATATTGCTGTTATAAGAGTCGATGGATGCAGAACCTGGAATGAGTGACAGATAAAGAAAGTTAATGTGCATATGATAATTTGTTTTAATAGGCTTGGATTAAACTGTTAAAGTAACAAGCAAGAAAGCACACTAAGTCATTGAAAGCTTAGGATAGGTATTTTTTGAGATAAGCAAATTTCCGACGGTTTTGAATGCGCCACCACCTCTGCGTATTCAGAAAGACTGCGCTAACGGAGCACGAGGAAGCAAAACAACGCCGTCCTCAAGAACACGGTGATCCCAGAAAGCGCACCCAGCTGCAACGGGGAGCTTACACAACACTCTCACAGCTGTCATCGGGGCGTACAGCGGCCTGCAACGCTTACTAATAAAAGTAGCAGGGCCGAGTTTAAAAACCCGACTGTGCTTGATTGAGCATTATTTCCTTTGCTAAGGTTCACGAACTTGCAAAACTGGACTGCAGAGAGTTTGTACAGTAGTACACCACGCCCCTTTGATGTGACGCTACACTCTGGGGGACAATAAAATACGGACAACTACGTATGAACCCGTTGCACTTTGTTTTAACAAATAAAGTGTTACACTTTATTAAAGTGTTACACTTTATTTGTGGAAAAATAAAAGGAAAAGTTTTTCCTTTTTTTCTTTTTTTGCACATTACAACCACAAACGTCCATGTTTTACTGTTACAGACCCACAAACTGTATGATTGGGAAATAAAAAAGTTCATGAATACAATGGTTTACAACGAAAATGGAAAAGTGTGGCTTCTATATTCAGCCCCATTTACTCTGATGCACTTAAAACGGAGGTGGGAATGTCTGTCGGCTGATGATTCTTTGATTTGTCTTCATTGATTCTTGGAAACAGCTGGAGCTCAGTCAGAATGGATGCATAGACAGCGTCTACCTACAGAAAACCTCCACTTCTCGTCACGGATTGCCTGTTGAAGTTAGGTCTGAACTTTGACTGAGCCATTCGAAAACAAAAAGTAAACCATTCCATTAACTCCGAGTTGCTCTAAATTTAGAGCAGGGGGTCCTTTTGGATCACTTTTGCTCAAGTCTCCAGTCTTTTACAGCCTCCTACAGCTTCATCCATCTTTGTATCAACGCCAACTTACTTCCCTGGCACACAGAATAATGTTGCCACCACCATGCTTCAGCATTGGCGCGGCCTTCCACAGCATTTTGTTGGGAGATTAAAATCTCAATCATTGCCCTACAACTTGGTCATCTTTTCAAATCATTAAGCGTATATATTTAATAACATTTGGTGAAAAGCAATGCCTGAGAAGAGATGAACAGAAAACCGATTAGCTGTGAGGTCAGTTTGTCAACCTCTACAACGAACTCCAGAGGGAGCCACTGAGTACGTGGGGAGTAGTCAGCCCCCACCTTTTCTGATTTATTGATTGACAAATCAAATTATCTGCTGTGAGTCCGTCTTTATGTGCACATCATGAAATCATCTGAGCTGATAGCTATAACCTAACCTCACATTTCTCCCTCATGAGCCACTTCTCATCTCCAGCCTTGACTTAAGTGGTTCGTTTTTTGCTGCTTGCGTATGAAATTGAGTTCAAACGCAAGTTATTAACTCAATTTCATAGCCAGAAACTACAGAGCTCATAATCCTGACAGAAGGTTATTGTGAGGAATCTATCTCTAATGTTGAATTGCATAAATGTAATAAGAAAAAAAAAAAACATAACAACAAGTAAGTATTAGGGAAAATGGACTATATATTGGCTGCTTAACAAGTCTGATGATTTAATCATTTATGATATATTTCAGTGGGCATAGAGATGTGTATTAATAAATTAGATTATCATTTTTTTAAAAATCATTTATTTCAGTCAATTCAAAAGCAAGGGAAGTCAAAATTACGACTTTGTGTGTCATAATTAGAAAAAATAAAGGTTTCATGTGATGGATATTTCCTTGCATCGTGGAGTTTTCCTGCCAAAAGTCCAAAGCTTCAAAGCTTTTTTTTCCACTCTTGTTATTTTTGTAACTTTTGTCCTGTGACACGGCGCTCTGGCATGCTTGAAAAATCATTTCCAAATTATGTTTCAATTGATGGCAGAAGTTTTTTCATGGAAGATTCATTGATCCAGCTCTCAAATCATGTCATTGGACAGAACTGTGACGAAGCTCCATCTGCTTTTCCCTCCTTGGTATTTTCAAATGAAAGCATTTATATTTCAAACATAAACTCGTTGTACACTTATGTCCATTGTTTATGATAAAGTACAATAAAGATGTGCGATACTGGACATAATTCTGTGTCAATCCAATACCAAGTACATGCAGCCTATCGCCGATACAAATGCTGATTCTGATACTTTTCTTTTAAGTTTGATCATCAAACTCCTGACCTTCAAGTGTTTTTGTATTCTTTCCTTTGAATTATTTTTGTTCAAACCTGGGACAGAATTTGGACAAAGTGTAAAAATGTCTACACAGTTTATTATTTTTGATGTTTTTCCTAAATAGACAAAGTGGGGGAAAAATAGCATTGGAGAGCAAATCAAAAGAAAATTCTTCCTGAGGTCGAGTTGTGAAACTACAAAACAAAAATTTTCAAGAGGAAATTGCAGACACTGATACTAATCTGGTGTGATATTATCAACATTTTTGGATTGATCCGGCCACCATTAACATACAATAGTTTTTTTGCCTAGTAAGAAGTGGAATTTCCTTGGAAATCACAATGTTTATTTACTGTACAGTAGGTCATAATTCAGATGTAACTTCGTAAAACATAAATCTCAGTTCCCGTGACGTCACCAACAACAGTTTGTGAGGTTCTAATTTGTGTTGGTAAATGCCTCCCTTTCTAATATGGCGGCGGCGTTGACGTAGTCACACATCCCGGTTGAGCGAAATACGCATGCCTGAACTGAACAAACGTTTTGTGTGTGTGTGTGTGTGTGAAAGAGGCTAATTTAAATTCTACAAGTGTTTAATGATTAAGCTTTTATTGGGGTTTTTACGTGTTTTATGAGCTGAACGATTTATCTGCAAGAACGGGATTAACCAGTCTGTCTGGAAACTGCAAGGTATCGGATTAACGGTGTTTTGCAGATTTATAGTCACACTCGGTTGTGATTTCAGCCGGCATGTTCAGCGTGCTTCCCAGAGCAGCTGGCTCTGCCCTGAGGCAGTTTCAGCTGCCGTTTGCCCGCTCAGAGCCCTGCATGTCGCTGCAGCTCCGCTTTGCAGCTTCTGCGACCCTCCGCTTGCTTGAAGACTGCCTCGGTGAGTTTAACGACAGCCGTTCCTGTACTGCACATCTACTTCCATAATGATCTCATGCGCTCTGCATGTGAAATCACCAGAGGTCAGCTACGAGGGGACCCCGATGCGTTTCAACTACGTGTGGCTGCGGGACCACTGCCGCTCAGCGTCCTCTTACAACTCCGCAACCCACCAGAGGAGCCTGGACACCGGGAGCTTGGAGCTCACCCTGCGCCCTGAGAGCTCCGCGGTGGAAGACGGTCAGCTCGTCCTCACATGTGAGTGTGAACGCTGCGTGAGATTAAACCCGTTTATTAAGACGGGTTTTCCCAATTGAATTTGCTCGCATGCCTATCTAGTACAGCTGTACCCAGCAATAATCAGTTTTTAACTCTGTAATACTTCACAGTATAGCAGGACAAATATTTTTTTCCACTATAATTTAAAGCATATGTGCTGTTTTATAAAATAGGGAGCATGCATTTTGGAGTATAAAATTACACCAACTCTTTATTTCAGCAGGATAAACTGGGGTTAAGATTGGATCCTATGGGAAGATATGCTAGTACTTTTACAGTATACAGTATATGATGATCTTTACCCTTTGTCTCTATAAAGTGACAGACGATATAGATTTGCTTCGTTGTCAGGTGACGCCAAGAATCCTTTAGCTTTTTCCATTTTTTAAAATAAAACAATTGGTTTTCAGTTGTTGATTTTTTTTCTCTCCCAACAATAACTTGGATGCAAAACAGACCCAAAAAATGTTGCGAAAGATGTGAACTAAGACAAATTAGCTGTATGGAATTTAGAAAAAAACACGCTTTCCTCATTCTATAATAAAATGTTTCATTGGTAAGAGGTTAGCAGGTCAAGAATGAATATGTTTTAGATGGGCTAAAAATGTATTTTGCATCTCTAGACTATCTGACACCTTATCGAGACGAACGAGAAATAGTCTGGTCACCATAGCTGGCATCTCATCTCAGAAAGACCTTTTTCTTCTTCAGCCAGTGAAACCTCCTGTAATAAACAACTAATGATGACTTCTATCTAATTAAACCCCGATGTGTGAATAGCATGTTTCTTTTAATATCTAAATTAATAAAATGCAAAGTGATAATATTGTCATTATTAACATGTAATTGTAAACAATTACATGTTACAGGTCATTACTCATTAACACCTCACGTTAGTTAATGTGTGGCGTTTGAATATTCTCCCCTTTGCTTCCTCCCACATTTAATTGGTGTCTGAAATAAATTGCCCCTTGGTTCCTTTGACTTGTGTGTCTCTGTGGTTGATTTCTAGGCCTTTTCTGAGGTAGATAAAACTGGCTTCACATGTAAGTACAGTAAGTATCGGCCGGTCACCGATCTCCTAAAATGAAGGAAATGGGCATCGTTAAATCCTGGCCGACATGATTTTTATTTCCAGACCTTTACTTTTTTCAAAACACATGTTTAGAGAAATACCATTCCCTGGAATCATCTTGGGACCAAATGATGGGACTGGGCCTGCCATAGTGTTAGTATGCATCACAACTTACATGAAGTGACAAATGAGGAGGTGGTAGCCTCGCGACAGACGGTGTTGATGTACAGAATAATGTGGCGCTTGATGTTAGCTCAGCATGTTCAAGCTCAGCTGCGTGTGTTGATTCACGAGCGCCATGCTTCTGACACCTTCATTTCAGTAAGAGCTCCATCTCCTAAACCCATGTAGAAGATTGAAAAGGGACAGTCACACACAAAAGAAAGTCCTTCAAATACAAACCAAATAAGAAACAAACTTCAATTTAGTTCGGAATCGATTGCAATGTCCACTCTGCTTACAGGGCCTGGTGGCCACGTGTCAGAGTTCAGCCTCGGTTGGTTGGCCGAGAACAGCTATGAAGGAAGGAAGACGGTCATGGAGCAGCCGCGCATCCTGTGGAACGCTAACGTCTACCAAAACGCTCGCATATCAGCAGCCAAATGGGACAAGTTCATGAGCTGCGACAGCGAGCTGAAGAAGTTCCTTCAGAACTACCTCCTGTATGGAATTGCCTTTGTGGACGACGTTCCGGCGACTGTGGAAGCCACTGAGGAAGTCACCAGGAGAGTCAGTCTGATCAGGTAGCACTTTTTGTTTTTTTGTTTCGGATTGTTTTGTTTCTAGTGCAGCTATATTCGTCATAGATTGCGTTACCACGTGAGCAACATTAACTGACTACTTGTTTCTTTTTTTCTTATTTTTTGTGATTCTTCAAAGAGAGACTACTTACGGGAGAATGTGGAGTTTTACATCCGATTTTTCCAGAGGCGACACTGCCTACAGTCAGCTGGCCCTCGACCGTCACACTGACACGTCTTACTTTCAGGAGCCATGTGGGTAGGTAAAGTAGAATGTGCCATACCTTTTCTAGCTTTTCCAGAGTCTGGGGACTTTGTACGCAAGACTCTGACTCATATGAGGTAGAAGCCTAGTGGGCCTTTATGTAGAATAAGCTGCTGTTTTATCTCTGAGAAGTGTCGTTTTGGCTGCTGTTGCAGAATCCAGGTGTTTCATTGCCTCCGACATGAGGGTAGTGGAGGGGAGACGCTGCTGGTGGATGGCTTCTACGCTGCGGAGAAGCTCCGCCAGCACTCCCCCGAGAACTTCGAGCTGCTGTGCCGCGTCCCCATCAGGCACGAGTACATTGAAAACACAGAAAATCACCAAAACCACATGACGGGCATTGGCCCCGTGCTCAACGTCTACCCTTGGAACAGTGAACTCTACATGATCCGGTACGCTGACGTTGAAATCCGATGGATTTTGGGCCGTAGATGTTGATGAGTAATGCTAACTGCTTGGTGTCCTAACGACTCCAGATATAACAACTACGACCGGTCGGTGATGAACACGATGCCCCACGACATCATCCGACGATGGTACGTAGCACATCGACAGCTCACCACAGAGCTACGGCGGCCAGAGAACGAGCTGTGGGTGAAACTCACTCCAGGCAAAGTAAGAAAGCTGAAGATTTAATCAGGAATGCAAAAGCTGCACAATTGAAGTTCAAAGCTTAAATGTAACGGAAATATCCTCTTTCTCTTGTCCGCTAAGGTGATTTTTATTGACAACTGGAGGGTGTTGCATGGGAGGGAATCTTTCACCGGCTTGAGGCAGCTTTGTGGATGTTATCTGACCCGAGACGACGTCCTCAGTGCTGCACGCTGCTTTGGACTGCAAGCCTAAACATACAGATTCTGTCATTTCAGTGCCTTAATCGTCTGACGTTGGACTCGGAGTCCCTTCAGTCCAGGAAGATGTTCTGCTTTGCTCAGAACATCTTCCTATATTCCGATAAACAAGCAATATTACATATATTTTGTAATATTGCTTGTTTTTAAAGATTTTTTGTTTAGAATTGAGCAGTGCCGTGTGAGAAGCTCAAGGTTTGGGATATTGTCTTAGAACCTAATCCTTAAGATTCTCCGTACCTGACCTGTGCTGTTCTAACTAACCTCTGGGGCCTTCACAAAACTTACAGATTCACACTGAGATTAGATCAAAAAACACACAGATGGACTTTAGGTGACCTCTGAAGGCAACTGACTGTGCTGAATTCTGTGTATCAGAGTAAATATGAACATTCTTCATATTTGTCCTATTTCTGAAAGAACTTTATTAAATAAATAAAAAAAAGAACAAATAAAATGTGTTGGAGTAACATCATAAAATGTGGAGAAGTTGAAAGGACATAAATATTTTGTTCTTGACTGAGCAGTAGTGATTGACCACTACAGTAAACACAGTGAATTTTTCGGATTGCTTGCTCATGACGTTCTGCTTTCAGTCTTGGATGGCTGATAAAATCCTCAGCTGCCTCTTCTTACGCAACGGTTTAATAGCTTACAGTTTTACAAATGTTGCAACCGACCATTCATTTACAGCGAAAGTGAATGAATGGCTCAACAAGGGCTGCTTTTCAGCTAATGTGAGGCTTTTATTAAAACTAAAGGTGTGTCGAAAAATAGCTACTTCTTAAAAGCATCCAGCAGTTACTTTATAGGTCTCTGTTAAGGGAAACACATTGCTCATTTATTTGCTGCCTTTACTCTTGCCAAATCGGTAACAATTTAATGTTCACTTGTTTTGACATTGGCACAGGGCAGGAGGCCTGTTATTTATTAAATGTGCTGCTAAGCCAAAGAAGAAGTTATTAAAATATAGCTCATTTCCTGGTGTAAAATAAATGTATGCAGATTCGCACATGGATTCTAATTAAACCAGACACTTTTCTGTCAGTAGAAAAATCCAGAGATTTTTCTAAATGTTTACAAACTTAATGAAAGAAAATCTGGTGCAGTGCACTTACAGTGCCTTGCAAAAGTATTCATACCCTTTACGCCTGTTCCAATTTGGATTTGTGGCAACCAAAAGCTTCAGTGTAGTTTATTGGGATTCTCTCGGATAGACCAAAAACAAGGCTGTGCATATTTGTGAGACTGAGGGGGGAAAAAAAATTTGGATGATTTTCAATATTTATTTTACAAATTAAAATCATAAAACTGCAGCATGCATTTGTATTTAGCCTTCTTTACTCTGGTTACCTGCAGAAATCACCAAATCAGTCGTTTTACTAGTACTTTTTTGGTTCTCAATATGACTCCCTGATGATAAATATAAGTAGATTTCTAAAAGGAGTTGCAGGACTGTCGAGATGTCTTGCAACTTGAAGTCTTCATGAAGGAGAATAATAGAGTCTGACATTAATCAGGGTCTGAGACATTTATGTCTACGTCACTATGAGTTAGATGGAAAAGTAGTAAATGTAATAAAAAGCTAATAGAAAATGAAGGTGATGAGTTTCGTCATATGAAGTGAAGTCTGATCGTGATTCATGTTAAACAATAGTTCCAAATGGTCCGTCATCTAACCGGTGACGTCCTTCCAGTTGCTCTCATTCTACCCTTTCTCTTCAGCAAAGGAGGTTGCTAGATGTAGTTGCTATAGAAACCTTACCCAAGGAATCTGTGTCTCCCTCTAGTGTAAAAAGAAAGTGTTTACCTTCCACTTTTTAGGTTAAAATCGTAATAATAAAATGACATAAGATTTTAATATGTATATAGTCTAAACCTGTGCACACACTCTAAAGAAACAAAAGTGAACGTGCCAGGACAACAATGTTGCCTGTAAAGAATCTGGCTGCCAGAGGAAGTCACAAAAACACAAAAGGCTGACTTACCTTAGTCCTTGTAATATATACACACATACAAGGCTAATCAGAACTGACCATCCTGACCACGACTAGTCTGTTCATTTTACACAATTATTATTCAACTATAATAAGTTTTAAAAACAACAAACTGATCACATTTAAATTAATTCACTCCAGATTTTTATCCAATTGTTTTATTATTATTATTATTACCTTTGCCGCGATCAGCAAGTTTCTGGCATAATTCCGGTTGGAAATTTCACTCTAACTCTTAACTAAATGAAACTATTATTTGTTTGAATTGGTTGGTCTCTACATAGTTAGCAAGCCTTTAAGCAAAATCTAGGCATTTGCAGTTTCTACAGTTTAAGTGTTGCTTTGAGCTGAGGGGGAGAGCTTGAAGACGACTGTATTTCTTTTTCGTTTCATCCACTTTTGAAATGAACCGGTACAATTGGCAGACCCTCAGAATGACACAGCCACCACCATGCTTGATTGCCGTTACAGTGTTCTAAGGTTTGAAATGCAGACATCAGCTGTGCTTAATGTTCACCAGATCCCGGACGGCATAATTAAAACTGTGGGAGTTGCTGTATGGAGTTAAATTTGTTTCACAATTATTCAATAAAAAAAATAAATAAATAAAAAAATCATGTCAAAATAAAAATAAGAATAGAATTGTGATCAAAACTTTGGATTTAAAAAAAATGTTTCAAACAAAAAACTTATCTCAATCAAGCAAAATTAAACTGCAGTCAAAACACTTTTTAAATGGAAAGAATTATAAAAAAAAAAAAATGTAAAGCTTTATTTTAATTGAAATCACTCATTTTTGTTTGAAACGTTTATTTGCGCATGTCAGATTTTTTTGTTTGACAGTCTTTAAGATTTTGGTTGAGACTAAAGTTTTTTTTTGATGCTCCATATTTTTTGGTTGAATAATTGTGAAACAATTTTAACTCCATATTGCTGCGTTGACTGTTCACCATCCAAACCAATATCCTTAAAACTCTGAGAAATGTATTGTCGCACAGAAAAATGATCCTTTAATGCACATAAAATATGATTTTAAAGTTGGTAAAGTGGGCCAACACTATGTATTTTTTTTAAATCCTTCACCTCAGATAAAAGCCTTAAAGCCAGTGCTGTGCCAGAAAACAGTCAATTTAAAGGAGCTAATCTGCCAGCTGCTTTTTAATTGGCCACATAAACTCATGCTGAAAATCAAACTCGCTATAAAACATGTCATCAAGTAACACTTGCCTTGCAAAATACATATTAGACAGCAAATTTTGTTGTTGTTGAATTGTGAGTTGCATAACTGACAATACAGTGTAGTTCAACACCCAAACAGTAATAAGCAATGAATTTCTCTGACAGACAATAAGTCTGATGTAATGTAATGTAAAGGCTTAAAACGTGTAGATTGAGAAATAATTTATCAATGTCTGTGAACATATTTTTCTTCTTCTTCTTCTTCTTCTTCTTCTTCTTCTGCTTGCATCCTTTTCACTTCAGGTGCCTTCGATACAGCGAGTGTCGGCCCCACACCTCACTGGCTGGTTTTGACCTGAGTGAACAAATCACAAAGCAGAGGTGTGTACAAAAAAAAATGTGTAAGGGTCCCCTGTTCAGTCTGTGTGAGCTGCTGAGACAAAACCTGTGAGGTGGGCTCAAACGCAGGACGTTTTAATCAAGCAAAGCCCTTATGAATGATTCATTTTTGTGCATTTCATGTGTAAATCACTCACTATTGGCCTCAAAATGTAACCTTACAACTCTGCCAGTGAACTGAAAGCAACTGTACACTCTCACTTACATTTTTACTTTACTTTCACCTGCTATTCAACTTCAGATGATTTTGCCGGAAATGGATGTCCACGTTTGCTATTCATGATATGCTGCTCGTTATCTGACATCACATCATAACTGCATGCAAGAGTAAGTGGGTGAAACCATGTAAATCAGCACTATGCATATTTACAGCGCGCACACTTGGACTGGCCCCCTCCGAATGGGCCGGCGCTCTGCGTCGTTTACATGCAGCAGACATGGATACGTATTCCGAATGCGGTACAAAGATGCAGTCACAGTCCTCTTCTAATTTCCACTGACAATGAGGAGACTGCTGCGGTATCCATGGAAACTACAGAGGATACGGAGGCCTGCCCACCAAGTTGTCCTGGTAACTGGGTGAATGAGACGATTCCGGCTGAATGTAATTCCCTGCATTCAGGGCCAGCAGTTTTGATAAGTTTGGTAATGTGACAAACACAGGAAGGAGCGCTGAAACATTTGTGTAAATATGTGTGTGTGTGTGTGTGTTTATGCATTTCAATAACAGCTAAATCAATAGCAAATTGCTTACGAGCCGTTGTCTGCAGTCATTCTCTGAATGAATGTGGTCCAATAGCAAAAACCACATCTGTTTTTCTTGACCCTGATGTGACTGTGTATAACATTCACTGGCAAAACTGCAAATGAACGTGATACATTTTTCAACATGTTTATTATATTCCATCATTATTTTTACATTACTTAGCTTCTTGCAAGTGGAGAAGTGTGCGAACAGCAACGAGACATCGATGAAACACAAAGCACTGACAAACGAGAAAAAACAAAAAAAACACTTGGCTTGTTGGATTTAGCTCATCAAGGACATCGTCATGATATTGGCCGTCCAATCAAAAATGTTCTCCATCATCACCTACTTAAATGTTCCTTTTTAACGTGACCCACAATGTGTACCAGCTGCAATCTGGGCTGTACAATGTCAATCTTTTCTGAAAAATAGCAATGGATCCAGGAATGATTGAGTTTCTTCAGGCAAGTCTCATAATTTCTGGCTAGTTGGCAAATAATATGCCTTAAAAAGAAAGAAAGAAAAAAGGATTGTAGGGCAATAAAGAGTGGAATTGTTGCAGGCAGGGATAAGGAAGGACAATGTCATGAATTTACTTTGTGTTTTAGAGAAGCTCTCTCTTGCAATAGTGCACTTTAGTTCAGAATAGAATCATCTAGGGATAAAGGACTATGAGTTCTCTAAAAAGGGATGAGGAGGATAAGTGGGATGAAATGGATCATGAAAATTGAGTGGGATAAGAACGGGTCATAAACACAGATGAGGAGGAGGATGAGGGAAGAAGGAAAGTTGTAAAGAGACGTGGAGGAAATAAGGGGGATGAAAAGGAGCCATTAAAAGTTGTAAGACGGATGAGAAAGTATAAAGAGAGATGATGAGATGAAGATGTCAATAAAGACAAGTAAGGAATTTGGGTGGATTGAAAAAAAAGAAAGGAAACCGATGACGATCCAAAAGTAAAAAAGGACGAGGAAGAAGAAATGAGTGGTAGAGATTATCTGATAATCAGAATAACGTAAGGGTTTGTAAAAATGGATAAGGACGATGAGTGGGATAAAGAAAACGTCTTCAAGGTGAATAAAAGGATGGGTGGGAGATAAAATCAGACGAAATGAGATGAGAAAAAAGGTGGCTGTGTGAGAAACCTTGTTGCCTTTCACATCGTCATTAAAATCATAGCATTCTGTCATAACAAAAAGTAGACTTTGAATCATAATTTGTTAAGGGAATAATCTGTTCTAGAAATCTTTTTTCTTTATCCGACAGTCGAAAACATGAAGTGGCCTTCCTGCTCCCAATATTTTACTTTTCCTTTACATTCAGAGTCACGGTAAGATTTTGTTGTTCTGGGATTTATTCTGACTCAACACCTCACAGCCTCACAATGAGTAGCTATAATATAAAACATATCATTATAGTGCTCCTGCAGGGAGTTTATGTTTTCTAAAAGTAGAAGTAACTGCTACTTAACTATCTTCCTGCCTTAACAGGGAACCCAGCAGAGAAAATTCTTTAAAAAAATGTCATTTCCCGTTTGCTACGTCCGGTATCCACCTTTCTTGATAAACAACATTGAGTACTTTTTTATATATATATATATATATATATATATATATATATATATATATATATATATATATATATATATAATTTCCCTCTGTCAGCGTCTGCCCGTACGCCGACAGAGGGAGAGAGACGGTGAATCATACATGATTAATTGTCTGTAATTACCAGAGGCTGACAAAAGTGATTAAGGATGTGAAGAATGTTGATCAGGGGTGACTGGAAGGGCGAGGGAGGAGAAGAGGGAGGTGACAGGAGCATGTAGTAAAGGGGAGGGAAGTGTGTGGAGCTCATTACCCAGAAGACACTTGTAGGTTGGGAAGAGAAGACGACCTCGGTGTCTTCAGACGCTGACAACATGTGTTGGCAGCTGTGTGTTTGGGTGCACTGATGTGACAGAGGGTGGTGGTGTGTGTGCATGTGCGTGTGTGTGTGTCGAGGGGCTCTACAAATAAATGTAGCAGCAGGACTCGTGACCAGCCGGTGACAGTTCAGGAGGTTTTTCTCACCATGACGGACATGAAAACTGCGTTCAGGATGAAGATATTTATTTAAAAGCAATAGTTTTGTTATTTTACGCCAATATAAACTGAGATGGAAAAATAGCCTGTAGACCACAAATTATTCATCCTCCAAACAATTCAAGGGAAATGACTCAAGCTGTGTAGGAAATGGACGTTTGGAAAGCAACTTTCACAGCTGCACTTTGAAAATTACAAGCTTCGTTTCAGTTCCTGGCTTGGTTTCCTATTTTTGTGCAACCTCTTTTATTTATTAATAAATGAGGGTTAAAACACAACTGAATGGCCTCTCAGTAAAGACTGAACCATTTTTCATTAGTTGGATGTAATTACTATGTGTATAAATATATAATAAAACACCAGACTAAAGCCAAAGATCATAAATATATGCAACTTTAAAATCTTCTTTCTTACAACTAAAGCACTATATAAATAACAAATTCAAAATTAAGATTATTAAATGGGTAAATGATGTTTTTGTTACTACAAAGTCATGCATTTGTGTCTCATTTGGGCCAGATTTATGCACAGTGGCAGCCACTTTGGGGTACACGATTACACAAGCACATTAGCATTCATATGATTAATGTCAACCTTATTCTTTCTTTTTTTCAGCTAAGTAACTGAAACAAATTGAAATGCCAAAATTGACATCAACAATTTTGACTGTGTTATGAAGAAAACATGTGATTTTACTGCTGCAAATAGAACAGAAATGACATTTTAGCTAAATGATAAGATTAGCAAACAATCATTGATCTGCTCAACACCATTTGTTCTTTTTCTTTTATTAAAACTTAAAAGAAGTCAGCTTTTGCCTTTACCTCATGGAATATAAGCGATTAAACACTCTAATAACGCTTTAAAGTGCTTTTATAAGTTACATTTTTAGAACGGGGTCAAATTTGTAAACAGGTGCAGCACAGAAATTAATTTAGCTACATGCTAATGCGAGCATTTCTTAAGAAAACACCGTCGTTTTTCTTTTTATTCAATTCAAACTTTAAGATCATTCCTCGATGTAAGCTGGAATCTTTGATTTTTGCTCCGATTTCCAGAGAGGAAGGCTCTATGACCAACATTTGCTGCCTTCAACCTCAAATAAGTGTCAAAAGCACAAATGACTCCTTCGATGAACATCCCCAACATTTAATAAATAAATAAATTTGCAAAGAATCAGTAGCATAAACGTCGTAGATGTTGTATCCGTTGGTTACCCGTCATGCAGAATTATAATTTACGTCAAAGACAGTGATTTATCTGGCTGGTGTTGTGCTGCTATCACAGCTGTAGAGCTTCTGGGGAGACTGAGGTGTAATTCAGACAAAAGCCACAAGATGGCAGGACAGGCTGTTACATGCTTGGGATTTATTTTGTATATATGCGTGCGTGAGTATGTGTGTGTCTTATAGAGCGTTTAATGCTGCTCATGGCAATAGAGCCACAGGCAGCACAGTACGGATTCAGCTCCTCTCCAACTTGGGGAAAAAAAAAAAATATAGGGCAGGCATTTAGAATGACTTCACATTATGTCCCTGCAGCTACCAAGCAAAGCACAGCACTCATACGAGAGAAGGTGGTGGGGGGGGGGAAAGAGCACAGATTCAAATCCAAATCGTATGCAAAAACAAAGAACCAAAACGCTGTGGTGTAAAACATCGTCTGAGGAAAAGGTCTCCTCCGCGCTCCGTTTGTTTGCTTCTTTACTCCAAAAGCCAAACCCAGTGACACCGAACAATCATTTCACATCGGCGTCAAATCTGCGTGTGACACAGTGTGCCTCCACAAAGGATTGACACGATTGCACAAGCCAACTGAGAGAAAATGGGACGCTGGCACTCGGAGGCCACGTTACCTTTTAATTTTGTCTTTCAATTTCAAAGTGTAACGCTTGAAAAGGTGACCTATCGCGAACTGGCAGAGGAAGAGGGGGAAAGAAAGGTGGATGGGGGGGAACAGAAGATGGAAGTGCATCTACATCAGGTTACAGCTTCATCGACAGCCTGTCAGTGTTGCACTTAGGTTATAACTTCCACAAAGTGCAGACGGTTTAACAAAAAAAAAAAAAAAAAAAGGAGCAATCACACAGATGACCCGGACAGGCTCAAGGAAACGTTTTGCTTTCCCCACCACACGTTAGGTTTTATACCCATTCAGACTGAGGATGTTTTGCTCCCTAAAATCTGATCTTTCTCAGCACAGAGACGCCAAAATACGATGAAAAGCAGGCTGCTTAAAAAAACCCTTGACCTGATATTGTTTGAGGAAAAGATCGTACCTTAATGTTTTAGAGCTCTTTCCATGTGTCAAGCATAAAAAAATCAGACTATGTTTGTTTTTGAAGTTCGCTTACGATCGTAGTACCTGCAGCAAAAACACTCTCCAAGCATCGTCATTAATCCAAAATACTCTGAAGATAACAGCTATTCTGAGAGGGCCCCCAGAAACCAATGGTGACAGCCTGTATGTTGTTGAAACAATTTCAATTTGAAATGGTCATGCTTTATGAATTTATTAGTATTGACCTAAAATGTTCATAAAAACCCTTGCTTAAACAATTGACATTTTTAGGATTGGAGTGGAATTATGAGAATCTTTGCTCTTTTTCCCCCACCTCTCTTAACGCTGGTTCGCTAAAGTCTCTAGAACCAATTATTCCTGAATAATGCGAAACAAAGAAGCCAATAGAGGTAAAATATTACCTGCTTGCAAACTGTAAGCAGAACCTCACTTGGAAAGTTCCAATCAGCGCCCTTTAAAGAACGAGAACCGCGCTATAAGTGGGCTTCTGCTGAAGCCTAGCTGGTGTGTTAGCCACATGAAATCAGAGACGCTTTCCACTCCTCCGTGTTTACATATCCTGCCCCTACTGTGCAAAATGTACACCTCAGCTCTTGCAGCAGCTTCCTTTTGTTTCCTTATTCCCTCGTATTTTAGAGGACTTTGAGTTTGTGCTTCGGTTGTGGCCACACTACATAAAAGCTCTGAATATTTTATTGGACACATGCTGCGGATTTTCTTTTAAAGCCCAAAGCAAGAGGTCTGGAGCAACGGCAGTGAAAACTCTGAAACAATAAAAAAAAAAAAATGTAGATGATAGTCTGTTCGATGTTATTTGGGATAATCTGCCAGTAAATGTCTATTAACTGAATAATGCATTGTTTTAGATGATGTAAGTGAACACAGTACGCATCCTGCTATTTAAGCAAGAAATGACAGTAAGTACCTTATTTTGTTCTTCAACTGGACGTTCCAAAGAATCCATAATTCCCAGTTTGAGCCTAATAAAATGTAGAGTACAGAAAGTGAGCAGTCCTGGTTCTGGACGAGACTTATTGATGGGGTTTAGGTGCCACAGTTGTTGTCTACTGTAAGTTTTTACTGTGACAACCAGGTTCATTGTTAGTTGGTTATTCCCAAAATGATTTGTACATGCTGATATTCAGAATAGCAACATTTTTGTGACATTGCTTTTTGAACTACATGGCTTTGGTGAAATGTATTTTGTGTGGCCCATGACCATGACAAATACTGATTTCTGAACTCTTCCCGAGTTAAAACATGAGTATTGTTGTTTCTAAATGAATATGAACTTGTTTTATTTGCATTATTTCTTTGCGTCTTTGACCATTTCTCATTTTCTGCGAATAAATCTAAAATTGTTGTTTGGAATTTCAGACGTGCCGTCAGTATTTCATCAAATAAAATAGCAATGTTCATTTTTACTTTAACACGGACCTAAAAAAAGTAAAATCAGGGAAACCGATCATTTCAAGGGCTCTCTTAATTTTATCCAGAGCTGCGAAGTAGCCTCTCCTTCTTCATGTAGGTGTTTTATTTGACTGTTCCAGTTGAGGTTGGTGCGAAACAATATATCCAAAAATGCATCTGCAAGTTATTAATAACTCCAGTCCACTGTTAGCCACAGTGGAGGAACTGTAATGATATGGAAGATCTTTGATTATAATGATATTTGAAGCAAAAACATTTTTGCTTTTCTTTCTTTTAACAGAACTATGGTGCGAAAAATATATGGAGAAATCAACAAAAAACTTGTTCCCCAGGCACAAAATGAACCTTTTTTTTCCATGGTTTTCTCAGTTCACAAACCAAAACCCAACAGAAAACAGAATAAACTGAAAATAAGATAGCATAGTTTCAACCTTGTAAGATGCTATGGGAAAAGACTAAATGTCGCTCTGGATTGACAGCAGGGATTCTCATAACAGCTGATTGCATGAAAGTGTTTATCGTTTCTTAACATGGGATTGTTTCTGTGAATGTGAAGAATGCTCGACGGTTAATAAAGTACTATTCTACAAGCTTGTTGGACTTTAACTTGAAATCAGTTCTAGTTAAAAGTCACTTCAATCAGTTTAACATTTTTTTTCCTTCTACTTTTTATTGTTTCATGATTTATCGCCTTACATCCTACAAAACGAAACCAAGCAGTTCAGCTCTCTTTTGTCCCCCTCCGCCATGCAACATTCCTCCCCGCACACACACACACACACACACACACACACACACACACACACACACACACACACACGCGCGCACCCCCCCCCCCCACACACACACACCTACACACCCACGCACACACACAAGCATACTGGAAAAGCCATCAATTCCTGACCCATGTTAATGCACCCTTTCAATATTTTATGTTTTTATATGGAGTGCTGACAATAGACCACGGAAATGGAGGGAACATTTTGCTGAGCTGCTCCACCTGCTCCGATTCTGTCCTCTCAGCGTAGCCGTGCACTTCAGCGCATAAGGAGGCCGTGCGTCGGAAAGTAAACAAAAAAAAAAAAAAAGAACAGAACAGAAAATCCTGGCAAGCACAAAATGCATCACTCCTTTAAAGGGTTTGTTTAAAACCTTCCCTCCGCCAAACAGGATTGTTGTTTTCCCAAGGACTTCATTGAGCTCTGATGAGCTCGATGAGGTCATGTGTTAATCTTGGCTTCATAGAGGTGAACTCTCTACATCATTGCATATTGGACATTATTTATAAACCTCCTCCCTCCCAAAGAAACTCCCCCCTCTCTCAAGGTGAGCTCAGCGCAATTAGCAGCTGGAGTGGCTGTGGAGTCGACTGAAAGTAAATTAAAAGGAATCAGTTAGAAAAGACCCTTGCGTTAAATCTGCGTCGTGTCTTAGGGAGGGACAGGTCGAGCGTAAGGTCGTTACCCAGGTCACCGTGACTGGTGGAGGAGATGGACGCGGCGAACCATCCGAGACAAACCGTATGTGACGGTGACACAGTCAGAATGTGAAAGATGAAGGTCGTTCGTTTTTCTGTGTCGAAGCAACAAGTGGTAAATGGTAGAGAGTGACTAAACCTCCGGCATGTGTGTTCAATCTCGTTTTCTTGTTTATTTTTGGTAAAAAAATTTAAAAAAAAATCTTTTAATTAAATTTAAGCAACAATATTTAACCTCACTTTGGACCATTAAAAGAATAAGGTGGACATATCGTCCAATAACTGACTGGTATAAGATGAGTTGTAGTCAAAGTTGCAAAGTTTTCCTTTTCAGCCGTTTCTTTCATGTACTGCCCATTTTAAGTCACTCAACAGAGTTTCAATAAGTTTAAGATCTGAGCTTTTTCTCAACTCTCAGCAGGTTACTGTATTCATTTACTAGTTTTTATCGGGCCATTCTCATATATTAAGCTCCAATTCTCCCTTCACTCTTTTTATAGATGATCTGACATTTTCCTCCCCGCTGTAGGATTCTTAGTGGATTCTGTGATGGTGAGCTACTCAAGTCCTACTGCAGAAAAACATTCTTAAACCATTTGCATGAAGTTTGTTTTTTCCTGGAATGCAAAAGAATTCAATTTTAGACTCGTCTGTTGTAGCAAATCACAGGATGGGCCTTGAAACCGCAAACAATTCACATGTCGGTTTATGACTGTGATCATAGCTGTGGTTCGTAACGTAAAGGAAGTAGCCCACAGCTGATTTTCTGAACCTGAGCCCTCAAGTGACGTTAGTAACTTGGACACAAGTCGCATTCTGTAATAACTGATATGGGTTATTAGTTTAAACATTACTGCAGTTACTGCGAAAAAAAAAGAAGAAGAGAGATGTTATGAGCCGATTAATCATGTCTGTTTCTTAGTAATCTGAATATTGCTGCCACTTACCTCAGTGATCCAGGTTGAGCGTCAAACAAGTGAGGCTGATGAGTCTCGTCTTGGTTCGGTTGTTGACGCCCGTGGGGTCCAAATTAAGGCCACCTCCAAATTTAAACAGCGCCACACCTAACTGTAAAAATATACGTCTTTATTATCTCTCCTTTAGTCGTCCCTCCCCTTAAAAAACTGCCTTGCTTCAGGAATAATTTGTGTTACCATGTCATTTAGAAACATATATTACTGTACAACGTTCTTATCCTTGCTTCTGAAGTCAATGGGATTTCATTTTAAATTAAGAAGTTATTGGGGTATCAATTTTGTATTTTTGCAGATAATCAAACAGAGCATGTATGAAAAGTTTTTGGTTCAGTTCTTTATTTTTAGAGCGAGATTCTAATTATGTTTGCACTTCAAAATCAGACAAAAACTGCGAAGCGCCCAAATAACCTCAGAGCTTCTTTACTCTGAGGCAAACAAAACAATAAAATGTAGTTTTTCATCTGGAAAGGGAAATATGTGGCACAGAATCTTGTTATTAGTGCTCTGCTGTTGGAGGAGTTGGAGTTAGAGGGTGTTAGAGTCACCTTTAGCATCTCAACCTCATCGGAAAGATAGAAATAAAGGTCCAAATGTAGAACCGTTTACAGCGGCGCATGTCCTGAATCGCAGGACAACCAGTCCTGGCAAAGTGGCCTGACCAAACGGATTAATAACAGAGTCGTTTGAAGATTAAAATAAATAAAATTGCTCCAAGCCTGCCTTTCCGCACAAAAAAAAAAACAAAACACTTTTATATCCTAACACCAAAAAAATTTTCCTAATGAAAAAGTTCCCAAGCTGAAAAAGGGGGGCAAACGTCAGCAGGAGTCACTTTTTTTTTATTCAGAAAATAGGTATATTTTCATAAACGTGCAAATTTTCATAATTAAATTAAATTAAAAGGAAAGAAGAAACCCTTTACTTTTACCAATTGTTGTCTTTCGGACTTGCTTTGTGTCTAGAAGTCGTTATCAAAAACCGTGACGCCAACTAAGAGGTGAAAGCTCTGACAAGCAACTAAAGAGTGACATCATCAGTGACAGAATTATGCAATTTACCTTTTGGGAACTAATATATGAAACCTAATAGTTAAAATGTGGAAGTGAAAAGAAAGTGCTATACATTAGTCCACAAAAGGCAAATGAAACGACGGCAGCTTTCTTTTCAGTATAAGCCTTTATTTGTAAAAAGTTGGTTGTTTGAATGATAACCCTTTTTATACCACATACTTGAACACTTTGTATTTGTAAAAAACACATTTTGTTCAAACACCTAAAAAAGCTGATTGACACCATAACATTAAATTGCACTGACAAAAAAAAAATACAACTTCATACCACACAAATGTTGATTCCATGAGTACTGTTTACCCCAAATGAAATCAAACACCGTATTAAACAAATGAATCAAAAAAGCGCCCAATGTGAACAAAACAATTACAGTACGTAAAAACCAAATGCATTTTCTTTTTTTTTTTTCAAAAACTTCCAGTGCCGTATCGTATATCGGATGAATTACATTTCCTTCTCATGAAAATAAAACAACAACAACAGTAAGAATAACAATCCATAACAAATGCTACAAATACGATAAATCAGAAATGAACACAGAAATTAAATAAATGGTTTACTAATTCTTACTGAAAAAGAAACAAGGTGTTGATCTTGTGGGCTTCTTTCTTTTCATTGCCAAATAATTGCAACTGCTGAAAAAGCTTCTATTTTTTTTATTTTATTTTATTTTATTTTTTACCTACTGGTTAAATATGAGACAGTCTTTCTGGAAGGGTCTTAAAAAGAGGGAGGTACAGTATATTGACATGTGGGGAACTGGGAATCGGCACAGTGTCTTGCAAGTCACCCTCATACAGTAATCGACAGCAGGCCGTAACCAGAGGCAACTTATCAAAGAGGAAATACAGGGAACACCCACTCAGTGTGCAATCACATGGCTTATATGTTAAGATGCTGCAGGAGAGCACCCTCTACATCCTTTGTAGTTGAAGGGCGTTTGATGGGATGCTTAAGCTGAATCGGATAAAACTCTAGCATGCACTTGGTGCATCTATCTCAAACTGATTTACAATATTTTTTTTTTTTGTAGAAGTGCACAACTGTGATTCATCAAACTAAAAAAAAAAAAAGAAGAAGAAGAAGAAGACGAAATCACATAATGTGAGCTCTACTGTGATGTTTGTCCTTCAGCTTTATGAACAGTTTGTTCCACAAGATTTATAGAGCTGGCTGTAAAACAAGTGCAATTTGAGCATGTAAACACTGAATCAAACATTTTTTTTTGTTTGTTTTTTTTTTTACTTCCTGGCTGTGGATATGAATCGGATGGTGTAGAGTAAAAATATACGAAAATAAACCCTTTTTTTTTAAACTCAGGTCATGCAAAACAAAACCTTCAAGGTGAGGACAAAATAATGAATCCACCAGCGACAATTCGTCCGACAGTATGGAGCCTCCTAACTTTGTTCTGGTGATTTGACGGATGTAATACGGTGTTAGCGCACTTCAGGTAAGTGAAAAGGCGTATTCCAGCTGTCCATATTGAGATTTCTGTGCTGTTACAGAAGAAAGGGACACTTCTTCATTTATTTCTCCAGGCTACAGTTTGCTAACCATGATCTAAATTAGCTAAAGTGTTTGCTACAGTCCAGCACAGATTTGCTAGCCTTGCTCTCGGATAGCTAAAGATGTTTGCTACAATACAGCACAGACTCCAAACATTTGCACTTGGGCAATTAGTAAAGTGCCTTGCTCAAGGGCACTACAGACTTTCTTGGTGAGGAACAGGAAAAAAACAAAACAAAAACAAAAAAAACATCCCACTCGCCCTCTTAAGGCAACCCTGCTCCTCTAGCCATAGCAAGCTAGCTAGCTGATCATATTTTTTTTGGGAGAACTTGTGGACTAAGTGGTTTGTGAATGGCTGAGGTAAGTGCAGCGGGTGGGTAGAATGTGCTGAAAACTCCTGAAAGGCTTCAGGTCACATTAAACGGACAAATGCAAAAAGCCTAAATCGCCAGAACGTCACTTTCCCACTAGCTGAACGCACGCTTTTAGCGCTAGCGTTCCCTTTGAAGCCGCCAGAAACTCCATCACCGTGAGAGAAATTTGTCATGGTTTCTCCATTATTTTGTTCACACCATGTGTTCCTTTATGTTTTCAGATTTTTTTTTTCTCTCGTTTTTCTTTTTTGTTAAGGTTTCGTTTGCAGAAGTATGCCAATGCTAGAAAAGCTGTCCATGCCATTAGCAGTGAGGCTAGCTGGTATTAAGAACTGCCATGTTTTTGTTCATGCATTAAGAACTATTAAGTGAAAGATATCATATTTACAGTACAATTCACATGTAATTACACATATACACTAGAGGCAAGAAAATTCACATTGAAATCAGTTCAACACTTTTTTTCCCCTCCTCCTTCTCTACTTATTGAACTTAAGTGTTCAAAGGAAAAGAAAAAAATCTCTCTAGATAAGCAAGTAAAAGTTTCAGAACAGAATGTCCTCACAGCCTTTGGGATGGAGGTGCTAATTTCGTGTCCAGAAAGCTGGTAGTACATGTGGTGTTTGAAATGAACAGTGAATATATTTACCGTGAGAATGTTTTTTTTTTTGTTCTCCCCTCCATATGCGTTTAGTGTACTATCTAAAAAGTACAATACCTGAACAGGCTTTCATTTCTGGGAATAACACCAACCTGAATAAGAGTTTAATACTTGAGTCAGTTTACATTAGAAAAAACGCAGACTGCGAGTGCGTCTCACTGAGACCACAGAGCAGGCAGTTAAACACAGAAACATCTGCCTGGTTTGCAGTGGAGCAAACAAAATCCTCTGGCCACATAGTCTGAATCCGAGCGCAATTTCATAAAGACCCATCATATTTCAATTCAAACAATTTAACATTGAAATAGGCAAACAAAACAAAATAACAGTTGACATAGTTACTACTGTAACAAAAATGTACCCATCTGGAACACCCCTAGGTCAAAATTACTACCCCACATCTAAACAATTCATAAAGTGTACCAATTATGACGCGATCAACACTCTGGCAACGCAGTCACTTTTCACTCGTTGATCTGATTGCAACAAATAGCTGGCTAAAAGAGAGCCACGTCTAGTCGTGACGCCGGCTGAGCGTCTCCCGTGAGACAACTTCTGTAAGGCAGAAGTTAAGAATTGCAGCATACATGTGACAGGGATGTCAGCAGTGAGTTAAAGGGGAACAGCAACACTGGCGTGAGCTCACAGGTGTCGGGGACTGCTACTGCATATGTGGGAAGAGGCCGAGTAAAGCTTTTACGCCCCCAAGCGATCTCAGCGGGTTGGGTTTTTACTGCTGGGGGAGGGGGCAAAGATTTAACAGGCGAGAGGAACGAAGGGAATAAATAAACGACGGCTGTGGTTTGTTGAGGCCGTAAACGTCCCCGTGAGAAGTTTACAGCTAAGCGCGGGATATTAGATTGTTGTGTAAAATCAGTAAAGTGCTCGCAAACCTTATGTTGGACTGAAACAGTGTGTTTTCGAGTTCATTTAATTTCAGCAGGACACATTTGGATCTAACCTTCAGTCTTTGAGTGTTTCCCGTCTGTTGCTTGGAGAAGGCATTTTATCATTATTATTTTTTGTTTTATCTTGCCATCCGTTCTTTTTTGAAAATTTTGACCTAAATTTCCTAATTGCAGACACAAAGGTGGATATTTCAACAATATGCTGCTTGAAAATATGACAATGCTGTATAAAATTCATCCAAAAAAAAAAAAACTAAAAGTCATATTACACTGCTGGCCACAGCACCGCACAAACTTCACTACTACTTAGGTAGACACATTGGTTTCGGATCAGTTTTCCTTGTTGAAGGAATCTTTTTGGATACCCAGGCTCCAGAGAAGAAAGCAGATATCCGATGATAAATTGATATGTTCTCTTCCGTCGTTATGTTGCTCTCCCAGGGAGGAATTCATCTAGTTCTTCATGTACAACTGCATGCAATTTCTTTCTTTTAGCTTTTCAACCGAAGAAAGTGACATGTGGACAAAAGCGTTGTTTTGTAAAAATATTCATAAGAAATGTCATACAGTAAAGTCTGATTTGGCACACGATAATATCCTGCAGTAATTCACCCTTTCACCAACTGAAACCTACATTTTGTCCCGTCTTCCCTACATTTTGCACCACTGATCTCGAACCTTGGCATCGTCAGTTGTCTTTTTATTGTGGCTGCAATTATTTATGCCCGTGGCAGAATTATATTTAAGGTAATAGTTTTATTTTTCAATTTTTTTTTTTCTGAGTGGAAGTAGCTTAAATGTTTCACAAAGGCTCAGATTTGTTTTTTTTACTGATCATGCAGAAGGGTATGAATGATGCACAGGTGGGGAGAAAAAGCCAGGTTTGATATATCTGATGTTTGAGAACCTGGCTATGGTTATAATCTTTGACAGCTTGTGGCCACAAATACTCTATGTTATCTCCTTTTGTATCACACTTTTAATAGTCCATGAGTAAAATACAGACAATTATTGTAGGTTGCTAAAGTGGGTGTGACAGATACAGCTGGACAGAGTGAACTGATGCTCACCCGGTAGGAGACATTCTGAACGCCGATGTTTCATAATCGAAAATCTTGGATACTGGAAATCCAAAACTGCAGAGGTCGGAAATGGTGAAAGGGGGAACATAACCAGCACCCCTCCCCGTCGGTACATCAGCGCTAGAAATGCGACGTGTGTGTATTCCAGGGGAAAACATGAAATACAGGCCTTTTGGTCATTATTTCATTCAATTCATGGCTATTTTTCTGAAACAATAAATCCCTCCTGATCTTGTAGCAGCAGTTCTGGGGGATGCTGTCAAATAAGGCTACAATGACGAAACCCCCTCCTCCGTGCGCCTCTTTCTCGGCACAATCCGAATCCGAAATATTCTTCCCTACACACACTGACTGGGAAAACCAAAAAAGAGGCTGAGCAAACAAAGATATGCCGTGTTCTGAATGAGGATTTGGTGGATCTTTTTGAATGTATATAATCTCACATCTTCACCTAGAAATAATTTCACACAAACAACAAAGGCGACCCTTCCCGCTCCGTTTCCTGTTCCCCTTCCCGCTCCCCTTCCCGCTCCGTTTCCTGTTCCCCTTCCCGTTCCGTTTCCTGTTCCCCTTCCCGCTCCCCTTCCCGTTCCCCTTCCTGTTCCCCTTCCCGCTCCCCTTCCCGTTCCGTTTCCAGTTCCCCTTCCCGCTCCCCTTCCCACTCCCATTCCCGCTCCCCTTCCCACTCCCATTCCCGCTCCCCTTCCCACTCCCTTTCCTGTTCCCGTTCCCGCTCCCCTTCCAGTTCCCCTTCCCGCTCCCCTTCCTGTTCCCTTTCCCACTCCCCTTCCTGCTCCTGTGTAGCAAACACAAAGCAGGACCCAATGTCAATGAACTCTGCATCTAAAGAGAACGTGAGTTAATCACTAGGAGGAAAGAAGAAAAAAAAAACACAAGCATATCTTTGTGAGAATACTGAATAATTTAAATGTACAGAATATCTTCCCCTCTCCCCCAAACAATCAGACCCAGCAATGCACGCCTCTTACTCTTTTATCTCAGCCCCCTAAAACATGGTCTGACTCTCTGAAATCACAGTTTTTGTTAAGATGAAATCATATCTGCAATAAGCAGTGTTTGTTTTTTTTTACCTATAATGAAAAAGAAAATTTAAAAATCCCCACCTCTTTCTCCACCGGTAACCTCAACCACGATCCCACCCACATCCCACCACTCCGAGGATGTGTTTCTAATAAAATAGAAAAAAAAATTAAACAAAAACAAAAGAGAGTGAAAAAGTAATACAAGTTGACTCTGGGTGGAAATGCAGCAGTCAGACATCCTATCCGTACGCCAACCGAACGGAGACCATTTGGCCGGAGCTGATGTCTCATAAGGTGAACAATATTCACTCTAAAAACAAAAAAAAGCCAAAGAACAACACATAATCCAAACAAGGTTGCTGTACATAGTAGAAACGGAGCGGTTTCCGTGCATGTCGTCCTCCAGTGGGGTAACGGCAGAGGGTAGGAGGGCGGGGGCGGCGGGGACCAGAGGTGGCATCAAGGACCTCAGTGAGTCGATGCCCGGACGCGCGAGCCACCGCTGATTTCTCGAGCTGCAGAAGAGGATTTCTGAGTACGATAAGTATCAATAAAAAGTCAATGGGACTCCGAGACATCTTCTCTCTCAAGAGCTTTCACTTCCCCCTCTTTCTTTTTGCTTTTTTTTCTCCACTTTTCTTTTTGTTTTGTTTTGTTTTTTTAGCAAAAATATCATGCAGTCTTTAGTTCTGAAAAACCCCTGGTGGGGAGGATCTCATGTTTGTTTCAGGAGGAAAAAACAAACAAACAAACAAAAAAAGAAGCGTTGAAATTCTTCTCGCACAAGTATTCTTAAACATTCAAGTCATCCTAGTAATACTTTGTACAGCAGAAAGGTTCTTCGGATTTCACATGTGTATATATAAATATAATATATGGAAATATGCATATACATATGTTCAACTTGTATATGTGTATACATATTTTGGAACTGTATCAAAGCCAATTTAATGTGCTCTCAAAATATGGCCCATGATTCCTAGTGGGATGCGCATCAATTCACATAGTACAACCAGTAGATTAGGTTGAAAAATCCAAAGGTGATGGGGAAAATGACCCGGGACCACTTGTCGATGGTGCTAACATCGGACAGGTTGGGGATTTTCAACTTGAGCTTGGAGGAGCGTCGCCGTAGCCGACAGTTGGCGCGGCTCCGCATGGCGCTCCGGTCCAGCGAGTGGTGGCCGTAGCCATCCCGGGGCGCCATGGGCTTCCTAAACTGGACACCGGAGCTGTCGAAGGACATGACGGAATTCCGAGAGTCACTGACGCTGCTCCCCACGTCGGAAGGCATCACCTCGTTGTTCATGTCCAGCGTGGTGAGGAGGATGTTCCCGTAAGCGTCCACCTGCGGGGGGTGAGACCGGAAAAGACGCCCAAAATCAGAGAGGGGTGGGAAAATGCTGAGTAGCATTCCCCAAAAATCCCCTTAGACATCTAACATGGTATTCTAAAATAAAAAGCCCCCCTCCCGCCCTTTTAGCTGTCAAGCTTAAGCAAAATGCAGGGATGACATGGGATGTATTTTTCTCGCATGCAACAGAAATAGTTAGCTTCTTCATATAGACATTTAGTGGTTGATTCTTTTCACTTGCAAGACAGAGACAAGTCATCTGAGAAATGCTGACAAGACGACTCTTTATGGCATGGGCTGGCCTACAGCTGATAGGATTGCTAAATACATGTACCCCAACTTTTCTTTGTTCCTCGAGATACAGATTTCTTCGCTGTGTAAATGACCTGAAGGTGTTGGTTTGAAACGGCACGGAAATGGAGTCCTTGCAATGCGAAAGGAAAAAAAAAATGGAAAGAACATTAAAACGACTGAAATACAGGCAGATATTGTCATAGTTTCTCAGAAATTGCACAACGTGTCAGACAGAGATCAACAGGAAGAACTTTTCTGAAATTCTGAAAAGGCGTTTAGCGCTTCACAACGACAGGAGGGTTTGTTCAGTCTCGCCCTTTTAGCAACTGGCTTGGGGAAAAAGACGTAGCTGACAAACGCTACCTTTGTTTGCGTCGTCATGCTTTTTCTCCCCCCCGCCCCCATTTGTTCTTAAAAAGTCTTTAAATACAAGGTAGCAGAGAGTGAATAAAGCCTACAGGATCAACATAGACAACAATCTAAATAAGAAATGAGAATGTTTACACCACCGTTGAGTTAGATGAATAGGTATCTCAATGAGAAAGTTTGTGCTTGATAAAAAGCAGTCGGTGCTTGAGGGAGAAGCAATGGACGATGGTGGGTGAATGCATATTAGGCTGTGGTGACATATGCATGTGGAGAGGATTGCTTCGGGGTCTTGCATACTGTACGAGTGGCTTCACGTGACACGACTACGGTCAGAAATCTTTTTTTACGTGGAACAGTCTCATTTCCTACTCAAACTCTGACCGACGCGGAAGAGGTAAGGGAATAAAGCGAAGAAGGAAGATGCAAACCTGTTCCCTCAGGCGCTTCTCCTCGTATCTCGTACGCTCGTTGTTGACTTTGCCCAGCCTTTCATTGATTTTCTTCTGTTGCGCAGGGCCCCGGCCAAAGAACACGTAATTTACAAAGGCATATTCAAGCAGGGCCAGGAACACGAACACAAAACAGCCCATGAGGTAGACGTCGATGGCTTTCACGTAAGGAATCTTTGGGAGGGTCTCCCTAAGGTGGGTGTTAATCGTGGTCATGGTAAGCACCGTTGTCACACCTTATGTCACACAGAGAGGGAGAGAGAAACCAAGGAATCTTTGTTAGACACAGATCTCAGAGTTTGTTGTCCCGTCCTTTTAAAGATTTCTCTAAATGGACCCATTCTGTCCAGGGAAGGTCTAATGACATTTTTAACAAGAATTTCCCCAAATTATTAAGACCTCACTTCAGAAAGCATAAAAAATTAAAACAATAGTAATGACAAAAATAAAAATTATATTATATAGACAAGCAAATACAATAATATCCTAAAAAGAATCAGGGAAAAGCTTTCATTCTTTACTTTTTCATCTGCTTTTTAAATTTGTTTTTTTTAAATTAGACTAATGCTGCCGATTGACTGTAAAATGCCATCAAATTAATCACAATTAATCGCTGTGATTAACGCTGTAAGCTTGAATCCCAAAAATAAACGTTTTTAAAGAATGCTTAAGAAGACGATTTATTATTTCAATCGGTTTTCCAGGATTTCATACTTACGAAGGTTTAAAAGAAGTCTTTTTTTCCCCAAACATAACTTAGAGATGGTAACTATAAACTAGCTGTGCTTCAGTGGAAGGATAAGCTACCGTTGCAATAAGTAAATTACCTACTGCCCTGGTTTTATCCAATTGTCTCTCGTAGTGTTTTGTTTTTTTCTTTAATAATGTTTTTTTTTTAGCACTAGTGGACTTTATTTGACAGTAATCTGACAAATAATATGCACCTATAATATTTACTTTAGTTCTAGAAAAGTGAAGAGGCTGCAAGATGTAGCTCTGTATTGTTTTGCATTGCCAGGATCAGCAATAAACAGAACAATAAAAGATGCGGGAGTCTTCCAAGCTTTTGCTTCTGCCAAATGACAAATTAAAATTTTAGCAGTTTTTAATATTAAAAGTGGCAACTGGAGACACCATTATACATTTGGACAATTAGACAAGAAATCACTAATAGTAGCAGTGCCAGCCTCACTGGGTGTAGTCCCTTTCAGGGTTATTAATCAGCCCACATTATGTAATATTAGTGTGGATTACACTGTATCCCTGCTGTTCCTATTTTCTTTTTTTACCCCCACAACACCAGCCAATTTGTGGCAACATCAAACAGAGACAGGGGAAATTCAAAATGAGAAACATGGCGAAATGAAATTAACGGGAGTCGCTCGTAACCCGCGGCTACATGTTCGCTTGCTTATTCCGTGACCATAAATGTGGAAGATTTGTGCAGGAACATTTACACATGTGTGACAGCTGTGTGTTATTTGCTTCTGTGATAATTAGCGGAATCTTACGGGAGCAGTAAGAAGTTTAATAACGTAGCGGTGGCTGTGTCTTACCGAGGGCCACGCGAGCTGCAGAGGCATCATAATTGATCCAGAAGGAGACCCAGGAGAGGATGGTGATCAAGATGGAGGGCATATATGTCTGCAAGATGAAATAGCCTATGTTCCTCTTAATCCTGAAACTCAATGAGAGCCGTGGATATGAACCTGTGTGGAAATAGAATGGAGTGAAGTCAAGGGCAACAGGAAAACAAAAACCAAAATCAGAGAAAACCAAAGGAAGAAGTAGGGGGGAAAATGTCGACACAAGTCAAGAGTTCCAAAGTCTGCACTTTGACAACGCACGGGTAGTCATTTCTCCATTTGTTCAGATGGAGCACTTAATTTCCCCAAAGCGATAGATTCCTTTCCAGGGACAAGTTCGATTCCAATTAAACATGGCAGAAAGTCGCAAACACGGCACATTTTTCTGCAAGCCCCTATCTCAGCAGGCAGCTTCAGCGTCCCTGTGAGAATTGTCACAGCGAGCTGCTTCTGCTTTTCTTTTTTTTTCACTTTCTCTGTCCTCTAAACATTACCAAATGAGCATTTTAAAATTGGACGATTGGTGCTCACGCCTTTACACTGGAGCAATACTTGGTATATACACAGTGAGTGAATCTGAGGAAACTCTGCAGTGAAACCAACCCTCCTTGTGCCAATTAAAAGCGCAGAGTTTTAAGTCGTGCAATGCTAGTGCTGCCAGAACTCGCTGCGCTGTATACTGTACCTATAAAACAGTTGTTTATGGACTGCTTCACTGCCATTTTAGAGGTACTCGGACAGAAAGTCAAATAATATCTTACCTGTAGTAAACCTGACCTCCCTGGACACCAGGCGGACGTCCACAATGGAGAACTGAGGTAATTCCAACTCTTTAACCCCGGTCACAGCTTTGTCATCTCCTTCCCAAAAGAATACGATGTCATCTGTTGTATATCCGTCTGTCATGAGCAGATTAGAGGAGAAAGAAGATGGGGGACGTTACTGTTTGATGAAGATGCAGCAGAGCCTCTATTGGTTGGCATAACTCACTACCTTGATTGCATCAGACATTGGTACAACACCGGTTCTTTTATGGGTACAGTTTTCTGGTCTTCGCATTAGTGGTTTTGTACAACACTGTAGGTTCATAACAGAACTTCAACAGGGCAAAACTTTAAAAAAGTGACCGTAAGTAAGCTCAGTTTAAGATACAGACTGGAATCCCATGCACTTCCAAGGCGTGATGGTTTTTCAGCACTCCGGATACAGATGTCTTCATCAACACCGTCTCTCTTAAATTGCCTTAGACTGTTTTGATCCATTGTTGCCAATATTATGCTAATTGTGTCACTCTAATTTGATCAGAATCCTATTATATGCAGATGATATGTTCCTGTTTACCATATCCAAAGTGAACCTTCAGAAGGCTTTAGAGTAGTCAGCACTTTGAAGATGTCCTGCTGTCATGTCAGAGGATGAAAGCAAGTATATCAGGGTCAAGATAAAAACAGATGGGGCAACTACTATGCTGTGTGGCAGTTGTGTCAGTCTCTCGTAGTAATAAAAGGTCACCCTTTTCATCTACAGTCCAACATTCATCTTTGGTTATAAACTTTGTATAACAAGCAAGCTTCCTCTTAAGAGGTTCTGGCTTGCCCTCGGGAATAGGGTTTTATGGCTATTTAAGAAAAACTCAGGGTACAGTCGCCATTCCTACACATCAACAGACATGAGTGGAGATGGTCTGTTCCAGTGCCTCTCTATGGACGTTCTTTGGCCATATGCCACATGGAGCAGACCCCCAGGACAGAGCCAGGACTTGCTGAAGTGTATTTCATGACTGGCTTGGCAATGCCTGGGAGTCTTTTTAGCTAATCTGGAAGAGGCAGCTGGCAAGTAAGTCTGTGTGTGACTACTTTAGCTGTTTCACCTCTGACCCAGCTCCATGCAAGTTAAACACGATGGAGTTGTACAAAAATATCACAAAAAATATGCTACGCCAGTTTCCAAAAAGAAACTAGCGTAGCAATCCAAAAAGATTGGAGTAGAATTATTGCTTCATCTATACCATATGTTAAATAATGTCTAAACATTATGTCACGTCACTATCAGAGTAATTGTCGTGTATTTTTTGTGTAAGATGTTTATAGTTGCCGGAAAGCTGGCTTTAGGGGAAATACGGACCATCCGACACAAACACGTTTCTAGAACACATCAAGCCCAGACCTAAATCTGTCAGCCAACAATTACGTGCCGCACTCTCTCCAGACTCCCATGAAGCTATATCACCGCATGTATTACGACCAGCATGAATATTCATTAACATGTGTCACATGCAATGACGCTGCCACACATTTCCTCCTGGCAAAGCAATTGAAAGTGACTACAGGAGCAGATTTATTGGAATAGGCTAGCCTGCACTTACTGCAGAGCTATTTCTCAATCGGGGTAAGTGTTACCACATTTCACATTCCGCAGCCCTACATACGGACCTGGGTGGCATTAAACTTACTACAGAACCAGGATTCATTACCATTAAATCTCTCCGAGAGGTTATAGGGTAAGAAAATGTGACATTGTCCATGAAATTGAAGCAACTGACTGCCTAATCCATCAAACTGATGGTTAATGCGCATGAGTCAATAGTGCAAAGCACTCCATGAACATAAACAGCAGATATTCTTGCAACTTTTTAATTCATGGCCCGTCTATATTTCATTGCTTACTCCAGCGCCCCGGAGGTAACACTCTGCAGTTCTTATTCTGAACAGCTTGTACCAAAAAAAAATAAAATAAAAATCTGATGTATTGAGCAGGATCTGCGTGACTGATGGCGTGATCAGTGAAAATGATCACGCAAATGCAATTTTTAATTACATGACAAGCTTTTTCTTCTTCAGAATATCGATTTGTCTAACTTATCCTGAAAGTGTCTGGAGGCATGATTTGTTTGTGGTTTTCTTATGTGTGTGTTTGTGTGCGTGTGTGTATGTGTGTGTGCGCGCGTGCATGTGTGTGTGGAACACCAGGTGTCTTTACAGAAACACTTAGACTATGTTTATTTCGAGCAAAGATTAATTCATGATCTCCGTTTGGGAAATTCAATGATGAGTCAGCGAAAATGAAGGTGAAATTTTTACCCATACAATGTTTTACATTTTGGTGTTGTTTTTGTAAAGCAGCACAACCAAAAGTTAACTATGGAGGATATGCAGAGATCAAGAGCTAAGTAATGGAAAATCTGTAAACTACAAATATTAGATTATGGAAAGTTAGCAAAAAGAAAGCAACTGCTTGAAAAAAGCAAGAAGAAGTTTTGTGTCCAGTTAGCTACAAGCCATGCAGGAGGTTGTGGCTACAGTTGTATGCAAAGCTGTATTTGTTGCGCAAACGTTAGCGCTGTACAGCTCTAAAATATGTTTACTCAGAAGTGTCACGGAAGCTCAGAGTTAATGGGACTCTTGCCACATCTTTTCGTTCCACATAACAATCCTCCTCTACTTTGTGTTGGATCACATCAAGCACATTTGAGCTCATGTTTATAACATCACAATGTCAAAAAAAAGTTAGGTTGCATGAATACAGTATATAGTAGCATTTTTTAAATTTGATTAATTAGTAGAAAAACACATATTGATCAAAATTGGCCAGCAAAGATAATTTGGAATGAAGTCTTTCCAAAATCTCAAAGGTGGCATCAGTTGCTAAGGCGCGATCAAAGTTTTGCACATTTTTCAAAGCGTGTTTCATGTGAAATTTGCACTTTTGTAAGTAGCGGCCATAGCAGCAAGTCCTTCTTCAAATTTCCCCACATATCTGACCAAACACTGACGCCCTGATACTCTGAAACCGAGAATGACTTAAACGTATTCATCAACCAGTGAAGGTTTCGTACTAATCGCGTTGTGTGCTCTCAAGGGTTAATGAAAGCAGAAATCAATTTGGTCAGAGTGACTGAATATTCATCATGATATGGATTTATCTGCAGGACTTACAGCTTTCAATTTCCAGAGTGCAGTTCTGTTCATCCAGAGGGTATCTCCTCAAGTCCATCATGCAGGCAGCAGTAGTTGTTATTCTAAGGACAGAGTGGAAAGACGTGAAGACACGGGTTAATACACAGAGTGATTATAACAGCTTTTGGTGCAGACAGAGACCCGTAGCTCCCGAACCCAAAACAACATCGCTGTATACGTGCCACAAAAGTGACTCTAATATTCGTTGAAAATATGAAGGATCTACTGCTGGTCAATAGGTCAATCGATGCCTATGGAAATGCGATCATGGAGCCTTGAGTGGATCCGAGTTGGTGGGAAACCTTTTCATCACGATTCGTAACGATTAAAATGTCAGCGAAGATCGTACTTTACGATCTTTTACGATAAAAATACATTACCAAATTCTCCTTAGTACGATGAATATTTAGCGCTCTACAAAACGTATGAAAATGTACCATTTTCTTACGTACTGTAAATCCCACATTGCTTTATGTTTTTTTTTGTTTTTTTTCCCAGACGGCTGTTATTTATTGCCAGCAGTTTTCTGCAAGGTAGCTTTAGAAAAGATGTATGCATAGCAGTTTATTAGTGTCGGTCCTAATTTCCAGCAGCCCATGAAAAAAAAAAAAAAAAAAAAGCTTTTTGCTACAAATTACACATATAGGGGTCCTTTTGCATTTAACTGAGATATTTACCCGTACAGCAAATTTTAGCAATTACATTTTTGCTGTTGATGCCAGCTGCTCTATGTTCATCATACTGGATTTCATTAACTTCATGCCCTCCTTTGAAATTGCTTTAAGAATGAATTAGAAAAAAAACCCACAACTTATATTTTACACGTGTCAAAGCCCAAGTTTTGATGTGCACAACATGCATCTTTTTCCTGTGTGTGACTGACTAAGAAGGGTGCGACTCATTTGCCGGCCACAAACACAACGTCGTAAGGTTTTGCATTGCTGCAGTGGGCAAATGTACACAGGCCTGTACAATACCTAGAATTACTAATGCAGGAGATAATAAGCTGTTTGCCTTGGAAATATATTGCTCGAATACGGAGTCGGTAAATTGGTCACGGTGGTTTGCCCAGAGTTCTGTCGGCAGGTAATTGGAAAACAAAATATGTTCCCGCCGAAACTGATTCGGGCAGATTTACGCAGAGGCATGTACGCCTTCTGTGGACCGCGATGAGGAAAACAAGGCTCTGTAAAGACAAAAGACAATAATGCACGAACAAAAAAAAAAAAAAAAAAAAATTGTGACAGGTATGAGCTGCATTCTGCTGCACAAGCACAAAGCTGCTCAAACTGCATTCTGTTCTGCTCTACTGCACTGCTCTCTCCTGCTGCCTCTCAATGTTTCCCTGCTAAGAGCTACTATTGTTAGACACTGTGACCAGATAGAGACCTAATTACACTAATAAGAAAGGTTACTTGGCAATCATGATTTCAGACCAAAAGTTGCAATGAAACAGTTTATCATGGTAGCTTATTTAGTGTTGGTAGGTGTTTCACTCTGACAACATGAGGGGCCATATAGATTTGTAAATGAATCATACTTAATTATGGTTTTAAAAAAAAGCTAAAATAAGAAAAACATCTAAGATTAAGATAAACGTTATTTGTCCAAATACGTATTTTTTAAGAGTTTTGTGGCACAAGCCGCCTTTATTTAACAGAAGTAACAGGGAGTAGGGGAAATTATACAGCGAATGGCCCAGAGACGTGGGAGATTCAAGGATTTTTCAAACCTGCCTGAAGGAATTATAGCCACACTCCAGGTGTGTTTTTGATGCGAGAATAATATAACATCATATAAAGCTTAAAAAAACATGGATTTTGCATTAAAAAAACATGGATTTTGCATTAAAAAAAAAAGAAAATCAAGCTAGAACAGATTTATGTTATTCTCTAAAATTGGGCTTTTTGGTAGGAATTGGACCCGTTTGTTCTGGAAAATGCTTTGAAATGACGCTGAAAAAAAATTAAAGAGCAGCATTACTGGGGCAACCAATAAAAATATTTACATTCAAAGGTTTGCCAACTTGAAGCCAACATAAAAATCTGCAGCATAAGCTTGTTTTGCCCCACGTTTATTTAACCGAAGACGAGAAAGAAGCCAGTGTATTGTATTTTAAAAAATTCTCAAAAGAGTAAGGATTACAGATGTGGTCAAAAACTTTGCACTTTCAAACGTTGACTGAGTCGAAGCACCGCTCTGTGCCTGCTACTGATCCAGCCACAGGTCCATCAATCAGGTCTGCCCGGAGTGATTTCAACAGTCCATAAAACCTGTCGTCAGATATTTCTTGGCCCAGTTTTCACATTTCATCTCATGTGTCATGTTCAGTGGTTGCCAGGTTTTTGGGGGCCTCCCTACCTCGAACACGTCCGTGGGAACCGAGCGCCTCGTCTACTCCGGCTACAGGTTTCAGTTCTGGGACGCGACGGCCCCGGAGGAGAACGGGTCTCATGGGGTCGTGTCAGATTCTGCTCAGCTCTTGGGTTGTTCGTTTGCGTCTTTTGCTCTCAACGAGTTTTGTGCAACTCTGTTGACAATTTGCAACAAAACGTCCGATGACTCTCTGATGACGTCCAAATGTCGTGCTGTGTCCCCTAAATAACTTGTACAATTTTGGACTTTTTAGAGTCGGTTACGTCTCATTTCTTTGATCCGTTTTGCCCCAGGAACGGAACCTGACAAATTATTATGAACACTTTGATACAGGGTGTCTTCTTCGGTCCACATTTCCCTCAAATACAATAATGTTACTTGGTATCTGAGAAAAAATGCATAGAATGTTCTTATAATTCATAATTCTGTTTATTTTTACTTCTTTAAAAAAAAAGCACTGGCGCAGCTAATATTTCTGTTCAAAGGCTTCATGGATATTAGATCAGCAATCAAATTTTATTGACAGACAACAATAACCTGAGTAAATATAGAAAGTGCATTTTTGTGATATAGTTTTTTTCAAATTTCTCTGCCTCGCCTCGTCGAATGGTTTTTCTTTAGTGATCCGATCATTTAGTGATCAATCATTTATAATTCAATGGAAATCTTTAAGGGGACACGATGCTTTTTATGCTACTGTTCTTAAAGCCAACACCAGAAAGCCACTGTAAAAGTTACAAAAGTGCCATGTAGTAAAAAAAAAAAAAAAATTCCGGCTCTTAGTTTTAGTGTCTCCATTAGTGACTGCATTGACGTTTTCCAGTCGTACTGTTACCGGTACTGGTGCCAGATCAGGCCGTCCTCACAAACTAAGTGACCATGAAAGAAGGAGATTAGTGAGAGAGGCCACCAGGAGTTGCAGCAGCTGAAATGGGAGACTCTGCATACAACAACTATTGCCCAGGTTTCCAAGAAAACTGCGTCCACACAAGACGGTTATTGTCGGGTAACGACAATAACCCAAAGCATCCAGCTAAAGCTACGCATAAATGGTTTGAAGACAGCAAGATGGTTGGTCTGTACTGGTGTAAGGCATGCAAAGGGGTGAATACTTTTTATAGACACTGCAAACTATTGAGGACCCTATCATGAATTACAGCTGGAATACATAACTTTTATAACAAAATATATCAACATTTGTTAAAATTGTGACAGTACACTATGAGACAGACAATCTGTGAAAAAAATGGAGCTCCTCTGCCTTCTTCCAGTGCTAAACACAAAGCTCAGTCAGAAACAACCAATCAGAGCCAGGAGGAGTGTCTTATCAGTGTCAATCACTCTTGTGTACACGCTGCTCACACCCTCCCCCTTCCTCTCTGTTACGCTACAGCTTCTCCTGGTCAACAGAGCCTGTTGTGAATGCTAATGCTAGTTAGCACGCAGGCCGATGACGGTGTATAAACAGATTTTCTGGAACGGTAAGTTGTTTTTCATTTAGTAGCATGTACACCCGGATGATTGACAGCATGGAGAGACTCCTGGTGGCTCTGATTGGTTGTTTTTGACCAAGAACTGTACATTTCTTCAGTAGCTCAGGAAGGGGGTGGAGAAGCTCGATCTTATCACAAATTATCTGTCTCATATTATATTGTCAGGACATAGTGACACTTTCAACAATATATATATAAATATATATATATATATATATATATATATATATATATATATATATATATTATAAAAGTTACGTACTTCAGCTTTAAATCAAGCACCTTTTTTCTGTTGTTCAAAGTCAAAAATCCTACATATCCTGATAGAGTAAGGTAGGGGAAAGAGCCAGCTGCCTGAAGCAACAGACGGGGATGAATTCTCGATCCCTTGGCAAAAGCACACCAGAAATAAAACTGATTTTATATGTGGCAGCTAACAAGTCAGGAGAGAGTCATCACTTGAGCAGACACGGGTCGGGACGGGTCGGGACGGCTCGCAGCGAGGGTTTGGGATTTGGGCTTGTCAGCAGATGTAGGTCAGCAAATTACAGTCCCATCAGAGATGATCAGCTGCCTCAGACCTGAGCAGGCACTGCAGTCTGGCGCTCAGCTCGCTTTATTCTTAGCATATTTCAAGACGTTCGAGGCGCTTATGCGACTTTAAAGCCAGTCCCATGAAAAACAACATGCAAACAAATGCATTAACGCCAATTAAGGCCATCTCTGTGGGAAATCAATAAGTTCCGATCCCACGCAGGCTAACCCCGTAGTCGTCTCTGTGCGCTTTGCTTCCCTACCAAAAAAGATCATTGTACTATCACAGCACTGTGATAGATAGTAATTGTACTATCACAGCACTGTGATAGTACAATGGAAGAACAAGAGAGAACAGAGTCTGGAATGGAAAGAAAGAAAACACAATCTGGTGAGAGCTTAGCTCAACAAAGCCCCCAATGCTCAGAGGACCCAGTACACTATCAAACAGCCTCCGTAAGTCTGCTAATGATGATTCAGCCTCTCATTTCACAGGCAAGGTAGGACTGCCAGCTCTACGCCGTTTTAACATCTAGGCTTCTTTAGCTCGTGTTCGACGACATTCTCACACTTGGATGTAGCCTCAGAACACGACAAAGACTTTTAAAAATGCTCTGACAAACAAAAGCAAAAAGATTTTTAGATGACTGTGGCGATTATATCCACAGTACATGTGCATCATTGTACTTCCATCAATCTTGGAAGATGATAGGAACACGTCAAAAATGTGCATTCCTATATGTTCCTCATGTGAAATGACAACTCTTTTCAGATTTAGCGTTCCAGATAAGAGTGTCCTTTATGTTAAAAAAATAATTCATGACAGATATTTCTACAGTTTCCAGGCGTGAAGTGTTAAGTCTAGAAGAACCCCGTTTCCTTCAAAGCCCCAGTGGGTCGTGGCAGATTGGCTTCTTGTACTGAGCCAGGTTCTGCTGGAGGTTTCTTCCTGTTAAATTGTGGTTTCTCATGTGGCATTGCTGTAAAGTCAACGAAACAAAGCAAGCGATCACTACATGCTCATTATGAGGAGTGACTTCAATCTGCTGGGTTTTCTTTGATTGAAACTTTTACAACTAATTTGATAACTTTTGATAACTTGGAATACTTGGAATGTATGTGTGGTTGACTTGAAATAACTTTTTATTTGTCAAATGTCTCAAGACAACATTTGTTGTGAATCGGCGCTAAATGAATGAATGAACTGGATTGAATTAAAAGAACTGCATTGCTGTTTGTCTATGTATGGCTGTCACAGTCTTTCTGACTATAAAACATTTTTAGTTTTTGACACAATCAAATTTTTTTTTGTTCTGCCAAAAAAAGCCAGTAGTAAAAAAAAAAAAAAAGATTGGCTTAAGTTGGCAAAGTTTTTGTTCCTGTGGAACTTGATTCTGCCACTAGAGGCACCGAAGTGCCTCCTAAACGTACTGACAAAGGACCAGTGATCAAGGATTTGAATAAGATTGTTTAAAAATATAATAAAGGTACATAAACTAGTGGCCATTGGTCACTTTTGATCCAAAATGTATAGTAACCACAGAAGAAGTTGTTGCTTTACCCAAATGTATGCCATGAGTTTGTAACGCTTCATGACAATGTGCATATAGTTAAAAAAAAAAAAAAAAGTCGGTTTGAGAAACTGCACAACTGGTCACATTTCATACATTATTATATTTTTCTAATGGACTTTCAAGGAAAAAAATAACATTTTTAAAGAAAGTTTACTCAAATCTTTTTCAACTTGCACATAACGTGAAAGTAGGTAAGTAAGTAATTTTATTTATATGGCACATTTTCAGCAACAAGGCAGCTCAAACTGCTTAGGTTCAAAGTAGTTCTGTTGAAATGTTGTAAGCAGGTATTATCTTTCTGTATTAGATAATCTGAATTTAGTAAAATTCAAGAAAACCTCACTTAAATAATTTGGGGTTTATAAAATTATGAAACATATATTCTATCTACATATCCAAAATGAAAAGTTATTGCCTTTAGCTGTCAGTGTACATGACAAAAGTAAGTGTGTTCTTTCTGTGCCAGCTACAGAAACCTAAATACACATCTAATAGAGAGGGAAAAAAAAAAGGGTACTATTACCATTCAGTGCTACATCCGTTAGATATATATAAAAAAATGTAGAGCAGAGTTATGAAACAGAGTTTAAGTCAGCTTGTACTGGGAATAAGCGCAAAAATAGAACTGGTTGATCAAGGCAACTCATGTTAAAATCACAATAAAGAGTCTGTCTTAAGAGGCTAAAAATACGGATAAACAAAAGAACTAGCACATTTCACAGTGACTGAATAAAGGACCACACAATGGGGTTTATTGTGGGCGTGATTGTCCTCGGTTCGCATTCTGCCTGTGCGCAGACACGTCGGCGCAGGGGGGCGGGGACGGGGCTTATTCAACCGGCCGGGCTTCAAATGTGTCACACACAGTGTGTAACAGTCAAAGTTGAGAGCCACGAAATGCAAATAAACCGGAGTAAAAACTATAAACATCTATTGCTGGATGTGTCTTTTGTTCTGTGAAATAATAATAATAATAATAATAAAAAAAGGATCTCCATACAACCCTCGAGCAAAGTCAAACATTTCAACAAAGCGCTTTAATTATATGCTTACAGGAACCTCGTAAAAAGGTCCTGGATACACCACTGGATGTAGATTATGAGCTGCTGCTAATTACAGAACAGTGCAAAAAAAAAAGAAAAAAAAAAGGTCTTGGGGACAGATCCAAGGGCTTGATGTCATCTGCCATATGCTGTTACTGCTGAGAGAAACGATCACTGGAAATGAGTTCTATTTATACTTCTGAATATTTACCCATTATTATAAAACTTGTATTTTTTAACCCCCTCCCCTTGAGGACTAATTTTCTAAAATAATATTTTAAGAAAGAGAAAAAAAATTCAAAAATATAGGCTTTTTGAATTCATATAGCCCACCTTTTCTCACTATTTTGTCCTTTTTTTTCTGTCTGCAAAATACTCGGCATTCATTGCAATTCATAAAAAAGCAAAGGACTGAGAGTTGATGAGTTGCAGCCAGTCATCTACAAATCTACCGTTTGATAAAGGATGGATTTTTCCATCAACAGAAACCCGTCGACGTTATTGTATCTTACATTGGGATTCTGCTACAACTATGGAAGCAATATTTAGAAAGTCGATTATTTCTATTTCATAAAATGCAATTAGAGAAAATGAGATGACTACACTTCATTCAGGGGTTTCAGAGTAATAGGGGCTGAGTACAAATGTGCATCTCATTTTTCAGATGTTTGAATGTTGAAAATTACTCAATGTTTAATGTTAAGCACTACTTTGTGTTACTCTATCACATACAATCCAACTAAAACGCAATAAGGTTTGATATTGTATCAGGGGGAAAAAAATGGCAATGCATTTTATGTAGTTGAAAATGCTCTCTAAGTTGTAGTTGTGCTCTAATATCATAGGTAAATGTTGGTCAGGTGTGGATACTCTGATCTGCTAACAGGGGAGGGGAAATTGAAATGATTCCACACATGCAAAAGCACAACCTCCCCAGAGCTGGTGTAAATCCCGCCCGGAGCCCTGATGTTATTTTGCCTTGTTTGTACTTCTCCGGTTCCAGCGGAGCCTTCGGGAGCGCTGAGCGGAGCAGCTGGGAATGTTTATTCAGATCAGATGGCGCACTGTAATTTAGCACAATTCTGCCACTGAATTCTCCCGAGTCCCTATACCTGCTTTGATTAACGGTGGTCCAAAGGCTGTTTTTTTTTATGTCGAACACGTTTGAAACACACATTAACACACACGCTGCATTTAAATATTGCAGAACTGTTTATCCAATATATGCAGAGTTGGCCTATTGCACTTTTTGTTTTTTGCTAATTAAAAAACTTTGGGTGCATGAGGAATAAAGTGTTTACTAAATGTACCTCTGGTTTTTAACTCTCACTGTTGTTCACTGTACACCAAGGTTGGGGCAAAATGTATTAGATATTATATTTATTACCAGAAAAAAAATGTTGTGTTTTTTCTCTGTAGTGTATGAAATCTGTAGTTTCTGTTGTACATTCACCAGCTGAAATCTGGCATGTTTACCTCTTTTGAACTTCGAGACCTGTGAGGCGACCTTTCTACTGGCGTAACAATAATAGTAAAGATTAAATTACATTTTCTCTACTATTAGAATAAATAAGCAAGTCAGAGTCACTAAACATGAATGAAAGAAATAATACTTTATTACTTTACTACTTTGTTTGCTTTATGTAAGTGAACAATGTTAGCTTACATAAAGAAAGCTAACATACTTGCGTGTGTGCTAGCTTACATAAAGTAAGCTAGCACACACGCAAGTGTGTGCTAGCTTGCGTGTGTGCTAGCTTGCGTGTGTGCTTGCGTGTGTGCTAGCTTACATAAAGTAAGCTAGCACACACGCAAGTATGTGCTGTTCTTTTAAGAATGTCTGTTCTTAAAAGAACAGACATGTGTGTGTGTGTGTGTTAGTTTGTGCACACACACACAAATAGTAAAGTTAGCTAACTTTATGTTAGCTAACCTTGCTAGCTGCCATAAAGTAAGCTAGCACTGTCATTCCATTTTATATCCTTCTAGAATGACATTACAGAACCTAAACGTAATCTGAACTTTGCCACAGCTCTTTAAAGAAGCAAAACACATCACCAGCTTCTTTGCATTAATCACAGTACCATATTAAAGTGACCTGACTTTTATAAAAAAAAAATCAATCACTCCTTATTTTCAGCGAAAACGATCTAACTTTTTTAACACCCTGTGGGAATTTCGAAGGGTACCGCTGTTCACATTTGCTGTTGACCTAAGTGTCTGCTTTGTCAGAATGATCTGAGAGGTGCTGACGATATTACACCTCTTTTTTAGGCTTCCAGGGTCAGTGGATGTGTGCCTCTCGTTCTTCTAGAAACACTGTGTGTATATCTGGAGTCACGTTAGCGGACCCTTTGCTTTAAAAATAACACTTTAAAGGCTGCTTTGCTAGTGCCAAATATAAATCTGTCATTTTTCATCCTGTCCTGGGGCCAAACATGCATACAAACAGGGATGATTATTTTATTTTATTTTTTTTCTACAGCCACAGGTGATGTCAATGTGTTCTTCTTACTCTCATTCTGTTTGTTTTAGTCTTCTCTATCTATAGCTTTTATTAGATAAAATTCTTATATATTTTTTGCACTATTAATTGAAATGTATCCTTTCTAAATCCTGGTGATGCAGTACAACCACTTACTTAGGGTCAGAGGAAGGTGAAGTGTATCTTAGCATGCATGAAACATTTTTCTTGTATCCATACTTTTTTCTCTCAGACACTTCAACTTCCTGAATTATTAAAGCTTTGTGAGCTTCTCCGAGAAATAGACGACTGCATCGCAGGACAAGATTGCCTCGCGGTTGATATTGAAATTATGAGCTCAAATGAGAATTTCACATAAGAAATCGGTGCAAATTTCTCCATTCATCATTTAAAATGTTTTTTTTTAAATTATTTCTCTCCAGTAAAATTTATTTTAATCTTCTTCAGTTATCTTTATCAAAATCAGCAGGGAGTAACGTTTTTTGTTGTTGTTGTTGTTTTTCTTTGCACTTTGTCTGCTATTTGATTTATTTTTAGTGGAATTTTATGTTTGATTTTAAGTAGAACATTATCGTAGATCTATTATTCATTTAAGTATTAAATAAGGCTCTAAAACTCAAGGAATGATTTAGTGTCTTGTCAATTTAAGGCACAGATCCAAATTTAAATGCTACTTCCCGGCACTTTCTGACAAGAATCAGTCATTAAGACATAATTCACTTAGTTGAAGAAATTCATTGGTCAGTGATTTGAATCTGACCATTTTACCTTAATCAGCTCTGGTATAATATTTATAAAATATGAAAAAAAATCTTGCTAATTTAATACATCAAAAATGAATATTTTATATGTTTTTAGTCTGTAAAAACTATAGCTTCATTACATATGGGTTGATGCAATAATAGGAATAATTTCACAATGCCTTTCATTTCACCGTCGATAAACCTGGCACAGTTTTTTTTTTTTTTTTGCTTTATGGCCCATATTTTTAGGATTTTTAGGATGAAAATTGGAATCAAACTAAGAAGTGGTAGGTCAGAGGTCAAACAAAACAAAAAAGTAAGTATGTGACAGGAAAACTCTGACCATCACCTTTTTCTAAGTTTCTTTCCATTTATTAGTTGAAACAGTAGCAACAAAAAAAATCCAAAATAAGCATAATTTGGCTGACATAAAAAAGCACTTTAACACAAAAAAATTAATTAACAAGTAGCTGAAACTGAAGGACGATGCATCTTTCATGTATCAGGTCTGGAGTAGGTTTTTTTTTTACATGATTTTAAGATTCTAATCTATACAGTTTTTTTTTTGTTTTTTTTTGCTTTCTTCCTATACTGTATTGTCCTGCACATCTCCATTTAATGTTGAATGCTGCAAAAAATAACGCAAGAAATCCCATCAGTTCTTAAAGGAGCGGTTTTTCAGACACATAGTGCCATTTTATAACATAATCAACTAAGCATGTTGCCTTCAGTTATTACAGAAATGTTGTATAGATCTAACATGACATAAAAGAAACTTGACTTTGTAGTTTAAGCCTTGAAATTGGCCTCTGTCTCTTTAAGAAGCTCCTACTCTTTCCAACTCTCCGCCTTCAGCGCGTCATCACAGCAGCGCTTCTCATTGTTGCCGTTTACAGCCGTTCTTAGGAGTGTTGGACAGACTCAGTAGAAACCCAAACGGTTCTCCTGCTCTTACCTTAGTCCGTATAGGACGGTGCCATCAGGGTGCAGTCGGATCATTCGGTTTTTCACCGTCACTCCATGAAGAAAGGACTTCTTGTCATTAAGGAAGTAAGTATCAGGGAGCCACAGCTGGTCTGCTACACGGTTGTCCAAAGTCAGGTTCAGTTTCAGCTCTCCGTAGGCCAAACGCTTGTCTCTCCAGCTCTGCTGGAAATACATTGTGATGGTGTAGTCCTGCGAAATGTAAACGCACAAAATGAAAATGTGCATCTGTGTTACAGTGCGCGGGGCGTCCCCATCCGTTTACAAACCTCTGTTCGTTTATTTCCTTAAGAAGTAGCAGATTAACAGAGAGATTAACAGTTACTGGTGTAAAGAATTTACAGACTATTGTCAGATTTTAAATACCACATTTAGAACCGAGGAGGGCCAGGTTAAGATATATATATATATTTTTTCATTTCGAGAATAATGTCATTCTGACAAAAAAAAGTCGTCAAAGATTAGAATCATAATATTAAGATTAAGACATAGTTATGAGAATGAAGTCGCAATATTTCGAGAATAAGGTCAAAATTATACAAGAATAAAGTTATGTTATCAGATTAAGTTAATATGAAGAATTAAGTAATTTTTATTACAATTTCTCTTAGTGTTTTAACACCAGATTAGTAGCAGGAGTGGAAACGACTAAAGTCTTTTTCAAAGAAGAGTCACAAGCTTGAGCTCTTCATAACTCAAAGTTTTACTCTCATTAAAATAACTTTTTTTGTTGTAATTTTACAACTTTCTTATGGAAATATTTATTCTATCAATATTATGACTTTATTGTCATATTAAAAAAAAATCTCTTAGTTTTACTCCCTAATACTCCTTCATACAAATGACTACTTTCTGAATTATAAACAAACCATGTTATGAATTGCTGCAACACAAAATGAAAATGGTAAAAAGGAGACATTTGGAAGCTTCAATAAAAACAGGACAATAATAAAAAAGATCTAAAGTGATAAATAAATAGGTAACCTGCTCTGTGCTTAAACTTAATCGGTAATACAGCAAAAAATATAAATGGAAGGAAGGAAAGAAGGAGAAAACGGAAGAAAGGAAGGAGCTGAACTCTGCCTGCGGTTGACATCAGAGAAGAGCTGACAGACAGAGTGACGTCACTTCTTAGACATCAGCCATATTGTATTTCTCTCTGCTCAGCCTGCCTCACTAGTTGCCAACAAATTAACTGCTTACCCCCCAAAGGAAATGTTTTCAGTTTCACTGCGTGTTCAAGTATTTTCTTAGTTTCCGTCTTTGGTTAGTTTCACAACCGGACAGCAGAGTTGTGGATGAAGCCTCCCAGTGGCCCAGATAATGTCGACCTGTGGACGGTGGAGGGGGGGGAGGACAAACATAAGACCAAGGAGAACATAACTCACCATGTTTACTTCTGAGATGGAGTCGATACTGGCTATGTTGATGCTCATCCCTACGATGACTGGAGGACCTGAAGAGCAAAGGAACAAGGAACACAAAGCAAAGAATGAGCCTCGACATGTTGACTGTCTTAAAAGAACCGTTTTCAGCTGATTATTAGTGTTAATTGTGAAAAAGAGACAAACTTGTATACATGGTTTTCAAAATTTTGTATTGTGGGAAAAAAAAAAACTTGAAAATTCTAGCAGTGACAGCTGCAAATCTTTTTTGAAGACAAAGAGCAAGGAAGAGGAAGAAGAAGACAAAGAAAAATAAGTAAAAAAGTGAAGTTTGTTGATTGTTTTTCCTTTCCTCCGCTGTCCTGTGGGTCTTTTCCTTCGTCCACCTTTACCTCCTCCTCTATTTCTTCTCCTTTTAGGTCAAGTCCTGTGCTGACTATCACCTGATTGGTGGAAAATCCAGCTAATCAGATCAATCAGAAAGAGTTCCCATCCCCAACTCACAAACAAGCACACTAAACACAATTTTCTCGTGAGAACTTTGTGCTCTCTCCATTTATACATGCTCTGTTGTAATTGCTCAATAAGCTCCTTTGGGGTTTTGGCAGGAATGCACCACCATACATGAGGACTTGAGCAGTATTAAACAGTATTCTTTAACTCAATTCTCCTGTCCATAATGTTATCCCTGACTTCTGAAGAGACGTCTGAAGAGAAAACCAGATTTTTTTTTTTCCTTTTCTTTTATTTTTTTTTAAACACAGAATATGTTTACAGCTACATACATAATCTTCAACTAATCAAAAAGCAAAAACAACAATATGGGCTTGTTCCCAAACGCTTCTCCTGCTCTTACTTTAGTACGTATAGGACGGTGCCATCAGGGAGCAGTCGGATCATTCGGTTTGTCACCGTCACTCGTGTCAAAGTTAATTTACTTTGACACGCGGTCTGACACATCCATCCATCCATCCATCCATTTTCTTGCACCCTTGTCCCTCAGTGGGGTCAGGAGGGTTGCTGGTGCCCATCTCCAGCTAACGTTCTGGGCGAGAGGCGGGGGTCACCCTGGACAGGTCGCCAGTCTGTCGCAGGGCAACACAGAGACACACAGGACACACAACCATGCACACACACTCACACCCTAGGGGCAATTTGGAGAGGCCAATTAACCTGACAGTCATGTTTTTGGACTGTGGGAGGAAACCGGAGTACCCGGAGAAAACCCACGCATGCACAGGGAGAACATGCAAACTCCATGCAGAAAGACCGGGGCTGGAATCGAACCCAGAACCTTCGTGCTGCAAGGCAACAGCTCTACCAACTGCGCCACTGTGCAGCCCTGTGGTCTGACACATATGTTGCAATTTGTACAATTAAGAGTATTTTGACAGTCATTTTCTTCTCATTATGTTTTAATTCATGCTCCCCCTGGCAAATTTTGTGATATGTACGAAGTTATGTGTTGTTATTTACCGAAACAAACAAAGTAAAAAAACAAACAAAAACAACTTTATCCCTGACCTGCCTGTGACAAAATATGACAAAGTTTGTGGGATGTAAATACTTTTACGCAGTAACTCACTCCAGATATTTTATGAAAGAACAATCATCTTCCCGGTGGGTTCTAGTAAAGTGTTGGTATAAGACAACCTCTGTCCAACCACACCGAAACAACTGCTTCGTCTGGGGCGAGGCACTGGCAGCACGAGCGAAACGCCGTACGAGAAATGCATCACCCTCGCAAGCTCACCAAATTACCCCGGGAGAACGCGCTCATCCGCACTAATTTCTATGTTAGGAACCCGTGTTAGGGAGCGGGACGAGCAACCATTGCTCATCTTCATGACGTGTTGCAGATATGTAAGCAGTTATGCACAATTACTCTCCAAAGTGTACAACAACACTCCAGTATCCACTTCAGTATTCAGACAACTCGCTGTCGACAAGTATAAACCATTCACAGTGTCCGTGTACCCGACAGCCAGCGAGCGCAGGCTTTCTAATAGTAACAGGAAAAACAATGAGTGAATGCAAGTTTATGAGTTTATAAAGCCTATTGTGTTCAATAGTGCGACGATAAGTAATGGCTAGTTTACCTCATCCTACCGCAAGTAGATTTAGCTGTTTAAAGTAAGTAACTTTGCCTAAAGGACAAAACCAGGAATATACACATATATGTAGATGTTTCTTAATGCCTGACATTCCGTTTAAAAAGAAGTCAGAGGGAGAGTATTTGGATGTCTGCCACTCTCGGCGTCTTCACTGTGCGAATCATCATTATTATTTCTTTTCTGTGCGTATGCCTGAGCTGAGCACCTTTTCCCCCGCTCCCTTCCTCTTCCTCTTCGCTTCCACTGTCACCTTCACTTTGCCTGATCAGGCCGCAAAACACAAAACGCTGACACCAAAAACAGAAAGTACACAAGCGCATAGCAAGTGTGGCAGAGCTGAATCAGGATTTTCCCATAATGTAACTTGTCTTTATAGTAGAAAATGGCATTTTTATGGGAATCATAAACAACACAGGAGCGGCTCTCATGCAAGAGGAGTTCGCGCATATGCAGTATACGACGACGACTCCGAGAGGACCGGAGCTGTGAACGATGAATTTAATCAAGATGCGCATTTGTGAAACAGATATATTGCTGCTGTTTTTTTCTGGTTTGCAGTCGTGCTGCGCTTTTCACATTACTGACTAATGACTTGACCTGCGCTGTAGGAAATGTTCGACATTTGGGATATTGTTTTATAACCTAAACATCTCTACAACTTTTTCCCTGACCTCTCAGTTGTGTTTATGACGCTGAATAATCATTAATCGTCTTTATAACTGTCTTGGAGGCAGTTGGTTAAAACTGTTTTTATGTAGTATTATCAGAATAAGTGGAGTTGAAAGCAAAAGCACGCCACACTTTTCAGATTGTGTGTGTTTAAAAAAAAAAAAAAAAACCTGGAAAACAGCATACCCTTCTCTTTCACAAATACAGTCTGCTTTGTGTTGGTCTAGCCCATAAAATCAATATAAAACACATTGATGATTCTGATTGTAACAAAACAAAATGGAGAAAAGCTACAGGTGACGAATACTTCTGCAAGGCACCGTAATCTGACCCATCAGTAATGACACGGCGAAGACGGTCATGAACTGTCATGAATCAAATCTAATCTGTTGCTGCTCATGTCAATGAACACGCCATCAAAGTTCAGAGTCGTTTTCTCTCAGATTAAACATATTGATCTTTTCTCCTTTGAATCGTCTTAATATCCAAACAAAGGTTAGCTTATGGCGGGGGGTGGGGCAAAAACAAAACAAAACAAAAAAAACTGTTAAAGAGGTGCGGAAATTTAAAGCTAGTGCATAAAAAAAAATCACCAACATACCCCTTATCGGCTCAGCATTATCAGTCAGCAGGACTGTATTCTGAAAGTAGGACATGACCAGGGCCGTGCAAAGACCACTAAAGGGGCAGGTGCTCAAAAAAAATACAAATAAAAAAGGGCACATCTAACCGCATTCTAGGACAGAATATTAACAAAGCCACACAGCTTTCAGAGTTATGCTTATTATGTTGTACAAAAAAAAAAAAAATATATATATATATATATATAAAAAAAAAATTCCCTTCTCACCCTCCTCGGGTGGTCTGTTTCATCCTCTGAGCTCGGGTCCTCTACCAGAGGCCTGGGAGCTTGAGGGTTCTGCGCAGTATCTTGGCTGTGCCTAGAACTGCACATTTCTGGACTGAGATGTCTGATGTTGTTCCTGGGATCTGTTGTAGCCACTGCTCCAGTTTGGGGGTGACTGCCCGAGGGCCCCGATTACCACAGGCACCACTGTGGTCTTCACCTTCCAGGTCTTTTCCAGTTCCTCCCTGAGGCCCTGGTACTTCTCCAATTTCTCATGCTCCTTTTTCCTGATGTTGTAATCACTTGGTATTGCTACATCCACCACAACGGCTTTCCTCTGTTCTTTATCCACCACCACAATGTCCGGTTGGTTCGCCATTACCATCTTGTCTGTCTGGATCTGGAAGTCCCACAGGATCTTAGCTCGGTCATTCTCCACCACTTTTGGGGGTGTTCCCCACTTTGATCTCGGGGCTTCCAGTCCATATTCTGCACAGATGTTCCTGTACACTATGCCTGCCACTTGGTTATGTCGTTCCATGTACGATTTCCCTGCCAGCATCTTGCACCCTGCTATTATGTGCTGGACTGTCTCAGGGGCCTCCTTGCACAACCTACACCTTGGGTCTTGTCTGGTGTGGTAGATCTGAGCCTCTATTGCTCTGGTGTTTAGGGCCTGTTCCTGGGCGGCCAGGATGAGAGCCTCTGTGCTGTCCTTGAGTCCAGCTTTCTCCAGCCATTGGTAGGTTTTCCTGACATCAGCCACTTCAGTTATTTGTCGGTGGTACATCCCATGTAGGGGCTTGTCCTCCCATGATGGTACTTCCAGCACCTTGTCTTCTGTTCCCCATTGCCTGAGACATTCGCTGAGCACATCGTCCGTTGAGGCTTTGTCCTTGATGTATTTATGGATCTTGGATGTTTCATCCTGGACAGTGGCTCTCACACTCACTAGTCCTCTGCCTCCTTCCTTACGGCTCGTGTACAGTCTCAGGGTGCTGGATTTGGGGTGGAATCCTCCATGCATGGTTAGTAGCTTCCTAGTCTTAACATCCGTGGCCTTCATCTCTTCCATTGGCCAGCTAATTATTCCGGCAGGGTATCTGATTACTGGTAAGGCATAGCTGTTTATTGCACGGATCTTGTTCTTGCCATTGAGCTGGCTTCTCAGGACTTGCCTTATTCGTTGGAGGTATTTGGCTGTGGCTCCTTTCCTTGTGACCTCATTGAGGTTGCCATTTGCTTGTGGTATTCCCAGGTACTTGTAGCTGTGCTCTATGTCTGCTATTGTTCCTTCTGGGAGTGAGACCCCTTCTGTGTGGGCGACCTTCCCTCTCTTTGTAACCATCCGACCACACTTCTCTAGTCCGAATGACATCCCAATGTCAGTGCTGTAGATCCTGGTGGTGTGGATCAGTGAGTCGATGTCTCGCTCGCTCTTGGCGTACAGCTTGATGTCATCCATGTAGAGGAGGTGACTGATCGTGGCCCCATTCTTGAGTCGGTATCCGTAGCCAGTCTTGTTGATGATTTGGCTGAGAGGGTTCAGGCCTATGCAGAACAGCAGTGGGGACAGAGCATCTCCTTGGTATATGCCACATTTGATGGACACTTGTGCAAGTGGTTTGCAGTTGGCTTCAAGGGTGGTTTTCCACAGCCCCATCGAGTTTGCAATGAAGGCTCTTAGAGTCCTATTGATGTTGTACATCTCTAAGCATTCAATGATCCAAGTGTGTGGCATTGAGTCATAGGCTTTCTTGTAATCAATCCAAGCGGTACACAGGTTGGTGTGTCGGGTTTTGCAGTCTCGGGCGACTGTGTGGTCTACAAGGAGTTGGTGTTTGGCTCCTCTGCTATTTATGCCTATGCCCTTCTGTGCCTTGCTCATGTATTTATCCATGTGCCCGCTTATCTTAGCCGCTATGATGCCTGACATGAGCTTCCATGTTGTAGAGAGACAGGTTATTGGCCGATAGTTGGATGGGACTGAACCCTTCGAGGGTTCCTTCTGTATCAGGATTGTGCGCCCTTCAGTTAACCATTCAGGGTGAGTCCCATTTTGTAGCAGCTGGTTCAGTTGAGCTGCCAGTCGCTCATGGAGGGCAGTGAGTTTCTTAAGCCAGTAGGCATGGATCATGTCAGGTCCTGGTGCTGTCCAGTTTTTCATACCCAAGACTCTGTCTTGGACATCTGCCACAGTGATGGTTACCGGGGCTTGTTCCGGGAGGTTGCTGTGGTCCTCTCGTAGAGAGGTTAGCCACTGTGCATTGCTGTTGTGGGACGCCTCCCTTTCCCATATGCCTTTCCAGTATTGTTCAGTCTCCAGCCTGGGTGGGTCTGCTCTGTTGTTATTACCCTGCCATTGAGAGTACACTTTGGCTGGTTGGGTGGCGAAGAGCCGGTTAATCCTCCTGGCTTCATTCTCTCTCGTGTATCTCTTTAGGCGGCTGGCCAAGGCTTGGAGCCTTTGTTTGGCAGTTTCGAGTGCTTCAGGTATGGGCATCTGGCTGTACTTCTTGGGTACTGATCTTTTCATTGCACCCCTTTGGAGCTCTGACAGTTGACTCACTTCCCTCCTTGTGATCTTGATCTTAGCCTCTAACCGTCTTTTCCATGGTGGGTATTGGGTCTCATGGTTGCTCTTATAACCAAGCATCTCAAGGATCACTGATGCTGAGTTGTATATCAGCTCATTGGTTTCTGTTATGGTGTTGGTAGGGATCGTTCTCAATGCTGCATTCACATCTTCAATGAGACTTTCTGATGGTACTTCACTCAGCCGTTGTAATTGGCGTCGGGGTCGTCTGGTGTTCATTCGGGCCATGATTCTCTCTCTCAGGTCAGTTGCTGCCTCGTTCAGCTCAGATGGTTCGTTCATTACTGGGGCTACATACCCAGTCTCTGGGCGGGGAGTTGTAGTTGACTCCCTTCTGACCTGGCATCCTGGCTCCTTCCCGTAGCACTTGTGTCGTACCTCGTCAATCTCAAGTTGTGACAGCAGTTGCCGTTTGCGGATGTTGGAACACTGAGCTACTAGTTGTTTGGCAGTTAGTGTTGACTGGGGATGTCGAGCTAACCATTCCTCCCACAGTCTTTGCATGTAGCCCCTCTGACTAGGATTACTTGAGTAGTAGCATTCCAACAGATCCATGTTTTCACCTCTCGCCCATTTCCGTCTTGTTCCAGTAGCCCACTTTTCATCAGGGTGCTCTGGTCCCCCAGCACCTGACGCAGACCTTGTTTGACCGGGCGACGTCTGAGCCGGCATGTCGTGCTTATTTGTGTCTCTCATGGTATGAGGTAGGCTATATAGCTCCAAGGGTCTTGCCTAAGGACCCACACTGACAGCTCAATGTCACCGTTGTAACTCTTTGCCCCAGCCCCCAGCCTGGCCTCGAGCCCGGGTCTCCCGGGTGGAAGACTGGTGACTTACCTATTGAGCTATACAGTCAGCTATATATATATATATACATATATATATATATATATATATATATATATATATATATATATATATATATATATATATATATATATATATATATATATATATATATATATATATATATGTTAGTACATGTTACGTGTCAGAAGAGGGCTTAGAAAATAATACCAAAAAAAAAAAAAAGAAATGACCAAAAGCGCACTTGGGGGCAAGGAGCAAAAGGGGCAGGTGCTCAAGCACCCCCAGCCCCCCTCTCTGCACGTGCCTGGACATGACTATAAATGAAGTCCAAGCTGCTTTTCACCCTCACTAGCTATATTGTCTGGAGCTGTTATAATAACACACAGCCATATTTAGGATGTCTGGATAGAATTAGCAGCAGAATGGCGCGCTAAGCACAATTCCCTGTGGAAAATAGGACCTGAATGAGCACTACTGTTGGTAAATTTCTAGTATTATTTGGTTTGATGACTAATTAGCTTATTTAAATTATGCATTGAATTGCGGAGCCTCATCAGTCATGCTCAGATAACAATGAAATGTGCTCACAAACTAAATTATATGCTGTCTTTTAAATATGGGTTCAACATCTAATATCCATACAACCAAATAGTCACAGTCTCAGTGTATATTCTCCTGGTTTTGAATAGAGAGTGCAGGGGGTTCAAACACCTCATGCAATTAAAACGCTCACTGATCCTTGGCCATCAAGAAACGGCTCGACATGCTGTAGCTTGGAACGGGAGAATGGGCCAGGACCCCGTAAAGGCCACCGGGTTTACTCTGCATCTGCCTGTCTGAAAATCATTCTCAAAAAAACATAACAAGTGATTAACTTACTTAACACTGCTCAAATCAGTTACTTTATTCATCATATTTAAAAAATACAACCAAAAAAAAGCCATTGTGAAGCTATTATGTGGCGAACTTTGCAAATGGGTGAAGGCGCATGATTAGAGAGCTGAGGAAGCTTGGCTAGCTATGTATGAATTTAATACAATTGAGTAACAAAGGTCTTCTCTACATTATGTCTCGTAACAATTGAAGTTCTGGTGAAGCTTAAAGAAGGATTAGTTTGGCAAAACAAGATCAAAAGTTTTTAACATCTGAAAAAAAAGGACTATTACACAATCACAATGACAGGATGTAGAAAAATAATAATCAGAAAAGTAGCCAAAAGACCCACAGATATTCTGGAAGGGGTCCTTAGGATTGAGAGTGTGAATACTTTTGCACCATTGCTTTAGCGGGTTTGCTCGAACACCGGTGCTCAGTGAAGTCGTGATCCTCTTGATGTTTATGACCATAAGGTTTTGGATCAATAAAATAATTCTGATTGTGCTATAACTAATAACTCCCTAATCACTACAGTAAACACTTTTGTTATGATTATTATCAAGTAATCAACTGACCAGAGTGTCTCAAAAGTAATTTAACTGTAATTTATCCTGATCAAACTTTCATCGCTAACGGAGACTGCAATCCCTCTGTCTCTTTATGGCCCAGTTCTACTCTCTAACTTTATTCGTCTTCACTAAATGTTCTAAAGCTTTGTCTTAAGTAGCGCTGTGGACCATCACACTTTGTAAAGGCAACAATAGCAGCTTTTTCCCTGAGATGTAAAAGTGCCTTCACAAAGCCTCAAACCTCACAGCCGGTGCTTTGGCATATTTCAGCTCTACTTCTGTAAAACAGAGGCAATCCCAAAATAAAACCGTTACCAGAGTTTGCATTCGCACGTTGGGGAAAAAAGAGGAATATTTCAAAACTCCATGTTGGGTGTGCCCATTTTCCTGGAGTTAGAATCCCTACGGCGGGTAAATGTCGCCAAGTTAAATACGATGCAACGTCCCGAGGCAAAGAGCATTTTTGGTGAACAATAACTAAAATAGGGTGTAAAGGCTTTCAGCGCTGTTTCCTCTTTTTCCCCCCAGGAAGACACCGAATGTGTCAACATGCCCCGGTTTCTCTGACGGACGCCGGCCAGCATCTCAGCAGGAGGAGCTGCAAGCAGATTTCAGATTGAGCTTTGGAAATAGATGTGGTAGACTGCAGCACAACAGACACAGTGAGAAAACACAATGAGCAATTCTTTCATTGTCTACCAGCGTTTACCGTATGTGGCTCTCGGTTAGCTGGGCACAGTGACAACAATCGGGGGCTAATTTTCTATTAATCAAATTAAAGTTTGCACTGTGACGTCTTTGATGCCTACAAGGAGTGGCACTAGGCTGGTCACTCCAATTCTCACATGCATGCTGTGAGTATGAACTGGCCGCAGTTAGGTTGATTTTTTTTTAGCAGAAATGAATCAAAGCGGTAATAATGCTGAAGATGTATGATGATAACTAATTTTAATCTAACTGGTGTTAACACTGGTTTATTAGAGGATGCCGGTGAAGAATATTAGACCCCTTAAACAAAATGCATTGCATTCTATGTGCTCACCCTAATTATGTTTTGTAGCAACTATTACAAAAAGAGAGTAGAGGTAAAACCAGCTGCTTACTTAAAAAGAAACATATTGCAGGTTCGTGTGACATTACTGAACATATCAAGAAGATAAATGTGGATCTCCACATGTCTGGGTTGACTTTGGGGATGATTTAAAAAATAGATAAAAATAAAAACTCAGTTTGCCACTGGAGTGTCTATTCATCATACTATTGAGCAGTGAGAGAGACTCTGTGTCCCAGAAATGAATGCCTTTTAGTGAAAAATGCCTTAAAAATTCCTTAAAATTTGCTGGCCATAGCTGGGGAGAGATGTTAACTGTGAGTTCTGTACTGACATGGGCTGAAAAGCCGATTCGAGAGGAGGATGCCATTAATCCAGAGGCAAGGGAAAACATTTGTTTTGATAATCCACACAGGAATTAAGACCTAGATCTTTGGAGACATACCCTGTGGTCCAATGAAATTAAAAATACTTACATTTGTAAGAAAAACTGTAAGAAATCCTAATGGTGAAGTACAGAAACAGAGAAGGTTTTTAGCTACATGAGGGACTGGTGCTTTTCACAAATGACTCAGTTATCCCAGTTCTATCTGGAGGAGTAGTAGTGGACCAAAAATCCAGCAGACTGCTGTGAGAAACTTAAAATAACACCAAATATATTTTACCCAAACCACTATAAGACCTTTAGCTGCCAATAACTCTTTCTATTTTCTATTATTTATTTATTTTCAGAGAACATTTTTAGTATCCCTCTCCTAGTCAGTTGGCGGCAGACGGCCACCATCACCGAATTTGGTTCTCTCTTTATACCGGTTTTATGAACAGAGTTGAAGTGGACTGTATGCAATTAAATTTGAATATGTTTATTTGATTGAACTGAATTGGCTACATAGGTTCTACAGCAGGATGTTTCCGGGCAACATGCATGCAGTTCTTGCTGCTTGAGGATTTTGACTGATTTTGACAGCGCGAGATTTACAAATCAAAAATCAAATCAAATTTTATTTGTACAGCACATTTCAGCAGCAAGGCATTTCAGAGTGCTTCACATAATTAAAATAAAAATAAAAACAGCATGTGACATAGAATAAACACTGAGGAAGAGAAAGAGATTTTAAGAAAGCATTACAGCATTTACAGTAAATTTCTCAAACCTAATCAAAGCCTAAAGAAAAGAGAATGGAGTTTGTGTATCATTTCTTATTTCATGAGTTTAGCACCTTTAAATTCCTCCATAGGTTTTACAAGCACGTACCAGACGTTGATCGGGATGAAATGACTCAAGCATGCTCTACAAAGCCGTAATAAAAATAAAGGCTGCCTTTTATTCTGTAATGGCCTTCAACAACATAAAGTCCAGCTAACCCAGTGCAACTTTTTTTTGTTTTTTTGTTTTAAGTTGGATGCAAGAAAACAGCGACTGGGAACCTAATAGTTATAATAACAGAGTTCAGCTGATTCCCTCCCTACATTAAAAAAGAAAAGGTTGGTCGTTTATCCTGTCATAATGTTTTCACTCCTGGTTGACAGTTTGGATTTGTTCAGCCCTGCTGTCCTCTCCTTCTTTGCCGGTGTCTGTGTGTGCTGTCTCCTCCACTACAACAACGTGTCGCCACATTTAGCTTTCAGCCTGACAGTCTTATGCTGCTCCGGGGCAGACAACCACAACTGATGTATATACTGGCCAGCCAGGCTGCCCTATTTAATGTTTATTTCCACTGTAATGGCAGTTCACCATCAAACACCATGTAGGCAGGTTTAATGCTGGGAAGTGATTGTTAAAAAAAACAACAACAAAAAAACTGCCTTAATTGCAGCATTTTATTGTCGTCTGTAAAGAGAACGGAGCAGATCTCGACAATCCAGAACACAAACACTTCTTACTGTATATTTTCTAAGTGTGTGCATGTACACTTGAAAATATAGGCTGTTAATTACAATCAAGAGGATATTGTTTGTACTACATGCGGTGTTGTTTGTAGCTGAAAGAACAGAATCCTTTCTGCCACCCATCTCCATCCACTGTGTGTGAAATTAATCACAACACACAAGACATGAACATAGATATTTAGATAAAACTAATCAGATATGATAACAGTCAGACAAAAGGGTCTTAATGACCTCTCTGGACAAAGAGGACATTTTCTCTAAAAATGCCATTTGTCATTGAGAATCGTCATGGTAACTGTTTTTGCATTTAAGTTTGGTGCGTTTGAATAATCAGTCAGGAGTAAACATACATTTCTCCTTAAATGACAAAAGTGACATATCTTGTCAATTGTAAAAACCTCTCTGAAAACAAATTTTCTAGGCACCAAAGAAAACGCCACCTCTTATGCAAAAAAAAAAAAAAAAACCAACAAAAAAACTGATAATCAAGCTATTGCTTAGCAACAGAGGGCTCCATAGCAACGGTGCAGCATTTTCTCAACGCTGTTGCGGGAGAAGCATGATGATTTATCCAGTCGAATCAGTGTTTGCTTTTCTTTTCAATGGCTACCGCTCTCACGAAGCCCTCTTCACGGGAAAATTAACAAACGCAACAATACGGTGCCCCTGCATGCGCAGGGCTGCTCCTGCAAGCGGTACAGCAGCCTCGAGTATTTCCACCACAGCAAAGATCAACCTGCACTGCAGAGCTGGCACCTTCAGCTCAGAAAAGCCTAGGGGTCTTTTAAAAGAAGAAGAAGAGAAAGAAAAAAAAAAAACTAACAAAAAAAATGCCAATACTGAACAAAAGGAAATGATTGAATTAAGAAAGGAAACATTTCAAGGTTGCTGATGGATCATATGTTGACTTCAGATTCAAGGCTGTGCTGCTGTGTTTTGTTATTTCACTATCCGGCATCAGAAAGAAATATATGTACAAAAAGAAAATACACTCTCTTCATTGGTTACACACTAAACACACTCCGAAATAAATATTTAGCTTCAAATTTAGAACTAAATAGCTGCTGTGGAGCTGAATATTTATGTTGCTAACTAAATATTTTTGTTTGAAACTATGGCATTTATAATGAATGAACAACATGGTGAAAATATGACTTTGAAAAATTAATCCCGCTTTACAAATGGCACCTCGTACCCCTCAACCTAAAATGTCCTGGTTGAAATCATCGTCTCTTCCCTTTTTCGTTGAGGTATTTTTGCCCACAGATAAACTAACTGGATTTTAAAGCTGATTTAATTGAGTCAATTTCAAGCCCATGCATGAATCAGAATTACAGAAATATAAGCGTGTCAAAGTTTTAATAAAACACAATTTGTCAATAAAAAAAAAGTCATAAAGGCCACAAACATAGTCTGAAATTCACATGGAGGGATCTCATGATGTCACACAAAGAAGCAGAAGTGTTTAAAATACATTCGCAGTTGCTTCCAAACTCTGATGTTTTAAACTAACCAATCAGAGGCTTGCAAAGCTATGACATCATCATCTGGGTTTTTCCCAGATTAGAGTAATCTACTTGATCCCTGGAGGTACAGGCAAATGGAACCACAAAGATACACGTACGCAGAAAGAAAATAATAAGCAGTGATCATAATAATAATGAAAATGTAATTGTTTAAGGGTTTAAGAACGTTAATGTGTGTAAAAGTTTGAATTTGAAGGTTGCAATAAATAAATCTTACATTATCCTGGCAACTGACAGTTTGACACAGGGAACGTTTTGCTTGTTTGTGTATTTAAGCATCTAATATAAATTTGTATTATCATATAAATAAATATGTAAATAATAAACATACTATATTTAACAATATTGATATTGTATTGACAGCAGTAGCAACAGTATTAAATAAAAACTCAACACTGACTTTATATGAAATTGTTGTCATTGTGCAAGGTTCTCATCCAATCCAAACTCCTTAACGATTTACTACGATTACAAGTTATCATGTAAACTAAAGATCTTGTTTTTATGAAAGCACAGAGCAGGATTTGGTACAAGCTGCGATTCCATTCAGCAGCTCTCCACCAGCACGGTTTATTGTTAGCTAAATCCATTTTCTGAAGCAGCTTGAGGGTTGCGGCGGCGCTGAAGTCTGCATCCAAGCATGAGGGGGCGTGAGAGAGAAGCCTCAGACAGGACATCAGTCTGTCACAGAGCCAACGCACACACATCCTGACACATTACACATTCACACCTACGGGCAACTCGGAGTTTCCAACTGACCTCTCCGGGGCCGTGGGAGGAAAGCGGCGCGCACGTTTGGAAATCAGCACAGACGCGGAGCGAGCTAGTTTAACTCAGAACAAAAAAAGAAGAAGAAGAAATAAATAAATCCCACACAGATTGGCAGACGTGATTCCAGGACCTTCTAGTAAAACAGACCAACACAAACACAGCCTGAGCAACAGAATCCACTCTGAACAATAAATGTACAAGTTCGGTTTTGAAGTAACATCCACTTTTTTTATACGATATCGACACAAAAAGTTAGCAAGAAGGACATTTCCTAAGCGACATGTTTTTTGTTTTTTTTACTTTAATGAAATGTTGTGTGTCTGTGGCAGAGTACAAACACAGAGGGGCTGATTAATCGGGTGATATTTTAGTCAGGCCTGCAGATGGCGTGTCTTAATTTAAACCTGTCAAATTAAGGCCGATGGCTGTATGAGTGATGGCTCTGATACGGTGAAATACTCAGAGGCAAAGGTGACCAGACCGAGATGGAAGATTTACAAGAGATGAAGTGCTTATGGAAATGTTCGCAGGGTCGTACCCCAAAAAAAAAAACAACAAACCCCCCCCAAAAACTGAGTATGTTGTTTTCAGGCTTGTCATTAAAAGAAAAGAAGAACAATGTCAAATTGTTCTCCTAAAATGCTGGTTATGCTCAGCTCTTCACATTTTTCTAATTAATAGTCAAAAATATACCAGCAATCATTTTTAATGGGATGGTTTAGATTTTTTTTTCAAAGTGGGGTTTTGGGGAATATTTGTTAGCAGTCAGTATCTCCTCTCTAAAAAATAATACCAAACATGTTCGTATTTTGTTTCACCTAAAAATGTGGGACATTTGTAAAGCAGTGTTAATCAGAATCTAACGCAAAAAAAATCAGAGCACTGTTGGATTTAAAGAAAATAATATTAACATTTACATAAACTGAGTTGTAGTTTGTTTTTTTTTTTCAACCTGTCTGTTTATCAAACCAACATTTTTCAAAGAGTACCTGGAAGTATTAAGTCTGCAGTGGTGGTTAATATAATCGACAATGTTGATTTTAAAGAATCAACGAGGTGATTCTTGATGACACGTTTACCGATTCTTATTGGCTAGCTCTGATAGATTCACAGTGAATCACAGTAAACAGTCAGAGGCATCCAGGTAAATTTCACTTGTAGATCTTCAGTAAACAATGTACCAGTTTGGGGAACAGAAGCTCCTTCCACAGAAACAGAGATGGATTAAAACAATCAGTGACTAATAAAGCAATCGGGAAAAATATGGACATGCAGCTTCCCAAATGATATTTATTTGTAGCTGCGTTAGAGAAGATACTGACGTCTTGGAGTCTCTCGACAGAATCCCACTTTGAACAAATGCGCTTTCAAAACCTCGGTATATTTCAGAACAGAAACATAACGATTATGGCTGTAATGTAAAACAGGACCTGTTTGCGGTCGTTTAAATCCTCGTTTGCCTCACAGTCAATGAGATTATTGCTCACATACATCACACCAGACTAAACTACATCACAATAAAACACAGACTGGTTTCAAAACACAAAGCTATACGCCATTACCTCATTGCTTTCCGTTACAACATATAGAAACCTCTCCGGTGATCAGCCATGTGGCTTACGTTTAGAGGAACTACAGAAGGACAATCTGGAGTCGAATACGTGGCGATTGGTGGCGATTTAAGGGAAAGTAGCTCGAACACGAGGAGCGAAAAGGACGGAGCACAAGACAAATGAAAATGATGAGGTGAAGCAGGAGAGCAGAGGCACTACATCACCAGAAGCCAGCCAGACAGAGGATAAGTAAAGGTGGCCTCTTCTTATCGTCCTATCCTGTCACAGACCTCGCACCTGATATATGAAACCTACTTAGATCCCACGTTAAGAAGGAGAGGGAACAGCGCCTCCTACTTACGTACACAGATTTTTTTTTTGTCACAGAATTACGGTCCGCTGGATGTATCGCCGGCGGCGGGAAGCTCCAGCGCATAAATTACAATTCAATGAGGAACATTATTAAAGTCCTCCAAAGGAATGAAAAGTAAATTTGCACTCAAGCACCTTTCTTTCAACGATTTTCCTTTGCTTAGTTGCAACTTCAAAGCTGTTTGTGACGGCCGCTGTTCAGTCTGTAACTGTCTTTAATGCAGTGAAATGTTCACTGGTTGATTTAAATACATTTGTAAGTGCTCATATTTAGTTTACTTATGCATTTATATAAACATACAGTTCGTTTTAGTTTGTGCTTACGATTGATTCTTGTTTCTTTCGCCGGTCCTTACCTGCCATGATCCCTGACGAAAGATGGCGGCGGCAGCATTGAATCCAACTTAAATGCTGACTGGACCATACCGCCAGCTCCTGCTAGCGAGGGGGAATTTGTATTTTCTTTGTTTATATAGGTCTTGTGAATATTGGTATTCAGAGCTTAAAGGTTTTGATTTTCACTTTCAGCTGTACTGTCATTTGTTGTGGTTAGTGATTGCATTCTGTTTAGTTGCCTCTATTGTGTCTTAATAGTCTCACCGGCAAGAATATGTGTCATTTCTTTGTTAGGTTAGCTGTGTTTGTTTGTGCAGCCATTTTGTTTTGTTTCATAAGCTCAGCAGAGATCTTTTTCTAAAACCTAATATTTTGGGTTAAAATAAAATTAAAAAAAAGCCCTATTTTCTACAATCTCCTGTGATTCTTCTTGCTTTTCAGGTCAGTCCAGCACGCTGTTTCTGTGTTAATATAAATCTAATATTCAATTTGTGAAGTTTAGAAATTGCCTCTCCATCCTTTATGTAGAACATTTAAAAAAAAGTTATTTGGCAAAACTAGTTGAGTTTGAAAAAAGAGGAAATACAGATATACAGAAAGTGGACTTGTTTTCCATCATTAACATTGATGCACACTCATAGAGGAAGTATGTCAGCACGTTGTCGCCTGAAGACAACGTGTATTATTCATTTAAAAGCTCACTGTTGTCCAGCTTATCATTTATTTACTCGTAGCCTGATTTTATTTGGCCAGTTCTACAACAAAAGCTTTAATCAGTGCCATTATTTCAGTGTTTCCTTCACATTTTTCCTGAACATTATGGATGAGCCACTTATGTGAGACAAAGTGCCACATATAGCACAGGATAGTGTGGGTTTTCACAACTTTTAGGCTTTTTTAACGTATTGCGGCCACAAATCGTAAGATATTTTAATTGCACTTTATGCAATAAACTAGGGATCTGCAACTTCAGTCCTCAGGGACCGATGTCCTGCAACATTTAGATGTCTTTCTGCTTCAACACGCCCAGATACAATAAATAATTAGGTCATTAGCAGGACTCTAGAGAGCTTGACTTCATACTCAGGAGGTAATTCAGCCATTTGATTCAGGTGTGCCGTTTAGAGAAACATCTAAAAGTTTCAAGACAGCGGAGTTGCTGACCTCTACAACATGGCAACACAGAGGAGAATCTTACTAGTGTGGAAGAAGGACGATGAAAGGTTTTGCTCATTCTTCTTTGAAGAGTACCGTAAACTCAGTCAGATTGGATGATGATAATCTGTGGGAATCACAGATTCTCAATTGGATTTGGATCTGGACTTTGACTGGGACATTCTAACACACCAATATGCTCTGATCTATTTATATATGCACCTGACAATTTCTTTAGGCATTGTTGTCCTGCTAGTAGGTGAACCTTTACGCTCGTCCTGTGTCAGGCCAATAGGTTTTCTTTAGCTTTTCTGGTGAAGATGAGCACCACCACCTGCATGATACTGCCACTACCATGCTTCACCTTTTTTTTTTTTTTGCAAAGTCCACAAACAAATGTCTGAGGCTTTTAAAAAACAGGTGGATTTGTACTGAGATGAAACTACACCCAAATCGATTCTGTTTGATGATTAGGTGACTCCTGAAGGCATTTATAGTCCCATAGAGTTTTATTTAAAGAAATACTCCCACCTCGATTTTTCTGCCTTTTATTTGCAAACCGTAGATTATTTTGTCTCTCCCTTGACAATCACGTGTTGCTCCATCGCAAATGTCACACTCGAAATTCACTGACGTTTGCAGTTGTGATGCAGCAAGATGCAAAAAAAAAAAAAGCTCTTTTGCAAGGCAGCGTTTGCACATTTTTTTTAAGCATTCATTTCTAAGGAGACATCTGTCCTTGAATGTTTCAAATGGCCTCCGAGCCAATCTCATGAGCCGACCTCCATGTGCAGTGAATCCCATTACTTCAGTGGAATGCTGCGTGTCGCCGCGTCCGGCTGAAGTTCTCTACGTAATTACATTAACCTGCTGTAATTATGTGGCTAATATATCTCAGGGGGGGGAATAAGATTAATGCGTTAGATCTTTACTGATATAAGCAGTCTAAGTCACACGCCGACTATACAGGAACGCATAGAGAGTTTTATCTAAACTGCTTTAGAGGTAAATTCTTGAGGAGTTCAACCAATCAGACGCCCTGCATTTGACAGGCTGCGCTGGAAGTGATGGTAGAAATGAAAGCTTTGATCTTAAGGTGTTGTTTGCTCTGTGAAGGGTGAGGAGAAGTCAGAGATGAAAGAGTTGCTCTTATAAGACACGTATTTCTGCCATGTGAAACTTGACAACTTCTCACCTCTCCTGCACTGCCACCTAGAGTTCAGGGTTCGTTTATTTTCTGCATCAAATGGCGCTCTGCCGAAGAGAAATGCAAAGACGACACTGTTGAAACGAAAACGAGTTTAAAAATGACGACCAACTGACTGGAGTGTGACCACAGACACACACGCACATACACCCCCACGCACAAGCACACACACACACACACACACATGGTGATGTGAGCTCTGTAGTCTTTTTTTTTTTTTAAAGATGCAACAAAAGAAGAATTCATTTTAAGAAGAAAATAGAGAAGGTATGATATGTCATGTTGAATAGCTGCTTTCACAGAAATAGCTGGAATTCAGAAAAATCAGCCGTTAGATTGTAGATGAGCATCTTCAACCCTAACAAGCACTGCATCATGAAAAAGAACCTCAAAGTATCAGAATGGTACATTTAGCAAAAGAACAAGAAAGAAAGCAAACAAAAAATAAATACTCTGTGCCCTGCACACTGTCAACTGTGAGCTCCCAGGGTTTGGCTTGGTTACCACAGCCGACAGCAGATCCCATTCAAACGGTACTCAGGGACTTTAGAGGCCAGGTGTTCACGTCAAGACTTTTTTTTTTCTTCTGCGTTGTGTTCTTTGAGTCATTATTAAGCACTTTCTGCGAGGCTCTCAGCCAATTCCTGCTGGGAATTGGCTGCTTCTGTAGGGAAGAGCTGCTTCCAAAAAGAACAGGCTCGATTGGTCTGCGCAGAGTGTGCAGGTAGGTGGCAAGTGTCAAGCTGACATCTATAGGAATGCTGGGGAGCGGGTTTTCCCTGCAGAACGCCGCAGCGGAACCAAACACGCAAGCGATGTCACTTGCTTGTCGGGGATCATTTGCATGGCTGATCAGCGGATGCTGTTTTTAGAAATTCAAGCAGAGCCGTGTTGGTTGCCAGGCACGTTGGCCGGGTAGGAGGCATGAAGAGATGTGAATTATTTGGAACAATTTGTAAAATGAAATAAAATAAAATAAAATACATTAACATCCAGATAATTATTACTGACACATCACTTTTAACAGTGCTTTTGCAGTTTGAATTCATTGTTGGAGATTGCGCAACGTGGGAAGCCAAAGATTGTTTTGTATGTAGTATGAAGAGGCTCAGTCAGAAACAAACCAGGCAATGAACCCAATAAGTTAGGTTTTTCTAGAGAGGAGGCCTTCAGATCTCAGGGTGTGTTTACACTTGATACATTTGGTCCACTTCACCAGAGTTTGTCTGCCCCCTTGGTCCAGACCTTTTATGAGGGGTATTTTCACACCTGATAGTCCAATAGTCCCGGTTTGATTGGGGACCAGACTAACACTGAATATCTGCAGTAACTGATAAATACAATTCCCCAAAGGTTATTGAGTCATAATTCAGTCAAACATTATTATTACTCTCCTAAAATAATGTGTGCATGCACATTTGTATCCCTACAGCTTTAGTTTAATCATGATTTTGTCCTTTTCTTGAGAATTGTATATTACGTCCTGAGTATGAAGTCATACTAGTTGTATATTTTCTCAGTAACCCTGATGTAATAATTTTGATCTAAATTACTAAGTTATTACTAATTGTCCTGAGCGAATTACTTTAATTTTCATGGCCAAAACTAAACAACTCACAGTTGACAGCATAAAATGATCTTCATTAAAATTCAGTGCCCACCCGTCATTTTTAAAGTGGGAACATTTTTTATAGGCCTGGTTGTATTAGTTCAATTATGGGATAGGCTTTTAACCAAACTTCTCGGTAGCGAGTCCCCCAGATGCTGTAAATGACATTTCTTCCCTTTTTTTTTTTATCAGTGTGAAACAATTGTAAAACTGTGTCCTTTCCTCGACCAGTCTATCCTGTCTTTGTCAAGGGCGCATCTCGCATCGTTTACTGCAGGTTCAAAAAGTGAGCCACAGGGGACCTCAAGGGGAGATTTAAAAAAAAAAAAAAAAAAAAAGGCGGGGAAAAGTGCCCTGCGTGCAGGATGCCTCCCCGAAGCCTGACCGGGTGTTTTCGTACTTTGCAGTCCGCCGTGATGCATTCTGGTGCAATTCCATCAGCATTTTTCGCCTTCATTTTCGAAGTTGCTGAAAACAACACTTTGAATGGGAAGATGAAGTATATTCCCTTTCACCGGCGAGCTATCTCCCCCGCACCCTTGCTCCCACTGCCTACCTACATACACACCTCATTTAATTCAAATGGAAAATATAAGCAAAGGAAGGAAGGGGCGGGTTGGGGGAAAACACCCAGCATGAGCATTTTTCCTGTTTCTTCTGCAATAAATCACTGGCAATTCTCCCTCATAAGGATAGATATCACTTGTGCATGTCTCCACATCCATCCCAACACGCCCCTGTTTCGTGCTGAACATTCAATACTTTGAAACTGAATCACGATCGCCTCCTCAGCAAGGCAGGCCTCAATTCGACGCGAGGCGATACGCAGATCAAGAGATTGTCTTCAGCACTGCAGAAGCATCCGCTTACATTGACAGAATTGCCTCCGCGTATCATTTAATGGTTTCACTTGCCAAAAGGCAGCAGCAGCTGCTACCGATGTCCGGCGCACATCAATTAGCGGTCATGTTTACAGAGGGCAAAATAATGGCGTGGGAAGCGATCTCTGTAAATAGCTGCACACATATGTGTGCAGCAGTTATGCAGTTATCTCCCCGGCACACGGCGTATTGCCTCCGATCAATCACACTTACCTTCCACACACTACTGTACGGAGTGAAGCTGCAGGCCCTGCGGTTGCCTGCGTGTCCCGGCTCTCTTTTATATTTAGTCAATTAAGGCTCTGCTTCTTGTTATAACTGATCTGCTGTTCCGTGGCTGCATTAACTGTTTCTCCGTTACAAACGAGATAAAGCTGCAGCTGGAACACGTCCTGGTCAGTGGGAAATGAGCTTGCTCTGCATGGAGCAGACAGGGACAGGTGACCAAGCTTTCATAACATGACCACAGGCCGAACTAAAAATCTCTGTGTGCTTTACATTGTGCTTTACAGTAACTCTGTTTCTCTTCCTGGCTCATTAAAACTCTCTAATTCTGCGGTATAGATGTTTGGGGTTTTATCCTATATGAAAATGCATGAATACATCTCATCCTATAGCATAGCTAATTCATACTTCAGCTAAGCCAGGATGTGATGCTTTTGCTTTGTTTTTTGCCAAAGGTTACATTATGTAAGGCTTTTTCCAAAAGTCATTTACAAAAGTCAAATGGATTTTTTTCCATTAATGTAGTAACAATGCTACTTAGTTTCATGCTAAGTTATGCAGACACCCAGTTTACACTAATGAAGGTTTACTCTCTCACTGTCTCTTAAATGTTTCAGAACTTCCATTACATTTTAAGATTATGCAAAGATAGTTTGAACAAATCATGAATTAACTGTAAATAACTTCTTCATTTTGGCTAATTTTCACCAGATGAGGAATACGATCATTGGTACATGTCCGTGTGGGAAGGATTTTGATGCAATTTGACTCAACTAAACAACAGATAGAGCCATTATGCACAATCAGAGGAGATATGAAACAGTATGAAGCTTCCCAGGAGTGGTGGAGATCTTGAATGCCATAACCACTGGAGATCAACATAGAAGAAATTTAGAAATTATATTTTTTTTAAATGAAGAGACAAAAGCGTGCCTAGATATGACAAGAAAGCATTACTATTTCAGAAAACGGACGTCGTACTTACTATTAAACATGGTGGTGGCTCTATGACCACCACATGTGCCACATGATGGCACTATGTGGCATCATAGTGCCATCATGTGGCACTATGATGTCACATGATGGTGTGGCATCATAGTGCCATCATGTGGCACTTTTCTACCAATTTTGGTAGAATTCTACCAATTCTACCAAAATTGGTAGAATTTTGCCAACTTGGCAAAATTGGTAGAACAATGACTTCTGTTTACATCTAGAAAATCCTGAAGGAAGAATGTACAGCTATCATTTTGTGACCTTAAGCTCAAGCCTAGTTGGATAATGGAACCAGGCAATTATCCAAAGAACAAACGCAAGTACACCACTGCATGGCTGAAACACAAAACCCCCAAAATGAAGATGGTGGCCAAAGTCCAGACCTAAATCTGATTGGGATGCTGTGGCACAACCTTAAGCGGGCTGTTTATCCTCAAAAAACCCTCCAAAGAGACTGAATTAAAACAGTTATATAAAGAAGGGTGGGCCAAAACTCCTTCACTGCAACGTAAAAGACTCATTATCGGGGGTTACAAATGGTTGGGAGCAGTTGTTGCCACCAAGAGCAGCACATCCAGTTATTAGGTTTGAGATACTTATTCACATAGAATTAGATTTTTTCCTTAATCAGCTGGAAAATGATTTGAAAAACGCATGTTGTATTTACTCAGTTTATTGTTATCTGAAAAACTGAAGTGAAACAAAATAGCAGAAATTTCTAAGAGGCGAAGTCCATTTTCCCTGCACTGCAGTTTTTGATATTTTATGCATATCAGCTAATAAAACACAAAATGCTATTCAAGTAGCAATGACTTAATTATAATAGTTTCTTCTTCCCTCTGATGAGCAACATGTGCTCATTTCAGCATAAAGAACACAAAGACCGAACGGTAATCAACACATTGACTTGAAAATAACAGCACAGAAAGACAAGTTCACATTGAAAGACTTGGTTCCAGTTTGGTTTTTATGTCAGCGCAACTTTTTTTTTTTGTGTCTTTTGCAGACAATGTGGGGCACCCTCACCAAGCGAGACAGAAAACAAATTTATCACCGGCCAGAATTCTGAGAGGTCTATATCAGGACGTACTACCTTGACCTTTATTTGTTTTACTTCCCAAACCAAAGTTTTAATGTCCTCACTGACTTTTCCTCTCTTTTGTACATTCGGACCAAAAATAATTAGGAGATTTTGACATATGCTCTCTTTAAATAGTGACTGTATCGTGAATGGCCACAAGAGAGGTCAACTACAGCAGATGAATGTATTTGTGCAAAAGAAATAAAGCAATTGATTTTTTATTTTTTTTTTACTTAATTTGATTTTCTTATTCTTATTAGATTAAATATTTAATAGAATTTTGTGTCACTACTTTTGATGTTAAAGTTTTTACAGAAAAAATTTGGAGTCACAAATTAAATCACAAACTTAAGAAAATTTTACTGTATATAAATTTGCAAGACTAAAAAAAAATCCCTTGCTGTAAGAAAAACTATTGAACAGTATCAGAGAGTTTTTACAGTGTGATTTTACTACTAGATTGTTTATTGTGCTGAACCTTCTCATTTTGAATTAAACTAGTTTTTCCATTCAGCTCTTCTTAGGACTAAATTAAAATAAAATAAAACATTAAGTAGAAAAAACTGACTGCTTTTATATTTTTTTTTAAATCATAATCTCTGGGTTTTTTTTATAATATATAAAATAAAGAGCTGTTAAACTCGCAACACGCAATGAACTGTGAGGCGAGAATGAGGTTTCAGAACCCCAGACGTTCTTCTTTTACAGCAGTGATAACCTCTGCAAAGCATAAAATGCTCCACAACCCGAGAGAATCCCTCTGGGAATCTCACAGTTTAAGGTTTTCTGTTTTAGAGAGAACGTGTTGGCGTGACAGTGCAGTCCAAGGACAGAGTTTTGGACCTTTTGTCCATGCTTCCTGAAAGATATCAATGTTTGCGAATGGAGCGAGAGCGGAAAGTTTTCCCCAACGTGAACTACTGAAGTACGATGTAAACAGCCACTAAGAAAATGTTTAATTGAATATTTCACTGGTCAAAATGGATTTTTCCAAAAATCCGCTGGGCTTTCCACGCTACCCAAACAGGAGTTAATAAATTACCGGTGCGGGTCGCGAGACATTTGCAGGGCTTCCAGGTTCTTTGTCACGCCGTTTATGGACATCCACGGTATGCTCAGCGAAATCCATTTTCTCCGTGCTGCACAACTGGCAAAACACCGTTAAAGGCAAACTAAGCAAGTATCACTGTTTATTACAGCGGACAAGGACACAATGTGGAAGAAGAGTAGCTTAGGAAAGCATCACAGGATTGGATTTGTGCTGATAATCTCAATTATTTTTCATGTTCAGGATACAAAGAGCTGAAAGGCAGAGCAAAACGCTGACCTCATCACTAACCAGGGCAAAGAAGCTGAATCGCGTGAAACTGACTCAGAACGGAGCATCATACGTTTACCACAGATATGTCTCTTAAGTGCAGAATTCACATTTCTGCCCAAAAGAGTACGTCCTCCTCCTGATTGTCCATAAAGGCAAAGAAATTCTCATTATGTGAATGTATTGGCTTTATCCAGTTATTGCCCACAATATACACGCTTACTTCTCTGCAGATGTGCAAACAGAGCAAATATGTAAAGGAACCTAATGAAAGTTTGTATAAAACTACCGTGAAGAACTTTGTAGACGCTAAAAAACTAAGTCACTGAAAAATCCAGCATATAATCACTGACCATGTTAGGTGTCAGGCGTCCAAAGAACATCTGATGGATCTATGGATGCCAGCTCTTCAAGCAGGTGAATGTTTGTAAAAGTTACAGTTCAGTCTAGGATCGGATTCAGGCATGAAATACATCAAGCATTTGGCAAAAAAGTGTTTCCAAGGATAATTAAAGGGTGTAGAGAGTAAAAACCAAAGACGTATTCTTGTAATAGATTCATAAATCTCACTGAACTAGTTAGTTACAACAGCAGTTCTACAAAATAGAACCATAAAGAACCCTATGCACCAGTATCTGCAACTTATTTTAACATGAACACAACATTTCTACAACAACTCTATCTTCACAATGCCCCAAAAGTGTCTTCCTGTCAGTGCATAGGCTATTTAGTCAGTTCTTTTTCATTGCAATAACATGATATTTTGGCTATAATGTTAAGATGATTTTCAGGTGAAACCATCCATCTAAATAGTGTGGTGTTTTGTTTTGTTTGGGAGTTTTTTGCACAGACCACAGCATTGGTTCAGGGAATAAATGGCACTCCTGGACGGACTACAAACACCAACCAAGTATTTTGTGTCAGGTGTTTCAGCTTCCCAGGCCACATTTTCTTTGGAATATTTTAGATATGCGCAACAGAAAAATCTCCAAATAATCACATTTTCCACAAATTATTTGGACTTAAGTTACACAGCAAAATCTGGTGTATTTGTGAATGGAGAAGCATTAACAAGCATCACACACCAAAACACTGTAATTCAGGTTTCTAATTGGAGAAAAATTTAAATGGTCTTTTCATTTTATTTTTTATTTTTTTAAGGAATATGGTCTGCATTCGGTAAAAAAAAAAAAAATCAAAACTTTTTGGTAAAAAAAAGGTTGGCCAATCATCAACTTGATCGTCTAGGGATTTAAAAAAAAATAATCTAAAGAAAATGATTTATAATGATATTCATCAAGACAAACTTTAACATCAAACATGATAATATATCATGATAATATATACTGTATATTTAAAAAAAACACACACACACACACACACACACAGCTTTGTGCTTTCCTTGCCCAGGGTGGTAAAAAAAGGAAAATATTTGTACATATCCATAGGGTTGACATTGCTGAACAATGACTATTACTGGTAGATGAATGCCTACGTTTTTGTTTTTATTTTTTTTAATAGCTTTTCTCAAAGTCATTGTGTTAAAAAAGTTTGAATCAGTACACCCTCCGGATACAAACTTACTGTTATTAGTGGGTGGACCTTCAGCATCATTAAAGGGACTTTACTGCACAGTCAGCAGGTCTATTTTAACATGTGTCCGTGTGTATTAAACGAACCCCACAGATCGTACTTCGTGTAAATGGAAAGTATCCCCTCTTTTGGTAAAGAACACAGTTAGAAGAATGACATGTTCAAAGCATCCGCGACATGTCGCCCTTCGTGCTTTGTTAATGGTGCGCTCTGAGATCATAAAACTCATTCCGGCAATGACAGGTTCATTTGAAATATGTCCTCCAGAAGGACAAACGCGTGAACGAGGCCAGAGAGCCGAGAGCGGGGCGCTCATACGGTATCTCTTCCCACACTGACAGGACATTCACTCGTTTTTGGATCTTTCTTGTTGACGTATCGTATTGGTACCGGCAAAGTGAAATAAATCCTAAGCAAGCCTGCACACTGGTGGCCCATTTCTCAACATGCTTCCCCGTGCCCCCACGTACAAATCAATGGCGGTTATGGACGCGGCGTCAGATGATCCGGCTCTTTTTCTGACGGATAGTTACACGGTCCCTGACAGGCACCCGAGAAGCAGATTAACACGAAACGGCGTACCGATCTGTTTCTGTGTGCCTTCGTCTGGCAGGTCAGGAGAAGATTATAACAACAGCTATTGTTGCAAATAAACTATTCAGTGCTTGGCGCCCACTTCAGAGCCATATGCGTCCTTTTTTTTTTTTTTTTTGCAGTTCTGGCAACAAGGCCACCTACATATGCCGAGCATCCGTCTATCCTTTTCTAGCACATGAACTAATAAGAGCAGAGGGGAAAATGGCTGAATACAGCAAGAGGAATATTGCAGTTAATCACACAAAGCTCAACATGTGAGGTAGTACAAGTTAACTTTGCATGCTGAAGAATCAGTAAAATCAGTTTGTTCTTCAGATTGGTAATTAAAGGTGGAATATCTGACAACTCCTAGTTAAAGACTCATTTGTAAATGGATGGAAAGACTCTCTGAGTTCTCACAAAGAAGGTCATGTAATTTGTTACTCAACTTCAAAATAAATGTATTCAGATCTGTTTTATGGATCATTGCTTTGATGCTTCATTATAGAGCAGAATGAGCTAGTCTTGGTCAAAAATGATCCGTGTTTTTGGTAGACTTGTACAAAACAAGTTTATATATTTGGGATAAGGTCACTGAAGGGTCATATAAAACAAACAAACCAAAAAAAATCACTGAATGAAGAAATGTGTGGGTCATCAGGACTGTGAAACAGGAAACAGGGTGACTTAGAGACAGAAGTACAAAGTTGACAAGAACCAGAGCAGATTTCCATTTTTTAGTTTGGAAACTGCTATTTGGAGTTCATGAGATGTGGCAGTCCCTCCAGACTTCACCTTATATCACAGGTGATCCAAAACATCCTGGTTCCACCAGTTTTAGCATTGAAGGTGATACTAAGCACTCTCCTGGAGGTAGAGATTTTGAGTTGTACTGCCTTGTGTGTTTCAATTCCTCTAGAACGTATGAGGATTTAGGTCTCACATATGTCTGCAACACATTGCAAGAAAGGCTCCTAAAAACTCGCCACTGTACTTTGCTATGAGTGAATGCGACCTGAGCTCAAATGGGGTATAATGTACAAACACTTTCCCTAATGGCTGCAATTCTCAGCAGTGGTCCTTCACTGGGTACAAGCACACTGCTATGATTGTGTTTCCCCCACAGTCACAGTGGGTGCTTGATATATTTCAGTTTTTCTAAGCCATAGTGCAGCATCTGAATGACTTTTCAGCGCCCGCGCTGTACTCTCCTAACCCTGGTAATCAAAATGGTGTACAGGTGGACAAGCACGTAGCGATCAGAGCAGAGTCAAATGTTCGTACGTTTGGATGAGGATGTCAGACGATACACCACAGAGAATCAGTAAGATTTTGTCCGTGAAAGATGATAACGATTTTTTTATTTTTTATTTTACAAGTGCAGTGTGCTGATCTCTGCAGGATCTATCTAAAAGGACGTTTTAAGATGGTATCCCGATTGCAGTGCATTGATTTTATTGAATCCAGACGGCATCCAGCATCAAAGTAGACAGGCCACAATAGTAGCCTGTGTTTGTAATACCTTCAACCATTTGGTTCACATGTACGTCATTGTGTGTGTGTGTGAGTGGCCCTGTATTTGATACATCGTAAGAACCATTTTCCTAATACATAATACATTGTAGGGACCCATGGCAGAGGATCGACCCCTGATCGTCGATCCTCTTCCATGACTGCTGTGTTCACTGTGCTGTTGTAAACCTTGACGTTACTGCAGTGGGAGGAGTTCACATCGTGAAGGGTTTGTGCAAAATGAACAATTGTACCTAACCTAAACTCAATTCATACTTTAGTCCTAAACCCAGCCCCAAACCCTAAGTTAGGCATCAACTGGTAGAGGCTAGAAGTATGGAAAGCCTTTGTAAATATAGCGAAACGTTACATGTGTGTATCTGTGTGTGCGAGAGAGAGTGTGTAAGCAGAAATAATTGGGTTTGTGTTGAGTACAGGTGTATGTGAATGAATTTGTCACCTGGAGGTGTACAGTTTTCAGAGTGGTGAGACGGGTGGAAGGCCTGCAACCCCTAGCGCCCACGGGCAGCAAAGGACAGATGGAGGTGACTCTGGAGGGACGCAACAGCCCCAGGCAGAGAGACACAAAGCACCACCCCAGGGTGGACACACACCACACACAGAGGCAGGTCATCGGTGAAGCAAAGGAGCAGCAGCCCCAAGGCCAAAGAGGCAGAGCCCCCAGTGGCCCAGTGCCCAGAGCTCCCAACACACAGGCACACACCAGAAGGACCAAAGCAGGGAAGGCACCGGATGAGAGAGCCCCTGAGGGAACCATAGGGATGAACGCCAATAGCCCACCTGACACATCCCAGGGAGCCACACAAACAGCATCCTACCAAAGGGGGATGGCCCTTACCAAACACCCCCAACACCATCATAAAAGACCTGCAGCCCTTCCTCACATCCTGGCCAGCACTGAACCAGTATAGGCACTGGAGCAGAAGAGGACCACACCGATCTTACGGATATTTTACAAGTGCAGTGTGCTGATCTCTGCAGGATCTATCTAAAAGGACGTTTTAAGATGGTATCCCGATTGCAGTGCATTGATTTTATTGAATCCAGACGACAGCTTGGTATGTTTTTGGAACACTTAGAGGAAGGAAAGTAACAAAACTATGCTCTTTCAAAGTTATCCATCGTCTACACTTTTCTAAAATATATCCCTGTGTTTCATCACAGGGATATATTTTCACTTGTGACAAACGTAAACCAGATGATGGGACTCTGGGCCATCTGCTCTGCTCCTGCCCTAAACGTATGGACTTCTTGCACAAGACGTTTCAGTGTACAGTAATGTTGATGGCAAATATCCAACACCTGATAGCCATTTGATAATATTGGGCTCCAGCAGGGTCTCATGTTATGTTTGGTGGCAGCACAGCCAGTTATTCTGAGGGAATGGAAATCCACTACCCTCCTTGTTTCAAAATGCCTTATTGATATTATGTCCTGTATTTATCCTGAAGACATTCAATAGTCTTTGCCAGGCAATCATCACAAGTTCCTTGGTGTGTGGGGTCCTTTAAAGAGTAATGAGTAAAAGAGGACATCCTGACCATTTGGATAGTTTTTTTGTCATCATTATTATTATTATTTCCCATATGACTCTGTCTCATACTTGATTGTGCTCTTTGGATTGATGTTCACATTAATTTCCTCTCAATATACCAGCAGATTGCCTAGACTGTTTCCTTTTTTTAGTTTCGTTTTTATCTTATTTTATCCTTTTATTGTTTTGTTTTGACCTGTCCAGGGTGACCCCGCCTCTCGCCCGGAACGTTAGCTGGAGATAGGCACCAGCAACCATCCTGACCCCACTTAGGGACAAGGGTGTAAAGAAAAGGATGGATGGATGGATTGTTTTGTTTTTTAATGATTTTTTTGAATTTTTTAAAACTTCTTTAACATCTCAGTTTCTTGAAATAAATTTTTATGTTCTAAAACTTAAAAAAATGGAAAGATGAGAACTGACATGATGGTGGGTTGTATTTTTTATTTCAATATAGTAGTATATGCGAGCATATACTGAATATATATACAACCACATAACCACTTGGAAACAGCTAATGTGCTTAGAAAATTTAAAGCAAGACTGTGACAATGTTTTAAAGGAAAACATTTTCAAATCACTTCTGAGTTTCTTTGATATTTCCACAACTCAGTGTTCCAGCTGCACCTGAATGCAGCATGTGCAGCTGTTGGGAAAATCCCCTTTCATCAACAGGAGGTTCCTCTGACTTACATTTTATATGACATATGGATGCTTCTGGTCGCCCATTTGCTGTACAGACAGAGGCATTGTACCCATCATCCAACATATGAACATTCTGAATGTACTTATGGAGAAAAGCTGTTTACGCAGAACCAACAAGGCTACATGGGACATTTTCACCTTTAAACCGTTTAAGTTGGTTGTAGTTGGTTTTATCGTTGATGCAGTCTGTGACAGGACAGCTGCTAACTACTTGATCTCCCGTGTCTGGGGTTAGTAATCAGTTCATACCGGATCTAGCTTCATGTGAGATAATTATAACATGTTTGACTGACTTTAGCTGAGGTCAGGTCACTTTCCTTCCCCTCTCACACTGTCAGATTTTTGTAAAAACCAGCCATGCTGATTCTCCGAAACTAGTGATGGAGACTTTACTCAACTGGGGATCATGTGTAGAATATGGTTAAAAACATTGTAGTTTACTCTAAAGTTCAAATGGTGAGACTATAAAGTGAAGTTGTTGTTATAAAATAGCCAAATATTGAGCCCCAATCAGTCAGGGTAGTTTCATTTCAAGCTTTCATGTGCATTATCCATGCTTTCAGGAAATCTAAAGTCCGCGTCCAGCATTCTGCCAATTTAAAACCATCTGAGTTGAATCTCGAGTGCTCAGGGTCGTCAGCAGTGTGCCGTGGAAAAAAGAAAAAAAAAAAGAAAAAAAAAGCTGACTGATGTTGCAAATGTCAAGAGATGATGGACTGCGGCTCTCCGGCCTGGGAGCAAACCGCGGCTACTCTCTGTGATTCGCACTCTTAAAACCTCCCTCTGTCCGCTCCCGACACTTTCACCTTCGTTGCATCATAACCAGAGAAACATTCTGAATCAGAACTCGCACAAATACATAAACCGCAAAAAGTACGATGAAAAATATATATCATTATCGCATCGTTTCGCCCCCTGCTAAGCCATTCTAATGGAGTCAGGATACAGTCTGAGAACGTTTCCTGAAGTTCCTAAAACAATACGTCGTTAGTGCCCTGTGGGTTCTGAAGTCGGTTCTGTGTGTTCTCAGAGACCCCATCATATCCCCTCGGATCAGCATCCGTCTGGGTTAGTGGGCGACACCCCACACTCTCTTTGTCACGCTCTGAGCGAGAAAAAGCAGAATGTCCCAGAATAACGTACTGTACCGTTTTGACAGGATGAGTGTGTACCTGTAGGAATGATGCAGGTGATGTTAAAAGTATTAAATAAAGCCTGGCAGCGATCTGTTGAGATGTAGTTTTAGCAATAGCATTCTTTATATTTTTCTGCAAAAAAAAAAAATCATTTCTCAAAAAAAACAAAAAACACAAGAACAAAACAAACAAAAACGCACGACATTTGTATTTGTAAATATATCCTTTTTTAGCTTTTTTATTTTAGACCCGGGTTTGCAAACCACATTGTGGCAAAGTGAAGGGTTTTCTATCTTCTAGTTGTACTGTTTCAACCTTTGGCTATCATAATAAAACAGTGCTGAAAGTATATATTTGAGATATTTAAGTCTTTTTTCTGCATTGACTTATAGAGGAAAGTACAAAGTTCTGCTGAAATTGGGTTCACATAAAAAACATAATCAGATTGCCAGACGATGACGCCTTTCATTGCAGAAGAAACTGAGTCGTGATATTTACATCCGCTCATAAATGCAAACTGTGAGCTTTTCTGTTGTTCTTTTTCCGTGAGGACACAGCAAATAGTTTTGATCATTTTCAAATATATTACATTTTCTCAAATCCAGAGTCAAAATTATATAACCAGGCCCAAACATTTATACAAATTCCTACTTATGTTAAAATAAATGTCCTGAGTAACGGCACATTTTATGGAGCCCTCAAGAACCTTCTGACATAAATCTGGGAGGATTTTTGCCCCACTGTTTATTACCCTGTCTTAGATGAGGCTTTTGGACACAGTCTATAAATAATTAGTATGGCATTAAGGCCTATGCAGAAGTCTCATTCTTAGCTAGCCTGAAGTTAGTTTGTGTGCATCCAGATTGAAGTTTTCCATTGGTAGAATGTAGTTTTTCTTTTTTATCTTCTAGTTGTTTGAGCAATCTCTCAGGACCTCAGCTACTGAAGCAAAACCTTATCATGATGCTTCCACCACCATGCTTGACAGTTATTTCCCTTTCCAGACAAAATGTAGAAGAAACATGAGGTTTCTTGCAACTTCATTAAACGTGTTAATCACAAATATAATCTGAGTGTATATTAAAATCAATGTAGAAGACATGCAACAAATGGCTCGAGACCAGGAATCGAACTTAGGATGAGAGTAAAAATCATTGCCTCTGCATCAGCAACTGAGCCTCCCAGCGCCCCTGAGTATGGAAGTTTATTCTGATCATGTTTTTAATAATTTGTGCACCCAATTCTAGTTCTTAAAAACCATTAAATAACTTTTAGCATGAAATCATTCCATACAAGAAATAGAATTCATTTTTTAATTACTTCTCTAAAACCATCTCCTCCATCAAGCACAATGGGAAAAGATCATTTCTTTGATTGCCTTGTTTTTAACTATAAAGCCAGACAAACATCCAAAGAGTGGCAGCAAAAGCAAATGAGGAGGATTAGCAGTGCTTGCCAACAACTGGTGGCATCTTCTAGGACATACTGGGGAAACATCATCTCTGTCTCTGGACACTGAGCTGCTAGCATCTCATGACGATCATACGCCAGCTGTGTCTTCAGTCAGATTCTTCTTGGACTGAAGACTGACCACTACCAGAGATCCTGACTGCAAGAGCGTCATAACGACTCTTTGAGGAAACTTGGATGATTTGAGTTATGAAGAGACTTAGTTTCTCTCCGGAGTAAATAATGTATTTTTGAAAGGAACTGAATTGAATTGAATTGAATTGAATTGAATTGAATTGAATTGAATTGAATTGAATTGAATTGAATTGAATTGAATTGAATTCCAATTAGACTCACAATGAGGGGATGCAGACGTCTGATGTGCATAAATGGAATAAAATATTATGTCATGATGTCTGTTTGCATTTCAGCAATATTATTTAGCAGGAAACAAACTCCAATTACAAAATGGCCAGTGAAACCACTGAAAACTACTATCAATCATTCCCAGATGTTTTATTATTATCATTATTTTTATTTTTTAAATTTTTTTTAGCAAAGTGAAAAAGACCTTTACTCAAAGAAAGAGCTCGGTTCCTTTCAGTGTGTGTGAGACCGCTCTGAGATGGCAGCGCTCCAAAGCGCAGACTTTAACGGAAGACATAACCTCGACTATAACATTTTTTATTTTTTTTTCAATGGCTAACATCAGGCTAACGCATCTTGGCACACAAGGCTTCATCAGAGCATCTGCTTTTGGCATAGCACCCAACCAGTGGAAGGTTATACGAGGAGGCGCACCTGCTATATGTTTTTCACTGCTTGATCTCATTATCATCAAGTGTGTTATAGTGGCAGGGCTGACAAGCTGCTGCCTCCAGCGGATTTACAAAATACCAGTAAAACGTGTGTAATTAGCGAGCACAGTCCAAAAGGCACCAGTGGTAGAAACAACAGTAACACCATATGCGTTACTGTAAGTTAGCTTATGCTTTCAATTCATGTAAAAGTTTATTACAGCCTAGGAAACTAAACTCCAGCATTGATTCTACAAGAGTGAATTTCAGGGGAAATCTCACCACGTTGCCATGTGTCCTCAAACAATAACATGCATTTTACACGTGAAACTCCTGATGACGTTGTACCTTGACCGTATTTCTGTGCAAATCCTTGCATTTTTGCAGTTGGAAACAAATATTCATATTCACCCAGAGCAAAAGTGATGTACAGGAAAACATGCTCACTGTACTTTAGGTCAGTTTCAACAATAAGGCAGCTCTTTGTGAGTAAAATTTACATTTCAAGTCTTTTAACAGCTGAGTGGAAAGGAAGTGTGCTGTTGCTAGCAACGAGCGCTGTCCATGGTGCTGAGTGGGCAGCAGCCAGCTCTGAACCGTTTAACGCTGCGATTTGTACAAAAAGCCAGAACTCACAACAGTATTTGTTTATTTGTACAAACACATGCTGTCTTTACTGCAGTGTTTCAACAAATGTGACGCTTTAGTGAATCTAATTTTGTTTCCAGCAAAACCAGGCTAATGAAGAGTTTTTGTCAAAACACTCTGTGGCATTGAGTGTCACAATCTAAAGGCGACATCGCACAGATTTAGACAAGTGCTAATTAAATGCCTCTGTAACTCTTTAGTCATGCTACACTATGCCAACACTCTGTCTGCACTAATGAAGATTTACTTATTGTGGCTTGCTGATACTCCAACAGCATGGCAGTCTGAGCCTTTGTCTGATTAATTTACTTTTTCTTCTTTCTTTTTTTTTTGGTTTCGCTTTGCTCTGTGTATGTCATGCAAATTTAATCTTTTACAGGCAAGGCAATTATTACTCAAGCATATCTCAAAGATGTAATACAACTTGCTACTGTAATGAAATACCCTACATTTAATTGCATTAAGACTGCGCATTTCTAGATACAATACGTATGGAAAAAACAAACAAGAAGGTTGATTAAATACTTACATCAACATTTGCTAGGGTTTAGCAAATGTTTTCTCATTTTTCTCACTGAAAATGTGTTACTGTATTTGCATACAAATCTAAACACTTTGCCTAAAAACTGTAATCATGCTTGAAAGCAAAGAATAATGAAAGGCATGTCCTAATAACCCCGGTAAAAACAGGAATCTGAGAAGTCGTGACATGTGTTTTTTTTTCTTTTTCTTTTGCATCTCTTTTCTTCCAATTGTAAAATTCAATCCAGCCAAAACACTTGCAAAATTAATTGACGCCACACATTCTGGATGTGTCATTTGCTCTTGTTAATTTGATACCCGACGCTGTTACTACGTCCTGAGAGCTCGCTAAGATTTTTTTTCTTTTTTGTCCTTTTGACAGTATCAAGCAGCAACAGCCGTCCCCACAGAAAGCAGCGATCAGAGAATATGAGCATATAAAGCTGCTGCTAAACTCAATGAGCACAATTTGAGTTCTGGAGCAAATTAAGACTCTTAACCGCTAATAAGGAGAGAGTCAAAACCTCATTCACTAGGGGCGATGCAGTGACGAAACCCCAAATGTTCATGTTTCTTTTAAAAATCTTTGCCGGAGCCTTCCTTACGTTATGCAAATACCCGGCAGGACATGGAGAAAGATGAATTAAACCAGGTTTAATCTAAAAACCGCAACCTCAACTTCAAAGGTCCGCGTGCCACTTGACAAGCACAGTGGTGGAATTGATTCAGCAAAAACAATCAGTCCCAGTGGCATTTACAAGAAACTGGCCTCCACACTGTTCATTTTCAGCAGCAGGCATAGAAAGCCGCATTATTTATGCAAGTAGTTTCACAGTATTTTAAATATGTGGACATAATCTCATCTAAAGAGGATGTACTTCATCTCTGTCTACTGAGAGAGCTCCTTTGTAAAAGTATTTACGCCTTTTTTTCCCCACATTTTGTTAGGTTACAATCATACATTTGAATGGCATTTTATTGGGATGACATAACATAGAAGAAGAAAAATAATACATGACTTCCAGGTGAAATAGGGGAAAGGGAAGTTTGCCAACAAAAAATCATCGTCATTTGAATTTTTGCACTCATTTGGAAGCCTAAACAGTTCCTTATATGTCGCTCCTCTTAAATATGAATCAGTTGTAATCAGCTGCCTCCAAAAGTCATTTTAATAATTAATAGAGTCCACCTGTGAGCAATTTGATCTCAGCATAAATCCAGCTGTGCTGTGGAGGCTTCAGAGGTTTTGTCAGAGAACATCAGAGAACAAACACAGCCACTCAGATCCAGGAACACAATCAGAAATGTCGGGGAGAAGGACGCACGAACTAGCATTTAAACGTTGGACTTCCTGTTTAAGGTTTGCCACAAACCTCATCTTTTAGGTCTGCTGCTGAAAACAAACATTGTGGAGACCAGTTCCTTGTAAATGCCACCGGGACTGATTGTCCTGCCGATTCAATTCCACAGACTGTAGTTGTCGAGCAGAATGCTCTGTTCAGATGAGACCAAAACTACATGCGACACAGGTGCGTAGAAAAACCAACATAACCCTGAACAGAAGAGTCTTCACAGTGGAGCATGACGCCATTATCCTGTGGGGCTGCTTTTCTACAAAAGTGACAGGAAGGCATATCAGAGCGGATGGGAAGAGAAATGAAGATAAATTCAAGGCAATACTAAGAGAGAGCCTGTCTCCTGTTGAGCCCTGAGTGCAGATGTTCACCCAAACAGATGACCAGAGTTATCGTTTAGATTTAGATCAAACACATTCATGTGTTGAGATGGTCCAAAAAGTCTTGAATCGGCTCAGATTTTGGGCAAGGCTTGATCATGTATGGTCTCCATCATGGCTTGAGATGTGGATTGAGACGTTTCGCAAATAAAAAATGTGCAAAGTTGGTTCAACAAAAACATACACCAAAAGTAACTTATAGCTGTAATTGCACTTAAAAGGTGGTTAACAAAGTGTTGACGTAGTGGGTTTGAATACAAATGCACGCCACACTTTTCAGATTTTTTATTAGTTAAAGCGATTAAAACCTTTTACCATTTTCCTTCCATGTCGCAGTTTTACACTGCCGTCTCAATGAGACCCCAACAAATGCACAGAAGAGTAGAAATACGGTAAAAAAAAAAAGAAGTGTTCAAAGCACATTAAATACTTTGTAAGATAAATTGCTTTATTTCTCCTGTTAATGCTTGACTTGACTCTCAAGGAGCAGCCATCTTCTGCAAGCGCAGGGATAAAGTCACAACTCAGCTTGTTACTAAAGTTTCACTGCAGGCCAACCCATTGCCAGGTTTCAGACTCCTAAACATCAGGATATCCAAAAGCTTGATCCAATAAAACATCAATACACCTCCACAACCATACCCACAAGATTACACCACCTACCTCCAAAATCAGGCCTTAGGCGGATATCATATCCCTTCAGCAACTTGTCCACGGTAGTCTTGGCCACAGACATTCCGGTGCTTTCGTTGGAGGAGCTGAGGGCAGAAACCACAAGCTTTAAGTGCTTTGTCTCCCCCATCCCCACAATCAGCACCAACAGGGTTGTGTGTTTTTCAGAACTTGTGTCCACATTTGGTTAGAAGTTGGAAAAATTCTTTTAACGAACACCTTGTTTGCAACATTAATGGGCAGAGGGCTTATTGTGTCTAAAAGGGGCTTTTTTTTACCAAGAGGAATGGTGTGTTTTTTAACACCTGACATAGTAAAGAACCTATCTTCCTGTTATTTATTAGTAGTTCTGATGTACTAAGCAGTTAATAGGATAAATACAAAATGCAGTAGTTGGACCCAGAGCCTGATGTGAACAGCTTGTCCACGAGGGTCCAAGGCCAACTTGTACTTACAACAGTTTGAGCAAAAGCTATGCTATTGACCTTTAACTGTTGTTTGTACCATGTGATTATTTACACAGGAGATTGATCCAGGAGGCGGTGCAGCAACCAAACTTCCTACGAGAAACAAATAGCGACAAAAGAACAGGTGCAGACGGCTAACTGTTAAATGTGTCTTGACGTTTCTGGTTACAGAAAAGTGAAGCGGTGCATAAATCAATAACGTAGCGTTCGCTTAGTTCTCATATGCACATTTTCTGTTCTTGGTGTTTCACACGGGAAGATCAATGCTGGTGCACTGCCTCCATTCCCTGTGTAAATAACCATCAGGTTCAGTGTAAATAATCAGTCTGTGTAAATGTGACGACGATTTACAGGTTTATAAATCTGCGTGCGCCAGCACCGCCGTGACGTTGTTCTGAGATCCGAGTCGTTTGACGGATCTTTGGAGTCCGGATCTTTGGACCCTGGCCCCTTCTTGGACCAACATCTACATGTCTGCCCTGGGTTTGTTCAAAAATAAAGTTGCAAAGACACCAGTCATTTAAGAAAGTAACAGAACACTGCATCAAAACAAACAAACCCTGAGCTACACCCTCGTAATCACATAGTGACCGTTTGGAGATGTATCAGTACGAAAATCGAGCCTTTATGCATTGGACTCACATATCACGCACATCCATCTAGTCAATTGTAGGAATGTTCTGATGACATTTCATTTATGTAAGACTTTCAAGAAGCCGAGAATTAACTCAGATTTAATGTATTCATTTTTCCTACAAGCTCCATCCTATTCACACAATTTTTTTTTAGAAGAAGAACCAGAAAAAAAAATAATAAAGCCTCCCATTTTCCTGTCAGTTTGAGCCAGGATGTGGACTATTTTATTCCCCTCTCGCTCAGGTCTGACTATAACACTAATAATATGGGGTGACATGACCTGCAACCCTCTCAGCTGGTCCAGTTCTCCACTTGATGTTCCTTTGTAAGGTGCAAGCTTGAGTGTTGAGGGGGAAAAAAATAAATAAATAAAAAATAAAAATAAAATAAAAAGGAAGGAAGGAAGGAAAAAAAAGGTTGCCTGAGTCATGGAAGCACCCTTTTATTAACCCACTGTGCAGTTGTTCATCATGCTGGGCGCTTTCAAAAATCTCTATAAGCTTCAACACCTGGCAGCGTCAGCGTTGGAGTTATATATGAGAAACCGTCTTTCATTATTCTGATCGGGTGTATAACGGAAGCAAAATGTCAAAAAAAAAAAAAGTGCAGCCTCAGTCTCAGCGAGCACCTTAAATCTTTTAACTGACACCACGGACCGCTGCAGACAAGGAAACGGAGTAGGCCACAAGGGATGTACATCAGTGTCTTCAACATCAAAACAATGAGGGAGCTGAGCAGCAGATTCTGGCTGCTGTGATGTTTGGAGAGGGCTTGTGCACAAAATGTGTGCTGTAAACATTAAAAGGCCCTGACATGAGCTGATTTATTAAAAGGCTCAAAAGCTTTCCCAGCTTTCTATCTGGAGAGCTACAAGCAGAGGGAACCTGCAGGGATTTTTTTTCTTCCTTCTTCTTCTTTTCCCCCCAGTTGTGATTGATTGGGTTCACTCAGAATAATTAAATATGTAACGATATTACTGACCACAACTCATAAATCCAGCTGTTGATCTAATAAAAAACTATTATCTAATCCCTACAATAATGCGTAAAAGTCTCTTTTTAAAAAAATCATTATTATTATTATCGTGGACTGTGCACCCAAACACATCTCCATTTAGACATGAGGAAAAGGTTACATTTCCCAGTTGGCTTGCTCTGATGCACGCGCGTGTTTTTACGCTCGCGCGCGCCGCAGCTCTGTCTAATAGAGCATACATCGGCAGCGATGCCCCTATAATGAGCAGGCCTGGGTACCCCCTTAATGCGATTTGCCACATTTCGGGCTGTTATTGACCCCTAATTAAATATGTTGGTGGACGTTTTTTTTTTCTTTCCGATCAGTTTAAATGAAGATTATCTTACCTTTGAACAAAGCATAGGAAGGACAAAGCCACCAAAGCAGAGAAAATTCCACATATTTTTTCTTCTTGACGACCCAACATCTCCACGAATCCTTATAGTTCCTATAATCCAACCAGTCCCGTGGTCCTCCCGAAAACGCACAAACTAAGAAATAAAACAGGCAATTAAAAAAAAAACAACAAAAAAAAAACAATCGCCTTCTCTAAAAAAAAAAAAATCAGTCGAATTACTCGCCTACATCTATGCAGACGATTTAAAAAAAAAGTATTATAATGGACAAAACAAAAACAAAAAAAAAGAAAAGAAAAAAAAAGGAGGGGGGGAAATCTGCTGTTTGGACCCCGCTGTTTTCCTTTAGCTATGGAAATCCGTGCAGGTCACAGAGCCCCTCGACCAACACCAGAAGATCAGACATCTTTGCTCGAATAAAAAAGAACAGCATATAGGATACTTTTAAAAGTGATGACAAGTCCAGTTGAGGGGGGTGGGGGGTGGGAGGTGGTTGGGGGGAAAGGAGGGGGAGAAAAAGGAAGAAAAAAACCCAGCAAACACTGGCATGAATGGCTGAAGCAGCAGCCTCCTGACAATCAAATCGGCGGATGAAATTTCCCAGTCCAAATCTGCAGAAGAGGCATGGTTCCAGCGTTGCTCCGGCGCCAGTCTTCACCCACAACGTGATGCTGTTAAAAGATATTTGACTGAGCTGAAAACGGTGGTCGGCTGATGTGTGTGCGTGCGTGTGTGTGTATGTGTGTGTGTGTGTGGAGTGGGGTGGGGTGGGGGGTGCTGGGGGGGTATAGGAGGGGGGCGGGGGGAGAGCGGTGGGTTCAAAAAGAAAAGAAAAATGAAATCTTCATTCTTTTTTTTTTCTTCTGCTTCTTGTTCTTCTTCTTCTTCCTTCCCCCCCGTTGCTGCCGCTGCTGCTGCTGCTGCCGCTGATGATGATGATGTAGATCAGCGCAAAGTCACTGAGGGGAAAATGCACATTGAAATAGCTCTGGGTAATATCTGATGCAGACGTCAGAGGATGCTATATCACCCCTCTGATGAAGAAATTAAGAAAAAAAAAAAGTAAATGCCGAGAAATATGGATTTCCCCCCCTCTTTTCTTTTTAATGCCAAAAACATGCGTCCACAGCGAAGAGACGAAGAGACGCATTCGAAAAGTACTCTTGCCTCCGCTGGCCGCCGATAAATGGCGTATGGACACGTTAGCATGCTCCGTTCGTCCAGAATGACATGACGGAGGAGCCTTGTGTGCTTCCTTAGTTTAATTTAAAACAATATCCGACAGGGAGGAGGGCTCGAGGAGGGGGACGGGGGGGACACCTAAGGTGAATTCCTTGGCGACAGGCTGTTCATGCGCTGGATTGTTTTTCTCCCTAAAAGCCATTAAAGTGCTCGTAGTGTGCGCCGGTGCGTTTCCATGCGTTTATTTCACTTTGCCACATTCTTACAGCACGGCACTCACACGCAGGCACGCGCCCACTTCCACACACAAGCATAAAGCACGCGCGCGTCCAGACGCAGGAATACAGACAGGATTCTCTCAATTTGATCTGATGTTATTATCACGCGCTCTTTTTTTAGCTTTTTTTTTTTTTTGGTCGTCTGTTTGGACCAGAAACACTCTTACAGCAGGCTGCACACCGACAACCCGAGAATCACACAGACTTGAGTTTTAAGCAGAGGAAGGAGGTTTTCTTCAGGGATCTCTGTGCTGTCCAGTTGCTAAGCAACCCAGCCCAGCACTGATGCAGTTGTGGTGATTCGGATGTTCTGCGCAAAGGCTCATTTAAAGGAGCAGACCCGGTGTGCAGTCAGAGCCGCCGTGTCAGTGGGACAAAAGGAGACATCCGCTGATGAACCCTAGAGCCGCTGCTGTTAGAATAAAGGGGGGGCGTTTACAAAAAAGCATATAAAGGAAATGTGGCGAGTCGTGGGGATCCTAATTCTGCTTCATCATCACTCTGCTCCCTGTCATGTCCACAAGGAGTGTGGTGATGCAGACCACTTAAGCTAGAAAAAAAAAAATGCTCATGATCTGTGTTGCTGCTTAAGATGTGTGTCATGGAAAGCAGAATGAACGAGCCACCAGGTAGGTATGGATACAGTGGCAGCTCATGCTCGGGTTGAGCCCCTCCTCTTCTGTACATACCTCTATTGTAAAGTCTGGACCTTTCAAGTGAAGTAAGCATCGTATATCTTCACTTAGAAATGGACAAACATTTGTAAAATAATAAGATTGTATTTTGTTTTAGAACCTAGTGAAGAGCTGACTGGACTGGTTATTTAGGATGTTTTAATAGGTGATATTTGGGAACAACATTTGTCACCTTGGAGTTAGTTTGATATATATCCAAACCAGTATCCAGTGCTCAGTTCTTGCCTGATTTGTTGCAATTTTTGAATTCAGACAGCTGGATTTGAGCCTCAGCTAATTTTTCCTCAGTTGGTGGACCAGTTTGTGACATTGCCAGCAATGTTTATACTTGGTTTAAACATGTCTCATTTAAGTATGCAAGTGTTAAAATGTTACTTTTTGCTAAAGTTATGAACTGAACATGACCGTAGTGACTCCTTAGAGTCCCTTATTTCTTGTGTCATGCTTTAATGTAGCACAGTAGACCATAGCTCTGTCCATTTAGTTTAGTACATAAATATTCTGCATGTGTTTGAAACAATGCAGTATTTGCCATGTCCATTCCAAAACAAAAGTAACAAACATTCTCATGTACATTTATATCCTCACTAAATATAATCTGCATACATATAGATTCACTTATTTTCATGTCACATTTTCACTGAAGAAATTGTTCATTCTGCGATCATTTGTTGGGCTGTGCAGCACGGCAATAAGGGGTGTGGCTATGCATATCTTCCTTCTCAATATCACTTTTATCACCTCTGCTTAAATGTCACCGAGAGCTTGATTATTTATGGATATATATTCTGGCCTTATCTGAGGGGGGAGGCAGGACCTGTCCATCACATAAGTGACGTTCGGTGCTGATCTCAAACAGGCTGCCATTGCAATTACATAGTTTGTGTCAAAGGCTAACACCATGACTGACCGTGACCCGGCGGTGAAGGCTGAACAATTATCTTAACATGATCTGCGACACAGTCAAACTGACTTTCACACTTGTTGGGTACTTGTTGCACCACATGGAGTCAGTGGTCATACAAAGCCGCCATTGTACAGAGTTATTTTTCAAATATATCTAAATGATCAGTGGACATAACCTGAATACTATGAATTAATGAAAAACATTATTACATAATTAGATAATTATTCCACAAAAAACATTCTGTATCCTCACTATTTGTTCAGACCATTGAAGGTGTCTAAAAACGAGTATTTAAATTTTGCCATCCACAATTCATTGGCTACAGTAAAATGTAAAATGAAAAAATAAGTAACACAGAACTCAAGTGTTGGTGTTTGATAAGGATCATTCACACGTCTTCATCCTTGAACCCTAAAGTTCACCCTTGGTTAGATTTTTACATTTCAATGATTCACAAGAAAAAGCCTGAATCATAAATTCAGAATTTAACATTAAGCGTTGTTTTAAAAATCAGTAGTACTTGCAGTTTTCTTTTGATGTGGTCTGTATTATGATTTATAACTCTCAGTCATGCTTTATTAGCATTAACTCCTACTGCTGACCTTATGCATGTACTAAAATTTCTGATATTTGCTAATTCTTCTCTGTTACCTTATCAGTTGCATAACTACGGTAATATCCCAATCCAATCTGTCAGTTTCCATACCGTTTTCACACTACAAGGACAATAACCTTTTGTCAATCAACAAAATCTAAGTCTAATCAAAGTGTTTTTGTATTAAATGAAAGACACTATTCACTTGCTTCCTTTTCGTTTTCTGGTGAAATTTAAGGTTTTATTTATTGTTTTTTAGTGTCTAAACTCAATGGGCTCGGCACATCTTACTTAAGTGAGCTCTTTCAGCCCTGAGGTCAGCTGACCAGCTTTTATTGCCTGTCCCTAGAGCCAGGCTAGAAATGAGAGGGACAGAGATTTCTCTGTGGCAGCACCCAGACTGTGAAACAGTCTCCCTCTGCCTGTTACGATCTCTCAGTCAGTAGGTCAGTTTAAGTCCAGATTGAAAATGCATCTATTTTTCTGGCCTTCAACACCAGCTAAAACAAAAAATTAAATAAAAATAAAAATAAAACTGGAAAAAATTGTATTTAATTTAACTTTTTTTTTTTTATCACTGCAGCTGAAATTAAGTATGTCTTGTTTGATTGCTTTTTTCCATAATATTATTTTTTGGAATTTTCTTCCAATTTTATAATTGTCTTTATTACAATTTTTAACCAACTTAATTGAATTTTTTTTGGTGATGTTTTGATTGTTTGATTGTTACCTTGGTCAGCTGAGGTTGTTGTAAATATCCTGATGCGAGAGGTCCTGGGTTCAACTCCCGGACGAGCCCCCAATTTGTTACGACTGGGTCACGGTCATAACACAAACGGGGACCATGCTTGTGATCAAGTTGCAGAAAAAGGAATATTTATTAACAAAAACTGCAAAGGATTGTGAATATCAACGTCAGTGGCATAATGCAAATGCTTTTATATGTTGTATGTGTGCATGTGGAAGTGTTGAGGTGTAAAAACAAACTCAAATGTTTGTTTTTACACCTCAACATGCACACCTCAGAGGCCTCAGAGTGTGTTACTCTGAGGCCTGGCAGCAGAGTAACACACGTGTCAAGAGGCAAAGTGAAGGCCAAAGATGACCCTGAAAGTGGAGACAGCCAGGTTTAAATATTCTGTGCTCCAAATTAGCAGAAGAAGAAGAATTGGCATAAGGGCCAAATTCTGCCCATCTCTGGTCATACTCAGCCTCTCCCACAAAAGCAACTTCCCTTACAAGTGTTCTCAGTTGCAGCTTTCCCTCTTTAACTTGTTGGCATCCATAAGCCCCTGCAATGTGGTTCCCTTTTCTTTTAGTTCACATGTTGCATAAGACATGCGAGTTACTGTGTCACCCCCCCCCCTTTGCTCCCCTGATATAAATAGTATCACATGGTTAATGCATCGGTGCCTTCCAGTCACTGGCTTTCCCCTTTCCCCCCACCCCCCACTGTTTATATCCGTCAAAAGGGCGTAATCGGCTCTAAGTAGCAGATGATGTATTTAACTGATGTGTTTAGCAGTGTCTCAAGATGCTTCATCTTCTCTCTCTTCTGTGGCATGAGTGAAAATGTGTCTTAATGAGAGTTCGTTTGACATTAATGTGACATGGGATTTTGTCGGTTTACCCTCAGAGGACGCGATAAAAGCTTCTCCTGAAGGAGTTAAGTTGCAGTTAAAGCAATCGTGCAACATATTTGGTCAATCCCGCAGTCAGGAGGGTGCGGGGGGGGTGGGGGGGGGGTTGATATACGCTCCAATGTTCGGCCTCAACTTGGAAGAGCTTTGGTTTTGCAATTACCAGACGCAGCGCTTCAAGTTGGACAGGTGAGTTTAGGCTCCCTGGATACTATCAGATTCACGCAAGTCAAACACAATTTAGATGACCTCATGAGTCATGACCTAATTAAGGAGGACTTAGGCCGCCCCGAAGCGTCTGAGTCAAGCTGGAGGATGTGGCCTACATGCAAGCAGTGGTCATGTTTATTTTATATGACCGTGCTGTAAATCTCTGTTGCTTAACCGCGATATTTTACATTTTCATCACACAGACGGGGTCAGAGCAGCACTTTGAGAGCTCGCCTCCACAGAGTGCCTCTGGAGCTTTGAGGGAAAAAAAAAAAGAAGAAAGTTTTGACTTCTGCGTGCATCACGGCGCTTATTGACTGCAGTGATGAGCACAGAGGCTTTGAAAGTACACGGCGCTGGAGCACTACCTTGAAGCGGGCTGCCAGGCAATTGTTGCTATGCTACGGCAGAAAGCCCGGTGAAAGTGTAGTGTGTTGCCCATTGAGGCTGAACTGCGCCACGGTGCTTCAAATGCTGGTGTGGAGCCTCTGTTTGCATGCGAGAGCTCTGGGGTGCATGTGTGTCTTAAATAGTACACAAGATAGAAATCCTCTGCGATGCTCAACAAAACATTATTTATAGCTTGAAAGATGCTGGTGGAAAACTACATGAACTGCAATGTCTTTAAAAATATTCATATCCCTACAGGTTTTTGTTACATTTCGTCTCATTACAGCTTCTAATTTCAAAGATTTTTGGATGTTTTGATGTGATAGACCAAAACAATGTAGCTTTGTAGTTTTTACAAATAAACTGCTAACATGTTGCGCAACCTGCCATTTGTTTTGCACAGAGCTGCTTTTTTTGCTGCAACATTGCCTAGTTTTATCTTTACCAGCTTTGCACATTGAGAATCTGAACATTTTTCATGTTATTTAAAAAAAAAAAAAGTCTATCTCTGACTCAGAGTCAAGCTCATACTCTATGGAGAGCATTTGTGAACAGAACCTTTCAAGTCTTGTCATAGATTCCCAGTTGGATTTTGCTCTGGACTTTGACTGGGTCGTTCTAAATTACTCTATTGTAACTCTGGTTGTATGTTTTTGGTTGCTGCTCCTTCTGGAAGGTGAACCTATGTCGGTGTCAATCAGTGAATACTTTCTTCTCTAGGATTGCCCTAGCTCCATCAACCAAGTCCCATTATTTCTGACCAGCTTCACAGCATCGCTACGCTTAATTGTGCATTACTGATCTCATAATGCTTTAAAAGAATAATTTAAAAAAAGCAACATAGCAGAGCACATGCTGACTTACAGGTTATAAAATCTAAATAGGCATCATTGATCTGATTTTTGTAAAGATGAAGGTAGCTGTGACTTGGGACCTCTGACTAACAAAAGTGAAATTAATCATAGTTTACTGTGTCAAGCAGTCTGCTGTAAAGTCATTCTTATTAGGTGTTTTTTGTGCAGCATTTCCTCTTGCAGCTTCTCCATCTTTTCTTTCTCCAGATGAAGCAAAAATGTTACTTTTGAAGTCACCGGACCAAAGTACAGAGAACCCCTGCCTGTTTGTGCTTCAGTATTCACGGATTCACCTGTTCTTCTGTGGAACATGACACCAAGTTATTTGCACTAATTAGCCTAGTCGTGGATTTATTTGTTACTTACTTATATTTGCTGGGGGTTGCGATGCAGCCAATGCAGGAGCACCATTCATTATCATTGGGGGCTGATTTTTTTTTTTGCACTGTTTTTTAGAATTGTAGTCTTAGTAGTTTTAGCAACAGCAGCAGAGGACGTGAACAAAGCCATCCAGTGCCTCGTTGACCACTTTTCCAAATACTGAATTAACATTAAAAGCCGCCTCGCACCTTTCTGGTTGCAGTGGGAGATAGTTGTTGCTATCGCAGGCAAATGTTAGCGATTGGGTGAAATTGAAAACTTTAACAAAGTCCACATTTCCAGAACAGTTTTTTTTACCAGGTGTTACGTCCGCTAAGGACTCAACATACTTGAGGACACGAGGCAAAAGAGGGTGAGGGTTCAACACGATTTTATTCTTAACTCTTTCTTCACCTTGGGTCTTTCACTTCTTCTGATCTTTCCTGTGAAGAAGACCTCTGTCTTCAAAAAGCCCTCAAATCCCGTGTCCCAAAATAACAAAACCCCCAAAAGTATTAACAGAAAGGTGGACCTGGTGGGCCGGTCAAACAAAACAAAACGGTACAGCAGAGGGCCAACCCCATTCAGGGCCGTCGAACCCTCTGCTGATACCGGACTAAACAATAAAAAGAACCTACTTCAAAGAAAGGATCGAAAACAGGACAACCGGTCCCACCAGGCCAAAATCGGAAAAACAAACAAAAGTTAACAAAAATACCCCATGGCAGGCTTGAAGCCTCACCTGCGGCCCGCAGTGGCTGGACGAGCGTGCATGAGCTCCGGTGGTCGAACAAAAAGAGCGAGAGGGAAGGCAGAGACATCAACATGCCAGCAGCCTACCTATTTATAGGCGGACCAACAGCGCCCCTAATTAACATAACTAAATGATGCAAAGATTAATCACTAACGTCTCCAAAAAAAACAAGGGAAAAGAAATAGACATAAATCATACTGTGCCCAAGCACATAACACCAGGGTACATCTGTGGTAGTGCTAAGACAATTTCCATTTTATACATAAATACATATTAAATTGTATTTCCTGCTTGTGATATTAAAATATGCAGTTCTCAGAGTTTTTTGAGGTTTTAAGTGAATTTTAGCTAGTGGCTGTGATCACCATCGCCTGGTCTGTCCACTGCAGCTTCTTCCACATGAAGCTGCTCATTTATGCACTATTTTCACTTTGGTCATCAGTTACATCATCTTCCACTAAAACGCACTGGAGCTTTTGGTTGTAATGGCAACATACGCAAAATTTCTCACAGTCCAAATTCTCCTACAAGGCACCTCAGGAGGAACAAGGAAGTCAAATCTGTATGATTAACAGCTATTCATGATGACCAAAGGTACAGAAGTGATGTCCAGAGTGTTGATTGCACATGACTGATCTCAAGAGTGCTTCAAACCCGAGCATAACAGAGCCAGTTCTGACTAACAGGTGATAAAATCTTATCTCAGCTGACCTGATTTGTGTAAAGATAAAGCTAACAGTGACTTCAGTCCCCTCGGGGGGGGCTCAGACTAACAAAAAGTTAAATTAATCAAAGGTTACGTTGTCAAGCAGTCTACTGTAAAGTCATTCTCACTAGGGGGGAGTTTTCTTGTATTACAGCATTTCTTCAGAGACCCAACAGCCTCTCCACCTGTTCTTTCTCCAGCTGAGGAAGCCGAAGTCTTGCCGCCCCGCAGGCGGCAGCCAGCTAACTGACCTGAAACACTCGTCTCCAGCCCCACACATCTCAAGGAGTCACATGACTCACCGGCTTCAAAAATTAGCATGGGCGAGGTGCGGCGCTTCATACTAAGCAGCTATTGATGGAGGACAAACGCTAATAGGAATCTGTAATTCCGTCCCCTGCTTCGCCTGCGTCCCCTTTGCGACTCTCGGAGCATTTCATTTACAGAACGTGGCGCATTTTTAACCAGACCTTCGTGGCGTTTTATTGGTACAAGCAAAAATGAATAATTAAGTGTTTGTAAAGGTCTGGCATCAGGTTAATCATCTCAATGGTTTATCAATATGAAAGCAGCGTGTCTGTGGCTCATGCCTCCCCATCCGACAACGTGTTTTAGTTTGCAATAGGCCTTTTTTACCTGTTTAACGCAAATGCATGTTTGTCTTTGCACGTGGGAGCAGGTACTGTACCTACTTGCCAGGTTTTTCCTTTGTTGCACACTCTTTCTGCTTTAGATTCATGTTTTATCAAACTCAGCAGGAATTCTTCTCCCTGTGAGGATAGCTTAAAGAATCATGTCATTTCCCCCCCTCTCCCCCCCATCCCTCTATTTCTTTTCCACTCCATTCAGGCGAGAGTCAAGCTCACGCAAGGCTCTAATTTCTATTCAAATTGCCTTCACTTCCATTTTTCTTCAATTCAAATGTCAGAGCTCAATGCAACAGCCCACAGTCGCCTTCGTGACACAGAAACAATGGTTGCCAACACCAACGCAAACTCCGCTTTCGATGGCGCGCTCCGAAAATACGCGAGCTCTTCGGAAATAGTTGCATTTTGTCAAAAAATAGCGCCGTAGTATCCCCTCGCTCTGCTCCTATCTGTATTCGACGTGGGATTTCTGCATGGAAACTCCTGCGAGAAAGGGTTAATGAATTCCTCACACAGATAGATATTGCCATGGAAACAGCTGCGTGACTGCTTGCAGCTTGTATACACACAAGAGGGGAAAACGGGGAAAAAAAAAACAATGGTGCCAAAAGGTATTTGGAAATTCTGCGAGCCGAGGCTTTCCAGTGTACACACCCTAGTTTAAAGTTTTTTGTTTTGTTTTTTAATGTGTTTTTTTTTTTTTTTGTGAACCCACAATGTACCCCCTCATTCACCTCATCCTTCCCTCTCTTTGCCTTTTTAAGATGATTGACACTGACAATGAATTTCCAGTAGCCATGGAGTTAATGCGTTCATAAGTACGGGGGTCTGGATGTGGTCAATGGCAACAAAATGCACTACTCTTTCATTTTTTTATTCTTTTTTTTTTTTTTTTGCAACAAGCAGACTCTTAAGCAGACACACGACAAAGCAGTTCCAGCGAAGAATAATTAATTTGCATTGTGACACAGACCTCAGGCAGCGAGCCTGTCAGTTGAGTTGGAAAAGAAGGAAAAGATTGAGAATTGATCGGGGCCATGCATGGCTGCACGCATGCAGATCGTGCAAATGCCTAAAACCAAACAGAAATATAAAAAAAAGAAAGAAAGAAAGAAAGAAAGAAAGAAAGAAAGAAAGATAGAAAGAAAGAAAGAAAGAAAGAAAGAAAGAAAGAAAGAAAGAAAGAAAAAGCGATTTGTTCCTTAAAATAATAGACTCCTGCTCACTCTTTCAAAGTAGGTGGCAGAGCACAGTGTGTGCTGGTGGGGTAACCCAATCCATCTCTGCACAAAAACATGTTCTTTCACTGCTATTAGCCAGCCTCCCAATGGCGAGTCAATAGTCACTGTCCAAATGGACTTTTTATGCTCGAGTCTGCAGCTCTATAAGAAGGGCTCCTGCAGCGGTTTGCAGCTAGCACTCAAGTTTGCCAAAAAGCAAAACAACTGTATTTAGTTTCATAAATATTTTTGCAATGAAGCGCTCTCAGCCCCTCGGGAGAAGAATCGGCGGAGTGATGCGGAGTAGAGCAGGAGCATCTGACAACAAACGGTGAGAACAGGACCGGGCTTCATCGCTCGCAGGCGCTTTTGGCATTTGACTCTCTGACTCTTTTTCCAGACTCAAATGTTTCTCTTTATGTTAGTTTTTTTCTTCTGCTTCTTTCCTCCTCCAATAGGAAAGAAGAACAGGGAATCCTCACAGGAACTGAACCACATTCCATCAGCGTGTGTCCTGTCCGTTTCGCTGGGTGTTTAGAGCGTAGTATGCTCCAATTCCTGTGTCTGCTCTCGTCAAAACAGAAAAAAAAAAACACTCAGTGGTCTCTCGACATTAATTTCACTTTCAAATGTCGGGCAGAAATAACTTAATTTTTTTCCCCCTGCAAAAGAACATTAAGGAACATTAGGACAACTTCATAACCTGTTCTCTCTGACCTGAAATCAAATGAAGGGTATTTAAAGACACAGGTCAAGGGATCAGAGTGTATCAATCCATTCAGTCGGGGTTTTTAAAGCCACGTTAATTAAAATGAGATGGACTTCAGCCATCCCCCTCGTCACGGAGCAGAAACGGGAGCGGCAACTGCGGTCAAGTATAATTACACGGCTGTAAGCAGATCGTAATTGTGTAACAGTTTTCCAGTGATTCCTTTCGGGCTTTCCGAAACTCCGCCGGGAGCTTTTTTAATTGATGAGATAGCTCACAGCTGCCACAGGTTACAAGATTAGGCGACGATCATAGCTTATTTCACCGAGGCAGAGAAGTAAGTCATAAAGCACATTAGTGGGAGGTTCTATGGGTTTGTAGGGCAGGTACTCCAGGAGATCTCATCTTATTTGCTAAATGAGCCGTGGACAGAGGCCCTATTCTTTAACTGCCTGACACTAACGCACGGTAGCTGTAAAAAAAGAAAGAAAGAAAGAAAAAAACAACTGTGCAACTTGTTAGCCTTGCTATTTCTCAAAAATCTGAATTCAGTCAGAGGACAGAATGAGAAATTTCAACATGTTGCTAAACACAAGGGGGGAAAAAAACCTAATATGATGGTAAGAACAGAACAAGTGGTATTGTCTTTCATTGGAGAATTGTGCTTTGTGAGCAGAAATGTACAGAATATTTCATCCAAAAAATTGGATATTTACATTTACACCCTTTCATGGACACACCAAGCCCCATTTTCCCCTCACTGTCATATTTAACATCCATCCTCAGTTGAATTATTTTAGTTTTCTTAAATGCCAGAACAGAATAATAACTCGGCCGTTTACATACACTCCAATCATTATGTATTTAATCGATTTTGGAGAAGCTCAGATGATGATGTCATTGCTTTGTAAACACCCGACAGGTGACATTAAACATTACCCCCTAAAAAGTGTATATAGGCTGTAGTTCGTGTTATGGACTTTTTATTTTCTTTTTTTTTTTTTTACATTAATCTCATTTAATATGTCAGTGGCATTTAAAATTACATTAACAAACTCAAGGTTAGAGCAAGTGGGGTGTGTTTGTTTTAAAAAGGCCTCAGCTCACCTTTGTCATCGATAGATGATGAAACTGCGTCCTGCCGTTACGGAGGCGCCAGAAGTTTTCTCTGCTTATTCTAATTCCGATGTTATGATTATGCAGACAAAATGTAGAGATAGTTCAAACATATTTGACACATGCTACATGTTTTCTGAATCCAGGTCCCTATCACCTTTTAAAGCTGTCCGCGTGGCTCTACGTTTGAAGTAGCAAATCTTTTTCAACATCACTTTTCCTCTGACAGCTTGACAAATACATCCTGCGATCAAGTCTTTTTTTAAGTCCTTTTTTTTTTTGTCCAGCACGGCTCGTAAAAGAAGCAGGTGAAAAGAGAAAAGGCTGCTGGGTTTGATCCCTGGCTTTGCGCAGAATCAATAAAGAGCATCCACCGACTTCAGTGCAGCAACTTCCGTTCTTCTCGGAGGAGTTTCGTTCTCTGTGAAGTTGCCTCTTGCTCTCCCGGAAGTTCAGCCACGATGTTTCTTATTCCTGTTGGTGGGGAACATTTCTTTTCCATTCAGTTTTATTTCATTATTGACAAAGTCAGTTGCGGGTTGGAGGGGTTTGCAGAACAATTTCCATTTCTTGAACTTTTTGACAGGCTGCCACATTACCGCCACGAAACATTTTAAGGATTTTATGGAAATAGAGCGACACAAAGTAAAACATAATTGTGAAGTAGAAAGATGAAACAGCACCTTGTTTCGTTTTATGGATAGCAAAAAATATATGCATACCTTACAAGGTTGGTGTGTAGCTTTGTTTCCTTTCTGAGTCAATTACAACAGCCTTAAATCAGAGGTACAATGTCTATGACAGTTATTTATAAATGCAAGTCATTCATGAGCAACAGAAATTTGACATTTTGACAAAAAACTTCAGTGTTCGTAAAAAAAAAAAAAAAAAAAAAACATTTTAAGGGGTCCTCAAAGAACCCCTTTTAATATCAAAGTGAAAACTGACTTCTGCAGAAATTAATGTCAATTAAATAAAAATGTTTTACATAAAAAGGTGATCGCATGAATTGTCCACACACTATAAGATGACAGATTTAACTCAACAGAGGTCCAGCCAATCGGCGCTAGTCGTCTCACAATGAGTGGAATTGAGATCATTTGTTAATAATTGTCATTTTGTTGGAGTTACTTCTCAGTTTGTCAGAGTTTTTTTGGTTAAAAAAAAAAAAAAAAAAAAGCTACATTTTCTATTCACATCCAAGGGAGTGAATACTTTTTACAGAGCCGGTATGTATTTGCATCCTAAAGTTTTATCCGTTCTTTTTTGCAAAACAGATACATAGTTCTTAAAATAACAAATTATATATGTGTCTGTTAAAAAGCAGCTAAAAGAAAGGGCAAAAGTGCGAAGTCCACTCCGTATCAACTGCCAGCGCTGAAAGGCCAGATTTGCTCCTTTCCAGAATTGCAAACTGGCGGCCGCATAAAATAATTCAGAGTGCAACCAGTTGTCTCCAGGCCACTTTGGACAATCCTTGTCTAAAACCTTCCAATGTAGCTCTGGCTGTATGTTTAGTGTTGTTGCTCAAAAATTAAACTTTTCCCAAAACACGCCGACTTTTTTTTAGCTTCATTTTTACAGAAAATCTGATCAGCTTCTGTGTGACAAAAAGAAAAAAAAAACATCTTGTAGGCATTTACTGTGGCCCCTATGTGACACTCGGCAAAACAAATGTCACATAAAAGAAGTGCATCCACAAAGTAGCGCTGCAGAATTAAAGAAATGAAATAACAATACACCATACATGTGTAATAATAGGATGATTATTTTTGCCTTTAGCAGTCAGCGTTCACATAACCCGCACATTAAATGGACTTTACATTTCACCTATTGATAAAGAAAGGCAGATCGCAGCACAAAATCTTTTATAAGATGGGGACAGTAGAACTGGAGGTGGCAAAGTGCCACCACCTCTAAACTACCTTTAAATGGGCATCAAACCTGGGAGCTCTTTGAAATCTATGCACAGTTACCGTAATGTCAAATGGCCACACATTGCTGACCTCAGTTCTTTCACTGCAGTGCCATCATCCAATTATGCCGTGATAGATTTAGTGGTTGAGTCGGATGCTTTGATTGTGATTTGATGAGCCAGATAATGTGCTTTAGGCTCGTGTCGAGATCTTGTTCTTATGGGTGTCATCCAGGCACATAGTGCTTATGCCTGCTTGAGCAATGCAACATAATAAAAGCCTGGAGGAAGGTTTCTGCACCGTGACTCCAGTGCTTCATGGTGCCAATCTTTTGTTTTTGCAACAATGGCAAATTTGAATGCCCCTACTCCGACGTCCCAACAATTGGGAGGTCATCTTGGGTTTTGGAATAAGTGGAACTTTGATTTAAAAAAGTTTACTAACACGACTGATGCACATGTAAATATTAAGGATTGATTGAATGGAATATAAAGAGGTGTTTTTGTCGATGTGTACACCACCGCTTAGGAAGCAGACGCTGGTACATCTGGATTAAAACCATTGTTTCCTCAGCCCATGGTTACCGTCTCCTCACTGCTGGGTGTTTCTGCGTAAGAGAGTGCATCTGGTTGTAAATAATTTACATCTGCAAATATGAATGGTCTTCTGTTGGTTAAGAGCTTGTATGGCGGGGGGAAAAACACATGCACATGTCATTCTTCGTCTTATACATCTATAGTTAGTTCAATGTAATTTGCATCAGAAGACTTAAGATGTTCTCACAATATGACACAGATACTTATTGGATCATTATTTTTAGATACTTTCAGTTCATGACTAGTGAACTGAAAGCGTTTGTTAGCTCCCAGAGTGCTGCACTTCAGAAATGTGGATAATTGCAAATATCCTTCCACTCACTGTACGTTCTCAAACTTTGTCACTTTCTGTCTTCTGGTGGTGGTGTAATGTGTGTGTTGAGTCTCGGGCAGCACTTGGAAAAATTTTTGGAGCGCACTGAGTTGAGCCCGGAGCAAAAGTCTCACCAGTAGACTGGCGATATAACTTTGTCTATTTTTGTTTGGAGAGTGATCCCCGTAATTCCCTTCAACCTTTCTCTTTCAGAAAGACGAGTCTCTTTTGAAATTAACCTTCCAATGTTAAAATTTTGCAAACCTAATTAATTCTAACGTAAACCATGCTCAGTGTCTCATAAAGCACATTACTTGTATAACAGTGGGGACTGGTTGTGCTGAGATAACATTTGGGGCGTTAATATTGTTTGTGTGGAGGCTTGGGCCACGTCACAGAAGGGTGAGTACCTGGCTGGAAACCTACCGTTCTGCTGACTGTGTGCAGTGGGTGTTGGACTGGTTCATTTCTCTTGACTTCCTTGGGTGGTACTGTGCCCTGCTCCCCTCTGTCCTTTTGAATGCACTTGTGGCAGATTGATCCTGGTACGCTCTGGGGTTGGAGGCACTGCAGGATTCTCCCCATGGCCTAACAAGTGCTTCTGGCTTAGCATGTTGGCATGGATTATGTGGTTCAGTGGCCTGTGCCTTGTTCACCTGGGAGCTGTTGCACATGTGCTTTGATACGGACCTATGGTCTTGGGCGTACAGCTCCCATTTACGCCCAAGGGCACAGGACTGCACAGTCTGTCCTGTGTCTGTTGTCTTTTAGCAGACAATACATTGCAATTCAATTGACTGGCAAACATTTTCCCATTGTTTTCTGCTTATGGAAGATGGGATAAGTGCAATAACGCTTCCTCCTCCCAGGAAGTGCCTGAAGAACCTCCAAAGGGAGGGTTCCTCCCTTGGCTGCTGTATCTATAAGGTTGAGCCCCAGGCTTCATTTTTTCACAATGATTCACATTCAATGAGGTAAGGAGAGTGTTGGAACGTAAAGAGACCAATAAATCGAGAGCTTAGCTATTCGGCTCAGTTCTTTCTTCAACATACCAGCGAAGCGCCAATGCTTTTACCAACGACTCACGCAATTTGTCTGTTAATCTCCTGCTCTGTCTTGTTCTATTTTAACATCACTCTTGAAGAAGATACCAATGTAGATACCATGAAATCCCTTCTACAAGAAGGGATAAGTGACAAAGTTAAATCGTGGATGGAAATGAGCTGAACTTGTGGAAAGAATGCAGACAAAAGTCTAGTGATTGGTTATACAAGCACAAACCTGGAAAAGTCCTACATTGCCTTCCAAAAATATTCCTGGCGTAAATGGTTGACAAAGTGTGAGAAATTTTCAGAGAGATAACTACTACTCACAGAGACCATTCATGAAGGTCTTCCTCAGATTTCACTGCCATCAGACGTTCGGCATCCTGTGCAGCTTCTGTAAAGAAGCCTCAAAGTCCTCATCTCAGCCATTACCTCACCTAAGATGAGGCTCACTTCTATTCTCCTTAGCAGTCTTTGCTCATGCTTTAAAATCATAGTAACGCAAGTAATTTTAACTGATAAGCGCAAATGTTTTTGAGTAAAAAAAAAACCCCATCTGTTTAGGCGAACTGAGCAGCAGGCTTCTCCATTCAGATGCCTTCAGAGGCCGGATGTCTGACGTACAGTGGACAGATGTGTAACCAATGAGCTCATCGCCAATCAGCATGGAGAAGATGAAACATGCAACACAATCAGTTCTGCAATATATTTAGCACCCCATAGCTTAACTTCAAACCTGTAAAAAAAAAAAATATATATATATATATATATGTCAATGAAATAAATGTGCCACGTGGTTTCTTTAAATAAAAGGTGAAGAATGTTGCATCACTTCAGTTGTGTTCAGTTCGTTGTGGTGCAAAAGCTTTGAAAACCTGGCAGTTCGATGGAAACTGGTAGGTGTGTCAACAGATGTGGATGTGTTAACAGAAAGTAACATGCGGACAGATTAACTGCGATTGGCTGTTTGCGTTTATGTTAAAGTCCGAAGGTCAGCAAGCAGCTGTTGTTGCAGACGAGCCCCGAACCACAACACACGGCATGCATTCACAGAACAGCCTCTCTTTTATTCCACTATAATTGTGTCTGTTCTTCTTGATTTGGAGTTCATTAAAAATTGTGGGGGGGGGGGGAAACCTTCTGTATTGCTATGAAAAAAATGTCATAATTCAGTGAAGTAGCATGAATGCTACAGTTGGGTAAATAGAAAAAACTCCCACTTATTTACCACGGTAGTTAAGTAATTTGTGTTGCTAGTTTCTGATTTCTAAAAACCTGTGACACTTTTTATGCATCTGCATTTTTTTGTCTTTAAATTTAACTTTGAAATTTTCGATGACCTGTTTTTCATAAGTGCATGTTTTACAAATCAGCATAAAAACGTAATTGTTCAAATTTGTCTGCCCACACAGACCAGCGGGCTACAGTCACTACACTGTAGCCCGCTGTGGCTACAGTGGCTACATTGTAGTCACTACAGTGGCTACATTGTAGTCACTGTATGGATGAATATATGGATGAATGTCTGATTGTGGTGTAAAGAGCTTTAGAGTCCTCTGACTTGACAAACTCAACCAGCTGCTAATCATTTGTTTGTCTCTTTCCTCTTTTGAAATGTTTTTTTTCCCATCCTGGAAAAGCTAGAATGTAATCATCATTAGTAGTTTTTTGCCAACATCAGTAATAATATTACCTACACCTCTGACACAGCAGCTTTCTTGATATGGTGTGAATGGCCTGCACAGGTTCCCCTTAATGGTGAAACCATTTTAAAAATATCACTCTGCCCTTCACATATCCGACTCATCAGTTTTCGTAATGTGTCCCCATGCCGTAAAATGGATGGTTACGTTTTTGCCTTCCTGCGTTTTACTTCAAACATAATTTTATGATGATGAATCTAATGAAAAAAATGATCATTTACATACTAGTGTATAGTAGACATTTAAAGTTTTGTTGTGTATGTAAGTTTAAGCTAAGCGTACAACTAAGAGGTAATTCAAACGCCAAGATTGGAAATATAATGTGCGCCATAAATAACAGATCCACATTTCCGTAAAGGGGTAATAAGTAATATTTTACTGCCAGGTTGCACAAAATGATCATAATATATCTGGGCTGGGTTGATAGAATTATTGATCAATTTCAGAGAGTCAACACAACTCATCGGATGCAGAGATTTCCACTCTGTTCTGGAGCCGACGCTTTCTCCTCTCTGGCATTAAGTTTTCTCTCTTCGGTTCTTACAAGTCCGAATGTAAAAAAAAAAAAAAGACAGTCTTGAGATCAAATTAAGAGTTTAAAGTGTTTAAAGTGCTGGTTTTTACAACTGCGAAAGTGGAAACAGTCTTAGAACGACTCTAGACGAGCCGTGTCCACGTTTCCGGTGCTGAAGCAGTCTTCAGCGAGAACAAAGACACGAAAATACAGCTGAAACAACATTTTAAAGCAGTTGTTTATTGCCAGCCAGGCCTTGGTAGAGAAAGAATTTTACTGAACATATGAGTTTATGACTGGTTTGGGCGCGGCCTGTTCACCGTGTTCCCTGCGGACCAGTAGAGATAAACACTGACCCTCCTTTAACCTTTAGCTGGCCTTAGAGGGCATAATAAATTATTTGATTGTTTGTAGGATATTTAGACTTTAAAATCTCAGCTGAAACACTGAATGACCCGACATAAAGTCAGACCAAACCTTCCGTATTTTGGATTGCTTAGGTTTTACAAAATGTCTCTTTGATTCATTAAATGCATTTAAAACTTTGTTCTGTTTTATTAGCCTCCAAAGTTGTAGTTCGGACTTTCTAATTAGCTACTATCAGCAAAAGTAGTTAGCTCTGCATCAACTAACATAAGCACAAACTGAGGTTGTAAAGGCCTACACTTGTTCCAATTATTCAATGTAAAAGTGTTGGATTCACAGCAGCCATGTTCGATATGTTGAATATGTAGGCAAACAAAAACCAACAGAAAACATTTTCTTCAGTGAAATTAGAAACCAGTGTTCCCAGACACACTGCCTGTTAAAGACATCCACGCAATAATACCCAATGAACAGAATTCATTCTGCATTTCTTGGTCATTTAGAATAAGCAGCAGAAGGACGATAGGTTGGCCGAGCAGGTATTTTCCTTTGTGATGCCGAAGCATACGCTCACCGCCGGGGAGCAGCCACTCACATCCGGAACGTAATTCGCTTACCGCCGGGGAGCTCGTCGGAGCAGCTCAAGGTTAAAAGCATTTCTTAAGCATTTCTCTTTGTTTAGTGGCTTGTAAGAACATTTTCACGGGCTGAGACGTGGCCCGCACCCGTGTTTCTCTGCTGTGCGGAATTTGTTAACTTTCTGCCCCTTTGCGATCTCATTCATACCCAATCTGCCACAAGGAGGGTATTTTTGGCTCGGGCCACGCTGATCCGAACTCCCAGCAACAGCTGCACAGGCCCACTCCAGGGGGAACGGAGGTGTGGGCACGTACGCCGGCGTGTGCGTGTCTATACGTCTGTGTGCGTGTGTTTGTTTCTGTGGCGGGCTGCAGCCAGGGGACCCGGCCGTCTCAGAGCAGCTGCGCTACTCTTTTGGAGAAGTGGCCTTGCGTTGAGGTGAAGGAATTAATCGGGTATTAGGAGCGCGCTCCGTTCAAATCTGGGTTCGCTCCCATTTGAGAAACAGAAAAAAGGAGGGACGTCTTCTTGGCGTTTAAATACGCTGCACGACTAACCTCACGCAACGCATACAGTAATAATTCATCGAGCTCAATCGACTGTTAAGTGGTTTATAATTAGGCCCGGGATGCATACACTATAATCAGACATTAGTAATAAGCCCAGGACTGGCTGGCTTGTTTTCTCCCTCTCTGAGATGGTCAGTGCTGAATTAGGCGCACTTGAAGCCTGATTATGCATTCTTCCGTAATGCAGCCTTCAGTGGTCACTAATTTAGAAACGGAATCCTCCCCAGGGCTTCTTTCTGCTTTGCTTGGTATATACGGTCTCCCGTACAGATGATTCACCTTGCGTTCCAAAAACACGTGCGCGGGAGGGGGAGTGAAGGGGGCCCGCCAACCCACAGGCAGATCCTTCCGCATTGGGCTCCGGGCCTCCATATTTTCTCCTGGCGAGCCATGCGCTTTCGCACTGGGCGGCAGCGACGTGCCGCCCAGAACGCAGCGGCACATCGCTGCGGGCGAGCCGAGGCCTTCTCTCACCGTGTCAACCCAAATGTAAACTAATCTGTCAACCTAAATGTGCATGGCTTGGTATTCTGCACGTCTCAGAGACCGGAGGGAGGGGAAAAAAACCCCCCAACAAAAACATATACTGTACAGTATCAAGCAACTGCAAGAGCAGAGCTGGGCTGAAGGGTCTGGGAAGCAAAACGAAAATGTGCAGCACAGGAGATTGCTGAGCAGCCCAGATGTAGAGGAGTTTCTACAGACCAGGTAACGGTTAGCATGACGTTCCAATCCAAACGTGGGTGTTTTTTTTTGTTGGTTTTTTTTATGCTCTGTAGCTTTTGGGTCCGACCAGTAATGAACCCAAACCACGTTTGAGGATGACTGTGGCTTACCTTTTTTTTTTTTTTATCTCTGTTGACGTTTCTGAGATGTGTGAAGTATGGCCAGCATCACCTTTCCCTTGAGTACCCTGTGGTTATTTGTGTGTGAAGATCGGTCCTGGGTGCGTAAAATGTGGCACATTTGTGCCTCCCGATCTCATCTGACAGAGCTGAGAAAAAACGCTGGTGAGAAAAACTGTGCCGAGTTGTGCAGATGTGCAACTCTCCCCTGGGGGAGGGGGGTTGGAGTCGTTTTGCACGCGCACCTCATTGATTTCCCAACAGAGAACGACTTTGGGACCAGAGGTTCTGACCTGAGAGCCCTCACGCAGATCTTCTCCCGTCTTGGGAGAACGGGATGAACGCTATATAGTAAGAGTGTCCAACTTGTCGGGTGCAGAAGCTCTCCGTTTCAGTATTGTTGCTACAGTTTTCAGCTTCAGAGAGTGGCATTATCCGATATGTGCCAAAAATGCACAGAGTTATTTTGTAAAGAAAAAAAACAGACAAAAACTTTTGCCCCAAGATTTGCAAATGTACTAGAGACATAACCTAGGATAATGTGGACAGGGTGCCACACTTGTTTTATTCGGAAAAAATGTTTGCATCATTTTTCTTTCATTTTACACGCACTGCTTTTGTGGTAGCCTATCTAGCGCAAAAAAAAAAATTGCAATACGTGCAACTGTCTGCACATCTTTGGTTTTATTACAACCAGAGAAGTTAAAAAGAATACAAGGAAAACTTATAATTGACTTAACCAAAAGTGCAGCTTGCCGGGCCGATGGCAATGACATCGCCGCGTTGCTTTTTATTGCCGTCACTTGTCTGTTCTGAATGAAACATCAGTTTGTCAACTTGTGTAAAAGTCAAACAGAGGGAAGCTGCATTTCCCGGAATAAGTCGTATGCAGCGGGGAGGGTTTACGAAGCATAACCAGTTTAAAAAGAAGTTAATAACTAAAGAAACTTTTGCCGATCCTTGTTTTTTTTTTTTTTTTTTTGCTTGGAGGGTCTGTTTTTGTTTGAAGAAAGAAATTAAACTGCTGACATGCCCTTTTGTCCCGCCACTGTATGAGCTCTTGTGCAATCAGAACCTCACAGACGGGACTGATTTATGAAACAACCTCCTTCTGCCAGGAGGTATTGATAGACCACTCGTCAGGCCGCATCTCACTGGCAGTATCGACTGCGCTGTATTTCAACGCGGGGAGGCAGGGCTGTGACCTCAGACACTGCTGTGGATTGCTTGACTGTCACTTGCTTTACATCAACAGTCCATCACAGCTCCTCTCATGGATCGCTGTCGTCAACATAAGATCACTCCTTCTGCAGTTTTTTTTTGTTTTGTTAATTGTAACCGATGCTTTCCAGCTAAATGATCCTTAAGCATTTGCACAAATATGCATAATGGTGAGATTTACGTGCAGCATTTCATCTACAAGCTTGTGCAGGTGCAAATAATTCTTGTCACAAAGCAACTGCTGCAGAATCGCAGAGACCCTTAACGCACCATTTTCCTCATTTCCCCCCCAAGACCTACAGATGCACCGAGTGTTCACTTTAGAGGTAAGAGCAATTTTGTAAAGTAGAACATCCATCCATCCATTTTCTTGCACCCTTGTCCCTCAGTGGGGTCAGGAGGGGTGCTGGTGCCTATCTCCAGCTAACGTTCCGGGCAAGAGGCGGGGTCACCCTGGACAGGTCGCCAGTCTGTCGCAGGGCAGCACAGGACAAACAACCATGCACACACACACTCACACCTAGGGGCAATTTGGAGAGGCCAATTAACAGGCCATCAGTCATGTTTTTGGACTTTGGGAGGAAACCGGAGTACCCAGAGAAAAGGGTACAGGGAGAACATGCAAACTCCATGCAGAAAGACCGGGGCCGGGAATTGAACTCAGAACCTTCTTGCTGCAAGGCAACAGCTCTACCAACTGCGCCACTGTGCAGCCCAAGTAGAATATTAAAGCTAAAATTTTTATAAACACTAAAAACACTTGAGCAAGAGACAAAGAAAAAAAAACTAAACAAAGCCAGTTGTTAGAAACTGCATTTCACCTCAAACAGGTTGTGGATCATTTGATCAAAGTTCTGAAAAGTCAAAATCTCCACAGAAATACTCACGTTGTTTTCTGTTAGACGTTTAGTCTCTCATAATCCCACGATTTCAAAGGCAAGAAGTCTTTCTGCTTTTGAACGTGACAGGATTGTAAGGCCCGTAACCGAGTCCTCTCCCCGATGGTCCATCACCTGCAGAGGTTAAATGTTATAAGGCAGTCATTTTAAATGTCTCAAAAGACCCTTTGGGTTGCAAAAAAAGAAAGAAATATAACTAGACTTTTAGCTGCACTGAACCACTTTTTTATGGAAGAAAAAAAAACCGAGATCGAGCATTAATAGGAGCAATATCTCTATCAATAACTTCGTCCTTGAAAGAGGGAAAGTGAAGAAGCACCAAGTCGGGAATGTATTTTTAGGGATACGAAGCACAAAAATTGTACAAAGTGTTAATAGCAGCAATAGCTTCCTCCCAGGAATGAGATGGAGAAACCGAGAGAGGTCACAAAATCAGTAGTAGCACTGACTGTAAATGACGCGTAGATGAAGATTGATAGGAGAAATAGCAAAGTTTGGAAATGTAGATGCCATGTTAAGCCTTCTACACCTACAGCAGCACAGACTCAGATCAGATTTGTATGCTTTAAAAAAAAAAAAGAAACAATAATCCTGAAAGAAAAGGTAAACATTTGAGCATTTAATTCTGCAACTACTGGAGACACATCTTATGCTGGAAGATAAAAAAAAAACAGATTTTCAGCAGAAACCTTGTTGGTGTTTGTCAAAACTGCAATAAGGCGATTGTAGCTTGGGAAAACAGGTGGATGAAATGCTGCCGTGTTCTTAAGATGTACAATTCAGCGGGTCGTTATCATTCGTAGTCCACCCATATATCACAAAGATTGCTTAACTCGACTGCAGGGAGTGAAATATGTCTCACTCGACAGCAGTCGCATCCACAAGAGCCCCCTCCCTCCTCGTGATGCCAGCTGATAAACTCGCAGCACAACAGCTTTTGGCAAAGTCTTGGAATAAGATGTGACAGCTGATTAACACGTCCACATTCCAGCCACAGCTTCACACTTTGTAGCAAGACAACAGAAACACAGAAATATGGAAATGAAAGACAAACAATCGGAGATTTATATTAGCCAAACTGGCCTAAAGTGAGTCAACGTTAGGCGTTCGTGCATTTCGCTGTCATCGCAGGGAAGCTGCAATTAAAACTAAAGGCCTCAGTGCTCTGAATCGGAGGAAGTTCTGGGGATACGACTCCGCAGAATGTTTTCTGACCACGCAAACTTGATGATAAAACTGACTGAAATTAATTCGTAAAGAAAGCATGCCAATAAGGCAATGTGTCAAACCACTTAAGAGGCAACAAAAGCAACTTTAAAGACTGAAAAAACTTGGACAATTACTAACTCCGGGCTAGAAGTTTAAGAGAAACATCTCACCTCGTCTCTTTTTATCCCCCTCTTTCAAACAGATATTAGTCAGAAAACCAGGTTAAAGCTGCAGATGGTTGCCAGACCAAGAAAATCTGCCCAAATAAGCCTGCACTCATTTTCACCATTTTGTATATGAAGACAACGATTATGTTGAAGCGCTAAAAAGGTAGTTCTTGTTTTAAGATGGTGGAGTACAATTTTCTGTCATGTTACAAACAGCAGTAGTTGCCTTACTGTGAATTTATAGAAAGGTGAAGCTTGTTAGGTCTGATCCGTTAGCTGATTGAAAAATCTTATATCTGTTGCACACAGAGGAATGTTAGTGGATGTTAAACCTGTTGGGATACGTTTCAAATAACGACACGATCTGGAAAAAAACACAATAACTTAATGCCACGGCACCAATGTCCCCGCTATGCAGACGTCAACCCATGCACCTTCACCTGAGAAAACTACAACAAACTTTATAATGGTCTCTAATGATATATAGTAAAATAGCTAAAAAAACAACAACTTTGTAATAGATAACTGATTAGTCGTAAGCCATCCATAGGTCTTAAAAGTTGTTCACTTTTACAAAATTGCTGAAAATCGACCTTTGCAAGGAAAAAATCGACAAATTTAGGACCTCATCAAATCATCTACTTAAAACTAAGCAGAAACACACAGTGATGACAAATTCCATATTGTGATCAACACAGAGATTACACCTTCCAAAGTGTTAAGAGCAAATACCTGTGGTATTTTCAGATACGATGAACTATCGGTGTGCCTTTGAAGTCAGTATCCGTAAACTGTGTCTTTGTGCATTCTGATCACATCCCGACATCCCCGTGTGTTTAAACATGCTAGCAGCTGCTCCCATGCATTTTGCACAATGCAGGTCTGCATGAAGGACTGCACGGTTTGCCGACTGGTGTCTCCATTACCGTTTGTTTGGGCGCCGCTCTGCAAAGCGTGACAAGCAGAGCCTCCACCTGGCCCCGTCGGGTACACCTGCTCCATCACTGGCAGTTGACATGCAGGACTACGACGGTTGCCATAGGGATCGGGGCGGCTGAGCGAAAGAGTTTCTGTTAGGGGCAGTCTGGAGGACCGCGGGTGAGCATTTAGCTCCTCGGGGTTACCGGCATCTGTCGACGTCGGTCCGCGGGTCTGATAAAAAAAAAACCCTCCACGTCATTAACGTCGACACTTCATATGGCGTCGTTAGGCTCGCGGCCTGCTTATTCTTCTTATTCTTTAATAGTGTGTATTAAATATGAGGCCGTGCATCAGTCTGCACATTCGCCTCCGTGGTATATTTCTGTCTCCTGTTCATGTTTCATGTGAGCGCCTCCTCAGGATCCCCCCCCTTCATGTTGGTACCATTATAGCTCCTATGACTGTCTCCACTGCTGTGTTTTTGTGCACATAATGTCAGGGAACACAGACGCTTCCACTGACAGCATATGTTTGCACTGCCTGGCTGTGCGACAGGAAGGAATCCCTAAAGTGGAATTGAAGGCAGGTCTTATTTTTTTATTTTTTATTTATTTATTTTTTTTTCAAGACAGAATGTTACTGCAGCTGAAACAATAAAAATGAAGAGACAGCTTACTGCTTAGGCACTCGGTGACTCACGGCGATGCTGGCTGATTGATTTAGTGAAGACAGTGATAAGACTTCAAATGAATGCCGTTGTGCACAAGACTTTATCAACTTAAGACCTTCACAAATGTCATCTAACTTATATAAAGGGGGGCAAATATATTCAGAGGGACATTTTGTTGGATAAAACCACAGTAGTGAAGTCATGAACTAAGTTGGTAGTACAGCTTGTGTTTCATAAGAGGGTGCCAGACTGCAGCTATGGAGTACGGAACGTACCCGTACATTTGCATTTCTCAGCAGGATCCAGTAAAGAGGGGATGAGGTTGGGAGGAGGGTGGCGGTGGCGAAATAATGGGGAAACCCCCATGAATCTAACAAAGCCCACAGAGACTTGCAGGCTCGTGAAAGTGGGCCTCACAGTGGCGGCGAGTCGAACGGCATTCAGACTCTGTCTCACGAGTGAGGCGTGGGTTAGAGCAGAATTACTCTCCAACAGCACGCTCATTGGCTCAGAGAGGAAAAGATGGCTCAATCCACTTCTGGCGGGGGGGAGGAAGAGGAGAGGAAGACGGAAAGGGGGTAGGCGAGAGGTGGACGAGCGTGGAGAGAGGAGAGGATCCAAGAGAGGAAGCAGGCGAGAACGGAGACCTCCACAGAGCAGCTGGAGAGGAAGTGCTGTGAGAAAAAAAGAAAAAAAAAAATCCAGAAAATTGGACATGAACAACTGCGATGATGAGATGAGAGCGCCGAAGGTGCACGAGACGGAAGAAAAGGCGACGTTAGACAATGAAGGCTTGAAATATAGTTGCCATGGAGATGAGCAAGTCCCCCAAGCCTCGTCATTTTTTCTGACTCCTCCCCTCTGTGCTCGGGATAAAAATAGACATGAGCAGGGAACAAAGAGCTATTTAAAACAAAAAAGAAATAAAACCAAAAAGAAAGTAAAGAAGAGTGGTTGTAAGGAAAGTATGTTTAGAAGTGTAATGTAATTTCTGCATCAGTGTTTGATTAAGAAGTCAGACAATGTGACATGAACAGTGGAGCTGAGAGTCAAATACATGTTGACTGCTTGTCAACAGAAAAAAATAAATAAAAAAAATAAAGCCGCATGAGCAGAGACATATTGTCTGCTTGGTCTGTGCTCAATTTTGTAATTTTATTTATGTTTTCTTTGCTTTTCCCCCCGCTACAAGTCTCAGGCTCCACTGGCAATCTTTGTATTAGATGTGACATTCTGAGGGCGATTTCATCCCGCCACATCAGCATTTTGTGAATTCATGGTGTGTTCTCACTGGTGTCACAAAGTGCAAGACGCTCCAACAAGACATCATACATTTTAAATAAACTCCGGTCCCCCGCATGGAAATGGAGAAAGTGCCTGCAGCCGTACAGAAAAGAAAAAAATAAGTAAAGTTTGTGGAGTTTTTGTTGCATGAAATAAAACGTCTAGCAATGAGTTGGAAAATGCTGAACGCGAGTTCAGGAAGCAGTCGATTACCAAAGAAGTGACCCGGATGGCAAAGAGACAAAAAGGGAACACTTATGATTCCTAAGGAGAGGAGAGGAAGTTGATGACTTAAAAAGATCAGAGCTTCAGACCTGAACTCAATGGGACGATGTTCGAGAAGAGAACAGGTGGGTAACGCTTCCTTTCAAAGCCACTTCACCACTTTCACTTCACTTTCCTCTCTCAACTTTGGAAGTGTTTAGAGTCCGACACAGGCCCCCCCAGCTTGATGTTGGGGGTTGTGGCAACATTTTGCCAGTAGCGCTAAAAGTGAACTTTTGCCATGTCAACCTTCTCCTTTCAATAAGGAGACACAGCGGCTCTACATCCCCTGTTGGACGCCAGACAGAGAAAGTTTTTATTTTAGAGTTTCTTGCATCTGAGATTCTCTCCATTCAGTCACGATCCGTCCATGGCTGACATCAGTTTCATTTAATAAAGCTATCCTCAGTAATTTTCTTCTCAAAATTTAGGGGGATGTATATCTTTTCGGTTTCTTTGGTTCAACATTATGTCTGATGACCAAGCGCGTCGGTTTGTGCGTGCGCATTTTATGCTCGTAGTGAGCCATCAAAACAACAAACCCAAAACGAAACTGGGTTTACTCTGATGACTCAGGGGAGCTGACAGGCCCATAGAGAGACGCATAGAGTGGCAGCTGGCCCATGCAAACAGGACAACTGCTAGTAGGATGCTCCATCTGCTGTTCCTGCTCCTTTTTTTTCCCCATTTCTTGTCTTTCTGTTCCCCTGCCTGCCGCCCACTCTAATGCAAACCTCTGGGCCTCTGGAAAAGTCCCAAGTTCTCGTGCTGCTGGGAATCTCATCAGATCATGGCACTATTTACACCAGAATCCACAATGCAGCACATGTTTGACACAGTAGTTTTGTAGTGCATAAAATTCCTTAATGAACACATGTGGGAATCAGCAGCGTTTCTGCACTTAAATCTGAGTCTTTGATGCATCCTGTTTAATAGGAAATGATCACAAAAACAAACTTGAGGAATAGCTACACCAGGATGCTAGTAGAGTGTCTCGCAAAAGTATTCATACCCTCTATCTCTGTCAAATACAGACTTCAATGTATTTTATTTGGATTTTATATGGTGAACTAACACATTGCAGCACATGCAGAGTAAGGGTAACAGGGCTTTTAAGATGTTTGACAAAAGATAAACTTTGAAAAAGTGTGATATGCAATGGATTTCAGTCCACTTTTTAAAAAAATACTCCTAAATCAAATTAGCCTGGCCATCGCCTTCCTATGCCTTTCCACTCGATTCTCATCTCCTTTCTGTGCTCCATCTGGGATTTCTACCATTGAGCTGTATTTCTCGTGGTTGATTTGAAGCCTTTATGACATAAGTTCCTGGATATTTTTGTTTATTTTAATTGTACGCAGTTCTTTCAATGTCCTGTGAGTAAAAAATTTGAAAGCCCATTTGTCTATAACAACTGAAACTTCCAATATCTAGAAAGTTATTTTTGCGATTTATCGTCTATTAAAAAAGTTCCAGTCAGATTAATTTCCCTCCCTGCTATGGCAGGGGTGAAATTATCGTATTAACCCTGTATCGGCTGGAAAGCGTAGCGTCTCCCCTTTCGTTCACCGTTCAGATAGCGCAAAGTGTGGCGGAATTATGGTACTGCAAATTTGGCTGGATCGTCGGCGCTGTGTTCGGTCTGGAAACTGGGCCAATAAATGAACATGAGGTGGCGTTATGGACTATGGCGTTGCTTTTCTGCACTGTTTTATTACTGCATTCTGTCCAGGTTGTAATTTTAACATTTGTTAACAGAGGAAGCGAGCAAAGTCATTAGGTCCCTGTTGGCTACGCTTCCAAATACCATCCAGCCATCCATCCATTTTCTTTACACCCTTGTCCCTTAGTGGGGTCGGGAGGGGTCGCTTCCAAATACCGAGCATCTATGTCGTAGCAAAAGCAATGAGAGAACGGCAAGAAGAAAGCCTCACACAGAACACGTCGCTTGTTTTGCAGAAATCTAACACTCCAGGGTGAAGCATGATGGTAGCACCATCCTTGGGAATCTGGGCGGGTTGATGTAGCGAAATACAGAACATTTGTGGGAGAAAACCTGAGAGGTTGAAAAATGCAGTGAAGCTTGTTGTTTTGATGTGACACAACATAAGATCTTCAGCAGTTTAACCAACATCTCAGTTGAGTACTTAACTTCTCCAAGAAAAAAAAAAAATCAATAAAATTAACAAATTAATTATAACTTTCTTTATAAAATGGCTGAACGTCTTATCTAACGCGTCGATTTCGCTTGGCACAGAAACTACTGAGTAGTGTTGATGTGGCTCATTCCATTAGAAAACTCTGGGCATTGTCGCCCCTGCGGCTCTCTGGATTTTGAAGTGCAACACATCACTCTCCTCCACAGCATATATAATAGCCCCTTTTTCTATTGTGCTAGATTTACAGGCGCCATCAGTCAGCCGTCCGCACGTCAGACACAAGACTTATGATGATTACGCTGATGCGAGACAACCCCCTGCACTTCCTTCTTCCTCCTGCCCGCGCGAGGCATCGCATGGATCAAACCTGCCCGCGCAGCTCCATCTGGTGACCGCTGTAGTGATTCAGGGAGCAGCTTCCTGCAGATGGATGAGGTAAAAACACAAATTCAACTCCTACTCATCTTTTTTTTTTCCTTTCCTCCTCCTCCTCACCCCCCCCCGACCCCCCCCCTCCCCGCCGCCCCTCACTGGCTGCAGTACCGCTTTGGTCCTCTGGATGGTGTCTCAAGCCTGCATCCTTCCTGGTCGGTGCAGTCTTGGAAGACTTCACGACACGCATACAGTCAACCTTCTGATTGACTTTTGATGGTTTCCAGTTTTATTTTTAGCGAATTTGGTGCTGCAACTGAGGAACACCTCCTGGAGGAGTTAGTTGTTTAGTGTCGGGTCCAAGTCGAAGTGATTAAAGCCTGTTCACTCAGTCTGGGGACAGAAATTAGGACGGAGAGAACCCAAATAATGAGAGTTTCCTGCATTTTTAAAAGTAGAACTTCATGATTTCTTTTTTGGATAAAGTTAAAAACAGGATAATAAAAACGTGTATCTAATGAGAAATTAGTAATATTTTACTTATGTTTGCTATTTTGTTAAAATAAAAAAATTAATAAAAAGGATGGGTGTGGGGGTTATTTTTTATTTTGATACTAAACAACCCCAAAATATTAACTTAGTGCTCATGTGATCACTTGTCCTTGTTGTTAGTACTCAGTTCATTATAATGGGACATAATTTTGTGCTCTATGGTTTTTATTTTATTTTATTTTTTTTACCTAATTTCACAATTGAATATCATTTTAATTTCAATACTCGTGAACGATAGAGACACAACGTTGCATATTAGAACTCCTGTATTTAAGTGATTTTAGGTCCTCTGTGTTTTTACCTTTTTGAAATAGTAAAAATATCACTAACAAGGATGGCTTGCACACCTTGTTCATCATTATAAAGCAGATTGATATTTTGTCGATTAATCAAACCCTGATACAGGAAAAAAATAATGAACAGACTAACAGTAACAGACTGTAGAGGAGGACAAAGAGAGGAAAGAACCACCAGGACACAAAGTGATGGTCAACATGAGGATCTGACAGAGACAAAAAAAAAGAAAGCGCATACACAGGAAGGAGTCGATTACTGGTACAAAGAGCAAGTCAAGGTGAAGCAACTCAGAAAGAACATGAAATGAAGAGCTGAAGAAGAACGGTTGATGTTACACAAGGTAAACACACGAGAAAAGAGTTGACCCAAATAGATAAAGAGAAACGGAGGGCTCCATCTAAACCCAGGGAAATAGAAGCGAAAACTAAAAGCAAAATCTGTTCTGAGAATAGCCTAATTCATAATATTGTAGCCACCTCGGCTCCCATCGGCTCCAGTAACGGAGCAGGTTGGCCGCAGACCCAGAGGTTCCCTCCCGTTTTGGAGCCCTCTTCCTCTCTTTCAGGGGATAATCGGTGGGGTTGCATCAGATGTGGTGTAAAACATCTGCCAAGTCCACGAGCAGGAGAGGCTGCTGGGCTGTAGCAACATTACATATAGAGAGAGACTCCAAAAAGAACAATAGGGCTGTACATTTATTTGCATCTTTAAAGGTAAAACATGCAATTCGAGCTTAAGCTGTAAACTGCGCTGCTGAGTGAATGTTTCTGTAATGTAAAGAAAGGAGTGTTATAAAGGTTGTGGTGGTTCTCCATTTAAAACAAGTTAAGCAAAAGACAGCTGCACCAAAATAGGAGCATAATAAGCCATTGCAGAATTTGAGTTGGCCTTTTCCTTCATGATTTCAGACTCTGTCAGCTTTAATAGGATTTCTCTTTTCTTTTATTTCAGCTTGCTTGGCATCTCCTAACACAGTGAGCTGGTATACAAAGAATACTGAGTTTAACATTTTTGAACAACATTTTGGATCAGGTCTTCAAGCAAAATTTGAAAAAAGACATATGCTTTAGTAGATCTCATTCTGACTTAAAAGTTAAGGGAAGAAAAAAATCCTGAACTAAGTTTCAAATCTTGTATCATCAGAGCAAAATATGATTTGATATCAGCCTCTTGGGATGACTATAAGATTTTTTTTTTAGCGCAACAAATGAATTGATAAGTGATAAATGATAGATAAATCTGATAAATTTCAAAATGTCTTTAAAAAAATCTTTAACTAAAGTGGAACAATTCAATCCGGATTTGACTGGTCTGATGTACTGATGTTTTCTCAAATAGATAAAAAAGATTCAATAAATATTGTTATTTGCAATATAATCTTTGCTCACATTAGAACATTATCAAGTTCAGGTTTATCAGTATGCAACCAATTTTGACCTGAATGGTCAAATGCAATTCAGAACTATCCGCCCCTTTAGCACAGAGCTCATAAGAAGCTCCAAAGTAGATGCTAACTTTAGCCAGTTGCAGGATCTCGTAGTGTTTGCAAATAATTCAAATCTTAACTACAACAAGTGAGGGATTCTTCTGTAGTTTTTAACCAGGGGCTGTTGGACAGGAAATCTTTTTTCAATTTTTTCAATCAAAACAACAATATAACTCAAGAAATACTTTCATACGAACTTCAGAATAAGAGTTTTCAAAAATTGTTACAACAGGGCATCAAACTTGAAGAGCATGCTTTCATAACTAGGACTCGTGGTATTGGCTGCACTGGATGAAGTCGCCTAATGAGAGCAACTGGTTTGTGTAAGACAGACTTTCACTTTGGCAACAATGTGTCGATATATTGGTACCTTGATGCAGATCCATTTTGGCCTTTGTAGCCGCGTTGCTATTCCTCAACTTTTTCTTAGTCTTTGTGCAGCAGTGAACTTTGCAGTCCAGTTAATTCCTTTTCTTTTATTTTAAATCCATTAAATCCTCTTAATTAATTTCCGAGGGCGGCACAGTGGTCAAGTTCAAGCCAATCGGTCCCACGGGTTTCACGTCTGGCGGTCAGCTGCAGCCGTTCTGTGCAGAGTTTACACGCTCCGCTTGTGTCTGCGCGGGTTCTCAATCTCCCCGCCGTCCAAAGAGATGCCTGATTAATTGGTGGTGTGTGCGAGCACGAATGGCTTTCTGTCTGCCGGTGATGGACAAGCTACTGGTCCATTGTAGACCCTTGCTTCTCACTCAATGTCAGCGGGGATAGACCGTAGCTCACAGGGGCCTGAGTGGAATAAAGCAGATAATACTGATGGAGATGAATTCCTGAGGTCATCCGTCGCACGGCCAGAAAAAACTAAAACATTAGTTGATTGCAAATATATTTTATGACAAAAGGAAACACAGAAACAGTAATATGTGTAAGTAATGTAACTATATATGAAGTAGCCTCATACGTTGTTTTTTGGAAGTCAAATTTAAGAACAGCGTGCAGTGACCGGACGACAGGGAAGAAAAATGTCCGTCTGTGGTCGGGATACCTTCACAAGTAACCAGACTTAATGGAGAAACAAAGAAACTGTTCTTTCTCCGAGGGAGTTTCCATCATGCCGGTAGACCAACAAAGAAAAAGTGAGTCTAAATCCACCCATCCATTTTCTTTACCCACTTAATCCTGTGCTGGATCACGGGGGAACACGGTGTCTATCTCTAGTTGGGGAATGGATAGATTCCGCACAGGTCGCCCTGGTCTATCACACGGCAACAATGAGACACAACCAGTAAACACACATTGTTACCTAAGGGAGATTCAGACTCTTCAACTGAACTAACATCCATATGTAAAAGCTGCGAGAAGAAGCCCAGAGTGTCTGGGGAAAACCCAAGGATGCAAGTGGAGAACATGCAGAGTCTACGGAGAAGAGCCCTGGCTGCCGTGGCAACAACGATAACCTTCGTTCCTCTGCGCCGCTGGGAAATCAAATCTAAATGTGAAAACAATTGTTTCAGACAGTCGACGTTTGGTGCATAACACAGAGGTAATGTTAACAATATGCAGAATGAACGAACAGCAACGACTAGCAGAGCAGTTTCAGATTTAACCGAAGAAATATTTGAACTATTCATCAACGGACTTTTAAAAAAAACTGGAGGACTTTTAGTTGATTTTAAGGACATCAGTGATCTGTAATAGCTAAGATAGTTAAATCTGTCAGACTGAACTGCATCATTCATTAACTGCTGACAAAACCACGCATAAAAACCCTAAATGTTTCTTGTAATCTGACCAGAACAGACTTTTTTTTTTTTTTTTTTTTTTTTTTTTTTTGGAAGAGGTAGCTGCAGCGTTCTGACTATCAAACATGAAACATTTCTAATCAATAATGTGCAAAGCCATCTTCTCTGATGGTAAAAGGTTACCACAGTGGCCTTGGTAAAGGTCATTTTTACTCCTAGGAAGGGACTTTTGACACTCTGTATCGAAGTGGCTTGGCAGTGGAGGAGTGGAGCAGAGCTGTTAGATAAAAATGCAGGTAGTTCTGAGTCACCAGCGTGTTTGCATGAAAATTGGGAGGAAATAACCCATGAAATACTATTTGCTCTCCCTTAAGCCCCCAAAATCTCTAAAGTATGTGGAGCAGTAACTACAACGTACCACGCAAGTCTGAAATGTGGACACGTTCATACTCTGATTTTATTTTATTTTTTCTTTCATTTCGTCTCACGACAACAAACTTCGGTGTATTTTTATCGGGTTTCGATGCGATAAAAACACGAACCACCGCATAATGAATCCTTGTTGCCACGCACTGTGTGATAGGAAACCGATGTTGGGAATTTAACCATCTCCACTTCCTCCTTTGGATTTTTAAAAACACGGGTTTTTAAAACTGCAGCGCCGGCAGTCGGATTACACACGAGTTCTGCTCTCTATCTCTACAAACGATCATAAGAGTGAAGAAGCTCCCTCATTTGCCACGCAGAGTCACCTCTCACAGTGAAGTGCCAAACTAAATAACTCCCTCAAAACGTGCTCCCTCGTCTCACAGAATGTAACTATTCACACTTTCCCCAGCTTTCCCTGCAAAACTCCGCGTCGCGTACTCTGTCATTATTCTAATTTCCCTGGTGGAGGGCTTTATGTTTGAGGAAGTTTTTCTCTATTTTTTTTTTTAAACACAAGTACAGTAAACCCATCCAAGTGCTCCAGCTCTTCACATCATCTGCTTCTTCACATCCCTTCAGCGCCCGTGTGATAAAAGCCTGTCCCCCCTGTAACATTTGGTATTCCCCGGCTGCAGTGTCAGTTTGTCACATTGGATATGACGCCGAGTCACTCAGAGTGCACTCTGCACTTGCTCTCTTTTTACGAAGGACACACAGCATTTAAAATCAGTGCATTAACCTGTCAGTCTCCCCCCGGAGACCTGGGCCTGGTGGGCGGGTTCGTAATTTGTGGTACTTTTTTTTTTCTTTCTTTCTTTTGCGCACAGCAACCACTTCCACTTCCGCCGGATTCCATATTTTGCCCACTCTAATCAGCAAAAGAGGGTGTGTGATTTACATTCGCTGTCAGTGCTCCTATCTCGTATTATTCCTCCAGACAGAGCCAAGGTCACTTTGTGCACAAATCTAATAGATTGTCTGTGGAGTCCATCTTATGAGGGGCAGGTTGTTGTTGATGAGGACTCGTCTGTTTTTTTTTGTTTTTTTTCCCCCCTTTTCGTCCATAATAAGAAAAAGGGCTTTTCAATAAGGATGCACATGTTCTACCATTACAGTACAAAACCCTGTGCATGATAAGCTACATTAAACAGATCATAAAGCTATTACCAGGCCTTATCGCTGTTATTTCTGCTTAAACGAGCATCTACCGCGTTTCCCCTTCATCATCCGTTTTATCGCAGCATGGAGATATTTAACGGCCGATGGTGTGACGGCGAACGAAGGCAGAAGTTGACCTTGTTGCCACTCGCTTTAGAAACAACTAAAGCTGAAGGGAAACCTAAACTGTGAGAAATAAAGTGAATTATTTCACCCCCCATTAGGATCCGTTTCTCAGAAGTACTGTGTGCTGGTAGACCTCAGATTTTTTATTTTATTTATTTTACATTGTCAACAAGACTTATTTCAAATGCCTACGCCGAGATGTTGGCATCCTAATGAGCTGCAGTGGTGGAAAAAAACCTAAACAAACCAGGGAGTTCAAACAATAAATTCCCCAAGCGCATCGTCGCTCTTCCTGTCAATTTCCCAGACGTGCCTGAAATAAATGAGTGACATTTACTGAAAAGTGGTTAAAGTGTGAATGACTGAATGACATCCCTTTGAAAGATTGATGAGCTCATTAATGTTACATGTCCGATGTGTGAGAAATGCTAACATGGACTAGCAGTGTTCTTTCCTGTCGGAATATTCTGTCATTTAATCCCTTGTTTATCAAGGCCAGAAATACACGAAAACAAACTCATTTTTATTTATTTTTTACTCAGAGAAGTCCTTAACGGTCGAGACGTTTCCCAACACGTGATTCAGCAAAGGACAAACACGCATATCTATCCTTAAAACGTGACTTTTTATAAGCAAAAATAAATAAAAAGGAGAACTCAGCTTTATGTCTAAAACCTGAAAAATGCTGCCATTTAATTGCGAGGAATCACAAACCATTATTGAGCCAAAGGTAAAATATGCAAATTTCAATTAATTGCATCTAAATCGTGTCTAAAAACGGTGCGGTTTATATTTTGGGCCTGACGTTAGCGGGACAGACCGTTACTTCTCCATCTTTTCTCTCTTTGATTTGCACCTCATTGAACACGAATGGGCGCCGATCAATAAAAGGTCCAACATTGGGACGTCCGTGACCAGTGAAAAATCTTTTTATGGCTCAACGGCCTTAACACTTAGTTAAAGCTGCTGTGACAGCATTCCCTGGCCTCCCGTATACAGAGCTGGGAAAAGTACTTACCCCCTTTCAGTTTTCCTTCCACTTTTACTTTCCTGTTGCACTTAAATGTCAAACCCTAACCCCATTTGTTTGTATTTTCCTACCTAAAAACTAAAACCTAGTTTCAGTTGAGGATTTCATTTATTAAGAGCTATCTAAACCAATCTGGTCCTCTGTATAAACTTAAAAGCCACCTAAAAACCAACAACTGCTTGTGCCCCTCTTGACTGACTGGAGTCTGAAAATCACCACTCTGAACACTTTTGTTCTCCAGCACTCTCCTTTGTTCTCTGTCTAAGTTTCCTCCATATTTCATCACATAGTCTCACAATTACAGTTACAAATTATTTAAATCTTATGCCATTATTAGTTAATCAAAAATGGACTCACAAAGGAAAAAGAAAATGCGTGTGAAAATTTAAGTACACCCAAGAAGCAAGACCTCGAAGTGCTCCTCGTCAGTTTGACTGTCTCGCTCTGTGGCGGTCCGCTCGGCTTTTCTGTGTTGCATCACTTTAATGAGGTTTTGCGCAGCTCACTCCAGGTCCCAGCACAGCATTTCAATCAGGCCCGTGTCTGGACTTTGACTGGATCGTTGCACCTCTTCGATTCTTTTTTGTGTTCAACAATTCACTTGGAAAATACGCTTCTCTGCTTGGTAGCTTCAGATAGAAGAGCTCCCGTTTGACTCCACAATAAGAACAGTTTATGCACCCAAATCAATGACGGCAATCTGGCCAAAACCAGCCCAAATCATCAACCTTCCTCCACCATGCCGGGTATTTGTGCTAATGTAATGTGTTGGTTTTGGGTAAACTCTGCATTTTCTGGCCAAACACACTTGTTTCACACTTGTTGAAACTATTTAAAGCTATCTTCTATATCATTTAAACTTTTAACATGTTAGCTAAGGCCAGTAGAGTAAAAGACGGAGATTTTGAGCCGTGCTTGGACTGACCTGGGAGAAAACTTGTTTTCATGTCGACTCCTGTAAAGCCTGGCAGTTGCATTAAATGTATTTTACATGGGATTATATTTTTTCCTAACTGCTGAATGATAGACCTTAAGTTGTTCTAAATGGTTTTCTTATTTTGTTCAGATTTACTGATGGCCGACTATAATTGTCACTTCTGATGTCTTACCTTCTCGGCGTTGTGGTAGCAAGCACCTGCACACTTCAGACCATCAAACTGAAAATCTACTGCTTTTGCAAAACCAGTCCCACTCACAGTGATTTATTCAACTACATCATTTCTTTTGAGGAAGCTGAGCCAACAACGCCTGAAACAGCTTAAGCTTAAAAGATCCCACATGCAGACATGCGAACTGATGTGTTTAGCTTTTCTTCCTCAAGCAGAACTGAAAGCCGAGGATGAGGAGGGACTTTTATTTTCTCAGCATGAAGATGACATCGGAATCTGAGAGATTTGTACAACTTTACCAGACTGAATGTGTTTAGATGTGGGACGCTGATGGACGTCTTCCAAAGAAAACTTAATGTAGTGAATTCATCCAGTTATAGTTCAACAAAGTATCAGTTCAAGGGAGTTCCACCTTTGGCATCCTTTCCTTTCTTAGATGAGTTTACAGGATAAATTTCATGTGTTTAGAAGATTTAAAATTATTTATCATGGTTATATTTATTTTTTTACATCATTAAAAAAAAATCTGGTATTTTAACAAGGTTTGAGCCGAAAATGAAAATTCATCAAAAAAAATTTGTTTTTTTCTTCTTTTTTTTTTTGTCTATGGTCTTTGTAATAAAATTATACATTTGAACAATCTAAATCACTGTATATATATATATATTTTTTTTTTTTTACAAAATATGAATGTGTGTCATTAGAATTAAAATCTCAGATCTGTTGGGTAAATAGTCGAACCATAAAGCCTGAATGGATAAACTCAAGAACATTAAAGTAAGTTAAAACTAAAGCAAGAAAATGAACAAGGTAAAAAAAAAAACAATAATCACACAATCCATGTACCAAATCATCTGAGACACTTAGAAGCAATAATATTATTTATTACTCATAGATTTTGCTCCAAGATTTCTCCTTGTGTCAAAACCAAAATTGCTTTCCACTGTGTACATAATGCAGAGCACAAGCTGACAATCTGTTTGCGCTCACTAACAAATACTATGTCATAGTAATCCTGAAAATATTCCTGTCAAACTGCTGCCTAGAAAAAAGGCAGCAGTTTTGGGGAGAAAAAAGCTAATCAAAAAGCTGTCATGACATCAGTTTACCAAAGAGAAAAACAGGCTTCACAAAAGCTGTTCAGTCGTTTTAAAGGTTAGATGCTGATAAGAAATTCAGCTGCTGTGGCTATGGAAAGTGATTTCATGAAGTACTTTAAGAAAACGAAACAGGAAGGAAGAACAGACGGGCAGTAAAGATTAACGTGTACGAATGAAAAGTTCCCCCCTGGAGAACAAGACGGGTTAATCAACCTGAGTGGACCCAGTGCAATGATGAACGATTTAGAATCTGCTAGCCAAAAAAAAACAAAAAAAAACTTCACCTCATTAACAGTGTGCAAAAAGTAAAGAATGTGCAAGACGTACAAATAAAACATATTTAAAAGACGAGCGCAACAGCGAAAGGAAAAATCCTATCGGAAGGAAAACCACCACGTTCACGCATGCAGACAAACTATTTTCCATCTTTCCTGCTTTGCGGAGCATCCCATCACAGCGCAAGACTGAAGCTCCAGTACACGATTAAATTATACAGCATGTTTGGCTCCTGTGAGATCGCTGCGGCCCCCCGGTGCAGCAATAAAGAGCCGAAGAAGAACAGGTTGAGGAAAAGAAGTGGGAACATGAGGGAAAAAGATGAGCTTTGGTACTGTAGTGTGAGGAGAAACAGAAGTAGGCCAAGGCTAATCCCCAACTATAACGCTCAGCGTAGGATTAGAGTCCTGAAGTAATTGCAAAGCCAAAGAAAATGCCATTAGGTCGGAATTCCATTATTTTCCTGGTTCAACATAACAATTTAAAGTTTCTCACATCAACAAATCTAGAGATCATCAGAGGCTCTAAGACAGTTTCAGACTGTTTAGAGCTCAACATTCATGGTTCTAGTAGGTAAAAATGAATCATTTTGCAGCATCACAAGTCCTTGGATGGATGTAGATATTCCCTTTTATCCATAAATAGGGAATATGCAATGTCTATATAAATATTTGAAATCGCCTCTCTTGTTATCACACAATAAGATGAAATGTTCATATTCAGGATATCGTAGGTGTTCGTCTCCTGATCACACAGCCAAGTCTACTCCTGTGATGTGACCGAGGGACGTTTGCTTCTTCTTCTTCTTTTTTTTCTTTCTTTTTTCATAACTAACACTCTTTACGTTGAGATAGAAGGCCGAGACCTTCGAGCGTTCTCTTACTGGCGTTGCTGTTGCAGAGAAAGCACAAGACTGTACTGCGACTTCACATAACAGAGTGAGTGCTCAACCATCCATTCAGCAGAATCTACTGGGAGGCCCTCTGGAAGTCAAGATGTTAATATTTCACAAAGCCGCGAGTATGAGCTCAGACTGCAGCCGTCCCTGCTTCTTTCCTCTGACTGAAAATCAGCACCAGCGTCGAATCGAACCGAACAAAGCTTTAGGATGCACTGCAGCTGTAACATGCTGTATTCCTGCTCAACATCTGCAGGGTCGCAAAGAGGCCGATGCCGATCTTCTATGGCAAACTGTTTCAATATAAAATTGGTTTTGTCTGACTGTCTGTAATTACATCCAAGGTGTCTAAAAATTAGCTTGGACTGCACACCACTACGTTTTGATCATAAAGAATGGTCTGCATTCACATCCTGTCTAGTAAGAAGATCCGTGATTACAATTTAAGATACCTCAAACTTAATTATGTTACATTTTTAGATGTCTGAATTAAGAAAGTGCGTGCAAGCTGTAGTGCTGGCACTGAGCGATCAAATCAGCTGCCGGCAGAATTTTTGATTTCCTGCGCAAACTGGTCAGAAAATGCCTCAACGCGTACCGGTTTTTGTTTTGGTCGAAGCCAGAGCAGCAGCATGGCACACTGTTGCAATAAAGCATTTGGAAAACTGCCAGCCAAGTGCAGGTACGATGAGGTTGGAACATTGGCATGAGGCCAGATAAACAAATTTTCCACAGCCTCCGTACCACATCGAGGATCCTGTTTCATTGCCTGTTCAAAATAAGCTAACGTCACAGCTTTGCCCAAGAGGAATTTTGAGTTGATGCCCAAAGCACATCGATTAAATATCAACTTGAATGGGGTGAATATTGATGCAATCACATTTTGTGTAGAATTCACTTTTCACTGCCAAAAAAAAAGCCAAACTGTGTTGATCATGACGGATTTGTCAAAGCAAATAGAGTAAATAGATGAAAACATCCAAGGGGGCGAGTGTTTTTCTTTCTTTTCGGCTCTAGCGGCTTTTATTGAACATAACATGGACAGAAAATGGGGAGGAGAGAGAAGGGGAAGACATGCAGGAAACGGCTAGAGACCAGGAATGGAAACCAGGACAACTGCGTGGAGTACTGCAGCCTCTGCAGATGCATGCAGCGCTTTTATTGGCTCTGTATTTATAAAGTATTTAAGAACAGCATAAAGTTCCTCAAGTGGCAATATTTGGTGTTTATTGGATATTCATTTGAATTCTGGTGGCGCAACAAGCTCAGCACACAGACAAGACAATATTTCTAAAAAAAATTATTAAGCAAGAATTTTCACTTTGACATAAAACATAGGTGTGTGTCTGTGTCTCATGTATTTTTGTCTTAAACAAGTTTGTTCTTCTTTCAGTGACTTTACCAGTGTGTGAAGTAGCCAGACATTTGACTAAAGTCAGAGTAGTGACACTTCATTAAAATATCACTCGAGTGAAAATAAAAAAAATCTACTCCTTAAAAGTAAAAAGTTTAGTTTAGTCTGTAACTAAATGAAACTAGTTACTGATGTAAATTAGGTGTGACAAAAGAAAACAACTCTTTAAAGTTTTAGGATTCTGCAAAGACTACGCACATTCTGGAAGATGTTGATCTTTATGCAAAAGGGAATCCAGTTTAATTAAATAGAAAAGTGTTTCATCCCCCACAAAAGACTTATTACAGCTGAAGTTCATAATGATCAGACCTGCATCAAGTTTTTCCACTTGATGTTGATCTGCTTATCAAACACATGACCCTCAGATGATGTGCATCTGTTCTAGATGTTTTTGAAGGGCTACGCATTGTCCCTTTAGTCCTTCTCTTTCCCACTTAGTTAATTTCTAAGTGCACTTGTTCAGTACGGTGTCATAATGAAATACGGGCAGAAAATGTAAGAAAATCTTTAGAAATTCTTGAGAACGGTGGAGTAAGACCACATTACAAGAAAACATCGCTGCTTGGAAGAGATTTTAAAAAGATACTTTGATTTTTTTTTTCTCTCACTTTACCTGCTTTAAGAAAACTCTATGCCTCTATGCCTGACAAAAACACCCACATGTGAACAAGATGATGGCAGGGAGGCTGTTTGACGCACTCATCGCAGAAGGAGGACATAAATCTGCTTCGGAGTGGACCACAGAGTGAGTTCACGCTTCCTAGAAAGCAGAAGATGAAAGCAGCAATAGCTTTCCTTCGGGTCACTCTGGGATAATAAAGGCGAGGGGAAGAGCGAACCAGTCTTATCTCTTTATCATTAAAAGAGAGAGATTGGAGTGAGGGTCCCCGTGGCTTAGCTCACTAAAGCGTGTTACCATGAAAGCAGCATCCCTGAGTGAATCCCAGCCAAGAGCCATCGTTGCATGTCGGCTTGCTTTTCCCTCCAAATTCATCTGTCTGCAGGAAGATATGAAATAGAGCTAAATGGTGATTAAACCAACTGAGCAGCCAATAGGAATAATGCTAAAATAAATCTGAAAGTGCTCTGCCAAGCAACCACACAAAGGCAACCCGGGTGGGCGCCGTTCATTTAGTGGTACCCAGTCAACATTGGCAGGTGCCACGCATCAATAACAACGACATAAACACAATAACTGCCCCTGGGGTGGGAACCAAAGCGTGGACACGTGTTTTGGTGACTGTGGAACCAGTAAGGCCAATAGTGTCCAGATGCCACCTACCTTTTGAGCTTCTATTTGAAACGACACACACACAAACGTCAAAATAAAGTCTGTTTATAATGGATATCGGTTAAAATGGTGTTCTGTACGCAAATGAATGCCAATAAAATAAAATAAAAAATGTTAACAATGAGACAATGAAGCTTTTTTGCGGTTACTGATCTCCATAATTCATGAAAATAGCTAGATACAAAGCTTAAACTGATACTCACTGAGCTTGAAATTCACTTTAGCATCCCACCAATTTCAACATCGTTATTTTTGACAAAAACCGAGAATCTGCTGTTTTCACACCTCACAAAGAGAAACAATGTGTGAACAATGCCTTCACAGGGGTGATTGGCAGCGCAAAGACCCTCCTCCTGGCTCCGATTGGTTGTTTCTGACTGAGCATTGTATTTTTGCAGGTAGCTATGGGACAACCGTGTTTATTAAAGTTACATAATGCAGCTTTAAATGTGTTTTAAAAAATTCCTTTCAGATAATCTGGAATTACTTTAGAATAATTCAGTCAAGGCTTGATCATTACTGGTATTATAATTTATGTGTACCCATAACAATAATCAAACACTGTTCTGCTGATAGACGATGAGACGTGATTGTGCTGACCCTCAGGATGTGTTGCCCTGGGTAGTGAGCCATACTGACCATATAACAATAAACAGCGCAGCAGTGGCTTAAACACATTGGTTTGTTGTTGATGTAAAACTGGAACTAAGGAGGAAGGAAATGGGTTTTCTGAAGGGAAGTGGGTTTGTGTGTTTCGTGACTAAGTTGTAACGCGGTTGGTTCTGTGGATCCATTTTTTTGGCTGGATGAACAAACTCCTGCCTAAGATCAGTTGCAACACGGAGCAGAAATCTGGGGTCGTAGTTTCTCCCTACATCCAGCGGGTGGCGCAGGTTGCTACAATCAGTAGTAGCCACACAGGCACACCCGCTAGAAGGAAACAAACACACCCAGTAGAACACTTTCATCCTATTAGTTGAGAGGTTGCCAGGCGACGGTACTTTTTTGTTCCAAGCGCCAGCACAAAGTGAATCACAAGCGGAGATTTGATCCAAGTTTTTAGAAAGGTTGGAGAAAGCACAGTGAATATTTGAAAGCAGAAGTTTTGAGTACAAGCTTTACAATTTTGAGAAGACATGAATTCCTGCTTTCAAACTGAAAATGGAAGCCCTAATATTAAAAGTTTTGAGGACAAAAGACATGAAATTCTGCTTTCAGACTGAAAAAATCCCCCCATTAAATATTCAGAAAGATAACAGAGCAAGCAGAGCAGACAAGAAAAACAGGGAAAACGTAGAAAAGTTAGAAACAGAACCGGCACCATTCACACCATCATTTATGAGAAGCATAATGGGCGACTGGATCAACAGAGGAGCAGCAGATGTAGAGCTTGTGCCGCAGATTCCTCTGGGATTTCACAGCTCGTCTAAAAGGTCAAGCAGTGCGCCAATCAACTTTAATAAAAATCGCTCAAAATGTATATATATACTTTTTTTTTTTTTTTTGCTCTTTCATTGACATGCAAAACTCATTAGGAAGCCGAGTTGTAAACTCGTAACTTCAGCACCATGTGAGACAGATGCACACTTCTGGCAGTGTGTGAAAACTTGACTGTGAGACTCGATATATTTCTTCAGCGACTCATTTGTTTGATAGACTGTGTGGGCACACTGAGGCATTTAACAGCCCCCTCTCATGGCTGGTTATCCGTCTGGACGCGGCTCAGAATCCTGTAATTACAGTTTCATCCTCGGCATCGGCAGTAAACGCAAAGTCCGTGACAGGTAGTCTACCCCCAGGTAGTGTTCAAGCCTGTGAAGCTGCTCTACACCACAAAACCTCTTTCAGTTCTCTTTATCCAAATGACTAGAAAAAATAGACTGTGAGTTTTAAAACCGGAAATGAGCCTTTAAGTTCCACCGTGTTTTTTTTTTCTTTTCTACTTTTCCGACCTCGACTCTCATCTGACCCAAACGTCACATGCGATGTAAGTGGGATGTACAGAGTGTGCTCGAGTAAAATGTGTTCTTGAAAATGCTCTTTGGTGAAACTGAGCAGAGGCCAAGGAGCCCAACAAAAATGATTAATCACTTTTCTTCGAGCGACTGCTGGGGGGAAAAAAGGAAAAAAAATAAATAAAAAGTGGGCCAGAATGATCCCAGCACCACGTAAGAGCTTGGAAGGAAGTACATATCCGCAGGCCAAAACAACCGACAGCTCCCCTGCAGGTATGAGCAATTCCAGCTGACAGAAATACACACATTCCATCAAAATTTATATCCGACTGCTCTGGCTGGGCTGCTGTCTGTGACAAGATCTATGACTAGCCTGCGCAATTTATACTGTTTCTCCTTGGTTGCTCTGAAGGGTTGGCGGACTGGTGTTGTCAGATGAAATGCACTGTGACGTGACAGTTCTTACTCTGAGCAAAAAAAATAAGATGATGATGGAAAAACGGAATAAGACAGCGATTCTTTTTTTGGCCGGGTTTCCAGCGGGGTCGAAACGTAACATCCAGGAAATCTGAACAGACTCATTTTTTCAGAACTTGGTTGTGTGCTCACGTGACTATCTAATTAAATATTTTTGATAAAAACAATTGTAGATTTAAGCATACTAACAAACAAAACAAGAGTTCTTCTCTGCAAAGAGCTCACCTGAGGAAGTTTTAAGCAACATCTGTCGTGTGTGCAAGCTTCATGCTTTGGTAACCAGGGAACAGATGTGGGACTCTCTTTCTATATCAAAACACAAAGATAAGAAGTCAAACATACAGAGGATTAAATTATGCTGCTAGCAGGACTGATATAAACTAACAAAAAAAATATATTTAAAAAAAAATTGAGGGAAACAGTGGTTATCCAATCGAATATGGTTGGATAATACCAACCACCTTTGGTATTATTTTAACCAAAGACGGTCGGTTAGTTTTCATTATTATGTTTTTGTTGATTTTAAGTCAAAAAGTCAAAAACATTTTAAAAATCAGCCATGGGATCTAGATGCTCAGACAAGTTTGTTACTCACTGAACAAAACAAAAAGTATAAATATGACACAAACGCTGTATAGTTTTCCTTCTTAACTAACCAGTTATTAAGTTGAACATTTTGATTGAAATTACCATATTGGAAGCCGTTTAATTTCAACATTATTGGAGTTTTTGTGTCTTCATTGTCCTTCATACTTTCTTTGTTGTGTCCTTCTATTTCCTAAAAAGGAACAGGAAATATAACATTTTGGGGGGTTGTCCGGGATTTGAACTATGTTAGAATCATACTACTATCACCCCTTTGTAGAAAAAAAGAGGAAAAAAAACAACTCAAAAACTTGCTTTACATTGTTATGTATGGCCAAGATGTGTTATCAAATAATTAGAAAGAGAAAAAAAGAGAAAATCACATAATATCTTTGTTTTATAGGTGTGATTTCTTTTTCTGCTACCGAATAAAACGATGCCTATATATCCCACAAAGGAAATAATTTCATGTTTTCTATCAGCGGTTTGAACTTTTACATCAATAAAAAATAAGCCTCCTTATTTTTTTATATTATATTTGTTAGAGAACTGCTAGGTGCTGAACTTGAGACTTCATAAAATGAGTTCACATAAGGACACTCTAAAATCTGCGAGGGTAGAGGAAATGCAAAAGAACTAATAACTAACAAGACAGAGACAAAACAATATATATCCATTTCCTGCACGGTTTAGAAATCAACATAAACCAAAGATCCCCTGAAAATATACGCATAAAATATGCATGAATGCAAACATGTAAAAAAAAAAAAGCATTCAATCACACAGACTGCGCTCTGTGGTTGAAGTGATGCACTTCTGCAAACAGATCCTTCAATTCCAGGTGTGGGAACTTGAATCCCGCTGCGCAGAGATTTCTGTTCCATCAGTGGAGGATTTTTGATCTGCACAGTTTTACGTCCATTCAGCAATCTTAACATCTCTGCAATACCAGTAAGGAGACTTAAAACCAACAAAAAGCATCCAGCTTAAAAGCAGGGAAAGAGAAAGAAAATGTTTATGTCTTTTTTTTTTCTTCGATCTGATTATTTTTGTGAGAACTGCAGAATCAAAAACTCTAATCATCACCACGTCGAAGCATAACATAGGGTTTGAACGTATGGCACCGTTTGCAATATAACAACCATATATGCCTAAGGCAAACAGAGAATTAGTCTACCGCCTCCTAAAATAAATTGAAGGGGCTCAATAGGATCGAACTTACTCTCTGAGGGGAAACTAATGTCATTAAAATGACTGCACCCCTGCAATTCAGCTATATAGACCTACAGTCATAAAGCCATCAACCACAATAGCATCTGCCATTTAAAAAAAAAAAGCAAGATGATATGTTTAAGCTGTTTTTGTAGAGGAGAAAGAAAGTCGAGCACAGATTAGACAAACCGGACACTCAGTGGGATGGAAGAAGTCTTGTTTATCGAATGTGTATGATCTACGATTTAAAGTGGGACACAGAGAAATGCAGTTAAATACGAAGCTTTCCTCACAATTCAAAGTGCACTGGAGTTGGCTTTGTATGACAAAGCCAACTCCTCTCTCTGGGGGGGAGATTCAAACCAAAGTAGCACAGATGCACAGCATCAAGAGGCGCGTTATGAGCTGTAATATACAGTTTTGTTTTGATTTTGTTGTGACATCGGACCTTTAATAAGGGAAACTGCTGAACATTTAAAAAAAATAATCTGCAGCGCATATGCAAAAACATGCAGGTGGAGGTTTCAGGCAGTAACCTTCACTCTTTCTTTTCCTTGAAACGTTCGATGAAAGGGCGTGGATGGAAAGTTTGCTCTATAAATTTATCTTCCACGCTTTGAAAATTAGCGTCCATATCAGAAGTTTACATATTACTCATCACCAGTTAATTAATGTTGGGCTTTTAATGAGAGCTTTGATCAAAGGCGAGATTTTTACATTTTTTTGCCAGGTTCTGCTGTCGTGACGACACGTCCGATTAACAGTGAAGTCCAGTAGAGAGTTTAAAGTCTAAAAAAAGGTCACCGGGTCAGACCGTGCGATGCCAAGTTTTATTTTTGTACTACTACTTAAAACAATTAGTTCTAATCCACTTCTGATTGGCTGACTGGGTGGAATAAAGAAGAAGAACTACCTTCAAATATTTAAACTTTGCAACCAACGTTAGCTGGTTGAAACTTGGATACGACTGACTGTTCCAACAGATCAATGATCCAAAACAACGTTCTAGACTCACCTCAGCCTAATTTTGAATGCTCTGCTTAAAATCGGGGCCAAAAAACAAGACAGTTTACATGAAGTCATTTAAATCATCTGATAAGAGGAGTGGTTACACTTCTGGAAGCTGTTCCCTCAAAACACTAAATTGAAATACGTCAATAAAACGAATCCATCCTGATGAGGGCTGTAACTCCAGAACAATGAAACCAGTGAAACCAGTGTGCAGGTTGTTGAGCTGCCAGTGTGGAACAGGCCTTCTCTGTCATTAACCCAACAGTCATTTGGAAAAGACAGCTTAGCGCGCCTTATTTTCTAATTATCCTTCTGTAATTGCAGGCTGTCAGCTGGTATTGGAAAATGAAACATTGCCTTCTGGGTTTTTTTCTCCTCTGTAAAAACACATTAACACCGGAGGTAAGCATTAATAGCATTTAGATTGACATTGCAATTGAGCTCCTGTCCAAAACCGTGGCCAACTGTGGGAGGTTTTTTTTGGCAGCAAGCTAACAGAGACTGTCTCCGGGAAAGAGGAGGAGGAGGAGGATGAGGAGGAGGAGGAAAAATATTCTCTGTCAATAACAACCAAAAGGAATTCTCCTTTCCTTCGTGGATTTCCTTGGTCTAACCTCACACGGCCGGGGTTAAATTCACGAGAACATTTCCAGCCGTGACATTTCCATGAACAGTATGTCTGGCGTCGGCTCCTGTCCGCATGATTTTCAGTAAAATCTGATCATTGGCAGGTGATTTCTCTCAGGTCTTCACCTCGCCGTCATCTCCATGGTACCCGGGGTAGATGTTTGCATTTATAGCAAACCAACTCGCTTCGGCAGGCCCCCCCAGAGGCTGAGGCAAGCAGTGGGGTATTCTGTTCTGTTCGAGATGGATTTAAAAAAAAAAAGTGTCTTATTGAGTGATGCAACTGCAACCGCATTAACAAAATTCAGCAGACGGTAAGTTCTTCAATTTCAGGTGAGCAGCAGAGAATTGTTCCTTATAGGAGTTCATAAAGGGGAATTATGATTGCAGCGTGCTCAGCTGGATGCAGACAGTGTTATTAGCTTCACACACTCCAAAGCTCGGCGTACGCTGTGAAGTGGTTTAATCAGAGTAAAAAACACTGTGAAGAGTGCAAGCTCTGATAAAAAAAAAAAGTCTACAGCATTTTGTCCATCAGAGTAATTCAGAATTGATTTGCATTTCTGTCACAATGCCTACTATAACAAAGAGAATCCCGACAAAAACAAAAAAAATAAAAACACAATTAGCAGCAAGTGAGACAGATCACGTGCATTTCTGACAAAAATGCAGTCTTGACGGCCGTACGCTAAAACTGCTGAAGGTTTTGAAGCTACCGCAGCAAACTGGCTAAGATGGGATGATTTAGCAGAAACAGTAAAATAGCTCAATTTTAAGCGGATCAGTTTATACTGTCAGCTGAGAACAGTGGAGCAAGCACACGTTACCTCAATACTTGGTAGACGACTTAAAGCGAGAAAGAGCGGCTGGTAGATAAAAAGAAATCACACGATTTGTAACACTGAAGCCAGTGTTACAACGGTATGAAAAAGTAGGAGAGAACTACTAGTTGATGTGTTAGAAAGCACAAAATGAAGCAGAACATTGCAAAAGAAGCTCAGCTTAAGCCCATCTGTTGAAACAGAAAATTGAGACTTAAAAAAAAAAAAAAAAAAAAAGCAGTGAAGAACGAGACATTCTGACCTGTTGGGTGAATATTCAGCCAATACGTGGCAGGAAATGGTTTTGTTGAATGAAAGCTGATGGAAAATCTCTTCGTTTTGCAAAATGAGTATGTTTGTGTGAGACAACATAGTCGCACCAACATGCCTTTGTGTAGCTGCTGGCGTAAAGAGATGGGTTTTTTGGAATAGAAAACCTAAATTTAGGAGGAGAAAAGGAGATAAAATTATGACTAAAGGAAGGAGAAGAAAAGAGAAGTAGGTGAGATGAATGGAGGAGGAAGGCAGGATGGGAACTGAATCTAATTCAAAAGGTTGGATGAAATTCAGAGCAATGTCATTAAATCATTTATGAAACAACCAAATGAAACTGACATAGCTGAATACAGTTGAAAAACTATTCATCAGGGCTAATTTATGGGGGCTGCTGCCACCATTTTCCACCCCTTAGTTTCACCCTTGCTGAACAAGAAGCTCATCAGTTATGGAGAAAATTTTCAACTAATTTCTAAGCACATCTATCCACAATGAGGACACACTGGCACCAAAGTAGATGATAAAAGAAGCTTATTTTTGGATGGAGTACTGTCCATCTACTACATACAAGTACATACATTATACATTTACACAGATTTGTATATAAATTAATAAACATACACTTATACTGACAGACTATGCTGACCACATTCACATAACTAGAGCTCTTAAATTAATGTATGAATTTAAGAACTTCCGGTTTTATTTCCCAGCAAAAGGTTTGCAGACTACTTCCAATATCTGGTTTTTGATGGAAAAAAATTTGAAGATGCTAAAAGATTTCGAAACATTTGCCGCCTTCAACGCGACGTGAACAGTTGAAGTGAAAATTATTAATAACCGTGGCGCTTATAGATTTAAAGTTCTTTTGCCAAGATGTTTGCTTGTAATAAAAAATGAAACAGAAATGAAATTTCAGACCACATATTGTTCTCTTTTTACATCCACTTTACTTAAATACGGCACGCTGACGAATTCATTTAAAAACGTCCACTTTAGTTCCAGTCAGATAACACCTCAACAAAACATAAAACAGTGATGCACATTTTGATTTAACTTCAGCATCTGGTCTCCTTGGGTTCACACCTGCCATCAGTTGCAGTGAATCAGATTAACTTTTGTCCAAACCTTGATCCTGGAAGCTCACCGCCCTGCGACCGCTCGCGTCCTTCAGCGACCGCTGATTTAAGCCGATGGGTTTTTAATGATCTTCCTTAGAACTTGCCTAAGATTTAGGTGTGCTGATGAAGCAAATGCATAAAACATGCAACGAGCGCGGCGCAGGGATCGGGGCTTGCGAGACGCTGCCTTTGTTTGTCCTAATCGCTAATGTCAGGCTTTTGTCTAATGGCATTCGACTCTATTGTCATTTCTGGAGTTCCATTTTGTTCATGGCTTTTTTTGACAGAATTGGATTTTCTTCACCGTCACTTGTTTATGCAAGAGAGAAAAGAAAAAGAAATATACAAAAAAAAAACAATTGAGTTAAAAAACGTGAAAACACTGCAGGGGATTTTTATTTTTTGACTGCATCCAGCTTTTATTGCCAATGCAAAATAGAGTATAAGCAAAAGTGAGGGGACGCTGCACAAGCTGAATGCACGTCGTCTCGAGCTACCGCGTCAGCTCCTGTAAAAGAATTATTCTGCGTGACAACGGCCACTGTTCGCGAGTACGGCTCCGCTTTCTGTCCAGATAAAAGACGCGGGATGACTAAGGCCTACCACGGAGTTGCTTTTGTTGATTTCATACGCTTCGCTGGAAGCCTTGTCGGAGCTGCGCAGTGTCACACAAGCTGCCCTCAGACCTATGCATGCCGCCGATAAACAAAAGAAACAACAAACGTCCCCACACAAGCTGTTTGTGTTCTTTTATATATGCATGTACGGTGTTTTGTAAAGGTATTCAGACCTCTTGAACTTTGTCACACTTTGTCATGTTGCAGCCAAGAACCTCCAAGAATTGTAGCGGGTAAAAACAGAAAGCAGTGCACACTTTACGCAATAATAATTACATAAACTCACCCAATCACTGTAAAACAGAATCCCAAGACTCAAAACGCTGGAGGAGATGCAGAGATCCACAACTCAGGTGGAAGAATCTACTGACGTTTTGGTCGCTTTCCTAATATTGTTTTTTTTTTTGTTTTTTTTTTTCATTTGTTTAGCATATACAAAGACAGCGCGCATAAATAATTGTAAGTTGTTTTAAACTTGTGCGTATGTTTTAAATTGCTTTCCTTTTGTGTCATCAGGTTGTTGTGTGTTGGAGATTTCTGACCAGGTCCGTCTTGAAAATGAGACCTGGATCTCAGTGTTTAAGTAAAGGAAATAAAGATAAATAATGATAATAATGATAAACATTTCAGCCTTCATTCCTTTTCAAACACAAAGAAGTTTGCGGTCGTGCTCTGAGAAAAAAAAAGTGAAAAAGTTTAAAGGGACGAATACTTTTGCAAATAATCCGTATACTTGAAAAAAGTGTGCGGATTACTTGTGGTATGCAGATTACCTGCAAAAGTGTTTGTCCCTTTAAACTTTTATCACTTCTTCCTCGCATGTGTGTGAGCTGGGAACGTTGGCAAGCTTCCCGTCACTCAGGATTTACTCTGGATTGTCTTGTCCATACGAAGTCAAGACGTTTGAGTCGAGACCCAAAGCAGCACAAATTAGTCGACGTTATGGCCCCGCTTACTCCGACATGTCCGGCGGACCACTTAAGACTTTAGGTGATTTTAGACGTGAGGGCGTATCGGTCCATTGATCATACAGGGAAACGCGGAGCTGACGAGATAATTGCTTTCGGTGCTTCCATTATTGCCCCTCCTCTGCAGCCGTTGCAAAGGTCGTAACCCCTTTTGTTGGCCTCTTTCTGCCACACTGTGGATCAATTCCAGGCAGCACCTGTGAGTTACCGACTGTGGGACGCAATCAATCGTTTTCTGTTTTCTGTCATAAAAAGAAAAAAGAAAAACATTTCATCTTTTTTTTTAAAAAAAAGAGAGAATTGATGCCGGTGCCTGACCAAAACAGAAGAGAAACGAATTGACTTTGTGAGAAGGTAGCTTTGCGAGAAGTCGCCTGTTGGAACGTTTTAGCAAAAGCATATAATTCCCCGCAATTTCCCGTAACTTCCCAGGGTAAAATACTATGACCCAGATATCCCTAGAGAAGATTTTCCAGACTATGGGGTCATTTGTTACAGTTAAAGATATTTCTCTTTCCCAGATCTCCTCCTCTTTTTTTTTTTTTGAAACTTGCCTCTAAAGATGCTTTTGGCTGCAGATGAAAGGCATGGCTGCAGTTTTTTTTTTTTTTTTTAAGCTGTAAACCGTTCCCAGTCTTTGCTGCGGGCTCAGAGAGTTTCGCACCATATTTGGGGGTTTTGCTTGCACGTGCCTGATCTGAAGCTCTCCGGCGTGAACAGAAAACTGAACGAGGGACCAACGCGGGAGATCGAGTCTGAGAAGATGATGTTTGTGTTGTTGTTTTTTTTCCGGCGTGACAGCAAGCGGATCTCTGCATGCCTGCGCTTCTCGCTTCCTCGCGGTTTGCAGTCTGACTTAACTCGCGCCTGCTCAATAATTCTTTCATATACGCCTTCCCCACCTAAAAGATGATGTATGGTCGTCTCTCATCACACATCAATAATTTACTTTGTGCTGCTTTACTTTGAATTAGTATCTCCGTGCACTGCAGCAAAATGCCCATGCTGTTAGTGCCAGCTGCATCATCAGCCAGACGCTCTCAGGCTCCATCTCTGACTCTCCTTGTGTCTCTTCTCTTTCTAGATAAGCTTCTTTTCCTCTTCATTTTCTGAACTATCACATCCCCCCTCTGCTCGACATGACGAACCTTTCACGCAAAGAAGGATTAGCAGAGACGTCTCGCAAAAATGCAGAAGTATTCGTGCTACTTTCTTGAAATGCTTTGCCACATTTTTTTTTCACCGCGTTTCACACTTTAGCCTCAAAGTGGTTTTAGTTGGGCGTTTCAGGTCAACAGACGTTAGTTGTCGACTGGACCATAAGTAATACACGTTTTTGTTTTTTTGTTCAAAATAATAATCTGACAAGTGTGGCGTGGATTTGTGCTCAGTTCCCTTGGAAATACATGCTGCTGCAATTACAGCTGTATGTCTTTTAGGCCAAGTCTTAACAACTCTTTGAAGAATCATGAATAATTTGAGTTATAGCAACATTCTTTTCTCCTGTGGGAACAATAAAGTGTTTCAAAAATGCTTTTTTTGAATTCAAAAATATTTTTGCAAACAGCAGATGAAAATTTTCAAGGACTCATATAGTTGGATTCTCAGACCTTGGATTTCCACAACTCCTCTGGCTTTCTGTTTGTTGATGACAAGAAACTAGAAATCTTTGAGTCCAAAATGCGATATGCTTCGTGTTTCTGAACATGTTTGTGATTATGACACGACAAAATGTTTAGCAATTCCTTTGCTTCATTTTGAAACGCGCTGTATACATTTTTTTCATAAACCTTCGCACCTGCTACTGCTTTCGATTACTTGGTTGAAACACAATTATTCTGCGAATATTGCGTCTTACAGTAGCATAATATAGTCTGATGCAGATAAATATGCTGTTGTGTGTTACGTGCAGCACCTTTGTTCACAGATCTAAGGTTGACTTGCTCGTGTGACCGCTGCAGGAAACGTTCCTAAGAAGTTGCTCTTTTGGGAATCCTCCAACTCCCAAAGTTCTGAAAGAACATCCTTCTTCATAAAACCCACATCACAACGGCGAACCCTTTGAAGCCTGCAGAGTTGACGGCAGGAAGCCTCTTTGTCAGAGATGCTACGTTTAGCTCAAAAGCACCTGGGCCCGAACATGTGAGACGGCTGCATGTGGCGTTTACACAGGTTTCTAGAGGAGCGTCGTATGTCACGGGAATTAAAAGAAAAAGAAAAAAGTTCAACATCTACACCACACGTTGCAGGTCCAGCGTCTTGCTTTTTTACTCTCGCACAACTTGTGACAGCAGAACAAAAACACATTTAGATACCAGACTCCTTATGTAACCGGCCTTACAGCTAATGTGCAGGACGGAACATCGTGTGCATCTCGAAATGCTTCGGCTGCATGCCGCGCGTCGTCTCTCTGAAGTTCACCGCTTTTGATCTGTGTGCTAAAAGGTCAATTAAATACAATACACATGAATGAATTTTAAAACTGACATTATTAGATCTGGGTGAAGAAGAAAAGAAGAAGAAGAAGAAGAAGAAGAAGAAGAAGAAGAAGAAGAAGAAGAAGAAGAAGAAAAAAAAAAACGTGTCCCAGATCTCGCTTGGATTTTTAAAAAGTAGCATTTATAATGCAGCTCTTCTCCCTGCATTATTAGAATTTTATGAGCTCTGCCAATAGCATTCATCATTGTTTTTCATTATTGCCACAGCGTTCTTACAGGACCAAGCTGGTGCTGAATTTTAACTCTTAAATATTGACATTAAGTATGCATTATTCATTATGTCATTATTTAGCTCCGACTGCTTAAATCCAGAGGAAGCAGCTGAGAGGGAAGGACTTTAAGCACTTTGAAACTTCAGTGTTAAACCTCTGGTGCTTGATAAGGTACAGCAATATCTTAGTCTATGATGATGCATTGGATGCTCCCTCCTCCTTAGCATTGTTTCTGATTTAATTATGTACATTATTAGCTACAGATGACATTATACATAAGCTAAGTTTAAGTTATTTTATTAAGACATATATCTTCTAATGGGTGAACACTTTAGTTAACTTTTGTCTGGACTACTTACTCTTACGTTTCTTTTTTTTTTTTCTTTGAAGTTATGCTAACAGATTAGCTGTAGGTGTTGAAATACCATTTTTACTGGACTGAAGGGAGGAGAACTTTATTTGTTAATTTAGTTATCTATTTTGGCACTTTAATATTCACTTATTATTTGTGCCAAGTTAAAGATAGTTTTTCCTTACTGGTCTTATATGTTGCTTTTTGATAATTTTGTATTTTTTGTTCCTTTATTTTGTTGTACTGCCCTCATGTGGTAAGTTTAAGTGACTCCACTCATATTAAGCAGGTCAGTTTTGTTTGAGTTCAGTTACTTTTAAATTGACCATCCATGTTATTTCTCATTTGATTATTTTTATTATTATTATCATTAGTATTTTTTTTTTTTTTGCTTTGGATTTTGACTCTTTTGGATTTTTGACATTAAATTGAAGCGTTATAAGCATGGATATTATTATATTGCTACTGCTTTAAGATGCAGTCTGACATGAGTAGGCCTTAAGAGATGGGGTCGTTAGGAACCCACATTTGTGTGTGTGTGTGTGTGTGTGTGTGTGTGTGTGTGTGTGTGTGTGTGTGTGTGTGTGTGTGTGTGTGCGTGTGTGAGAGAGTGTTTGTGCGTGTGTGTGTGTGCATGCGTGTGTGTGGTTATGGGAACTGATGGTCTGACAATCTCCTTCTTTCCAAATCCCCCCTCCATCCCTGCTGTCCGACCATCGGTTTCTGCTCTCCTCCTCAGCGTTGCTCTTGAATTCGTACAGAGATGTAGAAATTGACTGATGATTTGAATCAGCAGTCCCCCCCCCCCCCCCCCCCCAATCTCTTCAGACACTGTACTACGCATTACCAGGTTGCTTTAACATTGCTACACTGTGGATGTTGCTGCTTAACAAAATCCTTAAAGTTAGTTATTTTTAGTTCCAATGTGGTGTTTAAAATGAAGTCAGAGGAAGCGCAGAGATATAGAAACTAATTAAAAGTTAATCTTGTTTTCTACTGTAGTTCATTTAGGCTGCAAGAGAGCCAAGATTTTTAGCAGATAGAGGAAATGCTGAACACAGTAGAATAATTTGCTCTGTGTTTGTGTGTGTGTGTGTTAACCTTTTAACAGCTGTTTGTCATTAAACATGCTGGCACATAGACACTACTGGTTTTACATTGTTAGCCAAGCTTATTGCTAATATCGGATGCTAAAGCCGGTCTAAAATTTAAGATGCTACCAGAATGTCCCCACTTCTATTCATGTATAGTTTTGCTGTTCAAATGTCTTTTTCTTAATTTTTTTTAAGTAAAGCTCTGTTTTACAGGAACCGTTCTCTCATACAGAGGTTTGACATTATCTCTACACCTAATATGAATAATTAATATCAAACCTGAAAGGGTAAGAATATATTTTTAGTGCTTCCTACTTTAAATCTTAAAGTTCTTGAGGAAAAATTAGAATAAAGCAAATTCTGTATCAGCAAATCAAAAATCCTGTCTTGGTGTATTTTTATGACTTTTAAAGGCTTTGTGATGATTTTTTTATTTTTTCCAAATGAACTGAAACCCGTTTTGAAAATGTCCTCACAGGAGGACAGTTGTGAAAAATGTGTTTGCATTTGATCTTTTTTTTTTTCTTTTTTTTTAGGCATTTCATTATCACAAAGGTAGCGCAGACTGGCAGCTCACAAAAGCAGACCATGTAGGAATTAGTCTGCTGTCAGAATAAAAGTTGCTTAAGAAGTGAGTGCAGTTCAGACTCAGCCGTCTAATTTCTTCCTTTCCCTGATGTTTTCATCAGCGCTCACCCAGACTTCTGTCACAGCGCCGCTGAACACACCAGAAGCTTAGACGTGTGTGAGGTGAGGAACGAGCCAGGAGCCTCTGAGGCTTCGGCTGGAGAGAGATTTTGAATTCTGCAAAACTAAAAACCCCCCCGTGCTTCTATAGCAGGGTAATTCAGTTCTTATCTAACGTTGTCCTTTCCCAGTCGGAAGGTCCTATAAATATGTCCACTTTCATTAAAACAGAGTGCGATGTTATTCAAAACATGTGAAGTGTGTGTGTGTTTAATAAACTGTGTATAGACTATTCAAATGTTGAAAGGTGAGGGTTTTTTTTGCATGTTTTACTTTCAAGATGAATGTTTGACCTTCACAAGAATAGATTACGTAAGAACCGGGCTTTAATTCAAGAAGCCATGTGGTGCATTAGATGAACTAACTGCTGGTATTTAAAAGCAATAAAAAAAAAAAAAGCTCCTACATCTTTGTTTGTTGTACCAAACGACCTTAACGGGTCAGAGGTCAACACTGCAGAATGTCCCAGTTTACGGTCATTACTTTAGCTGCTTTAATCAATGTGATTCTGCGAAGCATGCTTTGGAAAACAATGCTTTGCAGCATGGGGCGCTAAAATTAGCATATGTACTGATAAGAATTAGTGATGTCTTCACTCGTGCAAGGTAGCCATGCTGTGTGCGCTACCAGACACCGTGTTGTCAGTGATGCCGACTGTGCAGCTGTGCACTGATTGCATGCTGTATGAATCTTAAAGGACACAGTGTATGTGACTTTAAATGTTTTTTATTCTAACCGCAGGATTGTATTTCCATATTTCCTCGGTTCCAGACTTGACATCTTTTATTTTTCTGTCCAGTTTTTGGTGCTTTTTTATGTTGTTATTGAATCAAAGAAGTCACACGCAATTCTTTTCTTGTTTTTTATGTCATCAGGCAATAAAGTGAATGTGTGTAGTGACTAAAAAAAAGACGCACATTAATGGTAGATGGTAACTGATTTAAACACTGTGTCATTATTTGGTAGAATCGTGACCGGCAACCCTTCCCTTTTCGTTTTGTTATGCTTACATGTAAAAAAACAAAAAAATCATAATTCGGAGGGAGAGTAAGTGCTGCAGCTGCTGCTGCCACAGACTCAGCAGATCAGACAAAGAGGTGTAACAGAAGAGTTCAAAAGCTTCTCAAGCTTGCTGAACATTTTGATTCTTTTTGATGAACGGCAACTAAATTTTTTTTCCAGAAATAGAAACGACTGTCATTTTAAAAATAAAAAACGTGAAAGGTTCACTGAGGCGGCAGCAGCAAGAAGTCATAACAGAGTCGGTTATTGTCTCCTAGACGACATTTACTGCTTCACAATATAGTTTCATAGCCAAATCATCAATAATAATAAAAAAAAACTAGAAATACTGTACAACATATCTTTTTTTAATGTTCAGATGCCTTGCAAAAACATTCATAACCATTAAATTGTACACATTTAATCACATTGCAGCTGCGAATGTCTGTAATTTATTGACATGTTGGAGCAACACAAGGCAGCACGTTGTCGTGCCATGGAAGGAAAAGATGTTTGTTTTGAATTTTTTTGATATTTTTCAAATAAAATTCTTTTAAAAAGTGTGATTCAACTCTCTGCCTCAATACTTTACAAAACCCACATTTCCTTGCTTCAGCTGCAAATCGTCTGGGGTCTGTCTCCTCTAGCTTTCACGTCTTTAATTTGATTTTTTCCCCCCGTTAGCCTGCTTTGAAAAAAAAAAAAGGGTTGAATCAATCAGACAGGTTAGAGAGCATCTGTGAACATACAGGTACATGTCAGCAAATTAGAGGAGGTGTTTGGATGAGGCCCGTCTGTCAGATTAAAAAAACCTTTTTGAAACGATCAACATTTAAGAAGATAATAGAAGTACTTTTTGTAAAGCCCACGTTTCTGTATTAGTTTTCTTTTTTCGGTCTGATGTAATGTCCTAATCAAATAAATTAAATGTAGTGGGTTTTTTTATTTAGGAATCATCATAATTAATAGAAAGAAAGATTTAAGCACATCAGTCTGTGTAATTAATCTGCCTGTGCTTCATTCGGTGGACAGAGTTACTGAATTAATTGAACGTTTTAATAATATTCTGAGTTATAGAAAATGACTTTAACGTCTCTCACTAGATTTAAGTTCCCATTTTCAAGATCTTCGACTGAAGAGCCGATCGATCTAAATCTACACACAGGAGATAACAAAAACACCAACTGTGGTGATATAAAAACGATGATCAATCTTCCGTAGATTTTAAGATTAAAATAAGACTTTACCCTACTGAGCTTGTCTTATTAGCTCAAATTGTTTTTGCTTTGAAACTTAAAAGAGTTCTTAAACAATATGCCCAGATTCCTGATAAAGGGCAATTGTACAACTAGAATGTCTCCAAAATTTTAGTGGAAAGATCTAATTTTCCAAATAACCGGACTTCTGCATCGTTGTAGTTGGGCTAAAGGACATTTCAGTTCATCTAATCCTTAATATCAGCAAAACTGAGAGTTTGATTTGAATGCCATCAAGTGAAGGCTAGAAGGAAATTTTATGTTTCCTTAAAAATACACTCTAAAGGTAACACATATCATGAAAACAAGACAGGCACTAAGATGGCGCTTTGAGGAACTCCACAAGTAAGAGATGCTGCTGCTGCGGAACATTTACATAAATATATGTGTTTGGACTGAGAATATACTGCTGAATATTTGACCTACAATCTCAAATGATGCACACGTGTATCTGAAAGCAGAAAAACCTCAATCGACACGTCAAATAAGATCACCTAAACTTTTCAGAAATACAAGTCTCCTCTAGAAATGTTTGTATTTGTGCGAGATTGGGGACCTCTTACCTAAAAGCGATAAGCACCGGCGCGCCCAGAGCCAGATACACGGATGAGAGTTTACAGACAAAGTGAAAGTTTGAAGCTAGACAAAACCTGAATCTTGAACCTTGCAGAGAAACAGAAGCTTGTAAATGGTTAGAAATAGTTCCATCCCGAGTCAGGCAGGATGGAAAGGCCTAATATTTCTTTTTATATTTCACAGCATGCTTTAATGCAGCTGGGGAACGGCATGAAATTAGGGATGAGTGGAACTCAAGACCCAAAAGTTTCAAAAACATTATCAAACAAACAAGAAGGAATACTGTCTAAGCAAGCAAAGGAAAGGTAAGCTGTGGATGTTTTGTGATGGGAGTGAAAAGGATGGACAAAGACAGACTCAAACCGGCTGAAAGCATCGTGGGACAATGGAGAAGAAATACAATCCAAAGCAGAAATAAATCAATTAGTACCACAACTACGTCCGCAGAAGCTCAGAAAAAGATACGCCTCTAAGAAAACAGTAGGACTTTTTTTAGAAGCTGCAGAACCAAAAGAGTGGGGGGCTTTAAAACTGAAATGAAGAAATTAAGAACAACTTGAGGGCTGTTAGAAGAAAAAAGATTTAGATTGGAGAAGGATTAATTCAACATCCTTCAGAGCATGAAGTCTGTCATTTTTCCCTTTTTTTTTTACTTTAATTAACTACTTTGTCTTGGGCCATCACAAGAGATTCCAGCTCAGTACATAGATGTTTGAGGCTGTAACAGACAGTATATGGCATTAGGGCTATAAATACGTTTTGAATGTGTAGACTTAAACATAAGGTGGTTAGGGTTTGGAAATGAGTGTCTTCAGGTATAACACAAACATAGAGCTGCTAAAAGTTGTTTTTTTTCTGAATTGCTAGAGGGCCTTGGTCTCCGAGTCCCTCAGCTCAGCATGTTGGACACATAAACCAAACCTCCTACTGAAACACAAGACTTTGAACCTTATGCTTTGTGGCACAAAAAAAAAGAAACACATCCTCATGTACCAACAGTCTACCACTTCTCACCTCCGTTACATATTGAAATATGCTTATTCATAAATGCATGTATAGGGAATGATTTCTATGAAATGGTCTGAGGTTAAATGAGTGAAAGTTGCAGTAAACACCTCAGAAATCCTACTGGGAGCTACAGCGAATCTGATCTCCTAGCTCCACTGTGTGCTCTCTCTCTCTATCTCTCCAGAGGCCTATTTCGGAAAGCGAATGTAAACTTCTGTTCTCTTCTCCACGGTCAAATAGGCAACAAAACACCACTGGGACAAACACTTCCAACGCGCTCTCATGAGGCCCGTTCTATAAGCATACATATGGGGATAACTGTTCCAGTCCTCGTTCGAAGACCGAACGAGGACTGGAACATGGAGCGAAACACAACGAGCTGCGAAGCCAAGGTGTTGGAATGGAAAATCAGCTGTGCTCCCCCAAGTGCCGACAACCAAGACTAAGGAGCAGCGTGTTACGGCGGTGAGCGCCTGTGTCCTCAGAGCTGCTTCGCATCTTGTGTGGAAAATGCCAGAGTCCCATCTGGGAATATTTTGAGCTTAATGGTCTGAATTTTAAATTGCTGCTGAGTCTTTCAGGGAATTCCGTTTGTGTTGCATGAAACCCCGCGTTAGCGGCGGTCTCTTTATGCTTTTAAATATGGCTCCTGCACAAACGACTGGTAAAATGCAGCTTAAGAAATGCCTACTTTATGAGTACGCCCAAGCAGCAGCCGAACCATATGCTATGTGTGTGTGCGTGTGTGTGGAGGAGGCTGGAGCTTAAAATCAATACTGTGTTTGCAGAATCAAAGGTACATATTGTAAGATAAACAAATGACGGCATTTCACACTAGTTAATGCTTCATATTCAGTTTTTTTAATTGTGTAAAAATGCATGTTTGACGTGTTGCTACAGTGTGTAACGATGACTGAGTGTGGTTAGGGGTCACAAGGTGTTTCTACTGGGTGGCCTTCAATTTTATAGCAAAAATGTTCTGCTTTTAAGAATGACTGAATTAATAGACATACATCACTTCTTGATTGTCTCAACGTAAAAGCTGACGAGGCAATTCTGTAAAAGACAGATCTCTGAAGCGAGTTAGAGAAGCAACAGAACATTTGATGGTGAACAGGAAAGAAAGACAGTCTCTTTCCCAAAAGAAGAGTGGATGTGGCCAAGAGGCAGACCATAACGCAGGCTGTCTAAAACTGAGCCGAAATCATTTGAAACACCAGGAACTGTGGCCATACCCTGATTATCCCCCCACTCCTTCTAAACTTTGCAATGAAGTAATGCTGCAGTACATGATATGAACATCAGGAGTAACAGTGTTATTATTTCGTCAAAACATGCAGCTCTGGAAAAAAAATTAAGAAATGAACCCCGTTGAAAAAATTCCTGGTTTTTCCACCAAATATTGGTTTCTGAACTCTTCCTGAGTTAAAACATCAGCTTTGTTGTTTCTAAATGATAATGAACTTATTTTCTTTGCATTGTTTGAGGTCTGAAGGCACTGCATCTTTTTCGTTGTTTTGACCATTTCTCCATCCATCCATCCATCCATCCATCCATCCATCCATCCATCCATCCATCCATCCATCCATCCATCCATCCATCCATCCACTTTACACCCTTGTCCCTTAGTGGGGTCAGGAGGGTTGCTGGTGCCTCTCTCCAGCTAACGTTCCAGGCGAGAGGCGGGGTCACCCTAGACAGGTCGCCAGTCTGTCGCAGTTAGACCATTTCTCATTTTCTGCAAATAAATGCCACATTTTTTGCTTTGAATTTCAGAGACATGTTGTCAGTAGTTCGTAGAATAAAGGAACGATGTTCATTTCACTCACACATATGCCTGTAAAGAGTAAAATCAGATAAACTGATCATTTTAATTGGTCTCTTAATTTTTCCCCACAGCTGTATATTTTTTATTTTTATTTTTAACCCCTCCACCTCCGTTAAGCTTCTTTACCACGAGTGCCAATAAGTGCAGCTTGCACTGGCAGAAGAACCCGCCGTCCTTGTTATGAGGACCGTTGTTTGCACAGAATATTAAAATGTTCTGTTTATTTTACACAGCGCAATGACAAATAACCCATTTGTCATTGTATCTACAAAAGGGATCCAGTAGACAAGGCAACAAAAGTTTGATGGATGGCATAACGGCTTGTTAACAAGCCACAAAGCTTTTCAATTAATTGTAGTCCTGACAGTGATTTGTGTTGCTTGATTTCAATGTGATGACCTCAGCACTTCCTCTGCGAAGCGTGGCTCCTTCTGAAGCGTCACGATGCCATGTTTGTCCCCCACGGCTAGCATTCAGATTTCAGTCAGAAACATTATTCCGCTGGTGCCTCACTCAAAACGATCGCCATTTTAAGGGACACTTCTTCAGAGGCCACAACAACAACAACAACAGGAGGAGGAAGATGGGAGACGGCATAAAATGAGTGGTGGGCCGGAGCCACTGGATGACAGGCAGGCCAATTGCTTCACTAAGGAGCTGACATCTCGGCTCGGAGCTCGGCAGTAAATGGTCCCATTTCACTCATCACGTAGAGTTATAGATGGCCGCCTCGTCTCCTGAGCAGCTGCTCAGAGCTGGGAAACACAGCACAGCCGCTGCATCTTTGCAAAACAAAAACACAAACATCGCTTGAATCGCCGCATCGTTTCGCATAGTCTATCAAGCCTGACGAGCTTTACGGGCTCTGGCTCGGAGCGCAAAGGCGAACCAGCAGCGCCTATTGGATTTTCCATATACAACTATGATTGTTGGATAAAACGCAGCCAAGAGGCTCGTTTTCCGGAACACAAAGAAGACGGAAAAGGTCACGCTGATCAGGAGCGGGAAGTGGAAGAAAGCAGGAGAAGAAAAACAAAGGTGGGATGGGAGCGCGCAGCAACGTGACGTTCAGATGTGTACGTTCACACCTCGGAGATGTGGGAGCGCAACCGTCGAGCCGAGCTGCACTCCTACATGGGGAAGTCTCTTTGCTCGGAGGAGCAGCAGAAGTACCTGTAGCGAGGCGATAAGGGTTTCTGGTCCACAGCCAAACTGAGCAGGGCTGACCACGTTCTCCTTCCGATGGTCGGCTCCTTCTGCTGGAGCAATCCGATTAGACGTTTGTATAAAATTAATCAGATATGGTTTCCCGTTTCAAGTCAGGAAACCAAAATGTATTCTGAATGCTAAGTGCCAGAAAACTAGGGAGATATTTTCACTAAGATTACTGAGGCTTTAAACAGTTCAGGAAATCCCTGATGACGATGTCATGGCTTTGTAAGCTTCTGATAGGGTAATTAACAACTTCTGAGCTAAATGAAGCCCGTGGATGTGTTTTAAGGAAACACCACAAACACACAGCTTTCTATTTATGACATCACACAAAGTATTAAAGCATCACCCCAGAGAATTGTGGATTCTTACAGAAAGGTGCATCTTTTCAAACAATTATTCACATAGAAATGTCCAGTAATAAAGATATACTTTCTGTATCTTAAAGGTGAAAATGTTTTGGTTGCAAATATGTGAATAAACCCTAGGATAAAAGATTATGTCCATTGAAAATAGCCTGGGATGAAAGGCTGACTCAGGGAGGAAGAAGCCGAAATAAAAACAAGGTTTTCAAATGGAAACAACTGAAAGGATTAGCTATAAAATGACCTAAAGGGAGCAAAAATATTTGCAGAGGACATCACAAAACCTCAGTCTCAGTCCTGTACTAAATTAGTGGGCTGGTTACTGGTTACAGGTCTGTATCAATCAGAATTTCAGCAAACTATTTCCTTGTAGGAGTCATGCAGTTGGGGGGAGAAAGCTATTTTACTGAGGAATACTGAGGAAATACATACCTCCTGGGTTTAGGGAAATTATAGAAAACCTCTCTGGAAAATACTTCACTCATTATTTTGATATTTAGCAAATAGAAATAATGTAGGTAATCCCAACAGACCAAAGCCGTGAAAGTTTTCGTCCTGATTTACTTCCAGGCAGAGAGAAATAAATGGGTAAGTGCTTTCTTAAACAGCACATGTTTTCCAACCTTTTCCCTCCTCTGTCTAAAATTAATTCACAAAAAAAAAAAAGAAAAGCGGCAACCTACACACACCTGAGAGTCATGTTGCCAGAGTTTATAATTATTAGCTGGAGGACATGATTATACTGGCTCTGGGAATTACTGAAGGGACGCTAACAGCGCAGCAACCGGCTGGGTTTATTTCACCTCCTCGAAGACAGAGGGACATGAAATGGAGTTTAAATGTCACCCATTTTGCAGGTCACCTTTGCAGAGAATTGCTTCATACATGCTGTTTGCCGGCACATAAAAGAAAAACTGATCAAGAAAAGAGTCTTCATCAGTGATAAAGACATACGTGCAGGGAATCTTTTGCTTCTTTTGGTGAAAGTATAAACCTTACCCCCCACCCCAGGAAAAAAAAAAAAGCTCCCAAGATAATAATCGTACACAAAGCGTTTCTTTTCTTAATTCTCAGGCTCCTCGGCACTAAAAGTCAGCACCTCTCTCTCTCCCCTCGCCCACAGGAGATCACGGCAAATCAAGTTTATTACAGACTCTAATTACAATTACAGCCTCAATGGGCTTCGCAGTGGAACAATAAATGAAAATGATAAATGAAAATAGTACGCCTCCTTCTTTTCCCCCCACTAACCTTAGACCCTCAATGGGAACAAAACAACAGCCTATCAAGAAAACTTAATCAGGGACAAATAGCAGGAAGCCCAGCAGTGAAACTCACTGGGAGGAAAAAGCGACGTGGGTTATGGTGAAAAACTGATGAAAACCGCGTGGTTAACACGGCCCTGACACGATTCTGGCAGGAATTTTGATTACTCTTTTTATCAGAAATTGTAGAGGCCATTTTAAGTAGTAAATGGCCTGGATTTCTATGGAGCTTTATTAAGTCCAAGGACTCCAAAGTGCTTTACCTTGCATTCACTGATACACACACTGATGGTGTTGAGCTACAGATCCGTAGGAGGTTGACAGGAGCAAAGCGGCCATACGATCAACACCACTGGACCCACTGACCACCAACAGCAGGCAAGGCAGTGAAGTGTCTTCACAGAGGCGTTTGGCTTCACCCTCACATGTTAATGTTGAACTTATTAGAGTAACAATGATGTTCCAGCAGCTTCCATGCCATTATCTCCCCAAGCATTGGTGGCACTTGAGTTGTTTCTGAACATCCTAACCAGTTTCTTTTCCTTTGACAATGACAGATTGGGTCAGGAGGTAAAACCTGGGCACGATTGCACGTTGTAACAGAACCATGCAGGACCCTGAACACATTTTGGAATGAATAAAAACAACTAAGATTAAGATTGTGGAATGGCCCGAATGTGGAATGGCCCGAACCTTATATATGTTTAATGGTTTGGTCACTGGCAGAACTGCAACCAGTTTAAAGGAATTACATTCATTATGTCAAGTGGCGCTGTTAAACATCGAGATAGACTCATACCATGTTGACGGCCACAAAAAGGTGTGCAGTGCAAGTGTTTTGCTCAGGGACATTCAACCAAAGGTCAATGGAGGTGAATGTCTCCACACATCCTGGCCAAAACCAAAACGTCACCAACTGAAAATAGGTACAAGCCCTGTAGTATTTATCTGAGTAACTTGAGAAATTCCTGCATTGGCAATTTTCTTTCAGCTAGCAACAGGTTATTTACTCCAACATATGTAATGAATAGTTACTCAGCTTTGTAGAAAGACACATCCAGTGATCTTCGAAAAGATGCCAGTGTTTATAAGAAGGGTGAAATCTTTGGCATGCATCAAGCAGAGGAAAAATCTCTCAATATTAGAGATTCCAGAAACCTCTAATTTTGGGTTGAGAAGTACCCAACTTATAGTTAAAACCTGGGAAGAGAGATCTTTGAAGAAGAGATGTGGTTGGAATACAAAAATCCTGAATGAGCAATCACTTCAATGTGGCAAGACTGAATCAAAGACTGGTGAATGGGCTGTACTTGTTTGGAGCTTTATCAAGTCCAGAGGTCCCCGTTAGCGCTTCACACCACATTCAGTCATTCACACACACATTCACACGCTAATGGTGGCAAGCTACTGGATTGTAGCCACTGCTGCTGCCCCGCAGGGCAGTGTAACAGAGGCGAGGTTGGCATGCACTCATGCGCCCGAGTCCTCTGACCACCACCAGCAGGCGAGGCAGGTGAAGGACATAATGAGGCAGACAGACAGAGGGAAGCTCAAACCAGGAAACCCACTGATTAAGACGACCTCCTGTCGCAACAGTCAGAAACTACCTCTGACAGTAAAAGTAAGAACATTTCCGCAGGCACATTGTGAAAGGAACTCAAGGGATTGGGACTTATCAGCTGTGCTGCCTTAAGAAAACCACTAATAAGTGAGGCTAACCAGAGAAAAAGGCTCTGATTAGTAAAGGAAAATGAAGATTGGACTCCAGAAGAACAGAAAAGGGTTAAGTGGTCTGAAGAGTCCAGCGTAAATATACCTGAATGACCAGATTACCCAGCACCGGCACAATCCAACATGATAAATCTTGTGGCATTGCACAACTATGCAGCGGTTAACGAATGCCGTAACAAAAGCTAGATGCAGTCCAACAAAAGATGAAGAATGAGTGCTGGCCCATTTTGTTTCGGTGTTGTAGAACACAGAAAATTCACAGCCAGTTCAAACTTTTGGATCCAATTGTCGTTTTTAAAAACTACTGTTGCATGTCACAGAATCACTCCCCCAAGGAAAATAAATAAATAAATAAATAAATAAATAAATAAATAAATACCAAAGAAAAAGAAAGTAAATCAAAGTCCAAAATTAATATCATCTTCAAGATGATCAGAACTGTGTGTTATTCCTTATACAACATTTTTCAATAAACTTCATTTTACTCTATTGCATCTAAACACATAATCGTATTTAGATTAATCCCCTAAGAGAGACGATCATAAAATCAGCCACAACCAGGACACGATTGAACTTTCCTGCATCTGTCTTGCTAATATTTAATCTTAAAGCATTTATCAGTCATAATCTACAACGAGTTTCTAATCTAAAGAAAATACGTAAACGTTGGAGCCGATATAAGCCACATCTCGAAGATATTACTATGTTGTCTTTTTGCTGTTGGGAAGTCGAACATAAAAATAAAAATTATTCCAAAGATACATTCATACTTCTATTGGAGCACCAGTCCATCTACATAACCTCTCTGAGGACACATCGGTGCTTAAAAACTCTTGCAGCAGTTTGCAGAAATCCCCCCCCTCCTGTAGCCGCACAGCCATTTTAATGCCAGCTGAAATCTGGCTGAGAGGTCATGTGGATCAGTTGTTGCTTCTCTTGACAGTTGTGACATATCTGTGTTCATAGCGTAGAACAAAATCAGGTCAGGGTCTGCTGCTCGCACAAACACACCTGGGAGTTGGAACAGAGCAAACACAGCTTCTTGCCATTTGCTGCTGTGTGAGCAGCGGGTTAGAGGTGCTGTTACCTCCTCCCTCGTGAGGGCACCTTGGGCACAGGGAAACAAAAGTGAGGTTTCTGTCATATTTCCCCCTCTACTCCCTGTCCCCACTTTTTTTTTTTTTTTTTTTTTTGTGCCAGGATCTCTGATGAGACAACAGCACCCCAAGGTCACGAAGTGGGGGATAATCAGCTCCCATTTCCTGCTGCTGCACCGACTCAGATGAGATTACTTTATCACTGTCAGCAGCAGCTCTAAGGCTGGGCATCTCTGTCAGTCCAGGGTGAACCTTTGGGCACCTGCGTCAGAGCTCAGACCGCCAAAGCCCACGGAGTAAAGTGGGCCCACTCACCGCCGTTTCACGTCTGAGAGGCTGCTGCTGCTGCTGCTGCTGCGCACAGGCGCACAACAAGGAGGAGGGAGGGCGGATGAGGGGAGGGTTGGGGGGGGTTAAGGGTCCTCTAGTTGTCGGGAGCATCAGTGACAAGCTGCTCGGTTAAACCCTCTCGCAGACGGTCCACTACCGTGTCCATGTGGGTTCTGATCGCCTTGACAAATCAGCGCCTCTAAACCAGCCCCCGGGTCCAGGGTTTGCCCCTCCTGTCCAGCACCAATCTGAGCAGGGGAAGGAGGAGGGGGGCGGGAAGGTTAGTTTGAAGAGGGCAGAGCTTTGCGAAAGCACGCCAAATTATTCCCTATTTCACCGCTGGAAAGAGAAAAAAAAAAAAAAAAGAAAAAAAAAAAAGATCCATACCCAGTGGATGATAACAGTTGAGGGTGAAATCAGACGGACTAAGCGTCAGAACCTCATTAACTCCAAGGAGGGAGAAGAAACGGCAGGAACGCAACCCTCAGTGCTGCGGGTGAGATTCAGATTTTTTTAAATTAATTAATTATTATTGTTATTATTATTATTATTATATATTTTTTTTATATGTCCGTCTTTACCTGTGCCGCTGAATGTCTCGTGTTGTTGTTTTTGTTGGGGTTTTTTTTAAAGAGTTTCGGTAACGTTCAGGTCCGAATGACAGCGGGAGACGCTTTCTGACGTCCTCGGCAGCGATGTTTCATTCAACATGCAACAACTGCTGTTTGTGGAGCTACCGCAGTATAATTGATGGCTTAACAGGTCTCTGTGGCTAAAGTGGAGATGATGCTGGACCGAGGGATGCGGCGCTGCATGCGTACCCTGCCTGCTCCGTTTCGTTTGCGCTCGGGAAATAAGTAGTGTTGTTAGAAAACGTGTCTTTTCTTTCCCCCCTGTGTTAAATAATTGTTTTATCTGTTTGTTAGTTGTTGTTGTTTTTTTTTTTTTTGCTCGTCTTCGACTGGAAGCGGAATGCGACACTGTGGCTCGTGCGGGTAATTGTTACTTTCTGTTAATAGGCAATTAACGTAGCGCGCGACGTTATTTTTCCTCTCTCATTGGCTTTAATGTTGACAGAAAAATAATAAAACATGAGCGCGTTCGTCCTAACTCCGGTCTCGTGCTTTGACCCCCCCGCGTGCCATGCAGCCCGTCAGAGAGGAGATGCCGCAACATGAGAGAAGACTGTTGAGCGGAGGCTAAGTTAACCTTGGAATAAACCCCCCCCACCCCCCACCTCCACCCCTCGTTAAAGCTGTCTGCGCCCCCTCTCACCCCTACCTTGCAACGCCACCTCTCTTTAGCTCAATAGCATACTTCTGACGTTCCTTTGCTCACAAGTTTGCTTTTTAATAACCTTAAAGAGAATTTGAAGCGCTTCTGACAAGAGACATGTCTGCTCCCTTCTTTACCTCTCTGGGTGCTTTTCCTTCGTTGCATGTTTGTATGTTGTCACTGGACACAGAGGCAGCACGGCGCCCTGCTGCTTGAATAATGTATTTGTAACATCAAGATCTGCCTTTAGCATCCACTTGATTGCAGAAGTCACCCTCCCTCTCATGAAAAGTATGTAGAAAATGGGTCAGCAGAGACAATGCAAACAAAGAACATGCACTCATAACATATAGACTGCCTTCCTGCTGTTGAGTGGGAGATTACGAGGAAGCAGTGTTGACTTGCCAACTGACTCCAACGCTGAATCACACACGTGCCTAAATGTCCATCTTAATGTTTCAAGCCGTTTGTGATAAAAGAGTTTAACGTTTCCCGTAAAGGAAGTCCTTAAACAGATTAGCAGCTCATAATCAAAGACTAAGAAAATGCTAGCCATTAATTAACTGCGCTTTTCCAGTGGGGGGAAACATTAAAGAATTAATATTATCAACACAGTCACTTGTGTTCCCTCAAACAGATCCGCTAAAATAAATGGAACTGCATCATGTTTTATTCATATTTGCATATTTAAGGTTGATTAGGATTTTCAGAATCTTCCTGTTGGTGATTCATTACTTTCTTTTTCCCCCTGGGGTACAAACATGATATTACAAAGAGGCCCACTTTTCTAGCCACTGGTCACATTCTGGTAGTGGAGCCATATATTTCTATCACACAGAGTTTGGTTAGGGAGGCAAAACGAATCTATAGCTCACTGTTATAGCCCTCCAGCAGAGAGAGGTCACAAAGTCTCCATACCAATCATTAGACACTCTGTTCTATGAGAGTGATGTAAGAAAATCCTTTTTTTTTCTGTTCAGAGTGTGCTTTGGTCAGATTGGAGTGACTGAGCGTTTTGGTTATAAACTCTGCAAGTGGGTCTGACGTCAAGCAATGGACGAGTCTGTGGGAAAGCACCTCGTGTCTACTGTTGAGTACGGTGGTGAGCCTGTGATGCTGTGGGCAAACTTTTTGAGTTAGCCAGAGATTTTTTATAATAATTATAATTAAAAACAATCTGGTGGACTCTACTAGTATGATAAATTATTGATCCATAGCGAGACAGAAATTATTCAGAGGACATAAACTAAATTCCAGCAGAAAGCCAGCATGGTGAACTACAGAGGGAGAAAACCCAGGACATAGAAAGTGACTGTGCAGAAAGAAACAGTCAGTGATTTGTCTCTGGTTTTGTCCTGATTTTTGGAAAAGTTGCAGAAGACGACTAAAAACGTCCTGTTGGCTAAAAGGGCTGTGAAAATATTAATATAGTTTCCCAATGATTGTCCCACCGGCTTTGTTACAGCAGTTTCTTCAGGTTTTCTTTCCAGGCCAAGTAAATATATTCAAATAGGCTTACTTTTTTTAGACCGTATACTACTGCAATTATTTTTTTTATTGCATGTTTCAACAAGGCATCATGTACGCCTAAATTGTACTAAAACTCAAAATGTCATATTATTATTGGCAGGAGCACTTTAAACCCTTTCCTCATAAGTGTCATTGCTGCTCTCTAAATGAGTTCTCAGGTATTCAGATATTTCTGCCCCCTGAACATCTTCTGTCTGAAAAATATCCAAGAATGCTACATGCAGGGTTTTCAAAATAGGTCGTTAAGTCCTCAAGGCTGTGGCTGACGTCACGGTGGCTTTTAATCATCACCTAATTTCAGTCTGAAGTGTGCAGAGGTTAAAACGTAGCCCGTACTTCAGAGGAAGCTACGCTATTGCTCAAATTTTAGCTTAATCTTTTCCCTGCTTTTCAACCAGCCAGAGTCAGAGGCCACGTTCTCGATATAATTACTGGACACCGTCCAGTTTGAGGTCATGGGAGAATTCCACCCGCTTTTCCCACTTGCAAATGTTTTAGGCAGTTTTTCCCCTTCTGCAACTCTCCATTGTTGTCGCCACACCTTTCGGTGTGACAGAACACACAGCCGTATGGTGTTCCGCACGGCCCGCTCTCAGTCTGCACCAAACGTGATGATCCTGGACTCATGAGTGTGACCACAACTAAATGGCTTAGCCAGTTTGGACATAACGGGCTCCCCCCTCCCACCCCATGTTTTCCTTCGCACTAAATTGTTGTGTGGGGAACAAACTGCTGTTCAGATTTCTTGCCCGCTGTAAGCAAGCTAGCAGACGGAGCAGATCTTTCTGAAGCTCTAACGTCACACTGTTCAAAAGATGGAAGGTTTTCAGGATGATTTTTTTTGTTTTAAAAATTTTCTACACCTCTTGAAGTTTTAGCATGCATCAAAAACATCAATGTGTCTTACAGTGATTTTATGTGATAGACTGGCACAATGTGGTGCATAACGGTGAAGTGGAAGCCGGATTTCTGACTATCTGTGCAACTTTGTCAGATTGTCCTACCGTAGCACGGATAGATAGCCAAGTCTATATGTCAGTTTTGCTATGCTTGCAAAACTGCTACCGTCATGTTTACAAACCGAAAACTATGGCAGGCTGTGTTAAAAACATTATTTGAGTGACGGGACTGAAATGGAAGCTTAATAGTTATGCTTAGCGTAGCTCTGGAGCAATTTACATACGCGACAAAAACATAAAAATATCACTTCCTTCATCTGAATATCCTACCCATTTAAAATGAAAAGCTATCGCAGATGTTTGCACTAATCCTTTTATTAGAGTATCTTACCTTTTTAAAAAAACATTTTAAATACATATATTTTTGTAAGAATAAAACGGCGTCACACCGGGGAAACAGATTCTTATTGAAATTAAATTAAACAGACATCTGCAAATACAGATCACTGCAACTCTTTTTTGCACATTAATATGTTGTATGACTTTATCAAATTCAGCGCAGCAACAATGTGTCCACTGGATTGCACAGGTCACTGTGCACTGACATGTCAGGGTATGATTAATATACACTAATATCACAGCTTCAATCTCACAGAATATCGCTACCAACATGCTCTATTTAGCACGGTTTAGAAAAAAAAAAGTGTTATTAAACTGAAATATTTAAAGTATAGGAGCAGGGTTATAAAGCCAGGTATAAATAAAATAAAGCTTACCTTAATCTTCGACAAAATAAAATGGACGAAACAAAACTTCCACAGTATTGATAAGAAATCTGCTGAGTAAGCAGACTGTGACGTAGCATCGATGTGCGCATGGACATTACCACGAGCTGAGATGGATTCATGCGTAGCACAGATTGTTAGAACACCGGTTTTCAATCTTTTTTTTTTTTTTTTTTAATAAAACGGAGACCCATGGCGACTCTGGAGGAGCAGCAGAGCTCAGTAGCTCTGGAGGGAAACTGCATCCACAGGAAATCTGCTAATCTTGATTTGCATCATAATCTTATCTTATTTTTATGCGACCTAGAGAGAACTAACGACCACCAAGCAAGTGTTTTCTTTAGATCCTCAGTATGTGACAAGTATTTTACATTTTATTTGTATTAATTAAAAGAGATGTTTTATTTAATGTTCAGTCTATGTAAAGCATCTTTTAGTAACATGAAGTGATGGAACAGTAGTTGGAAGAAAGACATTCTTGAAAAAAATGTTTATAACAAGCAATGTCGGGGAACACAGCAAACATGCGTTAGGAGGTGTTCTAATAAGAGACTATTCCCCCAACACCCCCCAAAAAAACTCAGTTGTAAAACATAGTAGTGGCAGCATTGTGCTGTGGGAATGCCCGTCTTCAGCAGGAACATGGATGTTGACTAGGATTCATGGGATGATGGATGGAGCTAAATCCATTGTATCCATGGAAGAAAACTTATTAGACGCTGCAAAAGACTCGAGACGGGGTTAGAGGTTTACCTTCCAGTGGGAAAATGGTGGAAAACAAAACATACAGCCAGAGCTGCAATGGAAAGATTTAGGTAAACGTCTGGGTCACATGTTAGAACAGCATTATGTTATTCTACAATGAAGAATAATCGGGAATGTTTTGAGATGGACGAACCCGGGAGCCTAAAGGCAAAGGGAGGCTCTGTTATGTGTCGACTCAGGGGAAAGAGCACATCTTTCAGATTGTTTTTAATTTTCATAATAACCTGAAAAGCCATTAACAATTCACTTTATACTTTGTCTTGGACTATTACATAAAACCCAATTAAAATACAATGCAGTTTGTGTTTCCTACAGGACAAAATGCATTCATGTTTTAAGGGGAATGAATACTTTTTTTTTTTTCCCCAGCCACTGTCATCTCTGTTCTTTGAAGTCGGTGCACACGTGCAGTCAAACGAAATGTGGCAAAGACGGAGGCAGATTGTTGCCGGGGTTCGCATTTGCATTATTGTTCCTTCAGGCACATGGAGGCATGATGCAGTAAAAACCAAAGCATCTCAAGTGATTACGAAATAAATGAGAGTAATATCTTCCTCTGTGTTTGAGGGGAAAAAAACCAAAACAAAAACAGTTATTGGTGCTTCTTTGTGCATCGGGTGTGCGCTTTTGGCTTCGTGAGCAAGACGATATTATTACCATTCACTCCGCAAACGTCTCATGTTTATGCTGAAAAAATAAAAAGGCAAGAAGAGGGAGAAGCTAGCTTGGAAAGTCTCTATATGCCTCTCCGTCGATCTGGCGAAGCAGGCGCTGGGCTAAATTAGCAGCAGCAGCAGCCATTAAATGATTATGATAACAGTATGTAATTATGAGAGGCCCCGCATATACTGAACCACAATCACGTCAGTCATTGAACACTGAGCTCTGAGGGGAGATAACAGATGATGAGAGGTGGAACAAACCAAGATAAAAAAGAAATCTATGCAGGGTTTGTGCAGACAAAGAAGTGGAGACACAGAGGAGTTAGAAAGTATGAGCCCCCTTCCTGATTTCCTAATGTTTGCATGTTTGTCACACTTAAGTGTTTGACTGATGGCCAATTTAGACATCAGTCACAGACAAGAAAAGTAAGAATAAAACTGCAGCTTTTACATGAAGGTGTCTACTATTAAGAGAGAGAAATCTAAACCTACGTGGCCCTGCGTAAAAAAAAGTGTCTGCCCCTCCATGTTAAAATGTAACTGTAGGTTTATCACACCTACATTCGCTGTCTGTTGCCACAACCAGCCCTGATTAATGCCACACTTGCTCTTAATTGAGACATCACTTAAATAGGACCTGCCCGACAAAATGTTACTGGCAAAAACGCTGAAGACGACGACGGGAAGTAGTAGTAGTAGTAGGATGACGGTTTGTTTATGTCTGTTTGAACAGTCTGCAGCTGGCTCCAGCGTGGCACGGTTCATAAAAAGTTGTGCGTCATTCAAAAGTGTTTAGCCCATGTGCCGCTCCCAAAGGGTTTGCCTCTCCAAACCCCAAGTAAGATCGCAGAGAGAACTCATCGAAAAGGTTACAAAAGGCCCAACAAGAACATCTGAAGAACTGCCAGCCTCACTGGCCACGGTTAAGGTCGGAGGTCATGCCTCCACCATAAGAAAGAGACTGGGTTTTTGGAACTCTGCATGACATTTCCAAAACCACTGCTGAGCAAAAAGAACATTGTTTTAATTTTTCGTGAACACGTGTTGATAATCCCCAAGACTTTTGGGAAAACGTTCACTGGACAGATGAGACAAAGACCTTAGGAAGGCATGTGGTGCCTTACATCTGGTGTGAAAGTTAAACCACATTTCAGGAAAAAACAAAAACATCATACCAACAGTAAAACATAGTGGTGGGACTGGGACTGGAAGAAAATGGAGCCACGATGACGACCAAAACATCACGAAGAAGAGCGTCCGACCATCTGTTCATGACGACAAGATGAAACTTGACGAGGGTTCTGCAGCAGGACAATGATCTAAAACACACCAGCAAGTCCACCTCTCAATGGCTGACGCAAAACAAAATGACTTTGGAGTGGCCTAGTCAAAGTCCTGACCTGACTCCTTTTGAGACGCTGCAGCACGTCATTAAAAAGGCAGTTGGTTTTGGGAAACTCCCTCAATGAGGCTAAATTACAACCATTCTGTGAAGATGGAGTGGGCAAAACTTCCTCCACAGCTGCAAATGACTCACCGCCAAGTTATTGCAACATTCAATTGCAGTTGTTGCCAAGGGCGACCCGACCATTAGGTTTGGATTTTTTCCCCTTAATTGCAAAGACCTTCATTTAAAAACTGAACTTTGTGTTTACTTGTGTTGTCTTGGATTATTATTGGAATTTCAATAACTTTTCCTCCCTTCGTTTATTCTCCTGTCTCTTTGCTTTCAGCATTTATGTTAAACAAATCATTCAATCTCTTCTCATATAGGAACAATTAGCTTTGTATACCAGCTGGTTAGTGTTGTCTTGACACAGTAGTTGCTGTATTCCTGGACAAATATTCTTCCAGAAGTATAATTTCTGTAGTTTATACAGAAACAGAAGAGTCTTGATCCACAGGATTATTTTTGAAGATGCACATCTCAATAAATTAGAGGAGGGATAAAAACAAACACGAGCAGAAAATATCATCGTCATGTTTCCCAGCGGCACGGTTTAACATATTCTTGTCTTTTTTTTTGTTGTCTTTTTTTCCCCCCATTCTGTACTGAGATTTGGACCTTTTTTCACGGTGGTGGGATTGCATTCTTCAGGACATGATGAAAGGAATGTAAATTTGAGGAACATTTTTCGGGATTTAGCGCCCTAGCTTTTAAATGAATTCATGAGCCCTCCCTCTCTAATATTAAGCGTTCTTAGAAGCCATTGTCACCGCATCCAGAGCCTCACGCTGTGCGGTTCTTTAGAAGGAAGGCAGTGAGAAATCACAATCGCATAATGACTCTCTAAAAATAATAAATCCGCAGCTAAATCCTTTACGCCGGTATTTTTTAGAGTAACTTTTGAAACCTGCACTTCCGCGCTGTAGTTACAGTAGGGATTGATCTCATTATGTATTGATTGGTGTGGGCAGCCATTTTTCTCCAAGTTAAATACATATTACACTGCAGGCTGAGGGAATGTAATATTGCATTTTTCTTGCCCTGCATTAATTCTACTTGAATTTTTTTTTACCACTTTGTCAAACTACGACTGATGATGTTTAATGGTCCAAACTGTTTGACAAATAAAATCTGAAAATTGTACTTTTGAAGGCAACTGGTTACCATTAGATTTATTTAGCAATAACAGAGTAAATATGCTTGAAACCCCTTTTTCTTCCACGTCACAGTCTTGCGCTTCTTGTTGTTAGTCTTTCACATAAAATCTCATGAAAATCATTGAATTCGAGGGTTGTGGCGTGACAAATTTAGCAAAAACAAACAAAAAAACCTCAAGGGTTATGCGTTCTTTCACAAGACACTGTGTCTCTTTTGTGCCGTCTGAGCTTAAGGCGAACGGAAAAGCTTCCAAATGTCAGCCTTCCCAAGGAGACTACATCTTAATTTTAGGTCCGGCCGCACACCAGAGACAGAATGTCTGCAGGTCACGAGACACTTTGCAAATGTCAGACATCCGAGACCCGAAACGGTGTCGGTGATGAATGCCGTATTTAAAACCGTAAAACATATCCAAAAGGTTGTTTGTCCAGTGAGGAATCGTCGCTGCCTTTCCCCTAACTTGATTTTTTTATTTTTTTTATTTCCTTTTTTTTGGCTGTGAGAACAAAATACAAATATTTGATATATGACTTACGATTAAAGCTGGCAGACCACTGGAAGCAATTTTAGCTCCTCAAGGAAAAGGCGGCGCTTGGCTGTATTTTTCGCCGCAGATCCAGATAAGCTGGAAAAGATGGACTCGAAGGGTATCCCGCTGGACGGCGGATGCACTTTTTCGTGACACGGCACGCTTGGTTCATTTGCGAGTCGTGTGGACGAAAGGGTGTGGAGCACTAATGGGTTTTTTGGTGCAAGCACATATCGGTAATTAAAGTTTTCCACAGCCACTCCACATCTTGAAGATGTCATTTTGTTTACCGTTCTGACCATGGAAAAGGTAGCGGGTGCAAATGAAGGCGATCATTCACCGCTCCTCCTCGGCGACTCTCATGAGTGCGATGATACTCGTCCTTTCGTAAGACACTGTGGGCAAAACATCATTCACCAAGCAGTTGCCTTGGTAACCTGGTGAGTTTTTTTTTTTTTGTTTGTTTGTTTGTTTTTTTTTTTTTTCCTTCTTTCTTCTTCTCCTTCTCCTTCTTTGGGCCAAAGATAGTGGAGGTTATTTGGAAGTCCTGAAGGGTTTCTGTAAGAGAAGAGAAACTTTAGCTGTCTTTATTTAATTTTGTGTCGCAGCTGAGTAAATTGTGTGTGTCACTGGCTCCTGAGGGTGTCACAATCTGCAGCGTGAGCAATGCAATTATTTTCACTTCTTCTTGAGCGGGGAAACTGTGTGTCTGTCAAAGCGACTAATGCGTTTTTTTGTTATTCTGTGACCCCGAGTTCCTGAGCAAGTTTAAAAAAGAAAAAAAAAAGCCAGAAAATGTCACTGGGCTTTTTGTGATCGTGCTTTAGCAGCGTGAGTAGAAATCCTGTAGACGTTGGCTTCTATGTCCTTAGAGGACATATCTTTTCATCAGAGTAAAACAATAGCGCAGCCCCCCCCCCCCCTCCACCCCCCGCACTCTCTCAGAGTTTCCTTTTTAAAGTAATTTGGAAAGGAAACGCAGATGCCAGTATCCTGCAGGCATGTTTAAATTACTTCTTATCGCTTGGTCGTAACTGTTCCAGTTATGTAAAAAAGCAGAAATTTGCACGTCAATATTTGTTTTAGCATCTCAATTATTTCTTTTGCCTGTGTTGTGTGGTGGTGAATAAAACATTTTGCGTGCTGGGCTGATGGCTCAACAAGAGCAGCCATCTGAAGAAGGCTCTAAATGAATCCCTGTCCGCCATTGGCCAATTTATATTGGCACTGGCTGACAGATGTGACATTTAAAAGACTTGAGATGTCTTTTTTTTTTTTGTACAATTAAAAGTGATCCATCTTTTCTAAGCTCAGATTGTAACGTGATATTACAGCGGAGGTTTCCAAGTCAACTGGCTTCAAAGGCTCAATCCTCTGGGCCGTATAGAGAAAAGACGCAGCTTCAAAGGACAGCAGTAGAGATTGCTAAAGATTTATATCAAAATAAAAACCAGAGAGACAACACGGTGGCAAATGTAGCAAAGGTAAAGAGCAACGGTCTTTTAACGCCAACAAAGAAGAAGCGTATTTCTTTAATGTGATCTGCAGACATGCCTTTCAAAATGTCCTGTAAAAGTTGCAAAATAAAGGATAATATCCACAGAGTATTTAACGTAAATCAGGAGAAGTCTGTTTTCTGCTCTCTTTTTATCGGCCTTCAGTCACTTCCTCATCCAGAGGAAGTCTCTCCACCTGCATTCAGCATAATTTGGTCTGAAGAAGTTAGACCTGAAGAAACCCCTGATCTGCTTTCAAGCAACTGCAGCAGCATTTAAGGCATCATGTTGAATATGAACGCCGTTCAATGCCGTCAGTCACAACTCAAGAGTTGGCGTCTGATTCGTAGCTTCATGTTCACCAAAAATCCCAAGCGGAATTCATTTACACTAATTTAAGGTCATTTAAAAGACAGTAATAATGATAAGAAGAATAATTTGCAGCTTCTATTTCATGAAATTGAAAACAAGTCTCAGGAGCAACCACACAACAGACACTGAACAGAAAGGGTTTGAATTAAAGCTTTTGACCTTTACTTTGTTAAAACATGTTAGCTTTACAGCTAATTTTGTCGCTGGGACCACCTTGCACGGGTCTAACACGTGACATTAAGGGTAGTGGTATGAATTTTGCCCGTTGATATGGAATATTGTGTATGACATGGAATACCAGAGTTTGGTTTCATCCTAACAGTCAAGGTAATTTCACCCTTTAAGCTGTTGTTCATAGTGGCAGGCCGACCCTATTGGTCACTGAAGCGGTAAGCTTTTTGTAATCAGCTTAGCTAATGCCAATTGCTTAATCGTTCAAAAAAGTTTTGCTCGTCTCCATGCAGTTAATTGAAACCGTCTGGTCACGTAATTGCCCTACTGTTAAAATCTTTAGCAGGAGCAAATTAGTATTAAGAAGCAAATAAAAATTTCTGAAGATGTGCAAACTGATTTAGACAGTTTCCCAGATAATAAAGGGATGGTAAAACTACGCATGTTTAGGTATGTTGTTATTTCATGGTACTTCTCTCGATACAACCCAGTTGGTGTTAATCAGTCAGTCGTTCCTTCCCTTGAGTTCATTTCACCTGGTTTTCATGTCATTTAATCGCCTCCCACACAGAGAAAAGCCAGATAGTTTTTATTACTTTCCTGTCAGATTCATCTGATTTCCATATCCTTTTCACCATTGTTTTGTTGTTCCCTTCAGACTCTCTGATTTCTTTTTTTCCCCTGTAATCAAATTTATCCGGAGAAGCATAATTTACACAACAACAAATTTTAAGGAAAATGTATTGATTCCCAAAAGGGAAATTCAATAAATAATACCAACTATGTGGTTTTTGTCCTACTCTAAATGACAGAAAAACTGAAAGCATTTGTTTAATTTTACACTCAAATTTGGCAAAAAGTTAGTAAATAAATAAGTTAAAAGTACTGAATATATTGAAAACCAAATATGTTAAAGCAAAACTGGCAAGATTTCAACTTGTTAGCACTTCATACACGAAGATGTAGTTGGAGAACAGCAACTGTATAGTTTTTAAATCTGTAGAGCAGGTTAGCAGATTTTCTCTTTAACAATTCATGAAAAGTTATTTCAATATTCTTTGTGATTTGTTTATATATATATATATATAAATAAGCTGCAAAATGAGTTCCAGTAGTTGTTGTGGACAGTGGTGTGCAGTGAAAGGTTAACAGGGCTAATTCAGTTTACATGACAGTCATTCTGTATACCCAGCAGAGTGGACTGCAATCTTTTTAAATTAACTGCAAATTTCTGCACAGAACCAGCAGCTCCTTCCTTCATAAGTAAATTCCCCCTCCCCTCGGAGACGGCGGTATTTATAGTTATTTTATCAGACAGTCCCAGAGGATTGCAGGTATTTTAATGTGCGCAGCTTCTGGACACCTTCCTGCTGTCTCAGCCTACACCTTATTACTCGAGGTATAGCACAGAGACATTTATTTCACAGAGATTATTTTCCATCCACTATGCTGCGCTGACATGACCGAACGTAGTGTAGGTGTCATCAGAGTCGCTCAAATAAACCTTTTATATGCACAAGGAGATTTTACGGCTCGAATTAGACTAAATTTATTTCATTTTAACGAGCACGAGGGGATTGTTTAGCGTTTTGATTCAGGAAATTTGTTGTTCATGGTTTGAAAAGCATTAAAATGTGTGATGTCACATGTGGTAGACGGTGGTTTGTGTACTTCCCAGCTCTAATGAAGAGACAGGGGGTCGTTTTTAGCTTTGAAGACCTAAAAGAAGTGCCTTTAGGTTCATGAGTAAATATTCTACAAAGGTTTTTGGTTAGTTCAAGGTTTTGTAAGGCTGGGAGAAGATTGTAGAAAGAAAGAAAAGTGATCTCATTGCTTTAAAAAAAAAAAAGCATCACAGCAGCTTTGATAAAGCAGGAACTGTTGTATTAAAGTAAGTATAATAAAAGACTAAGAGACTACAGAGGCCACCAGCAATTTTATCATGACAGGTCTACTTTATTGCATTTGGTGTTTTGTATTTTGGTATTTGTAAGCACAGCGTGTCTCCAGGAGAGCTTTTACCGTGGATGATTCTTTGTCCCGGATGAAAAACCATGAACTTTCCTCTTTGATAAAAACTGAATAAGACATGAATAAATTCTTGCCACAGCCAAAGGACATATGAATGCTGTTATATAAAAGAAACACCACAATACAGGAAATAACCGTTGTTCATTCGCAAAAGTATTTAAGTTGAGGCTTAAAACAGCAAATAACTATTGAAAAGTGTGAAAGTTTGCCTTCAACAACAGTGGGTCAATACTTTGCACAACTACCCTTCACTATAGATACAGGTGAAAATTGTTAGGGTTACTTCTCTACCAGGATTTCAAATGTAGAGACGGAAATTTCTGCTCATTCTTTTTAGACAAAATTGTTAAAAATCTGACGGCCAGCTGCCAATTTGACAGATTGCATTTCCCACATCGAACCACTTGATGCAGACAATTTCAACTTCGCAAGAACGTCATGGTAGAAACCAAATGAATCGAGGAATGAATTCCCTGCAGAGCATCGTCTCGTTTGCTCGTTTTCAAAGCTACGGCTGACGTGATGCTTGTAATTCCAGCAGAACGTGGATTCATCCTCCAAACTGACATCAAAACCTTGAAACATTTGATTACGCACAAGCTGGGGTGCAGTTGAGGCCCATGAGTTAAGTTGTGAGACCGCAGGTTCAGGTCAGGGCAGACGAATCGTTCAAAAGTCATTTAAATCCATCGTTTATACGTTTATGAATTTTACTGGGGCAACAGTAAGTGGTTTTTCTTACTGTGGAGAAAAGGTTGAGGATTCTCTATTCAGCTGGTTCAGGCTGATTATTTAAACCAGATAAAAATTTTATGGAATTAAACATGTCATTTTTAAAAAATGAAGAGTAAATAGCTGTTTGTTTTTTGACACAGTCATGGAGTAGTTTCATTGAAGTAGTCTCATTTGAAAAGTCTCCCCATACGTTTGGTCGTCATGGTATACGGTCGCGGCTGGACGTTTATTAAGGAACTTCGGAGTAAAGGAAACTGAACACAGATGCACAAAATTAATCCACTTTGTGAAATCTATATGAAATACACTGAAGCTGGCTGTTTTAAGCACTTTCCCATCAAACAAAGTGTGATGCTATGTTCTCATGCTCACTCAGAAATGTTGATTTTCAGCTCTTTGCGTCACTTTGTCTCCATCGCCAGCTTTAGCGACATTCCTGCTCCACTCAGGTGCTCAGTCAGACCTTGGCATTGCACTGATGCATATCCATGAGCTGCAGGAAAAGACAAAGTGACAACTGTGTTGGACTCTATCATCCACTTTGAGTGATCTTGAGCTCGTGCCAAGAATGGGGAAAGTAGTCCTTTTTGGAGGACAGGATGAGCTGGAGCCCTGATTCTGTCCTCTTGGTAGAAACTGTCACAGGTTATCCTCAGAGAATACGAACGTCTCACTTCTGCTACATGCACTCATTTCATACCCTGCAGGCTGGAGGAGGGACAATAATTCTTGTCAGAGCAATTATTTGTGCAGAAAGGCCAGTCACATTGGAAGTAAATTATTAAATTTAGTTTATATGCCAGTGATTGTGACACTGTAACGATTAAACAGCACATCTCTCCGAGATCCTGCGGCTCGTTGCTGTGCAGTCCAAAGTGCTGTAAAGGAAGTTTGTGTACACCTTTGGAGTCAGAATTAGCTTTTTGTTTCAAAACGAAATTTGTTTCAATACAACTCATCCAAATACGACAATAAAAAGATGAAAGAAAAGCAAGGAAGATAGGCGACTGCAGAGGTGCTGCCCTTTATTTTAATTAGATGAAAAGACATCAGGAAGGGAAGGTGAGGGGGAGGGGGGGAGACATATCCTACACTGCATCCAAACGGCGCAAAACAAACCTCTGCACCTACGAGCAACATTTAGAGACAACATGCCAGCGAAGACGGCGAGTTGGAGAGGCTCCACAGAGACGACGCAGAGCAGAGAGCAAAGCAGGGCAAACGGCGCGTATGGAGGGAGCAGAGAAAAAGAGCGTCCGCCTTCACCGACAGCTAGAGAGGAAGGTGATAAAGGTGATATATAGGATCTGACAGCAACGACTTAAACATTACGTCTCCTCAGGCCTGTTAACTGAAAGTTTGAGGTGTTGGGGGGGAGAATTGACTGAGCACAACACCCAACTTCAAGTTCCCCAAAACTAAGTTTGCCTCTACCCAGATCGCTGGTGTTTATTCACCTCAGTTTAATGATAAACACAGTTAGAATGTCTAGATGACATGAGGGAAGCAAAGCACTGCTAAATCATAGTGGAAGAAGGACGTGGGGAGTCTCTGCATTGACTCTGCTTGTCCTCACACCTGTGTGGGTTTTCTCTGGGTTCCTAACACTGGCTGAAAACACGACTGTTGGGTTGATTGGTCTGCATAAATTGTGTTTAGATGTAGGCGTGTGCGTGTGTGTCTCTGTAGCTGCATTTCCTTTAACCGTATAATTGTGCAATTTGACATTGAAAAATAAATTTGCTAGATGGAAACATGCCAACTTAAAAAAAAAAAAAATCAAACGCTTGTTTTTTTTTATTAAAAAAAAAGTGTTAAAATGAGTTTTTTTTTTTGTTTTTTTTTGACCGCATCAAAATTGGTTTTAATTTGGCTAAGGGAAAAAAAATTTTCACATCACTTGAAACACAACATCAACAACCGAATGTTGCCGCTGCCGCAAACCACAAAGAAGACAAAGGAAGTAGTTGGAGCATCGAGGCACGGCCTGTTTTTGACAACTTATCGTGTGAACAAACTTATTCACCTGTGATTTTAATTGTGTTCCTTCCTTAATATAAACACCACAATTGCAAAATTGTTATTAAAACTAATTGCATTAGTGGCGTATTGACAAAGCTTTGTGCACGTTTGTAATGGAAGCCCAGTTAGTGTTTACCCTTTGATGGTCTGGTGACCTGCATAAAACCAGAAAATATGATCCATAATACTTTTTTTTTTGGCGAGCTTTTCCAAGGTTGTTGCTGACTTACCCACCCTCCCCCAAACCTCCCAGGAGCATCTGCAGGTTTCAGGCTGTGGTTCCACTTGCTGGCACATGTACGGGTTTGCAGATTGTGTCTGGTTTGCAGTTGTGAAGGTTCTGTGGGAGAGCTGACGAAGCTTTTCTTTTCCATATTTGTTTGTCAGCACCTTGCTCGTTGACAATGCTGCCAAGGCAAGAACTACTATTAAACTTTACCTTTCATCATGATGGCAGACGCAATGGCTGCTTTAGCCTTTTGGAAGGTAGTATTTTTGAATGGATGAGGCCAGGCTAGCCGTTTTGCAGTGAAGCTGGTGTAGTAAAGACGGGGAGTGTCATTATAAGCAAAGCTGATGATATTTAGAGTTCATCTTATGAGTTGCAGATGTTTTCTTACATCACTCAGCAGCCATTTTGTCTTTATTTTGAAATGGCTTATGGTTAATTAGTCGTCATATTTGCGCAAAAGGACACCAGACTAACATAACCATCAGTAAAATTCAAAATATTTACTGTAATAATGTTTGGTTTGACAAAGCCCTCGCTGATCGTCACCGTCTTTGCATCTGGTTGGAAAGGGATCACAGGGAGCTGAAAAAAGCAGGGGTAAAATCCATTTAGCTGAAAGCATTTTCTAGTGATGGAGTGGTTTATACCAGCAGCTGATGGCCTAAATGAGGAGGTGTGAGCAGAGAGAGGTGGCTCATGCCAGAGCCCAACTCACAAACAACTGCTGATGAGGATGAGTTAAAAGACAAAGGGAGATTCAGGAAATAAACCAACTGTCGGCCGTGCCTCCCGTACGAATACGTTACGGCCAACACGATGTGCGCTTCGGCATATTGTTAGTGATGAAACTGAAAAAAGGAGGGGAAAAATATCTTATATCTTCAGTTTAAAGTAAATGACAAGGACAAATGTCGCCTACAGGAGCGGATGCGTGAAAAATATGGAGAAACGCGCTCGTCGATCCAGATGGAGACAAACATATGGCAGAGAGGATCTCCACGGTTGTCTTGATGTGAGCCTTTAGCCCCCCTCTGTTGTCATGCTGTACCTTTCCATTCCTTAACAGCTACTTGTATTTATTTGGCAGCTCAATAACATAAATAAGAAGCAAAGAAATCTTTTGCAACCAGCTGTCTTATGAATACTGTGTTTCTCTCAGAAGTTTGGTTTCCAGGTAGTAAAAGCTGATCCTCATTCATAGCATCTTGTGCAAATGCAGCCCTTTAGGGCTGTGCAACTAATTGATTTTTCTTTTCCCGTTTAATTTAGTTTCTTCTCCAAAAGATCACAAACAATTTGTTGAGCACAATCTGCTCCGTCTTAGACTTCTTTATATCGGTGGAGGAATCTCCTGTAAAACCAAATATCGTAGCATTCACAACAACAAAAACCACTTCCTGTGTGCCGTCTTCAACTAGCTGAGAATCAGATCTGTCGGGTGGGGCAGCACAGGGCACAGCATGAAAACAATATTCCTTAAAAACACATAAAAAAAAAGCACATCATCTATGAAGCGTGGATCTAGTGCAGTGCATTCTTTCCCCCACAGACGTGTTTCGGTCTGAGTTGTCAGTCATTAAACCAGAGGAAGCTAGCTAGAGTTAGCCTGCCACATCAGTACACTCCTTCTGATCCAAAGATCCTCAGTAGCAGAGAGATGCAAGTTTCTTGACGTTTTTGCAGCCGTCTGCACCGAGTCAGATAGTCCTTTAAATAAATGATAAAGCTTAAAGTGGTTTGGGTGAAGTGCTGTCAGAACGTTGTGACAGCTTTCTGAAACCCACCTCATACCCCATGTTGGCGCAGAGACGGCAACACTGAGGAAACTCATGGCTACAAAATACCAAATATTGTTTATATATGTATATATACTGGAGTGAACAGAAGATTAATGTTTGAACATGTCTGGTCAGTCAGTGAAGCTACAGCAGGGTGATATTCTTTTGGCAGTAATCCCTGTAAAGTTTTTAAAACATTTTTTTAGCATATTTAGATTTAAAATTATCTTTATTTCTGATGGGAAAAGAAACGGGCATTTCTCAAAAGACGAAAAGTTATAAAGAGGAATATTTATGTTGCTAAAGGCCCATCTGGGGATACTTGCATTGCAAATTAGCTAAGGCTCTAAATGTTATAGTATTTGAGTATACAATATCCATCCATTCATCTTCTAGTACACTTATATAAAGCAATTGAAGTTGTAAGGCCTCCTTGCCATCCTCTGAATATTTAACTCCCGTCACAGACTCTATCAAACTTAATAATAATTCCAGTCAAAATAAATGCTATAAAAGTAAAAGATGATATTAAATTTAACTCTACCAGGGGTTTAAGTGGTAATCTGGGCTTAACGTTATCATTTCACTTAGGATGCAATAAACCTAAGATAACTCCTCATATCCCAATCATTTTCTTGAATTAATAAACGTCCCTATTGCTGCCAGCAGGAGTAATTCTTTCACTTTTTTTATTATTCTCCTCCATTTAATTATTACTGCGGCCCCTCTTCAGCTTTTTGAAATATCATCGTTTAAATATCTTTAGCACAAATGTCTCTTGAAATACTGTAATTTCGATGCCATGTCTGCTGCCTACAAACACAATCACAGGAAAACGCATGCGATCTGCTTTACTTTATAACTTTATTTACTTTTAAAGGATCGATCCGACTATCCGACAGGAAATGGACAGAGAGTGAAGGAAAGGGAAAAGGATGCAGGAATGGAATCCCGGACCGCTAAAAGTCCGGGGTAACGCTTTACTGTTACCCTGGAAACACTGAATATTTAACCAGAATTGTTTTTTTGTTTTTTTTCCCCTTAATCAACTCCATTTTCCCCTTTGCCGTTGCCAGATATGTCGCTGCTTTCCTTCATCTGTAAATCGTTCAGTAATTATTTAGTCCAATCAATAACTGGTATCAGTCACTGGACATGGTTTACACACCCTCACATTCACACACACTTCAGAATAAACTAGTTTGGTGTTTTACAATTTCCGTGTCGGGCTTTATCAGAAACATCCGATTAAACTGGTATTTTGCTTGCTCATGTTGTTCGATCTTTTTATCTGCACATTATTTTAGTTATTATAAAATATTCTTATAAAAATCAGATCAACCATGATGCCAATGCGCTACTGCTGTGGGGGGGGGAGAAAACAACCCACCCAGCTCATATTGTAAAGTCTGTTTGGTTCTTTGCATGCCTGCATGTTTCTGGCTATGAGGCACTTACACGCTGAACTAAAATGACCCAGCGGTCTGTGTTTGGTGTTGTGTCGACTTATAAGGCTGAGTTTTTCCCGAAGTAGATTTGCCAGCTTTCAATTATAGATGAGAAAAGAAAGAGATAAAAAAGCCGGGCAGCTTTATTGAACTGAGCGCCGTGGAAGCTATTGTTGGGGGGTTTTTACTGGCCCTGAACTCTTATCAAAGAAAAGGAATGAAAGCAAACTGTGCTCCACAGGAATTCAGCTAGAAACTGGTGTTTGCTGGTCTGAGGAAGGAAAAATAGCAGGTTTAATTAAAGGTGTTAATGAATCTTAAGCTACAGATGAGGGTGGGAAACGTCTGGGAGCATACTAGTTGATCTGTAAGGAAGCTTCGGGTTTTCCGGTTAATAAAAAGAGGGTTTCTTCTGGCAAGAGTGCAACCATTTCTCTTTCTAATAATGTTACTGCAGGTCCCAAAAGAAGACCGTAAGCAGACAGAGAGAAGCAACATTGCCTGAGTGGGATGGAGGGTTTAAGGGGGGCGTCTTGAGGGCTGCAATCCAAAAGCTGGAGAACAACTTAAAAAAATAAAGATAAAAGTATAATGGTTAGACATGAATAGACTCCCGTAAGTTCTTTTTTTTTAATGCACAAAAAAATTTAATATAAAAGGCTCAACTGTTATGTTGTATGGAAAAACAATATTCTCCCTCAGACTCTTTAATCGTAGCCTCTTTGTTCTTATGAATCACATGCTTATGCAGCTTATATAAATGGGCATAAGCAAGCAGAAAATCATCATTATTTTTGGTAAGTATTCAAATCATGATTTTTTTTGTCTTGAATTAAAGTAACAGGCAAAAGATTAAACATTTTAATTAAAAAATTAATAATTTCCGGTTTTATGCGTTTCAACAGTCTTTAAAAAAAAATACATCGAACATAAAAATAACATTAATTCATATAAAACAACATTTAAAAAAAAAACAATGCCACAAATAATAACTGAGTCAAGTTACTTCAGCCAAACAAGTTTACACATTTTCACACAAACTGCTAAAAGATGCTTTCATACATTTAAGTCCATATTCAGCACATTTGTCGCTTTCTTTATTAAACTCTTGTGTTCAAATATCAGGTGGTCATACATATTTGTGTTGCCTGGCGATGCAGACGTCACGAGGAGCACAGCTTGCATATCACATGTTTTTGATTCGCCTCTTGTGATCCCACACAAATGAACCGACTGCTTTTTTGTTCTCTAATTGCTTCTGCAGCTGCATGTGCTCATTTCTCCCCATTGTCCCTTTTGCACCTTTTATAGTTTTGTTCGTTTCAATGCCAACTTAGTCCAGGAATCAAATTTTGCCATCACATGTTTATTGATTAATTTGATTAGTAATAGTGTTAGTAATTATGTTTACATAAGTTGCTGTGATGTCTCTGAAATAGCTGATGATGTATTCATATTTTGCGTGTGTGTGTGTTTGGATGAAGAGTGTAAGATGCAAGGTCTGCTTTCTGTAATGAGACAAACAAGTTATTGACCATTTAGGAAGCACTGAATGTGTTTCTTTGAGTGGTCAAATAATTATTAGCTAATTTTGTCAAAACATAGGTCATACTGCCCTACTGTTGAAGCCACTCCAATTATTCAGAACCATGCAAAGATAAATGAATCTATATCAGGGCTCAAAGAGTGGCCGTTTTAGCATACCATGAGAAGAGGTATGGGTTAATTTTGTATTAAATCTGTGGGACATGTATAAATTAAATTAAATAGGAATAAATTAAGAGACCACTGCACTGAATCCCATTGAAAACCTCCTAGTTATGCCACCAAATATTGATTTCTGAACTCCTCCTGAGTTAAAACATTAGTATTGTTGTTTGTAGATGAATATAAACTTGTTTTCTTTGCATTATTTGAGGTTTTTTGCTATTTTGACCATTTTCTGCAAATAAATACTAAATATTTGCTTAGAATTCCGCAGACATGTTTTCAGTAGTTCATTGAATAAAATAATGAGAAAACGGACATTTTAACTGGTCTTATAACTTTTTCCCAACATATGTACATCTATTTTTGATTTTCTTTATTTTTCAGTAAAACTGAATATTTTCACACATGTTAAACGTCCATGTATATATGCGGTAACCGTGGTCTTTTCCCTCAGGCTTGTCTGACATTACAATCCGAACCGTCTCTCTTCACACTGCACACTCTTACATTGTGAAGAATATGTAATCACGTGACCATTTAATGGTGTTATAGGAATAAAAGTGTCTTGCGTTAGCCAAGCCGAGTTATATTTCCAGCTAACTGCATCATCAAAACAAAAACAGATGCTTTGGAATGCTGAACGCTGGCTATGTTCGGAAGTGAACTCCCGCTCGACAGACTCTGTCTGGGATTCTGGAGTGCTCATTGGCCTCGCACTCCAGTCGTGCTCGTAACAAGTGGCGTGAACAATGCAGTGCTGAGTGTTGCTCACCACAGCTGCAGTCAGTCACACTTGTTGTTGTGTTCATCACAACCCCTTCCTGCCCAACCAGCAGTTTCCACCAGAGTGATAACTTGCTGCACCAGCAGTCAAAGCTGCCTTCAACAGCGGCATCGCTCTTCCCCGCTCCGTCACTCCACACAGCCGTAGCGGGCCCGCGCAGAGCACTCCAGAAGCGTGCCGTCACAGACAGTCAGCCATGCTTTCAGTAGTCGGGTTAAAGCAAGGACGATCCGACCGGGGCCAGACGAACTTGGAGCTGGCGTTTTCCGCAATCGGAACCAGAACTGTACTCGGCTTTCGGCATCGTTCTCCTCAGAAACGTGCTTACCTCGGCCACAGTCCATGCATGCTCACTGGAGTGACGCACAACCCAAGTACCTGAAGTCACTATTGCCAGAGGCGGCCTCACAGCTGCCATCACTCACACTGAACGGGATAGTGACCACACAACATATTTACCCCGAGAGACTCCGGACAGAACCTAAAGCCGATTCTGGCAGCTTGTCCCACTTAAGGAAGATTGGCCTCTTCCTCAGAGGAACGGTGTCCTGCAATGGTGAACATACCTGGGAAAGATTTTAGTAGCAATATTTATGAAGGAAATTCTGATTTGTCCTATAGGTGTTGAAACCTGAGGGTATCCATGTTCTGTCTGGATGCAGCACATCTGGGTGCGCTGCAGGGTGGAACACCATCACTAGTATCACTCTCTCAAAATATCGCCACCTGTTCCCAAAGCAGAGCCAGAGCTCGCAGTTCTGGCTGAATGACAAAACGCTGAAGTGCAATTTATTTATAAGTCAGTGAAATTATTTAAAAACACACTAGAAAGTTGTTGATTTTTATTTTAAACTTGATTTTTTTTGCATTATTTTCAGAGTCGAAACAGTATTAAAAGTTGATGTAATCTATACAGTAAACCCATTAATATCTGGATTACTGCAGACATTTAAAATAGTGTTGCTGTTTTTTTTCTGGATGTTTCTTCATACATTTTTCAGCAGAATCAAGAATTTTAAAAGGAAGATGTTATGTAAAATCAACTTTTTTGAGCTTTGTGCCATGCTCTGATATTATGGCCTCATCAGTTACATACTTGGAGTGTTGCTTTGATTGCTTCCTACTTGAAGAAATCCTTTAATCTCCCATGGCAACCATTCAGGGGTGCCTAAATGCTTGGTCATACAAAGCACCACATATTTACCTGAAGCTCCTCTTTGGAGCTGCAGCCTCCAGCCTGAGCTTCTGCCTCACAGATAAAGTCAATTTTCTTTTAAGTTAAGTTTGATATACAACAAATGAAGGCAGAATTGTTAATGTTGCTGTAAAATGGGACAATAAATAATGTGCTTGGAAAAAACATAAGCACGTCCCTTTAAGGTTGCTCTACTTAATCTATTTTTTTTATTATTTTTTTTAAAAACACCTTTGATGTTTGTTTGGGAGCGCCGCCATGTTGGAACACCCAAATATGTGCAAGTCTGAAGACTCACCCAGGAAGCATTAAGCGTACCATAATCACTGAAACTATTTTTTATCAAACATAAACTGAAAAAACACCAATCAAACTTAAAATGAAAAAATGCCAATACAATATGTTATAGCACTATTAAAGCTATTAAAATAAATCTTATTTCTACACATTTCTCTTAGTTTCAGCAGCTATTCTGGACGAGCTGCAGCCGTTCCAATCTACTGTGATGTAGGATAGATTTTCTCCGTATATCGTCAGCCCGTTTGTGTAAAGCCTTGTCGGAGCTGTGCTGTGGCAGCCGATCAGATTAAATTTATTTCCTGAGGTGAAACTGGCTTGTGGCTTTTAAACTTACCCTCATTCATCACAAAGCTGAACCCCGTACCTTTCATCGTTGCACGGTACGTCGATGAGCATCCCCCCCGTGTTTAGATGGGATACAAAAACAGGAAGACCTATTTAACACAATTTCTGTCTAAGTGGCAAAGAGAGGCCTGTGGAGGAGCTTCAAGGTGAACCCCAGAGTGGATGTTTGATTTATGGCTTAAATGATTCTGTTGGGACAGTCTAGTGTGTGGGTTGAACTCTGCTGCTTTTTGTATGGCTATTATGAGAGAGTGGAACCTTGAATTCCAATTACAGTTGGGCTATATAGCTGTCGTCCATGTTAGTAATGACTACAGCTTCTCCTCGAGCTGAATACCAATCGTACTCATTAGCGCTGCGCGTTGAAGAGTGATCCGTTGTTGCACTTCAAGCTGCTTTGGGATGTAATCTTGGGTTGTGCAAACCTGCCAGACTCCTGAAAAGACATGTGACCAAACTCTTCATCTGCCCAAACTCTACTCTGCAATAAGGTAATGCGTACTTTGAAAGCTTCGCCGCTACATGTGAGCAAAAAGGAACATCCACCGCTTCAGAAACTTTTAACAGGATTTACGTTGCCTATTGAGGAATGTTTGTGAAAACAGATTTGAGTTCATGTGGTTACCCGATTGCTCCTGTGAATCCATACAAGCATTAGTTAAATCAACTCTCTAAATGTCGATGCGTTCAAATGAAATCTATTCCTGTGCACAGAAGTGACAAAAGAAAGACATCATGAAGGAAAACGGTGAGGAAAATTCAAAAGGGTTGAAATATGGAGCGGTGAAACCAAATTAAAGTAAAATCTGGAAAGATAAATTACCAGGTGATTAATAGGTTTTTACAGACGAGTTGATTAAGAGTACTGGTGGTATAATGAAAACAGCCACTCGTCATCATTTTCTCAGGCCTTACATTGATCATACATCATCCACGACACCCAACACACATTCATCATTCCCACAAATCTATTTTAGGTGTGTCAGCTCCGAGGAGAAGAAAATTCACCCGGGAACATCCAAAACTCTCAACTTTTTCTGTCTGTGGAACAGCAGGAATCAGTCCTGAGCAACCGGGCAGCAATAAATGGCCAACATGAAAATGGTGCTGTTGGCAAAATGTAATAGTAAAGGAGCAATTCTTTTCCAAGTGTTGAAACACTAGGAAAATAAGTATGATATGAATAATATTGGTAAATATCAGCTGTTTGCCAATATTGGAGCTGAAATTTTCATATTGGTCCCAAAAATAAACGCGAGCAGTGTCCAGAATAAACAAATCCGAATTACGCAAGAGTAAAATAATAAATAATAATAATATTCTTTTTTACCCAAAGGTAAAAAAAAAAAAAAGTCAAGTTTAAAAGAAATAATTTTTATTTTTATTTTTAGGGGCTCAGTTTAAAAGCAAAGAAAAATAGTTGCCCATTCTCAGCAGTAAGAACCGGATTTGGATCACTTTTTAATAGAAATATTTTGCTGTATTTAATCAAGTTTAATAAATGACTGGGTGCAACAAAGTGAAATTAAAAATTCAAAAAACATGTCATTGTTAAGTCAAATTTACTTTGTGTTGTACCTAATATTTTTCCATTGTAAGAAAGTTTAACATGTGAGTAAAAATATATTTAAGCAGGCAGACACTGTCTGGGGGCCAAATTTGTATCATTTTTGGGTTGCAGAATAAAATCAGTCCAGGGGTCATAAATAGGCCCATGCTGCACTTTGGACACCCAAGACAAATTAGATACAGAGATGCATTAACTGTGTACTTCTATTAGTTTTAATAATTAGGCTACACAGCTGGTGGACACCCTAGATTACTGTAACATTAAATAGATATATGAATATTTTACACAGTAAATCATGGCAAAGACCGTAGCAAACATGACAGGATTAATAATGATTCAGCAAACAGCCCACAAAGAGAAAAGTCACAAAAAAGTGAAAGAAGTTGAGTTTTCAGCAAGTAATTTATCCAGAAACATAAATGGCAAGTCGATAACGCAACACAGCATCCCTGCTGCATTCAGAAGATTGAGAGAAAGTTTATTCAAAGGTTTGAAGGAAATTAATAAGGCATGGTCTGTGGCTAGAGACATTGCTTCAAGAGCCACTACACACACAGACATATCCAGGACGTGATCCGCAACTCGCACATTCCTTATGTTAAGTCACTCCTGAACCAGAGGCAACACCAGAAGCGTCTTACCAGGGCTAAGAAAAGAAGAAAAAAAACAAGAACTTTCTAAAATTACTTTTTCTCCGTCTGGAAAGTCTGGAGGACGAGAAGGGAGGAAAAGAAACTGAGTTGCTTAAGCTGCAGAGGGACAATGTCCACATTCAGTGATGGTGTTTTGTCAAGGCCAACATGGCTTTTCATTAATAAATGAAGTCATGATAGGACAACTGTAGTTCACATTTACTCATTTAGATATAACTGGAGGAATCTGCTGCACTGTTTCTTATCTTGACGCGAGTCTTGAATGTGAGGACATTAAATGTCTTGAATGTTTTTCTCCAGGTCTAGTTTGCTATCCACCTCCAGGTCTAACCTGCTATCCTCTTGCAGTAACGAGTTTTAACATTTTCAATTGACTTACTGAAACAAAATGGACTCGCTTTATTGAGGAGTGCAGTCTAAACTGGGCAATTTGTAGAAGAATAAATCCCAGCGTAATGATGAGGTTATGAACTAACATTGACCCCCAAGATATTGCAAAACTGCAGGATTCTTTTCCCCCTCATTTTTATTCACGCGTTTACCTCATTTCACTTCCCAGAAACTTTCCGCCGGCATCAGTCAGTAGCCGTCAACGTCTCTGTGAGTTTTTTTATGCCAGTCAACCCAGTCGGTTTTCTGAGATGTTTCATTCTGGACACAGGCGGTAAATCTGCTGACAGAGTGATTTCTCTGTGTCGAAGAACTTTCGGCGGGTTTGTCACTTAGATAATGGGGAACACCTGACATGCTCGTGTACAAACCCCTCTTTGTTCCCGCGCTGATAAAAAGTGGCACATGCGGAGCGTTTGATTGATGGCCGCGACATCCAAGGACCCGTGGAGAACAAACAGTCCGTGTCACGCTTTTGCTCCGGCACGTCTAAAACGGCGGTGAAGTCTGGAGACTCGAAGGACAAAATAAAGTCTGACAAATATTTGCCTTCCATTTATTCCTCGCTGCGCGTCGCTAATGACTTTGGATGACCGCCTGTCGGTCCTGCTAAGGGACTGTTACACTGAAATATTGATGCTGCTGAATATTTTATGATCGCTTTATGACCCGGAAAGCCTTGATTTAAGTCAAAATGGACGAACAATTAAACGGTGCTGGGTGTGGATTTAGGATATAATTTGGGGTGCAATTAAACACTTTTTTGGGGGGGGGATTTTTGGAATCAAATAGGCTTTGGGGCCACTCTGCCTGGCGTCAGTCAGCCGAGTGAATTCACAGTCTGTGTTAAAGGAACCCCGCAGAGCCTTCTGACATGATATCGCCTGCGCAGTGAATTCAATAAATGGTTCATTAGTAAGATATAGGGTTTGTATATCTAGGTTGGCGGAGCTCTTGGGCAGAGAACTTTTGTCTGAAAACATGGGATTGAGGCTTTAGCTCATTAAAACAGCGAGTGTGAAAGTTTAAATATCTGCACTTGTGTTGCTTCTGGGCTCACTTTAAAATATCTGGTTAGAAATGTATCCCGCAGAATATAAAACGTGAAATAAAAAAGGAAGGTGAGTTACAGTACGAGGGGATTCTGGCGTTTTAGATTTTCTTGGAGCCGCGGGAAGCTGAGGGGTAAATCTGACGGAGCGGTGACTTCATGTCAGAACAGTCGGTTTGTAGTTGAGTGATGGATATACTCTGAGTAAATGACAATTTGTCTTAGTGGATAACGTCACCATGAAGTTCAAAGTTTTGTCAGAACCTAAGGAGAAAAGTGAACTTTTAACAAGCTTGTGCAGTTGTTGAGTTTACTTTACAAATACATCAAGTCAGAAGGTTAAGCGTGAACAAATTACTGGCGTGTAAAAAAATAAATGGCAACATGCTGCTACATGAATAATTCAGATATCAGTAGGGCCATAAGAGGGGATTGTCGTCCTTCAGGAGTTGAGCACAAATGACTTAATTTTGAAACCATGGGAACATTTACTGCAGTTTTAGACTGAAAACATACACACTGGCTAAATTTTAAGCTGAAGCTCATTGGTGATCTGGTATGACTGGAGACACAGAAATCTAAACACAGCCACTGTAAAGCAGAGTTTTAAGGTCTTAAAACAAAGAGGAGTTTTATAAACCTGACTTTAGAATCTTATATTAGCGGTTAGCGCAGCAGTAGGTGCAGCTAGCATCACTGAACCAGAAACTCTGTGGATATTCCCTTGAGCGCAAGTGTCGAGTTCTTTTCTAGCAGCCAAATGAGCCTGCAGTGTAATTACATTTGGCCCCAAGATAATTAGGAATGTCTATAAATAATGGCTCACCAGTAAATGCTCTCCTGGTGCCACGGATGTATATTTTGATTTAACTATTCATATGGTTAAATAAAAACTACGTACCTATGGATCTGAGTTTGACACCCGTACCTTAACAGATTTCCATAGGACCGTCTGATGGACAAAAACAACGACGCTTAATCATGATGAAAGTTCAACTTGATTCAACAGAGCAATTCGGCAGTACAATGCCTTCGTCTTAGCCAACTTTTGAGTTAGCGCCATTGTCGTTAGATTGTAGCGCGCGTTCACTGATTGGGGTAAAAATGAAAACGATTTTCCGAGTTTCCATCCAGCTCGTCACCGATCAGGCAGAAAACCGTCTCGGTTCCCGTTAACAGCACATTTCTCGGTGGACCTCCGTGTCTGATCGGTGTCTCTGTCGCGGGTTTGTCGAGATGCCTGGACTCATTCTGCTATGTTCAGAACCGTTGGACCAGCAGAAATCTCAAAGCGCGGCTCCGAAAGAGAAGAGGTCAGCGTTTAAGCTGCTCCACATACGTCCCCACATCTGCTGCATATCTGGACAAATCACCGGAGATATTAGCTTTTGTGTGAAACCAAGCGTTATTAGTCGGTGAAATTACTGATACATGTAATTGACTGGTAGTCTCTGTTTCCATAGCGACCGAGGCGGCCATCAGGAAGACGAAGTGGGGAGGTTTTTAATTTGGCCAAAGGAATGTTACTGACTTAAATCCTGTTTTGAAGCACCTCACTTCGCCGTAGCTGTAACATTGTCATTGTGATGTTTTATGCAAACGAGCAGACCTGGTTGTTTTATCGGCTCTGGAAGAAACTCTCCTCTCCTCGCTGACAAAGGCGCCGCCTGTCGTCTCCATTGCAGGCTCCGCTTGGCCGCCTTCATCTGTATTCCCGTCACACCATGAGAGCCGCATGTATCTTTGCTGACCGCCACAACCGCCGAGATGCGTCCCGCGTCACTGAAGTGATTTGGCGAAACATGACTCAATATGTTCAGCTGGAGTTTGTGCTGAAGTATCGGTCCTTGTGTCTGTGGGAGTCTCTCAGATAACATTTAATCTAATTTGATCATTCCTTAACTTGAAAATGTAATTCTCTTTTCTTTTTTTTCCTTTTTCTGTAATGAACTCTCCGCTGGTGCACTTGCCTGCCTGGCTGATAATGACCCGTTAACACAAACTCAGAACTGCGAGGTAGATTTTATCGACACGCTGTGGCAGAAGTTGAACTTTCAAGCACGTTAACAATCTCTTTAGCTCTAGGATGGCTTCATGTTCCAAGTTATTGGTAGAAAGAGTCTGCTTTAGTGTAGCATAGTCTAAATACAATAAAGCCTTATTTGACTCCTTCAAAGCAGGATTATGTCACAAAACGATACACATCTTTTAATATCCGACAGATCAGATAAAAACTGCAACCTCGTTCTGCGTTCACAACTTCTCCGTCTGTTCGCCGATTGGCCCAGTAGAACTTCTGTGAAGCCAGGAAGACAACGGCGAGGCTAGCACTTTTTTTTACATGCGGAAAACCAGGGAGAGGCAAACCCAATCCACCCGCGACTGTAATTACACCAAAAATAAATAGCTTCTAAAAAGAACTGACAGCTGGGGGAACTGATGAACATAAATCATGTGGTTGTGTCGTGGTCACAACGTGATCAAATTCACAGCCAGCTGTACTTGTTGTGGTGGCGCCGCTTGTCAGCGGATCACTTTTCTGAGCCAGTACAGAGCAGGAAAAGAGTGTAACGATGAAAAGGATACATATAAATACGGTCTGTGATATGCTTGACATGACCGGCTCCGATCAAAGACCCTCCAGCCTCCTAGAAGCCGGTATTAATGCTGGACCAGCCCAGCCTGCACCGTAAACTGTTTATCTCATCTCTCAATCCCATCACTGCGGTCCACTTTTCTGATGATTGCCAGCTTCCTGCTGGGCTCACTGTGTCTCCCAGCTTTAATCATAAGCCATTGTAAAGATGCCGAAGTTGCCCTGGTCTGAACTGTGACGTTATTACTTCCTCCCCCCATCCAACCACTGACCGGGCTGTGATATCTGCTTGAAGAGGATTCTTGTTTTCTTAAGAGCTCTGCGTGACGCTTTATTTTCTTGGTTAGGAATCCGTTCACATTCGTTGTGCGAGACGAGCCATTTCCTTCAGAATAAGAGGGCTGTGTTTTTATAGCTTGCATAAACATCAGGCCTAATTTCGGATTTTTCATGTTGTTTTCCTCGTCTCCTCTGGCCTTGAGCAGATAGTGACTTATTTTGTTTTCCTGTTAGCTCTGAAGCGTACAATATGTTTGATCCTTAGAAGCACTTCTGCTGATGTTTCTGTTTCGCTCCGTCTACATAATTATAACGTTGCGCAGGCTGACAATTACTTTGGTTTTTTTCCCCCCTCCTCTATCAAGGCTTTGCTCCCGTTCAAGCAAATGATTTGCATCCTCAATTACATAATAAAATTAGACTTACAGAGCCCTGTAGTAGTTCCCTCTTCACAAGTTTCTTCTGTTTTCTGAAACAAAAAGGTTTCTAGTTATGAAAATATATATACATGTATACTAGGCGATTCTGGACTTTGACTAGGCCAAATTATTTATATTTTGAGGGGGGGTTTTAGCTGCTTTTCTTTGAATGAGGGTTCTGTTGCATCTTCAAAGCTTGATCCAACATTTTCCTGTGGAGTTTTCTGGTAGAGAACTGATGGCTCCATTAATTACCACAAGCTGGTACTGAAACAGCAAAGCAGGTCCAGACCATCACAATGCCACCACCATGTTTGACTGTCAGCATCATAGTCCTTCTCTAACCCAGATGTAATGTGCAAACACCTTCCAGAAAGTTCTACTTTTGTCAAATCAGCCCAAACAAATACTGTATTTTTCTAAAAAATCTTGGGAATTTCCAAGAGGTTTTGGGGGGGAAAATATGAAATTTTGTGTTTTGTTTTTCCTTCAGCAGTAGTTTTGGCGCTAAAAGTCTCCCGTTTTCACCCAGTCTTTTGAATATTGTTGAATCATCTGACCTGAACCGATGGAAGGAGGTTTCTGCAGTTGTTCAGGTGTTGTTCTGGATTTGCTGATGCATTCTGGGAGTAATGGAGGTAGAGCAGCCTCTCCTGGGAAGAGTCACAGCTGTTCCTTACTTTCTTTGTGTATAGCAGCGTCTCCTATTTCCAATCTTATAAAAGACTTTGCAACCTTTTCCAGAAAGGGTAGAAGTCAGGTTCTTTGTTTCTCATATTTTGTTATTTTGTTGTGTTTTAGGGAAATAATGTGATTTTTCTTGTTTCTTTTTACCCAACTCGTGTTGAGAGGCTCAATTTATTATCCGTCAAAAAGAAAAAAAAATGTTGTTAACCACAGTTACTTGTATTTTGGATTGATTTAATTTCATAATCAATCCAATGGTTTTAATGGTTTTATTCTGATTTTATTCCACATGCTTGATAGTCTTGAATGTGTGAAATAAAATAAGGCAAAAATCTGTCGGGGAGCAAATTCTGTTTGCGGCTCGGCATGTTTAGCTCACATGAAGCGTTTCGCCTTTCCTCCCGTTCCGCTGATTGTAACATTAAGTTGTACAAAACAAGCCATTAGGTTGCTTATAAGCTGTAAAGTAGCTGGAGCGACGGTCCGCTGCGGTCTGCGTTGTGCTCCAAGCAGCTCCACGAGGCTGGAGGTGAGACAGGAGCACAGGTGGTTTGTGCTAGGAAAGGTATTGCTCTTCAGCGGGGATCCCTGATGAACTCTGACACTTTTCACCTACAAGGCAGGCCTCCTGTCCCAGCTGCTTTCAGCCGTTTTAAAACCGCAGCTGCCCTGACTTGTGCTCAGACACGGGGTGCAGCCGCAGTAATTATACGAGCCACGCCGGTTTAAATGCTTGCTCTCCTTATGCTATCAGATCAAATCTCTTCCAGCAGCTTAATTAATTTTATAGCAGGCAGTTTTCCGATTGGATATTCTCCATGATCATTTCAATTCAGCAGGGAAATTACAAAGCTAGATGTTTTGTTTTTTTTCCTTTTTTTTTTGGGTGTGGGGGAAGTGATTTAAAGCAGACGTCTTCACAATGAACTAATTGTGACCGGTTGATTAATAGAAATGGTTTTAATTACTGTCTTTCTTAAACAGTTACCGGATTGATTGGGGCATGTTCCATCGTGCTTCGGCTGAATCGCACCGGAGGTCATTTCATTGTGTCTGATTTGCAGCTTTTGATAAAGGGACATCAAACATTTTACCTTGAGCAGCATCTGTAGAGAATTAACCAGCTGTTCTTTGTGCAAATGTGCTCAACCAGGGCACGCGTTACACATCCCAGCCATTTGCAGCCTGACGGATGAGTGTGATGACTGGCTCGTAAAAGTATCTAATTGCAGACTTTTTTTATTTTTTTTACATTTTGCCACGCAGACTTTCAATGTGTGTTTGTTTATTGGGATTTTAAGTGATCCAATGCGCCAAGTGGCACATTGTTGTGAATTGGGAGGAAAATAATTACACGGTTTTTCAATTGATTAAACTCTGTTGAGGTGGAGTGTGAGGAGTGTACATCCTGCTGCCCAATCTGAAAGACCTGGAGCTGCAACAGGTTGCGCTGTCCGGGCAGCAGCGTTCCACCGTCCGACATGAAAATGCGTTTAAAACATAAAGTTCTCATCGAGAGTAATCTGAATGTTTCATCGGCTGTCACCACGAGGGGCCACATTGTGGCAGTACTGTACAGGGATCTCCTTCTTATAAAGTTCCCCCAGAACACCAAAACCCAAATGTTTAATGCCTGACAGTGACACTGTTTTGCTTTTAGCCTCATTTCTGAAACCACATTTCTCTTCTGCCTTCGCTGCTGACGTAGAAATCTGTCTTAGTTTAAAAAAAAAGAACACTCCTTCTGGTATTTATATATATATATATATACATATATATATATATTTTGCAAATTTAACTCACGAGGTCATTTGCAAAATATATTTCCCCCCGTTCTGGTGTGTAATCAGGAGAGTAAACTGTCCCCAAGCAGATCTTGGCAAAAGCAGCCGGCGTGAGACCGATTATTGCCAAGTTTAGCTGTGAAAGATTCGTCAAGTCACTTCTCCATAAATTCAAAGGAGATTAAGTCCATTTAACTCAGATTAAACTGGACCATTAGCCCCCTTCATTCCTCTGTCCCATTGTTCTTTTCACCACCTTAACAACTCCCTCTGACGATTAGTCAACAAAGCGTTGGCGCGGCGAGATGAAAGCGACAACACAATGCGTCGCTCCTCCGGCCCCCGCCGGAAACGGCAACAGAGGGTCATTGTCATGTGGTGCCATGTTCATAATGGATCCGCTTTGCTCTCATTACATGTCTGTGAGGGGGGAAAAAAGTGAAATCCTGACAAATTATCTCTGGCGTAACATAATCACGATGAGCCCCAGCAGAGGCTGTTTTGCCTGGCAGCCCTGATGCATTGATCACTGGCTTGTGATGCAGCCTGATGCTCATAATTTCACGCATCCTCCCAGTCCCAAAGCCGAGAGAAAAATGTCCTCCTCTATACAAGAAGGTTCATGTGTGAGCTGCAGCCAGTCTGTCTTTAAATGTTACGTTTTGTCACTGTGTTTCTCACTGCTGAGTGAGAAACCGGCCTTTGCTCCATTTTGTGATAGTTAGCCTCCCTACACCGTCAGGAAAAGTCTGGAGAAGTGTGGGACTTTGTTTTATGTTCTTCTGCTTTGATTTGGGCCTGGAAATGTATTTTCCAGACTTTATTCCCAACTCTACTGTCTATTTCTTACCTATCTGCCCAACTGATGGTATATGATCCGTATGTTTATTCATCCATCCTGTCATCAGCTGACCTCTTTCATTTTTCCATCCATCTGTTTGTATCTATGAGTTAATCCATCTTCACATTCATTCAACTACAACGTTAATCGATGGTTTGCGAACCATCATTCTGTCCGACATAAAAAAATTGATTTTGTAAAACTGAAATCTAGCAGGTATTCCCACCAGTCCACTTTGGGTCCGCTTTAATCTAATTCGTTTTCCTAGAAAGTCCGGTTTGTTTGGGGAAGTGAGAATGAGAAATCGAACTGTGATGCGAACCAGAACAGTGAGCTCTGCGGTTCGAGTGCATCATGTGGATGCAAATGGATGGGAAACCACTCCAAAAGCAAGAAGCCGACAATATCATAGGGCATTCTGGGTAAATATAACCAAAACAAACACGTGAGTTTAGGGCTAGGAGGTCCTACATCTGCTAAAATCTGACAAGGTCTATTTGTGTTTATATTTTGTGAAGAAGGTAGTTGTGCTCATTTCTTCTTCATAGGTTTTCATGTCGTTTCCTTCAGTAGTTTTTGGTGCAGCGCCACCACAGGCAAGAGAGGGAACAAGTTTTCAAAGAGTTTTGGTTTGTTTGACACAGTGCAGCGTGAAGGAGAACCACACCAGCCGAAAACGTAACAAACGTCGCAGTTTTTGCTGTCCAGTCGAACAGAGTCTCCGGTGTGATCAAGCCATGCGCTTCCTTCCAGGGGCTTTAGGATGCCAGCTGCGTTGAGATCCCCAGCAATAACGCATATGTTCTTTGCTCGAGCTGCAGCGTGATAATAAACATGCCAATCTTCCTGAGACTTATTTAAAACCAGCACACCTACCGGGCCTCCTGTCTGTGTGCAACGTCTCCGAGTGGCGAAAACAATCGAAGGCATTTGCATGTGTAACGCAGCGCAGATTACTGTTGATATTCGGTCTGTGACCGCTTCATCAAACTGAATGTGACAAGATCTGGAGCTATTTTTAGTGAGCAGCCACTTGGATTACATGGCCATAAAAGCTGTGTCCTAAATTCAACAATTACCATCGTTGACAGTGTTTTCTGTCCGATGGGGGAGTCTCGTTTGGAGACGCTCAGCTATCTCTTGAAGTATATCGCAGCTTAAATTTCTGTCTGCCGTGACCGCAATGTAAATATTAAAAGGAAAAGCACTATACATCCCAGCTGACTTGGGCCCAACGCTTCCTATTTTACCCCTCATTGTCTGTGTCGTTTTATATTGTTTTAATTTCTGCATTGTCATGCAACAAGACTAATAGCAGAACTTGTACTAAATCCCTTCAGAGCTTTTAATTCTGTCACAAGTGATTACATCAATCATTGCTGATGTTTTTGTTGTTTCCCCCCCACACACACAGAAAACGAACTGACAGCTGAATTGAAAACAAATGTTAGAACTGGAAATGGAGCAGGCTTTAGGTCTGCTGTCACCTGAGGCAAGCTATTTATAATTTCCAAACAAAAGCGTCAGGCCTTTTTTTTTTTCTCCCTTACTTTAACTCTCTCGTTTCGTTTTCTCCCGTTTCAAGCGCAATCCGAGGAGCCCCGGGGATCACTGAGCCCCTCATTTACATGACAAGAATGGGTAAATCAGGTACATTGTGCAGAGTCTGTTTGGTCTGCCTATGTTTTTAATATACAGAGAAGAAATGAAAGCGCTTGGTAACAGCGTTACGCGGCGCTTTTGTACAGCAGCTCTGATCTGATTGAGCTTGTTGGCAAAACATGAAGTGAAATAACATCTGAACACAAGTCCTACAGGAAATGAGGGATTATTGAGTTTACAGAGGGCTTAAGAAAACACATAAGTCTTTACTTTATTTGCCCCCCTGAAACACCGGGTTTCCATTTGCACAGCAGCCAATTTTATCTGCTTCCAGGTCACGAGAAACCAGTAAAGGTCTTCTGCCTCTTGACCCTCGTCACAGTCTGTCACAGCTCGACCACTAACTTTACTGAATGTGATCAGGATGTCATGTCACAGATCAATATGGAGTAGCGCTCATCGTGAAACGGAAAGAAAATGTAGCAATGCAAATCTGAAAAGTGTGGCAGGCACTTATTTAGGTTGCATTCGGAGTAAGGCTCTCTTTGTCAGTTTAGGAAGATGGCCTTGTCTTTGAAGGTGTGCAGTTCTCTTTTTTTGTTTAATTTTCAGATGATGTACAGATTAAAATGTTCAAAGCGTGATATATTGTTTTATAACCAAACCCAACACTTCTCTTTCACTTCCACTGTGTATCTGCTGCGTTTCTTGGTCTTTGTGATGCCGTTTCTTCACCAATGTTCTCTAATAAGGCCTCTCAGATTAAAACTGAGTTTAAAGCACACGCATGTTGACTGCTCGCAATTTCTTTTTCTATTACATAAAGAGCTAAAAGAAACTGCTTCAGTGTTCTGTAAATCTTTGCAGAACACTTTTATAAGTATTTTAAAAAGTCACAGTCAATGACAAGAATGACGGCAAGTGAAACATCTAGAAGTTGTCAACGCAATTGTCAAGCAAACAAAAAGAATCAGGAAGGAAATTATCCCTGTGACACCAGGGGACATTTTGCAGCGTTGTGGGAAACATAAAGGCAAATCCCTTTCTTTAATGGTTGCTGACAGAGAATTAGCTTAAGCAACATGAAATACTGCGAAACACAGAACAAAGGGAACAGAGAAAAGGGAGCAAATAAAAAAAAAAGAAATGAAGCTATCTGCTTACTAGCATTTGTTAGGCAGCGCATGATTGGTGTAATTTAACGCAATCTGGGACTTGGCTTACCCTTAAGCGTGACATTTGTTGAAAGAGAGATGAAGGCGGAAGTTATAAACAGTAACATTTTGTCTAATTTGCATGTGCGAGGCTCCGTTCATCTGGCTGGAGTTTTGCTCTTTGCGCTTTAATTTAAGCAGCCTGGTTCTGAGGGAATTCAAGAATACATCCGAATCCTCGTTAGCGTCGCCATGCCGACAAACCTTGTGGTGTTTCTGGAACAAAGAACAAACCTAGACTGTGATGTTGTAATTTACTTTAACGTCTTTCATGTTTAGTTAAATTCATTTTTCATCATGCGTCGCATTGATATTCTTTAGCTGTTGCCGTACTTTCTCACAACTTTTAAAAGCGATCTCGCGTCGATGACGTGATGAGGGGGATGAAGGGTTTTCCGCGCCTGCTGAGCTGTGGAGCAGCGCCGGGTCACTGTCACTCCCCCCCCACACTCCCCATCTTATTTTTCATTTCACGTTTTTCATTTGCAGGCAGATCAGCGCGGTACCCCTTTGTCTTTCACAGCGAAGCCTCTGTGAGCGTGTGCAGCCTGTGATGCGACTCCGTCTTGTAGAAAAATGCACTGATGCCTCGGGAAAAGATGTTGTCTGGAAGGCGGCATGTGTTGCTGCAAAATCTCAGCGTGCTTTTCGGAATTAATGCTGCCGCCACAGAAGAGCCAAGTGTCCTTCGCCAAGGGCGCTCATTCGCTCCTGCACCATCACACAGATTGGCTTTTGGACCGATAACAGTCAGGGTGGCCCTTTTCATCTCTGGACGCTGTGTGACGGCCCGCCCCAGACGTCTTTAATCCCAGAGAAGTCAAAGTCGTCTTTGAACTCAATTCGTAAAATACATTTGGAATTTTTACATTACGGCATTTTAGCCTGCTTTTGTACTTAACTTGGTGCACTTCTGCACTTTAAGAACAATCTTTTATGTTTGTGTTGGCTTTATTTTTGGTTGATGATTCTTTATGCTTGATGCACGGAGGATCACTGGCTAAATCTTGCTGCCATTTAAACTTTGAGAAGGTGTTGGTTTCATGTTCTATGAAAAGTGATTGAGAAACATATTCATAATTTCTTCCAGTTTGTTTTATGGTTGGCCATACGGAGTAGTTTAAACGTTGCTTTTCTTTACATGATATCCCAGGATTATTTCAGGAGGCATTATATTAGTTTACGTCCATGCATATGTTTTTAAAACCAAAACTTATGAACCGTCAGGTAATTTTAATTTTACTTTTGTTAAAATGTAAATGTGTGGTGAATTATATCTGTTAATGTTTTGTTTTAGTTATACTCACTGTTGTTTGTCCCCTTATTCATGTCCTACATCCACAACAAATGTATGGAAGGAGCCAGATTAGCACTTCCTGCATGCTTGGGTTCATGATGCTATTGATTACTTCAACCAAATGAGCATTTTTTTTGTTTTTGTTTCGTACAGCATCGTCTATTCTGTGTTGATGAATTTATTAATGTGGTTAACAAATCTCATTCCGGTTTCTTTGTTGGGTTTATCCTATTTTCTATTCAATAAGACCTGCGTCCTGCTAGATGTCTCACACCCGACACAGACTGCAGTGGTAAAAAGGGTCAAAGGTCACATGGAGCTGGAATCCTGATAGTCATAGATAAGGGAAGAATGATGAAGCTCCACATGCAGCTACTCATGAGCACATCACTATAAATTAATGATTATTACTTTAAACAATGTTTTATATCATCTGCACATATGAAATTATAGCTGTGTGTTGTAGAAAGGATTTGCTGCACACTTGTAATTAGCTCACTAATGAGTTCAGATTAAACATAGAAGTCATAACATGTAATTGGTTAATATGTTTTGAAATGGAAAAAGAAACTACAGTTATTTTCTCTACTGTCTCTGATTTATTCTAGCTCATTTAAAACTGTAGAAGTTTTGTGATCTGCAGCTGATCAATATTAGTGAGAAACGTATTGAGTGTCTACCGACCAACTTAATCTCAAATTCAGTCAATCCCAGCATATTTTATGATCCCAGTGTCCATGTGTCCAGCCAAAGCAAAATATATTTTTTGTTTTTTTCTTTTGTTTTTACTGATTTATGCTTTTCTCAATACAATCTGGGCACTCTGGCCTTGAGGCTTTTGAAATTTTCCTCCTTTTAATCAAGATTTTGCCTTGTTTTGTTTTTTTTTTCTCTCCAGTTATTTGAACATGAGGTTGTCACAGCTGTTCAAATTGACTCACGAGGTGAAGGTTTGAGGTGCATGAGGCGGGAGCCAATGCCAAACGGTCTGCTTGATTGAATCGGAGGAGACTCGGTGGGTGGTGCTCAGCAGTTGAGTTGCTGTATGCTATAGGGCTCCTGCTGAGGCACTTTCCAGAAATAACCATAAAGCAGCAGCAGAGGTTTGGTGATTGTAGATCTCAGACTGAGGCTGGTGTTTGAATTTATATGGATAAGGTGATAGGTTCGAAGTATTGGGCTTTTTGTTTTTACAGGAAGCGGGGGATTTTTTTATTCAGCCAAATTTACTTCGAGCCCCATCAAGAGTTGACACTGCTTGATTAAGGGGAGCAGAACAAAGGAAGGGATTTGAGTGTACACCACGGAAAAGTATTCACTCCCACAGAATGAAGTTGCACTGTAGCGTTTTGAAATGCTTTGGTCCCTACATCCGAATGCAAAACATTTGGATTGAGGTGATTGGTGGTCAAAAATGATGAATTCCAGTGGACAAATTGTTTTAAAAAAAACGGACATTTGGGGTCTATACTTTGAGAAAGACCTAAGGAAACCGAAACAGTACAAAAGTAATCATAAATATAATAAAATGTTAGTCTGGTTTGGTCATTACAGCTAATTTATGCATTTCATGAGTAGATTTAACTAAACGCAGCTTTCAAGATCTGATGATGATGATATCCGAGTTGTGACTGTATAGTGCTTAAATGGGGCTAATGCCACACAAAAAACAACATTTTAAAATACAATTTTAGTATTTTACATGGTGACCCAAAGATGATCAAATGCTACATGAAATAGACCTTTAGCTTAGCATTGATAAAAACCTTCCAAAACCAGTTCTAACTTTCGTATTGGTAGCATTTGACTCGTCATTTTCTTACAGTTTTTCTGAATCATTCACATCACGTGTCGTTGTTTTTTCCTACCACCTTCAGAAAACGGAGGACAATTTAAAACGCAGTGAAGGCTTCTTCAAAGAAACCAAGTCTTGTCAAATTTATTTTCCTGAGTCGACCCTCTCAACTCAACAGGACGGCTCATAAACGTCTTCCTTTCTCACTTTAAAATAAGAGTTTTCACCCGTCAGACTGGACGGATACTTTCATATCTTGGTGCCCGTGATATGAACTTCAGCACAAACGCATCTTGTGCTTTGAGATCTCATTACACTCTTATGTGCGAGTTGTAAAGGGCCTTTTTTCATATTTTAATGAGAAATAATCCATTCTGTCTCGCATCCATTAGTTTCATTGCAAAGATTTCATAAAAGCGGCGCTTCGCAAAACACGGTGCTTGGAAAGCTCTTTCAAAATAAACACTCATCGGTTCAGTGACAAGTGGAACCCGGTCGCAGCGTCAACATTACATACAACCTCGAATGGTGGATTTTATAGTCGCTCATTTGTTTACTTCTCCTCTGACGATTGGAGACCTGCTGCTACTCAGGGGTCACTGATCCCCCTGTGGAAACGGTTTGATCCTCTTTCTACGCCGCGGCCAAAACGGGAAAAAAAAAAGAGAGAAAGAGAGAGAGAGAGAGCTGGATCTCAAACACACAATGGAAGCCTTTTAAGAATGACGCAGCTGCTACACGTGTGCGTGTTGTGTAGTCCTCGGTCGGTTGTGCCTTCGCTCCCTCATTGTTTCTAAGCTGCATCCGAAATTAGGTAGAGCAATTTCTGAGCCTATTTATTTTCTAATGAGGGGGTCATTTAGTTTTTTGGTAAATTGCTGGGCTGCAACCTCCTTGTAATAATTAATAATGATAATGTGAGAAAGGCAGTCGCCGTGCAACACGAGAGGAAGTGAAGGTGGAAACAAGAAAGGCTCCCGTTTCTGTGACGATGTGACTGACGTGGCTTTTAATGTGCTGCAGCTGCAGTCGTGTCCTGGACTCAGGTTACTGTGTAAATATGCAATGCGCTGTAATAATACAGCGTTACACGTTTTCACTAAATATGAGTAAATACACGGCATATAAAATGATTGTTTTTAGCCATAAAAAACGATAATTACATGAGCATTGCATAAAGGAATGAACTCCGGTGCACTGGTGATAATATTAGTTTGTGTATCAGTCAAAAAAAAAAAAAGAAAAGATGATTATCTTTGGTAGGGAAGCACAATGTATGGATGTTTTATGCATTTCTGGTTGATAAATTAAAAATGTTACGATGATGATTTTACCAATACTGAAGTCCAATAACAGAGATCCTGGCAGTAAAGGTCAAAGATGCATCTTGAAATCTGAGTGTGTGTGTGTGTGTGTGTGTGTGCGTGCGTGCGTGTGCGTGTGTAAATAATGATGCCTTAGTGCTGGCTTTAGCTCCTCCCACACACAAGCACAGAGCAGCCGGTTGAGATATGGACAAGCAAGTGCAACGAAATCTGCAAATAACACAGACAGTACAAGCAATTTGTCAAACACCTGCTGAGCAAGTAGAATACTAACAGGGAAAAAAATACAGTGACACCCCCTGCATAATGCTGCATGATGGATGCGCTGATGCTGCTGGAGTCCAAGAATTAAGAGACGAACAGGAGTTTGGGGACGACCGAGATTCCTCGCTACAAAAACATTGCATTTCCAGGTAGAAGGATTTCCATCAGTTCTTTCTTTGCTTTGAATCCTGAATTGTGTCTCACACAGAAATATGCCAAGGATGCAGCCGTCACTCGTCACATCGATATTGTGCGATACGACCCAAAAAGGCAGTTTCTACTTGGGAAAATGATATATTTAACTGTTTCAGTCAACTACATCGGTTTGGATCTGTCTATGCCTTCTTGCCATGTTGAAGTTATTAAAATAGCAAAAAGAAAAATCAAGCCAGGTCAAATAAAGGTTGAATATTTATCCAGATCATTACAGGAAAATCAACATTTTTTCCAGTGTATTTTGTTTTGTCTTTAATGCAACAGTTCAACTGCACAAAACGGTGAAATCAGAGAAATACAGTTCCGATATTTCCACGTTAAAAATCCAAACAGCTTGTATTCAGGCCTTATGAGTCAATTCATGGAGACAAATACAATCTGAAGATGGGGCAGGAAGTGCATTAATCCCTGCCTATCATGCTTTTTAAAATGCGGCAAGCTCCACACCAATAAGGTCCAATTATGGTCAAAATCTGAGATTTGTGATTGTGGCTAACCAAGAATGAGACTACTTGTAGCTCTCTTTCAACAGTGACTTACTGCCATAGTCTTCACATTTTTTTTATGGCTGTTAACATGTTCAAGGCTTTACATTTGATTTAAATGTCTTCCTGCTCTGCTGTGTTCCTTGGTCTTTGTGATTATGTTTCTTCTCTAATGTTCTGAGGCTTTCGAGGGACAGCTGGATTTATACTGAAGTTAAATTACATTCATCAGGAGAATTAGTTGCATTTGATTTTGTTCAGAGGTCTGAAAGTAAATGGGGGTTGGTCATAAACATAAGTTTTCAGATTAAAATTTTGGGAAAAAAATAAGAAAACCATATTAAAGTTTATCGTTATAAAAGGACGAAATGTGAAAAAGTTTTGCAAAGCGATGCACGACCTGTTTTTACAAAATGCACCAGCAGAAATCCCTGTATTTTGTGTGTGTGTGTTTCTCAAACTAAATGCCTTCAAATGACTCGACTATTGCAGAACAACGAGGACAATCAGCTCATTACAGGCAGACATTATTTGCACATTTATCTTTACTGCGGGGTTTGTAAAGTAAGATGCAACTTGTTAGATCGCAATTAGAGGAGATTGTTGTTCTCCATCTCACATGGCTCCTCTAGACATTAAGAAAATGATTTCCTTAGCGCCACTGTAAAGCGAAAACGCATCATATGGGCCTAAATCACCTTTTAGGATAATCTGCAATAAAAGAAAGTATATATTTACATAAATTCAAGGGTAGAAATGTGTCGCTGCAGCATAAATTGTACCTGTGCATGTGTTAGGTTAAGTACGGTTATATTATCTCGCTTAAATCTCTGCAGCCATTTGTCAGTTTTCAATTTGTTCCTCATCTTCTTCTCTTTTCCGTAAAGGAGCGTCTTTTCTGAACCAACATGGCTGCCCTACAGTGGAAGGCTGAATCGCCACAGCAGAACATGTGGATCTTCCTCTTTTTCCTAAGCCTTCTTCCTGAAACCAGGTACAAAATTATTCCATAAAGCTCTATTTGTGTTTGTTTGTTTTACTGTCATCCTTTCTTTAAACACAACCTTTTGATCTGGCTCAGCATCTGCTGCTCCAGTGTTTCGTAGAACAATTAGCAGCCAGGCTTACCGCTGCAGCATAAGTGATGATTTAACAAACACCACTGGGAGTGAAATCTCTCAGCTGTCACCGTCATTTACTCAAATGAAATAAACAGTTCAAGTCTAGAGTAGGGGCTAAATAAAACCATTCAGCAATTCAAAGGAGCGTTTTTATTTCTTTACTCCAGTACTTTTTTAGATTGTGTTTATGGCCTCGAGAGAGAGAGAAATGCGCCTTTCAGATCTTTAGGTTAAAATGCAAATCGTTCCACTTTGTCCTCGAAAGCAAATCTAAACTTTTCAGTTCATGCAAGGCTTGTGGACTCCTCTCCACCAAACAACTTGCATTGTGGTGCAGCTCCTTCGCCTTGTGCACGTTTTACAGCCTGAATGCGAGTCAGCAGAAAGAAACAGACGAAACGCGCTGCGCGCGGAGGAGTCGTTTCATAATTTCAAAGGAGAAGATCTCGTCGCAGGTCGCCGCGTTAGCTTCGCCGATAAGGTAAACCGACGCGGCAGACGCGACGTTCAAATCGCTTTCACGTTTGCACAATGCGAAAGCCTTGACAAAATGCAGAAGAAAGGATACTCTGGCAGGAAATCTGTGAGGGATTAGCCCACATTGCTTCATTATTTGTGCCACTTGGCTCCGCTTGCTTACTTGGAGCTCAGGTTATTTACTGCAAATGCACATAATGCATATAAATATTAGGTCAGCTGATACTAAAAATAATATTTGCCCCATGTATTTTTCTACAGCATGCATGTATATCTTAAATAGCCACACAATATTACAGACACAAGCCCAAATATGTAGAAAAATAAATTCTAAGAATCTGACATTAAAGATATGTACTTTTTTCAGTTTGTCTCTGTAGCAACCTTTTTTATTATTATTATTATTATTATTATTATTAATTAGAAACAAAAGAGAAGAGTTGGGCAGAATAAAGTTGTGCAGAGACCCGCTTAGGGACGCCTGCCATCTGCCTCATGAGGTCAGGCTAAAGGGAAAGCGAGACGGAGCCATCAACACTATGCCATAGATCTGAATAAATTCAAAATCTGTTCATTTATTTTTATCTCTCTGTTGGGATTGGTACATTCGTTTGCGTCACTGCAGCTAAGACTCACTTCCCATGTGTCCCACCGTGAAACGGAGCCCGACGCTGCAAAAATGACCTGTTTCACCGCACCATTTAAATTGCAATTAAAGTAGTGACTTAATACTTAATCCTCCTCTTTTAAAATATATTTTAGTAGTAATTTATTACCATTAGTAAACAAAGTAGGTGGTTTTGATTGTAAAAACTTTAACTCAGCCTCAAAGGAGTTATGTCATTCTTCGAACGGTTGACTACAAAGTAAAATCACATATAGATACTATTACACCGACTATGACAAATGTTTTATTATTGCAGCAGTAACTGGAATGAGATTAGTTTTTCTGATTCAATTAAAAGTCACTACCATCACATATTATGTTCAAATTTGTTCAAACAATCAACTTATATCTCGACAGTTTGAATGTGGAACTTAAATCCTGACTCAACATAACGTTAAGCGTGATTAACGCTACACAGTCGACATCGCCAGCACTGGTTTCCCTCACGTCAGTCGTTAGAAGCATCCGCAGCATCGGTGTCGCCATCTCCAGCAATTAAGAGGAAATTGCTCCCATAGACAGTAGCTTCTGCCTGCTCTCTGAAAATGTCAGGAAAAGTGCCATAAGGTGCTTACAGTTACCGAGTTACGCTGCCAGAGACGAAAGGTTTGCTGGGGTGAGGCTGCACACAGCAGCTTTGCACTTTGAAAGCTCTGGGAGAGAGCGTCTCTAGACCACCGTCGCTTTCTTTGCTGAGATCACAGCTTTCAGAGGGGAAGTTGGCAAAATGCAACGCAGGAGACACAGCGGGCATTTAGCTGCAACACGTGGAGTCCAATGGAAAAACGAAGCGGAACGCAGCAGGCTTGTTTGTGAGCTTGGCATTGTTATAAAAAATATTTACTGTTTGTGATCTTTGTTGGGTTTTCTCGTTTGGAGAAATTCGTATTCTTGTGTTGTTGTCTTTAGAGGTTTCACTGTAATTTATTTAAGGGCATTACACCATGAGAATCTCCGTGCCCTACGCCTAGATCCTATTTTCCAAAAATGTCAACAGATGCAAATACGGCTGCTAAGATGAAACAGAATCCGCAGCAGACGAAATCCTCGTCCTTTATTAGCATTTTATTTCTCACTATTGTTATGCGGGGCACACATTCAAAGTCAGCAATTATTACTTAAAACATTTTGTTCAAGTAAAACTGTACTAAATGATTATTTAAACTCTGAGGGGGAAAAGAAAAAAACATTGCATGCGCCCAGAGCCAGCATTAAAATGGGATTTGGTAAAGTATTTCTTCCATATTCATCAAAGTTTAGGAGTAATCCTCAGTGTGCACACACTCACAGAATATCTGCATATCAGCAAAGCAGTCTCTCCCTGAGAGCTGCCATCTCCCTGATGCTCGCTGATGTTATCTGCAGACTTGAAATCGGCTTTGCTACAGTTGCTGCAGAAGAGTTTCTTAACGGATTAAGGTGTAACAGACAAATCCTCCATTTAAAAAGACCGTCAGTCTGCCAATCCTACATTTCTGCATTTCTCCTACATGGGTAGATCGGGAATAATTAGGCATTAATCGCTGCGGTTTGTGTGTAGCGCATGCACGAGAACGCTACCCCATCAATCTAACTCCACCCCAACAGTTTCCTCTCGTAGGACCGACCCTTAAAACGTGCGGACAGTCAGTCTGTCTTGTTGTCTATTTTGTTTGTAATCTATTGCCAGGCTTCTGGCTAACGTGGCACATAATCAATAGCTATATGCATGAAAGAGCTGTATGTACACTTCGCCCCCGATGATTGGCTCCGAACTCGCCCGGTCTCCATTGGCTTCCTCCACCCGTCTCACATAAATTATTCACGGCGAGGCAGGGTGGTGGAGGGGGGCATCGCTTTGAGATGCGACCTGGTCAACAGATAACATTTTGTTTCGGCGGGTGTTGTCAAGGTTAATGTGTCACAGGACCAGACAAGGGTAATGCATTCACAGCCGAGCCGCTCCGCCGAGCGAACGAGCAGGAAAACGAACGAAGACCGGGTCAAATCACAGCACACCGGTCAAGTTGATCTGCTGCTGGTAGCTTTTTGCATTCGATTACATTTTTGTTGTTATTGGTTAGACCCGTAAGGTGACGTTTGTGATATTTCATTGAACACGCGGAGGTCGCAGGGAAGGATTAGCCTGTGCTCCATTCATCTCTACAACTGCGAGAGAGGTCAAGTGCGCGTTATATTTATTGGAAGGATTTGGGAACTGCATTAATGCAGGTCGTTTGGTCAAAGAGGAACACTGGCTCTCTGCGATGTACATGCTTGAAATAAGTGATCAGAAACATCTATTCAGCCTTTTTCTGTTTGCATTTAACAGAGGGGACTTTTTAAGTAGAAATCTAAGCACAACCATTCATTTAAAAAGGACTTTTATAGTTTTAGATTTGCACCTATTGCATCGCTTTTGTTTTTTGCCAATATTTTTCTTGCAAGTCGCCTTCCATTTAAAGAGTCACAGTCATAGTTGCTGCTGATTTGTTCGCTGTACATCCACAATGCAAATTTCTGTTACACCAGATCCTAAAAGTGCTTTACTGGGCTGAAATCCGGTAACTGTGGATGTCGGTGGGGTACAGGTGACCTCATCGTCACGTTCAAGAAAACGGTTTGAGATTATTTCAGCTTTGCAGCATCATCCTGCAGGAAGTAGCCATCAGAAGATGAGATTATGACATTGTGGTCATAAAGAGATGGGCATGGGTCAGTGGTAATAGGCTTGATTGGTACTAAGGAGCCCAAAGTGAAAATATCCTTTACAACGGCAGTTTGAAAAGTTAATACAAGACAAGATGGACTTATGCTTTCATGCTGTTTACGACCAGTTCAGACTCTATACCTTTTGAATCCATCCTGCGGCAGATTCATTGGACAGGGTAACGTTTTTTCAATATCGTGTCGTCCATAGTTGTGTGGCCTGCGCCACCGGTAGCCTGACGTGATGTGACTTTCTAGTTCTGCTTTCACATCATAGTTACCACAATCCTCTCATATTTGGGTAACATTGTCCTTTCACATCATACGAGGTGATCTCCTTTCAGATCATGTAGCTGGAATGACAAAACTGAACCCGGAGCCGTCATCCACGCAAGTGATTTCCTGAGGTCGAGGCTCTGCCGCAGTCCTTACCCACGCTGCCTAGCAGCGTTTACTAAATACAAAAGAAGATCGTTGAACACCAGCCTTCCCAAGTTATCATCTTCCTGAGATTCTGCTGTTCAAGGCATTTCACCTTGGATGATCAAGTGACATCTCCATTCTGTGCACAACCGCAGACTACACTTTTCCCACAATGCAGTGCTGGCCAGATTTTCTAATCACTTTCCAAGGTGGATCAGGTACGTCACAGTCATGCTACATTCACAGCCCTTTCTTGACTATTCTGATGCTCCGTTTGGCTTTCAAGATTTCTAGATGTTACCGACAATTGATTGATTGAGTCACTGTTTGGGTTAGCAAGCAATTGTGCCTAATAAAGAGGCAGGTAAGTGTTTGTTCTCATTTTGGACAGCTGACCACGCTGGGACGCCTTCCAGTTTCACTCATCTAAATTCTAATTACTCCAGGCTTCCAGTCAATTTTCTATTGATACAGCCAGGATCTGATCAATGATGTTCCAAGTCGCCAATTATCAGTCAACGCCAGCAGGTGTGCATCAAAGCAGAGCAGTCAGGGGATTTCTCAGCCGCAGTCCGAGCAGCTTCTCCGTGCACGCGGAGCAAAAGCCGGTGCCGAGCATTTATTTGATGCGTTTATGAATTCCTACGCTCGACAGTCGGGAAATAAAGCCTCTGCTGCAAATTCTGTTTTTTTGTTGATCTAACATAAGGTATGCAGGATCTGTGCGGGCTCTGAGTCACCTCCCATGAAAGCGCAACATATGAGGCAACCACTGCAATCCATCTGCATCTGTCCCCCAGCAGCAGCAACATCCACCCCCAAATCCCTCTGAACTACAGTCAGATGTGGGGAAGCTTAAAACAAGAAAGCTATTCAGTACAGATTAGGATCCCTAAACCCATCAATGTCTCTAGAAATATCATGTGGGCTCAGTCAAAGTGTTGACAATAAAAAAAGTTTCGCTCAATCGTTTCATGAATAGCTTGTTTTGAAATGCAGAGCACCTTTCTGGTGTTTTTATAGGGTGCGTTTTGTATTTTTAGTGGCTAAATTAGTAAGAAACCTAATTTAAAAAGACTGTACATGGACAGATGATACATCTCAGTACAGTGTTTGCTGCACCAGCACTGAGTGAATTATAACTGGAGTGAGTTTTATCTTTTATCACGGCTTCACCAATCAATTAACAGCTTCTCACAATGTTTTTTTTTTGTTTTATTTAATCCAAAGTATCGCTGCCACAGATGAAACCGAGTGTTTAATTGTATATTCAAAATAACAGTCAGTGATATTCAGTTCCCTAAACATTTGCTCTGAAGGATTAACCTGCCAGTTCAAGCCAGTTTTGTCATGTCTAATTAGTATGATTTTAAACTGAGGAAAGGTTCATTTCAAACTACATGCAGGAAAGAATCCAGCAGAGCCGACGTGTAAAAGCTTGAGTCATTTTGTTCTTACGTTACTTTGGTTTTCAAAGCGACAGGCTCACTTTATATATGCTGGAAATGTATCGACTCCTATTAGGAACAAAGAAGGCTTCATTCTGACCCGGACATGCCAATACTGCTGCTGTTCAAAGGCTCTTCCTACAAAAGAATTTGGGTGTTTCCTTTTCATAGAAATATGATAAAGTCTGTCTGAAAGTTACTGCATCTCATGTACACTGTAAAAAAAAAAAAGAAAAAGAAAGAAACATATCCAATTAACAGTAAAATACCGGCAGTTGAAGTTGCCGATATTTTACCACATAAATACGATAAAATTTATATTTATACGGTGAAATTCTGTGGTTGGAAAGTGACCAGAATCAGGAAATTTTACATTGGAAACTAAATGTCACGACTGTTTTCCAAGAAGTGAAATCACCATTCATGTCAAGCTCACAACACTCTTCACTGTAGAAGTCGTTACCGACTGTAAAAGACAAAAAAAAAAAAGCTTTCTCATAAGTTTTTTGTTGTTGCTGTATTTTATCAGTTGTGAACCTTCAGCCTATAACCACTGTTTGTCAGTCTTAACATAGTTAATATTATTCCAGCAGGACGAACTTAGGATTTTAATTGGCGTTTCTGAGAGTTTTATTATGTCATAAAGCTAAAGTAATATGTTTTATGCAGCCATCCATTCGGGTGCCCTTGTTACATCCGAGCGCAGCGTCTGCTGTGACTTGTTAGTGTTAAGTTCTGTCCTCTGCTTCCTGTGTTGCGCGCAGGAGACGGAGCGCCGGAGTAAAAATAAGTTGGTCATTATGCCGCCCACCACCTCAACGCTGCCAACCTGAGGGGACATAAAAACTGGATTTTAAATGATTGGAAATTGAATATTTACGGCAAGGTCCTTTTATTGGTTTTTTACTTTTTAAACCATCTCAAATTCTCATAAAGGTGAAAGTTTTGGGGGTTTTTTTGTTTTTTGATGGTTTAAATAAAGAGCTATGTGTTGCCAATGACCAACATGAACTTATGCCTTGCATGAAAGGATGTGATTTTAGGAATGTGTCACAGGAGCAGGCGTTACCATAAAGGAGGCGAAATGCTGGAAGGAATAAAAGCGTCGACTCCACATCCTCCTTCCCCACCTCCCTCTGCCAGCGACTGCTGTAAAATTTGCACCCTGATGCCAAGTGCTCCAGGAGGATAATACATTTACGAATCAATGAGATTCATCTGGCTTATTAATCTCGTTTCGGCTCTTGTGACTTTCAAATGTGACAGTAAACTCTTTTACAGGGATAAACAGGCTGCCTGTTTCAAAACAGATTGAATTGATTGGGGTTTTTTTTTTTCTGGTTTCATTGACCGTTTTTACAATCCAACTCGCATTCAGCCGTTCGGACACAAAAACACACACATTCCCGTTCCTATGCATCCACATCGGGGAAACAGGGGAGTCGCCGTCTTACCTAATGAGTCCCAATAAATCTTTGTGAACTTGAGTTCATTACTAGAACAATAACTTTCCCAAGTACGTAATCAAGCTAAAAAAATATTCATACCCCTGTCAGATTTAGTCAGGATTGAGTCTGAATGTTTACATGGAAAACTTTACTTTTTCTCTACTTTTGCTTAAACCTGTTTATCAGAATCAAAATAGACTAAATCTTAGACATTCCATGTTATTCTAACTTTTATTGTGAATAATTCAAATCAGCACCATAAAACATTTAAAGGTGGTTGAACTTGAAAATGCTATTTAAGTCAACAAGAAAATTGTTTTGGTTTTAACTCAGAAATGAAGGTTCAGGAAGTTGATTTAACAAGAGACAAGTTGTCTGAACATTGCTTTTTAAATTCATTCATCTTGAATTGGAAGTTTTAACTTAATACTGCAATTTAAACCAAATTATTATCTCACAATATGCAAGAAAAACAAAAAACAGCCCTCACCTAGTTAAAGAGCACACATTTCACTATTATCATCACATTAAAATAACTATTTCTTCAATTTCTTGTTTCAAATTGCATGAACAAAATGTCTAATCTGATAATGAATTTGGCTCAAAACTTAATGTGAACAGTTGTCAGTATTAAAATAAACATTTGCCTTAACGTAAAAGAGTCGTATCAGTGTAAAACACTTCCATGTCACTCACAGTGCAACACAGGATACAAAAGCATGCCGCTAAGCACTCTGGGAAATAGCTCCCGCTCCCGTCTTTTTCTTCTTTCACTTTAAGTGCCTACCAAAAAAAACTCCAGTTTATTCAACTCTTGGAGGTTTGACAAAATTGATAAAAAAGCTAACACAACTTATTACTTTTAGGTGTATCTTTCAACAAACTCGCATTTAGGTTCAAAATCTTAAAACTCGCTAAATTGATTCGACTTAAAGAGCAGAAAATATCGGCTAAATGCGACTTGAGTGTTTCACAGTGAGCGGTGTTCACGTCTACATGCACCAAAAAGTGGATTTTATTCCCATTAAAATAATCACCAATATGTTTTAGGTGGGATAAGGGTGGCACGGTGTCACAAGTGGTTTCTATGTGGAGTTTCCAAGTTCTTGCTCAGCAGCAGGATGAGTAAATGCTACATTGCTGTTGAAAATAAACTACATTCCATCATGTTTCTGCAGCACCATTTGAAAATGAGCTATTTTTACTCAAGGGCGTCATAAAGTGGGAGTCTCCTTCTCGCCCTTGCCTAATTATAGCACAGATTCCTGCCGTGTCATGCTTTTTTCCTCCCTGGAAAGGCTACCATCCACAATATGTTAAAACAATAACTTTACCAATAGACCAATTCATATTATCGCAGGCCATTTCAGATAGATAGCAATATGCACAAGTCCACTAGTATGAGTAACATCCACTCTGCTTTACAGATAGGAAAATACTCGTTTCTGCTGCAGTCAGCCGAAAAAGAAAACGAAGCAGTGAGAGAAATCATCCTGGAAGCAGAGTGAGGAGAGAAAACATGTGTTGCCGAGACGGCGGAGGAAGGAAAGGATAACACTGATGTCAGGATGCGAGAAGGATGGGCTCCAATATTTTCACAGAGAATCCGCCGCTTCTCAGCCAGATGGGAACAGAGGCTGGTTGTAAAAATGTGCAGCATGCTGCCCTCACCCACGGCGTCTCTAAATCAAAGCAATTCAAGCAGAGCAACAAGAAATATGGACCCCATTCCGTGGCTGGAAATTACATGGAGCGTTGCACGTCACCTGTGTAGCGAGGATTAATGAGCAAAACTGCAACAGGATGTGTTGTCATGGTTCAGTCTGACCCCTTGGATTTCGTTTGATTTCCCTCTACATCTGTTAAAAAAATAAAATAAAAAATACTGCCATGATTCCAGCGGCGCAATTTAGACTTTGAATGTGGAAAAGATTCAAACGCCGTCAGCTGGTGGAGCTGATTTTAACCTCGCTTTCCTTTGTCTCATACGGAAGCGGTCACAAATGGAAATAGGCCGACGATTCTGTCCGCCGTGAAAAACGAGCGCGGCGTTTGACGAGTCGGGTTTTTACGGCTGTGAAGCTGCTCTGTGGAGCGTGCTTAGGGTTATAAATGATATCGTCGCTGCAGCTGATGGCGTTTTTTTCTTTTTTCTTTTGTAATCCCCGTAGATATCGGGGGCCGCCTGTGACGCCCAGAGTCGTAGTTTCCCTCTGAATACAATTGTTGATATCAGACATTTTATATCAAACCTCGTGTTCAATCTCACTTGCTGCAGACCTTATGGAGCGTGGAGGAGCTTCAAAATAAATAAGTCCTCTTCCACTGCTTTTCAAATTGTTTTTTATTTATTTTTTATTCATTAAGATTAACTGATCACAGTAACGCCAAGCTGTGGAATGACACACAGAGCCCGGCTGATGAAAACCCTGACGTAGCGGGCGTGGCAGCCAACTGCTCAATACCTCTCCATTTTAGAAGAAGAAAAAAAAGAAGAAAGTCTTAAAATGATCACGTAGTCTCAACGACTGGTCAGCTGCAGCGGGAAAAAAAAAAAAAAAAGCAAGGCGTCTGTCTGCCCCCTCTCTGACCTTGGTTGTCATGGCAGTGAATTAAAGCCGCTTTAAGATCAAGGACAACAAGGCAGGCGAAAATTGTTAAATTCACAGATCAAGAAAGGCAGAAGCTTTTCCTGCAACGGACTGGAGGGAATAGAGATTGTGTGTGTGGGATGAAAACACGGAATATGTTAAGAGGCATGGCGCTGTGAAGAGTTTTACCAGGCAAGTTGGAAACATCCTGAACATTTCCTGTCATTAATTACATCAATTTTTGCCTCGTTCCGTAGTCGCATTATGTCATAATCCAATTCTTGTTCAATTTTTTTTGACGGACGACTGAAACGGCACAACGTTTCACGCAGCACAAACACAAAATTAAGAATTTTTGTTTAATTTCTAGTGCAAATATCTTAGCACACTTGAAATAAGTCAAAATTAACTTACAGGTAACACTGTCAAGTTAATGAAAAAGCAAATTTTTTCACTAATTTTTACTATTTTTTTTCACCAAGTGAAAAATAATTCACTTCAAAATACTTCTAAATCAATAATGAATAACAATTCAAAGCCACACTGCTCTATCTTTTCCAAAAAGATACTTGTAAGTTAATTTGAACTTACTTCAGGCGCACCAAGATCTGCTCTAGAAACAAAACAAAAAAAGATACTGTGTAAAATTTTCTGTTTCGCACTGCAGGTGAATCCATGTTGAAAATCTATGTTTAAATCTCAGACTGCGGTGTTTTACAAGCAGCTATTGAACCGGCTTCCACAAGCCGTTAGATAAGGTGATTTTTCTTTAGTGTGAGGTTCAGAGCAGCAGCTACTGAACCGGCTGCACCGCTGCAGCTAACGGTAATCAATGAGTGAAGCGAGCCCTGAAGTGGCGTCGGCGCCGTGTTTGATCTGGAAGTGTTTAAAACAGATTCCTGGAAAGAACCGTTGGACGTCGTCGTGACGATTACCAAACAACTATTGATAATCTTCCTCCGGGGCTAAAATTGCTGGCGCATTCCTCTCATCTAAGCAAAAACTGTATCATAAATTTTCTGACTTAGTTCACTCTTTCAGGTTCTCAATTTTTTTTTTTTTTTCCCAGAAGGCAAATAATAATCTAACTTGGCATGTAGTGTGTAAACACTGCAGAGTGTACCCAGTGGAAGGTGGTTTAGAGATTTACTGAAAATGTCCCTCAGGTGCTTGCCTTATGAAGAGAGCCAGATATGAAACTGGAAACGTTCCAGCAGCGTTAGCAGGGGAATATCTCAGGTTCTGACAGGAATGCATGGATCGATGTGCAAAAGTATTCTTCTCCTTGACGTTCTCCTCATTCTGTCAAGCAGAAAGCCCAAACTTTAATATATTTTAATCACATTTTATGTGATCCATATAGTTTTCAACGTTTTTTTTTAGGGTGCATTCACACCAAGCCCTGTTTAGTCCACTTTGACCCAACTCTAGTTTATTTGGGGCGAACCAGAAGATTTTTGAATCAGTTTCGATTGTTTGACACAGCGCAGTGTGAAAGCAAACCGCAGCAACTGAAAATGTAACAAATGTTGACATTTTGGTTCTCAATTGAACCGAGTCCATTGGACTGTCAGGTGTGAAAACACCTTCACAAATATGGATCTGTAAAGATTAACAGATGCTTTAATGAGTTGCTCCCCCAAATGACATAAGATAAACATTTATTTGAGAACATTAGTGAACATCATAAAGTCCAAGGAACAGCAGATGTCAGGTCAGGTCAAAGGTTGTGGAGAAGTTTAAAGGAGAGTTGAGTAACAAAACAATGTGCCGAGGTTTTGACATCCAGCAGAGGTCTGTCTGATCCACCCTAAACACACAACTAGAACTTCCATGTGTGACAGTGGACCAGTCAAAGTCCAGCCAGTTGAAAATTGCTACTTCAGTCTGTAATTTGACAAAGTGTGAAAATATTTAAAATATTCTGTCTCTTTAATATTTAAAGAGACAGATTTGCAAACAAACTCTTCTGAGAAGACTACAGAAAAAAGTAAACATTCATTTGCATCCAAAACACAGTAATCTGGTATGCATGCAAGTTTCAATCAAATTCACTTAAATTATTATTTTTAAACATACAACACTCACATATAGAGTTTCATAAAGTTGTACAATTACAATTCAAGTCTATTCATTTTAATTCCCTGTATTCAAACTCAAACTAATTACAATCTATTTCAGTACAGTCAGATTCAGCACATCAGAGTCTAAAAGGGACGACTTTGTATCAGAAAAAGACGTGTTCCTGAAATATGCTGAACTGAACTGAATCTGGGTCGCTGGTGTCCAGATTCTGAGCTGTGGGGCTCGGTTGGGCGCGAGAACGACCTGCTGCAGGGAAACAGAACCCGACTTTTTAACAGAGCTGCAGCGATAAATATTTATCATCCCATGGAAATCTCTGCTCCAGTGAAAATGTTACATGAGCGTCGGCCTGGTTTGCCACTCTGAGTAAGAATGAGTCAAGTTATTACCCAAAGGTCACGCAGCAGTGCAGGACAGCTAATCTGCATAACCTCACATGCTGTGGGGCTCTTATTTTGAAATGTCCCTCTGTGATGGTTTCAACAAAATAAAAGCATACGCTTACTGGTAGGGCTGGGTGATAAATTTATGGAATAATCAAATTTTGGTGTTTAAAGATTGTATTTTTTTATTTATTTATTTATTTATTTTTTTACCAATTCACTCCTATGGTTCCCATAATTCAGTTATGTCAGCAAGCATTCTCTGCAGCTTCTATTCATTTTAACTTTGGATTCAGATCAACTTCATGTGGCTTCATGTAATGCAGGAATTTCAAACAATTGCGTAAACAATTTTCTATTTTGAAGAAAGAACCACATGAAGTGAGTTCCTCACATCAGTTCCTGATTAAGCTCTTTTCTCATAATTTTAATTTTTTTTTTCTGCGTCTTTTTTTAAAGGCCAATATTTTTACTATATTCTCATAATTAAACAGAAATTCTCACAGCCTGACCCTAAATCTGTGTTGTACAACCCACAGAAGGGATAATTTAAATACTTAGACATTTTTTGTAAAATATTTTCTGTGATTTTTAAATTCTTTTTAAGAAAGTGATGCATCTAGCTTGAAAAAAAAAAATCAGATTTTATTTTCAAGCCATATTGCACAGCCCTGCTACAAAGTAGATCAATACCTGTCCCTTGTGAATAAAAAGCTAATGTTTTTAATTACCAAAGACAAAATAAAGTATTGATTTGTCAAACAACTGGGGATAAAAGCAAAACAAATCCATGTCGCGGCCAGCGCGAAGGAGAAAACCGCCAAGAGTTGTAACGGTTCATCCTGAGGGAGGAAATGCGAAACCCATTTCTGCTGAAACCAACTCCTGCATCAATCCTCTCACCGCTGATGTTTCCACAGATTCTCACACCAGAGCAGGTTCTGCTCAACACATCTATCAAAGCAGAAGAAAGATACGGGAATTTTTTTATTTATTTTTTTCTCCCCAGAGGAGAGGAACGCCTTCTGGGAGATTTCCTGCTAACAGCTAACCCCCGCCGCCTCCACCCGCTTCACTCCTGCGCGCATTATCTGCCCCAAACAGACAAGTGGAAGACAGAACAAAGAGGCTCACAAAGAAAAATCAGTCACATTGTGAGGCCTGTGAACGATACAAGGCATCCTCTGGTAGGAAACAATCTGCCGCATAACGCCCCCCTGCACAGCATTATCAATATATTGTTGGAGGAATCTTCAAGCGGCGAGTGGGAGGATCTGGTGTAAGGAAGATTAGTTGCGATGCAAAGGTTACCTCATGAATAAATACGAGCTCCAAATTCACCATCTAAATCAACAGCATGCTAATTAGAAAACTCCCCGCTTTCTGGCTTCTTCCCCTTTGTGGGATTTAGATGTTAGGAATAACGGAAAGTTTTTTTGTTTCGTTTTTTACTTGAGTAAATAAAGCGGTTCGTCTGTAGCTCACACCGCTCTGAGTGAAAACTCAGAGCGGTGTGTCGCTTCCATTTGACTCTTTTACTGCATGATCAGCGTCGTTATCAGTGGTGGGATTTCAGGATTCTTCCTCATACGTTTTTGCTGTAATTTCACCTCAGACGACTGAATCGACTACAGCTGTGAAGGAGACCCGGATGGTTCCCGAGGTCGCAGAAACGGCAGCCATTTTGAGTTGTTTGGGGAAAAAAGTAATCCCCAAAGTTCTTCAGTCTGAATCTTCTCTCGTGTTTCTTAGTTAACATTTCAGCGATGATGAACTATAATTATAACTATAATAAACCCCTCCTGCTTCCAGAGCCCATTAAGTAGCACTTAAATATTCCTAATTGCTTAGACAACCTGTTTTTCATGGAAATGCTTCCCATTAGCAGAGCATATTGGCGTTTCATGCGACCCGCAGGTTGATTATAGCTTCGTTCACCATATTGGCAACAATTTTTCACTATAAGATCTCACTTGATCATCTTCACCTCCAGGCAAAAACTGGGGGGGGAAAAAAACATGGCGGTGAAATCAGATTGTCCTCAACAGCATTAGATATTCAACACGCAGGTTGTGGGATGGCATAACTTCCCTTATGTAACAAGACCGATCAGTTACCAAATGAAACACTCATTTGCATTTGAACTTTCGTCTGCATAATTACCCCTCCTCTTCACTCGGTTCCATTTGCCGTCACGCTGTGGGGCTCATAAAAATACGCGCTCGCCTCCCACTGCCACCAAAGCTGCTTTCACTGCTGCTCGCTTTCCTCCGGCTCAGTCCACACACCTCCTTGTCGGCGCCTGCGTGCCCTGATGGACCTCCGCTACCTACAACCTCCCAAGCCTGCAATCCTTCAGCTGTCAGGTCCGTTCAGTGCACTAACCCTGGATCGGAGCCAGACCACTCACTCAGAGCACGCCCGGTCCGCTAACTCAGCCCGCCGGGGTCCTCAGACCACACACACACACGCACACCCACACACCCACACACACACACACTTGTTGTCACAGCTTTAGCGTTTCCTGTTCGTAATGCATGCCACAGCATCAATCGACATCACCAAACTCATCCAGCGGCAGAAAGGCACAGGCAGCAGCTGTTTGTTGAAGTCGGGATCAAAGGGCCTTTGACACCACCTGTTAAATATTGATCCAAAAATCTAAAACAAAACAAAAAATTACAAATTTACCACAGGATCCTTTCAGTAAAACATGCGAGGAATAATTAATTAAAGCCGTGATGTTGAGAGAACACAGCTAATTAGGCAACTTCATTTTCACAGGGTAATATCACATTTCACACTGCGTCTTCATCAGAGGGGAGAAATTTCCCGCAAAGTTTGGGCTTACTTTATTAGGTTGCATAATTGTGCTCCGGGACGTTTATCCCCCCGACTTAATACAACATATCCTGTCTAATTAAACCGTTAGAGGATTGTGAAGGTGTTTATTGTGCCTAATTTCTGCTGCCGTGTGAGCATAACAAAACTGTACATTTGAACGCAAAATTAAAGCCTAACAGTTACATTAAGGGCGCTGAATGCTTGAATATACATTACACTGCTGGCAAACGGGGAGAAGCCGAGCTAAAAGCGATTTGCCCTCCAGATGCAGCTGCTTTAGCCCCGAGAACCAGCGCAACACCAGCGCGTTAGGGGACGGGGACGAGTGTGTGTTGCAGGTTTAACTCAGATCTGTTTTTAATCATCTCTCAATCAAAGCCCGCCTCGGGTTAACATCGACTATTCCCTGCTTCATTAAGGCCGTGCTGTTGTTGGAAGTGGTCATTTTTGTGTCACAAATGCGAAAGAAGTCGACTGTCTGTTTGCTTTTCTCTCGACAGCTGCCGCTGCCAGCGCAGATCATTTAGAACCGGCGGTGGCTGCAGGCTTGTATTATTCCACCCTAACTTAACTACCTGCATCTATATATCTATGTTCATCTTTCTTTTTTTTCTATTTTACTTTCCAGCCTCATGAATCACCAGCGAGCGATGGCAGCTATCTCAAAATAGCAGCTAGATTATTCAGACGATTAATCAGTGTTTTGCTAAGCTGAGGATTGGATTGACAGTTTCACTGCTGCCAAATGTCTCATTTGAGGGTTTTGGTTTTTTTTTGTAAGTGTGGGAAAATCTCTACAAGCTTGTTTACAGCCTATGGCAACTGGCAATTTTGCGCCAAGAGTTAATTTGCAACGTTGGCCGACATTTTGGTTCGTCCGTAGAACAGTTATTGGTGTCTTTAGCAATTCCCTTGAAATTAATTTAGCTGAAAGGTTGTTTTTATTTTTACTTTAAAAAAAAAAAGGTTTCATCATCATTAACTTGATGATGATGATGATGATGATGATGTGAGACACTGGGAGTCTTAATACCAAAGGGCTTAAGACACAAGGAGTCTTAAGCCCTTTGGTATTAAATTAAAATCTACTGAAAATGTATGATAATTGGGCTTTTTAGCATAATAGGAGTGTCTAAATTTACATAAAAATTGTGCAAAAGAATGAAAAATCAACTTCACTATGAAGTTCCATTACACAAATGCAGAAGTGGTAAAGCAGACAAAACGAGATCTAAAAACAGAACCTAGACGTAAAATAAACAGCCCTCGTCAAAAGCATGAAAACAATTTGAATGTCAAGCAACTCACTGCTGAATTTAGTAACTCCATACTAAAGTTTTCAGCTATTTTTGGGATGTAAGAAACAGACAGCTCCACTGCAGCTAACTTTTAAACAGTACCACCAGAGGGGCTGGATGAAAGAACTGGTTGATGAGGTCAACTAAATGTCCACAGTTACTTTGTTTTCTGCTTTTCTTTTCCCTCTCTCATGCTGCAGAGCATGAAAAGCCCCGATCCAGACCATTGATCCAATAGATAACTTGTGGCGTGAACTGAAGAGAAGCAAACACAAGACATGATCTTGAAAGTAATTATTTTTGGAGCTGAAATTTTCCTCCTGCTGAATTTTTCCTCACTTTTTTTTGTGTGAAATAACGCTGCTTCAATAGCGTGGAGAGTTAAAATGATGTTTGCCTGTTAAATTTCCAGTGATTTGTATTTTAACCACCACGTCGTGGGCTTCCACCGTTTTTGCTCCACATCAAACAGTTTTGAATTGCTAAAAGCAAACAGGCGGATTTCGCCATCTTTTCTTCCTCGGGCTTTAACAGCCACAGTCGAGCGCGTCACTAATGATCAAATCCCCCAACTATTCACTTCTCAGCTGTAACAATATAGCTTCTGTAGAGCAAAATGTGCAGTTAGAGAGCCCAGCAATTATTAACAACGAACACCATTCATATGCAAAACACGCAAGCCGTAAAAACGTTTAATAAGATCCAAGACCCGTCGTCACAATTAAATGAGACAAATCACCTCGGAGGAAACGTGCGAACGTCTTTCTCGAGCCTCGGTACCTGGGCCTCTTCTCCGCTGGCAGTTTTCAGACATTTCAAAATGTCAGACAGCATAAATTGATGAAGAGAACCAAGAAAGTAAAACTAGCAGCTGGCAGAAGCACAAACCCCGTGTGTTAAAACAGAAACGACGACCAATTCAGAGAGTGTCCCTTTTTTTTTTTTTTTTTTTTTTGTGCTCATCTGTGAATTTTAACATCTGGTTCCTACTAGAAAATATCACGTGTGTGAGTGCGCGCGCATGCACGTGTGTGTCGCTTCAGCGAAAACACGCAGATGCTACTCACTACATGAGTGTTTTGTTTTTTTCCACAAATGCATATTCTAGTGGAGAGCAGGCGTAGCTGGAAAGGTTTCGCAGGGACTGAAGGTTTCTCATTAATTTTTGAATTTGCACAGGGGCTTGACTGGGAGGTCAGAGAGGATTTTGTTTGACACATGATTCATGGCGAGTGGGATATTAACTATTGCTGGTAAACTCATCCTTGACATTTCTGAAGCCTTTTACAGTCGAAGTTTTTTTGAGCTGCTTTCGTGGAACGCGTTGGTCAAAGAGATAAAAGTGGCGTTAAAAGGCTTATTTTAAGTGGAGTCGCTGATATTCGGCTGATTACTGCTTTCAAGAGTGAAATCCTACCTGATTCAGCCGTCTGCATGCGTTGCTCTGAAGAGCTTAGTACCAAAAGCAATGGCACTTCTGGGCCTCTTTGTCAGAACTCCAGCTTGAAAACTGGCGCGTCTTGGCTCCGCGTCTGAACCAAACATGTTCTAAGAAGTCAATCAAAAATAATTGCCAGCTTTGTCTACACACATAGTGCAGGTGTGCAGTCTGTGCCCCTGCTGCTTTCCTCCCGACAGCCTTCGTCGCAGCTCTGTTGCTCTCTTCAGCACGTCAAACTGATGCAAAATATGCCCGAAATCATGGTTTTTATTCAGACATTTGTAGTGGAAACAACTTGTTTTTCCTCTTTGCTCATTTAAAATGAAGCACGTTAATCTTAATCTTCAGCGTGAGAGTTGTTACCGAGTGAGGAAGAGTTTGTTAGCTCGAAATAAAGCCAGAAATGGAACAACAGTTGGGGAAAAGATATTTAAACGTGTCAAGCTTTTTACTCTCTTAAGCCACCTCAACTTGGAAAAAGCTTGCTTCCTCCAGAGACGCAGGAACAACTCATGTTAGTGAGATTTTTTATTCATCTTTTCTTTGTCAGATGAATCTTAGCAGCAGCATATGGACAGGCAACATGTATTGCTCATATGAGTAGGTTGAAAACCTACAAATAGATAGGAGAAATATTAATTACAGATAAGTTCATTTTAACTTCAGCTAATTAACTAGTTTCACAAGTAAGGATTTTATAATTGACCTTGAAGTTAAATTAATAAATGAACAAACTATGTTCCAAGCAGTGCAACTAATCTGTTTCCAAACACATGAAAAGAAAAGTTGCATCAAACAGTAAATCTATTTTGGTTTTCTGAGTTCAATCTGAATCGTTTAAAGTGTGAAAATGATCCGTTTCCTACCAGTGGCGTCTTTGATGAAGCTTTCAGTTGAGGTTCTTCTTTTCTGAGGAGAGGTCATTGTGTGAGCACAGGTGACTCGGGTCACCTGCTGAGCTTGAGCAGTAAAAGGAATGGGTGCGCTTGATTCTTCTAAGGGTGCATGCCAGCTGGGTGGAGATAGCGAACACATTAAAAAGGGTTGGAGTTGCTGATTTAACTTGACCAAAAGGAAATCATAAACCATGTTTTCTTTACAGGGATGACCTTCATTCAGGTTGGTTTCTACTTGAGTTTTGTATTGGATTAGTTGTCCATCAGCACCAAACATGGAACTTTCCCGTTCTTTGGGAACATGCCTAAACATGTATGGTGTGTTACCATGGTTTGGGAACATGCCTAAACATGTATGGTGTGTTCCCATGGTTTGGGAACATGCCTAAACATGTATGGTGTGTTCCCGTGGTTTGGGAACATGCCTAAACATGTATGGTGTGTTCCCGTGGTTTGGGAACATGCCTAAACATGTATGGTGTGTTCCCATGGTTTGGGAACATGCCTAAACATGTATGGTGTGTTACCATGGTTTGGGAACATGCCTAAACATGTATGGTGTGTTCCCATGGTTTGGGAACATGCCTAAACATGTATGGTGTGTTCCCGTGGTTTGGGAACATGCCTAAACATGTATGGTGTGTTCCCATGGTTTGGGAACATGCCTAAACATGTATGGTGTGTTACCATGGTTTGGGAACATGCCTAAACATGTATGGTGTGTTCCCATGGTTTGGGAACATGCCATAGCTCAAGGGACTTGCAATCAGATGATTCCCCAAATCAGTTGATGACACCGATTGGTACGACTTACATCCGGACAGCTTGTTTGCCTCCACCACTCCGGATACTTAATTTTCAAACATGTAGTAGATCTTCTTACTACTACAGATAAGAAATGGTTATAGCTTTATAGGAAACTCTGCAAACATCAGATATTAATCTGCGATTGATGCAGATTTTTGTTTTCATGCATTTTTATTTGTTTTATCTTATTTCTACTTTGTCAGAGCCATTTATTTTTCCTCTGTTCAGTTTTGTGTGAGTGTGTCTTCTGTTTTTGGACTTGGATGCAGGTTAAAATCTTAAATTTTGATTATGGTACATGTTTATTTTGTTTTTTTGTTTGTTTGTTTGTTTGTTTTTGCACTGCGTCTGTCAATATCTTTTAGCGATCAATCAAAAGACCGTTTTTCAGCTGAAGTCCTTGCCCAGACGCCACGGGAAACGCAGTTGTCGTTTCGAACACGCTGAGCTGATTACAATGGACGCTGCCTGTAAGTAATAGGATCAGCAGCCGGTGAGCGTGCATGGCGACGGCTTGGGTGGCTTCTCAGCTGTTATTATTGGGCTTGTTGAGCTACAGAAAGCCTTCGTGACGGGAAAAGACAGATTTGTTGTGAGTGGCGGTTCGCTTTTGCAGAATGGAGAAAACGTATATAGGCCACTCTTCAATTCCTAAACTCCTCTAAAGCTCCTTCGTTAGGAGATGACGCAAGGCCGAGAGAGCGGCGGCGCATGGAGCTGCTCTCCACCAGGATTACTGGGGTATTATAGGTTGGCTCCTTGGGGCATTTTGGTTTAATTAAAGATGGTACTCATTAAGTCATCAGCGTTCCACCTACATTATACTCGCCTTTTCATTTCAACTCATTATTGTTCTGCTGGAGATTTGGTGCGATATAAATTAATAAGAGTGGTTTATGGCGTGTGATTCGCTAATAAAAAAAAAACACCCTGCTCAGACCTGGACTTTATTATGGAAGAGCGGCAGGAAGGAAAGATGTGATATGGAAAGAAAAAAATAAAAAGCCGGAAGAAGTCCTGGGTGTCGATAGAGCCGTCATGCACAAACCATCGCTCTTCTGACTGCGATAGAGGAGTGGCAAGAAGAGGTTGAGACTGAAATTGAATTTTTTTATTTATTTATTTTTTTGCCGAGATGTGCAGGTGGAAGCCAACAGTGGAAATCACACCGAACGCCACATCAGCGCTGCGTAATGCCATCGCCAGACCTTTTTTATTTCATTAAATCCGTTTGGTACCTACGAATTAACAATTTCACACCCGTGTACTTAAAACCATCGTGTATCAGTTTATTGGTCAATCTTACAGGAAATTACTTATTTTAATTGCACATTATTTTCTGAAAAAGTTGTAAAACAGCTGATTTCAGCATACTTTGGTTCTGATCCAGGACCCGACAATAATGACTCATTTGAATTTGCCTTGTTGGACCGGAGGCGCTCCTAAACTAAGCAGAGTGTTTGCTCTTGAGGCCCGGAGTTGGATAACCCTGAACCTGACAGGTGGCGACTGGAAGCAGGTCTGGCGTGTCACCTGGGAGACGTCCTAGAAAACATCAGGTCCAAAACGAGAGAGGTCTGAAAGTGAATGTGGTGGAGATGCTTTTCTTCTGCTTGGACAGGGAAGCAGGAGATAGTTAAAGTAAAAAAAAAAAAATTTTTTTAAACGCTTCACCTTCTTGGAAATTAAAACACTAAATACACGATCAGAGCTGCAACTGGACGGTTTAGATCAAAACATATTCTAATGAAAAAACTGTCTCGGGTTTTTCTTTCTTTCTTTCTTTTTTATGAAGCATTTCCTCACCACGAGCTCCAGCCTGTGAAAACATTGCAACAACAAAAAGGCAACGATTATCAAATATTGATTAACGCCGGCGGGAAAATCGTTGATCTAAGATATTCTCAGCGACGTACAAAACACATCGTAAACAAACAGACCAATCTCTACCCAGAATAAGTGAATAAATAGACGCCGTTTGTTTGCATGATGGTTGTTTAATCTGCACGGCCTCTCATGAGAATGCGGCGTAGCTGCGTCACTTCCCGTCAAACCAAAAGACTAAAGCTCCAGATTTCTGTCCTCGATGATAATTGCTACATCTTGTATATGCTTCACTTTTGCGACTCCACCTTTTGTCTTTTCTGTCTCCCCCCCCGCAGGGCAGTCGTTGGACACAGAGAACCGCTGCCTGATGACAGCAAAGACAACATTACCATTTTCACCCGGATCCTCGACAGGCTGTTGGATGGGTACGACAACAGGCTACGTCCCGGGCTCGGAGGTAAGCGATGATATTTGTTAGATAAATCGCACACAGACGGTGTTTCCAGTCACGATGTCGACGGTTTCAGACTGAGAAACGAGCATGAAGATAACGTGGGTGCATAAACATGCTCGCCAGGCGTTATAAGAGGTGACGCATATTCATGTACGTTTAGTTTGTGGCGTCTTGAGATGTTCATTTATTGCTCTCCTAAAGAATATTAGCGACGTATGTAAATACACTGTTTTGAAGTTGCTCTTCTTCGCCGGGTTTAAATTTTTTTTGGCACTTGGACTAAAAATGTCAAGTCCAATGGACTCGTGGGGCAAAAAGAAAGGAATATTTCTAGTAAAAATGTATTCAGAAAACCGTCATATTGTTTTATCTACTCGACAGTGTAGTAGTTTAAGGCTACGACCAACAATTATTTTGGTAATCAATTAATCTATTGTTTGTTTGTTTTTTTTGATGATGTTTAATCAATTTATCGGTTAAAAACAAACCTGGCACATTCTGACGATTTTTAAATTAACCTCTTTTCTAAAATATTAGAAAAGCATTATATGATACATGTAAGTAAAAAAAATCTAATTCCTTTTAAAATTATGAAATTAAATGCAAAGTGTGTACATTTTTGGTCTAATAGTATTTGAGCTTTTGTCTTCTTTCAGGAAATGGCCTTTTTTAGAGAATCTATGCTCAAGTTAATGATTAATCGACTACTAAATTTGCTGACTATGACTTCAATAATTGATTAATCAGAATTAATTTTGATTAATAATTTCAACTCTAAATAGTTTTACTAAACAAACAAATTAGTTTGAATATTTTTTGTAGAAAGAGATGTGTAAACTACTGTAGAGCAAAAACAAGGAGTGTTGTGGGTTTGCCCTAATTATTAAAAGAAAATGGCAAAAAAAATAAAGAAATAAATTAAAAAAGTCAGTTCGTTCTTGCAAAAGAATGCAAAACTATGTGGTTACTTTGCATTTCAAATTTCTATAATGATTTTGCCCCAATTAAAGATAAAAGGTTTCCATCAGCATCAACCACCAGGGCTAAAGTTTCAAAATCAGGGGACGCACAAAATCAGTCTGGGGTCAGCAAATGGCCCCCGGGCCACACTTTGGATACCCGTGATTTAGATAGGTTCATGCATTTCGAACTGATTCATTTCTAATTTAATTCCATTCATTTTAATAAAATAAATAAATAAATAATCAGTTGCAGTGGCAACAGGGGAGGGGAAACACAGTTGGACTCTCAAGGTCAGCTACATGTGAACGCCGATGTCCTCAAAACAAGAGGAAGTAAGTTGAGGTTGGCGTGTTGCTCTCGCTCGGACGCAGTCAGCAGATACCGCAGCCGAGCTTGGCAAAGCTTATGAAGGTTATATAGGTTTGAAGGTACTTTAAAGCCTCAGGCGGCTTCAGCGTGATCTGCCGTGCTGCATATAGGCACATGCAGAGTCCAAACGGGACTTTTAATTTTCACCACACCGTCTGTCTGTGTTGCAGCAAGAAAAACCTCTATGACGCATCTATTTTTATGTCCCTGGAAACGTGTGTTTATTTGTGCTGGTTTGTAGCTCTACAGTGTGATTGTTTACACAAATCCCAAAAGAAATGGTCACAACCCTTTTTGTAATTTTCCATGAATTGTTTAAAAGAATGAGGCCTGCTCCAAAATCCAGTTTAGCACTCATGGATTTCACATGGTGAGCGTTACGGCCGCTTAATAACAATATAATATTGTAATCAAATAATATGAAATAAGTCTTTATGAATAAAAATCAGAAAGGTCGACACAGTTCTGGCCTGGCGTTGGCGTGCTTTGCAAAATTTTGCGTGACTTTTATTCTCTGGTAGGTTTTGCAGTATTGTGTAATATTCACAATATTGCCACAGTTTAAAAAAAATGCAATGAAATCAACAGAACTTGCATCAAAGCATTTCTGATTCTGGATCCAATTTTTTGGGAAGAAGGAGGAAAATTTGGCTCGGCCTAAAAAGACAACAAATGGCACTGGCATGAAAGCGATGTAATAAACTACAACGACGAGCAACGCTGGTGCATTGAGTGCTGCATTTTGTTGTCTAATCTTTGTAAGTTGTGTTGTTTGAAGGCAATGTTTTTACTTATTTATTTTTTCATATTGTAAATGTTCTGGCACAGTTGCAGCCCAATGCAAACAAAATGCGTTGACCATGGACGACGCTGTGTGTGTGTGTGTGTGTGTTTGAGAGCTAAGCAAAGTTTGATTCATTTTAGATGGAGTATTGCTTTTTTTTTTTTTTTTTTTTTAAATTGGTGCAGAATACTTCATATTAGGAAATCATATTATTATCGATTAGTTTTTGTTTTTTTTTTAAGTTTTGCTGGTTTCTTCGTTTTCCATCAATCCGAAGCGTCTCCCTCTATCCGGCAGAGACGACTCGCCGGCCCGTGATGAAGTCAGGTCACTCTCTGCGCGGCTCCGCTATGGAAATTTATTTCCCTCTGGGTGAAAGTCTTTCTTCAGTCGCGCCCAAATGGCAAATAAGCATATATGTCAGTGAAAATCCCACTAATTGAGACCATTTGATCCAAATATTCATCCCTCCAGGGACAACATACTGCATAACAGTGAGCCCACATGCTCATCAAGCGGGCTTCATTATTTCTCGACCAGCCAGCTGGAATGTCCATTTCTGCTCGGTTGCTTGTTACTCAAGCCTACAGCCTGTCTGGGGGGGTTTACCGTCACCAGGCTGCATAACCTGGTCTCTGTGAACGTGCAGGTCGTTACCATTTCTCACTAGAATTACGTGAATGATTTGTTCTCACCTGATGTCCTTTTTTGGAAATAAGCAAAGTTAATGGAACAAATCTATAAATATTGAGGCTGATGTTGTTTTTTCCTGCTTATTAAGGTCATTTAATTCTTCGGTCTAGAGCCATATTTGTTGGCACCCATGGGTAAAATCTAAAAGTATAAAAAAAGAGAAAATTCAACCTTTAGGTTTAATACATTTATTCATTGGATTTTCTAGAATTAAAATAAAGTATTATTTTAAGGAACATATTTTGTTTTGGTATTTATTCCACAGTAAATTATAATCCCACTGGCAGAAAATAATAATTTCTTTTTCCCCTATAAATAATTGTACGTATATCAAAAACTGCTCATTTTTACATATCCTTACCACATGTGATTGAATATTTACTCTTACTTTTATTCGTGCTTCATGTCTTAATACTTAAAAACACACATACACGTAGAGTCAAATAAAGAACACTAAAACAGATTTTCAAACTAAAATAGCGTGAATGAATCTTTTTCTCCAGTAAAAAGCATCGCTTATAAATCTACAAGTGATATTTCTCTGTGAGGATCCCTGCACATAATTTAAATGAGCTTTTGTCTCAAACAAAAGAGAGAATACCTACAGATTAGTTTAGCTGCTGTCTGTCCAGAGTTTATGTCTGTCGTAGGTTCTTCGAAATAAAACTAGAAAACGCAATCTCATTTTGTTCTCAGGAGCGTCTGCGTCTGTTGTTCAGCCGCCTGGCCCCGGCATAAACAGAAAGAGGGCGACTTGTTCTGCTAATGCCTAAACCTGCCATGCAAACTGCTGACTTTGTGTTGCGATAATCACATATTTGGAAGAGCCATTTGTGTTGCAGAAATGATTAATGTGGCGGTGGATCTTTCCTCACAGTGGGGCCCTTTGCTAAAGGATTAGAGACTTACCTGTGGGTGGTCGCTCAGATCTGGGACACAGCGAGAGCTGAGGATCCATTCACTTCTGGAGAAAGGGCTCATCTATCTCTAGTTGTTGCTGCTCCACTGGGAACAGCAATTTGTCTCGCCAGTGGCCCAAGAGCCTGCTTGGCATGATTGCCCCAGAGGAGCTGATTCAGCCCACACCGAAGAGGGCGACTTTTTGACTGTCGTGATTCTTATCGCATGCCCTACTTAATGCTGCGTTTAGAGGAATTATTAAATGTTCGGGGGGTGGGGGGGAGTCCCTCGCTACTGGGTCATTTGCAGCGGGTATAAAATTGCCCCTGTTAAAAATGTTCTTGTGCTGTAAAGCCTTGACGAATCATTTCAAAACCGTTTCGATCTTTGATGCGACGTCTAAAAAAAAAACAAGAAACGGCAGCAGAAGCCCTGTTGCATAAGAATTCCCACCTTCGGACTAATTATTTGTGAGAACTTCTTTTCATTTAATTCAGCCGTTCATTAAACGAGGGAGAAGTTTGTTAACGTCCCACTTACTGAATACCTTTCAGAAAATACGTGAGAGCATCTGATCTCCACAGACATTCAGTCAGATTTAATTCTGAGCTGAACTTTTCTCTTTGTGATGAATGTCTTTACATAGATTTGGAGTCAGGGTGATGACAATTAAAAATAATAAAAATTTCAGCAGTTTTTTTATTTTATTTACAGAGACATGAAAGTGTTGAGGCAAAACTGAATTGTGCTTAAATCTGCTAAAGATTTCATCCATTTTAGCAAATACGTTAGTGCCATCTATTGAAATTCATCAGACCACAACGCCACCATCACATAAAGTCACTGTACTTTGCAGAAGCATTCATACACCTAGAACGTTTTCATGTTTGTAATACTCAACAGATCATACCGGGACTGGGGGCTTTTTGTTGCTGCGATAAAGTAACACGCAAAGAAAAGTGTAACTGGGAAGTGGATGCAACAAAATATTTGTCTTTGAAAATTCTTTTACAACGAATAAATGGGAACTCCATGCAGAAAGGCAACTGTGCCACTGTGCAGTCTTTAACACGAACCCGATAAAATAAGCAAAAAACGTTGTGTGGGTGTTACCATAAAATATTGTGTTAACACAACATGCAAAATTAATGTTACGTCTTTAAAAAAAAAACTTAAAAAGTGACTGCAAGACAGAGAAAAAGTCCTCCAATCAGGACAGCATGAGTGAAAAGATGTGCAAAGTGCTTGTTGTTTGAACAAAGAATACGCTCTGACATACGCCGGATGCCGAGCAGCTGCATTCGCTTCCTGAATCACCAGTCCCTTAGGTACTGATAAATGTTTTTGGGGCAAGCTAGCTCAAATTAATTTGGGTCAAGAGGGATGTCTTCTTTCCAAAGATGTCAACTCCAGCATAGCCCAGAGCGGGTTGATTTTTTTTTTTCTTCTTTTTTTTTATGCTTTGGTGGATGAGCTTCAGTCAAACAAATGGTCGTTTTACTCAACAGCAGCCTGAGAAGTCGCTCAAAGCAACATCTTGCCTCTGAATTGAGGTCAGGGTATATATATATATATATATATATATATATATATATATATATATATATATATATATATATAAACCCTTCTCTGCCAAGTCTTGGGATTGTTATAACCAATACTGTTTAGCACCACTGGAGGATGCGTTCGAGCAAATCTGCGATACCATTAAGCCAACATTATGTTCCGAAACTTGCAGAGTGTAGCTTAACAAGAAAGATATGGATCGGACAAGATTAGGAACAAAGACACTTTGAATCCATGGATTAAGCTGCAGTGAAATACCCAAAGTATTCACAGAGCATACTTACAGTGATAACTCAGTAGGCTTCGCACAGCCTTCCTCTGCCTTTCTGCACCGTGTGAGCCAATATTACATACATAAGTCAAAGTCTGCCAAGGCCCCGGATTATTACTTAAAAATAGCGCGATGCTTTTAAGTGCTTAACATATTTATAGAGATCTCTGGATCTGCACACTCTTGTTTCCAGCACCAAAAGAAGCAAAGAGCAAAAATCACATCTAAGGCTGAGGATTAACCAGGATGCAGTCAGACACAAACACTCATCAATCGTACTGAGCAACCAGGAAGTAAACATGGTGGGTCCAGTTGCCTTGGAGAGATTAAGTAGATTTTTTTTTTCTCGCAGACTTTTGTCTGTAACTTCACCAGCAGACATGTAAAAGCCTGTGAAATATCTTTATAATGTTAATGATCTATTCTTTCATCTTGAAATAGAAGCTATTTGAAATACCCTTTTTGTTGGTTTCATTTGTTGGAAGGTTTTGAGATCCTTATTACTTCAGATAAATTATATGTTAATCCTATAGAAATGATTTGAACATTTGTTTTTGCCGACTATCTGAGGCATTACAATGATTTGTGAAGATTACAACATGACCAATTTTTTCATTTACGATAAACTCTTTGCTTTTGTTAGAATACAGTATTATCAGGCTCTCCAAAGTGCTATTGCTGACTTAAATATTGTTCCGACGTTTTAGCAGCAAACTAATTTTCAGCACGCAACGAAAGAAAACAATACATTCTTTCAAATAAATATTAAAATTGCTGTTTTTGCTAGCTCTAGGCAAACATAACCAGAGCTGGACATGATTAATTTGTGCTGTGAGGAATCTTTATTTTTAAAACCTGAACTTGAATAGCGACGTGCCGCTGTTTTCTCCTCTTTCCTCAGAGAGCGTGACAGAAGTGAGGACAAACATCTATGTGACAAGTTTTGGGCCGGTGTCGGACACAGACATGGTGAGTGTTTCATTCTTCTTGTTTCAACTGTGAATGGACAAATTAAAGAAAATTCCCGATTTAGCTTGTAATCACTTTCAAGTCAAAGTAGTTTGGATTGAAACAGCATCTGAAAAAACAAGGTTTTTTTAATGGTAATTTACTGGGCTTCACTTTAGTTTTCCTTCTCCAGTAATCAATGTCCGAGCTCATTGGTCAAAATATAAACTACGTATGAAAAAGCATATTTCTAAAACATGCTAATGCTGTGAAGTTTAAGGCTGTTTTCCCATCTCATAGTCCAGAAGATTTTATTCAACAGGGGACCAAAGTTGCAATATTTGTTACATTTTCAGCTGGTGCTGTTCGTTTTCACACTGCATCGTGTCAAACGATCCAGACCGTTTGAAAAACCTGTTCCTCTCCTCGCCTGTGGTGGCGCTGCACCAAGAACCCCTGAAGGAAATGACCAAAAAAAACTCTGAAGAAGAACACTGAGTGCAACTTAGTTCTTCACAAAATGTAAACAAAAGTGGAGTGGCGTTAGATTTTAGCGGTTGTAGGATTTCGCTTCTTTTTGGTAATAAAAAAAAAAAAAAACGAGCCGTTTTTTACGCTATCGCTAGACTCGCATGTTTGTTTAGGCTGCATTTACCCAGAATGCCACACGTTACAGTTTGCTTTCCTGCTTTCGGTTCAGTTGAACCGAACAGAGACCTGGGATTTAAGGCGAACCAGAGTTTCCTTCTTTGGTCTGCATCGCGGTGCGATTGCCCGTCCGCACTTCCCCAAACGAGACAGACTTTCTAGACCAACGAACTAAGAGTTTGATTAAAGCGGACTTGATGTTTGACAAAAAGTACCTCAAAAAGAAAAAACCTTTTCCCCTTCTTTTGCCGTTTCTTTTTCTTTTTTAATCTTTAAATGATGACAGTTGTGCTGCTGCATGTATAATAGAGTCAAAAGCTCCGTTCAAGCCAGCGCGGATGACCTCTGTTTAATCTTGGGACCTCCTGTAGCTTTTGACACATTTGATCATGCAGTTCTAATTGCCCACTGAGGGCTTCAGGTTGTTTCTTTTGCCTGCTTCTGAGCTGCTCTGTCAGCCTGAGTGACACAGCGAGATAGGAGCATTGTGGTTTCACTGCACAGCTCGTTCATGTACAGTGGTTCAACTCTTGGTTTCCTTGGAGCAGGTCATGTTCACGCTGTCAGACTGTGATTTCCACAAGCCAGGAAGGATCTCCTGAGGATCTCGCTGGCTTATGTTAACACCACTGTGGCTGTCTTTTTGTGTTATCATTAAAATTGACCACATTTGCTTTATGCCAGCTTACGTAACGTTATGCTAGGGCAAAGTTGTTAGAAAATCTAGCTTAGCTGAGCTTCGCCACACTGAGTCAGTGCATCTATCTTACTCCATTCTGCGGATGCTTACATCATGCAGCCAGGTGATCTTCATTTCAAGACATCCACACCAGGTCAAGACCCCGTCTTCACTAACAGGCATGTTTCACAAAATGGAGACCTTCTGCTTTTCTGCTTTGTTTCCATTTCTCGTCCACACAAAGAGCTTTTCCACTCTCGGATTTGTAAAAATGCTTTCCAGAATGAAATTTAGTTTTTTTTTTTTTTTTAAGCGGCATTTGTAGACTGGAGATAAGGCGATAATTAAAAATAATGACACAGAGGCCCAATTTGCGCATACATACTGTTGTTCTCCGTGCTGGAGAGCTCAACAGCAGCAGAGCCGTTTTAATGGGTTACTCAACATCTGCTTCACTTCCTCCCGACTCTGTTTCTGTCAACTTGAAATGTAAACCAAATACTGTAAAGACTGGGAGAACAGGAGCAAATAAAACATGGCTATAGTTGAAGGAGGCACTCTATTCTTCTTTATGCTTTGTGTTTGAATAGTGCAGAACGAGACAGAGGCTTAGAACAATGACACTTTAGCATCAACTTCATTTGTCACAATGTTTGATCAGCAGCTCATCCAGGTGACAATTCAGAGACAATTACATACAAAAAATGTTACTCTCATGCTGCATTATGCAGATTCTCTGTCTGCGCCAATGAAGATTTACTCACCTCCACACTTGACTTTTGAACAGATGGCAAAATAGTTTGTTTGATAATAAAAATCTTAATTCCCAGAATGCCCGTGTATCCTCCTGGTAATGTCACTGAATCCTACACACTCCATCTCAGTAAACCTTCACTATACAAAATACGAGTTAATAAAAACATGCTTTAAGAACACGACCAGAAACATAGAAAACTAAAAACAGTGGGGGGGAAAAAAAGCTGTGGACAAACAAAAGGAAAGTACAATGCAGCAGCAAAATACAGGATTTGACTTTCCAAAGAATTATGTTCATTTACTCATATTTAGATTTTTATGACATACGTTATTCAACACACCAAATTACATGGCAAAATTGAAAACAATACGACAATAGTAACATAGCTGTAAAAAAAAAAATTCTCTTACAGATTTCTTTATTTTTTATTTTACGTATTTTACTGTGGAATTTCTTTCCTGAAAGTGTCTTATAAATCTCTCTCTCTCTCAGAACTGATTTTTGAACAAATTACCTGGCTGGAGCATCTGTCCGGAATCAGGTAGCTCGTTGGAGTACACAACTTTACGACATCTTATTTATTCTACATATGACCTGCCACTGGATAACACTTAATCTGACAGGACACATTCCTTGCTGCTGTGATGTAGCACTTGGTGCACTCCTTACCTGTGTTCATGTATTAAATACAAACCATCTGTAAACTAAGCAATGATTGGTGGTAGCTTTTAATATTTGCACTTGACCAAGACAACAACTGGCATATTATTAGCAAATAATAAAGTAGTTATTTAGTACCGTATCTGAGGAATTTATTTATGTGGAAATCTGCAAACACTCCAGTTCTATCTTTCGGGATTCTCTCCTATAATAAAAAAAAAACTCTATCAGCTTATAATATTTTGGTTTTATTTATTCCCTCCTGAAAAATAACGTTGTAAAAAGACATTTACAATCCTCCTGCAGCATTTTTTGGCCACATCATACACATTCCTTACAGAAAAAGTAAACAACATCTAACTTAAAGTGAAACGGTGCTTCATCCAGGAGTGTTGTGTCATATTTTTATCTGTCCTCATTACAGGAATCCTCGGTTCGAGCCGCTGTGCAGACTCAATATGTGAAGCACTCTATTCCCAACTTGCTTTGTGAAAGGATGTTGGCTCACTTGCGTTATTTTAATAGACAGTCCTTTATCTTTTTCAGGACATATCACCTTTGGGGTCTCTCAAAGCTCAGTTATGGATCTAGTTTTTTATTTATTTATCTTTTCCACATGCTTCACTTGGCAGGAACATGAATCAAGTGGAAGCAGCTTGGGACACAGAGTCTCACTTGTGATAATGTTTTGGCCAGATAAAAAGATAGCGAGGTCGGTGCAGGTACATCCTGTCGGTCGTCAAAGGCAAAACAAGAACTGCACTCAAACGCACACGCACACACACACACGCACACGTCTGCTTTGTGATGTTTTTTTTATAAAGTAGGTGTTAAGGTGTCATTTCATCCCTTGTGTGCTAAACTAACTTAAGATTTAGTGTCATGCTTCTGTCTGCTCTCATTCCTTATAAATACCCTGCAATAGATATCAGTTTATGTATTGAAAGAAATATTTTTGGGGAAAATTGTTTTGAAGATTTTCACAGACTTTTACATTTTGTGCAACTTTCTAAGAAACATTTTACTAAGTTAATTAATGGCTGTGTATACGTTGATATTTTTGAAAATCCCACCACAAATTGTGCACATTGTTATATTTAAAATCCTTTATCATAATTTCATCATAATTACTCCACTCTGGGAAAACAACAGTTCAGACGCGTCATGTATTGATGTTTCCTTTTTAGCAGTTAAATCTCAGGCCGTTGCATGGGATTGCATGGCCTCTTGGGTCAGTTAAATAAGGGAAGGTAAGGCAAAGCCAGTGGTTATGCACTAAAAGTAGCACCAAAAAGTAGGTCTTAACCCTAAACGTGAAGAGACTTGAAACACTGACATCAGTAACTGTCTACGAACCAGTTGGTTTCCTTCGCAATAAGAGTTTTGCAGAGAATAATTTAAAAAGACTGCCGCACGAGTTGGATCACGTTTATTGCTGCATATCAGGGGGAAAAAAAAATAAAATCCGATGTGCCTAGAGGAAAAACCTCCTACTCAGAGCTGATAAAAGCATATCTACAGTGGGTCAGGGACGGGGCATGTTAATGTGTTTTCTAGATCAGGCTACATGAACGTGGACCAGTGCAGCGCCTGAGTAGGAAGCGGCACAGATTGCCGCTCTGTTCCGGGACGCAAAGGCTCTTTGTCGATCAGCTGAATGGAGAGAGAAAATGGCCAATCCAAACTGTATTTCAGAGGACGATCGGAGGCTTTTAGAAAGAGTGCATGCATATGTTATGCAAATTCGTTGCAATTCTGATTCGTGAAGATACACTGAAAATAAGCCCAGCCGCAGTACCAGAGGAGGGAAAGCGAGACAATTCGCAATATGGTGCAACGTGTTGTAGACGACAGAAGAGAGTTAGAGGAAAACTAAAGTCGAAAAAGGCGCACACATCAGATTTTAATGGTGATCCTTTCAGGATTATTCATTGTGGCCCAAAGGATGGAGCTGGGGGATGTTGGCATCCCGGGAGTCATGCAGCTAGCGTGGCCTTTAAAAAAACTGCAGTGCTGGAAGAGAACATTAAAGCCGAGATGTTCCTAAACAGTGCACACTCTATACCCTCGGCGTGTCAAACTTTTATGTTGTGTACATCCAGTGGTTCAATTACCCCTCACTGTAACATCAAGTGTCCCAGAAATGTCTGCTCTTCTCTCAGCCCTGGGGCCTCTCATTGAGTCTTCACTCCGGCTTCAATATACCACGTCTTCCTTTAGTGTCCCACATTGCAAACAGGAGCTACGTTTTACTTATTTGGCTTTCTTGGACAAAAACGTCCACATTTTTACACCTACATCTCACTCTTTGGTAAAGAAAAAACAAAAAGCTGAACGTGTTTCTCTTCATTGTCTGTAAGCCTGCAGAGTCGTGTCTCATTCGCATGCGTGCAGCGTCGCAGCGCATGCACCTGTCTCACGGTGGGTTTTGACAGGCCTGCGCTGATATGAAGCGGTTCAGGTTGTCACGTGTGCTGCACTGCAGCTTGTTTTGACAAGATGTCAGCGATGGCCTGATCTCCCCGGGTGTGCGCGACGTTTTCTGGGTGCAGACACTCCCTGGGGAATGAGACGCTCACGACACGTTTATGTGGCCAAAAATCGGGATCCCCGCTTCGCTACAGGTGTTTGCTGAGAAGATGGATATTTGTGCAACTTGCATTTGGAGGTGGACTCCAGGTTTCCGTATTAATCGTGTTGTCCTTGTTCAAAGGCTGGTAAGACCAATTGCACCTTTTCCCATACAATACACAAGTTAATGTAGGGCTGGATTTGTTTAGTTTTTATCATCCACAATGGAAGTAATAGTTTCCTCCGATGTCTGAGTGTGATTTATGTGCGATTACAAAGAAGTTGAAAGCGGAGTTGTTTCTGGAAAACTGCAGCTAATGGGACTAATAGGACTTCATGCGCAGTCACTGAGTAGCCAAGACGTTAACTTCAAATTATGCCTTACAGACTTAATAAATATAAAACAATGAAACAAGACATGAAGTTTACTGTTCATATGTTTCATTGTTAAGGAAACAATGAAACAAATTTTTCTTCCAAATGTGTAGGAGAAACTGTGAGATTGGTCACCATTTAGATTTTAACCAGTTTGGAAAACTAAAGTCTTCCCTTTACTCTTAAAATTGTAAATCTACAGATTCCCACTGGGCAAGTGGGTTTTAACCAATCACATTCAGGTCAGAGATTGAAGGCTAAGCAATTATGGAGAAGAGATAATCCAGGAGTAATTGACTTCAGAAAATGTGTTCTTCGAGGTCCTACTTCAAACCTATGCTGAACCTTAATATATAATTATGGTCACCATTATCAAACGGATTGTTAAAACGATTGCTTTCTAAGTGACATAAAATAAAGTGAGACATTATTTTTGTCATAAAGCAAGAGAATGTATGAACAGGTTTGTCTTGGGTTGGCCAAGAGAAAAACCACTTCTCCATAGAAAAGGATTATTTTATCGGGACCCAGGACAGTTTGCAAAGAGGAATCAGAGGGAACAACATGGATCACAACATTACCTCATAAGCATATTGAGCCAACATGGTGGCGGAGGGACGACGATCTTGACCGATTTGAACTACCAGGCCGGGAGAGCGTTTAGGTCCAACATAAACTCACCTTTCAAATGTGAGTCTACAAGCTAATGAAGCGTGAGGTATGCTTGCACAAGGCTCTAAAAATTCTACGTTAAGTTTTAAAATAAATAATGACTGTGTGGGTCAAACAGAAAGCCTGGAAACATCCAGATGAGCTTTGGTATGTCTGGAGAAACAAAACCTAAACTTTAACCTTCATCTTTACCAGAACAGACGAGGAGTAGAAATGTGCTGAGTGGTGCACCGTCTACGTTTGACACCAGGCTGGACGGTTTGACCGCAGCTGAAAACACCAAACAGGGACTCCACTTTGTGTTAGCCGAGACCTGGTAGGACACAGAAACCAAGCAGGTAATCAGCAGGCAGTGGACTGGCTGCACTGATGGATTATTTGGTCCATTAACTCTGAGAATGTGAGTTTTCCAAGTCAATAGGAGTCATGTTTTTCCGTTGTGCCGATTCTTTATGATGCCCTGGAAGTTATGCACTTCTGTTTGCGCTCCTAAAATATAACACCGCCTGCGTTAATTGTTTAAATCATACATCCAGAAATTGTCACACTGGCGTCTCTTAGACATCTTTTTTTTTTTTTTTATTACTGTGAGCACATCTCTACTGTTTAGCACACATTTCTAAATAAGTCTAGAAATATTTGTTTGACATTCGATCCATTTTCTCCTACAACTCAACATGTAAGCGCTTGGTGTGCTCGTGTATAATAGTCCCAAGAGATAATTAATTTGATTATATTTCTGTTGCTTGCCTATAGGTCTTCCTTTCTGTTCGTTGGCTTTTTGCTCTTCTGTATTTTAACCTCCCTCCTGCACGCCGATCGCTCTGCTCTTGAATAAGAGCTGAACTAAATAAGATCCGAGGCACAAATCTGAAACGTCTCATTTTCTGGCCAATGAGGCTGATCACTAAACTATGTCTACCTTAAAAGCCGTTCACTTAGGATGAGTATTGGATCAGTGTAGGTTCAAACGCTTTCTTCCTTTCTCTGGAAAGATTTTGATAGCTCTAACTATATCACGTTAAACCAATGTCCCCTACTTTATTATCCGTGTGTTTAAGGTTTGTTCATTTTTTAATTTTTTTCTGCCAGAGGAAGAAAAAGAGTTGAGCTGTGAAGTCATTTTTTACACATGCAGGGTTTTTACAATTGGCTGGCAGGTATAATCTGGATTTTTGGCGGTGGAGGCTGAAAAGCTCATTATCTGACAACCACACTTTAATGCTGAAGGAAGATTATGGGAGAAAAGGTCAAAAGTAATTTGCTAGGTAAGAAAACGTGAAAGACAAATGGAAACGGTCAAAGTGGAAGAAAAGTTTTAGGGAGAAGAATAACCAAATATATTTATATAAATGTTTAAACATATATTTTCCGCCGTTTCTCATTCTTTTAATGGTCTTTTCTTAATTTGTGACTCATTACAAATTCAAAACGTCACCATTCTATAGTGAGCTTTTACATTTTCTTGAACATTTTACACGCGGACGCATCGCGCGTGACGTGAAATTGATAAACAAGCTCGAACCTCGGAGCGCCGGGATGCATGCGAATATAATTGAAGCTGGTGTGGGATTCACAGCTCGCTGCAAATCTCACACAGGTTGCTCTCCCAGCAGGGAAAAGGCGAACGGCGCACGAGAAGTGGAGCGAGGGAGGATGATTTACAACCGGGGGAATAAGGAGGAGTCGTAATTAAAACATTGATCAGGTCTGACTGATGATTGCAATACCCAGAGCGCGAAACCCGGCAGAGCCAGGTCCAATAGACGTGCAACCTCCCCCGAAGTGACGCGTGTCATTACCGTGCATTCGAGCCGCAGTGTTAGCCCTGGCCTGCTGTGTGCAGATACAAACAAGGCGTCGTTTGTCACCCAAACCGTTTGAGTGGAAAAACAGCTGGTAAGTTTCTTTTCCTCCACCTTAATAAGTCGTCAAAAGCGACACATCAACTCTGCCAGATGTAAAATAAGAGAATGATGAATAAAAAAAGAATTGCTCCTAAACGTCAGCGGGTTCAAAAACAGATTCCAAAAGAAAACAAGCTAGGACTTTGGTGCATAATTTGAAACATTTAGAAAAAAAAAAAAAAAGCTGTGGGAACAACGTTCAGATCTACAGAGAGCGTTAAAGCAAAGTGAGTTGGTGGCGTTTCTGAGACGAGATGTAGCAGTTAAACTTCATGAACTCCTTTACTCCAGATAAAAAGCTCCTTTAATATTCTATCAGACACAACCTTCCTGCCGTAATCGGCCGCTGTCATTTGCAGACTCATTTGGTTGGAGTCTGCTGTACATCCTACCTTAACTGCCATCTTATCAGGCCTTTCTGTCGTTTTCATCATTTCCTTTCATCCTCATTAGTTTCGGCCTCGCCACCAGCGGCCACTCTCCAGCTTCGACCAGTATCTAGAAGGGAAACGTTTATAGATGTGTGATATTCACATCTTTTTCCTTTGATTTTTAATTTCTTTTTTTCCCCATCTGCGCTTTGCTTTTTTTCTTTTTTTCCTTTTTCATGCAGAACGCTGCGATAACGGTCCAGCGGCTTCTGCGGACAGGGCTCAGAGATTAATCCCAACTTGCAGACATGAAGGGCCTGTTTTGTTCAGACTACAGATTTATACTTCACTGTGATACGTCCTGGAGAATGACTGCAGGCCTTTTTCTTGTGCTTCAGTAAATTTTTGGTTGACGTACGGACGACAGTAGACAGCTTGTAGAAGACGGCTGACTCCACAGCTGGACATATATCCTCTTGTCCACAGGATGTAGAAAAAGAACGGCCTCCCTTTGGGGAAAAAAAACAAACAAACTCCATTATATCTCATGAGGTCAAAAGTTAGACTGAGGGTTAGAGCTGCACCTCTGTATTGACCTGCTAATGTTTACCATGAAAATCACGGATTGGATCATTTGCAGCCAGTACGCACGCAGTGCCTGCAACCACAAGTACAAGACGGCTGTGTTTTTGTTTTTGACCGACTCAACGGCCATGTTGCTAATTCCAACAGGAGATGAGCTCCAGCTAACATCCTTTTGTCCAGATGACAAAGCAGTAAATCTAATGTGAGATATTCTGCGGTAAACGTCTGATTTAAAAGCCAATGTCACTGTACAAGTCGTCCAGCCTGAATGCAGACTGGAACTTCTTCACTGACATCGTTTTGTTGTTTGTTTTTTTTTAAACAGCCCAGTCCTTTGTGGGCGTCGCCTTTACCGAGAGCTGCTTGATGTCTGACACCTAAAACATCCTCCAGTCAAGAGAAAAGCAATATTGTTCCACTGTATGTTTTGTTATTATTCATTTCAGCTCATTAACCTGCCCACTGTTAATGTGAGTGTCGTATTCTAATTAAATGAGAATCGTTTGAAGTGTTTTGTTTGTATGCAGTGACTAAAGAAGCTGGGATCATGATGCTGCATATAAAGGGAATGAATCAGGGAGTCATTTTCATGCTAAATGAAATTAGGGTTGAAGTTCTGAACAAACAGGTGTTACTGCCGAGCTACGCATCATAAAAGTCATTAAAAACAAACGTGTTGTTATTGCATTCAGGGTATAAATCATATTCTGTCAGATGAAACCTGGCTGACTCGGTAGCTTATGGATGAACATATAGCGTATATTATTTATCTTCTGTATTTTTTACTTTGCTGGTTTCTAAATGTAAAAGCTACTAATCTCCTTCATCCGTCATAATTAACTGATAATCAGTGATATGAAAACATTATGCCCCTGTGCAATATTCTCCTGTTATTCTTTTTTTTTTGTCATTTTAAATCATGTAAGTAGTTTTATTACTACAGTTAGCATAGATATGTAGTTAAATTAAGGAACAAAAGATTCCCAAACCAAACTGGCTCTACGCGAAAGTACAATTAACAAATCACTCTCAAGTTTGTTTAATCACAAAATCACCTAAATAAAAACCTGTCTGACAGCTAAACAAGGCTAAACAACTTCCAGAACAGATGAGAAAATTAAGCAAAAACATCTCAGAGTGTGGAAAAGGTTACAGATGCTTTGGGCTTTTAAGACGGCAGTAAACCGTAACGAATCCTTATCCTCAAACGGAGAAGTGTAGAGCAGCGGAGAGCCTTCCCAGGAGTGACCGGCCTGCAAAAATTACTCACCCGCAACAACTTCTGAAGATCTCATCTACCTCAGTTAAAGTCAGTGTTCATATTTCACCAATAAGAAACAGACTGGATGAAAAACTTGCATCAAGAGGATCGTTTTAAGGTAAAAAAAATCCTCTGCTGAGCAAAGAGGAGGCATTTTGATGATGATGTGGCTGCAGAATAAAACAACTGTGGAAAAGAAAAGTGGTGGATGAAAATTTGTTTTTCACTAATTATTGCCGGTTACTGCGAACACTTCATGTCAGACGTTGGTGTCAAAGGTGGTACAAGCACGTGCGAAATTTCCCTTTTTTTTCTTTAATGCAGGGAATTATATGTCTGACATACAAAAAAAACGAAGACATCTCTGAAGGGTTAAATAGGTTCAAGGCGCTGTAAACGTATCACGCCGGTAAAGAAGGGAAGATTTTTCTCTTCTTAAATGCAGCCTAGAATACCGACGTTTACGGGAGCGAATCCATTCCCGATTTTCTTTCCTGTAAAAGAAGAGAGATTTAAAAATTACGGCGGGATGGAAGGCTCCCGCCGTCTCCTCCGTCAAGGGGAAATCAATCACTCGGTCCCTGCAGAACACCAGCTGGCATCTGAACCGGCTGTGCCATTTGGCCCTGTGGAGATTGGCTACATTTTTCCTCATTCCTGCCTTTCAATCTTTAAATTATGTCTCGGTGCTTACAGGAGATTTTTTTGACCACGGGGGACAAAGCAAATAATGGCTTCGTCCTCGTCAAAATACATTTCTTTTATGTTTATTCACCAGCAGCCATTTCGCGGGAAATGAGCAGCATGAGAATCCCCGTGGTTACAGGAAATTACCTTGTCTCGCTGGAAAGTTTTGGTCAAATTGTTCTGCGCAGATCAGAAAGCAATCAAGCGTTTTTAATTATTATTTTATTATTATCTCAGCCTGTGTTAATTCTTTATCTTCTGTACGGAACATGACTTAGCAAAGAATAAAGAGCGTAGCTTGGTTTCATTTCTGGATTTGTTTGAGCGTCTTAGAGATTTGTGTGTTTACAACAGAATTAAGCTGAAAAATCCAAGACAAACAGATGAAGGTAGTAAGGGGGGGGGGGGAGGGGGACTTAAAAAATGTTTGTCACCTTCTTGTTTGTTTGTTTGTTTCAGTGACGCTCTCTGTAGACTTTTATAAACGGGCTTCTGATGCAGTCTGTCTGGTTGTGCTCTGGGTTGTCAAGCCGTCAGGAGGTCATTCGAATCAATTAGCGTTGTTTAGAGGAGCCCCCGTTGATGTGTTGAGTGGAAGTGGCACGCCCCTCCTGCTGTGCATGATTACTTCCTGTCGTTAAAGCCATTCAGAAATTAATTTATTAGATTTTTCACCAAGGGGGTAGACGATTGCTTTCTGCGCGCTGTGAAGTTTGCTACTGTTGCGAGTTAAAATTAGAAGAAATGCTCAGATAATTAGAGAGAAACAAGTGTGGAGCTTTTCTGGATGGTTAATAATGCGTCCTGTTGCACGGGACGGAAAACGTTTGCCTCCAGCTTGTTATGTTGAAACAATCGGTCCGAGCTGCACAAAGCTTTTTATTAGGCCACTAAGCCTTTGTAATTAATATGAAATAAATTTACGACTGCTGACTTCTTCTTGCGGTTTCTCTTCATAATCTTGTTTTCCATGCAGGCAGCAGTAAAGATATTTTGTTGTGCAAGTCTTCAAGTAATCAATCAGTTGTTTCTCTTTGTAATGTACTTCTCCGCAGTATGTCGTTATGAAAGCAAAGTTAATGAAGCAGTTTAGTTTTCGCAAATCCAAAACCGTGTTTTAGAGAACTTAATCAGTGCCTAATATTACAGTCCATATGATATGGTAATTTTATGCCAGACGAGCACTAAAAAGGGTGTTTATTTATGTCTCTGGCTTTACAATAAAGTCAATCTATATGTGTGGCTCGTCTCAGCGACAAGGCAGTTCAAAGTGCAAAGCATTACATCACAGTGGGAAAATAAAGAGAAGTAATAAAAAGCTACAATCCAGACTAGAAATAATCGACGTTCCAGTTGTTATTAATCGAAGGCAAACCCCGAACAAAAGGGCGTCGATTTAAAAGTTGATTTTAACCCTAACCCTTAGTCCTCAACGTAGCTGTCGCAGGTTCGATTCCCGGCCTTGGCGACCTTTGCTGCATGTCTTCCACCTTCTCTCATTACTCACTTTCCTGTCAATTAACTATCAAATAAAGGCCACTAGAGCCAAAAAAATCTTTTTAAAAAAAGTAAAACAAATTGCCATCCCAACATAAGCATAATGACCAGCTGAAAGAACTACATGCCACTGAACACACGATGCCGTAGGCCCAGTCCATTCTAGTCAAAGTGTAATTTAGCCTTAATTACACTGTGGTTTAACTGGTCCATGTAATTGCGGTAATCAGTTTTATACTCCAGCTCTGTAGACGTTTCTCTTAACTATTTTGTTTCCAATGTCCTCCCCGTAGGAGTACACCATTGATGTCTTCTTCCGTCAAAGCTGGAGGGACGAGAGGCTCAAGTTTGATGGTCCAATGCAAGTTTTGCCGCTTAACAACCTGCTGGCCAGTAAGATCTGGACGCCCGATACCTTCTTTCACAACGGGAAGAAATCTGTGGCCCACAACATGACAACTCCGAACAAACTGCTACGACTAGTTGACAACGGCACGCTTCTCTACACGATGAGGTGAGACTGTGTGTTTAAACGTCGGTGTGAAGGTGGACAGATGGATGGAAACTGTCTGTGTTTATAAGTGCGTCTAGTCCGGGTGTTTATTTTTGAGAATGTTGATTAGGGATGGAGACCATGAACTTCAAATTCTCTCAAAATGTTCTGGTATTTGTTGCAATAAAGATTTTTTAAAAAATCAGTCTTTTTGTTTAAAAATCTATAACTGCGTACAAGTCAGAGTAAATGATCTCTAAAAATAATTTGTTGTCATAAGTCTATTTGAATACTGAACTGTAAACCACAAAATCACTTATTACAATTTAAAAACAGAGACGACATCTGATTCTTCTCAATATCTCTATTTATAAAGACCTTGAATAAATTTCCTCATTATCCCTCTGAGCTGCAAAATATATTAATCATGACCATCATAACAGTATCAGCGTGTGTAATACTGCAATCACAAAGGACATCTTGGGATGAATACTTGGCAGGATGCTTCACTTTAAAAGCCGTACATGCAAATATTGTAGACGACGTTGAATTTGACTTGTTGGATGAACTTTCCCTGTCGGCCACACTTGGTGATTTGTGGTGACGATGGTGGACCCAAAAGCAGAGCAGCGTTGAATATTTTAATGAAAAACAAAGAACAAACTTAGAAAGATCACAGTGAGCAAAAGCAGAAAAGCACAGCAGGGCATTAACATGGAAGCATCAGGGAGATAACAGGAGGAACCAGCAAGGAGTGACTGAGAAGGAGTTGCATATAAACTGGGGAGGTTGATTACTGAACGAGCAACAGATGACTGATTAGAAACGAGCTGCAGGTGTGAGGGGGGAAAGAGAGAGAAAATACAAACTGGGTGACTAGAACTAATAAAACTAAAGTAACTAAAGGACTAAAGTAAGATAAAACAAAAGCGAAGCTGGTCTAATAAAAGACACTAAAGAACACAGAATAATAATGAAATCAAACCACAAAACAACCCAGATCCTGACAACTTGATGTACATTTTATGTTGCTACGATGGCAAAGAGAAAAAAACTCTCACTAGTCATATCTCTAAAGGGGAATTAGAGCAGAGTAGCATGGTTTTATTTTCAGCCATTTTGGTTAAAAGTACTTGTAAACTCAGTATAGTGCAGCCTAATTCAAGCACATACAGAAGGATGTTGTCTGTGTCGGTGTGTGTGCGTGCGTGCGTGCATGTGTGTGTGTGTTTCTCGGAAGCCTCACACACACAGACACACACACACACACAGACACTGCAACGATAAACATCTGACGCCGCCAGTGTTTTGTTTGCGGTGGAAAATGAAGCAGGGAACACCCGTACCGAGTAGAACCGAACCAGAAAGAATTAATTGATATAATCTAATCCTACCGTTTGATCTGTGAGGCAACTTTCCATGAGACCGTCTAGAAGAAATGGTTCTTATGGCGCTCACTGTTATCCCTTTGTTCTCTATTAAGTTTCCGATTAGATGAGTTTCATTCTGTGATCTAACTTGTGTGTTTTGATTCTGAAAAAAAAAAAAAAAAACAAGTATTGATATGGTTTGATAATCAAGTGATGAAGCAAAGTTTGATAATATGTTAAAGGACATAAATTAATTAATCTTATTTTGATGCAAGACAGTGGTCCAATTAATAAGAATAACACCCAGAATGCATCCTGTCATTATTTTTGATCAAGTCAAAGAAAAGATTAACAACTTCTCAGAAAACTTCTGTTATCAGCTTCTGTCAGAATAAGAGAACAAGCCAAAGTTTTGTCACCGCCAGAGTATGGGATTTTTCATTTACACAGTCTGCTCCATGCTGGCAGCATTTGACCTAATAGATAACAACAAGGTAGAAATCCAGGTCAAGTTTTAGAAGTTTTATTGTATGAAAATTGGGTGTACTTTCTTTTCACTGCGACATATTCTGGACTACTGATATTTTTCGCCCTTTTTCTCCATCTTCTACTACTGAACAATGAAAAGAGACAATAGCAGAAAACCAGCACCTACTTACTGAAGGTCTGAAGAACATCTCTGCTCCATCCGTTTCCTCTGTTTCTTGGCTCACTGACGGATAATACTGTACATGGGAGGCAGACATGCATCGGATGGATGGAGAACTGGAAACTCAATGGCCTAGAACATTACTAGCAAAAAACATCTTTGGACTTTTTCTACTTTCCTCTTTTAACCACTTAAAACCTCCTGCTGCGTTCAGGTTCACAATAAAACAAAAATTAAGTTAACTTCAAAAATTACTAAGCATTATATATTCTAGTGTGTTCAACTTTTAACAATAACAGTAATGGAAATAAATGAGCCTTCAATCTGTGTTTATGTAAATAAGTGAAAAATGCTCGTATGCTTTTTATATATATTGTATAATTTTTTTCACACACTTAGCTTTGTAAAGTTTTTTATTTGTTAAAAAAAAGAAAAGAAAACAAAACATGTTTTATAATAAAATAAGATACAAATCATTTCCCAGATAAAGTCTCAAAAGTCTGCACACTCCTGGAGAAACTTAAAGTTACATAACATCTCCAAACTTTTTCTAACAGGAAATTGAAATGTATCTAAATGTGCATTGATTGAAAAACAACAACAAAAACTTTCAGGGTTGAAATAAAAAGTAAACAAATATAAAATCTGCAGTGTTGTAGCTGCATGAGTTTGTACACACTTTGGTATTTCATAACATTGTTCTCATTGTTTTTGGTATTTGAGTTGGAGTGTACTGAATGGAAATAAAATGGCGCAACAATGAGAAAAGTTTCTTTTTCTTTTACTCATAATTGAATAAAACTGGAAAAAGTTGAATGCATGTCAGATTTAGTATCACATACTGGATTTTTTTTTTTTTTAGAGGGATGAAAAGATTGATATCGGTCGCATTTGTGCAAAAAACAAAACAAAAAACTGCGGATTTGCTTAGCATTTCCCTGCTGTGTGATTGTAACCTATCTGTGCTAAGCTATTGCTCAATCACACATTTTCCCCCAGGGCTCTTCATTTTGCTCATCGCTGGATTTTGTTGGTGCAGATCGGTTTGTCAGATAATAACACTTGGATTTTGTTGTTTATACACTCAAAGAGGATTTACCTGCTGCAACCCAAACCCAACAGAGCCCGTACACATCGCAAATCCCCGTTTAACCCCGGTGTGCAACACTCCAAAGTAGAGACTCGTATCACTTTTTGCTCACGGCGCAGGTACAGTATTAGGCTTTAGAATGCAAATCCATCTTATATGAAATGTGGAGTGCTTTGACTTGGCACTTGGTGTTGATTGGCACTTCTCACTACACAACCGCTTAAATCCAGTTAATCAGCACGTCTGCAGCGACTCGGAAGGCCTCGGCTTTGCTGGCTGGCGTCGTCGTTTCTGAATGGAGGGGAGCCGCTATTGTCTGCCGGAGCTGCTGCTGCCGCAGTCTTATTTTTCAGAGAGCATTTATCACTCACTGTCAGCTCGCAACAGTACAACTCCGACTGCGGTTCCCCTCGACAACTTTGTCCCCGAGAGCAAATGTGAATTTATGAATAAATTAAATCGTCTTCGCTAACACAAACAGGCGCGATTGCGGTTAAAATAAATTAATAAACGAGATGTAAATGAGTGGCAACGAGCTAAATTCAGCGCCTTATGAATACCAACACAACTTACATGGGAACACTGTGTTGCAAATACGATCATGCGGCTTTTTAGCATTTTTTGTCATGTTACGCACACGCACTCCGGTGTATTTGATTCAGATTTTTATGTAATAGACCAACACAAGTTTCTTCATATGTGGAAATATTGAGTTGCATTCAAACCCCATTAATAAATTTTTAAAACCGCCATCTTTTTTTTTTTTCCAATTGTAGCAGCAAAGGCCTAAGGGTTTGCATGTCAGCTAAAGTTCTGTCGGATTGAAGAGAGGGTGCCTTTCTCTGGTCTTCCCATGCAGTCTCGGTTGGAGTGAGGTCTGAACTTTGACTGAGCCACTCCGCTTTTATTTAAACCATCTTGCTGCAGCTCTGCTTGCGTGTGCTGGGACGCTGAAGCTCTTCTGCAATCTCAAGTCTTTCGCAGTCTTCAACCTTTACGACCTAAATTTAAAATCTCCGCAGTTAATTGTACGCAGTTCTTTAAATGTCCTGTGAGTAAATATATATTTGCCCATTTATCCATAACAACTGGAACGTTTAATATCTAGCAAGTACCATCTATTAAAAGCGCCCCTCAGATTTATTTCACTCCCTGCTATGAAATTACTGTAATAACCCGATATTGGCTGGAAAGCGAAACGTCTCCCTTTTCAGAAACCATTGAAATTTTTCAGATAGCGCAAAGTGTGGCGGATTTACGGCACTGCAAATCTGGCTGGATTGCCAGCGCTCCGTTTGGTCTGGAAGGGTTAAACAGTTTCGTCTAAGGATTTACATGTATGGCACGTTGGACCGTTGCACCATGCCGCATTATTACAGTCATGGATGGACACACCAAAGGGAAGGCCTGGGCAGAGGTGGCAAAGTAAAGTCCCACTATTGCCCCAGCCTCTGTGTCCCTGTCTGTTCAGCTGGAACTGGTGGTGCTGGGATTATCCTGGGAACTGTGGCAGTTTCCCCAGTGGAGGGTTTTCAGCATGATGGGTTCTTGGCTGGAGACCTACGGTTCTCTGGGCTTCGTCAGGCTGACTGTGGGTCACAGAGACCAGACTGAGCTCTGATGGGGATTCCTCCCTACTGGCCTTCCAGGGTCTTCCTCACATGGAGGGATTGCCCTTGTCTGACGAGGTAAATGTGGAAATATTCAAGGGTGATGATGAATAAATCCACAAGGCACCGAATTAGACGTCCGAGAGGTACTTTGTTGAATTTCTGTACGACGACGACGACCCAAAGAGTTCCAGCTGTAAACTCACTGCTGCGTAGCTGCACAAGCAAGATTATTAAAAAAAAAAGTCAAATGTGGAAAACGCAAGTGAGTGGTCTGTCTGTCTGTCTGTCTTATCAAAGGTATTGTACAGAAGAATATTCTTACAGACGAGTCAATCCGCCTTGACTGTCATGATTAATTACAGAGGATTAATGCGCTGAAGGGCATTGTGTTGTGCATGTTTGTGTTCTCTAAATTTAATTTGAAGGTTTGAGGCAAGCACACCCAGACGTCCGTCAGATGCGCTGCACCCGACACCTTGAAGAAAGTTAAAACCAGACGTCGGCAGAAGCTGTTCGCTGCTACGTTTTGCTTAAGGAGCAGCTGTGATCTCAACGAGCCTCTCTGAGCGCGCTGGGGCTGTTCCTTTTAGTACCTTTGCGTGAAGTTGTGTTTCACAGAGATCTCGCTTCTTTGTTTGCGATCAAAGTGACTCAGGCGTTGCCACCACCTTTGTTTCTGGGAGAATATGAGTTGCGATCAGGCGCAGGATGAATGGCATCAATTAGACGCTGATGTTAAGAGCTGGACGATATGCAACGGTGCGATTCTTTCTTCTGATTTATGCTCTGTCGAGTTAATTTGGGGGCGGAGGAGGGTTAGTTATTGAGACGCTTATCAGCGAGCGAGGTAGCGCCAGATAGCAACCAGCGGGGCGGGAGGAAAATTGAGGCCACGGGGTTGTTGTTAAGGCAACACGGGGATCTAATGAGAAACACAAAGTTTGCAGTAAAGGTGGAAGTTCTTTATCTCAGGCCACAATAAACTTCACGTGCGGAACAATGTGCCGCAGTAAACCCGCTGAATTAACCTCCTCATCGCCTGACTTGTTTCATTAACTCCCACAAAGAAATTAAAAATTCATCTGTTCACGTATAAAAATTAAACAAGCAAAGCAATTCGCACTGAATCCTTACGGTGCAAAACGTTTCCTCCCAAACGGTGCCGGTCTTGTGAGAAATTCTGTTCCCCTGAGAAAATCTGTTCCCCCTGTGTCGGGAGCGCGCATTGCAGCCAGAGAAGTGGATCCGGCGGATCTGACCATATTTACGGCGCTTCTGATCGATTTCTCGGTAAAACCACTCATATAATCATGTCACTTTTGTAACTTTCAGTTTAATCGGCAGCTATCAAAATAAAAATACATACATAAATAAACGAGGTCTTGTGTGGAGGTCTTTTTACGCTGTTTTGTGTTATTTTAAACGCGAAGTGAATCGATCTTTTTTCAGCTTTTGTCTCGTAAGCCTGACAAATAAGTCAGTCAACAAACACAGGTTTCCAACACGTTGTGTGCATTTATAATTTTTCATTTCTCATAAAGGAGGAGGAGGGAAGCTGACCGATAGCAGGGCAAAAAAATAAAGACTTCCTGAAAAGATCAGAGTGTAAACGTTTTGGTTAATCCCGTTCTAATGTAAAATATGACATTACTGGATTAAGGAAATGTCTAGTATGGTATCACACATAATATTTTTTAAGAATTTGGAAACAGGTGCTTTTTATTTCACAAAGGTATTGGAGGGGAAGAGGAGAAGATGGATATTTCAGCTGCCTGAAATAATGTGTTTGCCCTCTATAAAATGGAAACAAATTAATTTACCTGCAAGTCTTTTGCTGTGTTTATTCCCCTTATGATCAATAAGAAATCCTGCAAGTTTGAAGACATTTGCTCTTTTTTTGACAAAGTTTGGATGGGGGAACAAAATATCTTAAGCGCCTGATAAAATCTGTTCCCCCTCTCTAAAATGGAAACGCATTAATTTACCTGAAAAGTCTTTTACTGTGTTCATTCCTCTTATCATCAACAATAATTCCTGTGATTTTCATAACATTTGCTCTTTTATTGACAAAGTTAGGATGGGGGAACAAAATATCTTAAGAGCCTGATAAAATCTGTTCCCCCTCTCTAAAATGGAAACGCATTAATTTACCTGAAAAGTCTTTTACTGTGTTCATTCCTCTTATCATCAACAATAATTCCTGTGATTTTCATAACATTTGCTCTTTTATTGACAAAGTTAGGATGGGGGAACAAAATATCTTAAGAGCCTGATAAAATCTGTTCCCCCTCTAAAATGGAAACAACTTAATTTACCTAAAAAGTATTTTTCTGTGTTCATTCCCCTTATAATCAATAAGAAATCCTGTGATTTTCATAGCATTTGCTCTTTTTTTGACAAAGTTAGGATGGGGGAACAAAATATCTTAAGCGCCTGATAAAATCTGTTCCCCCTCTCTAAAATGGAAACACATTAATTTACCTGAAAAGTCTTTTACTGTTTTCATTCCTCTTATTATCAACAATATTTCCTGTGATTGTCATAACATTTGCTCTTTATTTTAAAGTGTTAAAGCGGGGGAACTGTTTATTTTAAATGTCTGGAGTAATCCATTCTCCCCGTGACATTGGAATAAATAAATAAATTCTATTAATTCTTTATTATTTTTCCATATAAAGTTTGAAGTCCAAAATGGTTTAAATTAATATGACTGTTTCAAAATCTTTATTAAATGTATTTTATGTTTAAATATTTATCAACAAATTTAGTAAAAAATGTTTCTGATATTGCATCTAACAAAGTAGATTACAATATAAAGACACGGTGTTTTCTGGAAAGTCAAAAATCACGTGACACTATTCCTTCAATCAATTATGGAAATATCCATGTCCGCTCGGTGTTTGGCAGGTTGTTTATCACTTTTTGCTTTATGTTAAGCCAAATATTTTATTAATATAAGGTAGCCATGGACAGATAGTTTAAATCACACAATGAAGTGCAAATATTTTAAAAACACAGTAAAATACTTTGCAGGTAAATTAATGTGTTTCCATTTTAGAGAGGGGGAACAGATTTTATCAGGCGCTTAAGATATTTTGTTCCCCCATCCAAACTTTGGCAAAAAAAGGACAAATGTTTTCAAACTTGCAAGATTTCTTATTGATCATAAGGGGAATGAACACAGTAAAATACTTTGCAGGTAAATTAATGTGTTTCCATTTTAGAGAGGGGGAACAGATTTTATCAGGCGCTTAAGATATTTTGTTCCCCCATCCAAACTTTGGCAAAAAAAGAGCAAATGTTTTCAAACTTGCATGATTTCTTATTGATCATAAGGGGAATTAACACAGTAAAAACTTTTCAGGTAAATTAATTTGTTTCCATTTTAAGGGGGGGAACAGATTTTATCAGGCTCTTAAGATATTTTGTTCCCCCATCCTAACTTTGTCAATAAAAGAGCAAATGTTATGAAAATCACAGGAATTATTGTTGATGATAAGAGGAATGAACACAGTAAAAGACTTTTCAGGTAAATTAATGTGTTTCCATTTTAGAGAGGGGGAACAGATTTTATCAGGCGCTTAAGATATTTTGTTCCCCCATCCAAACTTTGGCAAAAAAAGAGCAAATGTTTTCAAACTTGCAGGATTTCTTATTGATTATAAGGGGAATGAACACAGTAAAAGACTTTGCAGGTAAATTAATTTGTTTCCATTTTAAGGGGGGGAACAGATTTTATCAGGCCCTTAAGATATTTTGTTCCCCCATCCTAACTTTGTCAAAAAAAGAGCAAATGCTATGAAAATCACAGGATTTCTTATTGATTATAAGGGGAATGAACACAGAAAAATACTTTTTAGGTAAATTAAGTTGTTTCCATTTTAGAGGGGGAACAGATTTTATCAGGCTCTTAAGATATTTTGTTCCCCCATCCTAACTTTGTCAATAAAAGAGCAAATGTTATGAAAATCACAGGAATTATTGTTGATGATAAGAGGAATGAACACAGTAAAAGACTTTTCAGGTAAATTAATGCGTTTCCATTTTAAGGGGGGGAACAGATTTTATCAGGCCCTTAAGATATTTTGTTCCCCCATCCTAACTTTGTCAAAAAAAGAGCAAATGTTATGAAAATCACAGGAATTATTGTTGATGATAAGAGGAATGAACACAGTAAAAGACTTTTCAGGTAAATTAATGTGTTTCCATTTTAGAGAGGGGGAACAGATTTTATCAGGCGCTTAAGATATTTTGTTCCCCCATCCAAACTTTGGCAAAAAAAGAGCAAATGTTTTCAAACTTGCAGGATTTCTTATTGATTATAAGGGGAATGAACACAGTAAAAGACTTTTCAGGTAAATTAATGCGTTTCCATTTTAGAGAGGGGGAACAGATTTTATCAGGCCCTTAAGATATTTTGTTCCCCCATCCTAACTTTGTCAAAAAAAGAGCAAATGCTATGAAAATCACAGGATTTCTTATTGATTATAAGGGGAATGAACACAGAAAAATACTTTTTAGGTAAATTAAGTTGTTTCCATTTTAGAGGGGGAACAGATTTTATCAGGCTCTTAAGATATTTTGTTCCCCCATCCTAACTTTGTCAATAAAAGAGCAAATGTTATGAAAATCACAGGAATTATTGTTGATGATAAGAGGAATGAACACAGTAAAAGACTTTTCAGGTAAATTAATGCGTTTCCATTTTAGAGAGGGGGAACAGATTTTATCAGGCGCTTAAGATATTTTGTTCCCCCATCCTAACTTTGTCAAAAAAAGAGCAAATGCTATGAAAATCACAGGATTTCTTATTGATTATAAGGGGAATGAACACAGAAAAATACTTTTTAGGTAAATTAAGTTGTTTCCATTTTAGAGGGGGAACAGATTTTATCAGGCTCTTAAGATATTTTGTTCCCCCATCCTAACTTTGTCAATAAAAGAGCAAATGTTATGAAAATCACAGGAATTATTGTTGATGATAAGAGGAATGAACACAGTAAAAGACTTTTCAGGTAAATTAATGCGTTTCCATTTTAGAGAGGGGGAACAGATTTTATCAGGCGCTTAAGATATTTTGTTCCCCCATCCAAACTTTGTCAAAAAAAGAGCAAATGTCTTCAAACTTGCAGGATTTCTTATTGATCATAAGGGGAATAAACACAGCAAAAGACTTGCAGGTAAATTAATTTGTTTCCATTTTATAGAGGGCAAACACATTATTTCAGGCAGCTGAAATATCCATCTTCTCCTCTTCCCCTCCAATACCTTTGTGAAATAAAAAGCACCTGTTTCCAAATTCTTAAAAATATTATGTGTGATACCATACTAGACATTTCCTTAATCCAGTAATGTCATATTTTACATTAGAACGGGATTAACCAAAACGTTTACACTCTGATCTTTTCAGGAAGTCTTTATTTTTTTGCCCTGCTATCGGTCAGCTTCCCTCCTCCTCCTTTATGAGAAATGAAAAATTATAAATGCACACAACGTGTTGGAAACCTGTGTTTGTTGACTGACTTATTTGTCAGGCTTACGAGACAAAAGCTGAAAAAAGATCGATTCACTTCGCGTTTAAAATAACACAAAACAGCGTAAAAAGACCTCCACACAAGACCTCGTTTATTTATGTATGTATTTTTATTTTGATAGCTGCCGATTAAACTGAAAGTTACAAAAGTGACATGATTATATGAGTGGTTTTACCGAGAAATCGATCAGAAGCGCCGTAAATATGGTCAGATCCGCCGGATCCACTTCTCTGGCTGCAATGCGCGCTCCCGACACAGGGGGAACAGATTTTCTCAGGGGAACAGAATTTCTCACAAGACCGGCCGGCATGGTTAAGGAATAAGAAATGTGCTTATGCGCAGCATTTACTCACACTGTAATTTCTTACAGTACTTTTTTTTTTTTTCTCAAGTAACCCAATCCTGAGTTGATGCATGGACTACAAATGCTGTAACTCAGTTAGAATAACCTAATTCCGGGTCCATTTATGGGCAACCCAGTCAGCTGAGGAATGGTTTTATGAGTTTCTGAATCACTTGGATTTGATTTGTGATTAAACATTCATGAATAAGACGATATGAGCCGTTTCTCTGTTTGCTTATGGGGCGTTTTGAGGCTCGGACTTTGACGCTCCTCTTTCGGCCGGGGGACTTCGTGCCACAATATCCGTCCGTCCGAAAAGTGAAAGCTCTTGTGACGCGCAGCGGGGGAAAGAAGTGTTTGATCGTGTTTGTTTAATGTGTCGTGGGAGAGCGGGCTGAGACCCCAGTGAGTGAAAACCTGGTCAAGAATCACAGGAAACGTCTGAAACCTGCAACTAATTGTTAATTGATTATTAAAAGACAATCAAACCCTGTTTTTTTATTATTATTTGTATTTCTAGACACTGCGTCTCAACTGCAATATCCTCCTTGTATCAAACGCTTGCTTTCCCCGCTGCGTTTGCAGCTGTGGGCTTTCCACTGTTTTTGCAGGGTTTGCCTGATCCACCCTGCCGGTGGGTGTGTATAACGTGTCTCTGCTCTTTCAGGTTGACCATCCACGCAGAGTGCCCCATGCACCTGGAGGACTTCCCGATGGACGCGCACGCCTGTCCTTTGAAGTTTGGAAGTTGTAAGTCAGCCCCACGTGTTCGAGTCCAGAGCTGAGTGGAGAGAGAGAGAGAGAGAGAGAGAGAGAGAGAGAGAGAGAGAGAGAGAGAGAGAGAGAGAGAGAGAGAGAGAACATCACAGCAAACAGACAGACGTTATTGTCCTCAGGAGATATCGATTACCTTTTGCTACTCAGAACTGTTTGCATAACAAACTACTTCGAGCCACTGCTGTTTGTAATGAACAATATGCTGTGAGGAGCTGGAAAAATAGCCATGTGTTTAACCCGAGCCGCCGCTGCAGAGCCAAAGGTTTACTACATAAGGACCGAGATTTAAACGCCATTAAAGAGGGAATATTACTCTGATGCATAATAGAGTTAAAGTGCCTGGGCAGACATTAGCCAAGCAGCAAGCAGCTTATTCCAGATATATCTTTACCGTAGAGCAGACGTCAGGCTTTATTGTAGTTCAGCACAGCAATAGAAGAGGTGGATTAATGTCAACGCGCACTCAGGGCATCGGTCCACCGAAAAGTCTGCAGGTGGAATTTCAGAGCAAAAAAATTCGCCGTAAACCTGTTCAAATCGCCGTCTGGCAGCGTGTTGGATTCATAAACACATACATGTGCCGCTGCAAATCAAGACTGGAGTCACAGCAGCAGGTCTGCACGGTCATAATTAAGGTCTTTTGTTTAGTTTAGTTTTTTTCTCTGTAATTGCAACGTCTAACCCGCTGGCAGGATTAGGAGTAAGAAGAAGAGAATCACTACAGTGATTTATCTGAGTACTTTGGACATTTTTGTTTTACTTCTATCCCATCCACTTATGTTCAGATTTTTTTATCGGAAAGATTCATTTTCCCCCCAAACATATCAAAATCTAATATATCAAAATCTAATATCTGTTCATTTGTTTAAATGCAACTATTTTCACGATGCAAACAAAATCAGATTTTCTTTTTAATAAGTAAGAAAGGAAAGATAGTTACAGAACATTTTAGCCTTTGTCCATTTTCACAGTGCATAACAGTGAAGTGGAAGTTAAAGGACATGTTGCTTTTACTGCTTTTGCTAAATTAAATCTGTAACACGTGGCATCGTGGAAACAAGCTTCTTTCATTTGAATTTTTCTTAATGAAATCCAGCACATGACATTGCTGTCAACCTGAGCGCCTCATCCCTGCCGTGAGACTTAGTGGTGGCAGCATCATGCTGTGGCAAAGAGGGAGAGGGCAGTTGAAGATAAGCTGTCAAAAGGTGTGACACCTTACAGCAGAGAAACCAAAATATTACGTCAAAACACGTTCACGTTTTACAACGGCCCAGTCAAAGTCCTCATCTAAATTCTGCTGACAAGCGTTGGTAATTGTGGGGAAAATCAAAGCATTCAATTGAATTAATAAAAACTATGCATCTGTTCTGCAGGCTGTTTCTTCCACTTCACTGTTACTATTATTATCACATAAAATCAAGCTAATATGTAAAGAATGTGTTAGTAAGGTAATAAAATGTAAAATAAGAATATTATTAATAAAGTTCTTGTAAAGCCTGACGCCACATCGGCTGCAGGAAAGCCTGCGCGTTCTCGGCTCGTCCCGGCTGAGATGAAACCCGCTGCTGGACGCGCGTGACCTTCGAGTCCTCAGGCTGCGCCGCGTGAGAAACAATCACTGTGATCATTATAGCCGCATGGGCTCAGCGGTGCCTGAGAGAACAATTGTCACTCAACACAGTCTGCGCCCCTGAGTCAGGAAATGTACCATAAATCCGTATTACTGGGGAGGGATGCCGTGCAGCAGCTCTGCGGTCCAGCCCGCTCTGACCGGGTTTATCTGAGATGGACAGAAAGACGGCAAACACGCGTCCTGTGGTCCACATCTCTGCTCGCTTTTCGTTAAAAAGACACGATGGTTAGGAAAGACCATGCAGAGAAACTGTGCACGACTTAAATAGAACATGATCATGTGAGTGTGTGTGACAAGAGAGACCGAGTGCTGTTGAAAACCTGTTATTCAGAATGGAGACAAAAACAAAAAATAAAAGGCTGTTATACCTCTGGAAAAATTTGGCATTATCTCATCTGTACAAAATGTGATTAGAAGCCAAACAGATACAAATCAGCACCACAGGTAACGATTTGTTTCTTACACCAGCAAACAAGCTTGTAAGTGAAGAGTTTCTCTTGCACTTTGGACTGTTAATTAAAAGTTTTGATAAAAAAAAAAAAAAGAAAATTGCAGTTTTGTTGAATTTTGGAAACTTGTGAGAAAATCTTTCACAATAGAGTGAAAAAGCTGTGCTAGCATGGCTGAAAAGGGAGACAGATTTCTAGAAATTAGCAAAAAAATAAAACATAAAATAAATGTCTAAAGCTAGCTAGATAGCAAATAAAGAAAAATATCTGTCATCCTGGATTTCTGATGCATAAAGAAAACACATAATCATAACTGATTATGAAAGAGGTAGAAATCTTATTTACAGGAATATTACCACATATTCACCACATGGGCTATATGTGGTAACGTGTTAGCACATAATATCACACGTGTGGTAATATGTGCTAACACGTTACCACATATGGCCATCAGTGTGGTCAAATGTAGTAACTGTATTAAATCTACAGATTAGATTTTGACATCTAATTCGTCTTTGCTATTTTTTTTTATTATGTTTTCGTTTCGACTCAGATGCGTACACCAACAACGAGGTGATCTACCTGTGGACTCAGGGAGACGAGCGATCTGTCTCTGTGGCAGAGGACGGCTCCAGGCTCAACCAGTATGACTTACTGGGTCACGTCATTGGCAAAGAAACCATCAGTTCCAGCACAGGTACATACCACACGCCACTGCAACAGACCAGCTGGAAATCTCTCTTTTTTTTTTTTTTTTTTTTTTCGTGCAAGCCTTTTAAGCATTAGCGCATCATGCTACCGTTTTGCAGGCAGGTCAGGTAGAATTTCAAACTAGTTTGTCACAAGATGCTTCCATCAGAAAAAAACACGTTTTGTTTTGTTTTTTCTGCTTTTGTTCTCCCGTAATTTCAACCGTTTCATCGACGTCGGCTTCGGCCGGCACTATTTTCACCGAGCGCTCTGCTATTTTCTTTTGTTATTTCTGAATTATTTAAATTGTTTGGGTACACTGTGAAAATGATGACTGGTACCAGTTTTTCCCAGGCGAACTGCTCAGCATATTTACAAAGATAATACGAGAAAATGTGCCAGAGGTGAAGGTTTGCTCAAATGTGTTGAGGCCCGTAGCCCAGAGAGTCAGCTTTAATAATTGCTCATATTAAATGTAAATATCTTCTAGCCTAAGCTCTTTAGTGTATAAATGTGTATCTCTTCATCACACTACGGGAGTCATTTTATCTTTCACACACAAATGCTTTTATCCCAACACTGGAGGACATAAAGTTTATTACAGCAAATTAAGGCAAAGGTATCAAATTAGCTGTGCCAACAGTGATACTGTGTTACGGTTTATGAAACGTACATAATTGGTGTGGATCTGTTCAAAAGTGCCTTTTGAAAATATTCAGCTTTTTTCCCCACACTCCCTGAAGTAAACAATATACAATCTAATCATGCCTTCTGCTGTGTTTAAAAATCTATGCTGTGATCATATTAGCATGGAAATCTCTGTTTTCTGTGCATTTGTATCTTAATCCTGATTAAGGGAAAAACCTTAGACAGACCTGAAGGAACCCGGGATGTAATGCAACCTCTAGAAAACGCCAAGTCTTGAGGAGATAGTCAATGACTCAGTGCGATACTGGTCAACACTCGTGGGTATAGAAATAGATTCGTCCGTGTTGTGAGGTTAGCTCGCGGTGTAAAGCAGCTGAAGGCAGAACAACCCGGTGAACCTGCTATTTGTTAAAACCGAGATCAATTAAAGCCTGGAGTCTACTGCTGGTTTTCTAAGTGACTCATCATAATAACATCTCTATACAGTCGAAAGCAACCAGTGTTAAAAAAAAAACAAATTACAGCATTTTACATTTTATGTGATATAGAGCCCTTTTTCTTAAAACAGCTTCAGCTGTTGCTCCACTGGAAGTTAAAACTTTGCCTTGGTTTATATTTTCAGCCTCTTAAAGGTTCATTTCCTCTGCGGAAACAAAACTAAAATCAGACAAATCTAAGCATGGATGCTAAGAATGTTTTATGTCGTAGTTTGAAATTAACATACTCTTGGTTCTTAGCAGTTTGCATTTAAATACATTTAAATAATTTTCCTTATGGGAGCTTGGACGTACAACTTTTTCATCTCCATGGACACAGAGAGGAGGAGTAATGAGCTCATAAAAGCCTTTTAAGAGATTTTACAGGCGGCATTAGAATATCCTTAAGTGTTCATGTTCTGAGATAAAGGTTAGCATTTTTAGCAACGCCCCAGTATTTTAAGTCTGATTGGAGCAGACGAGCTGCAGCAGCAGGAGGATGGCAGGTAGAAATCGCAAAGGCTTTAATTATTATAGATATGGGAATTACTGAGAAGTTATTCAGTGCTAAAACTGGTTTTTGTTCAGTTTCTTTGCTTAAACACCATGAAATTGTGATAAATTGTGTCTTCGGACAGCTGAAAAGCTCCTGTTCTTTTCTCCCCGCACACGGAAATCAGGATCCTACCTGCACATTTTCACCCGGTTTAAAAACAGTCTGAGGCTTTTAAAGCAGATGAGTCGCTGCATTCGTCACATCTCACGGTTTTTGTCTGCGCTCCCAGGTGAATCAAAAAAAATTCAGAAGATTAAAACAAAATCACCTTTATCAATTTAATCAATTAAATGTTATTTGCATAGCACCTCTCGGCAACAAGGCATTTCAAAATGCTTTGCATCATAAAAACACAAAGTCACAGACAAATTTTGTCAAGTGCCGTCGCTACACATCAGATTGTTGATTAGTGTTTCATTGATTATGTTTCAAAAACAACTCTATAAACAGGTGGGGTTTCAGTCTAGACTTAAAGGAACTCTGTGTTTCAGCTATTTTGCAGTTTTCTGGAAGTTTGTTCCAGATCTACGGTGCATAGAAGCTGAATGCCTCTACGCTTGGTTCTGGTTTTTACACATTTGCTGCCAGAACCCCTCTGCATTTAGCTCAATCTATCTCACTATCAAACCTGAAGAAGTTTCTTCAGGTTTCATTGAGAAGAAAAACCTCCCCCCCCAGTATGACGCTGCCACCACCATGTTACGCCCTGGGGACAGAATTAAAATTGTGGAGAGCACTTTATTTCTCTTCGTTTTTTTGTAAACTTCACTTAAATATGTGCTATAACAATACAATAACACTCATACAGGATTTTGACATCCCCATGCAACCACCGCTGCTGTCGTGTGAAGTCTGAAAGATTTTTATTCGTCAGTCGAAGCACTGACACGATGCGGCGGCGGCTTGGCGTAAAACTGCGAAAAGCGGTTGAGAGGAAGACGTCGGTGCAAAGCTGATGATAAAAGCTTGCTTCTGTAAATCACTGGGAAGAGGCGCAGCTTACAACCGAGGCGCAGCCGCCTCCTTTTCAGAGAGGTTTAACCTCGGGATTGAAGCTGTTTGCAGATGTAGCTCTCGGGAGGCGACTCGCAGCGTTTCTGGAGTTCTGTCAGACGTCAGGTGTGACAGAACACAAACAAAAACACGCCCGTGCTTCTCTCACACTTTCAAGAGCAAGGCTCTTGGATAACAGTGCTTCTTGCCGAGCGAGAACGTCCTGCGCGGCATTGTTTGACCGCCGTGGCTCTGTAGTGCTTCGAAAACTCAAGGAGCTTTTAGGAGCGCCTTTTTCCCCGAGTTAATTTCTAACAAACTGTAGAGCGGGCAGAGGGAAGTTTGAGCCTCTTCAGCCGTGGTCGGAATCTGGTCAGAGAAACCGCCTCGGGGAAACGGGAGCCTCTCGTATCTCTGCAACACAGATTGCAAAAGCGGGAGTGAGAGCCAAGACTTAGGGAAAGTGTGAATCTGGCTGTTCGCTGTCATCAGTGACAAATACAAACGCTGGAGAGAGATGCAGGCTCACACTCTCCACATAACATATAGATATATATATATATATATGTATGTATGTATGTATGTAAATATAGGAGCGGCACGAAGGAAAATGTCGATGTTCTGTAAACAGGTTAATCCACCTGAATAACTACTGACTTGCTTGTGGTTTTGAATCTCCTTTGAGCTGCGGCACGCCGCATTCTGATATTACCCAAATGTACCAGGAGGCTTTTAAAATTCAAATTAATGTGCTGAAAATGAAAAGTCCATAAAAGCATCTTTCTTCGGCTGGATGTTTTTCCCTGCTCATGCCTGATTGCAGTTCTTTCGTTGAAATGGAAAGGCACACATGTTTTTTTGGGGGGTTTTTTTTGGTTTGTTTGTTTTGGGGGGGGCGGGAGGGGGTTTGGCCATGGCGACTAATTAAACACATCTGAAATCATCAAAATCTACAACAAGCAAGCTTAATTTACAAGTTGCTTCAATCTTTAATTAGGGTTGCATTCAAGTTCTTTTTCACTACTTTTTTTTAAAAGATTTTAGTCTGAGTTTATCTAATAACTTTGTGCTGTAACTACGTATGAAGAAAGATCTTTACAACTCGTTTTGTCTCTCTGCCTCTGTTTGTGTTTCCCTCAGGAGAATACGTAGTGATGACGACGTATTTCCATTTGAAAAGGAAAATTGGCTATTTTGTGATTCAGACCTACCTTCCGTGCATCATGACAGTCATACTGTCTCAGGTCTCCTTCTGGCTTAACCGGGAATCGGTTCCAGCCCGCACTGTGTTTGGTGAGTGCCACTAATTTGCTTCTTAATGGGTTAAGAATATTCTCGGGACGATCAAGTTTTCCATATAATGCACCGACTTAAAGTGCCACTGCTTTGTGAGTTTTGGGTAATTTAGATAAAACGGAGCACATACATTTTAACAACCAGGATAATCCCTGAGGGCAAGATTGCACATTTTCAGTTTCTGAGAAAAATAAATTAGGGTGTTTTTTGCAGAAACTTGACTTTTCTCAATGTCAAATTCAGTGTTTTTGAGAGAAAATGTGCTATTTTACAAGCAACAAAACAGCAAACGAGACAATATTTATTTCTGAAATTGTCTCATTTAATTGTTTAACTCAGATCTCTTCTTAGATTCTCATACTTTGATATAAATACATGTATTATTGTTTTGATGTTAGAAATTATAGGAAGTGGCATGCAATACATCATAGGAGGCCATTCAATGAATGAATATAAAAGTTGGGAAAATCGAATTATTGGGATTACAAAACAATATGCACAGATTTTCTATCTTTCCTACAGTTTAGTTAGTGTGCACGCCGGGATTTACTGCTATCCACCAACCAGCTGGTTGCTAGGGAACCATGCCAGGAAAAAAATCGCTTTTCCTTCCTGTAGATGTAAACCCACATTTTGATTTTAGCTGGATGCTTTGTTCAAACGAGAAACAACATATTTATTTACAGTTTGCTTATGACGGTTTGGTCATAAAACCTTCAGGTGAGCTTAGTGTGAAAAAACTAGAGGATATGCAGAAAAGCAGATCATGCCCACCGTTAAGGAGGATCTGTGGCCTGTTTCACCAGGACATTTGAAACGGTCAGTAGGTGGACAGTAAGATAAAAGTGAGTTAGCATTGGTAAGTTTTGCATGCTAATAATCAAAACATGTTTTCAAATCAATAGAAAATGGTTCATAGATGCAAAGCCAACCTTCTTCTATGAGTTTCCCAGGATTAAATCCTGTAGAAAATCTGCACTCTAAAAAGTGTTTTCAGTTGTATTTCATTTTATGGACCTATTAATCTCACTTTATGTATTTGGTTCAGTGATGACAACTTACTTTTTTGTTTTCTATTAACTTGAAAGTTAAAACACTAACTAACTTAAATTAACTTAATTAATTTAAAAGAACTTTTTACTTTGACTTTACTCGAAACACCCGAGTTCAATGCCAGTTTCGTATCCTACATATCAAAATATTATGATCGTCAAACTCAGTTCATTAACATGGTTTCCCTCAGTGTATTTTAAGCCTGGCGGGCCACCAGGCTTTACTTGTGCCCCCACCAGGCTTAGCATTGCTTATTTATTCAAGTCTTTTTAAAATGTTTGCATTTTTAAGACTTTATAGTTGGTGTTGAGATATTAATCTGATATTTTCAAATTTCCTGTCATCTTTAAACATTTTTTAACTCAAAAACACGACGGGTTTCTGGATGAATGACTGCTGAGCATCCCAACACCGGGCTTAGCAAGTTTTCTGAGGGAAACCCTGCATCAAGTTTATCCAACTCAATTTACTAAGTTTTTATAACCTAATTCAATGAGTTGGATAAACTTCATTGAAAAACCTGTGACCAATTGAAGCCATTCAGTGACATTGGTTGAATTGATGTATTTATACAGTGTGTACAGATCTGCGCCCGATACTTGAGAAAACGTATTTCCACTGCATGTGCATTTAGTAAAGTTAAATCTGAAAACAGATTCTCCTCAATTGAGTGCTTTAGAAATCCACCAATCAGGTCGCTCCTAGTTTTCTTCTAGTACGGCCTGTATCGCAGAAATCATATAAATAAAAACAATTTAAAAAATTTATTTGATTTTTGATAGAGGTAGTGAGCTTGAGTCCATCAGAACATCAAAGGATTACAATATATTTATTTACAGTTTGTTTTTATCGGAGAGGCGTTAGAAAATATGAAATAAAAGTTGTAATCACACTATTCAGCATTCCTCCAAGTGGGTTTTAATCAACCATCAAATATTGATCAGACTAAAGAGCAGCCTTTCTAAAAATTGTATGGCGTTTATTTATCTTTTATCTTCTCTTATGGGCTTCTACCAGCTTTTTATCATTAAAGATGATTCAATCAATGTAGAGATTTATTATTGTAAATAACCCAGAATATTCGCTCTGCTAACAAAAATCATTTTCCTTTTAGCCAAATACCATAACTAACTTTTAATATAATTCTTCATATCTACAAGTTGTTGTTGTTGTTGTTTTTTTTTGTCACGATTCCTCAGTCGTGTCTCGGTGAAACATGTTGACCTCCCTGCTCTTCCATTTTGATCATCCCCTCTGCCTTTACTTTCCAACATGTCCATTTTTATGAGATAAGATAGATTGGAGCGGAGACGGGATTGTTTTTATGTGGTTGGATGGGCAGCCGTTGTCCGGGCCAAATCTCATTCCCGCCACCGCTAAGTGAAAAGGCCGGGATGGGAAATGATCTGTGAAGTTTCCAGTTTACACCTCAGTGGATTCATTTCCCAATTAATGTCATTTTAGTAGACATGAGAGCTGCCGTCACAATCTAAACTTTTCGCTGACGTTAGCGACGCAGCTCGTATCGGGCTCGATGTTACCCACATCCCGAGCAAATTTAGATTTATGTCTTATTTTTATTCTTCCAAGAGTCTCGAAATGACACGTGACTCTCAATCGATTTAAGGAAGAAAATTCTTCTTTTTTTTGTTCACATTTTGAGAAAAGAAATGCCGTGTTGAAAATCAGACGGAAACATTATTACAACAATCAAATACCTGTTATTTCTGATCTTTTTTTTCCCACTATTTCACCAGTTTTTAAGGTTGGAAGACATTTTAATCTTTATCTCCCTCCACAGATTCTCTATCAGATTCATGTCACATCACTCACCACTCAAAAGCGTCAATATTACTTGACGCTTTTGAGCGTCAAGTAATATTGACGCTCAAAAGCGTAATATTACGCTTTTGAGCGTAATATTATGCTCAAAAGCGTAATATTACGTAATATTAATTGTTTCTTCTGACAATTTTATCAAATTGTCAGAAGAAACAATTTGATAAAAGTAAAAGTCCTTTAAAGCTAAGTCTAAGTCTTTCTCCACAAACTGAAGTTGAGCGCCTAACTCATAGAACGTGGTTATATAACGGCACTACGACACTGTTTTTGTTTCTTTTAATTATTTATTGCAAATAGATGGTTTATTCTTTCAAATTCCTCTCAACTCACCGCCGTAGGGGGAGGGCTCCACTTCTCCATTTATGATTTATTTAACAATTCTTTCATCAGACTTGTTTAAGACAGAATAAAAAGAGAAAAAAAAACAGTGAACAATAGATGCCTTGTCACGGTGTTACGCAGTGGCGACTGGTTTCTGCTCGTCTGAACTCGATGCTCTGACCCAGTGCACTTGTGATGTTTACGCGTCAGTGAACTGTGTCAGCGTTACGAAGCGCTGCGATCTGATTTCTGATTTACACGAAGCAGCTTACATAAGAGCTCCGACTTCCAGTTTCATCTAAAAGCGCAAATTTGGTTAAGTTAGATTATCGATTTTAAATGCACACTCTGAACCCGGACTGCAACTATTTTAGTTATCGATTAATCTGTGGATTTCTGATGATTAATCAGCTTTTTTAAAAAGTGAAGCATTCGGCAGAGTTTTTATTGGAGCTTTTTATGCAGAATTAGAAAATGCAAGTAAACAATTTCGTAACTTTTTTTTAATGAGAAAATTTTTAATGTCTTGTATTCACAATTGGAATGCAAAGGATACTTAATAGGAGATGTTTTTTTTATTTATTTTTTTACAGAATATGAACCAGGATTTTATGGCTCTTGAGGAGTTCAGGATTGAACATATTTACAAAACAAATTGTTTTTTTTTATTCTAAATGAATAGATTGTTCAGTTTTGACTTAATCGCCGCTCTGACTCTGCTGCCTTTTTTCGAGGTCTGTATACTCCGGTCAACGATTAATCGATTACTAAATCAGCTGACGACTATTTGAGTAATCGATTCATCACGATTAATCATTTCAGCCCTACTCTGAACCGACTAAAAGTTTCACATACTGTAAAAGGACAAACTCTCAGCTCCCCTCAACCTGTTCGTTTGTGTTCTCCTTCTGTCCTCAGGCGTCACCACGGTCCTAACCATGACCACTCTGAGCATCAGTGCTAGAAACTCCCTCCCTAAGGTGGCCTATGCCACTGCCATGGACTGGTTCATGGCAGTGTGCTATGCCTTTGTCTTCTCTGCCCTGATAGAGTTTGCGACAGTCAACTACTTCACCAAACGCAGCTGGGCGTGGGATGGGAAAAGAGAGGGCATGGAGATAAGGGTGAGTGACGAAGCAATCGACACGCCATACGTGGATCTATCAACTGCAAGAGCATGAGGAATCCGAGAATGCTTTTCAGAAATAAGTCGGGGTTTTGTTTGTTTTTTTTTTTGCACTTGACACATATCATTAACTTGGATTTTGACCTCGATGTTAAAAATAATCTTGAGAAAATCTTCAGAGTTTTGGCCACACATAGCAGGTTCCTTTTTCTTTTTTTTTTAAAGCACAGCCTTGAGTATTCTTTAAAGACTTTAAAGAGGCCTTTTATTTATTCATTAGCAGCCAAATGGAACAGGAACACTGAGAGCAAAAGCAGAAGTAAACTCCCAGAGACATTGGCCCTGATTTACAATCGCAGCATATGTTCAGCGCTCATTTTAAAAAGGCAGCGTGCGTTCGCTCTCGCTAAAAAAAAAAAAATTAAAAAAAGACTCCATCCTTACATCTTGCATGCTGATCAGAGAGCGAGCGTGCTTCACTTCAAATGAATCACCTCAGGTTTACCCTTTCCCTCCGTATGAAAGCAAGATGAATCGTAACGCGTACGGTTTTTAGTCACCGGTACAGCAGGGGCGTTTGTGCGTTATTTACAAAGACACGCAAAAAAGAGCGAATTTCTGGTAAAGTTGTGACACAGAAATACAACTTTGGTGTTTTATCACTTTTTTTCTTCTGCATGTGACCCATTTAAAGTGCTGGCTGCAGTCGGAGCAACACAGCTTACTATGAATATGATGCGTAACCTGCTTATACTTAAAGCTGCAAAAGTAGATTTCACCTCCGTTTCAGATGATCGGACCAGCTTTCATATGAGACAAAAAAAAACAAATGACAATTTTATTCATTAAGGGGAACAAAAGTGCTTTCCAAACCCACCTGGTTTAATGTAAAAGTAAATTTTTGGAGCGGCTTTGAGCGGAAAATGTTGGCTGAATCACGCTCTGCACATGCTGAGTTTAGTTTAGCTCATTAGTTTAATTAGTTAGGGTTTAGGTTTTTTTGAACATTGGTCCAGGTTGGTTTGGGCAGCCTTTTCCTCCATTAAATATCATTTTAAAACCTGCATTTTGTGTTTTTGTCTGATCTTAAAAATGAGTGTGATCATTTGAAACGTGTGAAGGGGGGAAAAAAAGTCAAATCGGAAGAAATTTCAGTGGAAAAATGCCAAACAAACAAAAAAAAAAGCTTGGTAGGTTGGAACGCCATCAAAGAGAGCTTAATAAAATAAAAATAAATAAATTTCTTTGACAGTTTTCTGTGGTTCAGCATGTTAAGAGTCAGATGTCAAGTATTCGCTTTGATTGAATTTGCGGCGATGAAATCTCATCCGGAGTGTAAACAAACCACCGTCCTCCTCCCAGAAACAGGATTTAGATCTACATACTTCAGTGAATAATTAATTTTGTTTTTCAGATCAGCGTCGGCCCGCCTAGCAGAACCGCGCAAAACGTCAGAGAGATGTCAGAATAAAATGAACTCTGATGCACAGGCGCGGCAGAGAAAGCTGGCAAACGTGAACTTGAAAAAGATTTTCTCCTTCTTTGATTATCATTTCACTTCGGTGAGCATTTTTGCTTGCGCTGCGTTGTCTTGTATGAACAATTGCTCACACATAATACACTGCATGGTTAGTGTTTAAAGCCGTAATTAAACTTCTGTGAAGAAGCTCTCTGCGATGTAATTGCTCTTTAATGCTTTATTTACTGTGTTATTTCTGGTTTCCTTGAATTTTTTACGTATGCCAGCATAGGCTGTTCTCACATTGTCAACTTGGATCCTGAAACTATATTTAATGGAGCCTGAACGAGGCAGGATTGAGGTTGTGGCGGAAATTATTCACATTTTAACAAAACCACTGAATATATACTTCAACACGTGGAACGATAAAACAAGACTTAAATAGATCAGGCATCTAAATTTTGAAGTTGTTTCTGTTTTTTTAGAGTTAATGAGCGCAGTTAATCTCTTGAGATATGCAAATAACTAGAAGCTTTATTGACAAAATGGCTTTACAAGATGCTTGTAAAAAGCAAAAAGAAAAAAAGGAAAAATCCCACAGTCTGTCTCAGAATCTGAGTCTCAGAATCGCTGACAAAGCACATTAAAACACTTATCAGTCAGAAACACAACGAAACTCATTTCAGCTGCGACACACTGCCACAAATCTATTTTTGCTTCATATGTGCAAAGTGTTTGAGCCAATCAATGCCGCCTCCGCGCCTTTATTTATTTATTTTTCCTATAGCGTGACATTTGGTCCTGAGACTGACAGGCCGAGACTCGGTGGAACTTTTTAGTCAGCGGGGAGATTTTCCTGCCTCTGTGAAGGCTGCATTTAATGACGGCAGCCTGGGCCACGTTCTCGGGGGCTCTGCTGAGCACGCAGTTGTCACGATGGATAAAACGGAACGGGGTCACACGGACATGCAGGACTCTGCCGTCGCGTTCCCTACAGATATAAGCAACTTGAAGGCAGCGGAGTTTAAGTACGCGGCCTTATGACAAATGGAGCAAAAGATTTGATCTAATGCAATAAACCGTCAGACGAAAGACGGGTCGCTTTGGAGTCTAGAGTCAGTTTGACTTTGAAGCTCCGCGGCGTCCAGCGACAAGTACGCGCTCACGTTTTGTCACGTTACGACCACAAAGGTCAAATCTGCAATTTGTTGGGATTTTACGCAATAGGTGAACAAAAACGGTGCATAATTGTGATGTGGAAGGACTTAACGAACAAAAATACGAGAAGTGTGGTATTTCATTTGAATTTAGCCACCTTTATTTGGAAACCATAAACCTACCAAGAAGTGAGTGTTCGCCGAAACCGACCGGCTGCATTACTGAAAAAAAAACCACGCAAAATCTTACCACATATTTTTTGTCTAGTTTCTAGTCCAAATTTTGTTGAATTTACTTGAAATTCAACAAAACTAAGTTGCAAGTAACTTTCCAGTAAAGTGCAGGAGCTTGTAAGTCAATAATGTCTTGACATTGATAAAAAAATAAAAAGAGTCAATATTGAAGAATAATTGATGTAAAAGTTCCTTTACTTTGCTGAAAAGTTACTTGTAAGTTTGTGTTGTGTTATTTTAAGGGTATGACAATATTTGCATAAGAAATTAGACCTGAAATACTTTTGATTTTGTTGTGTTTAACGAGCTGGACAGAAAAGTCGATGATAGGTGTGACAATTTTCTGGCAGGAATATTACGCACTCATGCAAAAGGTAACATGAAGAAAGCCATAATCTGACGGCAGCATCATGCTATGGGAACAGCAGAGTTTATTGGAAAACGGTTGGAGCTAATTCCAGACTCTTGTTATTGTCCTTACACCTCTCAGTTATTTTGAATTTTTTGAACGGTAAATTACGTTAAAAATCGAAGCTTATGGCTGCAACATTGCAACATGTAGTAAACATCAAGGGGCAGGAATACTTTGGCAAAGAGCTGAACGCCCAGTAGCAGCAGACAATTATTTTTGATATTTGTTTTTACATCCCCGACTGTGAGCAAACCCATGTGAAATGGTTTACTTCAATGTCGTTGTGTGCTTTTTTTTTTTTTTACTTTCTCGTCACCTTATTTTCTGTCTGCCGCACTGTGTGTCTAATTAGCTCTCCCCTTTACAGCTGAAGGTGGGCTCATCTCAGGAATTATAGCCTGTGGGGAGTTTCTGGTTAGAAAGGCAAATTCTTGCAACTCTGTGACACAAACGATTGGACCCTTCGGTGAGAGACGTATTCTGTTTGCGTCAGCACAGGCAGAGTCACAAGCTGGTGTTGCAGCGGCTTTCTCTGATGGAGCCGCAAAGAGATTGTGGTTTCACACATATCTGCGCTTGCAGCACGAATCGTGATATCAAACACAGAAGATCAATTTTTTTTCCTTCACATACTTATTTATAGTTTTAGAAAGCTGAGTCTATTATTACTTGTTGTAATAAACGCCTAAAAATCCTAGAGGTTTGATGGACCCAATTTTTGATTGATTGTCAGACATTTTTCCACACCCTCGTTTTTTTTAAAGCTGCAGCATTAAAAAACAAAACATATGTATACATTTTTGTTAAAACTGTCACTATGTCACATTAGTATAATATGAAACAGACAATCTGCAAAAAAAAAGTAAAAATCTCCTCTGCCGCCTTCCAGTGGTTCTACTTTTATCTGCAGAAATACACAGCTCTGTCAGAAACGACCAATCAGATCCAGGAGGCGGTCCATACCGCTGACAGTTTGACCAATCAGAGACAGGAGGAGGTCCTTAGCACTGACAGTTTGACCAATCAGATCCAGGAGGAGGTCCTTAGCGCTGACAGTTTGACCAATCAGATCCAGGAGGAGGTCCTTAGTGCTGACAGTTTGACCAATCAGATCCAGGAGGAGGTCGTTAGCGCTGACAGTTTGACCAATCAGAGGCAGGAGGCGGTCCTTAGCGCTGACAGTTTGACCAATCAGAGACAGGAGGAGGTCCTTAGCACTGACAGTTTGACCAATCAGATCCAGGAGGAGGTCCTTAGTGCTGACAGTTTGACCAATCAGATCCAGGAGGAGGTCGTTAGCGCTGACAGTTTGACCAATCAGATCCAGGAGGAGGTCCTTAACTGTGACAGTCCATCCAATCAGAGTTAGCAGGAAGTCCTTAGCACCGACAGCCATGTTTGTGTGCAACGCTCACTCCCTCTCCTCAAGACTTTGTGCTATGCTACAAATAGTTCCCCACACCGAAGCCTGCCACGAATGCTAAGGCTAGTTACTATGGCTGCCAATGACAGAGGATAAACAGTTTTTCTGTGACTGTTATTTGTTTCTCCACCATGAGGCCATACACAAGGATGATTGACAGCGCTGTGACCCTCCTCCTGGCTCAGTTTGGCAGATGGCAGCAATAGCACTGGGAGGAGAAGGAGAAGCTTAATGTTTTTTCAACAGATTATCTCTCTCATATTATAATGTGAAAACATAGTGACAGTTTTTATGCAAAAAAAAAACACAACAAATTTTTACAAAAGCTACTCCAACAAAACACCTTTTTGCATTAATATGGCACTGGTATATCCAACTAATGAACCAGGACGGAGGTTTTAAAACAAACGGACAAAACATGCAATAAAACATGCAGCTATAACATTAACAGAGGCCATCCGTTGAACCTACATCTAAATTCAGTCACTCCAGAACCACACAGGCACAAGCGAGGTCATTATGGCTCTCCATGCGCTGCCCACACTCTCGTTCCCCCACATGCTTACTCACTTGAGGCTGTTAAACATGCCAACATTTCATCTCCAAACATAGAGGGGGTGCCGACTGTCCCAAGGTTTGCACACATGCACACTCCCAGCTGCAAGCGGTGAAGCACAGGGCAGCACAATTGCTTCATCAGCCTGAGACGCATTTCAATTCTTAAGCAACAATTTGCCGAAGTTATGAGGACAAGGTCAATTGATGCATTGTGATGTGTTTTTTGCCTTCAGCCAGCCCAATTACTTGGCCTACTGCATGCAGATCTTTTAAGCAGAAGTAAATTATGTGCTGTGACACATTAGGTTCGTAACAAAATGCATCCAGTCCAATGCCACAGATGGTTTCCCCAATAATTAGGCCCAATAAATTAGCGCAGATGACAGCCTGGCTAAAAAGCAACAGAAAACGACTCTGTACAGCTCATTTGTCAGGTTAGCGCCGCACTGAACATCCTTAATGCTAAAGACCGGGGAGCCGGGTGATCTTTGATTAAGGTCATACGACACTTGAATGTCGTAATTAGTTTTTCCTGCTGATCCAAGTCGTCACCGTGATGGAGGGGCCTCGTTGGGGGATGGATGGGGAAGCGTCCATTTATCCGGGAGCATCGCTGCAACCCTGCTAGCTCCGTTAGACCTCGACAGGATTTGCTGCCCAAGCAAACCGGGAATCGTTCTCTTCCTGTAGCTCTGCTCGTTTCACACACATTTCCAGCTAACGTCCCTGTGTCATCTAAAACCATTTTTTTTAACAGATCCAGAGCCGCAATTGCTCATAGTTGTGTTTTATTAGGGATTCTGTTTAATAAACCAACACAGAGTGGTGCATAATTGCAATAGGATTTGAATGAGACTTGGATTCTACCCGTTTGTTTGCAAATAGAAATCAGAGAATACTTTCATTTGTATTCGGTTCCCTTTAACCTGGCTGAAACAGCATTATGCTAGCAAGACTGAAAGAGCTGTTGCCTGTTGTAACATGCTAGAGTTTGCAAAATACCCGAGACTGCAGCAGATGTTCATTTTCCAGCTGAGTTGTGCAGCTTAAGCATGCAGCCAGAGCTGAAATGGAGTAGCTTAAATCAAATCATGTTCATTTGTTGCGCTGGCCCAGTCAAACCCCAGACCTGCACCCCGATAGTAAATCTGTGGCAAACTAAAATATTTACACTTACAGATGCTCTCCGTTAATGCTGGGCATTTATCGCATCATGTTTCATCATTTATCACGATAAATTTCTTATCGTGATAATAATTCTGATTTATTATAATCACAATAAATCCTGATTAATGATGTTTAAAACCCCCAAAGGCTGTCAGTGTTGCTAGGATGGTTGGTTTTGCTTCTTTCTTTTTTTTTTTTAAATTTTTGTTCAATGAAAATATCAATAAATATCAATACATTTAAAAATAGTTATTATAGTTACTGTGTGCTGTTTGTGACACAAATCACAGTAGTACCACAAAATATCATAATAAAACTTAAAGTTTATGTCCATATGCCACCGCTGCTCTCCATTCTGTCTGAATGAGCTTCAGTCACCGTACGTTCACACCTGTTAGCTACATCCCAAAACACAACGTACATATTATCTTTACATATGCACTACTTTGTGTTACAGCCACCGAAGAAAATACGTCAAAAGCTTAGCTTTGTTTCGGACGACGTAGTTAGAAAAATAAATCGTTTCACACAATGACAGGAGCACTTGGATCTGAAACTCTCCTCCCCCATGACACGCACCGGTCCAGTCTTGATCTGAAAGAGGTCGCGGTGGGAATGATCGGTGCGCAGGAAATGATCGCAGCACAAACCCAGAGCGTGAGCCACACAGGAAACCAGAAGTGTTGCTCAGCAATCCATCTTACTGCCCTACTTGTTTTCCCCCCCCACATCCAAATTGCTCGTTGCTCTGTGCTCCGTCAGACTGACAGGATCCTCCAGAGATGCGAGTTTAGTTATGTGAGGGTGCCAATGTGGCAAATAAAACCGTGTCTTCTTCCCGTGCAACTCCAAAGTGAAAGGCGCCGCAATCGCGCGGCTCCAGAAGCAGGAAGGCGGCGGACCCTCCAGCTTGCTCTATCGCACACAGCCTTTGTCATGTTTGCTTTATCACTAGCTGTTTGCCTGAAGAGGCCTGGCTGCCTTCATTGATACAGTTTGTCAGACATGTTTTCAGGCGCTGTTTTTTTTTTTTTTTTCGTTTCGTTTTTCTTTTTTTTTTGCTTTGTTTCTAATCCTGCTCTGTGCTGTTACTGCTACCGCTAGCAGTACCAGACGCCAGTCCAGCCTGGTTCTCCTTCCCACGCCCTCCCCCCTGAAAAAGAAACCCATAATAAATAAATAAAAACACGAGAACTGTTCCAATTTTCCACACTCTTTATCTCACAAGCTCAATATTCTCGTCATGATATTTTCACTCATGACATTTTCCTCCTGCGATCCAGATTTGTATAATATACCATTAATTTGACATTATTAAAACTGTAAAAATGTAATAAAATAATAATTTTTTTTTTTAGAAAGTCACCTCCAGCTAGATAGTGATGAATAGATTCTGTAAGTTGGGTAATTCTAATATAATTGGTAAACTTTTTTTCTTTTCTACTTTTCTTTTCAGGAACCGTTTCAGGCTAACATGGCCAGGATTAAAGATATGGTTAGGCTTTTGTTTTGTTCTTGTGTGTGTCTCGTGTCTCGTGGTGTTGCTTCTATTTCCTCTTTATGAGTTCAAATGGAAGTATTGTTTAGTCCACTGCCCTGCTGCGACTCACGACTTTAACTGCCTTCTTCCTTTCCAGAGGAGGGAGTCGGCCACGCTGACTAAAAAGTCCAACAACACCTTCAACATCGTCGGCACCACCTACGGCATCAACGTGGCCAAAGACCAGGGCTTGACGACCATTTCCAAAAGCGCCCCGGGACCGTCGATCAAACACTCCTTTCTGCACAAAATGGACGACCCCTACACGGAGGCCAAGAAGTCCTACAACCGCGTCAGCAAAGTGGACAAGATTTCACGCATCATCTTCCCAGTTCTGTTCTTCATTTTCAACCTGGGCTACTGGGCTACGTACGTCAACAGAAAGCCCGTGATCATGAAGGCAAACAACCTAAACTGAATTTCACCAAATGTTGGCTTTCGGGAAGACAGACAGACAGACAGACAGACAGATAGATAGGTAGGTAGGTAGGTAGGTTTGCAGGAAAAGCCAAGTCCATGGCATCTTAACGTGCGTTGTGTGTATGTGTGTGCGCGCATGTCTCGTGTGTATGTTTTTTTTGTTGTTTTTTTTTTTCTTAAACGTTTGATATTTTTGCACGGCTGTTGTTGTTGGGAAGGCAAACCTGGTTTCCATTAGACTCACGTGCAGCGGTGGACCTCGGAGGAAGCACATTCTCTCATCAGTCTGTGTTTTTTGTGCGGCGTTTCTTTTTCCCCACCCCACACTCAGCTCTGGCCCTGTTCCCCGTTGTGGTTTAATCCCCTTTGCTGTATCTTGATTGCTTGCCGTTTCGTACAGTAGTCAAATTGTGCGTTCCTCCCCTACCCCCCCTAGTTTTGACATGTTTTGGGTTTGTTCTTGTTTTTTTTGTTTTTTTCATTGCTTATAATAAGTTAGCACTCGCATGCGTTTTCTGTTCTCATCGTGACTCATTACCAGTGATAAGGCGTTGACACGCCATACGCACACAGACACACACACACCGATACCGCCGAAAACACGAGGAAAGCCATCCGCTGGCCGCTTTATTGTGCTTCTTTTGGTCGGGGCGGCCTGTATAGTTTTATAGGAACATCATTAATAATTGTCAGAGTCTGGCCTTCAGCTCCCGCTGAAGATCGGCACACACAATGCAGCCTCAGAGGGCTGCATGAACATTTTCTAGTCCACTGGCTCTTATTGTTTTAACTGGCTGATTATGTTCAACGACAGATAATATATGTGCCTTGGTGAAAACACTCATCACAGAGAAGGAAGGAAAACAAAACACGAAAAAAAAAAGTCAGACATGCTCACATTTGCAATTCCAAATGTGCGTTTTGCTTAGCAAAAATATTTACACCCCTTAAATCTTTCCCAATTTTGCCCTGCTACAACCACCGACTCCATTGTGTTTTATTGCGATTTTTATGTGGCAGATCAGCGCAAAGACCTGCAGGATTGCCAAGTGTAAAGAAAATTATATTTTGTTTCATTTCTTTTAGGCAGAAGTCATAAAAATATAGCAGGAATTTGTATTCAGCTCCTCTGATCCATTCTTTACAGCTTCTGTTTTGTCATTGTTTTTTTTTTTTTTTGTTTTTTTTTAATAGCTCAAACTCTTTCAGATTGGCTGGAGAACGTCTATAGAAATAATGCATATTGCAAAAGATTCTCGCTTAGATTGAGATCTGGACTTTGACTGGACCATTCAGACACATCAATCTAGTTCTGGTCTAAATCCAGAGTGTCATACCAGGTTTTCATGTCGTTTCCTTTGGTGGTTCTTGGTGCAGAGCCACCGATGGTAAGAAGTTTTGTTTGTTTGGCAGAGTTCAGCTGAAAAATGGAAGAAATGTTGCAATTTTGGACGCCGATCGAAACGATTCCACCAGATTATCAGGAGGGAAAACATCCTTAACATCCTTCTAAAGACTATTGGCTGGATTTTCAGGATAAAGGAGGCTGAAAACAATTGTTCGCCACATTTGTTCAGATTTCTGTTTGCAAAAGGCTTTGAAAGACATCTTCCTTTCACTCTATAATTGTGCAACATTTTTGAGTTGCTCCATCACAAAAAATCATTAAAAAAATAACATTAAAGTTTGTCTTTGTAATGTGACGCAATAAGGAAAAACAAGTTTTTAGGGGTGTTAATGCTTTTGCAAAGTACTGCATCTTTTGTCTAGAAACATTTAATGGTCTCTGTAGGTTCTATCTACTCCAGTGTATGGCTATCCCCACCCTGAACCAGCCCATACACACACACGCACACACACAGATACCCAGACTAAAACTGCCTCCTAGTACGAAGGGTTAACAGACCTATTCCTGTGAGATGATCTTATAAGAGATTCACGGCTCCTGTGTTGTGGAGAACAACTATCATTTAAATTATGTTTGTTTTGTTTTTATGGAGCACCATAAAAAACTACCACCGTTACATCAGAAGGAAGACAAATTTGGAATTACACCTCTAAAAAGGTTTAAGTTTTATTTGTAATTGATGAAAACGATCGCTCGTTTCTTTGTTCCCTCGTGTCTTTGCATTTGTTGCTGTTCCAAAATGTTTATTGTGTCGTCATGCAGCTAAGAATCCACACTTTCCTGTTTTGCTTTCTTCTGTACGTGTTTTGGTGCTGATTTTGTTGTCCACATATGTTGACTTTATTTTTGCTGCAGACAACAAAGGCAATGTGTCACACAGTGATTTTAATTCATCCAAATAAACACTTGGATTACAGTAATTTACATACTGGAAATTACTGTAAAACCTAATAATTCCAGTTGAAAACAAATCTTGATTTATTGGGAAAATGTGATAAATGTTGTGTGTGTGAGGTAATACATCTTTTGGTTTTTGCACCTATATATTTTCACAATCTGATTCTGAAACACTTTTATTTATTTATTTATTTATTTATTTATTTATTTATTTATTTATTTATTTATTTTTGCCAGATGCATTCCGTCTAATTCAATAAGTAAAGATTATTTTAGAGATTTACTGGAGGTCCCAACATGCACTGTTAAATGTTGTCGGTCAATCATGTGAAAATCTAACAGCCATTGATTCTGCATGAACATTTGTACGTTTGCTCCTGCGATCTACAGCATTATTACTCGCTGCACACTAAAGCAGGGTGTAGAGTCGAGACTTCATCCCAGTCACTTTGTAATAACCAGTAGCATCAACACTTACTCTAGTGCAGACCTCCGAATGGGTTTTCCCTTATTTAGTTTACAACCAAACACATGGATCCACTGAACTGACGTGACATTCGTCTCCATTTACTCTGCACATGGTCGCTGTAGGGTCTTAAAAATTTAATATCCGTGTCAATTTCAAAAACCCTCTGATGAGTAAGGATTTTCCACACCGTCTTCAAGTGTATTTTAGTTCCATCTTTAATTTCTCCTCCTAAAACTGGCTAATTGTGGTTTTTAAATTAAATTTCAAGCATTTTTGGTACATTATCCGGTAACACTTTATTTGAAGAACATAAAAAACATGACGTGTCATGAACATGATTCTTCATAAATATTTACGACTGTTGTCCTGAAGTGTCATTTGGTAAATAATGGCACTTTTAGTGCAAAAGTGCACCAAAAGCTGCATTAAAAGTTCATTAAAAGTGTAAAACTTTGCATTATTCAGTAATTAATGACACTTTTAATGTAACGTTCTGTTTGAACTTGCATTAAAAGTCAATTAAAAGTATCAACTTTGCATTAAAAATGGCCTTATTTACCAAATGACACTTCATGACAACAGTCATAATCGTTCATGAGATTCATTTGTTATTCTACATAATCTTTGAACTTCAAATTGGCTAGAGTTTTGCTGTCGTATGTCAGATTTTTTTTATTTTGAAAAAAAAAGTTTAAAGTGTGCAAAACTTTATTTCAATTGCTTGTGATGGTATATTAGCTAAACAGAAGTCATAATGCAAGACAAGTTAAGGTATTAAGATTGTCTATAACTCTTGTTTGTGTTTAATTTAGGTAATAAAGATTTTAACAAGATCTTAAAGTCTTAATTTAAGGTAAACCAAACTTGCCGAATCCCTGTTTAAAACATTTTAAACACATTTGAGTGTTTAACATGTTCAACTACACGTATTCCCAACTGAAGCAGTCCCACAGCATGACGCTGCCACCACCACATCTCTTTGAAGCTGGTGTTTGAGCTGTCGAGTGTGAAACACATTCGCAAGGCGCTCTAACTGTAGGACTGCTTTTCATTTTGTTTTTGAAAGTGACAACAAAGAAACCAAGTCTTTAAAAACTCCATCTACGCTGTTTAAAATAACAGCTTTTTATTCTTTATTTCAGTTTATCTAATTAAATTCTGCATGTATTTTTCCATCTTCACCACTGTCACATGGTTTGAGTGTCAAAAAAAAAAAAGAGAAAACACATTCAGAACTGCACAATCTGTTTCCACAGATAATCCATGATAAAATCATCCTGCGGAGATTAATTTCTGAATTAATCAGCAAACGGAACATGTAAATGAGCGAGCAAAGAAAAAAAAGTCATTTTTATTATTTGCAGTTAATGATTTTCTTTTTTAAATGCAGGCAGATTTTGGCTTAGTCAGAGAAACATGAGAAATATTAATTTCATTTATTTTATTTTCCACACACCTCAAAGGATTTGATAAACAGAAATCTGCCGTTCAGGTTTGGGTTTGATTGTATTATGTGGTGTTATCCAAACAGGGCCAGAGTTAAAATCAGTAAAACCATGTCATTCTATACAGTGAGACACAGTATATTAAGAGTATAACACTATATGAATATATTTATGCTAATTAGTAACAGCATTAAATATCCTGTTTGATGCAGCATAACCTCGACAGCATTGATGCAAAGGTCTTGATGCATAGAAAGCCGTAGAAAAATAGATCAACTAAAGAGATTAATAATGGCAAAAAAAACTTGTTCAGAAAGTGTAATTAACTTGTGAATTTGTAGATATTGTGAAATCAATTCCGATAGATTTTCTTTTCTTTTTCTTTTTGTGAATATCGATATGTCATGTCATTTATTTTTACATCATATAGATACTGCTGTCTTACAGTGAGATCTGTAACACTAAGTGTTATGGTAGTAAAGAACAGTAGAGATAATATTCATCGAGCTAATTACGAGATCAGTACCTTGTGTGCACTTTTCCAAAACCTAACTGTGAATTAGCAGCCGTCTGCAAGCAGAGTTGTACACACTGTGTTCTCCTTCCAGCGATTTCACTGCATGTCCCTCCGCACCGAGAGACCAAGGACTTCCTCCACAAAGACTGCTCTGGGAACTTTGTGGACTTTGTGATTTTTCTCGGGAAGTTGCTCTCTGTGTGCCCAGTGACTGGACTCTCTGTACGTTACACTTGTTTGTGTGCTTACTGTATGAGATGTAGCAAATGGAAATAGGGAATAAAAGGACATTGTATTTTGTCTTGGCGTTCAAAAAGGGGGCCCTTCTTGGTCGCAGTCGAGCCTCAAACACACACACTTGCACACACACACACACATGTTTGTATGGTTGTCTTTGGGGGGACTTTCCATTGACTTCCATTCATTTCTACAGCCCAAACCTTCCCATTATCCTAACCTAGGATTACCCAACCCTAACCCAAACATACCTAACCCTTACATCCCTAACCCTATCATACATAACCCTGACCCATACATACCTAACCCTATAATACCTAACCCTATCATACCTAACCCTAACCCTTACATCCCTAACCCTATCATACCTAACCCTAACCAAAACTCAATTCACACCTTAGTCCTAAATCTGACTCCTGGCCCAAAAACAGCGTTTCCCCTTGTGGGGACCAGGCTTCTTCAGTCTCCACAAGGTATTACAAACAAACACATTTTAGTGGTGTTTTCGTCAGACCTTGTTGTTGGTACTTGCCCAAAATCCCCCCGTTCTTTAAATTACATTGTACTTCAAAGGGTTTTTTAATGTCCAGAGTTTTTAGTGAACTACAGAGAATAACAAAGAACACTACATGATGAACTTCTGCTCATGTGACTTTCACAATTGAAGGCTGGACTGCTCCTTAAAAGCCCCAGGCTCATTAATGCCTCCAAGTAAACACACCAGGCTAGAGTCACAGTTTTAAATGCAAAGCAAAAAATAATAATAAGCAAAAGACAAGCGACTCCAGCCAAGTTGGAATTGCAGCCCATTAAGTCTTCTGAAAGGGCACAGGGGAATAAAGTTATCTGAAAGTAAAAACAAAGTTATTTTTCCCGTTTCTGTTTTACTTCAACAATCCAGCTGATAGGCAGCAACAGCAAACCTGTGGCTCTCGCTTTGTGACATCAGTAATTAGTAGCTGAACCTGACAATGGTTATGCCCTCTGGTTGTGTGGCAAAAAAAAATGACCAGGAAGTCGGTTTGACGAGTTGAGAGAAACTTGCAGCGCTGGTCTGAATTATACAGAGCTCAGCACTTCAATTATGATAGAAAAACAAAAGGAGAAAGTGGCGTTAACTTAATAATTTAAAATGAGGTATTTCCCTCAAGCTGAGCTAACTTGACGTTTTCACTGGAAAAGTGATGCGATGGCCTAGTTTGTGTGTCGCAATCACAAAGCCCTTTGGATGGAAAACTATTAACTGTTATGCAAATGAGCTTCATGCAAAACTGGCACATTAACGTCTTCAAAGCCTAAACACTAAAAATACACTTGGCACAAAAATGACAGAATTTAATTTTACTCTTTTCTTTTTTTTTATTATTCGAATAGGAAATTGTTCTAATTTAGTTCCCAGCTCACACAAGCTTCTTCATCAAATGAACAAAATGAAACATATCTGAGTAATAAAGAGTAAACTGAGTAACATGTCAAGGAATCGATGTCTGTAGTTCACATTACGGTGGCCCGCAATCAACAGATTTAAATCCAGGACGGCCAGATGAGACAAAACCAAGACGACTACTTTCTAAAACCTTTGCTATCTTTACTTTCACACCGGAGCAGTGGCAGGCCTTCTCGTTAGCAGCAGCTCCTGGAGACTTAATCAATGACTGTACGGGGGGAAGAAAAGAGATAAAAGAACATGGACGCAGTATCCGCTCTGATAAATGAAGCACCAGCTCAGCAGAAGAATGGCCACCTTCCAATTACAAAATTGCTTATTTGATCCAAAGTGTCCTTGGGTTTGACGCTGGACCCAGTGTGGCTTCTGATAAATAATAAAAAAAATACAGCTTTGGACAAGAAGACACCATTTGGTGGAAAAACCTCCTGGTTAATATTGACCTCTGAACTCTTCCTGAGTTGAAACATCAGCGTTGTTTCTAAATGAATATTGACTTGTTTTCTTTGAATATCTGGGAACGCTGCATCTTGTTTGTTATTTTGACCATTTCTCGTTTTCTGCATACCAATTCGCTTAGAATCTGGTAGACATGTTGTCAGTAGTTCATCGAATAAAAGGACAATGTTAATTTTATTTAAACGTATGAAAAAAATTATTTTCCAGAGCTCTTTATCTATCCCATCTGAGAAAATGACACTACTTCAGATTTCTTTTTTAAACCTCAGATGAGTCATTTTAAGTAGGAAACTCAATTGTAGTGCTTTGTTCTGTTCATCACACTATTATAAACCCTAAATCTTAAATTTGTTATTAATTAGTCTCTTTCCAAGCTAGCATACTGGAAGTTGCTTTATTTCCCAGTTTTTGGTGAGAAAACCTGATATATTCATAAAATCACTTTGAAAAGTGAAAACTTTTAAACAGTCGCTTTCTGATCTGTACATGCAGACAGGACATCCACAAAAACACTGCTCGGTTTTTTGACGAGGGAATAACATTATAACATAACATAAAGCTTTTTTTAAAAAAGCTGATTTTACATAATACCTCCTGCCCCATTCAAGCTCAACTTTTCGTAGAGGAATTGGTTAAAAATAGAAAACAAAAGCCTCTCGCTGTTCAAAGCTTGTAGAGACAGGTGGTTCTGCAAAGTGTTGACTCGATTAGGTTTTATTTGTAAAACATTGTGAAAGCCTAAATCCTTAAACCTGGGCTTAAATAGAGGCTTAATGCCTAAAACTGAAATATGCCACTGCCCGTAACCCACAACAACAAACCAAATTTTCTGTGGGAAGACCAGCTTACTCACATGAAAACCTTTTAATGAGACAGAAGTTGTCAAGGCGGTCGGCTGTCGGATGCTGAGATGCGGCAGACAGCCACGTGGGTGTGAGAAGAAGACACTGCAGGTATTGCATCAACTTGGACTGGCATTTAATGAGTCTCTGTTCCACCACCTCTCCACTTTAAAAAGCCTGACCTCTGTTTACAGCGATGCCTCTGACATATATGCGTTTCAGAGCAGCGTTATTATTTTTAATAGTCAAAAAGCCAGTTGCACCACCTTGCTAAATTGAAGCCCTGAGGCTTTTGCTTCCTTTCAGTAACGTCTGTGTTTTATGCTGCCGGAGAGCATGAGGTCAGCTCAGCTTCAGCAGTTCAGGCAATCTTTTCTTTTTTTTTTCCACTAATTGCTTTGATGTCATATCTTCTGGATTTAGTCTCCTCTAAATAACCCGCCACGACTTCATGTAAAAACTTTATCCCCTTGTCATTTGGAGAACGAAAAATAAAAAACGATGCCACCACCGCAGAGTGATTTATGTAAATGGCAAAAGTCTGTAAGTTTTCTTTGTTAATGAGAACATGACTGATTCCAAAACAACCAGTTGGGAGAATCGTCTCAACGTCCTCACTAACGCGACACAAGGGGTTTATGTGTTTCCCAACGTGTGATTACTTTGATTTATTTTTCTCTGTTTTGCTGATACAAATTGGTAACAGAACTTGAGGGCAGCTCGTCGGTTCTCAGAGAACAGGATGGTTCCTGGACTCCGTGTCCGTGGCGTTTCTCAGCGATTATCGGACACTGTAACCCTGCGGCCATAAACTTTGCCTGGAGCGCTTTGGCAGGTAAGGGTTGCTGGTGACTCGCGGGCTTGTTCATTGCACAAGTGGAGAAGGGAAAACCCCTAAACCTTGTCACATTTCAAATCTAGTTTCTGCTACTGTGCTCTTAAGTTTAGTGCTGAAAAGCATGTTGCGTAAACCTATCACAAAAAGTAACGAAACGTGTGCTTGGTGGATTTTTTTTTTTCTTGTTTTTCTTTCACGTAGCAATGCATCTTGTCAGTATCTCTGATAGCATTTAGCATAGTCGGATATGTGGGTTGCATCCCATGAGTCTGTCTTTTACATGAACCTCATTCTAGCTGGACTAATAGGGAAGCTAAGACAATTTTCTAATTCTTTGTTTTGTTTTAGTATGTTTTATTAGTCTTGTAGCCTTTGCTTTTAAGCAGGTTTTAATTCTTTTTGCAATGCTACAGTAACAACATTTTAACTCCTTTAAATAAATCTCACTGGTTGCCATTTTGCTTTGCTTTAAAACAACCCTCAATATCAGTCCGTGGTACCACATCCAAGTCAGACCTGTAGTGAAGGAAATTTTCAAACATGTCTTCCACAAAACCAGTTTGAAGAAATATATTGAATGACCAGCAGTATCATCTGCAGATTTAAGGCTAACTCCAACGTAACAGAGGATGTCGGAGGTCGACGGAAAAGTGGGCCCCGTAACCCAAACCCTGACCTAGTCTTCACCCCAAGAAGACTTTTCTCTCACGCCTTCAGCATTTAGGAACCACTGACTGTGTTTTACACATAAGGTTTGTTACACTTAGGGTTTGCAGAATGATACTGTCAATGACTCAGAACATCCAGAACAGTCAAGACTCAACCTGTCTTGTAGGATGGCAGCCATGATGGCCCTTCACCATCAGGCCCATTGGCAGTAGTGTTGGAAACGTGTGCATGTTTGTTCAGCGATGAGTCCAGACTCTGACTAGTTGGATTGCAGTACCAAAGTGTGGGGAATGCTTACTTTATTGCTGGACTAACAAGATGAGATTGTGGTAGATTTTGGTAGAAGTGCCTCACTTACTAAAAACAAAAAAAACAAGCTTTCTCATCACTGGAGGCAATTTCAGCACAAAGACATCAAAACGAGATGTTACAAGAAAGACCTAATAGAACAAATTTCCTTAAGATTTTGTGTCAAGTTTGTTTAGAGGTGAAGTCGCAAGAGGGATCTCGTCAGTGACACATTTATCAAAATGTAAAATATAATTAAAGACATGATTTAATTCCAGCACAAATCCTATAAAACCTTTTTAGGTCAAGAGCTTGCACTGCAACATTGAGATTTAACACTTTGTACAATATCTGTACCTGTAACACGTTCTGTCATGAGACCAGGCTGCAAAGAGGTTAGGTGTGCTGCATCTCTAAGAAGCTTTTTCACCACTTTAGCCCGCTCTGTAATTGTTTGATAAGAATTCCCTCATTTACACTTGGGGACTTCTCTGTTCACTAAGAGCAACACGAGATGCCTCGTACATTCAGTCAGATTAAATGAGCTGTGATGGTGTGTGGCATGCCTGTATCATGTCTCATTTCACACTTTCCTTAAATGGAATATATATATATATATATATATATATATATATATATATATATATATATATATATATATATATATATATATTAAATGGATTATGTAAACATTGACTGTTGTGATTGCTTTTTATATGAATAGTCCCCGTCTTTGATCAGTGAAAGCGAAGGGCGGAAAGAAGTCCTTTTCCTGATTTGCCTCCTAATCCCCACGGATCTCTCAAGGTGGCGGACTGACTGGTGTAGGCGTTTCGATGAGGGTGTTCGTCTCCCTTTGAGTTCTGTCTGCACTCTGCTGCTGCTCGAGCGAGCAAAGTCCCAACGGCTTCAGAACATGGATGACTTACAAATGGGTTTGGAAATAAATATGTTATGACCTGGGGAAAACTTGACTTGGAGGAAAGCTGACTTGCATCTTCGCTGGCTGTTAATATAGTCGGAGCTACAGAGGCGCTTCTGTTTGTACGGGGGTTTTGTAGCATTTTATTAAAGGATGCATAATTTTTAGCGTTCTTTTTTTTTTTTAAAGAAATACCTAAAATGGTGATAATTATCTCATTCAGTTCAAGTCAATTCAAGGTGAAACTCCACCCCAGTTTTAACACTGTTGGAGCCTCTAACATCTTTTTCTTTTAAACCTGATATTCATTTATTCAGGTCCAAACTTATCCACTAGGGTAAAATACTAACTGATCAGAGCATGTGACTTAATATTCCCAAATAATGTCATCCAACAGACAAAATATGTGCAAATTCAGGTTTTTGAAAGATTAAAATGAATACAAATAAATGCAAAATAACAAATTGAGGTGGAAGAAACGTTTCCATATATATATATATATATATATATATATATATATATATATATATATATATATATATATATATAGTCTTTATGAAACACATTTTCATACAGCAGAAAATATAAATGTCGGAACAGGGTAAAGCACTTCCAATAACAATATATAGTTCTTACTCTTCTGTTATACAGCGGATAGAAAATAAAATCAGATCAAAGAAACTTGTAAACACACCAAAAGTCTGAGTAAATGTAGCTAATTATTACCCACCTCTGCCTCTATGTGGCTTGTAAACTGCAAGCTAGATTATTGCTTAAGCTTGAAGTATGTGACTAAAACTCCACCTGAGTGTCTCTGTAGCTCCACCAGAGTTACTGTAATTAATGTTCTCCATGCCCACTCCTGTCAGTTTTGGTGCACAGCTCCGCCTTGATAGATTTGCAGCTGTACCACACTCTGTCCATTTTCAGATGATCCTTCAACACCCGCAAACTGTAACAGATCATTTTGGATGAAAATTGAAAGATTTGTTTTAGCATGGCTCTATTTTCTTGTATCGGTACAGCAGATTAAAAATGTAAGAAAAGCTGCTTAGCTTTTTCATGTGTGCAGGTGCCCTACAGTGATTTTCAGCTGGGGTTATACCTTTGATTTGCCAGTTAAAATTCACTGTTGACATGTTTCTGTAGCTGGCAGCTACAGAAACAGGACAGTTGTGGTATATTGGATTATCTGCACTCAGAGCCAAGCAGTCAGCACAGGGAGAAATCAACCCAGAGCGCCACTTGTCCTTGGGAACACAACCCGGTACGAGCAAGTGAAGCAAAGAGGCAAAGGAGATGGTGTCTAATTTTGCTCAGAGAGAATCCAACCCAACACGGGGGCAGGTGATGAATAATAGTCTGCTCTTGCATTTTGCTACATTGTGTGTTGTTATTTGTCTGGCTCATTCAAATGACTGGAGGATTGGTGGACGGCAATGAGATGAATTACATTAAGAAAATGACTCGGAAATACAGCATTCCTCTGCTCCCGCTTGAAGAGGGGATGCGGGGTGGGCGACACATGCTGTCCCTTTCTGGGTCACCGTCTGGACTGCGGTGCTGTCAGCTCCGTCTGACGTTCTTCCAGCAAGGATTATAATGTGGTCCAGTGGGCCATGCTCAAATATCAGGACGTGATGGTGCCGGCCTTTTCTGTTCGGGAGTTCATTGTCTGTGGACCTGAAGTCGGCCCACATTACGTCTCCCGAGACGATACCCCGACACACTTACCAGGACAGCTCCTCCTCCTATCTGAGGCTCCATATACCTCCCCCAGGAGACGCATGGATGAGCAAGCTTATTCTCCTCGTGGGGTGTTCCCCATGCATGACTGATGTTTAGATTAATATCCTCGACTGACTTCTGCTCAGCGGTGAGGAGACAAGCAGGCCTATCGGAGCCCGGCCGCCCCCGCAGGAGCTGATTGATTTTCGCACTGTTCTGACAAAACATAAACCCGAAACGCAGCAAATACTTTTATTTGTCTCCCATGTAGAAGCTGCAGCCTCAGGTCCAGCTGTTCACACATGTAGTTAGAAAACAGCTCTTTTTCTCTCTCTCTCTCTCTCTCTCTCTCTCTCTCTCTTGCTGAACAGAGCATCCTGGAAAAACAGACAAAACTGCATTTAAAGCACAATTTGAGCATTGAAGCTTATGTAGCAAACTGGTAAGCCATACATACACAAATGTTAAGCAAGCACTACGTAAAAAGATTAATTATTTCAAAACTATAAAACAAATGATAAAACATTTTTGGTTGAAGCAAACTGATGTCCACTAATAGTATTGGAATGGAGCCCATAAAAGCAACATTTTCCCCCCCTGCATTTTAGGAGCTTGGACTTTGCAGTGCAGCACAGCCTTTTTGAACCCAGAGGAATCTAAAATACAAATGCCGTAGGAAAATGGTAACATCGCCCCCTGGTGGTGCATAAAAATCCCCTGTTCTGGTCTCTAGTCTCTACAATCCAAAGAACAATTTTTGTCCTCAGTCCAGCTGCTTGTTTAGGGCCACAACGTGACCTTTTGAAAAAAGACGACTTATAGTTTTAATGAGCATCTACTGCAGGTCTATGGGTCGTAAATAAAGAAGTCATAAAACTTATGTAAAAGAGAATGACTACATAAGAAAAAAAAAAGTTGATCTAAAAACATGTTGCTGGTACATTCTGTTGTGAAACTTAAATGCAATTATTCCATGACAAAATGGCTCCAATCTGCATTTGTTATAATAACTGTTTTTAAAAATATTATCAGGTTCTTTATTAGTTTTAACACTGTTATTAAGAGCCATTGTGAAAAGTTCAAAGAGCCACTTGTGGCTCCCCAGGTGACCGCCCTTCCCCCTCCCCGGGATAGTTCATTTAATAGAGGTTTATAAAATATTAAATAGTAAAACACTTAATAACAAATAATAATAATGCAACTTTAAGTCGTATTTTGGCTTGTTAATATGACAAAATCCCTTATGGGTATTACGTTTAGACTGCAATTTCCTCTCTGAGTTCTCTGGAAAAAACAACTACCAGAACCTTTAAAAATTAATTACAAAAGCTCTCAAATCTCTCTCTCAAAAAATAACTACCTGTGTGTGTAGCTGGAGGCGTGCTGCTGCTTCTGCTCCCAATCCACCTGTTCTTCCTCACCTCTCTCTGTTTCAAGCTAATTGGCCTCTTTCAACCAGACCAAAAGGGTCGTGATTTGCCTAAGTTGCTCCTGTCGGTTCTTTTCTTGTCTGAGGATCAGCTCACTTTTTTTTTTATCCCTCAGGATTACATGCTACAAGGCCAAGCTGATCTCCAGTCCTCTCTCTCTTTGCTCGCCTTCAGATCCTGAAACAGCAGCCTGGACTTTAATGATAGCCACAGTAATTTCCCTCATGGGATGGGGAAGTTCTTACAACCTTTTAAATGCTGAGTGTTGCCCTGCGTTTACTTCCTTGGCGGTCACACCTCTCAGTTTTTACGTCCTGTCGTCGTTTTCCACCCCAAACTTTAATGTATTATATTGGCGTTTTATGCAATATGCTAACACAAAAAGTAGGGTAAAATGGTGAAGTGGAAGCGAAAGAACAGATGGTTCACTGAGCTTTGCATTTTTTTTTTAAGTGCATTTGCATTCGTCCCCTTTCTAGTGACAACCTCTAAAACAAGCTAAACCTGTAAAGACCTATAGCTGTCACGGGATCGCAAATGGATACCAGAAACGCATTGAGCATGACTTTCAGGTGTGTTTTTTTTTTTTTTTAAATAATAAGAAAAAGAAAAACAATTGCTGTCATACAGGTGTTGTGCTGCAATTCAATCACGGCTCATGTATACTTTTCTTATAACTCTCCCTAACGAGGCCTTTCTGAGCACGTTCGCTGAATTATGTAAGAGAGTAATTATCTCTTGCTGTCAGGTTCTTTAACGCTGTGAGGCAAGCTGTGAGAAAACAAAGAGATGCTATATATATGTCACAATACAAACCAAACCCTGATGCTACAGCACTCCATCACCGTCCAGGATGTAACGTTTTCTTTTCAAACATCGACACAGACATCCACACCTTGATTGTTGGACCTAATTTCAAACAGCATGTACCGCACACACCCTGCATTGATGAGACAATGTTAGTTTGTGGTCGTTTGACAAGAAGTAGCCTGCCAAAGTTAGAACATTTTCTCATTTCATATATCTTTTTGTTTTTTGTTTTTTGTTTTCCCCCATGAGCCTGTGCTAGCCCAGTCCCTGTACCATTGTCTGACATGTTCTGTCTCCCCTCGCGTGCTTGAAAATGTTTGTGGTCTAATGCATTCCTAACAAATGACTGTTCTGCATTACTCACCACTAGGAAATAAGCTCACTGCCGAGCATGGTCCAAGGACACCAGCTCTCTCTCTCTCTCTCTCTCTGGATTGTCCTTTTGTGCTTTCCACTTCACTTCTACCAATGCTGTCCTTATTTCCTCTTGCAATTAACAAACTTCTTTTTAAAAAGTGAAGAGACTTTTATTCATGTTAGTTAATCTTACAGATTTTATGATGTGCTTTTTGACCATTATTGTAAGTACTTTTTTATTATTATTATTATTATTATTATTATTATTATTATTATTATTATTATTATTATTATTATTGTAGCACTTTATTTGAAGGGGTGTGCATAAGACTGACATGGCAGTGTCATAAACATGACATAACATGACATAACATCTGTCATGAACATAAAGAAGTCTTTATGAATGTTTATGACAGTTGTCATGAAGTGTCATTTGGTAAATAATGACACTTTTAATGCAAAGATCCTCCAAAAGTTGCATTGAATGTCCATTAAAAATGTCAACTTTGCATTAAATTATCATAATTTACAAAATCATGCAAAGTTGGCACTTTTAATGGACTTTTAATGCAACTTTTAGAGCAACTTTGCATTAAAAGTGTCATTATTTAACAAATGACACTTCATGACAACATCCATCCATCCATCCATTTTCTTTCACCCTTGTCCCTCAGTGGGGTCGGGAGGGTTGCTGGTGCCTATCTCCAGCTAACGTTCCGGGCGAGAGGCGGGGTTCACCCTAGACAGGTCGCCAGTCTGTCGCAGGGCAACACAGAGACACACAGGACACACAACCATGCACACACACACTCTCACCTAGGGGCAATTTAGACAGACCAATTAACCTGACAGTCATGTTTTTGGATTGTGGGAGGAAACCGGAGTACCCGGAGAAAACCCACGCATGCACAGGGAGAACATGCAAACTCCATGCAGAAAGACCCCAGGCCGGGAATTGAACCCAGAACCTTCTTGCTGCAAGGCAACAGCTCTACCAACTGCGCCACTGTGCAGCCCACCTTCATGACAACAGTCATAAACATTCATAAAGACTTCTTTATGTTCATGACAGATGTTATGTCATGTTTAAGACAGTGTCATGTCAGTCTTATGCACACCCCTTCAAATAAAGTGTTACCATTATTATTTTTGCCAGATAAGATATAAACAGGTGAATGAGTCGTGAGTCTGCTGGTAGCCATGGTGATGGCAGACTTCAGCCAGAAGCGCTGAGGATATCCTACTGGTTCAGCATCTTTAACATGGAGAACTCTGCTTTTTGGACACACATCCTGCTGTGAAACGCCTGTAGATGTGGATCGTAATGTTTTTCATTCTTCTTTGGGGGGAACAAAATAATTGAAGAGGGTATTCCTTCTATTAACTGTTAAGAGAATGGCTGCACACACATTCACAGCAGCTTATTTCTTTAAGAATATATTTTTGGGGCTTCATTCAGTACAACATGGGGTTTATATTATTTTACTTTAAGATAAAGATAACTTCTGATGGTGCAGGCTAATAAGTGACTTTTTCATGAAGGAACCGGTTGCCATAGGTTTAGCAACAGCTCAGAGCTTAGCTGCATAAAACAACTACACCATGGCAGTTTCCCACGAATGTTTGTCCCTTGGATAACAGGATGTTATGGACAACCGTAAGTACAACAAGTAAAGCAATACTTTGTTTTTGATGGTCTCCATAGCGATGTCTGTACTAGTGAGCCAGCCACTGGCACCGTTCTTTCCAGTAATCAAAGCAGTGGATCTGCAGCCAAATCTATAACCTGGCGCTGTGGTGTCTATCTGAGCTATTACTAAATTCAGTAACAAGAGGATTGGTGTCAGAATAAATACTGTTAACCAATAAACAACAACTCCTGTACAGATTGTCAACCATATTATGTCACAGACGTTTATGGCTAATTTCCTTTAATGCTTGGACTTTAAGGAACCTTATATCTGATGTTGCTCGCCTTCAAAGTTCTGTTTAACATCCTATAATATTATGGAAGAAACTGTATCTTTCATATAGGATAAATACAATTTAATTTTTTCATACCAAATGTCAAATAAATTAATTTTCTTCTTATTTATTATTGGTATTTAATCAAAAAAGCTGCTCGTTCCAGTGATGTTGTGAAAGTTTGTCCAATATTCACCACTTTCAAATCAAGTAAATATTTATGAATACCGAAACAAGTGCAAATGTCCCTCTATGCTCTCTAAACAAACAGAAAAAAAAACAGAAGGAAAGAAAAACTATTTTGTGGCATAACTTAAACGATTCTGCAAAGCAAAGTGCACTAAAATGACTCACAACGACATAAAAAGGCTCGCTGCCCCAGGCACAACAGATGTTTGATGGCAATTTTTTACCATCAAGCAAGGCAACAGTTCGTTTTACATCAGGTGATTTCCTCTCCTAAAAGAAATTGTCAGCTCACAGCAACATTTTATTTGTGTTATATTGTCAGGTGTCAACCTTTATTTCATTATCTAAAAACATTAAGCTGTGCCGAAAAACAAAAACAGAAGAAATGTCAGAACGCAAAGAAATATTGTTTCACAACTCTAACTTATGTTACTATCAGGGGGGAAAAAACAACACCTTTCTCCCCAGAAGCTTAACACATTTTATTTTAAAAAGAATTTTAACTGTACTGTATATTTGGTAGTGGGTGTAACTTTTTTAGATGTGACTAATAATGCATCTGCAAAATCAAACGTGCGTTATATAATGCTAGTAGTTATTGGAAGGTCCCTACATAAAATGTCTATTCGATCTAGAGACGCCATTGTGGTTTAGAATAGCTTTGTCAACGCGATAAAGTCATTTGTTCTAATAGATACAAGAAAATGAAAATTTCCTCATTCCCAATGAACGCACCACTTACATACACCACATAGGGCGGTGTTGATTTATCTAGTTATGTCCTAAGCGTTGACTTGCAGGTAGTTTTGACGCAATGGCAGTGGTTTACCTCGGCAGGTGTAAGCCTTAACATATTTCCACAGCTGTTAATAATGAGTCCGAAAAGACGCTTTTGTGATTAGCAATTGTGGAATCGTGACTTTCAGTGACAGCTTAATGCAGCCTGCGAAACTAAAAACCGGGTGAAGCGATAACAAGCGGCACCTCTTCGGCAGCTCAGTGGGGCTCCGAAGCTAGGCTAGCTACCTGTGTGGTGTATTGGTGGTTACACATGCTAACGCAGCGTCCGGTAACCTGCTCCAAACATGACTCATCTATTGGTAGCTGGCGACCAGCATTTTCACTGCCTTGAGATGAGCCTGACGAGTTAACCTGTTTGGAGTAACGCGAGAAACGAGAGAGGGGCTTGCTCCACACTAAACACCAGCGGCGGGTAGCCTTGACAACAGCTTCCTCCTGTCGCTAACCGAAGTTCCTCCTCCGCCTGCGGATGAGGTAGTTTACCGGGCTAGCTATCTGAAATCCACCCAGGAGGTGAGTACATGTCTACTACGGAGTGAACCACAAGGAAATCCCGCTGTACATGTTTCGCCAAGAAGTCAGTGTGACGTCTTTTATCCCATCTTGTTCGTATCTATTCCAACCCGAAAAGAGGAACATGTCCCGGTACAACATATACAGCCTGCTGGACTGGATTTACGGCGGGGTGGACCCGAAGTTTGAGGGCAACGGGGGGCCCGAGTGCGCAGCCTTCCTCCCCGTCCATCAGCGCATCGTGGAGAGCCTGGCCATCCTCTTCATCTCGCTGCTGGAGGTCGGCGTTGCACTGAAGAAGATAAACTTTGCAAAGGAGTTCAGGGTTGTCGGCGGGGACTGCGTGAAGCCGAAGAAGGACAGTCTGGGCAAGAACCTGTTGCTGGTCTCTCTTTGCATGACTTTTGGAATAGAAGTCGGGTTCAAGTTTGCGACTAAGACTGTGATTTATCTTCTGAATCCCTGCCATATAATCACCATGACTCAGGTAGGCATGAGCTGATCGTGATGTGTGTTTACATTAGAGAACTGTTCAAAGAGTGTGTGTGAAGACTTTTGTCACCCTTTAAGATCCTGTTCTGTTATTGAGGTATTGAATTGAGTAGTGATGGTCCAGCCTCTGTAATGGAGGAACACTGTAGCAGTAATTACTTCCTGGATGTGGGTTCCTCAAAACATTCCTCAGCCAGTGATCAGAATCAGACTTGTTAGTGACAGGTCAAAGAGTCCTGACCTGCTTTGATTTCTTTTATGTAGCATTGTAAGTAGGAAAGAATTGAAATTGGCAGATTGCTGCTCAAAGAAAACTTCTGTATCAGCCATAAAAAAAAAAGCTTTTGGTGGATTTCAAATTGTTTTTTTGCTTGCTGTGTTTGTTGAACTATTATATATTTACCAAATAAAATGGGCAAATATATAGTAGTAAAGGCAAAAGTTCATGCAAGTTTAGGGTGGAATGAGGAGATGCACCGATATAAGAATTTGACCCGGTGTTAATACAGCTGTTATGACCAATAACCAATATTTTCCAGTATAATATATTCCTCCATATTTTTGACACTGTGGCAATTAAAAAAATTCTTCATAACAATTGTTTTCAACCTAGAAACACATCAACCACATATTCCTGCACTATTTTTGAGATTCTTTCTTAATCTTTCATATTTTTTATTTGGTTCAAAACAACTGCCCTATGGAGGTTCTCTCTCTTTTTTTCTTTCCTTCGGATTTTTCCACGTTGTACTTCTGGGAATAGAAAAAACATGAATTAGCAAATGGCACCAAGGAAAACCCCAAATCAGCATATGCCAGGAAAGACTTGATCAGTGATTTTTATTATACTAATTCGCTGCTTTATTGAATTATTTAGTTTTAGTTAACCTATTACCTCCCTTGGATAGGTTTCACAAATGTGGAATTTATGTCAGCATGCATAATTTGAAAACAAGGCCTCCAACCTTGTCAAATATTTCAATTGCATGACCTCGACTCTAGTATCTCCAATCTCTACCGAAGTATTGTTGAAATCGGAGATTCTCCAGAGATCGGAATCATCCCGTTTTTCCTTGTGATCCCCGAGTGAAATACTGCAAAAACATCAATGAAATCCGATCAAGGTTGTGGATGTGTCGTTTTGATGCAGGATAATTTGATTAAACCTTTTCTAAATAATATAAAGCCCATTGGAGCCTGAAAAAAAATCAAATTGGTGCAAACTATATCGTCATGTCTGTGATATAAAGCTGGAGCTGGGATGCTGTGAGCCCTGGAGGCATCCAACCAGAACTGGGTGTGGTCTGATTGAATCCCAGATAGCGATTTATTACTGAGAGGGCGATGTGCGAAGACATGGTTGCATCTCCTTAAAGAAGCAGTGCAGGATGGAGTCATTTTCCGTAGGTTTGATCAGCTTTACAGGTTGTAGCACGTTTCCCTCCACGTCCTGTCCTGGATCCTGCTCTCGTGTTGAAATGAAATACAGAGGGATGAGTAATGCTGTTGATCCAGTGCCAGCACAGTTGCCGCTGCCCACTCATGATTTACAGGGTATGTGATGAAAAATCGATTTATGGTAGAAAAAAAACAACAAAAAACACCATCAATGTTTGACGGACAAGGTCAGTAGGGTTGTTTCTGAGAAGGAAACTGCACGAAGGAGTTTGTTTAAATAAGTCTTAAGTGTCATGTTACTACAAAGCTGTTGCTTCCCCAGCTGGGTGAGTATTTTCTAGTTATTTGCAGAGTCAACAGTTCATTAGTTGGACTCCTTCAGAGGATGACTGGAATGCGATTAAAGGCGTGATGTGTTTTGAGCAGGATAGGGCCTTTTATTGTGTTTGTTCCATCCAGATCAGCGAACATAAGTGTTTAAGAAGTACAGAATCAGATGTGTACTTTTACTGACGCTTCCTCATCTGATCTGCAGCTCCTAACGGGTGTGGCTCGTCCACTTAAATCCCTTTCTGATACTTTTCCATCACAAATGAAAACACCTCCATAGTAACAGCTGTTCTGGTCTCTTCAGGGCTCAGGGTGGTAGTTAGTCTTAAATATTGAGTGTTGAAAGATATTTTTATGGAATGAGAAATGTGGTAGTTAAGTTTTCCAATACGCATTGGGGGCCGTGTGGTTCTCACCACCTTCTCCGGCGTTACCAAGTGTTTCTTGTCTGCTTTTCTTATTCTCAACCCATTTTCAGATGATGGATTGAGCATTGCTTAATGTAATGCTCAAAGCTTGAGTTTGTTTTTGTTTTTTTCACTCTGTTTCAGACTTCACAACTTCATCCTTGATCAGCCTCATGTGTTTCTTGGCGTGTGTGTCTTTTATTTGCACACCGCTCTGTGTTACAAGGTGTTCACACATCCATAAAATCTCTTAAAGTCTTCCAATTTTAAGACCTAAAAATTCAGCTCAGAACACATGAATTTATATACATGTTTTCATGTATCTAAAATTAAGGCCTTAAAATGTATTAAATTCATTTTAAAAAATGTATGTTGGGCTTAAATAGGATAATCACAGGTCTTAAATTTTGTTGCGACAGTGCTATTTACTGTCAAATATTCTACATAGTTTCTTTTTTTTTCCCAGCAGGACTTTTCTGTCGGACAAAAGTTTGCGTCGCACGCAGACATCTTTTTTGGCAGAAGCTACAGCTAACAAGCTGCTAATATATCTTTTCCAGCTAGCCTATTTGTGATAATAAGTGCAAAGTCATTGCTAGTTGGGTGGACGCTGTTCGTCCTCACCATTGGCTCGCTCCTGTTGCTAACCCATACAATGCTACGTTCATAGTGCAGAAAAAGCTCGGCACTGTAAAAGCTGTAGAGAGCCATATGCAGTGTGAGTCTCAAACTATGAAGTCGGAGGTTTAGTGGATTGTAAAGTTTTACCAGCTCTTAAATTTCATTGACAGCAATCTCAAACAGGTCTTGAAACGTCTTCAGTTTGAATTGGTGCAGAGGTCATATGCCAGGTTATCACATAAAGTCCCGTTGTCGTCACCAAATGTGGAAAAGGTCAGGATTCATATCAGCAAAACGGACAAGGAAGCATGAATAAAATAGGAATGAGTTCAGTGTACAATAAAGGACATGCGGCCCCTCTGAGCGTAACGTGGACGTCTGGTATGTGCGCCATCAGATTAGCAGTCACGCACTAACTTATCAGTTAACTGTGGCACATTTTCACTGGAATTGGGCGGAGCTACTTAGACAAATAAATTAGCAACAGAAATATTTGGATTTTGAACCGAGATTGTCAGCTAAACAAGGAGCTCAGACCTTCTTTCCAAAATTCCTTCAGTTGGAGTTTTTTTTTTTATCACTGTGGAAGTGCAATCAATCACGTTCAGGTGTAAAGGTTAAAGAAAATTATGTGTTTTATGTCTAAATAAAATGCACATCCCTGTCTCTGGTAAACCTCCACTTTGATCACGTTAGAGTTTCCTGCAGAAATCAGGTGGGCTGATGGGAAATATTTTCACACACTGCAGGAAAAGATTCATCCTGCTGATCTGACCTCTGGAATGCCTGGTATTGCACCACACAAAGGCTTTAGTGAACTTTTTTTATATGATTAAAAGAATAACGGTCAGTTACATAAGCTATGACTCAGGAAATGAACTAATATTGTCTTTCTTTTATTTTCCATTGAATTCAGAAGTACGAGCTCTAGCAGAAAATTGGCTTTTCATGGGGGGGGGGGGGGCGTTTATCGGATCATTTATCATTAAAAATTTCTTATCAATATCAAATCAAATTTTATTTGTATAGCACATCTCAGCAACAAGGCATTTCAAAGTGCTTTACATAATTAAAATAAAAATAAAAACAGAGAATGAGAGAGATTTAGAAAAAGATAAAAACATTATTAAAAGTAAAGATAAAAACATGTTATTGTGTTAAGAATTCCGATGTATCGTTGTGGCGATGAATTTCAGCTATTGATGGCAAATGAAAAAAACAAAACGGACGGTATGATCAGAAATGTTTTTGCTGTTTTTATAATGAGATTAAATACGGTTAATGTGTGCAGTTTAGTGACATAAATCACTTTTTTAAGTAATTGACATCCTGAAGAAGCCTGTCTGAAATGGGAATATAGTTGCATAAAAGAAAAAAAACATCCACTAATAAATAGTTCTTAATCATCTTTAATGATATAACTCTATATATTGTAATACATTTCTAAGTCCATATCGCCAGCCCCAATTTTTCATGTTCTCATCCTTTTAAAAGTGTGAAATTGTTCAAAATTAAGTCAGAAATAACAAGTAAAATCAGGATTGCTGGATTTAAAACAAAATGCATTTAAGGATTCACAATTAGCGTAAGATTTTGCAATTTATTTCCAGTAAAAATATCACCAAGATATTCTCTATCAGCTTAGCAGGCGGTGTTAAGTAGGGTCATGTTTACGGTATCAGCTGTAACGTTAACAGCCAGCTGAGCGGATTGTTGACTCATTTGTTCAGATAAGGCTGGAAGGACATGGCTCTCCCTGTTGGAATAGGAGGGGAGGAAAAAAAACGTATCTACTCTGAGATACGCCAATCTATAAACTGATAGTCTTTGGTAAATAACTTTACTCCTCTTTTAAAGCTCGGCAGCAGTGAGAAAATGATTCATGTCGTCTCTGAATTGATATTCAGGCAGCTGAAGAGTTGTTTGTGCAAGTGTGGCATTAAAACATCTACCACTCCAACAACCAGTGCAGCTCAGGTCGCCTTCGAGGACTCTGGGACTCTCCATCCGTGACTTTGACTAACCGTTGCCCTCGCGGCTCGCTCTTGCCTGGAACCTGTACGTAGAAGATCCCGTTTAATTTGAGCCAGGACTCAGACGGAGAGCAACACAGGACAAAAAGAGAGGACGGGTTGTGTTGTGTTTCAGTCTGGTGCGCCTTGAGATGAGATTGCATTTCATTTCCAGAAGGAAGAAGGAAAAAAACCCATTAGATTTATTTGTTTGTTTTTTAATAGTGCAGCTGCAGCAGCTTCCCGCTTGATTTGACTATCATAAATGCATTCATGCTCGTAGCCTTATTGTATATTATTGCTGCAGGAGATGAGGAAGCTGGCTGAGATGCTGATCGGAGCACATGAATCTGGTGCTCATTTCTTGCTCTTCTTGAGGTGTGTTTTTTTATTTTTTTAAAAGCTAACTCTGTAGCTTCAAGTTCTTGTTTTTAAATTATTAGACAGGGGTGATCAGATGTGTGTTATTTTACAGAAAAAACACTGGATTCACTTAAAAATATCACCTGATTTAAACAAAGAATCATTGTTTTTCTTTTTGCACATGTGATACTGTGAATCAAGCCATAGTAACTTTCAGACTAATTAGCAAACTGATTCCTCAGCATTAAGTTGTCAGTCGATTTATTTATTTATTGTTGTGACTATGTGACCTGAACGCTTCTCCAGCAGAAAGTGATTTTCTTGTGTGAATTTCCACCCAAACTGGGTTGATTTATATAAATTGCATGAGCTAATATCAAAATGATTCTCCTAATGCAGAGATATTGATTGTTGTATTTTTCCAGCCTCTCGGTGTCGGAGAGAGAGAAAACAAAAAGCCCTGATTTCAGCAATCAAACTACTGTATAACCAGTATTTCTGTAATGGCAGCTACACTTCATAACTTATGTAAAAGTACTTTAAACCTTGTTAAATGTTCCTGTTTTGAATACGTCAGTGACTCAGACTTTATTGTTTTCTATCTTTGACGCAGAGGAGAGGAGGCATCATCTAAATCAGGTGTCAAACTCAAGGTGCATGGGCCAAATTCGGCCCGCCACAGCTTCTTACATGGCCCTCTAGATTCTAGACTAAACACTCAGTGTGCTCATATTTTATGTTATCAATGAAATCGATGCAGTTTTTATATGTTTACTGCCAAATTATATCAGTCAGTTCCACCAGTTTCCTGAGAATTATCATGGAAATTCATGCTTACGTCAACAAATCCCCACGATTTTTTTGTGCCAATACGTGATTGGGAGTTTATTGCAGATTTTTCTCATTTTCAAAAACTTTCTTACTTGTACTAAACAACTGCCTCAGCCTTAATTGATGTCAGATTGTAGTCCATTGTATACAGCAAGTAATAAAAAGCCACAATTTAGCGTCATAAATAAGCGCAAATATCTGCAAATGTTTATAAATTAGTACCACAAACACTTTGGAGGAACTGAAAAGATGTTCAATAATATTTAATTTTAAGAATTCATCGATATTTTAACAGCTTGTGAACAGGTTTTGTCAATGGATTCTGGCACGACCGGCCCTTTAAGAGCATTCGCAATCTTTATTTGGCCCCAAAACGACACCTCTGATATAAATAGTAACTGATTCACAAAGATTGCTCTCTACAGCCGAGTCAAAGTTAGAAGTTTGTAACGTTGACAGAGTTTTAGTATATTTACTATGCAGTGTTTCCCTCAGTGAATTTATAAGTCTGGCGGGCCACCAGGCTTAGCATTATTAACTTATTGTAGTTTTTTTTTATGATTTAATTTTCTTTTAAAGACTTTCCAGTTGGTGTTCAGGTGTTAATCTTCCAGTCTTCTAACTAGCCACTGATGTTACATGTGATCTAGTTTTACTGGTCTCACCAGTGAAACCAGAAAAGACTGGTTTTACTGGTGAGACCAGTTCTAAATGAGAGATCCTCAAGCGTTAACAAGACCTGAGTAGATCTGCATCACACCCTGTCAGAAAAGAGGAAGGTCTGGCCAAAACATCTGACGCTTCTGCTGCACAGAGAGGATGTAGCCTTCTCACTTTTCAGATCTCATGACTTGAGACTGAAGCCGTTTCTGCGTCTCTTCACTAACCATCTCGCCTCCCGTTGTAACAAAGTGTGAAGAATATTCTGCTGGCCCAAGGCTAATGAGTGACTTCAACTGGGCGTTACTGTAAAATATTTCACGTCGGTATTGGTCCAGCTTCTCGCCTGACACACTCGCGCCGAATACGAGATGCTTGAAGTTGATCAGAATTGTTTCTGCTAGCTCATTTTCCCCCTGGTCTGGAAATCAATACGTTTCACAATGTGAACTGATTTCTTTCATGGTGAAACTGAAAAAGAACAGTTCTTCTTTTTGAATATGTTGAAAAATAGTTTTTTGGCAATTTTTGCTGCAAACAGTGTCAGAACACTGTAGCCGAGCGTTTTCAGGTGGCCTCTATTTAAAACTATCATTTGAAAACAAATATATTCAAATGGAATTTTTTTTTTTTTTTTTTTTTGCCAGAGGAGGTCATTGGTTATTTATAGTGGGACTTGTGAGAAAAGAAAACCCTTTCATATCATCCTTATGTTTTGTGATGTACACCTTATTTATGCCTTATGATCTTCTGAAAGGTAAAGAGAGGATAATAAGGCATTTGGTGATTTTCTTTGTGGTACTTTATAGATAAACCTCTGAATTCATCTCGCATATAGAAATATTTAACTAAAATTAAAACTCCTTTTGTTTTTCTAATAACCTGGTTTAAAAATTTTTATTACAGATGTTTCAACATCCCGAGGCAAATGTGAGACACATTATGCGTGGCTAAAAATTCTCCAATATGTTGCTTTTCTGTCTCTAATTAAGTTCTGGGCACAAAGCCAACCAAATTGTTGCAATAAACCGCAAGTTACAAAGAAGATTGAGTGAGTACAACTGAAAATAATCGGCTGCTTGTTGCACTCGGCAAACCCGAAAAGAAAATGATCTTGTATTCTTTGGGGTAACGTAGAACTTTTATTAACATGAAGAACACGGGAACAAACTTACTTTTAAAATCGAAAACAAAGCCAAAGATGGAAATTTAGAAGCTATTTTCTAAGCCGGTTAATGAAAGGTGAAGAACTTGGGTCATAATGTCGCTGTGTGATCATCTTTCACCATAAAGATTGCTCAAGTACCATTTCTGCTGTTCCAGGCCTTACAGAAGTCTGTTGCACATTACCAGGGTTAACGCCAAAATGCCTCCCTTCTCTTGTCGTGTTTTAACTAAATTGTTTAGATTTAGCTTGGGTAAACATATTCATATTTAAGAATTTAAGTAATTTCTTTACAGTTCAATAATTGGTAAAATGTTTTTTTGTTTTTTATTTGCAAGAAAGTCTGTTTCTGAATTTCAGAAAGAGAAGTTCTTTCCCACTGAAAAGAATGTGCTAATTATGCAATATATTGCACGCATCTGCATTTTTCTCTTTTCTGTGAAGATCTTACACAAGTCAAATGTTTCCTTCCTTTCTTTCTAAGAGTTACAATCTCAGCGGCTAGAGCCAAATTAAACCAATTTAACTAGCGTCTCGTCTAAAACTAAAAAGATGCTGCTGCTGTGAATGAGCACAGAGTAGTTTGAAGCCTTTTATTTTCTCCTTTGAGATCATCTTAACAAGGCGTCACATGGTGCTTTCTTATGCATCTCAATCTGTCTCCACGGACGTCCTTTAGCTTCATACTGTTGTTATGGAAACACAGAGTTTGCATATTCTCCGGGCAACGCTAAAACCTTTGTACCTTTGTCTTCCCTTTGATGCTGAACTTAAAACATGCATCCAATCTGCTACTCGTACAGACCAGACAGGAGAGGCCGTGAACCGTGCAGCCGTGGTGATACGGCACACGTTCCACTTTATGTTGTAGCTTTTAAACATGGCCGCTTAGTGTAAAACTGCCTCTAACAGGGTGAAGAAGGATGTTATCGTCTTTCTCATTCGCACTTTTACAACGTTTTCTGTTTTACGGTTACTAACTGGGGATACTGCATCTTTTACACTAATCACCTACACATTCTCAATTGTCTCAGTTTCCTCCAAAGGACAATATGACAATGACATTCATGACAATGACAGATGTCAATTTGCTCGTGTCGGCATTTTCGGTGTTTTAATTGAAAAAACATGAAGTCGTTTTTGTCTTTTTCTTTTTGGCTCTGTCCCTTTTAAGATGCTGCGCTATGTGTACAGTCTGCAGTCACGTGACTCCGCCCCATCCGGTCTGTGACGAGAAGAAGCAAAACAGACGTTGAGAAAACGGAGGACATGTCAAACGTTGAAGCGCCGGTGGTAGAGCTGGGGGACAAAAGGCATCAATTCGGCAAAGCAGCGGTCGCATTAACCGAATATTTTTCCATCTTTGGCTTTGTTTTTTTTTTATGGTAACTGAAGGACATCAGTGTCATCATTCATTTTTCGATATCGAGGCGACCTGCTCTATATATTAAAGGAGTGCACAGATAAATCTGCCCCAATGTCCTTAGTTTTTTGAGTTCAAACACCAAATATACCTTAATGTCCATTAATGTGCACAGTTCAATCAATCAATCAAATTTTATTTGTATAGCACATTTCAGCAGCCAGGCATTTCAAGGTGCGTTACATAATAAAAATAAAAACAGCATGTGACATTGAAGTTGAAGCCGTTTTTGTACTACTGCATTTAAGCTAACAGAATCTCAGCTGTTGGGGGATTCAGCCTATCAGCACCAAGGGAAATGAATGAACTGGTTGCTTTAGAAATGCCAGAGCAATAGCGAGTAAAGTAGCATAGCTAAAATATATATATTGGTAAATAAAATGTCAATCGCAATTAAAATACAGAATATTCAATACTAATATCACAGTGCCATGTTATCCTAATATGTTGTACAACAAACGCTAAACTTGTGGTTGTGAAATTATTTGTTCACCGGGAACAAAATAGGAACAAAAATGGGATAAATCTTGACGTGACTTGACCTTTGACCCACAGCAGCAACTACAGCTACACAAACATAATGCCACTGACCTCAAAGTAGGTCATTAGATTATTATCTAAAAATATCTCATCAGTACGTGTCAATTTTATTCTTCAAAGATAAAAATAAATATTCCACAGCCGTTTGTTTTGAGCTGTAGTAACAGGTCGGCGATGCCTCTATGGAAATGAGATGGCAACTGTTTCCTGTCATGTATTTATTGTCTCACTGAGAGGTAGGTGTAAAAGTAGCAGTCATTATCATTATCATATCGGCAAGGCTGAAGCCAGGATCCACAAAGCAGTAAGACGCTGACTCGATTCGATCGACCCGGCACACAAACACGCACGCTGTCCGACGGCAAATATTAACACAAACCAGGCCACGCTGCAGCTGCTCTGCAGCCTTCATCACCAGGCAGGTTGCCGAGTCAAATATCTAGGAGAGGATTTTAAAATCCAAGCGATGAATGTGCCAAATTAACGCTTTCACCTCACAGATAAAAACGTACGGCCCTTCTCTAAAAACCACCGTGAAGCAGTCTGGGTTGTCGCTGTTTGTCTCAACCTAAAAACTTTTTATTTTCATTGATTGGAGGCCGGTCCCTAAGGACCGGTCTCGTCAAAATCTCTTACTGTATATTTGCTTGCAGCGTTAAGAGCAGGAAGCTCTTAACGCATTCAAGCGGCTCCTAATGACCGTCAGAGCTGAATGTGATGTCGGCTGGTTTTCAATCTCACTTTGTGGTTTCTCCAACAGATCTTCCTGCTGGCCTGCCCGCCGTGTAAAACAGCGATGATTGTCTTTCGGTGAGTGTGTTTACCCTCTTCCGTGTCGTCCGCCAAAAGTTTTTAAGAACTAAGAGAGAAAGGAAAAGTCCCATAGCTGAGATTCCTGCATTATGTCATCCACTTGCATTACAAACCTGCCAGTGGGGACTTCTAGCTGTAAAAGCATGAATGTACTTCTCATTTCCGTCCTGAAGGCATCGTCATTATCGCCGATTGTTATGACCTGCAAGCTTCGCTGGAGTGTGCCGGCTTCTTCCGGAGATTTACTGTAACACTTTGGTTTGGGGTTTATGGCCTCTCCTTTAAACCTCCTCTGGTCAGAGAGGTTAATTATTCATGGGAAGGTTTTAGCCGGCGGGGCAGACAGTGTGGAATTTACTCTGAAATAAATCCTAGCCGGGTCACTCTGTAATTCAGCAGAGGGAACAATCGCAGTGAGTGGTCGGCCAATATGAGTGCGTACTCTTGAAATGGGAGGAAAAACATGAAATATTGCCCCATAAAAAAAAACTCGGCTGTTGAAAAGAAAATGCAACAACTTTATTTCCTTTCTTTAAACTTTCTTGGAGGCAGAGCGGTGCGGTATTTGTATGGCAATGGCCACCTCTACTGTAAATGTAAAGAGTGTTTCTCAACTGGTTTTTGATTAGATGTCCTACATTTTGCGCAACTTCATCATAAAATACATTAGTAATATGACTTAATCAAACTACACTGTCTCGTAAAAGTACTCACACCCCTCAAACGTGGCAAACACACACTTCAACGTATTTTTGAAAGAACACTTGTCCATTAAAAAGGGGCTAAATGCAAATTTGCGGCATTCAAATTTGCACTTGAAAATCCTGTTGTTTTCACAACCCAGTTGGTTTTTATTACATGAAATTCCAGAAAACTACATTAAAGTTCAAGAATTGGAAATTCCTTTGTAAAGAATAGTAGCTGCCCAGAGAATAACAATAACTCCTGCGTTCATATAGATGCGGCAGAAGCAGATTGAAAGCATACCTGCGAATAAAGCGCCGCATAGTTGGTGTGCTAGACTCTGTTCCCCAGGGGATTTAAGCCATCGATCTTTGAATTCCCAAAGACGGCGACTCGCCAAATGACTTCTCCAGGGCGACGTCTCTCTCACACGGTCGCTTCATTTACATGCGCAGCAAAATCCCTGACCTCTGACCTTATTCTGAACAAGAAGCGAATTCCATGTCACTTTTAACGTCTTGGGCTTAAAGTGACACTGGATCAGAAACGACAAAGAAAAGAATAAGCATTTACCTTTCTGTGGGAAGTTCAAAACCCTTACTCAAGTTCATGACCGAACCAGTCTGCACATTGAATCTAGTGAAGCAGTTAATCTCGGATCTGTGGCTAGTGTCCAGTAAGATGTTTTTGACGCTTTGACCTGCTGCTAGCTTTGTATTTTTGCTTCCATTTAAAGAACTTTTTACAGTTCCAGTTTGGGTGTCTTTAGCTGGACAGTAAAATGTAACTAAATTAACTTATTTCAGAACAAGAAGGTTCATTAAAATGTTTGCCAATAACCTAATTGGACAATAACTAGCATTAAATCTATGAATATTTGACCTACAGTGCTATGGTTACGTCTTCACTAGACTGTAACTGCTGCACAAAGCTACATAGAACTACATATATATTTTGTCTAATTATTCACACATAATATCAAAAATAAAAGGTGAGATTATCCTCCATAAATGTAGTTCGTGACGCAGGTTTTGGTTACGTCACAAACACACATTCCTTCATTATTTAGTGCAAGGAGAAAATAGTGTATTTAAATTAGAATGAAGTGGTTTAAAAAATAAAAATAGAAAGTGAGGAGGCTGCTCAGACTGACAGCTGGGTGTATTAGAAGTGACAGTCCCACAGCACTTCTGTTTTCCCAATGACCTTATCTGTCACAACAGTTATTTTGGCTCATTGGACAAAAAGAGCAGTTTGTGTGTCGGACATGTCGGGGCTGTGGTTTGACACGACCTACTGGCCTTCAAGACTGTGCAGGGCGGCTGCTGAATAAAGTGTGGTTAAAGAAGAATCGGTGTGTTTTCCCCCAAAGGCTCAACTACTGGAAATCCAAGTTATAGGAGGAAGAACTGCAGAGGTTAGGGGATGCTTGATGTAAAGAGCTTTTCTGGATGATTTTCTAATTTTGTTTTACAAAGACTCATCAGAAATGGCTCTAGATAAGAACAACCTGCTGCTCTATCAGTTTTCACTTTAACGCCACTTTTCTTCTGCATCTTTTCAGACTGCATATTCACATGCTGAATGGAGCGCTGCTGGGCTTAGTGTTCCCTATAGTCAACACCAGGCTAGTAAGTATATAAGCATTATTTGTTTTGTTTTGGGTTTTTTTTTTGCTTTTCTTTTATCTCTACCAGTTTTATTGTCACCCTTACTTTCTGTTTGGCAAAATTTATCGGGAGTAACTAATTTAACGGCAAAAGCAAATGAGGTGGATTAGCAGTTCTTGCCAGGATGTTGCCCAGCAATAGAGCTGTTAGCATGCTATGACGGTCATTAGACAGCTACAGCATAAAAGTCTTCAAAGGTCACAGCGTCTCTTTGAACGTTACTTGTATGATATGAGTTACAACATTTAATGTCGCTTTGGGATAAATAAAGTATTTCTGAATGGAAATGAATTAAAATATGACCTAATGGATTTCTTATAGTTGCTCTTCAAAATGGGAACAACCAGAGAACATGCCAGTTTAAGTCAGGGAATGACATGAAGAGCACAACTACACGCCTAAACTTGAACATATCTGTTGTTTGAACGATCCTTTTAATAAATACCCTAAAATCTAGGATGAATAGTCAGAGCTCAGTATGGTAAATAAATAACTAGCTATTTAGTTTTAAAATTCATCCTTCAACACCTTTACTTCTTCTGTACATGAGCTAAAGTGAACCAGCCCTCACTTCAGCTAATGAGGGCTGCCTCTGTTGCTTTCTGAGAAATGAAACTTTGAACAGTTTCAACTTTGACTCATAGCCCTAGAAAATCTACCGTTAATATCAGATGCAAATATGTGTTTTTGTCTTTCTCAACTAAGTTTTTATCAGATTCCCAAACAGGAAAGAACGGCTACAGCAGACTGCTTTGCATTCTGTTTTACCATGAAGGTGTTATCTTATCTGATCTGGTCACCGGTTCTGAGGGGCAAACCTCGAAAATGATATATATGATGCATTTTACCTCGCTAATGTCTGAAAAAAGCGAAAGCATGTGGCACTTTGAGAAGTACGCTGTTAATGTCAGAGAGAGACATTGACGTGATTGACGTTTCTGTTTGCTCCTCAGCTGCCGTTTGAGATGGAGATCTACTACATCCAACATTCCATGATGTACTGGGTGCCTGTTTACCTCATGAGGAAAGGAGGTACGTGGCAGTGATGTGGTCTCTACACGTCCCCAAGTTAAGACGGCACAATGACTTGCACCTTTGTTGACGATGCTGCAGTTTCCTGTTGTGGCTTTGCGCTCACAGGTTCCGGTTTATGTCACTGCTGTGTTTATTGTAAACAAGCATCTGATGACACTCTGTTGGCCCAGCGGTTTATTAAAGACCCTTTAATATTTTTGCGTATTGCTCCCCTGTGTTGGGGGAAAAAAAAGGACGTTTTTGTTTCTCCTGTCGTTATAGCAACAGGATGCAGAGATATTATGCGCATCAAGAACTGCAGTGCAGAAATTGATCGTGTCTCATCTTTGAGTTTGAAGCAAATAAGCAGACCTTGAGGAAAAATCCATAATGCTACTGGAAGTCATGCAGTAGGTTTAGATTTGATTCACTTCATTGTGTTGATCTGGATAAAACACAAAGCAGCAAGTAGGAGGTCAAAGGGCAACATTCAACCAGACAGAAGGCTGGAGAACATCATCTGATTTGTACCACAGTGATACCAACACTCAGCGTTCATTCTTAGCGTCACATCGAAAGCCAAACATAGAAAATTTCATCTGTAACATTGATAGAGTGAGAGTTCTTCCTCTGGCACCTGAAAATTCTGCCAAAGAGAAAACAGGAAAAGCCAGCGTGAAGCACACACACACACACCAGCCGGCTCCTCGATGCTGCAGCAGCAGCAGGATGTGTAACAGGTGGCCGGGGTCGCCGATCGAGATGCATATCATGCACCTGCTCTCTGCTTAACCTTCAAACTGTGTGAGATTTTTCACCGGCAGCTCTTGCCTCTTGCAGGTGTGTACCAGCCCGAGCCTCTGGGGAACATGTGGTGGGCGGTGCTCTCTACTGGCATCCTGTTTCTCTACCACATCCTCTTCCTGCAGCCCCTTGGCCTGGTAAGACAGAGCCCTCTAGAGGCGCTCGGGTGGTACTTCACTATGTGGCCTGCATGTTTTCTTCCATCGGTAGAGTCAACAGGATAGCTGCAAATTGTGGGAATCCAAAAGCGGAGCAGGTTCAAAACAGTTTGGTGATGAGTAATTCTGGGAGTTCTGAAGAGAAATTATAGTTGATTTGGGTGTATTTACAGAGTAAAATCTGTAAAATTTAGTAGCAGCATGATAGATTGGCAAAGAAGAGAAATAAAGATGTTTCTTCTGAGGCAAACGTTAGACTTCTTCCCACAATCGGTGTAATGCCAGTTGCTGAATTCAACCTGTTTCCTACTTTACTGAGAAGAGAAATTAATGCAAAATAATTTTCAGCTGAAATTATCAGAAATTTATTGAAGTATAGAATAAAAATATCCTTTATTGATCCACAATGGGGACATTTCTATGCAACTGTAGGAACCAAAGGATTCGCACAAAGATAAAATATGGAAAAAATATATATGAAAATAAAGAATTAAGTACTGCACAGTAAATGCAAAATTTCAATATATACCTGCACACTGGGTAGTTAAAAAATACTCGAGTCCAGAGAAATGTGCATCCAAGTTGTTTAAAGAAACAAAAAAATATTTAAACAAAAACTATTATACATTATTCAGCAAATAATTATGTTTTTATAATACAAATAAAAATGAATATGAAATTAAAAAATATATTAAACAAAAATATGTATATTTTTGAGGATTTCCAGCCGATCTGTCTTTTTTTTTTTTTTTATCTTCTCATTCAGCTATGAAGCCAATTAAGCAATAAGGAAAATAATCCAGAGAAAATCTGCAGCGCTAACAAGATGTGAAATCATTTGGCAGCCAAATGAGTTTCTGCAGACTAATGATAAGTTACGGAGGACTTCCAGGCGGTGAACTCATCACTCATTCCATTTGCGGGGAAAGGGGGCTTTTTGGAGCAGAAATCCAGAGGAAATTAATGATTCATAAAGATATGCACAGTTAAGTCGAGCATGACATTCGCCAGAGCCTCATCCAAGTGGATAATTATTTTTTCTTTTTTTAAATCACCATTAACATGAAAACTAGGTCTCACGCCCAATTAACCTGTCCCCGCTCTCCCCCGCCACCCCCCAGGCGACGGAGGTCAACCTGAACAACATGCTGTGTCCGGCCGTGTCCGATCCCTTCTACGGGCCGTGGTACCGGGTGTTGGCGACGGGCCACCAGACCGCGCTGACGCTGCTCCACGGGAAGCTCCTGACGTTCCTCGCTCAGCACAGCGGCTCCGCCTGCAGATACCTGCTGGACACGCTTCCACTGCGCAGCAAGGTCGACTAGACGTCCGAGCACACGCATCCCCGAGGCTTTGATTTTCTTTTTTTTTCTTTTAATCTGCGTTTTCGGGAGTCTTTTAGCTCCGTTGAGCCGAAGGGAAGCTTTCCAGGGGCCAATAAACCCACATGTCATTCTTGGTGGCTCAAATACGTACTTGTGTGTACAGTTTCCATGCTGGTTGTTAAGCAGCTGGACATGCGCTCACTGACAGGGTTTCCCCCAGAAAACTTGCCAAGCCCGGTGGGAGGGCAGTCCACCAGCGGCCTGCCATTTTTTTTTTTTTTTTTTAAAGGTTTTATTGGCTCCTGTGGCCTTTATTTGATAGTTAATTGACAGGAAAGTTGATTTTGAGAGAAGGTGAAAGACATGCGGCTAAGGTCGCCTGGCCAGGAATCGAACCTGCGACGGCTGCGTCGAGGACTAAGGCCTCCATACATGGGCTGTGCTTAACCCCTGCGCCACCACAGCACACCCTTCTGTTTTTTGTGTTAAATTTTTTTTTAAAGTTGACGGTAAATTTATTGTGACTAGGTAACTGTATGCTGTTTTGAAGGTATTATTGACGACACCTAAGCACACAACTGTAGTCTTAAAAAATACAAACAAAAATATCATTAATTCAAATTAGATAATTGTTTTTGAACTAATTTGTCATTACTTAATCAGACATTGATCTTGTCTTGGAACAAGTTATGTAATGCTGGTCACACTCAGCTCCTCAAGGCCCGCCCAGACCTGCAGGAGCACCCATGACTGCTTAACATAGAACTATCACTTTAACATTTGTTTTTATTGAGGATAAAAATCCTATAAAATTTTATGTAATTGTTTCAGTAGCGATAAAACCTTTACATTCCTTGCCATTTAAATTTTAAGATTTGAAAAAGCTGACGAGATTACGTTGTGAAAGTTCAAAAAATGAACTCTTCATAGTATGATTGTTGTGTTACCATAGCTACAACATGATGCTATGAGTTTAATCTTTGCGTTTGAGCTTGGTTTTTCACAAATAATAACCAAGTACCAGTTGATCAGTTTATGGTCAGCTAATTAAACTTGCCCCCCTCTCAGTAGAATCTTGAGCCAGCCCCGATCATATTTAAAAGAAATTAAAAGAAATGTTACCTAAAATGGGCAATGGCAACTAAATATACATAGGGTACAAAATTCAAGTATTTCTTGTATTAAGTTTTCCTTCAGTAATGTCTGCTGCTTGGTGCAGTGTTTTGCTAGTTGTGATTGGTTATTTTTTATCCAAGCGAATGCAGTATTTGCGAGGAAAGCTGTTTGAAGACGACTAGTCTACGATTGACTGGTTAACTTTATCAAGTTGCAAGTGCCGACAAAGAGTCGAGCGCGTGCCAGAACTCGCATTGAGCGAGCTCGTGGGATATGTAAACACATACGCCTCTCGTTACTCTTTCTTCGCAACGAGAACCTCAAAAAGCGCGACTATTTGTGAAATTGTATCGGCGGCTTGCGTTGCGCTTGCGCGAACCGCCTACTTTGGTACGGCGTTGTCCGAAAATGAGCCCCAATGGAGCTCCTTCCAGGTGGCGCGCGCCATTTGCAAAACTCCTGGAGGCGCATGACCACCAGACGCCATGACTGTGCGCGATGCCAACACGTCGTCGCGCCCAGCTTAATGCATCAACCATAGACCCGTCTTCGCTGTTACTGGTGTATTAAAAGCTCATCTGAAATAAACAAACTAGCGACGTAGGCGGGGCAAATAAAGCCAAGCTGCCGCCGTGCTTGTAATGGCGGAAGCTGGGGGAAACCTTGTGATACAGTTTTCATCCTGCTGCCTTTTTTTTTTTGTTTTTTTGTTTTATAAATGTAACGTCGACGTTGAGTACCTGAATGTGGCCCCCTGTCTGTGGCGCAGCCGGTGGGACCATTCGGGTACTCAGCAGGTGGGAGGCGCTGCTTTCAGTTCTGAATGAGTTTAGTTGCGCTAACTCATTTTACTGAGTCGTTTTTTATTTGTCTCAAGTGCGCTTTGAAGCAGATTTTTAAATGTGAGTTGTTGTTAAAGTCACTGCTCGTTTAATAGCGCGTGGATGCCAATGTTCTCTTCTGTTTTTTTTTTTTTTGAATGAAGAAAAAAAGAAACCATATATGATCAGGATAGGAAATATTTTTTGTAAGTGGCTTTTATCTTTCAGTCTCCAGCCTGTTCAATGCATTCCAGTTATGATAATCAGGAGGCATGAAGGACTTCTTACATGCTGCAGGTTGAAGCGAAGAATAATGAGTGAATGGGTGGGACTTGTTTCGTTTCTCTCTGTGTGTGTGTGTTGTTTTTATCGTGGTGTTTGACTATATCCGTCAAGGTTTAACCTTGTTGAACATTGTTAGGAAAAAAAAATTGCCAATGGCAGGCAGATCTGGAACTGAAGGTCTTTGCAAAAGCATTCATATCCCTTGTACCTTTTCCTCGTGTTTCATGCTGCCACCTCCACATTTCGATGACTTTTATTAGGCCGTCATTATGAAAGATGGTAATTTCTGCGTTTGTGTGAAGGTTTCTTTATTCCGGTGCCCAAGATAACAGATTGCAGTTCTTGCGGTTTTATGCTAATCCATTGCCCAAAAGTGGACAGAGTGTAGCACAGCTACACCTAAACAGCCCAAAGCGGACATTATTCAGCAAACCAGTCTGTATTACAGCGGCTCAGAAGAAGCCTCTGTCTGAAAATTCTGCTGTTTTTTTTAGTTTTTTTTAACAGTCCCGTGAAGAGGATGCTCAGGGTTTTCCATAATTTTTATAAAGAATCCTTCTTTGCACGATAATCTCCAGACATTCCAGAGTAATCCCCAAAACAGAACCGTTGTTCTTCATCTCGTTTTTCAGCCTGGTGGACGGTCGTGTCTGGGTGCAGCTGTGCCGTATTTTACAACCTAGATATTATAACCATGTGTCATTTTTTCCTTCCGCTTCACAATAATTGTGAATTTAATCACATAAGATGTGTCACGGTTCGTGAACAAGTGCAGTGGGGGTGTGAATACTTTTACCAGGCTCTCTTATGTATCAAGACACTTGAAAGAAACTCTTGCTCCTACTGTAACAAATCATGCATAAAAATGTGTACCTTGAAAATTCATGTCGTTAAATCAACACCTATTATAGGAAAATGTCACTCGTATGTATATTTCATTTCAAGTCTGAGGTGGTCCGTGTAACTGTAGCATTGTCTTTATTTCAGGATCAAAAAGGGAGAGGAAAAACTTTTGTACCTCCAAGTTCAGATGTGTGTGTTGTGGCAACAATTAAAGGGATTTCCAGTGGCCAAAGTTTTCCTTGTGTACTTTTGTATTTATGTTCTGTAATAGTCGAATTTAAGTCGGACATTTGTCCTACTCCTTTTTCTGCTGAAAACAAAATATCATTTGAAGAAGACATAACATTGTTTTGAATGTGAAAGTTTCATTTCGCAGGAGAATTGAAGGGTTTTTCCTCATTGTGTGTGAATTTTCTTTTTTGTGTGTAGAGTCCTGAGAGTATGAGGCATGCGTTCAGAAAATGTGGGTAAACCACCGAGAAAAACTGTAATTAGGTTGGGTCTCAGAATGAAATCACACCGTTTGTTCAGCTGATCAAACCGCTAACTTCTTAAAATCAGGTAGAATAACCTAATACAGGTGTTTGTCACATTCATGGAGTAAAAATCGGTAAAAGTACGAGAATTGCACTCAGTCATGAATGTGAAGAAAGTAGGAAACTACTTCCTGGCATATATTCCCAGTCCGTCTCCTTGACGACACACCAGGCCTAAATCTGCACACAGCTGCTGAAGATTGGGATTTTAATTCCAGCATCAAAAAATATATTTTCAAATTTACAAAATGATTCAGATTTACATTGAGCCACTTAAATGAATTGCATGTTAGCAGGCATTAGCTAACATGCTAACAGTAACGTAACTAAGCTATGGAAATTGGTTGAAGGAAAGGTTTACCTGGTATTTCAATACACCATCACAGTATGAATAACATGTGACATCAATTTTAAAGTGTGAATGAAAAACAAACAAGTCAGTTAAGGCAAAAACAAATGAAGGTTTTCAGACTGAATTAAGTGAAAGTCGAAGTTTTGCTGGTCTCTTCCCACTGTTTGTTTTCACCAACCTTTTTTAATCCCATGTATCCGTTTCACATCAAGCCCACCCCTTCTTTAAAGCTATCTGAAATACATTTTGATCAATACAAACCTTGTTCAAATGACTGTCATTTTGATAGCAAACTAAAAATAGTAAACCTCCTGCTGTGAAGCCGCTTAAATAGCAACTGGAAAAAGTAACATTTCATCCAACCCGCCTCTCCCCTGCCTCATGGGCAGAAGTGTTGCAAAACAAGAGGAACGACACGTTTTTAGCTGATTTGGAGTTTTTTTTTATTGAATAAATGATTTTAAAAGGTAACAATGTTTAAAACTACATTATCTTCACAGCCATTGCTTACAGATAACCCATCGATATATATTCTTTCAGCCTTAATTTTTTTTTATTTTATTTATTTTTTTAACCTTTTTTTGTGTTTTGTACTTTTTCTTTTGGAGTCATACGATCATAAATGCCCGTTTCGGAGTTCCGTCACACTAAACAGCAATTCAGTTGAAAAGGAAGAGGGATTCTAGCTCTACAGGGATGGAATTAAAAGTTCCCAGTTCATATTCCCCCCCCCATCAACAATTTTCAGAGTACTAAAGCAGAGAGAGAGAGAGGGAAAAAAAAAAAAAAAAAAAGTCGATCCAAAAATTGACAAAGGAAATAAAAGTTGGTATGAGGAGTTACACCAGGTAACCCTCCCAGCCCATCAGGCCACTGCAAAAGAAAGTCATTTTATACAGCGACACGTGTCAGAAGTGTGTCTCAAAAATTTTCAGAACATAGAAAACCACTAAAATAATTTTGAAACTAGATCCAAAATATTCCTTTGAAAAAAATTTATTTTGATGTACAAAAACAGTCATTTTCTTTTTTTTAATCATCTTTTTTGTTGTTTTTTTTTAACTTTTTTTTTTTAATAAAAGCTTCAAACACGTTTATTGTAGTTCTTATTTGTCATTATTATTATTGATTCACTTATTCCTCTTTTTTTTTCTTTTTTTTTTTTGTGATTCTTCTATCAGTGCGATTGTATACCAGTGCAGCTACTGGGTCGAGTAAAGAAAACAGGCTTTTTCATCTTTAATGGCATAAAAAATAAGGAAAAAAAATCCATCTTTTATACAAAGTATAACTGCTGGTCTTTAGGGGGAAAACAAACATTTATAAACCCATAAAGCTAGGAGGCACACCATGGGATTTTCATTTTTGAAAAAAATAAAATAAAATTATAGCAATAATAATACTAACAACAAAACAAGTAACAACAATTTGCACCCATTTTTCACCGTCTTGACGCCACAAACGGCTTCAGAGACGGAAAGAATGACAATTCACTGAAGAAATGGGTTGCTTAACAAGTCAGAAATAGCACAAAAAAGAAAAAAAAAAAAGAAAAGAAAACAACATTTAGTCACCAGCAGGGCTTGTTTTTGGAAGGACAGGAAGCCAGGCCTGAAAAAAAGCAGCATCTGAGCATGGCCGCTGGCATCTTTGGTTCGGTCGAACATACGAAGGTAACAAAGAGCTTGAGCACGCCGCGCGGCGCGGCGTGGGGGACGGCCGCGCGGGGAATGCCGAGGCTGAACTCCAAACCCTGGTATGGGAACCAAAACACGCGATCTGCTACAACAGTCTACCGATGTCGTTCCTTGCGATTGCTTGAGGTATCAGTGATTCGAAAATGTCGGATCAGTGCGGACACGCACTGAACAAGATAAAAAAAAAAAGAAATTAAAATCTATGTCTCTGTAGAGGTAAAGTTCAATAAAGAGAGGCTGAAACGACCTCAACAGGACCTTATGCTAGTTAACGTCTTAAACGTTGCCCTTTTGGAGGTGGTTAGCCGATTCAGCAGCTAAAAAGCCTCCCAATAAAGAGAGAAAATAAAAAATAAAATAAAATAAAACGAGAACCCCGGATCTTCCCGCCATCTCGCCAGTGAACGACATGCATCACACGTAGACAAACGAGGCCATGAGGTTGGGCCACAGTGAAGGGAGTAATCAAGAGACAGAAGGTAATATGTGTGACTTCTTGTCCTTTCAAACCTGCACAGTGTTGATTTGCACTGGTAGGGAAAAAAAAACAACATAAATGTAAAAACAAACAAACAAACAAAAAAAAAAACACCTGTTGAACAGATCTGCATATATCAAGGATTGTAAAAAGGTTAACATGTAGGATTTTCTCCTATTACACATCGCTGTTCAATTCCCCTGGTGACCGTTAACAGTACATTCCATAGCGCCTGTGGAGTCTTTCTTCATTACGAGAGAGAATGTCAGTTTTCCCGGAGTGGAATTGATCCCCCACCCCAAAGAAAAAACAAAACAAACAAAAAAAAAAAAATCACCCAAGTCCACCTCGACAAAAAGCTTTCCGTCCACGTCGGAGAGCACAGATCCTTCACCACGACTTGGCTTGCACAGCAACGCAACTCCAGAGAAAATCTTACATGTCGCATCGTTAAGTATATATATGATATGATCAATGAGTCCGCATGACCAGTCACGAGATGTGACCACCCCAATATGAGGTCCTATAGCACCATATTTGTCTTTTAAATCTCTTAATGGTTAATAAGAGTGTCTAAGCCATAGATCAAGCATATCATGGATAAAACCATAGGTCTCATACTCATACATACATGCAACTAAATACATTGCATGTGTATACAAAGACATATATGTAAAAGAGCATGGTCAATTTGGTTTTGCAGCAGAGAAAAATTCAGGTTGTGCTGTAGTCGGCGGACCAGGAGAGCAGGCGCCGACTGCAGCTTCTTCTGGTGTGGTAGTGTACGGTACGGTTTCCTACGGCCGCAACGCTGACCCCCGGTGGTTGGAACTTTGAATGGTGCACGACTTTAACGCTGATTATGTGAAATCCACGCGTAGGATATGGAGCGAAGCACGCGGAGTCTCCCGGACGACGAGCGCGCCTGTACGCCGTTCAAGTAGAGGATGCAGTCAGAGCGACTTTCTCCTGGTCCATCGTTCTTTGTTGGGTTTCTTTTCTTCTTTTTATTAAAAAAAAAAAACTTAAGGCAACACAACTGGAAATCTGGATCGTTTCGGGTTACTGTGGATGGATTGCCGAAAGCCCTTGACATTTTTGCATAAAGGAAAAAAATGTATGAAAAAAGAAAGAACCTGTCAGTTAGAAAAAGGCTGTTACGACAGAAGATGTTGGTCAAGTAACAAGAACCTCAAAAAAAAAACAAACAATAAAATTCCAGTTTGCAACAGAAACACGCAGACCGAGAACTTGGCGATCCTCGACAGATCGAACATTCGTTGAAGTATGCCTAACTAGCAGAGTGTGTGTGGATCGAACTCACACCTGGGTAATATTTGGATAAGAACTGGCTTTACAAAGCCCTGGCTGTTTTTCTTTTTATAAAACATTTTTAAAAATTACGCTTCCTTCAACCTTCTGATTGAAACAGACAGAAACTAGAACATTCCCTGTGCTGCGAACACGCGGATCAACGGGAGCGAGGGGGAACAGCGGCGGCGCCATATCCACGACTACGCACTATGACATGCACTTCTAAATGACACAAACATGTTAATAAGATCACTTCTGTTTGTGTGCGACTCTTTTTTTTCTTCTTCTTCTTCTTAAATATACGTCGTACTCTGCGAGACGATGGTTAATAATCGGAAAATGCAAGACGAAGTTTTCACGATGACACGAGGAACTAAGTGAAGCGTCTGGGTTTCGGACTGAAGCAACGTTTCAGCACCCAACGCCTCTGATAACGGACAAAACTGCGGAAGATAGAGTATGGCTTTAAATTGTTTCAGCACGTCCCTATCGCGCGACTCCCTGTCAGTAAACCCAGAAAAAAACAAAAAGAAAACAAAGAAACACTCACTTTTTTAATTAAACAAAAGCTTCATGTACATCTTTTTGTTCCTCGACCTTCTTGAAGTCTAAATGAACCCTCGGAAATACGTTTAAAATTTTACTTAAAGCCAAACAAATGCAGCTGAACCTGTAGCTGAAACCCAATTTCTAATTTATTCTACTGGTTTTCCATCTTGTGACAAAGTGGAGCCTATAATCCACACACAGTGACACACACACACACACACACACACACACACACACACACACACACACACAATTGTGACCCAAATCAATAAACCGCATCAGCAAAAGCCGATCAAAAGGCGTCACAATCCTATCTACACTTTGGAGTACACGCATCCCGCGTACGAATTCCAACTACGACACGACGAGCGTTTACAAGGCCAGCACGACCTCAGCAGTCAAGTTTTTGAGAGGAATTGAAAGTAGTGAGGACACAGCCTTTTGGAACTGCAGTTCGCCTTTGCTACATGATATTACACGTCTGGATAGTGAAGTAAAACAAACGACAAGTTAGACGCTAAAAATAAAAAGGGTTAGTAAATGTAAAAGTGTAGCAAAGCCTAAATCCACCCAAGGAGACTCGCTTCCATCCACAGAATCAAACACCTGATTAGCTTTGCTGAAAAGACGCAATATTAATGAAAATCTAATATTGGTTAATTTTCCCAAAATAATATGAACGAGTGGAGGGGGACGGGGTGAGGGGGTTATAGATATAGGTATACATATGCTGCAAAAGCTCAACCACGGGCAAACAAAAGGAACATGGTTTTCTCGCCATAATCGAACGATGCTTCATTGCCACCCGTTGCCATGTCAACGTCTGTGAGACGGCCAGCACGGCAACGGAAACTATCATCATAAAATGGTACAGTAGTAGAAATAGCTAGACCAGGAGGGGGCGGGCTCTCCTGGGAAAAGGTCCGCGGAGAGGTCCAATGATTGGTCATGCGGCTCGCTGTCAGGAATAATGGTTATACGACGGCACCGGGTGCCCGATGCCGTTCTGGTAGTGATGGTGCTGGCGGTGGGCGATGTACTCTGCATAACCCATCGTCATCTTCTCGCTACGGTACCTGAAACAGAGAAGGAGACGGAAATGCGAGAGTCTGTCCTCAGAAGTCGGCATGACGGAAGGAGTTTCACAGACTCTGGTTTAAGACTTTTAAGACCACCAGGAATGAAATTTAAGACCCGTATCACGGCAGAGATGTACAAACGACAACTGTGTACTTCACATAGTTGTAGTGCCAAGCCTTTTTCTTTTTGCGCAGAATGGATGTAGCCTCATATGGATTCACAACAGGAGCGAGGCAGCGGCAAAGGAGAAGGTCGTCCAGCGAACTGGCAATGAATTTAAACTTGCAGCTGGTTAGCGGTAGCCTGAACCGCCTCGATAGGTCAGGCGACTTAAAACGTTTGCCTGACAGAAAAATCCCATAAGAAAAATGAACTACATAGAGTATACGAGATAAACTAGTCAGCACAACATTTAGGACCTATAATTGACGTATTTAAAGCCAACTTTTTTACTTTTCCGAATTAGTTTAAGGCATTTTAAGGCCTTAATTTTAAACACGTACATTTAAGATTTTTCACGAATGCCCCGTTACTCACCACCAGATTCTTTCCTCCCAAACTTCTCAGGGTTTTTGGTGAAATTGTAAGTAATCTCAATCGTAGGCATTAGAAAGTCAATACTGTTTTTCCCCATTTAACGCAAAATAATGTTGTGAATTTGTTGTATACGCTCGGCAACAATTTTAGTGAAACAAAGTGGCACATTTTTTGTCTCAATTAAAAACTGTTTCCTAATTTTTGGGGCAATTTATTTCCAGTTTACCTGGTCTAGAAGAACAGATGTGCTTGTTTTTTTGGGGGGGGGTTAGGGGGAATTAAGTCACTGGATTTTAAACATCTTGCTTATTATGATTAAATTAAATTATTTAAAAATAAAAGTGCGATTTTCCATTTTATTTGGCTAAATTTAAGTTTCTACTGTTAGCAAACAGGTATGTAGGTGAAAATGTGTTGCTATGGTAGAGAACGACACCAACACACTCAAATACTGATGAAACAGAACCAACTATACCTGGTTAACTTAATGGTCTTCCTGAAGTCATTTGTGATGGGAGCTTTGTAACCTCCCTTTCGTAGTAAGGAATCTATGGTTTGAATGTGGTCCCAACCTAGAATCATAAAAAAAATAATAATTAAAAATGCAACAGTGTAATTCTTTTGACAGAAGTTTGTTTGAAGGCAGGAGAGGCTGCTCACCTTGCTCCTTTGCAACCTCTGGCAGGTAGGTGGCGGTGCGCTTTGATCCTTTTTCATTGAAAAACTCTATTCTTATACCATGAACACCCACCTAAAAGCAAAGACAGGAGCCAAACACAAAGAGAACGTTGCGTTACAAAGTCAGAGTTGCTTCACGTCTGCTTTAGGCTTGTAAAATAAACTTCTGAACAACTGAATGGAGGCGGTTTTATTAATGGAAATGACTATAACTGTGTTGGCACCTAAACCAATTTAAGATAATCGGATAATTCGTACGGTTCCTTTGAGCTTCATCACGTTACAGCAATAAACCTCAGCGGATGTAACAGAGGTGAAGATGAGACATAGTTTGTAAACTTTTTAAAAGCAAAAATCTGAAAAGTGTGGCATGCAGCACCTTTTATAGCCACATTTCACTTAAAGCTGCGAGTCTGTTGGTATTTCACCTTTAAAAATCCACACAAACAGTCGATTCTTCTTTCCGGCACAGCTCGGCTTCTTCATTAGACAGGAAGTACCACACAGCTTTCCAAGTTGATTTATGTCTGGACTTGGACTGGGCCAGCAACACATTGATTTAATTTGATCGAAACCTTCCCAGTGTAAAATCTTTTTCAGCTTCGAAGACGTTTTCTCAAATTGTCTTATTTGTGTCCGTCCACCTGCCCATAAACCCCGACCACTAGCTTCTTTAGACTTGCTAAGGAGCATGACAAACACAATGGTAATGCATATTACTTTGTTTTTTTTTTTGGTATTTCACAAGACTTCCCCGCAGAATAACCTTAAGTAATTAGCGCAGCAGCTGCAGGGGGGGAAAAAAAAAAAAAAGCTCTCGCAAAACGTGACCTGACTGCCTTGTGAAGCGCTCACCTCCCAGTCGAGATAATCACCGACGTCTTCAAAGTTGGTGAGAAGAGACACTGAGCAGAAGAGGCGAGGCAGCTCATCCCTTGTCATAGGGGGGAAGCGGCTGTCTTTAAGGGCACTGCAGACAGGAAGTCACACAGGCGAGAGGAATTAGAGGATCACATGGATGAAAGGTGTTATAAGCCGGCGTGTTTGATTGTTACGTGAGCGTCAAGACTCCTGCTGATGGGATCAAAACCAGTGAACCAGTGACAAGTTGTCGAATTTTTCCATCACTGCACTTTGTCCTGTTTTTGTTCATTTGTATTGTTTTTATCTCCAGTTTCAATTCGCTGTTTATACAACACAATTTGTTACAGTTGTTATCACTGTCTTGTGAGCATATTCTACGTTCTGCAGCAGGGACAAAGTGAACTAAAATATAACTAAATTTTGTTTTGAAATGGATCTCTCACTTACTCTGTTGAGCTGTAATGCAACACAAAAAAAATCCCTCAACTTCAATAAAGTTGTTGAACTATGACCTTTGTTTCAATTACACAGATCAACAAGTCATTGAGCCATTAGGAATAATAAATATTCATTATATTAAAAACCTTAAATACTAAGGTAAATGGCTTTTGCTTAAACACAACATACAAAAAAAGAGAAAATATTTGCCAAATTTCCTGACATTTAGCAGATAGAAATAATTTTCTAATTCTAATCAACTAAAAATAAGAAACGTTTTGTCTGATTTAACTTCAGTGTGAAAAAATTTGTCTTTTCATTATGTGTATGAAAATACCTGATTTCAACTGTAAGTAACGTTTTCCAAATTTAGACTTGTAGACTGCAAATTATTACTAAACTGTGCAGTTTGAATATCAATCACTTAAAAGGACTTTAAAGAAAAGAGGGGGCGGGGGAAATCAAGCACTTTCCACAACCTTGAAAACATTCAGTTGAAATTCAAGCATTTTCAAGGATTTCAAGCCACCTGAAAACACCGAAAGTCTCCAAACACCTAGTGGCAAATTAACCTTCTGGTTACTATGGTGACCGTATCCCATTTACTGCTATCAAAGAGTAAGATGGTGGGAAGGGAGGATTATATAGTCTCAACTGGGAAGGATTAGAATAACAAAATAATAATAATAAAAATTAAAAAAAAGAAGCGATTAAAGGCCTGTAACTTCAATCTACTTACCAGGCCACACTTTGCTTTTCTCACCATATTATCAGCATTTTGGCTCCTGGCTGGTGTTAATTTTGGACCCTGCGTGAACTACAGCGAGTCTGCAGAAAGACCTACATGGAAGTGACAGGCACTGCACGCAGGCGGCCATGTGCACTACTAATCCAAAGATCACCGAGCTCAACTACATCTGTGGGGAGAACGGGGGGACGCAGATTAATAATCATAAGATCTCGCTGTGAAATTAGACTGAGAATGAAAATCATTTAATGCTGTACGGGCTGCATTAAATTAAAGGCACCAGTGAGGTAATTCGATGTTTTCATGACAGAGAGACTTAATCCAGCGGAGATCAGGGCTCCGTGGGGCCCCACGCCATCTGGCTCTGGATCTATGCTACTGAAATTCTCAACTGCATGTTTGGTGCTGCAGAAACACAATCCCAACACTAGGGAGACGTCAGCATGCAGGACGGATTTGTTTCCCATTGTCTTTATAACAACAGGAACTTTTTGTTGGTTTTGTTGCCTTTTATCTAGTTCAGGGGTCTGCAACATGCAGCTCCGGAGCCACAAGTGGCTTCTTGGTCTTTACACAATGCCCCTTGATAACTTTGACTAAAAGTGATAAACTCATCAATGTTTTTAAATGTAGATATAACAAATTTCAGCTTTAGTTTTTTTTTTTTTTATTTTATTTCCACCATAAATATTTTTTGTAAATTCTTTTTTTTTTTTTTTTTTTCCCCCGCAAACATCCCTAACAAGGAAACATTGCCATCTTCTTTTGGTAAAAGTTTAATATCACTTTTATTTAAAACTCAAAAATAGCAAAGAGGAGTTTCTTTAAAAAATAAAAAATAGACACATTTCTGAAGTGGACATTTATCAAAAAAGATAAATTGTTTTTATTGAACAGATCATGTCAAATTTTTGGCAAACCACTAGATGAATGAATACGTTTAAACTGCATATTGTACAGAAGAGGGCGCCACACAAATTTACACTAAGAAAGTCTGTTTGTTACCGACATATTTTACCAGCGTAAAGAAACACAGGCTGAAGCACAAACTCAAGGTTTCCCCCAGAAAGCTTGCTAACCCTGGTGTTTGGGCGCTAGGGCAGTCATCCATCCATCGTCTTTGAGTTAAAGAATGTTTAAAGTTGACAGGAAATTTAAAAATATCACTTGATAATCATGTTATTGAAAGATTAACACCTGAACACCAACGATAAAAGTCTTAAAATATGCAAACATTTTTTTAAAAACTTAAATAAATAGGCAATGCTTATCCTGATGGGGGCACAAGTAAAGCCTGGTGGCCCGCCAGGCTTGTAATACACTGAGGGAAAACCCTGACAAACTGAATTACTACAACAGGCTGGTTTCTACAACCACAGATATCAACATGAAACATTAAAAATAGCCCAATTTATAATCAATCTTACAGATAAGTAATAAATTTCGACTGTGTTTGCTTACCTGGTAAGGGTGTACTCCCTGAGTCCTGAGTGCAGATTCATGGCAGAAAATGTACCTATACAACCCCTCAACCGTTTGTCTCTGCCTATTTTCCATGTGACAAACAGTGGGCTGAAAGACAGAAAAGAAAAAAAAAAAAGAAAAAAAAAATCAGAGTGATCCATTTAATTTACCGAGTCTAAACGATGTTAACACACACTCCAGTAGTACGTCAGCGCCTGCTGCTTTCTTTATTAAATACGACAGAATCTTTACTCACATGAGATGGAACTAGCTCTAATGTCTTTCATCATGATGGATCATTTTCCATCAAAGTCTTTCCTTCATTGCTTTGGGCCGCCTGTTAACCAACTCTCTTTGTCTGACTCCAATTTTCGCCCCCCCACCCCCTTCGTTCATGCTGTAACTGAGATTCTTCCAGCTTTTATGATGAGATAACTTCTGATTGAGAAGAACCCAACTAAAGCCCCTGCAGTGGATCTACATTTATAGCTAATTAATCACCGTCTGATGTCTAAACAAAGCCATGAATGACAATGAAGAGCCCAATGCGATGCTGCATTAACGCAGCAAAATACTGCTTCTGACTGAGCGGAGAACATCACGACACCGGTAAAAAAGGAAAAAAGTTTCATGTCAGTGGTGTTAGAGGAGGAATTATACAAAGCACAACATGAGCATGGAACGACCACGGAAAAAAATAAAAAAAGATTTTCATTTTATTATGTCACCAGAATACATTTTAGAGCGATTTCTCTTTCTGTGTGAAAGCAATTTCAAGAATGAAAAGGCTGCGCACTGCCAGTCAGGCGGCTGAGAGAAAGCTACCAAACGTTTTACGCTTTCACAAAAGAGACGAGTTTCGTTTGGGAATTTTTCGGTCAATAAAACAAGGTGGAGCAAAAACTTAACCTCACATTATAACTAAATAAAACTGTTAAAACTAGAAAAGCCCACTAAGAACATTTACGTAAAAATCCCCCAGTAAATGAAAAGCTGCATTTCAGCTTCACTGTTTATTAAAAACTGATAAATATTCAAGAAAACATTGTTGCAGCTGCTGATGTTCTAAAACTTGTTAACATCTCATACCGTTCCATGCCTACACATGACATACCTTTCCTCCCCTCATTTGGAAGAGTTCAATTTTGAATAGTTTTTTATTTTAGAATAATAAATCTGTCATTCATTTGAAAAAAAATTAGGTTTAATTTTATATATATATATAATTAAACCTATTTGCCCTCAAGTGTGTAGCCCTGATAAGTCATTTACAATTGTGCTTCTTAATATTAAACTGTCAAGAGTTAATTTAAAAAAACTGATCTTTCTTTTTAAAAATATTCCTAAGTCAACAACTAGTTCACATTAAAAACACTGGAAACACTTATTGACACGGCGACATTAACCAGGTACTTTTATATTAAAATTTCATTTCTACATTATCTTGGAAAATATGCTCTGCTTCCCACAAGATGCATGTGACATGCCACTCTGTGTTACATCACTGCAGTGGTTTTATGGAGATATACATGTCTACAACACAGATGATGAAGGTCAGAAACTGTTTAACAGCAATGTTTGTCTTTTTCTTAGGTTTGTTTTTTTTAGCTTAAAATGTGGACAAATCAATTTAATAATGATTGCATTGTCAATTTCCCTTTTTCGTTATTGCTGTGCTATAAAAAAAATAGCTAAATAAGAAAAATAAACTATTTTAGGGATGTTTCCACGTCACAACTCCAAAACAGGAAATTATTCTCTGCTTTAATCACTAAAAACATGACAGAACTGCAACGATGTGAGATTCTTGGGGGTTTTTTTGTTGTTTTTTTTTCTCAAAAACACCAGACAGCATTATGCCTATGACCAAAGTTGGAGTTGGTCAGAGCATTTCAATAATTCAGCTTGACAAGTTACCCCCCACCCCCCGAGTGAAGGACATGTCGAGGACACCGCACAGAGTACTCACGAGTTCCTCCGACCGGATGGAGCTTACACACACACACACACACACACACACACACACACACACACACACACACACACACACACACACACACACACACATATACATCCAGCAGGAATTAGCTTGTTATGCATCCGTTGACGGATCTTTTTGGTCCGGGGCGATACTGTGACGGTTGGGTAACGTGACCAGCTCTCAGTCACCCAACACTGTTCCCCTCCGCGCCCCCACCCCAACCACAAAATGCTCCTAATGCTAAATTACTCACAAGACTTTATGAGCGTGTGGAAAATTCCTGTTAACACTTCGGATCAGACTTTTTCTGCCTCTCGTGCGGATTATGTTACGCGTCCGGGAGGGTTTCGAGTTCAGCGTGGAGACGGGACGTTTTTCCTTCTGCGGAGAAGGCTGGGTTTCAAGATGTGCTTTCAAAGCTCGTCGAGTCCAAATGGGAGAAAGTCTCTTTAGAGAAAAAGATTTGTTTGAAAAGAAAACGGAGAAACGAAAGACCAGACTGAAACCCAAGCTTCTGTTCTTCAACTTGATATTTAAAGCAGCATCTTTTAGCAAAACTAAATGTTGCACTAAAAGACAAAAAAGGATACTTTGAAGGTTTGTAGAGATCTGCATGGATATTGTGTTGCTGCACATTTAGAAAGGTGTTTCAAATTTTTAATCAAAATTAACTTTTTTTGCATTCTGGTGAGTAATATTAGATAAGATGCAAAAGATTTGTGCATTCGTCAAATATCTCAACATTTTTAAATTACAGAATACTATATATTAAAAAAAATTATCTTTCCAAAGTGTGGAATCTGAAGACCGTGTCAGTTTTCTCCCAAGTGTAGTACATCTCACATTATTACATTAATAAATGAGGTATGCAAAGCACTTCAGGTAAAACAGTCTTTCACAGAAGAATGTGTCCACCCACATTTCTTTTCACTTGCAGTCGCACACCGTTAAGCACTGAATTCTTTAGATGTCATGCATGCCACTGTTCGAAAACCGGGAAAGCTGAAGAATGAAAACTTTTTACATACCAATCTTTTACTCCATACCTTGCTTTATTTGATGACGATTTTAATGGAATCGTGTCGGTTTTTGCAAGACTGAATAAAGAATGTCTGGAACTTTATGAAAATAACTTGCCAAAAGGATTTTTTGTTTCTTTCTGTCAAAGACTCAAAGTTATCACGAATTACAGCATTCCATTAATCTCACATTTATCATATAGTTAATAAAATACAAGCTCTTTTACAGTGATACTTTATTAGGCAAACATTGGGAAATTATGGTACCAGAATATCCCCACTGAGGGAAAATAAAGGACATTTTTATTGTAATCTAGCTTGCTAAAAGAATAGAAGAGCATTAAATGATATTTTAAAAAACGTGTTCACTTTGAAATGGTTCTTGTTGAACTTAAACTTTGACAAAAGTGCTAGGAGGTACAAAAGAGTATTGCTCAAAATACATAGCTTATTCTGTACCAGCCTTACACTAAAGCTAATTTTTAATTTCAAGTTTGTTTTGACTCTCCATCCGCCATTACTCAAAAAACTGCCACTGGTCTATGTCTGTATCAACAAACATTATGATACATTGAGTATGTTCTTTTGAAAAAGTTGCCACATGAATGAACTTTTCCTACTTATTCTGGAAAAAAGTGAACTCTGGTTTCGAAATACTTCAAAAAAATGTAAGACACCCGTTGAGGTCACATGGTGTCATATTACCATGTTAGATAGGGGACAAAATGTTTCTATAGAGGCCTCAACGTGAAACCTACTGAAAAGAAAACCGATATTCATTTACAAATCTTAGAATTATTTTTATCATACTAAAATGTATTTTGTAGATCCCTCTAATCGTGATATTGAACAGGCTTGTTGTTTTCCTTTGATTATCTACTAATGGCCTTAGTCCGTCTTTAATGCCGGTTCAATTAAGTATAGCTTAGAACTGCTAAGTACTTAGCAAGTAGCATCTTTTCTTTGTTGCTTGTGAAAACCTTATTTCTTCCCTACTTCGACAGGAAACGACTTAACAAAAAGCTAAACCTGTAAAATAAAATACAATAAACTGCCAACCATTAACTTGTCAACATATGAGAGAGACCGCAAAAAATAAAATTGCTAATGATACGCTATCTGCTCATTGATACTCTGCTGGCAAGCTAATGTAGCTTAAGGCTAACAAGGCTAAACTCAGTATATGCCACCAAGAATTTACTTGAGATGAACCATAACTACTTAAGTTAAACATTGGGCTCTTTTAAATATATTTTAGTCAATGTCCGGCAATAAATTAGCCAACCTCAAGTTGCTGAACAGAAAAAATAAACGCTCCATCCTTTTATCTTCTAGATGCTAATAATGGCTAACCGATCAAAGCTAGCGCTAGTAGAGAAGAACACTAGCTACAAGCTTTTGAGTTAGATTAGAAGTACTGTGAAATATTTATAATCGGCAAATACTCATGGAAAGCCTAAAATTGATCTGGTGACTCAAACAGTCATTAACATTCAATATATTTTATTCAAAAATACAGCAAAGAGGAGCAGATTTGGCGTGCGGTTTGAGTAGCTAGAAGGCCCGAGCAGCCTCCATCACTAGGCCCTACTTAAAACTTGCTCAGTTGAGATACAATCGGGAGGAGCTTTATGAATTAAACTCGACCAAATTTAAGCTCTGCTTTCACGTGACAATTCGAATTCTATATAATGGACAAAAAAAATTCCAAACGTGGTTGTAGAAGGTTTTCACAGACAAGTTCCTATTGTGAGAATTCAACTGTAAGAGCTGAAATGGAGCAACAACAAAAAAACAACAAAAGACATAAATACTCACTAGGGATCGTTTGTAAACCTGGGTGTTCTCGGAGGTTGGTATCCGTACAGATGGCAATAAAGCACGTCAAAGCAGAAGCAGCACATCTCTGCTGAGACGACCATTTTTCTGCCACCACTTCCCGAACCTGGTCCTGGGCTGAGGTTCGGGGAGAGGCCGGATGTAGAGTAGCCGGCCGGGGCAGGGGACAGAGCGTTTGTGCCGCCGCTGCTACCGCTAACGTTACCTCCGGGTCCCCCCAGGCCGTTGGCTCTGCTCACGTTCGCCGTTGCTGCAACCGTCGCGGAGGAGCCAATCCCCAACTCCGAGCCACAATGTCCGGTTCCTGCCACCCCGCTTCCCGCCCCCACCCCGCCGGGACCCCCCGACCCGGGAGATCCCGACAGTTTCTGCTTCTTCACCCCGCAGCACCCGGCCGCCATCTTGGAACAATCTGCACCGACACACCGCTTCCGACCCATAACCGTCACCGCGGGAAGGGTGGGGGGGAACGCCGACCAGACGTAGAAATCCCACTGCGTTGAGACGTACGACGGACAATACTCCACTTTCACTCTTTTATTTTTTTTAGTCTTGCAAAGAAATAACCAATGTCGCGACAAGACTGCAATGTCACTCTAGTGTTGCGTTTAAAAATGCGTGACTCGGCTACGCAAAATTCATAGCTGGACAGGCTGGAGTAGTCAGCCAGTCAGGGTTTGGACTGTGGTGTTCCAGTGGATCACCACCCCAAGTCCGAGCCAAATATACACCCCTCCTTGCTAATACGACACCGCCCGAAGCGACCTCACTCAGTTCCCCCTTAAAACACACAAGTTCAAGGAGTACACCGTCCGATCAGGCCGCAGATGACAGCAGTCAGGAGGTCCAGATGTGTAGCCGACAGCCAGTGCGCTGTAGTCCCGCAGCACACCTCTCCAACTGGAAGCCGGGTGCTCGAGTACGCAGGACCCATAAGCTTCAGCACAAACTGCGCACTGTTCCTCGGACAGCGTAGCTTCTCATTGCACCAGCTTGTTTGCTACTGCCTCATGAACTTCTTTCTAATTATACAACAGGCCCAGAATAATGGAAACCCAAACGCCTGGGAAACGCAGAGTAAAATGGCATCTGACAATGCGGGGTTGGCATGGCACAACGAATCGCGTCAGCGCCGAACAAGTCATTTCAGTACCGTTAGCCCACAGTTTGCACCTGCATCATGACTGCTTCTCGGACCGGGTTGTAAATCTAAATAACACCCCCGCGTCAAACGGACAGCTGAAAGTTTTCAGCATATGTTTGTTGGGAGGCTGTCATCCGGACAGAAGAGCCTTCTAGTCCGCGGACCGTGAGAATTCCGCCGGGTTTGGCAACCCTCCCTCCGCATCCGCCCGTCAGCTGCTACAGTTCTGTGCTGTTCGGGTAAAAAGCCTTGCGATCAGTCAGTGGACACGGGAATCGGTGTCGTCGGCACGCCGGAACCGTATTCAGAAAATGATCTGCGCCCAGTTGCTACTCATACTGCGTAGCTTTTTAGGGGGGGGGCGGTGGGGGGGGGGGGGGTCGAATTTGCAATTCAGAAGAAATATTCGTTGCTGTGGAAGCATGCGCGAGCATGACGTGTTGCGTGCGCGTGCACGAATAAAAGCAGTTGCCCCGAAGTTGTAAAAGGCACTGGAGGACTAAGGTGAATTTGTTGGTCCCGTCAAATCTGGGATTATCTTGTCAAAAAATTTTGTCGTGATAATTCTGTGTTCAAGCCTTTAACACTCGGGATAGCAGGAGATATATAAATGAAGACATAGATATATATTTTCCTTCTTATTCGTCATATTCCTTTAGGAACATGGCACCTTCAAAAAGCAATCATATCCCAAAGGCTATGACAACATGACCCAATGTCCGAATCGAAATCTTGTTGGAAATCTGACAAGACTTTATAGTGACGCAAAAGTGGTAGATAACAAAGAATTTGCAGCTTTAACTCCGCGGAAAGATACTTCTGCAAATTACTTATTTACATATGCATCCCATTCTTTTTAGGCTTTTTGTTTGGGAAAAAAAAACTGTGTCATTAAGCACTACTAGGTTTTAGCATATCACTTAAATTCTGAATATATATTGAGGTTTGTGACTGTGTTTACAGGAATAGTATGGAAAATTCTTCTTTAATAATAATAATGATAAATAAATGAATAAATAAAATGAGCACCAATGAAGTTTGCAGCATAATTTTGCTTTCTATTCTTTGGAGCTCCGACTGACAATCTGGATTTGTTGGAGTTTATTCTATGAACACATTCTTCCTGAATGAACAGCCTGCTTCCATCCATCTAAGTTGTAATACACATTTAGTTGTATCATAATCTTTCTTAAGTTCCAAATAACCAAGTAATATTTGTCTCTTTAATGCTCATGACATTAATAGTGACATATGTGGAGCAGCATTTATATGAAACCTGCAAGTCAGAAAGAATTACGCAAGAAATTGCATAATTCTTTCTGAAGTTAACAGATAAAAGAAAGGACAAAATCTCTTGTTTTCGCTTATTAATCATTCATTCTGAATTTGAGTTGAACTCTCCGTTGCTAATAATAAACTGCATTAACTCAGCATAGCATAAAGTTGGCGTGTACACACAGCTTAGTGCTGCAGAGCAGAGTGTATTCTCTATAAAATCCTCTTCATGCAACCAGTGGACTGCAGACATGCATGATGTCATGGTAATGCAATCCGCCGCATCCCGATTAGCTCTTGAAGCTACAACAGGAAGAGGGTGAAACAGGTCGAATTTCCTCCCCTCACATCTGCTGAAGTTCAGCCGCAAGTAGCAAGTCAAAGATGTGGTTGAGATGAAAGTAATCGTCACTGCCATTGTAGTTTTATTGATGCGATTGATGTAATAATAATGTAGCAAAAAAAAAAAAAAACAGAAACGCTCATGGAGTGATCAAAGGTTTCTCATCGTCTGATATTCCCAGCATGGGACAGTCTGGTGTGTTACTGCTAGGTCTTGCTGATAAAGCATGCATGATTCATTAGCAACATTTTTTAGATAGTAAGAGGCCAGACTGCAGCTTTCTCATTATTTTCAATCTAACATTTCACAGAAACTATCAAAGGAATACAAACGTTGTAGGATGGCTGCAGCTGCTCTGCATTACTTTGTGCTTTTGCTACTTGACTGCAAGAATTCCTGATTCTGCATTTGATTGTTTTTGCTTTTAAAGGAAAAGAGTTTCTAAGCAAAAACAACCTGAGGATTTCCCCAAGGTTTGTGTTGCTAAAGAGTCAGTCAATTAATACAATTTTTGCCTCTGGTTTGTACTTATATTAGTACTTATTTATATTTATCTTCTCATGCATCTTCTTCTATTCCTGTTTTTTATTATTAATACACGTTTTTTTTTTTTATAACTTGTGATTTAGATTTTTGACATTATTGTAGTTAAAACAATCTTTTGTGACAGTATCTGTGAATAGTTCTTTTTTTTTTGCTATATACATTGCAGGTGACAGTATTTACAGGAATTTTGGCTGTTTGTTTTCCTTTTTTGTTTCCTTCTTGGAATTGTGATTTCATTTTATTTTTTGCATATAATGTAAAAACTCTAATAAATATATTAAACACTAAAACATGGCTGTTGCTTAAAACCACCTAAGCCCCAAATTTGGGGGTAATAGAATTCAAATGCTTGTCAGAACTAACAAAATAATGAAGTGCTAATTGAGTAGAAAAGAAAACATTCTTTACTGTCTAATTGGAAAATTGAGGCGTGGCAGCAGGAAGTTAAAGGTAAATGGAAGCATGCATATTCAAACTAAGATAAACAAAAAACTGAAAAATAAGAATAAGACACTATATTGTAAGGACAACACAGCAGCTTTGTGAATCTGTGGCACATATTTACTAAGAGACAGTAATGACAAAAATTCTAGAAAGCATATCGATTAAATTTCAAAATTTGCATTTTCTCCAACAATCCCAAAATATGCATGTGTGTCTCTGTGTTGCCATATGATGGACTACGCATTTTGCCCACTAGCTACTCAAGATAGACACTCCACAAATGTTGGTGCGTTTCACAACATGCTCACTTGTCGTGCATATTGTGCACTGACAGGATGAGATTCGTCTGCACAAAAATATATTTTTTTTGTGCAATTGTGAAAATGCATCGTTTTACAAAAATCGTTAATAGATGTAGAAAAATGCAATGGGATTTCATGCAATGACTTCTGCTGATGTCCAGTCCGCCCAGCTCTCTCTCTCTCTGTTTTTCTCTCTTTCTGCATACACCTTGTCATCAGCTCAGCTGTTTTACCCTTTGGCTCCAACTGTAGTGACCTTTCTTTTCCATCCAGGATGGGAGTAACTGCTGATTTTCCACCGCAGACGAGGAACTCCTCCCATCAACCGGGAAGTCATAACGCCCACTTGGTTTTCTTTCTGTCCCTCTTTTTCTGCTTCTTTTTAATATCCTGAGCATTTCATCTTTTAAATGGACAGGGTCTGTCTGATAGTCACAGAGTCACATGGTGCCTCATGAGAGCTTATCTTTGATGGCCGCCGGCCGCATTCAGGCTTAAACTGTTGCCATTTTCTTGTCAGTTTGCAATAAAGTAACTGGGAGTTTGGACAGATTTGCAGTATTTTCCATGTCTGGCACTGAAGAGAAAAATCGGCGCTCCGACTGAGTCTTAAAAAGTCTGGAAGGAAGAAAATTATATTTTATAGTTTTCCAAGTTTGAATAAGTATGGAAATTTTAAAAAGCAATGTAAAAATGTTGCATTTCCAGATTGCATTCTTAATTAACTTACTTGATTAAGATTTGAATTGATCCAAAAGGTTATTTTTGAAATATTATTGTATGTTTACATCTTATTTACCATAATCACATCATGTGGTTATAAAACTACAAACTTTGAACTTTTTCTACTTTTGAGAGAAAATTAATTGCATAATTGAAACCAGATATTTCAACAGTTGAAGCAGTGCCAGATGATTTTGTTATATATACTTATGTATTAATTTTTACTTTGATGACTGACTAAAATGTTAGAGAAACACTGACATAGTCTATTTAAACAGCGTGTGATGTTGTGATGATACCATAAATGGTCAAAAAGACCAAAGAAAAGTAAAATTGAATAATCTAAGTGTAGTACTGCATTTTTCGTCTTTGCCCTGTAGAGGTCAGTAGCGCTGTTTTCGACTGGTGCGTGTGCTTCCTGGTTTGTGCAGAAGAAAAATAAGGAGGTGGAGCTGCGCGTTTGAAAGTGGCGGGCAGGAACTCTTTATATTTTGGTGAAGGGAAATTATCTGTAGTATCAACGGGTTTTAAACGGTAGACGGTGGCATTATCGTGTCTTATGTGGCAGTAATCCACTGTCAACGTGAGCTACCGAATGCAGTTATCGTCCTAAGTCCTGGGTAAAACTTGAAAAAGGTACGTTAACTTTAACGTCTTGCTAATAACTGCAGCTAGCTGTTTAACTTCAAGCTGACGCTGACTGTATATACTTAGGCAGTGAACAGACAGCGCGACCCTGCCTGTTTTATTAATAATTCAGTGCGATAACGTTAATGTAAAAAAAAAAAAAAAAGTTAACCCCTATAAATGAGTTAATTGTCATTCTCTGCCTCCACACCCCACAGTTTATGGACGCTAACTAGTCTTTGTTTTGACGTGTAAAAGTAAAGCATGGAGTCAGCTCGGTGACACCTTGCAGTAATGTAATGTGACGGGGATTTTTTGTACATGAATCACATATTAAGACCAAAAAGCTCATTCTGAAGTGGCCAGAGACAGTTTTTACTATGTTGTCTTTAAGTGAGTTGTTGCAGCTGTTTTTAGCTCTTCATTTTAACCTTATACGCAGTCTTCCAGCCTCCTTTATTTCCACATCTGAGAGATTTTGGCGAACAAGATCCTTAAAGCTCAGGAAGAATGTGGGCCTTATTGATGATGGGAAAACAAAAACACTAGCGACTTATAATATCATGCAACTTTATGGTAAAACAAGAGAAACTTAACGTATATCACAGGACTGTTCTCTATAATTTAATGTTCATTTCCCCTCTACATTTTATCAAATAAAGGGATTAGATTTCAAACTGTTAGTCGGATTAATTATGATTAATCAATTATTGAAATAATCCTCAGTTCATTTAGTAAACAAATAATTAACTGACTGAAAAAAAGCCCTGTTGCTGAAAAAACAACGTATTCAGAGCAGTAATTAAACCAAAACTGTACAAAATACATGTACATTTTGTATATAAAATTAGAAATCTTCTTTGTAAATGTGTTCTACCCAAAACTCCTCAAATGGACTAGTTTTAGCTCCATCTGGTTAATATTCTGTGTAAAAAAAAAAAAAAAAAACCCCAATAAAAACCTCTTATTGAGCACCTTTTTAATTCAATTATTAATTAATTGATCCAAAAATAATCAACAGATTAACCCTACACTGTTCTGATGTTAAGTCAAGCAGACAGTCTGATCTTTTCACATATTATTGTTTTAGGTGCAGATGCATCCTTTGCTACAAGTGATAAATCACTCAAGCAAATGCTGTTATTGCAATTTATGCAATAACATATTTATTTATTTTTTAAAAAGGAACTGAATGATTTGCCTAGTTGTATTTCAGCTGCTTTCCACTTTGTGAGTGTGCAGTAAAACTGTATCTGCTCAAGTTACTTCCATGGTTTTCAGCATGTTTGCTCTTCAAATGTCTTAAAGCTGCTGACCGGATTCTTCCACCATGACGAACGAAGACGCTAAGGTGATTCCGGTGCGCGTCGCCTTGAGATGTCGCCCGCTGGTGCCAAAAGAGATCAACGAGGGATGTCAGTCCTGCCTCACGTTTGTTCTTGACGAGCCACAGGTGCGGTGGGTTGTATTAAACTTGAATAATGGGATCAAGATGAAGTTCTGTTCAGCGCGTTTGTCTTTTTCTCAGGTGATCGTGGGCACGGAGAAAGCATTCACATACGATTACGTGTTCGACCCCGCTGCTGAACAAGAGGAAGTGTTCAGCACCGCCATCTCACCGTTACTGCGCGGACTTTTCAAAGGTAAGGCTGCGTGGCGATGTGCATTTTTACTATCACACTTAATTTTTGGTTGCAGTGTAATATCAGCTGAATAAAATTCTGGTTATGTTGGTTAGTTTTTTAGGAAAACAAAGCTGGCTGAGCAAACTTTTTGTTCTGCCAAACATTTTCTCTGTCAGGCTACCATGCCACTGTTTTGGCGTACGGACAGACGGGGTCAGGAAAAACCTACTCGATGGGAGGAACGTACACATCGGCGCAGGAAAACGACCCTTCGGTCGGAGTTATCCCCCGAGTCATTCAGAGGATCTTTGAGGAGAGGGAAAAGAGAGCAAACTCTGAGTTCTGTCTGGCTGTGTCGTATCTGGAGGTTGGCTGTTAATCAAATTCTTAGATTTGAAGATTTCAGTTTTGGAAAATTCTGTGTTTTGTAGATTCTATTTCTAAAAAAAAAAGAAAAAAAGATTTAAACCAGATCTGGTATGAAAAAAAAATCTAAGATTATCGCCCCCCAGCCTTATTTTGTATTGTTAATCATCTTGTAATTTTTTTTTTTTTTTTTCAGATATATAACGAAGACATATTAGATTTGCTGTGTTCCTCTAAAGATAAACCAGCCATTAGCATTCGGGAGGACCCTAAAGAAGGCATTAAGGTGGGTTTATTTCAGCCAGCGAGACGTCCCAGTAGTGCTACACTGGGTATATTTAAGGCTTTTTAAGCCTTTTCTGTTTTTTCTTTTGAAAATTACCCAATTTTTGCCCCCAGATTGTTGGGCTGACTGAGCGGCAGGTGTTTACCGCCCCGGAGATGGTGGGCTGTCTGGAACTCGGGAACTCCGCGCGTACAGTGGGGTCCACAGCCATGAATGCAGCCTCTTCACGTTCCCACGCCATTTTCACGATCACACTGGAGCAGCGCAGAGGATCAGACAAGTCAGCTTTATATACTTCTCTCTTTTTTTCCCCATTTAATTTAATGTAATAAAAAAAAAAAAAAAAGAATAGCTCCTCAGCAATATCAAATTTATTAATATGCTTTCATTACAACACTTTAGTGGAACAATCTCTGCATTTACGGGTCCTTTAAAGATTCTGATTACTGTCTTTTTCTTTAAATGTATCCCAATTTTAATACTTAGCTTTTCACACATTTGTAGTTACTCAGTGTGGATTTGTTTTCTTTAAAACTTGTTTTCTTTAATATTTGCAACTAGTCCTGACTGATATTATATTCTCAGTGTTAAAACGATCAGTAAAAACGCCACAGTGACACTCTATTGATAGGAACTGAAAACACATGTATAACCTGACCAATTTACTCATTTTAAGTAAGAAAATGATAACAAAACATTGATTATTTAAGTTACAAGTGGTTCTCAAAGTCAATTGTTCTAGAGCTGGTAAAACCAGAGGACAACAGAACTGGGACTTTTTCTGATTTACATAAATATGAAAAAAAGGTAACAGAAAAGAGATTTTTTTTAAAAGAAAAAGTTATTTACTGATACTGCATGATTAGTCGAAACATGCAGCTTAATTATATCTTGCATTTTTTACTCAAAAAATACAAAATATCAGATTGATGATGAAGGAAAATGAGCAGAAAAGGTCAAAACTGAATAGAACAGAAAGTGAATTCTTAAGATTTCAAGATTCTTCTACATCAAATATGTTTTGGACTTCAGATCAGTTCTCATCAGCATTTCTTTCATCCTTTACTACACAAATAATACACTTTATTGATCCGAACAAGTAATTAGTTGCAAAAAAATTATTTGAACAAACGTTGGCCTTCCTAAGACAACCTGTGCAAACTTCTGTTGCAGAGTGGATTCGATTGTTTCAAAGCTGCACCTTGTCGATCTGGCTGGCTCAGAGAGACAGAAGAAAACCAAAGCAGAGGGAGACCGTTTAAAAGAAGGCAATCACAATACCCTTTTACTTATTTTTTTGTTTTTTATACAAATAATTAGTCAGACTGTCTCTGACTTATTTTTGAAAAAAGTTTTTCAGATAGCTTACAGTTTTAGTAGAAAAAAGTTTTTTTTTTTTGTTTTTTTTTTTTTTTTGCTTTGGAGCAGTTGGAAAAAAACAACATTCTTTTGTTTTTGTTTATTACGCCAAGCAAACATTGTAATTCAATGTGCGTCTACCAGTGTTTTAAAACTACAGCTTATCTTGGAGCACTTGTCTTGTGACGCTGTTTATTTTTATCCGCAGGAATCAGCATCAACCGCGGCCTCTTGTGTCTGGGTAATGTGATCAGTGCTTTGGGTGATGAAGGCAAGAAAAACACCTTTGTTCCCTACAGAGACTCCAAACTCACCCGTCTGCTCCAGGGTAGGCTTTGATTTAAATGTTCAAAAGTCCTGCTGGTCATTAGATCAGGCATACATACCGGGTTTTTTTTCTCTAACAAAGACGATCGCTTCCCCCCCGCCCCAAACTTGTTTTCTAAAAACATTTCATGCGGGTTCTTCTTCGTTTTAATTAATAAAGAACGAAGGCGAAAGCTTGTTTTCCAAAAACAATGCAGTTCAGAAATGTGATGCACAATAAGTAAATCAGTCTTGCGCCGTTTCTTCCCTTCAGATTCTCTCGGAGGAAACAGCCACACTCTGATGATTGCGTGCGTCAGTCCTGCAGACTCCAACATGGAGGAAACCATCAACACGCTGCGCTACGCCGACAGAGCGCGCAAGATTAAGAATAAACCCATCGTTAACGTCGACCCCAGAGCCGCAGAAATGAACCGACTGAAACAGCAGGTATTTAAAAAATCTATATGAAACTGAATGCTCCATTATGAAATCTATACATGTTATGTTTGAAGAATCGTTACTGGTTACTCTTATTCAGTTGGAAATCTGTTTCTCTGGCAGAATTACTTTCTTTAACTATTTTTTTTCTGTGTTTTCCAAGATGTAAAACCTGATTCTGGAAGTAGTGAACAAGTGAAAGCATAAAGAATCTTTTCCTTTCCGTGTTTGCTCAGGTTCAAGAGCTGCAGGTGATGCTTCTGCACGCGCGAGGCGGAGTCGCTCCTGTGCTCTCCGGGTAAGAAGTGGGGGTCAAACCGGGAGGACGAGCTGATAAATCCAGTCAGAAAACACACCTGACGTGTTGGTCACTGCTCTCTGTTCCAGGCCCAGTTCAGCTGAGGACGTGGGCAAGCTGCTGGAGAAGAACCGCACTCTACAGGACGAGAACAGAAAGCTGTGCCGAGAGCTGAGTGAGGCGGCGGGACAGACGGCCCTCATGTTTGAGAAGATCATCATGGTAAGTGGGACCAGAATTATTGCCGTAAAGACATTTATGAAGTTTCAAATAGGATCAATAGAGGGGGATTATTGGTTTATTCCAAACTAAAGTGGACATTTTAGGTTCTCAGCTTCACTGTCGACTGTCTTTGCTTTCGTTTTCAGACGGAACAAACTAATGAGAAACTGCAAAGCAAACTGGAGCAGCTTCAGCGCCACGCAGCGTAAGTTTTCAAAATGAAGAAAACCCGCATGTCTTTAGGGAAGCAACGGTCCGATTGCAGAAGCACAATTAGTCTCTTTTTAAATGCAACGATTTTAAACTCTTTATTTCTTTCAGCTGTGCTGTTGATCTTCAGAAAGTGATGCAGTCACTGGACGACCAGGAGTTAAAGGAAAATGTGGAGGTGATGAAGAACTTACAAGAGCTCATCTTGGAGCTCAAGGTAAATGAACCGGCTTTCATCAGAACGAAGCAAACGGCTTTTTCTTTACTGCTTTAATTTACTGCTGCAGTTGGTGTCATAGGTAAAATGTCCATCCATAAATTTGATAAACGCAGTGTGCAAGCATTGTTGCTTTTGGCAGCCATTTTAGTTTTAATCTTAGTTTTTTTTTCTCTCTCTCAAAAATGTCTTAGTTTTAGTCATTTCTTTGTGTGATTGTTTTTAGTCGACAAAATCTTTACTCCCAAAAGAGCCAAAAAATATTCTCTTTGCCATTTATTATTATTAACATTTTCGTTTAATTTTAGTCATCAAATAGTTTTGCCATGTTTTTTTTTTTTTTTTTTTTTTTGTTATCGTCATGAAAAAAAAGGGGCGTCGACGATAAAATGTTGTCATCGTTAACGACAAACAACTTTGTCGATCAGAATCGTTGCCCCACACCTTTGTTAAAGTGAAGGTAATTGTCTTGGCTGACACTACGGCCGTTCATTGTTCCGTTTTTGCTTTGTAAGAACGAGAGCGTCTGCATATCTGCCTCCATCGACGCCATGACTGCGAGAGAGGAAGTACCTGAGGTGGCAGCGGACGACAGAACAAATCCCCCTGAGCAGTCTGCATCAGTACGGTTTCTGTGTAACTAGATGACTGTAGATAGTTCCCTGTGAAAGCATAAAATTATTTTAAACTATACATATACACTTTCTAACTTTTTATTTTTTCACGTCTGCAAAGGATTCCCCAGAAGCTTTCACAGCCAACCATGCTCTGAGACAAGCCCAGCTCTCCAAAGAGCTCATAGAGCTGAACAACGTGTTGAGTTTGAAGGAAGCTTACGTGAGGAAAATGTGCGAGAACGACAGCCAGCTGGAGCCCATGCAGTCAGAGCACCACGTAAGACGACAAGACGAGCAAAAGAGCTCAGTGTCAGTTTGTCCAGGTCACTTATTCAGATCGACTTGTCCCCCCAGAGAAACGTCCAAACTCTGCAGTCGGCCGTCGATTCTCTGCAAAAGGAAAAAGGGGAACTGGTTTTAGCTCTGCAGTCGGCCAAGAAAGACACCAACCAGGCAAAGTACGACAACTTTATCCTCCCTGTAGCAGCGATCTGATTTCAAATCGTACAAGTACAAAACGATGTTTCCATTGACTTCTGACATCCATGAACTTCTTCTAGACTCAGCGAGCAGCGGAGGAGGAGATTACAGGAGCTAGAAGCTCAGCTCGTAGATCTGAAGAAGAAGCTACTTGATCAGTCGAAGCTGTTGAAACTCAAGGAATCCTCTGTTCAGAAAGTCAGCAAGCTGATGCAGGAGATACAGGTAATTGTTCTTTTAAAAATATATTTTAACTTGACATGATCGGTAAAACTTAAGCTGCCCATCTTGACTTTTAAATTAAAAACAAGTAGTAGTCAGTTGTAAATATTACTGTTATTTCAGTGTTTCCCCCAGTGGATTATAAACCTGGCCACCGTCTGACTTCACTTGCCCCCTCAGGCTATTTAAAATAAATACCTATTTATTTTAAATAGAGCTTTTTGTTACAATAGTGACCTTTTTATTTAACGGTTATCAGACAGGAAGGGGGGAAACGTGGTAAAAGAACCGAGGATGGGAGCCGGACTCGGTACAGCCGCGTATACGGCCCTAAATATTTTTTATACACAAGAAACCACGATAACAAACTGGTCGCGACACTGCGCAGTTAAACGTGTCGTCCTCGTCACCGCACCTTGGCCTCGGTAGTATGGCGGCTTCAGCATGCGACAAGTATAAAACCCTCGACTCGCGCGCAATAACGGCTGAGGTATAGTCGCACTTTTTTACTTCTTTTTTTAATTTTTTTTTTCACGTTGAGCGCTCTGTAAACAAACATTGTGTGGCGTGTGCGTTTTCTATTCTATTCTTAGCGCTTGACTCTATGGGTGCTTTCACACTGCAGCCTGAAGTGACCCAATTCCGATTTTTTGGCAATTCCGATTTTTTTTGCCAGGGCCGTTCACACTGCCAGTAAATGCTACCTGTATGCGTTCTGCAGTGCAAACGGGCAAACGACCTGAAAGTGTCCCGCATGTGCAGTAGAGGGCGCAATAGCGTCAGCGTTCTCAGTGTTCTGCCAACTGCCATAAAAAGAAAAAGTGCTCTGTGTTTGCAGAAGTAAACATGGAGGCTAACGGTGGAGCTTAGCTTACATATTTGAAGTTGTTGTCCGACTGGAGCAGCATAATAACTTAATCCCCATTATAGTCCGTCATAGTTGTTGTTTTTCTTCCCACTTGCGCGTATCAGGACAGAGAATAGTGAGATTTGTTGAGAATCAGTGATGTTCAGTTTGGATGAATGCGACCTGAACGTTAGGTCGCATTTGAATCGGATACATATCGGGTCACATTCATAAAAGAATCCGAACTGTGCTGTTCAGACTGCCATGAAAAGATCAGATACAGGTCGCACTACGTCAAAAAAAATTGGAATTGGGTCACTTCAGGCTGCAGTGTGAACGCACCCTATGTCTGCGCTTTAAACGTCACAAAGTTTAAGCGTCGTTTTCATCCAATCGGAGTGTACCTTACAAATTCTCCTTAGGTTTGGATTGGTAGCCAATCGCAACCAGGAAATCAAAAGATTGCGCCAAACCATAGGATTTAGCAAAGGAGAAGACTATTTAATGCAATACATACCCGAATTATGAACTCTAAGGATAATTAGTTTAGCTTACAATTACTCATTATATTTGGTATAATTTCTTTTAATTTATTTGCTTTTAAATGTGAGCTTTAAGGTCCAACAGGTGATTACTTAAGGATTTAATTGAAGCTCAAATAATTGATATTTATATGCTGTCAACTTTTAATGGTGGCCGTTTCAGGTTTTCTGGGGCGAAAGCCGAACTTATTACATTGAAGTCACATGATCTCAAACTGAAATAACCTGGTATTTTCTCTTCTAGGCTATGAAGTCGCAGCGAATACAGCTGATGAAGCAGATGAGAGAAGATGCTGATAAATACAGGCAGTGGAAGAGCAAGAAGGACAGGGAGGTCCTGCAGCTGAAGGAGAAGGTCTGGAACAAATGAAAATCATTTGGGGAAGCTGGAGAGAAGAGGCCATCCTTATAATGTCTGCTCTTTATTTCCCAATCGTGTTACAGGATCGTAAACGGCAGTACGAGCTGCTTAAACTGGAGCGAGATTTCCAGAAACAAGCCAACGTCCTGCGGCGCAAAACCGAGGAGGTTGGTTTCTTCTGTTGTTGTGCTGCTTGCTTTTGTTGTGCTGCTCCTCACAGCACATTAACCCACTTGTCGTTTCGTCACAGGCAGCAGCTGCTAACAAAAGACTGAAAGACGCCTTGCTGAAGAGAAGCGAAGCTGCAGAGAAGCGCAAAGATGGCCATAACCGAGGCATGGAGGGAGCTGCTGCGAGAGTCAAGGTAGCTGACCAGGTTTCTGTATCACTCAACACTCATTCCTGAAAGAGTTTGACTAAAAGTTGTGGCACTGCCTGCGTCAGACGTGGCTGCTGAACGAGGTGGAGGTGATGGTGAGCACGGAGGAGGCGCGCCGCCACCTCAACGACCTGCTGGACGACAGGAAGGTCCTGGCCCAGGAGATCAACAACCTCAAACAGCAGATGGAGGCCGGGGAGAGACCTGCTCCTAAAATCAGAGTAGGTGGAGACATTTGTCCTGCAGTGCCTAAAAAATGTAAAAGAAATCCAGGAAAAAGGGAAAGATTTTGACTCGTGTGTTTCGTGGAATATTTTAATGCAGCGTCGGACTCTGATCATCTCTGAGTTGGAGACGCAGGGGTCGCTGGAGACCCCGCTGTCCAAGCAGGTGGAGAACCTGCAGACAGAAATGGGCCTGCGGTGAGTCAAACCGTCCACTTACAGCCAGTATGCAATAATACTTAAATCACATAAACTTCAGACTCGACTCACAATTTTAAAACTTACGAACATGACTTTATTTTTAGTGCTTTGTTTCTAATCTCTTATCTGTCTATTCACCTGCCTGCTTTGGGTTATTCATTTCTCTATGCCTACGCTAATAATACTACATGCTAACTATCACAAACATGGCGGCGTCACCGTTCAAAGTCAAGTTCGTAAAAACGCCTAGAGGCTCTAGAGCATTAAGGAACAAAAATTTGTTACTGTAGAGATTTTTATGTCGGAATTGTTGTTAAATTGAAATTGTCTTTAAATTTGATTTTAAATTTTATTCATATATCACTAGCAAAAGGCAGGGTTTTTATTTCACAGCCCTCATTTTCCTTTTTTGGGTAAAAGATGGCAGACGTTTACTGCTGTATCCACTAATAAGTCGATTTTGTAAGAAAATGGCGCGTAGAAAAATACAGATGCAAATTTTAACAAGAAAGGTGTGAGAAATTGTTAAACTAATTTTTCTTTTAAATGTTGAAGCTAATAGTCAATAGTCTCATGTATCACAATGCAGCGTTTTATGCAAACCACAAAACAGCAGAAATATGCAACTCAGACTTGACTTGGACTTGCAAGAAATGACTTGTGAACATCTGATAGTGGCAGCAAAACAATGTCCTAAAGCGATGCGATAAGATGTGCTAAGTGGTTTGATTCCTCACAGAAACGCTCAGATCGCCGACCTCCAGCAGAAAGTCCTCGTCGCCGACGGCGAGGGGCGTTTAAAACAGCGAGTCGACAGCTTCACCAGCATCGTGGACGCAAAGAGTGCAGTTCGGGTCCTAATGGCCGAGGTAAAAACTAAAACTAAAGCCAGTGACCTTGGAATGCATTTCACAACATGAACTTCACTGACAGCTTTCATTTCATTTCCAGCTGGTGTCGGCTAAAGCGGCCTACTTCAAGCTGGAGAGCGAGCTGAAGCAGGAGAAGGGAAATGCCCAGGATTTAAGAAAGATGCTGGCTGATGAGAGGAACGTGCTGTCGGCCATGGACATGGAGCATCAGCAGCAGTTGGTGGAACTGGAGCAGAGGCACCAGGAGAAGGTGATGCTGCATCTGTGGGGGGGAAAGAAGAAAAAAAATCCTCTTCAGACGGGAACGTTCTGTCCGTCGAACCCTTTCTGGTTGTTTTCTCTGCAGGTTCTGTATCTCCTCAACCAGCTGCAGAACAAACCCATGTGTGAGGAGTCGGAAGAAGCGAAGCAGGAAGAGGAGACGAGCTCAAAGGAGAGAGAGCTTCTCCAGCGCCTCAAAGTCCAGGTCTGCTTATTCCACATTTAATGCCTTTTTTTTTTTACATTTTTAAATGTTTCGCAAGTCTCTTGTGATAAAGTACTTCTTTTTGTATTGTTGTTTTTAGGAGGAAGAGCTCAAAAAGTTACGGACATTAAGCGAACAGAACCAGAACCTAATGGAGCAGAATGAGCAGTACAGACAGGTAACATCCCTAATCTTTTTTTTTTTTTAATCGAATCTAATCTAATCGGGCTTCAATTTTTTTTGTCCCCACCTTAGAAACTCTCGTTGCTCCACTTGGCAAGTGAGAAGAAAGTTCTTGCACCTGCCATCAAGAATGAAATGAGCCCAGACGACTCATTCGAGTACGTTCCTCCCAAAGTAAGTATTTTTTTTTTATTTTTTTTTTCTCTCTTGAAGATGATTTTGAAGTTTTCCCAGCCTACCTGCCTCACGACTGCAGCTGCTTGTCATCTGGCTCGGTGTTTAGACTCAGAACTCGTAATCACAATTTGATTCTGTTTACTTTGTGTTCCCCCAAAAGCCCAAGCAGAAGAGGCCCACCACCGCTAAGGCAGCTCTGAACACGACCATCAGCGTGACGGAGCTGCTGTCCCCCAGCGAGGATGAGGACGAGGACGAAGCAGACGAGTGGCGTCCCGAGAATGCCGAGAAGGGCCGGAGGGCCTCCAGGAAACCCAAACTAACCGGGGTAAGACCAACCCAAGTTCTCCACAGCAGAGACGGGATTCACGACGTGGGGAACGCTAAATAAAAATGAAGACCAAGATACTTTCTTTCTTTTTTCTTTTTTTTTAAAATCAGCTTCTCAAAATTCTGCTAAATACAAAAAAAAGAAATGAAGTGTCAGTAGCAGTGTGTTCATGTCTGGATAAATAAGTTAAAATTGTTAGAATTTAGATTTTAATCTTATGCCTAATTTCTGTTGGCTTATTTCTTTTTTTATTGTAACTAAATTAGTTACCACATCAGAGCTTGATTTGCTCCCATCCACCAGATATTTTGATGAGTTTACTTCCCATTTTAATATAAAATCCCCCACTTTTCTTTAAATGTCTCGAGTTTAGGATACCAAACGTTCACGCCTGTAGGCAGAGTTCTTGCAGTTCCTTTTATTATCTGATTTCACGTAATTATTAACTGTGTTGGCTATTAAGTTAGCAAAGTTATTTTTATAATTTGCTCGGGTTCTAAATTGAAGCCTTTAAAATATTTTACATTGAACTCAATGGAATTAGTAAAAATACTCGATTTATGAGATCATTTCTTAATATGATGCAACTTTTTTGTGAACTACAACTCAGGCTTGCAACCTTCATTAATAAACCAGACAAAAAAGCCCACCATCTCTCCTAGCATTGCTTTAATCCAGTAAACCAGTTTGGCAGTTGCTAAAGTCGAGCTCAGGAAAGCACTAACGCAAAGCCGTGTGTCTTTGTTCAGTGTGCGTGCAAAGGTCGCTGCGGCAACAAGCAGTGCAGGTGTCGCAAAGGCAAGATGACGTGCGGCGAGAACTGCCAGTGTGATCACGAGAAGTGTCGAAACCTGGACAGCCAGGCGGCGGTGAGTTCCTGCCACTCCAGAGTCCAACTGTGACCTCGAGTTGGAACGAAAACGTTTGTGCTGCAAAAATGTTTGTTTGTTTTTTTGTTTGTGCCGCAATCGTTTTAAAGATGCTACCAAATGTTTCCATACGTCTTCTGAGGTCGACCAGCCAGTCCGTGTTAACACAAATGAATAAAATACGATCAACTGTGATACACTTTTGCTGGTTTGTGTTTCAAAAGTTTTCATTTGTGCCGCCACAGTTTTTAACATTTAAAACCAAAGATTTTCCAGAGTTCAACCTGCTGCCCTTCCACATTCACATAATCAAGCAAATTAATATTTGTATTTTTTTTGTCCTGCATGTTTGTGCAGCTAAAAACTTTATGGCCCAGTCAATGTGTTTGATTTTGTAAACGTGGGACAGAAGCTGGTTGATTTTTCACCTGTGGAAACATTTATCATTATTCTCTTTAAAATGATGGCGGCACACAATTTTTTTTATTTTGCTGCACAAACGTTTGACACAAGTTTCATTTGATTTGAAGAAGGGGCTCTTCATTTATGTTTCATCCCAAAAACCAAGCATACAGGAAAGATTTCACAGGAAATGCATTGAAACATCTGTGCCGCGTAACAGTTCTGATAATGGAAGTAGTGACAATGCTACACAGCTTTTTTTTGTTCATCTTGCAGCTGAACCGTTTCATTTTAATCAGTCCCCAAAAAAAACCTAAAAACCAAATACCTTTTTTAAGATTTGGTGCAGTGAAAAACGACGACCTCTGACCTCCGTTTGCTCATTTCAGGACGGAAGCATCACAGACGGCACTTCTAGAGACTCTGCGTCCCTGCAGGAGCCATCCTGCGACAACCCTGACGACGCCACCTTCTTCAAGCCTCCATCTTGCACCCCAACCAAAAAGGTAACGATGGACACGCGCACAGCATTTCCCCGAGTCGCAAACAGAAACTCTAGTGTGTTTTATTGGGTTCATACATGTGCTGGAAATCCTTCAAAATGTTTAAACTTCAATACGGTGCTTTCAAGATTTGGACAGAGCTCGATTGGGCGTAAAGTGCTCAATATTGTTTTTTTGGCAGAATGTCAAATGAGTGCTTATATTGTGTTTAAGCATTTAATTTGTGTAGGAAGGTCATTTAGCTTAATACAAACCAACCTGTTCAATGCTGTGAATATTTTTTATTCCTAATGAACTTTATTTAAAAAAAAAAAAAAAACACTTTAATGTTTGTAGGTGCTGAAGGAAATCGGAGACATGGGCCAAAGCACCGCTGAGCTGCAGTTGCTAAGGAAACCCGCCTGGACGGAGGAGGAGGAAGGCGAGGAAGAGGATAACGAGGACAGAACGACTGTCAGCTTCCTCAAGAAGAAGAAGCGGCTCCTGACCAGCTTCCAGAACAGTTTCTTCTCCGGCTGCACTCCCATTAGAGAGGAATCCTAATAACTTCTGTTGTTGTTGTTTTTATTGTTTTCTTCCTGTAGTCGTCAGTGTGTGTGTTTTTGTCTCATCTTTTGTCTATTTTTATGTCATCTACTGTACCGTGGAAGTCGCTGTAGATTTAAACTCTTCCGTTCATAGAGGTAAACTAATGGAGGTTTTGAAACATCGACTGGTATCCGTGACGATCAAGAACGCCTGTACAGAACTTTAGTTGTCATCTTTTCTTTCACTAACGTTAAAATAATCCGCTGCCACTCGTCGCCTTGGCTAGCGCTCTTTAACCTTTGTATGTGCTTTTAGTATCTGAGCTGAATAAAGTCTTGACATCACATCTAGATTTGAACAAAAATGACTTTTCTTCTTCTATTAACATTCAATTTCTAAGCATTGATGAAGAATATTTGTATTTATCCAAATGGTAATTTCATGTCCAGTTTTTCTGCTGTTCCAGAGACATTGTGTATTGGAATCTGTTTTCAAAATCACCATTTCTTACGGTTAACTACATTAATTAATCCCATTTCTTCCACATTAAGCTTGCATAAAATTAACATGCACTTTGTTTCGTTATTAGGCAAGTTTATTCATCCACCACTGACGCTTTTAGATTTTTAGAGCCCTGGTGCCGATGTCTAACATTTTTATGTCCCATTTTTCAAGACGTTTTGTGTTTTAATTGGCTGAACTTCACATTGGTCTTTCCTTTGACTCCGTCTCCTGGGGGATCGAGAAGCTCAGCGTCACTATTACTTGAAACCATTAATCTCATCACCTATCTGTGGGATAACATCAATTTAGAATGAATAAAAATTGTAATATTTTACAAACCTGTTGTGGTTTCTTTCTTCATACTTGATACTCGATTCAGTTGCACGATGGTGAATTCCCTAGCCTCTAAAATCATTTAGCTACAAGTTGCTAGCACTGTGAGGTTCCTCAACACCAAACTGACTTGACTTTTCAAAGTTTTCTGTTTTCAACCCAACAAAAAACATTTGGGATGAATTGGAGGGGCGAGTGCTAGCCAGGATTTCTCAGCCAACATCGGTGTCTGACCTTGCAAATGTTCTGTTGGAGGAATAAGAGGAAGATTCTCATAAACGCACATTCCCACTTGACATTTCGCTTTAGAGATATTTGCTGCCAACTCGCACAGAGCATGCTTAATAATGCAGTAATTTACTTGAATAATTATGTAGAAATTTTAACCAATGAGTTTGGTGGTGGGTAAATATTTAAATGTTTTATCTTCCTCTATTATTGACAATTGTTTCAGAATGCACATCTAAAGCTGCACATCCATGACCATGTCGAGTTCATTTTTCTACTGTTGATTGATCTGGAAATGTGTTGTGAAACAATATTGCTCGTCTTATTTTGAATGCATAACGATAACTGCAAGCAGGTCCTGTACTCCTGTCTCTGTCTGCAATGTCTGCTGCCACCAGCAGAGGGCGAGAGAGGTCACGGTAACCTTTACTAACAAAGAAATAACACCTTTTTGTCTTTTTGCCACAAATTGGCAACTCTATTGGTGACAATTTGAGACCATCATGTGCACCTATTTCAAATCAATAATTTCTGTCTGATGCTGATGTTTAATAATGACGCAGCAGCGAAAGGTTTGCTGTTAGACAAAAATGAGTCAAGTGAAGTTTTAACATTAGCATCTCATGGACTTGTCAGGCAAAATTACAGAAATGTGGGTCATTGGTAATACAGACTTCTGAATCCAAAAATGCTACATTGGGTAACAAACTTTACACTAAAAAAACACAAGTATTTCAGAAAGGCAAGTTTTTGTTCAGATAGAAAAAAGGACAGTTGATTTAGCAAGAGCTGATGACTATCTGGGCGTTAGCATAAAAGCTACTGAACACAGATGCATAACCACACTTTTCAGATTTATTTACTTTTGCGGAACATTTGAATTTGGAAACCATGCGTCGTCTCGTCACTTCGCAGTTTTAAACTCTGAATAAAATGCATTAAAGTTTCCTCTGCGAACACAGTGGAAATGGTGGGCAGATCCCACTTCCCTGCCACAATCAGTTGTTTCACACAAACTCTTTTTTTCCCCGTCACGTTCACCGCAACCAAACTGCAGTCCATGATCAATTTCATGTCAAACAAAATCTTCAAAGAGCTGAGATGGCAATTGACATAAGGAACAAGACCTTTAGATAAAGAAAGGAGCCACAGGCTGCTCTAAACTTGAATTAGTCATTGGACTCATGGAATATACAACCCTAAACAGTCAATCATTTCTGAACTACAGGCGGAGCTGGAGGGGGGCGTGAGGGGCCCGCGTGTGACAACGTGCTCTGGGTTCTGGCGGCTATCTGATCTAAATTGCTTTCGGAGTTATCACGACCTTCGTCACTGTCGATTCAAAGCCGTGAAGAGAGGCTTTATCTGCACGGCAAGAAGTGCTGTGTGGATATTCTCTCTCCTGAGGACACTGGACTCTGCTCTAAGGTGTACCGATCCCTCAGATAAGATTGCTCAGGTGTATGAATATGTATATATATAAAAAAAAATAGGTAGAATGTCAGGTAAAAGAAAAAAAAAGAAGCATAATTCATGCTTCTTTTTTTTAAGCTAAAGCATTCCGTTATAAAAAACTTAGACACTTTAAAAAAAGGGTTAATATAAGAAGGTGACAGAAAAACATGAGATTTATCTTTCTTTTATGGTTTTAGGGTAGTTTCATTGTGACTCAGGTCAGAACAAACAGACCTTTGCCCGTTTGATTAAGAAGAAATGCAGGTTATAATTCATGAAACATTTTCATGATGCTGATACAAAACAACATATTTCAGTATTTCATAATCAGCCATTCTTTTCTGCAAGTCTGCATTGTTCGACATCTGTATTATAATTTTTTTATAACTGTCGTACAGTTTGAACTTTTCAACATTACAGCCGCTAACCTTTCATGAAAAGAGATCAGAATCATCTCCCTAATTCTGATACCCCTAAATGAAATCCACCTCAGTACGGCGTAATGTCTGTGAACGCTGCAAAAAGATTTTCCCTTGGTTTAGTTTCAAATATGTTAGTGCACTTGAAATAGGACAAAAGCAACTTTGCGACAAGATATAGGAGCTTGTTTTAAGTCAATAATTTCTTAATATTGATATAAAAAAGTTGTTCCACTGGCAGATTATTTCACTCATAATATGGGGAAAACATCTTGTTATAAGTGAAGTCATCTCCCAATGGAACTAATACTTTTTAAAATTAATATTAAGGGATTATTGACTTAAAGCAAGCTTCCTACATCTTGCTCAAGTGTGACTTGTAAGTCAGTTTTGTCTGATTTTAGACAAAACCGACTAAAATTAGATATTAAGATATTGTGTTTTGGCAGTGAAGGCTTCTGAGGTTTGACAGAGACCATTGGAGAACAAACAGCGTCCTGAAGGAAAGCAGCAGAGACGTCAGAGAGAAACTTCTGTCGACATTTGAAGAAGGAAATAAAAACATTTCAATCAGCCTGGAAGCAGTCATGATTTCAATAGCAACTCTGGATGAGCTGCAACGATCCACAGCTCATGTAGGATCATGTAGGATCATGTAGGACAACGATTAGCTCAACTGCTAGGGGGAAAACCAATAGAAAACTTGCTATTTTGCTCTGATCAGATGAATTGTCACTTTTTGGGTTGTTGCAGACCTGGTATGTGTGGAGGAAGATGAATACTTCATATCAACCTGAACAATAGCAGGACATCGTTTCTTCTGCTGGAACTGGGAAGTCTGTAAGAGTTGACTGAAAGACGGGACGTGCCGTCATCGACGTTTTTCAGCTAACTCGAAATTCATCCGCTCGCCTGTAAAAGGGGACGAGACGGAAACAACACGTCACCCCAATTCTGGATCCCCTCCGATGGCTGCCCATCGCTTTTAGTGCTTAAACGTGTTAACGGTCTCTGTCTCCTTGTCTTTCTGAGCTTTTACATCCACACATCCGCGCAGTGGAAAATCTCAAGAACAAAAACTTCTAAGTCAGGGGTCATTTTCGTTTTGGGCCATATCAAAAATCTGAATGTTCTTAAAGGGCCGGTTGTGCCAGAATGCATTGATAAAACCAAATAAGCAGTGAAAACATCAATAAATAGCTGTTCCTCCAAGATTTTGTGATTGTTTTAGTGTTTGTTTTTTTTTTGCAATCAAAATTACAGATTTTGTGGCGCAAACTTAAAAAACTTTTCTAAAGAATTTTTACGACATTGGTGCTAATGTATGGTGTTAAGTCTGACTTTTTATTACTAGTGTCTATTACAGCCCATAAAATCAAGTCAGGCTGAGTCAGCAGTCACTTAAACCGGTAAAGTTTTTGACCAATTTTGAGAAAATTTGCAGTAAAATCAGAAAACAAATGTGGAGATTTGTTGATTTTTTTGTGAATTTTTCAGATTTGCGGAAAAACTAGAAGGACTTAATCAGGTAATATGGAGTCTTGAGGGCCACACGAAAAGCTACGGCAGGCCAGATTTGGCCCCCGGACCTCAAGTTTGATCGAGGTCCGGGATTTTAGTCTGTGAGGTCTGCTGGAGCTTTAATAACAATCAGAATAAAAAAATGAATGAATGAATGACCAAACACAAGGCAATCATTGGAATAAAGACCACCAAACATACATTAAACTTGGTTGCTTGGACCTAGAAATCCTGACTTAGTTTGAGCTCATTTGTACAAATAAAAGAAATAGGCAAATATTTTTGTTTGTACAACAAAATTTGTGCAACCTTCAGAGCAACAAACGGTGTTTCCCTAAATCATTAAATTGACAAATCAACATTTCAGATTTCTATCTTTTTAATTTGAAAGCCACGTGTTGTCGTTCTTCCACTTGACATTTAAGCGTTACTTTGTGTCGTTCTATCGCATGGAATCTCAATAAAACACGGTTTGCGGTAATAACGTGATAAAACACGATTAAAGTCCATGAAGTGAGTACTTTTTTGCAACCCCCTCGCACCAAAGAGGCCTCTACCAATCTTTAACGAAGCCTTTAACCTTTTATTGTATTGTAATGTCGTCTAATCGGGCTCCATAGAGATCAAGAGTTTTTTTTTTTGCTTCCTCATGTGAGATTGCTTCACACTTTTGAGTTTGGCTTCTGATCAAGCAACCTGTAGCTAACGCAGGTTTTTTTTATTTTTTATTACTCATTCCAACCAAAGTCAAGTCCTCTGTAATCTCTAAATGTCTATGAAGTAAAGGTTTCACCGATCCCAGTTGAAGTTGTCCGTTTTTGTAGATGATTTTGATTCCAGAGGGATACAAGTGGTGCTGAATACATATTTTCTGCATGAGGGACAAAAGAGATGCACTCGAGGGCCCGGCCCCACCCTCGGTGCCACTCAGAGTGGAATCAGGATGTTGGGTTGAGGGGCAGGGCGCTCGGCCTGTTAAATATTGACGGCGGATGTAATAATTAACCCTCCAGCGACTCCCGATGACTTAAACTGGCCGCAGTGCCTCGCTGCCATTGCCATCGACGTCTTTCCTGCCGCTCGCATCGAAACGCCGACTCTCTCTCCCCTCCGACTCTCTCTCCCCTCCGACTCTCTCTGTCTGGTTCCGGCCGATCGCCGTGGGCAACGCTCACACCTGAGCCGGTCCCGGCAGGATGGGCGTCGGGCCCCTTTTCCAAGCCTTCACGTCCGCCTGTGGGTCACGACACCCCTGCTGCTCTTCGAACCTTTGGCCTCTGCTGTGAAATCCGCCGGGCCATGTTGGATCTGAAGGTGAGTAGAAGAGAGAGAAACAAAAACACCAACATGATTTTCTGAAAGGTAGAACCCATCTTCATCTTCTTTGGTGTTTATTCCTCTTTTAGTACTTTATTGATCCATGACGAATGAGTCATAATTATAACTGTGATTTCTTCTTTATTAATTTTTTTTTTTTTTTGCAACTTTCCAAACTAGAATAAAAACTAGAAATATTCTATCTCAACCTAAAAAGCAGGTTAGTTATGTAGAGCTTTTGAAGACAAATGTCAGAGTGAGCAGGAAATGCGGGGCCTGCAGGTACACAGGTCAGACACACCCTTATACTCGCCTTCATGTTGACAGCTGCCATAAAATCTGTGTTATCTACACAGGCCTTGGCCCTTTGGCCGTGCTGTTGGAGGAGTGCGAGCATTGATGCTGTTTATACTTCAGGCTATAAAAGCTGGGAGGAGGAAATTGTCAGGTCAAAGTCGCCTGGGAGCGGAGCCGCGTCGGCCGGCTACTAAATCCAGATCCTCGCTTGAGCTCTTAGCTGTCTTTTTTCTCTCTTTGAAGGAAGGCGGACGTGTGAGGCGATCTTCATCATCCGTGTCATCGACGATCCCAGTGGTTGTCGCTGGATGTAACAGCAACTCCATGTGGAAGCTGCTGTCAGTTCCAGTGGAGGTGCTGTTACCTGCAGAGACCGACCGATTACCAAAGGGTTGCCGTTGCCGATTGGAGAAAGTTCGTGTTTTTTTTTTTTTTAAAGCGATGGGCCACAAGGTGATGACCTATGAATTGACAGCCAGTGATTTCAACCGTCTGCCTGTCAGTTCTGTAGGCCACTGCTGCGTTTGTTCCTCTGAGCCTTCACAGATTTGAAACCAGTGACTTTTTTTAAAAATGTTTTTTTGTCTTTTGTTTTTGTGAACTTACAATAAATAAAAATACACATTTATTTGTCCACGAGTCTTTTGTTTGTACGTTTCCCTTTTCTTCATGCAGTGTTTTAATGGTGACTGATTATTAGCCTCAGAGGGATCAGGTGATATTAGTGGAACAGGTCTCATCAGATATTGGCAACCTCACAGGGCGTCATGTCCCACTGGGGGCGTCACAAACAAAAGGTCGGTTGCGACTTGAAATAGTTTCCTATTTCCTATGTGAATGTCCTCTTAATATTAAAGCTACTTAATGATGCTGTGCTACAGCTACAAATGAGGCTATATTAAAGGGCTATTTCACTATTTTTAAGTAATCTTGACCATATTTAGTTGCTCTTGAATTTGGTTATTGTACACTAAACTTTGATTCTTTCCAATACTGTTTGTTAAGATAATAAATTGAGCAAGTTCATTTTAGTTTATTTAATTAAAAACGTATACATTTTTAGCTTTGTCCGAGATAAGAGTGGGACCCCAGCGGGAAGGGGGGGACGCCCGGGGCACCGCTCATGTAAGAACCGCCACTGGACCCTCCCAGATAGTACATATCTTCAGTTCCACCTAGAAAAATCTCTCAAATGTTAACATCGAGGGTAACAGAGTATTTTTTTTTATTGCTACAATTGTTATTGCTATTGTTAAGATAAATGTTGTAAGAACGGATTCAAAAATTACTATTAAAAAGCAGCAAGACAAGCGTGGAAATAAAACCCAATTTTATTTCGTTGTTCTCATAATATATGATGTGGTAATAATTCAGCTAATGCATTCTTTCTTTTCAGCCTGCAAACAAACCTGTTATCACCTTCATGAAGCAGCGATGATTTATGCAAACCATCGAGTTGCTGCTTTTGCCCTCGGCGTTTTAGAGGAAAAGTAGCCACTTTAAAACTGTCACAACTTTATTGGACTGCTCAGTCACACTCTGGATTATTAATAAACTGTGGGCTTGTTGTGCTCTCTGCAATTACTGTCACCCCCTAAGCCTTAATTAAAATCCTGTTGTTGCAGGAGGAACGTCTCACACTCTCATGCTGGGGATTTTACAAAAATACAACCTTTAATTTGAGTCCGTTTGAACAAACGGGGAGGTGTCTCACTTCCAGAGGTGGGGACTCGAGTCACATGACTTGGACTCGAGTCAGACTCGAGTCATTAAAATCACGACTTGAGACTTGACTTGAAAAAATGCTCAAAGACTCGGCCTTGACTTTGACTTTCATGCCATTGATTTGGGCCTTGACTCGACTTGAAGCTGTTTACTTGAAAAGACTTGATATTTTTTACTCAAAGTCTTAAAATTTAAAACACATTATTTATAAAGTGGCGTCATTAATTAATTTCACTCATTCCGTATCAATATGCGCAGACCGTCCCTCTGTTTTTCCTCTCTCCTATGTATGTATGTGTGCGTAGCTGCAGCTCAACCAATCAAATTAACAGGATTTTCTACTAAAGTGCCATATGAGTTTAGTCTGTTTATGTCACCCTGTGTTTGCTTCTGATTGGCTGATTAGTTCCACACGCCAACACTAATCATGGAGGTGAATGTTTCCAAGAAGCTGAATTTAAGAAGAACTTAAAATTCCAGTTGTGTTACATGCATTTTTGTTTCCATCATATGTTAGGGATTTTTGTTTACAATTCCTGCAGGACCTTATTTTTCCTCTGTACACACCATAAAGATTCCATCAACTTGACCCAGCAAACTGATCAAGAGGATTGTTTCCCTTAAATATTGTTTGATTCTGTAATGATCTAAAACCTCTTCAGGTATCCAAGGTCAGAAGAGGTCACCACTGGATGCCAGTCTTAATGTGGCTAAAGTGTTTAGAGTCAGTTTAATACAACTATCCCAGACTGAGCTAAAGAGTCGATATCAGACCAAATATGGTACTTGTACCTTTTGTGGTTTTTCTGGTGGTGCTTATTTTTATACAAAGAGTTGCTTCAGATTGATTTTTGATTCTTTAAGAGACTGGATATTGTTACAAAGGTGTTGTCAGAACAGTCTAATTTGTGAAATCCAGCTTGATAAGAATAACAAAGACAATACTGCATGTGACCGGCATTACCAAAGGGCCAAGCGCCTTGGATAGTTTCATCAGTGTTGCATCAGTATTTTTCCAAAGGGAAGTCATTAATGGTTGTCTCCTGACTTTTATCTCTATTCTCCAGGTGCTGTCCAAACAAGTGTCCCTTGTTGTAAATCACTTGTCTTAATTACTTTCAAGAGGAAGAAAGACACACAGTGACTAATTGGTCACTAACTCATTTGTGATTTAACATGGTTACTTTTGCTCTTACGTATCCACTGGAGGGTTTTTGGTGGAAAAGTACAAATTCATTCTGACAAACAGCCAACAATTGGAAAGTTTCAAATACTTTTTTTTACTCCAGTTGCTGCAATAAAAGTCATTAACAATAGGGTTATATTCATCAAATTCCCCTGTAATAAAAAGTCAAGGGGAAAAAAATGCTGAACCAGTTTTTATTGAACTTTCAATCTGATGTGGTCGTCAGTCACGTGCAGAGGGGGGACTGGGGGTGCTTGAGCACCTGCCCTTTTCGCTCCTTGCCCCCAAGTGCCCTTTTGGTCAATTTTTTTAAAATGTATTTTTATCAATCAATCAATCAATCAATCAATCAATCAATCAATCAATCAATCAATCAATCAATCAATCAATCAATCAATCAATCAATCAATCAATCAATCAATCAATCAATCAATCAATCAATCAATCATCCATCCATCCATCCATCCATCCATCCATCCATCCATCCATCCATCCATCCATCCATCCATCCATCCATCCATCCATCCATCCATCCATCCATCCATCCATCCATCCATCCATCCATCCATCCATCCATCCATCCATCCATCCATCCATCCATCCAAAGGAGGGCCAGACTTCCCTCTCCCCAGCCACTTCTTCCAGCTCCTCCGGGGGAACCCCAAGGCGTTCCCAGGCCAGCCGAGAGACATAGTCCCTCCAGCATGTCCTGGGTCTTCCCCGAGGCCTCCTCCCGGTGGGACGTGCCCGGATCACCTCACCAGGGAGGCGTCCAGGAGGCATCCTGACCAGATGCCCGAGCGACCTCAACTGGCACCTCTCGATGTGGAGGAGCAGCGGCTCTACTCTGAGTCCCTCCCGGATGACCGAGCTTCTCACCCTATCTCTAAGGGAGAGCCCAGCCACCCTGCGGAGGAAACCCATTTTGGCCGCTTGTACCCATGATCTCGTTCTTTCGGTCATGGCCCAAAGCTCATGACCATAGATGAGGGTGGGAACGTAGATCGACCGGTAAATCGAGAGCTTCGCTTTTTTAATAGTGTAATTCTGTAAAGACAAATTATGTAAATCAGAGCTAGACCACCAGCTCTGATTTACATATCTTGCTAAATTGCGGGTTTCAATATGGCAATACTTTCCTATAACAAAATAGACCTGCAGAAAGAAATTACTAATACAATATCTTACATATGCATAGTTGTATGCTTTATATAGAGATTTCCTTTAGATATAATTGTGTATATCTCACAATTTTGTAATTTATCATTGTTTATTAAACTCTGAAAGCTGAGAGGTTTTGTTAATATTCTGTCCTAGAATGCGGTTAGATGTGCCCTTTTTTGTTGTTGAGCACCTGCCCCTTTAGTGGTCTCTGCACGGCCCTACCCATATATTTGTCGTAATAGGGACATTCTGCCATGATCTGCGTGGTTGTAAGTGAGGAAGACGCCGGTAAACCCAGGTAGTAATGAGGAAATGATGTATTTAATAAAGAATCAGGAACAAACTCAGAAAGACATGCGGCACTGGAAACGGACAGACGAACGATGAACAAATGACGAGGACCCGACGAAGGACAGAGACAACAGCTGGGGTTAAATACACAGAGAAGCTAATCAGAAAGACTTGGACATGGTGGAGGGACTATGTCTCTCGGTTGGCCTGGGAACGCCTTGGCATTCCCCTAGAGGAGCTGGAAGAAGTAGCTGGGGAGGGGGAAGTCTGGGCCTCCCTTCTGAAGCTGCTGCCCCCACGACCCGACCCTGGATAAGGGGAAGAAAATGTATGGATGGATTGATGGAAGCTAATCAGGGAACTGGACACAGCTGGGAGCAATCAACAGGGAATAGAGACTCACAGGGGAAACGGAACTAAAACACAGAAAAACCTCAAAAATAACTACGCAGAAAACACAGAATGTCGCACATTCTTACAAAGATGTTATGTAAACGATAAGTGAAAGCTGTCGTCTTCACAGACAGGCAGAAGAGAGAAGCAAAGAGTGGTTTGGAGAACCATCCATCCATCCATCAAGTTTGTAGAGGCACTCTACAAACTTGATAGATGGATGTTTAATTAACTTATGTTTAATTTTAACTTATGTTTAAAGTAGAATTATTTCACTAATAGACAAAATTACAGACAATATCTGTCTGTCTGTCATTTGTATTTGTAGAGAAACTGGAGCACCCAGAGAAAACTTTTGTTCAAAACAATATTAGTTGATTTTACTAACAGAGCAAATTACAGTGTCTGTCACTTGTGTTTTAAGAGACACTGGAGAAAACCTATCTATCATTTTTGTAGGGAAACAGGAGGACCCAGAGAAAACCTATCATTTTTGTAGGGAAACAGGAGGACCCAGAGAAAACCTACCATTTTTGTAGGGAAACTGGAGGACCCAGAGAAAACCTATTTGTCATTTTTGTAGGGAAACTGGAGCACCAAGAGAAAACCTATTTGTCATTTTTGTAGGGAAACTGGAGGACCCAGAGAAAACCTATTTGTCATTTTTGTAGGGAAACTGGAGGACCAAGAGAAAACCTATTTGTCGTTTTTTGTAGGGAAACTGGAGCACCCAGAGAAAACCTATTTGTCATTTTTGTAGGGAAACTGGAGCACCCAGAGAAAACCTATCTATCCATCCATCCATCCATCCATCCATTTTCTTCAGGTCATGGGGGCAGCAGCCTAAGTAGGGAGGCACTTGGGTCAGCTCCTCCGGGGGATTCCCATCACATTCCTTGGCCAGCTGAGAAATAGATATTTATTAGGGACTGGAAATGGATGGGAAGCTTACTCTTTTATTATGCTGTTGGCCATCCTCAGCAAAGTGCACAGTGGTGGATTTGTGTAATGGAAGTGTGACGGGCTTGGTATTGCTAACTTTCTGACGACTCAGTATAGGTCTGATTTTTGCTTCGTCATGTTTGTCAGCAGAACACACCGATCTTCTTGTACAGTTCTTGGAGGTACTTCTCCCTGGCAGAGTCTGGTGGCTTATCTTATTTTCACCTCCACACACTCTGTCCAGTTCCATCAAGGTCCGCATGTTTTTCCTTTCAATCTCACAACGTTCCTTTTTCTCTTGCTGTTTAAGTTGTATCTGGGAATTCCAAGAATTTGTCAGAGACTTCATAGCTGTCGCTTTTTTCTCTTTCTCCAGTTTTTCACGCTTTTGCTCTGCAGTTTCCCGTTGTGTCTTTTCTTTCAGTAATTTATCCTCCATAAAAGCCCGTTTTTCAGCTTCTTCCTTCTTTATAAGTGACAGTTGGTTGTACACTATTTTTTGACGTATTTCACGACTTCTGTCCTTATCAGGAATGTTGCAGTCACTCCCATAGCCTAGAAAGCCAGATTTATACTGAAAACCTCTTTCTTGCCCTTGATTTACAATTTTGTCTATTTCAATCTGCTTATGCCGTTTATATTCAACTTGACCATCCCATGCATCAGTCAAATACTTTTGCATCTTAATTTTATTTTTTTTCTCCTGTTTTTCAAGTAACTTTTGGGCAAACTCCTGCTTAATAATTTCTTCATTAAGGTTTTTCTCCTCGAAAGCTTCTTTGAGATATTCTTGTCTCTTTATATTCTCTAAATTATCATAGGCCATCTTTTTACATTTCTCTTGAAATTTTACCTGTTCGGGACCATTTTTCTCCCTCTCGTCATGTACATATTCTGACCGTTTGCCTTCACTAACTCTGTGTGTTTTCCTTGGCCTTACAAATTGTTCCTTTGCCTTTTCACTAAGCTGCTTGTTGAGTTTTTGTTCTTTTTTACATGACGAAGACTTTTTAAACTGTTTGTCCTTTCCAGAATCCACATTAGAAAGGACAGTGAGCTGTGGACAAGCTCTCAACTTGTCATCTCTGAACTTGTCCACATCTGGGGACAAGTTGAGAGGTTTTTGCCCATGTCTGTCAATCTGCAGCACCGTTTTTGATGGAGTTTTCTCCCGCTTGTCTCTCCGGTTTTGCACATCCCGTGCACAAGCATTTGTTGGTCTTGGTTCCTTCTCCTGTAATTTACGAAGTGCAGCTTGGTGTCTTTCTTTCAACTCATGTGCTCTTCGAAATTTATCTAGGTCAATGCGTGTCTGATCATCAATTCCGTCTTCCAAACATATAAGGAAACCTGAGCTATTTCTAATGTCGGAATCACTTGTGGCGGAATTCTCCTGAATATCAAGTTTACGTTGTGGTATGGGGGTAGGATGGAAATCTTTCATTTTAGGCAACTTTAAAGTAGAGTTTCTTAAAGTGCTGTCCTCATCTTGAAATTTGACACTTTTCTTGAATAGAAGATCACATGGGTTTGGGTCAAATGTAACCTTTCTCGTCATAGGCATAGGGGTGTTAGGCCTCTTGGGGAATCGACGTGAATCCATCTTGTGTTTCAGTCTCTAGGTGAAAAATTGCAATTCTCTAAATTCGTTGAGTTCTGCACATCTGGCTTTAGAACACACGTAACAAGATATTCAAAGGGTTCAGAGCTGATGTCATAGAATCTATGACACAAAGCCTGGGTTCCTAGTGACATCATCAGTTAGGTAGAAGTGTAATAGTTGCTATGGTAACCAGGAAAAGCTCTGAAGTGATTCACACTTCCTAGTAAAGGAGACGTTTCAACCCATCAAAACATTTCCAAATAAACTCATTCATATTAATACAAATGTAACTTTTTCAACAATTTAGACAAGCTTCAGCCAATGTGGCTGTAACTGATATAGGCTTTACAATGTGCAAAACACAATAACCCGGTTTCCCATTAAATCTGCTCAACAGTGTTTTCCTCATCAATACATTTTTTTATGAGGAACCTAACAATAGTTTCTAATTTCTTTTGTTGGCCGCTATCTAAGCCTTGCCCTAAAGACGGTGTTCCCAGCGTGTCATTTCGTTCAACCTTAGCTTCGAGCACATGGGTGTGTGAAAACCACCTATGTGTATGTATGTACGAGCATGCAAAGAGCTGAGAGAGGTAGAGGAAAACAGAATTATTTATTCCTGACGCTCTCTTCCAAGTGACCTGCACAAGTTTTGACTCTCCACTGAAGACTCCATCAACAGTCTTCATGCTTTTTTCATGTGGTTTTGTATGTTTTTCTCCCACAAATACAACCTAATACCGAAAACTTTTCAACAGAAACAACTGATGGTCAAGCAGGTGATGAGCTTGTTCAACCAAGTTCCATTGAACAAGTGGGTAGTTTAAGTATTTCCAATTTATTAGTAATGTTCTTTGACATGTTGTGTTGTACCTTTCATGTTCATGTGTAAATTATTGAATACAACATGTGAATAATTAGTAATTGTAATCCATCCATCCATCCATTTTCTTACACCCTTGTCCCTTAATGGGGTCGGGAGGGTTGCTGGTGTCTATCTCCAGCTAACGTTCTGGGCGAGAGGCAGGGTCACCCTGGACAGGGCAACACAGAAAGACAGACAGGACACACAACCATGCACACACACACTCACACCAAGGGAGAATTTAGAGAAACCAATTAACCTAAGAGTCATGTTTTTGGACTGTGGGAGGAAGCCGGATGAAAACCACGCATGCACAGGGAGATCATGCAAACTCCATGCACCCAGAATCTTCTTGCTGCAAGGCAACAGCTCTACCAACTTCGCCACTGTGCAGCCCTGTGCCACTTTTTCTGTAGAACTGGTTTTCTGTAAGAATTTTCTGTAAGAATGTCTTACAGAAAACCTTTCCTGAACTCTACTGTGACTTTTCAGTTGTTGATTATATGTATGCCAATGAGTTTTAGCATAAAAGATTAAATCTCACAGCCTGTTAGCTTGAATGTTTAAAGAGCTGCATTTTTGTGTACAGTGCCCACTAAGCCAATGTTTTAGTTTTTAGTCAACAGGTCATATTTAATGAATGTACTAAATATGGTAGCTTAGCGATTGTATTTAATGTAAAAATTTCAGCACCTCTGCATCAGTACACACGTACCTCATGCTAAACAGCTTTTATGGAATATTACCATGGAAGTTATGATTAGTTAGAAAGTAACGTTCCAATTACTTCTACGTTGTTTTTTTTGTTTTTTGTTCTTTTTTTCCCGCTACTGGAGTTTTACTGCAGTTCAATTTAATACGTTTGTCAGTCACGTGCAGAGGGGGGGGCTGGGGGTGCTTGAGCACCTGCCCTTTTCGCTCCTTGCCCCCAAGTGCCCTTTTGGTCAATTTTTTATTTTTTTTTTTGTATTATTGTATTATTTTTTGTATTATTATTGACACATAATGACATGTACCAAAATGATTATTATTTTTTTTGTACAACATAATAAGCCCTCCAGTCACCTTGTTACCTTTGACCTTATGCCCGTGACGCATGACGCAATTGCCTCTCGCGCAGTGCGATAAAGTGGCTAACAGGAGCTCAACGTAACGAACGTTCCAGATTATAGAAGAGTTTTTGGTTAATTATAAAAAAAAAACGTTTTTGGTGAATAAAGTTGAGTAGACTTGCTACTTGTCAGATGAAGGAAAACGTTGAAGTATCGTTTCTGCTTCAGCACAGAGTAGCGGTTTAAGCAGAGAGATAATAAAATACAACAGACACTGACAGGCCTCTGCGTCTGCCTTTCTCAGAAGAACTACTGAGCGGGAGGAGACAGCCAGGTGAGGAAAAACTGTTCTTATCTATCGATTCAGTATTTTTATCATACAGACATTAGGCTGTTGTTGTTGTACTATTAGCTAGCTGCTAGCTAACGACTTTGCTAGCAAAGCTAGATAACTAAAAAGCTCCTTCCCTGTGTACGAGGCACATCGCCCGTCCAAAACTTATCATCTCCATTATCAGGGCCGTGCAGAGACCACTAAAGGGGCAGGTGCTCAACAACAAAAAAGGGCACATCTAACCGCATTCTAGGACCGAATATTAACAAAGCCACTCAGCTTTCAGAGTTTAATAAACAATGATAAATTACAAAATTGTGAGATATACAATCAGAGGTAAAGGAAATCTCTATATAAAGCATACAACTATGCATATGTAAGATATTTTATTAGTAATTTCTTTCTGCAGGGCTATTTTGTTATAGGAAAGTATTGCCATATTCAAACCAGCAATTTAGCAAGATATGTAAATAAGAGCTGGTGATCTAGCTGTGATTTACATATTTTGTTTTTACAGAATTACACTATTAAAAATATAAACAAGGGCACAATGCAACCTTTTAGTGGACTGTAATCTATAAAAAAAGAACTGCCTGTTTGCTGCAGTGGAGATGAAGCCAGTCCATTCAGGAAAGCAGAGCTGCATCAAACTAAGGTGGAACTGCAGAAAAAAGAAAAAAACAAAAGCAAAAATTTAATTGTTAATGCATGCCACCATGAGAAAAGCCTACTGAGTTTTGCTTTAAAAACTTTTTTAAACATTTAAATCACACATTTGTCTTATGAAGTGATTTTTTTGTTGCAAAACAAACTTATTTGTGCATGTCAGAAATATTTTCTTGATATTCTAAGTTGTTGTTTGACTCATAGTTTTACTTGTGGTTCTCACATGACGTCGTGGGCAGGGCCTAAAATCACAACAAAAGATTTCTGATGTATGCAAATAAAAGTTTATGTTTGGCAAATAACTTTTTAAGTTCACAAGACAAAAATTAGTTATTTAATTTAAAAAAAAGTTTTTTAAACAAAACGACTTGTTTTTAAAAAAGAAATCATTACAATTCCAAAAGTTTTGATTACAATTTTATTTTACTTTTATCCCATTGGGAAAAAAAAATTTAACTGCGTACTCTGTGAACCAGACCCTAAACTTAAAGTCTGTGTAACCCACAAGAAAGGTTATTTTGAATACTTTTTAATAGTAGATGGCAATACCAACACTACAAAAGTATAAGTAAGTTGGGCCAGATCGGGAGATTCTAAATTCGGGGGAGCCTAGGTGTGAACAACAGAGGAGAGCACACAATGTATATAAAAAAGTAGAATAATATATTTTTTTAAAAAGTAGAATTTAATATAAACAACATGTGTGGATCCACATTGTACAAATAAACAAAAATTGCGCGATTTTTAAAATAAATACATAAAATGAACCAGTCTTTTTGATGTCTGTCAAATGTTCTTTCAAAGTTTGTTTAGTCTTTCCAATGTGTTTGTGAAATATTTTTTTAATGTTTCACGGCTGGTGACCAGTCGGGTCACCATCTACCGGTTCACTTGGTCCTCTGGGCTGGGGTTCGCCATCCAAGTTCTTGTAAGGGTGATCTGGGCACAATGCTCCCAAAGTGCACCATAAGAAAAAAAAAACCTGACCTGGAAGAAGGTCACAGTAAAACATCTTAAAAATCAGGACGCTAATATCAATAAAGCTTAAGTAACAATTCAAATTTCAAACTAAAAGTGCCAAAGTACATCTATAACATTAAATCTACATTCAAAATGTGGATTAGAAACCTGCATTAGCTCTGACCTACAGAAAACAGAAAGTTCCTAAGTAATAAGAACACATCACAGCACCATCACATTAACAACGTTGAAATATTAAAACGTATTAATAGAAAAAGAAGTAAATTTACATGGAAAAAATACAACATACACAATAATAATGATATAAAATTAATAATACAATTTAATTTTTTTGTAAATTTGAACAGTTATTAGGTATTTTAGCCAACTTTTAGTGAATTTAATGGGCCAACGGCTGAGCGCGTGCGATTACTCACCGACGCTTCAATGCTATATAACTACCAGGGATTTTTCCGGACGTAAGCTGTTAGAAACTTTCGGAGGTCTAATTAAAAAAAACAAATTCACTATTTTGAATTATGAATTCTGAGATGCTAATTTAACATTGTCTTACCAATTTCCAGGATTCTTTGTAGAATTTAACAGAATCTTACAGGGTATTCACGGAACAACCGTCAGCTTTCAACTCTCACGGGAGTTAGACGCAATCGAAGTTAAATCTCAGCGCTGCAGTTAAAGAATCAACCTGATTGGCTGATTTGAAATCAGACGGTGCCAGTTATTGGTTGTTTAAAATGTAATTAAAAGCAATCATTAAAGGGATATTTCACAGGTTTAAAAGATTTTTAGCACTCTTTTTTATCAATATTTATGAACATATTTACAAACATTCTTTTTTTTTTAATTTAAATACTTTTTAATCTCGTTGTGGAATGATATTAAACCAACATCTATTCATTTTACTTGTGTTTTTTACACTGGGTTACATCTGGGTTGAGTTTTTTTCCCCTTAATTAATGATACACTTTATATCTATTATGGTAATTCAGGGCGAGTTATTTTTAATTCTAAATAAATATCCTTGTTGGACTTTTAAGTGTTATTCTCCTTCAAGATACGTTTACCTAACGCCAGAATAAATGCAATGTACATTATGCAGCAAAGGAAATTAGAAGATTTTTTAAAATTAGATCTCCAAAAGCTTCTAACACCTGATGTCCGGAAAAATCCCTGGTAGTTGTATAGCATTGAAGCATCGGTGAGTAATTGCACGCGCTCAGCCGTTGGCCCAGTAAATTCACTAAAAATTGGCTAAAATACCTAATAACGGTTCAAATTTAATAAAAAATGTAATTGTATTATAAATTTTATATCATTATTATTGTGTATGTTGTATTTTTTCCATGTAAATATACTTCTTTTTCTATTAGTACGTTTTAATATTTCAACGTTGTTAATGTGATGGTGCTGTGATGTGTTCTTATTACTTAGGAACTTTCTGTTTTCTGTAGGTCAGAGCTAATGCGGGTTTCTAATCCACATTTTGAATGTAGATTTAATGTTATAGATGTACTTTGGCACTTTTAGTTTGAAATTTCAATTGTTACTTAAGCTTTATTGATATTAGCATCCTGATTTTTAAGATGTTTTACTGTGACCTTTTTCCAGGTCAGGTTTTTTTTCTTATGGTGCACTTTGGGAGCATTGTGTCCAGAGACCTCATCACCCTTACAAGAACTTGGATGGCGAACCTCAGCCCAGAGGACCAAGTGAACCGGTAGATGGTGACCCGACTGGTCACCAGCCGTGAAACATTAAAAAAATATTTCACAAACACATTGGAAAGACTAAACAACCGAGGTGGGGACTCGAGTCACATGACTTGGATTCGAGTCAGACTCGAGTCGTTAAAATCACGACTTGAGACTTGACTTGAAAAAATGCTCAAAGACTCGGACTTGACTTTGACTTTCATGCCATTGACTTGGGACTTGAAGCTGTTTACTTGAAAAGACTTGACATTTTTTACTCAAAGTCTTAAAATCTAAAACACATTATTTATAAAGTGGCGTCATTAATTAATTTCACTCATTCCGTATCAATATGCGCAGACCGTCCCTCTGTTTTTCCTCTCTCCTATGTATGTATGTGTGCGTAGCTGCAGCTCAACCAATCAAATTAACAGGATTTGGACGTTTAAAAAAACGCGGCGACGCTGCAGAGCTCAGGGAACAAAAGACGAAATAACCGCTCGAATATGCTTCCACGAGTAATTTCTTTTGGCTACGTAGGTTATGAACTTTCGAATAAAAAACGAACTGCAACTTGTAAAACATGCAAGAAGAGAATACCGGATGGAGATGCCACGACTTTGTCCAACTTTGTCCGGCATTTGAAGCTTCACAAAGATCGGTAGGTGGCGCTTTTCTATTGCTGTAAGATAGTTGACTTTAGCTAACTTCGTGTTAGCATGTGTACTCCGGGTTAAATTGGTGATGATTTACCATAAATCCGGTCCTTCATATGCCTCCACAAATAATGTGCACCGTGTTTATTAGCTCAGGAAGCCGGTGGATAGTGAGCGGGGCTCCGGAACAGAAAGCAGATTCTGGACCTGAACTCGGGGAACAGAGTCTCTCTGTCCCATCATGATGAAGAGCCGGTCTAGTATCATCTAAGGATGGTTGGTGTATTTGAAGACATCTACGTTGGGAAATTATATTGACAATATATTGTTTACTGCAGTCAGTGGATTAAGTCAACTGTTTTTGACTTAATGCGCTGACTGACTGTCACATGTCGCACAGAACCCATTTCCAAGTAGCTTTGCTGGAAAAACTAATTAAAAAAAAAAAAAAAAATCCCGTTTTTTTTTTGGCCATCTTTCAAAAATTTCTGTAAAAATAAAAATTGTACAATCTCACTGACCCTGAATATAACACTAAGTGGGATAGTTTACTGAGTAAGACATAAAATAATGAGCTCATTATTTTGTGTTTAGTGATTCTGACCAGCTTGATTCACAACATGTTTTTATCAATATTGAGAAGTGAAATTGGCTGTAGATTTAACCAACTTGGCCTGACAGATATTTATTTTACCATCACATCCAAATTCAAAACCACTCCACTTTATTTGCAATGATTTTGATTTTTTCATGTGATTTATTTGTTAAAACAGACCAAATACAGTGACTGTCCCAAATAAATTTTGTGTTTAGAATATCTGGCCCATATTTACGGAGGACTGAAACTAACATACTTAGAAATAAAAGCAGAAAAATAAATGCACTAGACCTTCCTGAGTTTACTTGTGATAACTTCATATATACTTATTTCATTTTTTGAAAACTTTTTTTTATTGAATATCAAGTTTAACAGAACTGCGCAATAAAGAGGTCCAATTTAAAAATGTTTTTTATACTTTTTGTTCAGCTGCACATATTCTATCATTTGAGATAAATGATAGAATTTATCTCAAAATTCTATCTAATGGTTCTTTAAAATGGTTTTTAAAGAACCATTTGTTCTTTAAAAAGAACAAATGGTCCATTATTTGAATTTTATGTATAATTGCAAACTAATATATATATATGTGTGTATATATATATATATATATATATATATATATATTTAAAAAAACGACTCGAAAGGACTTGAAATTAAAGGTTCCTGACTTGACTTGACTTGAGGACAGAGACTTGAGACTTACTTGAGACTTGCAACACAGTGACTTGGTCACACCTCTGCTCACTTCAAGAACGAACTGATTTGTCAAAGTTTTTGCCATATTTAACAATTTCCATAACAAACAATCTTGGGGAAAAAATAAGGGCCTCATATAGCTTGAGTGTGTGTTTAGCTGCTACCAACCAGGAAACCTCAAGAAATTCCACTTTCACAAACGTTGGCCATTTTTATGGATGTAGCCAATGAAAATACAGTTGTAATAGAGTTGTACAGGTGAGTATGGAGTGTGAAGGGAGGAGTACATTGGCCCCAGTTGAGCCACTTCCGCCCTGCATCTAGACGAGTGTAACCTGTGCAAAATAATCAACCTGTGTTTTATTTTGGCGGGTCAGACTGACGGCACACTATTAAGTTCCCGGTCAGAGGTGAACTCGGATCTCCTGCCGCTGTGGCTAGCTGCTTGTGCTTAGTGTTTTCCAAAATCATTGAAGAATACTGCTGGTTCGAGCCAAATTAACACAGCCGAAGGATTATATTGTGTGTTTTCTGGCAACCACTCGACGGTGAGTCGTTAATTTTACGTAATTTGTGTTTTTTACCAATAGAAATGCGGTAGCGACACGCCCACTCAAAATCTGTATTTGCGACTTAAAAATGGTCTTATAGATTTAAAAAGTCTATCTTTTTCTTCATTTTATAGCCGAATAGAAGAAATATCCTCAAAGTATTAAATAAGTTCTTTGATTTTTGTAAATGCATCCTTTTTAGGATACTTTTAGTTACTGTTCATTGATTTTGTAGACGGCCTATAGAAATCTGGAATTGGTTCATTTATTTGGAGATGCGCAACAAAACAAAAAACCAATTCATTGTTTATTGAATCAATGCTTAAGTAAATTAAGTTTAAATGACTTTAATGTCAATTAAACTTGGACTAAACTTGAAAATGCACTTTAATTTGATCTGTAACTTTAATTTGAGCTGTAACTTAAAATTCATTTGTATTATTTCAGAGAAATGCTTTACGGAATATAGCAATAAATTTTTTAATGAATGTTTAGCTATTTTGGATAGCAATAAAACTATTTAAATGTGAATGCTAATTTTATTATTATTATTATTTATTTATGACTTTGGCTAGGTCAGTTTTTTTTCCTCTTGTTTTCCACCCCTTTTTCAACCCAGATTGGCTAGTGGATCACAGCAGCTTTGCGGTAGAACTTTATTGAACCAAACTACTTTTCTTTTCCGGACCTATTGCCTGGGATCGTGGACTAAAAACATTCTGATTATTGATTGATGGACCATTAATCACCCTGCATACAAAAGAACGAACTTGAATAAAATAAAATAAAAACTCTTGGGTGTCATCAGGGTTTATTTTTGTTGTTGTTTTCCTGTTGTGTTTATTGTTTATACTTATAGTGAAATATTAATGTTATTATTATTGAATACTTTACTAAATATATGCAAATATATTAATTTGAATACAATAAGCTTACTTCCTGTCTAATGGTGTTTTATACACACACACACATACAGCTCCTCATTCGAACCTTTCTGACTGGCTTTTACCATATTTGTCAGTAGTCAGGTTCCTAGCCTTAACTAGTGTTACATGAGCTTTTATTTAATTATTTCTTAATATTTTAAGTTCTTCCCCCCCTCCAAATTATTAGCATGTTGTGCTCAAAGCTGTAGATGGCTAAGATTAGCCCTAAGTAGTTCTTCTGTATATCATGGCTAAGTCAAAGGCTGGTAATTAAAACCCTCAAGTGCACATTTACCCTTATGGCCATTTTAAAGTCATTAAACCCGAAATCAGGAGGTTTCTGTTCCTGCTGGTTAGTGACTACCGTGCCACTTGTCATGGAAAGTGTTGTATGACTAATGTGAACTCAAAGTGTCAAGAATAGTTAGAAATAACCCAGGTTACTTTTTATACACCACATTACTACTAAACTCATCAGTCTAAAACAAATTTAATTTGCATATTAACAGAAAATGTTTCATAGAAATGTTACAGGACTAATGGTGCCCATTGTATCTATTCCTAGGGATAGCTAGTGAAGGCTGGGCTATTTAAAATACAAACACTATATAGAGAAGATAAGGATTCACATGTAAAATGTCAATATGTGGCCAATACTGCCACCTGCCTGCATGACAGAACATCACAAAGAGAAGCCTGCAGTGGGCCAGTGTTGAATTAAGGTCAAAATGGAGGTCTGAGCTGAATGACACAGGAAGAAGATTATTCTGTTATCCATCCATCCATTTTCTTGCACCCTTGTCCCTTAGTGGGGTTGGGATATTCTGTTATCATCCACCCTAAATATCAATGTGATGTCAAAGAGAACGAGTCCACAAAGCTGGGCATAAGGATGGTTTTGGAGTGGCCTAGTCAAAGTCCAGACCTAAATCAGCTTGAGATGTTGTGGCATGACTTTATAAAGGTTGTTCATGCTCAACCCCCTTTAATGGGACTGATGTTAAACAATCCTGAAAATGGAAATTTGACTGAAATTGCTCCACTGTGATGTAAAATACACGTTAAAACACTTATAGCACCATTTCTCAGTCATAAATTGTTAAAACTCGATCAGAAAATAAATAACCCTGAGGAACTACTGTTTATAAGCTTGTAAGTCCAAATTATGATTCTTATGACCAGGTTGGTTGTTTGATATTTTGTGTTTTATTTTTCATTAGTAGGTCAGACTGTATTATGGCATTACAAGCATCACAGCTAGGTCATCTATGGATGACCACCAAATGATGACTGTAAAACCAAACCGTCATTGTACAGAAGGTCATAAAGACAAGACTACATGCCGCCATTCCTTTGACGTGGAAAGTGATTCGTGAATTATCCTGGATCATGTGAGATGTACACATAAGTGACTGGTTACTGCTCCTCATATAGGACTTCGTCTATGAAGACATCAGTGGAGTCCACAGGAACCTTTTCACAGAGCTGCTCTTTGAAAGCCAGGGCGATGGTGTAAGGCTTCCCTTTAGGGTGTTCGCTGCAGCGTCTCAAATAGGTGTCGTAGAAGCCCTTCCCTCGTCCAAGACGTCCTCCGCTGAGGTCAAAGCCCAGGCCTGGCATCAGCATGAGATCCAGCCCGCCTGAGGACAATGCCTCCTCTCTGCTTTTGCAATCATCCGACGGCTGCCGGATATTCCAAGATGTCAGAGGCAACTTCTCCAAGTCCTGCAGACTGTTGATCTCCAGCATGTCCATATGTGAGCTTTTGCTCAGATATCTGGGTATGAAGCAGCTTTTGCCCCGTTTGAACATGTCTCTGATTATTTCCTCAGTGCTCACTTCATCATCCATACTGAGAAACACTGCAATTCGCTGTGAGGAGACATACTTGGGATGTTTCAACAGCTTGCGTGAAAGCACCAGGGACTGTCGCTGCTTCTCCTCGGCGCTAAGCGCAGCAAGCCGACGCTTCAGCTCTTTCCTCAGGGCTTGTTTGGACGCTCTCAGCACAGCCATGCTCTCTCTCTATCAGGGACAAGCGCACAGGGAAATCCTCTCTTTATATGCTTATGTGTCCTTAGAGATCTACAGCTTGGTGTAAAATTCAGTAAGTTAAATATTAACAAGCACATGAACATCTAATAGGACAAGAGACTTGTCAAGAGTTCAACGACATGACGTTTTTCCTCCCATATCAGTACCGAAGCAAAACAACCGGAAGTTGTGCAAACTGCGTCATATAACGTCACATACCTTTTCGTTGCCTACTCGCGATATTCTAATAAACTGATAATCTGCTAAAACTTAATAGAATTGGTTTATTTTATACTTCCAAAGTCATTCACAGCCACCAGATAAAGGTATCGAAAGAGTAAACTAAAAACGTCCAGTAATTATTTTTAGCCAGAACAATAAGTGAATTGAAGGAAACAGCGCAACCTAGCGGCACAGGCCGACAGGACTTCCCGTGAGCAGAGGGAGAACGCGGTAAAACGAGGAGAGAGGGCAGCATGGCATCCGACGACAATATGGCTAACATTAACGGAAAGGAGGCTGCCTCCCTGAACGGAGAGCCGGTGGTGAAGCGGCCGAGGGAAAACGTCCAGCAGGACGTGTCGCTCCGCGCCCCGAGGGAGCCCCAGAACAAAGTGACCGTGGTGCTCGGAGCGCAGTGGGGCGACGAGGGGAAGGGAAAAGTTGTGGACTTGCTCGCTATGGATGCGGATATTGTATGCAGGTGCCAGGTACCAAACTACACTACCGTGTTAGCGCAATAGTTTTTACTTAACGGCGTCTGTATGTTAGGTCAGTGTCGTTTTTATGTTTGAACTAACAGTTATGTTTCCACTCGTGAGTGGAAGTCGGTCTGTTTGTGTGTGTGCGTGTGTGCCTTCTTTACATATTCATGACCGATGTTGACGTCATCACCTCCCCTGACCTCCCGGATGTGGAAGGGCTAGTTTCATGTTAGCAGTCATTTTTTTATCCTGTTTATTTCTTCTTCTTCTTTTTTCTCTTTTAGTCATAGTCACGAGAACGACACGGTTAGAGAATGAAGCTCGTGACCACACCGATAAGCATAGCCTCTGAATAATCAGTTATGTAAGGCATCGACCTTGCAGGAAGCAGCTGTCCCTGTTGCTCTTCACACTCTCAGCTTCAGAGATTATTACCCCAAATGCAATTCCCCTGCCTGTCCAGCAGCAGAGCTGCCACGGCCTTTTGAGGCTTAATCAGAAAATGATATTACAGCTCGCTAACCTGATTTTGCAGGACTGTCTTGACAGAGCGGCTGCATGCTGTGTGCTGTTTTGCAGGGAGGAAACAATGCAGGTCACACCGTGGTGGTGGATTCAGTGGAGTACGACTTCCACCTGCTGCCCAGCGGCGTGCTCAACAAGAAGGCCATCTCATTCATCGGTAGGCATTTATTCGCTTTCAGGCCAGAAGATGGCGGGATGATAAAGGCGTCATTAACAAGGACAGCATCCGAACTAAGGCAGGTCTCCTTTATCTCTTCCTCAGTCGCGCTGGAGGAAGAGATAAGAAAGCGCCATAGTAAACAGAGGGCACTGAACCATAGAGACAGTACAGCTTGGCAGAAAGCTGGACTGAGCAACGACCCGGTTTACCCTGGGTGGAACTGATAAATGGACTTGTCGTAAATGTTTCCCCACCTCCATGAGCTTTGTTTTGTTTCCCCACCTCCATGAGCTTTGTTTTGGGCCTGCGAGTGATTTACTAATTTTTTTAAGCCTGGATACACATTCTCAGTTGTATTGAGGTCCGGACTTTGAATGTGCCTTTGTAGTCCTGTCTGTGTTTTTTTAGGGTCATTGTCCTACTAGATCCTCTCACAGCCTCCACAAACGTTTTTTTCCCTGGTTGCCTTTGTCTAGTTCCATCTAGCTTCTCATTGGCATCAGCATGATGCTGCCATCACCCCTTCCTCTGGATCCAGCATGTGGGCCACTAGCAGAACAAGTCAGCGTTGGGGCGGGGCCAATTACCGGGCCCCTCATGTGTATCACCTGTGCTGCTGGAAACTGTTGAGCGGTGGGGTGTTGGGGGGGTGTTTAGGCCCGTTTCCCGTTTCATTTTTACCCAGGAAGCACATTGGCTAAACAGCCACTGGGACTGACTACTATATATTCAATTGAGGGACAGTAACTTTACCATTACATACACCTTTCTGAACAGGCAAGGGTGCACTTTCTCCCGTGTATAATCAGACATTAAAGCGACATGAAACCATTCCTCCATCCCTGGCACCTCCAGACCCGGGCCCCCATCCGGCCAGACCCCCCCCATAGCTCCGGGCAGTGTTTAAAAATGTAAAATTACGTTAGTAATCCCAAAGTTGTTATATTTCATATTCTTTAAACAGTTGTTGTGAGCAGGAATGCTCTGACGTAGCTGTCTGTATTACAGAGGTTGTGAAGAAGCCTCTGACTGAAGACATGAAGAGGATGTTCAGGCCAAAAAGGTCAATTTTGTTCTTATCCGACCAGAGTAGGACTGTAACTAGTAATTATTAACATTATTAGTGGAAAAACAATGTCTTTAGTCAGAGGTTTCTTCAAACCCGCTGTAATACAGACTGCTACGAGAGATCTTTCCTGCCCACAGCATCACCGTCTGCAATAACTCCTTGAAAAAAATTTTAATTAAATGAGTTACAACACCATTCAGTTTCTCTTTGAGATCGGTAAAGTATTTTTGAATTAGAATTTTAATGATTGATTAATTGCATTTTTTTAAAAAGTGGCACATTCTGCAGATTTTTCATTTAACCACTTATTTAACCAAACATTTTGTACCCAATATAAGAAATACACTAAAGCATGCAAATTAATAATTCACCTCCTTTTTAAAACAAGAAAACTAAACATTTTATTGCCTCAAATAAGTTTTAAGTGTTCATTTTCTAGGATATTAGATGTATTAAATAATTCCTCTTCCTCGTTTGTAAACAGGCAACGGAGTGGTGATTCACCTGCCAGGACTGTTTGAAGAGGCTGACAAAAATCTGCGGAAGGGGAAAGGTAAAAACTGTTTCTCCGGTCAGATCAGACAGATTTGTGTGAAAACACGCGAGTTGAAGTTTTCTCTGTTTCCTGCAGGACTACAGGGATGGGAGGAGAGGTTAAAGATCTCCGATCGGGCCCACATCGGTGAGTTTGCTTACCCCTCTCGTTCTTTCATGTTTTTGACCTGGAAACATAATTTTTGTCCTCATGGTATCCTCTAGTGTTCAACTTCCACCAAGCTGTTGATGGGATCCAGGAGCAGCAGCGGCAGCAGCAAGAAGGGAAAAAGTACGTCTGATAAGTTACCTGAACAAAATGTGAATGTGCTTCTCTGCAACTCGTCTCAAATTGCGAATTATTTCTGTGGCTTTTCTTTCATCTGCTTGCCCTCCAGTTTGGGGACCACTAAGAAAGGCATTGGACCAGCCTACTCATCCAAAGCCGCTCGCAACGGTCTGAGGGTCTGTGACCTCGTCTCAGATTTCAAGGTTTTTGAAGAGAAGTGAGTGACAACTGTGTCCAAGTTCCAACCGTCCAGCTCAACCTTTTCCATTCAAGGAGACGATTTGTTTTCCTCCCGCTGCTACAAAATGAAACCCGACCAGAGTAAAATGTTTTATTGCTAAAGCACACAAACTCAAACCGGAATGCATTTCTATTTTCAGATTTTAGAACAATATGATTCCTATATTGCAAAAAAGTAGAATAAGGTGGAAAATTAAGGACAGGGAATTTACTTTGTGAAAAGCCTGTTGTAGCTATTAAAAGAAGATTTTACATCTACATTTACGGAGAAATCTCCTAAAATGACAATTTCTTGCTTCCTCCATATAGTGGTGGGCGTTTGTCGTGTAGTTATCCCGATAAATTTCAATTAATGTTTAAAAAAACTGACATCTGAAATGTTATTTCTACTACTTTCTCCATTGTTTGTTCCACAAAACCATCAGCAATTCGTAAATTTGAAAATAAGATTAAATCCATTTTTGATTTTTGCGGCTTAGTATTACAGATCATACTTTGTTTTGTGAAATTGTTTTCAAGAGCAGTTTTTGTGTTTCTGGTGCCGTGAATGCTGTTCCAGTTAGCTAAAAAAAATAAGTAGTAGATACTTTTTATCATCATTTTTTAATCTTTATCACAAAATATTGTGATAAAACACTAAATTCATATTATCCACAATTTATTTAAGAGCACTACTTTATAAAATCTCTTCATACTGAAAAAGTCAACAGGACAGTCAACTTTTCAAGTAACTCACCAGTTTTATGAATATAACAAAAGGCTGTGCATTGTTTGGCCAGCAGATGGCAGCACCTCTCTAAAGTCTAGAACCTGAAATAACCTTGTTGTCTCCCTGCTCTGTCTCTTTCCTGTTGTAAATTGAGTCTTTTCTTCTTTTTTTTAAGATCTGCTCTGGTTGCTTTTGCAGGTTTCGGATGTTGGCCGATCACTTCCTGGCCATGTATCCAAACCTCAACGTCGACATCAAAGGGGAGCTGAAACAGCTCAAAGTAATTTATTATGTTTTTCCCTTTTTTTACACTTATATTTAATTTTTTAACTCAAAATCATTTGAAATGATGCTCAGGTGAATTTCTGAGTGTAACTGCAGCGCTATTGTTTTGTAGGAGTACGCAGAGAAACTGCGCCCCCTGGTGACTGACGGCGTGTACTTCATGCACAAAGCCCTCACTGGTCCCAGCAAGAAAATCCTGGTGGAAGGAGCCAACGCTGCTCTACTGGACATCGACTTTGGTGAGTGACAGCGACTCCGCTCCAACAAACGAGGAAGAAACGGCTCTTCTCTTTGTCCCTGTTAAACAGACGTGTCTCTGTTTAGGGACGTACCCTTTCGTCACGTCTTCTAACTGCACCGTCGGCGGCGTCTGCACCGGCCTCGGCGTGCCTCCCTCGTACGTCGGCCGGGTCTACGGCGTCGTTAAAGCCTATACGACCCGGGTGGGAGTTGGTGCTTTTCCAACTGAGCAGGATAACGTGAGTGAGAAACAGTGACCCAAGTCGCTGACAGATTTGTGGAGCAGTGCTTCCCATAAAAGCTGCAGAAGTCGCTGAGATGCTCTGCAAAAATAAGTCTGATGCCTCCTGATCCTCTGCTGGCATGAATATTCATTTGAGGCTTTTAATGATGTTTTTGAGTAGTTCTTTCTCAATGCTAGAATGAAGGTACACCAGATAGTTTGGGTGATATAATAAAAATAAGATAAGTTTGAATTTATTGTAGATTTACTGTCTGCATTCCCACTAGTATCTGGACTAGAGCTGCAACTAAAGATTATTTAAGTAATTGATTATTCTGTTAGTTAATCAGATAAAAACAGGCACATTCTGCAGATTTTTTACTTGGCCACTAATGGCTTTTTAAACTGTCAGAAATGCATTACAACATGCAAATACACAAGAAATTCACTTGCTTTTTTGAGTAAGAAAATAAAAATTTCCAGCATTCCTTTAGTGAACGCTTGATCGTTTGTAACAAAGGAGTCATCTGCACCAAAACACAAAAACAGAACAAACGCTGCCAACATGTGAAACTGAAGGATTTATCTGTTAATTTTTGGAATAATTAATTAATAATTGGACAGCAATTGGACAGTGTGTTTTTGAGTCTTATACTCCAGTTAATGATTAATCAAACTAAATTAGTTGCCAATTATTTCAGTGATTGATTAGGCCGATTAATTGGTCAGTTCTAATCCGGATAAATGTTTCTTGGCAAGAAGAAAACCCCACTGGCATATTCCAGGCTGAATATTCAACCACTCTTCTTGGCACAATTGGAAGTTTATTTTATAGTTGGTTTTCTGGCGAAAACCGGACTTTCATCCATTTTCGATGGAGGAGAGGTCAGGGGTCCAGATTCTTTATTGTGAGACAGTTTTACTCTTTCCAAAAGCAGCTTTGACGTCCAACCAGGTGTGTTTGTGCTGTTAAGTTTGACTTACTTGACCTCTCCTATCAATTCAAGAACCAAATGATCTCATTTTGTTCTGAAAACCCTGGATGTGGAGCTCTCGACGCATCTTCTGGGTAGAACTTTTTTTTAAAGTGGCTTCTGACCACAGCTGCTGTGTGATTGGTCAGACATTTTAAGTGGGAGGAGCCTAAAAGGACTCTCTTGAAATGATTTAATAATCAGGCCCAAACCAGCGAACCAGTCCGTTTAAAAAAGATCAGTGCTGTTTAGTCAAAAATCCAAAGTCTTTAGTCGTAGATAAGCTTCCTGCTTCACTAGTTTAACTTCATGTTGGCTTTGCAGGACATCGGCGATCTGCTGCAGAGCAGAGGGCGAGAGTTCGGCGTGACGACGGGCCGGAGGAGGCGCTGCGGCTGGCTGGACCTGATTCTGGTCCGATACGCCCACATGGTCAACGGCTTCTCGGCGTAAGGAACCGTTTTGCGGCGTCTTCTCTCCGTCTCCTCTCTGCAGAGAGCTCAACACGGCCGTGTTTCATTTGTGCAGAATCGCTTTGACAAAGCTGGACATCTTGGACACCTTGCCAGAGATTAAAGTGGGCGTGGCTTACAAGGTCAACGGCGAACCCCTGCCGAGCTTCCCAGGTGAGCACTTCCTGCTGCTCGAAGGTCTTCCTGGATTTTTTTTTTTTTTTGTCAGGGTTTTGTATCGGCTGCTTTGAAATCCTTAAAAATTCTTGGATTTCAAGGTTTGGAAAGTGCTTGATTTAAATTTGGGGAAAAATGTTGTTTACAGTTGAAGCCAGATATTTAAAGAATGTCTGAAGTTAAATCAGCCGATCCTTTTCTTGGTTTAGAATTAACAAAATCATTTCTATTTGAAATTTGGCAGAAAACCTGGACAGAACTTTATTTTTAAAACTTTCTCAGGTGTCTAGACATAACATTTTTCTTTATTTTAGTTTACTTGACCATAATGTATATAATGTAGAGAATACTATATTATTAACATCAAGAAATGATATTATATAACGGCTTTAATTGAAACTGTTTTCTTTAGTTAATGTTAATGTCTTTAATTTGTGGTGCTGGAAAAGGTTGGAAACTTTGCTTGAATTCCACTATTTTTTATGTGTGAAGTAAATACAATGTATTTAACTGAATTTTCACAATTTAATGTTTAACTCCCTTAAAAGCCGTGAAGTGGACATGTCTTTATTATTTATTCATAAATTAGAAGACACTTTATCTGTTGCGTATAGATTCTGGGCCCTGGTGAATAAACATGGCGCTGGTTTTGTTTGGATCAGCTCCTCCAGGCAGAAACCGCTTCATCTCTGTTTTTCCAAATCCGTTTTGCAGCAAATTAAAAATTTGTCTTCCTAAGCACTCGGTTTGTTTCTCAGAGTGCAACAAATGGGACATTTGAAGCCTTTTACCCAGATGAGTGATGAAATCCAATCCATTTTCTGCCACTAAACTCCTAAAAGAAGCATTTTGTTTTTGTTTTCCTCCAACTTTTCGGTACGGCATCCGTCTCTCGCGCCGCAGCGAACATGGACGTGTTGACGCGGGTGTCGGTGGACTACGAGACGTTGCCCGGCTGGCGCTGCAGCACCGAGACGGCCCGGAGCTTCGAGGAGCTGCCTCCTCAGGCGCAGAATTACATCCGCTTCATCGAGGACTTCCTGCAAGTGCCGGGTTTGTAAAGAGATCTCCTCGGCTAATGGAGAAACCCAAGCCGGGCCCGCCGCTCACGTCCTCAAACAACGCTGTTGTTTCTCGTTTCAGTGAAGTGGGTCGGCGTGGGGAAGTCGAGAGAAAGCATGGTCAAACTCTTCTGATCCCCAGCAGCAGGACGAGGAAGAGGAGGAGCTTCACATCAGCAACCATCATTTCACACAAAGTGGAGGTCAGAGGTCAGGTTGTAGAAACCAGCAATGCTGCTTGTGTGCCACAGTAACAAAACGTCTTCAGCTCTAATTTATGCATTCCACATGCTGACCTCTTTCTCTCTCTCTTTCTCTCTTTCTCTCTCTCTCTCTCTCTCTCTCTCTCTCTCTGTCTCTTTCTCTATGTAGGGGGTTAATTTTTAAAAGTTAGTGATATGATGATATGATAATGATATGAATGATTTTGCAGCTCTTCCCCGTATCAGTCCAGTTAAGCACAGCTTGTTTTAGCCTTTGAACGTTAATGAGCAGAACTGACATCTGTTTAATACGCAGGTCTATTTTTACATTTTAAGATGAGCAACTTCCAAAATATAAAAAAAAGAGATTATATTTGTTACATGACGGGGAGGGGGGAAAAAACTCGCTAATCCTTTGGACTTTTTTTCTTTCCTGTTTAGCACATTTTAGAGCAGAAATGCATCTCAATTCTTATCTTGTAGATCATTTGTGTGATGTGTGAAGGAATGAAATTAAGAAAAAGAAAAAATCCTGAAGATTGAAGGCAGCGCTAAGCTGTCTGAATCAATGAACTGCTTTTCACATTTTCACAAAGTCGAGCATTTGAAGTTTGTGTAAATGTCCGGACGGTGGGTGGTGATGTACCAAGTGCAGCCCAATGTGGCGAATGTAAGACTATTCCAGAGCTTGCTATTCATTAAAAGAAACCCATCACATGTAGTTTTTGTTCTTTTTTTATTTACTTTAGATCATTTTGTCTATTAACCGTTTTCGTGAGAAGGTAAATTGTCCTCCCTCTGGGTTGACAGGTGATTTATTGTCCCCAACAGGAAATTGATTTGGAGTCTCTCTACTCATCAAACGGGAAAAGAAAAACCGGATAGTCAAAGTCTGTTCGGTCAGCATCAGTGCAAAAATACAGGCAATAATACTTAGTTTTATGTTATTAAGCCTCAGGAATGAAGCTGAAAATCTATAAAGAGAGGCTGGCCTGAACACAACATAACATGACAGATGTAGGCGGCTCCAGCACATGCCTGTCGTAAAACCCGACACGCCGGATCCGGGTCCTTCCTTAAATCTTTCACAAAAGTAGCTGCAAAATGTTTATGGGATTTTGTGAGATTAACTGGGAATATCATAAAAACCTGCAAAAGCAACACGCAATCAGATATTTCTTTTTTTCCCAGAGAGAGAGATCTCATAAGTTTTATTGTATTTATTCATTTACAGTTTGAAATAAACATATCACAGGTTTTGAATGAAAAGAAGTAGCTGGAAGAAAGAAATCTCATTAGTCAAAATGTATCCAAAGTGTTTCATTTGTTGTTTTATCAGTACCTCTTGCTTCAATAATGCATATTAAGTATCATTCAGAATCATTTCAAGGAACTTCATTGTCATATCAGCTCAAATTTACATGTTTATGGAACAAAATTCTGACTAAATCCTAGTTTAAGAGGTGTAATAAAGAATACTCATAAAAGCACTTATAAGAGACTTAAAAAAATAAGATGAAGCTCAAATTAGCTTTGCTAAATGCTAAAAAAACCATTTTCTAACCTTTAAATTGAAATGAGTAGAAACAACTTTTAATTATTGTGTGTCATTACTCAATGTTTTTTTATAATAATGTGCCTCTATGTGTGGAGTCATGGTTATGAATAAAATCTGGAATAGTATTTCTAAAACACATAGAAATGTTCCATAAAAACATGTTCTGGGCAAATGAAACCAAGAGAATCTGAATCGGAGTCATGACGACCGAAGGAAATTTAAAGCGTCTCATTGACGCGACTGTCGTTCCACACCTTTACTCGCCTTACTGTAGCTCCTTCCCTCGTCGTCCTGATTCCTTCTCGGTGTCTGAAAGCTTTCTCCAGGCATTGGATTAAAGTGTAAAGTAGATTCCTGGGCGGATCAATAAGAGGTGTAACAGGACGTGTCAAATGCACACAGCTTCGAAGGTCTGGCTTTACTGTGCAGCTGCTGTGTCGGATGATTAGTAAAAATGGGGAAATGAGGTCACATTTGTGTCATTTCAGTTAGTAATGACTGGTAGATGGAAGATAAGTTTGTTTTAGCACATTAGCTCACTTGTCTGCACTTTGAGTTTCCTGGCATTTTATTGATATAAATTAAAGGATTTGCTTCAATATATTAAAATGTGATTTTAATCCAAGCTGGCTAACGATTCAGACAACATAGTCGGAGGTTTGGTGTCGTCATTATTGTAAAGAAAAGTCCAACATCAACGGGAATTAAAGGTGTGGAGAGTTTAACCAGATTAAATACTCAGAGGTTTGCAAACTAACTTTTTCCCTCAGTCCAGGAAAAAACTTTTTTTTTTTTTTTTTGTTGAAAAAAGTAACTTTTTCTTTTCTATAAATATATTCTATAGAAAATATGTGGTAATTTAAAAAAAAATCTATTTTGGGTTGTTTTTTTAAAAACAATTTCATTGGGATTTTGACATTTTGAGGAAAGATTTGTAAAAAAAAAAAATTTCAAACCCAATAACATGAAAACTTAATTTAAGACATTACTGATACTTTTAATGTCATTCTTTTGTGGAAATGTAATTATTCCAGAAAAAAGCCAAGCTAAAACTTGGATTTGTTATTAAATCTGCATTTAAAGACATAATTTCATTGATTACCATTTCATTCAAAGTTATTTACATCCATTGCAGAAGGTCCTGGTCTAATGTCAAAATCATTTCTTTATATTCATTAATCATGTATAAAAAGACGTTATTGAACAAAAACAAAAACCTGTTGTTTGCTCAGGCTTTCTGCTTTGTTTCTGGATCCCTCCCAGTGCTGTGAAATTAAATAGGAATGCGATGAATAAGCAAATAAAAGGTATTGATGCTTTTCTTTTTTGGGTCAATTTCAGAGGAAAACAAGTGGTCTGTTCTTGCTAGTGGAAGAAAAATGAGATATTTCCATCTTCACAATGAGGTTTTATTGAGAAAAAGAAAAAAGATTCAGGCCTGCTGCTGTTTGGCATAAAGACGTGATCACATTTATCTCTTTACCCTGTAAAACTTTTCACGCGCTAAACAAATACTTCTATGTCAGGGTTTCCCCAGAAAACTTGCTAAACTCGGCCCGTCAAAAAATGTTTATAGTTGACAGGAAATATCACTTGATAATTATGTTATTGGAAGATTTGAAGATTAATACCTGCACATCAACTATAAAGTCTTAAAATGCTAACATTAAACAAAATAAATAAATAAGTAATGCTCAGCCTGGTGGGGCACAAGTAAAGCCTGGTAGCCCGCCAGGCTTATAATACACTGGGAGCAACCCTGCATGTATCCTGCAGGTACAAGGGATGTCGCCCAGGGCACCATTCAACCACGGGGCGCCACTGACTGAGAATTTATTGAATATTTTATTAAATAAGTATTGGACATTTATTTATTTTCTATATTCTACACGATTATAAGCAAAACATGTATAAAATAAAGTGTATACATTTTCCAGTTGTAATTTCATCATCTTTTTCTGTCCTTTCTTTCATTCGTCGTGTCCGATAACATGTCTTCCCTCAAATGACCAAAGTTGCCGACGTTTGCTAATCACGCAATTTCCAGTCGGGAAAAAGTCCCCGCATCATCAAATCTGTCAGAAAGTGTAGCTCGCTGTGGAGGCACGAGGGCTTAATTGAAAATAAAGTGCTCATAATAGCGGCGTAGCTCTCCTCCTCTGTCTGCTTCGTTTTTTTTTTTTATTGCCGTCCTTTTCATGTCTACGGTAATTATGAGCGCGTCTGTCGTCAGGTCAATCAGTCTGAGCAAACTTTTGCTCCGGTATGGGTCTTGCAGATGTTTTATTGGATCCGTTTCCACTGCTGTCTTTATCTGGCTGCAAGGAACAAAACAAAGAATTTAACTGTACGAACATCTGGAGTTGCAGTCACTGGTCCACGAGAAGTAAGAGGAATTTCAATCTCTTTGTTTAACTCTTTTACTGTTTGTGTGACTTGACATGAATGATTGAACTGGGGAAAAAAGTTACTTTTTTTTAAAGTATTTTTTTTGTTTCGCAGAATATAATACGGCTCTTCTCTAAGGTTTTTCCAAACATCAAACTTTTTTCTTCTTTCTCTCTCTCATGAAGTAATTTATGCATTCAAAGCAACGGCACACCTCTTTCACTGCAGTTGGACAGAGTTCAGTTTTGCAGAGATCGGACAGACGGAAGCTCTCACGCAGATTGAATTGAAGCGGCTAAATGTATTTAACAGTTTATTAGGTGCAGTGCATAAAATAAATCCAATTCTGCCTCTCAGCAAGTCCAGACCCCAGCGGAGGTTTCCCGGGTTTGCAGGAAAAGATGAAGACGTTGAAGTCGGGTCCGTCTCAGCTCATTTTACTCCATGTTCCTTCGACTATAACAGCCGTAGAAACTCAAAGTTTAGCGCTTTTTTTGGCGCCACAGCAGCCGTGTACAATCAATCGGCTTTGAACGTTGTGTTTCAAACTCGGCGACCCCGGCGCTGAGCTGTGATTCATGACGTAGCTCTTTTACAAGGACTGTTGTGGAAACGTTATTAATCAGCAAAATGAACAACCAATTAATTTAATACAGAATTTATAGAGGTGTGTGGTTAAAATCTACATTTTGACAGCCTTCAATGTGTTTTGATTTATTTTTTAATCTAAGGAAACACAACATAGGCCTGTCACTCTAACCAGTTTTGATGGATGGATAAATTGTCTCAGAAATTATTGCGATCAACGATAACATTGTCGCTTTGACAAGATTTTCAGCTAATGTAATAACAAAGGCACGATAATGAAAGGACCCGCTCTCAGAGATCAATAAACTTTCCAAAGAACATTTAACACTGGAACTGGAAGACATTTCAAATATCCAAAATAAAGAAAACGATAAATACAATGGAATATGAAGTCTCAACAGAGGAAAATCACTTTACAAAACATATTAATCATTAGGCTCAGACAGAGAAAACCAGCAAAACTCCCTGTAGTAAAAAAAAAAAAAAGCAAACTAACAGCATCGTACTGTGTGTCAAATGCTTGCTGAACTTTTTCAAAATGGCGGCTTCTCATCAACAATAAATAGCACTTGCTTTAAAGATTAGGCAAACAAGCACGCAAATGGAAATGACCGATTAACTGATTTAGTGCGTATTGTGACGGGCTGAACACAAAGTACTAGACGGTTTCACATCGTTTTTTAATCGGATGTGAACATCAAAAGTTCATTTATATTCGATCTCTCTGACTCGGCTCTTTGTAGAACCACCTCTCACTGGTGTTTCGGCCACGACTCGTAGATTTGATCTAAAATATTTACACATTCTCGGACGCTTGGTCAGATTCCACCGAGAGCGTCGGTGAAGTGCCGCCGGGGGGCAGAAACGAGAGGAACTGGCGAGAGCGAAGGAGTGAATGAGACTGACTGATGCACAACAGCTGAAGATGTGTTGGTAGCATGGTAACCGGTATTTAGGGTGATAATCGCTCTCTGATTACGGGGAACATGTTATCTGATGCGACAGAAAGCCACAAAGCTCGCACTGAAAACAATTGTCATAGAGACAAAGTACACAGACGCATATTGTTGTTCTTATTTTTAAAGTCATTGTAGCGCCATCTGATCAGATCACGCACCATAAGGGAACCATCTGTCACAAGTGGGAGGTGGAGGGGAGGTTATGAAGGCAGACAGACATTCAGGAGCCAGACAGAAAAAGATGGATTTAACTTGAGGGAGGCTAATAGTTCACTGTGCACTAAAATCTGAGGAGATGGAAGAAAAACGCACCAAACTTCAAGGAGCATTTGAGGCTCTGGTGCCAAACGTTTTGCCTCGACGGCCAAAAACGCCCCCAGTTCAATGTACTTGCAAAATATTTCGGTTTTTAATATTAAAATAGCAAAAACTATTTTTCTTTTTCATTTTTACCTGCTCAACTATAAACTAAATACACAATATTTTAATTTAATACTCGAAGCAGTCTAATTTCATGATTCCTGTTGGCAGCTAGTCAAAGTCTTTGTAGGTTTGAATCATGAAAAACTTCTTCCAGTTTAAAAAAAGTAACTGCAAATCATGTCCCGTATTTCTGTCAGGTTGATCTTCCTTTTCTAGATTTTTTGTGTGTGTGTGTGTGTGTGTGTGTGTGTGTGTGTGTGTGTGTGCGTGTGTGTGTGTGTGTACGTGCGTCTGTAATACCTTGTGGGAACCATTTTCCTGACACTACATTGTGGGGACCAATTGCTCCTTGTGGGGACCGAAGCCTGGGGTCCACAAGTGGAAACGCTGTTTATGGTTCAGGGGTTAGATTTCACACCAAGGCTGTGAATTGAGTTTTGGTTAGGTAGGTAATGGATAGGGTTAGGGTAAGGTTTAGGCTATAGAAATGAATGGAAGTCAATGGAAAGTCTCCACAAAGATAGCCACGGAAACGTGTGCGTGTGTGTGTATTTTCAACAATAAGAATGGTGAACAGGATATGCCTCACTCTTACAATATTTTGCCAAATTTATGTTAAGGGCATTCCCAAATCTGTTTTTTTTTTTTTTTTTGTAAAAGTCAGTGTGTGTGTTTGTGGCCCCCTTTTACTAATAAATTATATGGAAATCAAAAACTTGGAGGAATTTTGTTTTTAAGATTTTAACTTGTATCTTCTTTGAAAAGACAAAGCATCACTTGAAATCACACCCCCGGATGTTTTTATGTGCATCTGCATCAACTGTCTGACCATCAAACCAAATTTAGGCCATTTCCATCCATTATCAAACACGTCACCAGTCCGTCACAGAACTTAAGCTACATATGAATTGTAATTAAGTTTCCACCCAAAATCGTTTTGAGGTTATACAAGTCCCCAGACCGCCATTTTGGACGCTACTGGTACATGGAGAAAAGAAAAAAGTTGGTTTCTCATGCGCACAAGATTCTCTTGGTGGCCAAAAAATGTCCACAAACTGAAACTACTACAGAAAATGCCTGCAAAAGATTATATATCCAACACCCTGAGAGCACATATATCTGACAATCTCATCCAAAAACCCGAGGAGACGAGTAAAAATTTAGATTAATCCCAGAGATTTTCTGGGGAAAAAAAACATGGAAATTTCAAAAGTTTCAAAAGTCAAAAATTTTCAACTGCGGCCTCCACTTTCAGAAACAATGTTCTAGATCAAAATATACTCATCAGTGTGAATGATCCAGTCCTGAATCAGAATTTTTTTCATCAACTCTCATTGAGCCTGAGCTACTTTGCAAAGAACGTGCAAAAAAAAATCATTCTCTAGATATCAAGAGCTGGTAGGAAAATACCTCAGAGGTTTGCAGCAAGAAGAAAAAAAAACACCTAACCATACAGCCAGATAGAGATTTAAAGAGTAGCAGCAAAAGCAAACGAGGGGGATTAGCAGAGCTACTCCTCACAGCAACACCTTGGACTCTTTGAAAATAGTCTTATGATATGAGTTACAACATTTCACTTCCCTTTGGGCATAAATAAATTATTACCGAATTGAACTGAACTCAGTTTCCTTCAACTGCTCATCCTCATGTTGGTGTGTTGCATTAAAACTCAGTAAAACACATTAGATTTTCTGGATTTATTGTGTGAAAAAGACTAAAAGGTCAATGGGTTTGAAGACTTTCCTGTTTGTTTGACTCCAGTTTCCTCTGCGTGTGGTGCAGCGCCAGCTATCAGAGTGGAGAATGAAATTGAAGACCGATGAATGAAACTCTAGGTTGATGCAGATGAGCCAGAAATAGTACGAATGTAAGCATGTGTATGTTGACCAGGTCTCACTGGACTCAAGCACAGGAACTCAAAAAATCCCTGGTATTAGACCTATGGCGTACACATAGGTAAATAAATAAGTAAAGACTAAATAGGATTTAAGTGAGCTAATAAATAAATGTGGCACTGATAGACCAACTTGCTACAATACAACTCAATTCACTCCTGCTGGGGGGGGGGGTTTCTAGTAGTTTTGTTTGCTTTTTGCAAAGTGAAACAAGAATTGCACAATAATGAAGTAAATAATTCAGTAAATCTTTCCTAAAATACAAATTAAAAACCAAAAACTGCCTGACTTACACTGCCAGACCTCCATCCCAGCTCCCTCTTTAACTCCCTCTCTCGCTCTGTACGTAAAGTCCGTTTGATTGAGCACCTTTTTCCCCCTCTCTGGTGTGCTCAGCACAACCCGACTGTGCTCCTTTTCTCACACACACTTGTCTGCATGCGGCTGCTTGAACTCCACGGGACGCCCTCCCCGCCGCCGCGCCTCTCGTTGGATTCCTGAGGATCCTTCGGGTCTGAGGTAAGCGCACATGCCTCAAAGCGTCCGCAGCATCTGTCAGGCTGAAACTTATGGATTCAAATGGACTCCCGAGTGGCAATAAAAGTGGATCGTTATGCAGGGCTGCGTTTGCGCTGCAGCAGCAGCAGGAGCCCTGTTGGCACTTAACGCAGTGCATGTTACACTTTCCTTCTGTCAAGTGTCTCGCAGCGTGCTTAGCATTCTGGGGTGTTTATTCGCCTGGCAATTTCACGTCGGTTGGTCGCAGAGGAGCTCAGTTAAGCGTGTAAAAGTTTACATTTTGACTCCAAATGTGTGCCAGCATTATAAAACAATTTGACTACAAACGAGCATCATGTTGGGTTTTTAGTCATTTATATACGTATATATGTATATATGACTGAGATGTGCTCATATTTGCAAGCGGGCAGTACCTCTGTGCATTCCCAGCAGCTGTAAAACTGGTTAGAGTGCACGTCTGTTTGGCTGTCACTGTGTGGCAGTTTACTGCTCCAAGTTTTGGATGCGGACCAGAACAGATCTGCTGACTAAAGAGCTACAATCTCTGAACTTCAGGGAATTGTAGTGCTCCTTTATGCTGCCCCCCCCCCCCCAATCCCCGCATGCAGTCCACTGCTTTTAGGATCGCTACTGGTAACCCAAGCCTTTCAGGATGATAACCAAGTTAGAGCATCTCAAACTTTACTCGGTGTCTGAGCTTCTGATGACATTTAGCTGCTGCAGTTTAACTACGCTGGACTTGTGCAGAGTCAAACATCCTCTTGTTTTGGGGTTTAATAATGTAGAGTGCTGTCTTGATCTGAGCCAACAGCGATCAGCGTCATTTCACCCAACCTGTTTCTTTCACATCTCTCTCCTCCGGCTGATGATAAAGAGCCAGAACCCCCCCACCCCACCCCACACACTCCTGAGAAAGCTCCACCTTGCTTCACTTTGCCGCTAGTTGTAGGGATGGGGGAAAGTCTGGTTTGATTGGTGACATCAAGGTCTGGTTTGATTAGTGACATCAAGGTCTGAAGTGTGTCTTTCCCCGTGCAGTGTCCCCTTCCTTGGAGTGCGAGGGTGACGGGTTTCCAATCGACTACGGGTCCAGGGACACCATCATAAGAGCCGATGCGAAAAAGGAGCGAAGGCGTGGGCAAATAAAGAGGGCCGACAGGTGAGTTTGATCCATCTGTTGCGTTCACGACACGCATCATGGACATTTTATAGACAGACACACAATGGCTTCTGTTCAGAGTGTCACCAGGCAGGCCAGATGACAGCCCCCCCCTCCTCCCCCCCCATCTTCTTGTGTGTCAGTGGTACAGTAAAGCCTGAGTTGATTTAATGCCTGGTGCAGCTGATGTAACTGGACTGCCTGCTGCAGGCATGTGTGCAGTCAGGAGCCACTTTCAGACGCTGTGTGGTCAGAATAAAACCCGCGCGCTTCTGTGGTTGCTGATGTTTCAGCTGCAGCAGCTGGGATCGAGGCCCCGTCAGAGCTGAGGGTGGCAGAGAGAGGCACCAGGCTGAGTTCGGACTGAGCAGCGGCGCAGCCATGCGCTGCTCCACCCTGCTGTTGATCTTCACCGTGGTGCTCCTTTACTTGGTGATGGGAGCGCTGGTGTTCCGCTCCCTAGAGGCTCCGCTGGAGGAAAAAGAGCACGCGGTGCTGATGGACCAAACCCGGGATTTTCTGTTCAACAACTCCTGCATTGACCTGTACGCCCTCAACGACTACGTACAGGTAAAGCTGGACCCGGCGAGGTGGGAGCCACTTGTTCTGTCACTTATAGATAACTTTGGGGTTTTTTTTATTTCTTTTTCTACAAATCGCGGGACGTCGTGTCCTTGTCTGTTTTGAACTGTACGTTGCAAGACTGCTTCTGTTTAAGAATTATTTCATTGTCATTTACAGCAGTAGTATTTAGCTTTGTTATCCTTTCAACTCTATTTTAGGACGTGTTGGATTGTATAAAAATCAGTTTTTTATCTTAAGGAAAATTATGATCATAAATATTCTCTATTTTAAATTTAAAGAACTACATTTTTATGGTGCTGTTAAACTTTTAGCTGTATCTGGTACTCGCTTAAATCATCCAACTTAAATACAGCTTCATGTGAAATTAGTTTGGAATATTTCAATGCAAAAATGACTCATACAAATTGGCAAAAATTTTGATGGGAAGAAAAAAAAAAGAAAATTAAAAAACTGCAGTAGTATTTTGTTGAAACCTCTTGCTGATTCATTCAAGTTGAAGTGTTTTTAAATGAATTATCATTACATAAAGGTGTCGGTCAGGAGCAGGATACAAAAGGTTCCACAGTGTTGCATATATAGTATGTGTGTGTGTGGGGGGGGGGGAGTGTGCGTGTGTGTACGGTCGTTTGCCCTGTGTTGACCCATGACTGGCAAACTGTATCTGCCTTTGCCACTGGTGACACTAGGCACTAGTGGCAGGTGTAACCCTATTATTATCCTTAATAGGAAAAAAAAAATTTTCACTGGCTGATTACTTCATTTATAACTAGCCCTTTTTCATCAATATTAAAGCATTATTGGCTTACTTAGTACCTTACAAGTTAAGATTTTGAGTGGAAAACTGAAGATGAAGATAGATTCTAGATTTTAGCATCACATTGAGTCTAAACATAGATTCAAATCAGCAAATAAATGGACCTCACAAGTGGAAATTCAACATTTTGGAATGGCCGACTAACAATAACACCTACATTTGATGGTCACCTGAACATGACTGTAGGCAAAAATATGCTGTAAAAGTTCAATAGATTAAAAATGTTTTAATATTTTACATATTTGCAGATGTTGTTTACTCACTGGAGTGCTGCGTCTCTATTTTGCGGATCTATAGAGACCCAGCTCTGTGTAGCAGAGCAGCGTTCCTGCGTAGCTCCACTGGATAACAGGTGGGATCTGAGCAGCTATGTGACGTTGGTTTTGCTGCATGGTGCGTCTAAGTACAGGAAAGTTGATCCACACATAGGCGGAGAATTTACACTGCTGGTTTGGCCACCGGGTTGTGATCCAAAGATGCCTGTCCTCGCTTCAGAAAGAACATCGTAAATGACTGTTTTAGCTCGCTATGCTGTCTACATGTGCGATGGCTGACATTTGCGAAAAGGTTAACGCGACCGAAGGACGGAAGAGAAGTAACAAGTTTGTAAAGTATTTTAGAGAGAGATCAAATTAATGAAGAAGCATGAAGTCTAACATTAGAAGATGTCCATGTCTAGAGGGAAATTGAGATATGGCTGATCCAGTCGTAGTAGGGTGACCTTTGGTTCGGGTGTAAACCAGTAGGAAACATTGTTCTTATGTTGTTTCTATGATAATTCATGGTTTCATATCAGCAGACTGAATTTCTTTTCCATTTCTGCTCTAAACTGCTCTGCTGTTCATAAAGGCTGTGGAGACGTTGGGTGATCTTAAAAGCTTTTGAGTCTTAAAAATGTCACAGAGCAAAATGAACCAAGAGCAGAGTAAGTATATCAACATAGTAAGGAGGGAACAGGTCACAGCATCTTGTTCAGCTCAGACGCAGAGTAACGTTTGAGATGCTCTAACTTGGTTATCGTCCTGAAAGGCTTGGGTTACCAGTTGCGATCCTAAAAGCAGTGGACTGGGTGCGGGGATAGGAGGGGGGATAGGAGGGGGGCAGCATAAAGGAGCACCACAATTCCCTGAAGTTCAGAGATTGTAGCTCTTTAGTCAGCAGATCTGTTCTGGTCCGCATCCAAAACTTAGAGCAGTAAACTGCCACACAGTGACAGCCAAACCTCTTTAACAAAACATTTTCATCAAATGTCTCTTAGACAAGCCAAAGACCAATTAGCTTGTCTGGCTAATTATAAATCACAACTAAAGCCAGTAATATTCACTCCTGCAAATAAAACCAAAGGAGAAGTGAAGTGGACCTCAGTAGGTTCAACGTAAATGTCCACATGGGATGTGACGTGTCCCATTCCAAAAGATTAATCACAATGGGACTGTACGACACCTTCCTGGAGGTGTGTGACACCTTTGACCTGTCCTGTGCGTGTTGATGGTAAGAAGTATGCCTGATGTACCACACCACAGTGGTTCATCATTTGGTTTCTGTCTCCAATCCGCCAGCCATCTGTGATCAATACATTACAGCCTTGAGCCTGATGTAGCAGCATCAGGTTGACTTCAGCCTGTTTCTACACACAGACAGGGCCAGAAGGTATCCCAGATTTGTGACTGAAACATATGTCCACACACGTCAGGTCCTTTAGCGCCTACAGTAAACATTAGATGTGTGTTTTTGAAGTGTGCCGAGATAAAACAGGCCTATCCGACTTCATCTGTGAATAGTTGTATCATGCGTGGGCGGAATCTCGCGGAGGTCGGAAGGATTCGGACCCCCACAATCTTGGAAAAGTCTAGAATAGTCCTCCCCTCATTTATTTTTTTCTTACATTTAAGAAAGAAAAAAAAAGAATGACATTTTAGTTCCCCCCCCCCACCATTGTTGGAATAATGGTTCGGTCCAAAGTGTGGGAGGAGCAACAGCAGCGCTGCTAATGGCACAGGCTCCGTTAGAGCCGCTAAGGGAGGAGTTAGCTGTTAGCTGTGGCTCTGCAGCGCTAACAAAAACCCTCCAGTAAGTAAACGACATGACAGACAGGCAAAATTCCTAACTCCAAAATCAATGGAGAAAAACCAAGATCAATTTCAGAGTTAAAAACAGCATAACAAACGTTATTAAAACTTTCCTATATAAGGAAAGTTTATAAAAAGTTTATAAAAATGTTTATAAAAAATTTATAAAAAATTAATTGATTAATTGTCCTCTCTCTAAACTCTCTAAATTGTCCTAAGGTGTGAATGTGTGTGTGTAAGCATAAGCGTGTTAGATTATGGATGGATGAATTATTTGTGACAAGTGTCTGACAGAATATGAAACAGAGGATCTGTGAAAATTCCTCTGACTCTGCTACATTGTCGCAAAAAAGAACTTATTCTTCAGGGAGAGAGAAAAAGAGGAAGAATAGAAAAAAAAGCCAAGGTAAAGGTATGTTTGTATGTCGCTTGGTAGAAGAGAATTAGCTAAAAGAAAATTAGCTTGATAGCGACCTTGAACGGTCCAGTTCAACAGGCAAACATTTATGCTATTTTAGTAGAAAACACCGTACCTAATTTTTAATTTAACATTTTTACAGTGCTATATTTTTACAGTGCTATTATCATTAGATTTACTGACATGATCAAATAGTATATAACGAAGCAAAATAGGATTATTTTATTATCACCATGCATTCACAGACCACATGAAGAAATCTAGAATAGTTACTCAACAGGACTATGCAGGTAACGACGGCTTACGCAAGAACTTAGTTCCTCTTATTTATGATTGTGTTGGCAGCCCTCGCAGTTATCCCTCAGATGTCGACCCCTGCCCCAAGGTGGTATTGTGTGTCAGGTTTCATTGAGCCACATGTTGGATGCTAAACAACTCTTTGGTTTAGTCAAAGTTTTGCTCTAGTATGTTCTGGGCCTAAAGCCACAAAGTTATAAGTAGAAAATCTTGGAACTGCGAGTGGATATTAAAGGGGTTGTTTGTGTGTCTGGTGAGGGGAAAGATATTTTTGAACACATCTGCTGCTGTGACTGCAATCAAGTGAATAAGTCATGGACTGTTTTTAATGTTGTGTTTTCAACAACCAGCTATGCCACATGTATGTGAACTCTTACAAATAGATGGAAGTGATAGTCTTCTTGGTGAGCCATTATAGTTCTAGTTCTAGTTCACAGACATTTTTTTTACCAACATTGCATTTTTCAAAGCACCTTTACCTTTCTAATCTCTTGTTCTTTGTCCCTTCTCAGAAAGTGCTTGAGGCTGTAGGTGCGGGAGTGGACGCTGAAGCTGCTATACTCAATAAAACCTTTGCCACGAACTGGGATATGGCCAGTGCTCTTTTCTTCTCAGGGACAATAATGACTACCATCGGTAGGTGTCTGCTAAAACATTCACCGTGTCGTATATATAACTGCCTTGACTTAAATAAGCTGCTTCCTCACCTCTGACTTGACATGTACAGGCTATGGAAACATCTCCCCCAAGTCAGATGGAGGGAAGCTCTTTTGCATCTGTTTCGCCCTCGTGGGAATCCCAATGTTTGGCATCCTGCTTGCTGGGGTTGGTGACCGTCTCGGTACCGGGCTGAGGAACATTGTTGCCAAAATAGAGAAGCTCTTCCTGGTCAGAAGCTTTCATAGTATTTAAAACACTTCCTTTCATTTTAAGTTTTTCTTTGTCTTATACCACGTTATCTCGCTTTGTTGACAGAAGTGGCGCGTCAGTCCTACTGTTGTGCGTGTGATCTCAGCAGTCCTGTCCATCCTGCTGGGCTGCTTGCTTTTTCTTGCTGTGCCCACTTTGGTTTTTCAAGAGGTGGAAAACTGGTCCCTTCTGGAATCTTCCTACTTTGTGGTTATCACACTGACCACAGTGGGCTTTGGTGACTATGTTGCAGGTAAACAAACAGTTCTGACTTAACTGTCATTCCTTAACGTATTCTTAATAAGTGGGAAACTGGACTTACTCTCTTGTTTTGTTTTTTTTTTTGTTTTTTTTGCTGATGTTTCACTTCTCTTTCAACATGCTTCTTTACTTGCCTGCTACTTAAGTAATTAGGACTGTCATGTCTTGGATGACTGAGTAGCTTCTCTAGTGCATTTTCTTCTAAAGCGGCACTTTTCCCCAAAAGAGACTCCAATATGCTTTGATATATGTCTTTAAATTTGGCCATTGGACCATTTTTGCGGAAATATTAGAGCAACATCACAAGACATGAGCCAGGAAGCTAAAGCATTTCTTCCAGTTGGAGAATGTTCCCATGCATACTGACAGTTTTGTTTCAAATTTGCTTAAGTACAACAAAGTCAGTTTTTGTAAAGGCCATCACAAACCTCTGATCTCAACCCAATGGAAAATTCATAAGTAAAGCTGAAAAGGTGTTTGCGAGCAAGGCAGTCTACAATCCTGACTCTGTTATGCCAGTTCTGTCAAGAGGAATCGGCCAAAATTACAACAAACTTCTGTGAAAAGCTTGTAGGATGCCCAAAATCTTAGACTCAGTTTGAAGACCTTTTATCCAAATGCTAAGGAGATGTATGTAAACTTCTGAATTTGAAGAGAATTTTAAAATATTCCAAAATAAATAAAAAAATCTCTCGTTCATTATTCTGGTATTTGGCAAAAAGAAATGTTAATCCTAACTGTCCTAAAATCTCTCACACTTTCTTTGATTTAATGTCAGACTGCAAAGGAACTCAAGTCAACAGACGCGTTTGACCATTTTTGGTATGTTTTTGATGAAATTATTAATCTGTAGACAAGTAGCAATGTGACTTAATTAGTCATCCATAAATACATGTCAGTTGCAATGCATTAAGTTCTCTAATGCACAGACAGCATCATTAATTATTCAAATATTTTGTGCGAGGGATGAATTATTGATTACTCTGTCTCGGATGGATGGATGGATGGATGGATGGATGGATGGATGGATGGATGGATGGATGGATGGATGGATGGATGGATGGATGGATGGATGGATGGATGGATGGATGGATGGATGGATGGATGGATGGATGGATGGATGGATGGATGGATGGATGGATGGATGGATGGGTTGATTGGTTGATTTATTTCATTAACATTTTCCTTTGTATACTTTGTATTTGTATCAAAGGGGAAGGTGAATTTATGACACGCATAGGAGAGAACCTTTTGCCAGAGTACTGGTACAAGCCTTTGGTGTGGTTCTGGATCCTCCTGGGTCTTGCATACTTTGCTTCCGTACTGACAATGATCGGTAACTGGCTCAGGGTTCTATCAAAGAAGACCAGGGCAGAGGTACTTCCTTTCTCTGTATTTTTCCTGCTGTCTGCACATCATCGTTTGTTTTAACGAGGGAAGGTATTATGGTAGATGATGGTGAATGGTTTCAAGTGTTTCCTGGGTCTCTTTCCACCTACTATGCGGACTACCATGAGCTACATCAGCTCCAGTGTCTTGAGTTACCATTACTAATAACATTACAAGACTGTTTTGGCTTTGAAGAGACTGTTCTGCATGTAAAGCATGAAATAACTAAAACACAAGGAGTATTTTATTTCAAAAGTAGAGTTTAAAAATGTTGAGACATTCAGTACAGATTTTAAAGTTTTTGTGTTTCTATTTCAGATGGAGGAACTGAGAGCCCATGCCACAGACTGGACCCAGAACATCCAGAACATGTCCGTGGACTTTCGTATTCCAGGAAATTTAGAGGACCCTTTCAAGCGTCGCCGGCGAAAGCACCGCCATCGCAGCCATGGTCACAGTCACGGTCACGGTCACGGTCACTCGGCCAACGGGGCCCCAGGAGAAAAACAAGAGCAAAACCAGAGTCAGACCGAATCTGGATCTTACTCTTCTTCCTATTCCTCTTCTGAATCTGGATCAGAATCAGAAACGGACTCTCAGGCCACGCAGACCGACCGGGTTCCAGGAACGGAGGCTCCTCCGGATCCTGTCCAGCCGCAGCCGCAGCCTCTGGACTACTTGGCGGAGAACCTTGCCTTCATTGACGAGTCCTCGGACGCTCAGAGTGGCAAAGTGCAACTAGAACCAGTACAAGAATCAAAACAACCCAAGTCTCGTCAGGCAAAGAGGAGACGCCACAGGCGGCCGACTAATAGGAGAAGCTCTAAAACCAGCTACTCTAACAATAACAAAAGACAACCCAATGGAAACACAACACCTGTCCCAGATCTTCCTAAAAAGCCTCTGGACTGAGAATACTAACACCTGCCCACTGCTGACGGAGGAGGTCTCAGTCCAGCAGTTCCTTTCTGTGTAAATGCTGCCTATATACTGTCAGTTAAAACAAAGACACAATGCTGATGCCTTATAAACCTTTGTGTGGTTTGCCATATAACTTTTCTCCTTGCATGTGAGTGCATATGCAGCAAATGAAAAGATTAAGATGCCATAGGTTCTACGACTTTGTGAGGAGCTACTGCTCTCTACTGGCTTAAAACGGTATTGCACTGATCACCACTGTGTCAAAATGAACCACTTTTTTTTAATAATCCGGATACTGCAACCAGATTTGTGTTGTCAGAAACTTGCTACATCAGTGTGAAACTCAATTTAGAGAAATGCTGCTGTTACCCGAGTCCATTGTCCTTGAATCCTGCCAACAATCTAACAGGTTTACTTTTTGGTACCTAACGAGTTTGTAAAAATAATATGCATAGCCATCCGTTTGCATTTTTGATGGTCAGATTCATCATTGCTACTATACTGCATAAGTGCATTAAAGAACTTTTCAAAAAGAAATTGTTGTTGTTAAATACCATTTCTCAGACTTCCACCAAAAACCTCATACATGCTGCTTGATAAAAAAAAAACAATGGCAATTTTTTCCAAAAGAACAGAGCCTTGCATAAGAATTGATATACCTTTACATTTTTTGTCATCTGTTCATTGTTTATACTTACTGGTACTTATCTCCAGTGGTCCCTGGACTGGTCTTCTGACTGGACCCTGTGAGCGCATTAATATCGAGGTGCAAATCGTTGTCTGTGCACATCTTGGCCAATAAATCTGATTACGACTACAAAGAGCATGTCGACTCACACCAGGCCAAATGCTGCTGAAAAGCAATGGCTTTAAAGGAGACTTAAAAAAAAAGGAGGAAAAAATGTCTGTTGAATATTTAAAAGGCAACACAATCCAAAGTTTGAGAGAGCACAACAGGAAAACCCTCATCTCCACTAAGGTTCTACCTAGTTTTTGTGGCAACTGAAAGCAAATGAGATGTGCTCTAGTCTGGGTACAAATTAAAAGACAGTCAGGATGATTTTTAAACAAGCCAAAGATGTGACAAAGATTGTTGACTGACACCAGCATAAAGTTGGTTGCAGTTGTCGAGTCATGTTGAGATTAAGGCGCCTATTGTTTTCTCCAAGACATGCCTCAACAAAACTGAGTGTCAGAACTTGAAGAAAAATTCCTTTTTTGACAAGCAGAGCGGATCTGTTTATTAAATTTAAAAATCTGAGTCCATAATTACTCTCAAATGTGATACATGCAATTTGATGTACTCAAGCCAACCAAAATTAATAACCGAGTTATACTATTAAATCCTACTTAACTTCCAGTGAGACCTGAAATGACTGTTTACAGAAGCTTTCCTAAAGTCGGTCTCGTTAGCAAATTAAGTTTCTTAATCTTGAGTCAGTCGTTCCCACTGAACACCTTTTATCTCTGGTTAAGGAAAACGTTCAGAATTCACATTAGCAAGTTTGACTTTAGCATTAGCACTATTGCAAACAAACTGAAGTTCATGGCCGAGTTATTTAGCAACAGGTAGATATTCTGTGTCTCGAAGTGCAAAGTTGTTACAGACACAGCCTTAAAACCTTGCAGCTGTAATTTCAGCAATCATATATTACATGACTTCCACTTTATAAAAATATATGGTACCTTGTCCTTGTCTATAATAAATTCCCATAAAATTATGCTGGAGTTTGTCCAGCTTCCAATCCAGTCCAGCCTTTTAAAAGCATTTTAAAGCATAATACAGGACCAAATGCCATACATAATAAAATGAACTAAAATATATTAAAAGTATAAAATTAAAAAGGGAGGAGGATCCAGTAGAAAACAGATAATGGCATGTCATGTTTCTTCAAATTAAAATATATTTTCTGTCAATTTTAATAGGGTTGGTCAGACTGCATCATGATCTCTACGGTTTCTGAAATGGGTTTGAATATTTTAAACACTGCACAACTTTTTAACATTTCAGGTCAGGAATATGGTGCCAAATTTCAAAAGAGGACATTCTATCTGGTGGAGGTACAGTGTGATACCCCTGCAGTCGTCGGCTTGGCCGTTTTAACCTGCATTGATGCTTTTCAGGTGATCCCCGTAAGTGATACTCTGCTGGAAACTCTAGCTTTAGTCGGTCTGAAACCGGCACCGGAGGGGGGGAATGCTGCTGCGGCTGCAGATCTCTTATCTAGTAGTTATTTTCAATTAGGAAAACAGCTAGATGCTTATAAAAACCGTTTTACACAATTGCTTGCTAAAGACAAAAACTGCTGACTTTAATGTTAAAGCAACCAGCAGATGGCAGGCAAGATGCAGCAACACATTTAACACCTTTGTGGCGCTGGAGTGAAATTTTAATCTACCTCCTGATTGTGGATTTGCATCAATCTTAATTACACGGCATGAGGCTATTTTTAATTATCCTATCTTTCCATCCAGTCTCAGGTTTGCCAAATAAAAACACAAAGGCAAAGAACCAAATAACAACGTGTCCCTTGGAAACCTGAGACCGCTCTGAAGGACGTTGCTAAAAGAAAAGGAAACGTTTGGGGACTGCAACCAAGGAATTCAGGAAGCAGAGATGATGTACAAAGGCAGTGGGTGACCTTTTACTGGAGGACACACTCTCAGCTGCTATAACGTCATCCACCGCAGCCTCCATCTGCTGCCACTAGAGGACGAATGGTGGGCAGCGTCTGAAGTGCCGAGGCACACTCCTGACCTGAATTCAATGGGAAAATCCGTACCCAATTTAGATCCAAATATGGTGTCTCTACAGTGCTGCGCACAATACAAGACAGAAACCGCAGCCTTTTTGACAGAATAAGATAAATCCGGGGTTCCCATTGTCAGGACTCCTTTTTTTTTTATTTAGTAATGATACAATACTAATCTAGATACAGAATCAACGAGACATCTGTGTCACAAAAAAAGTTAGCTATTTTGCCAACGCAGCACTCCCTTGACTTGAGTACATGTTCTCTGATACTGGTTCAGAAAAACAATGGTGAACCTTGACCTTATGGGTAATTATTACAACTTAACCTATACAATCTGAATACAGTAAGTTACATTTACTTAAAAAAAAGCATGTTTATCTTGCACTACCTTCTTGGTGACCTAGGTTTGCTCTGGCTTCTCATTTCTGGCCATCAGTCAAGACCAGCTTTCTTTAGCTGGTGAGCTGATCAAACAAACTGTTCAAATCTAATCAGTGAGACTAGTTTAAAAATGTGTGTACATTTTATTTTGGTAGATTTGAACCAATACTTCTGCGAAGACATCATGTGAGTTTAAAAGTTAAACCAACCAATTTCTTAAACCAACTTAATTACTGAGATCATTTGGCTCATCAAAGGCAAACATCAGCGATGGCTTTTGATGAAGGCATACAATTTTACTAAAGTACTGCTAAACATTTCAAATATACGGTGAACTGTCAATATTTACAGCTAAAATTTGCTTCTCAGTCACAACGGTAATCTTAGGTTTTAGTATATTTGAGTTTTAGCTGGATGTAAACTTAAATTTTCTCCCTAACACAGAAACTTGCTCGAAAACAAGTTTTGTGACGGGTTCTTAATTTTATTGACTTGTTAACACCCTAAAAACCTGGGTACAAAACAACCAAAACATTTTCAGGCGACAACAGGGACATTTTGCACCAACCATATATAATTTTTTTAAAACCAGCTTCGATGACTGCAGACTTAGTGAGGTTTAGTTTTCTGTAAACAGTTGTGGTTTTGTGACTCTAATAAGTAATAACAGCCTCCAACTGGAATGTGCCTAAGCTTACTTTAGTTTCAACAGGAAGTCATAATCCGTCATGTGTCATAGGGGAACTTCAATCAGTGGGAAGAAGGCAAAAGAAATATAAGGAAACATTTTTTATTAAAATACTTGTAGGCTGAAGAAATTTACTCTGCAATTTGTATGAAAAATTGTACATCTGGACATTTCCTACTTGTCTAGTGAACACGTGGTTCCTTTCTGCCTTCGTAAATCTTCACATTTAGCACAGTACTTTACGACAGAAATACATAACTTTAAATTTGAAAGCTAATTTAAATGAACAATTTGAAATATCATTATTATCATTTATTGCTCTTCATTTTTCGCTATAATCATTCATACCATGTGATATGGGAAGCATATGCATGACACACATTTTTGATTGTTGTTTGGGCTAAACGTCTAATGAAACAAGACACATTATGACCTCAGATCTGATGGTAGATATGGACTTTTGGAGTCATATAGACAGATGACGTCTAAAAAAGCAAGATATGAAATTATCAAAGCTGTAAACATACATGATGAACCACGTTGAATGGCAACATGAAGGTACAAATGGGATATGAATGGAAGGGCAAATTGACTTCAGGTCAAATTTCACCATTTTTGAGCATTACACATTTAGACTGTGCGTTATCAAAATTTATGTCTATTAGCTTATATTTAATACCCTCCACATTTTTTTTATAGTGTAATGATTTGAGGTTGTTTGGTGTAAAAGTGAACACTGTTTTGTGTAATCTGTGACTCACTGATACTGCGCCTTACATGCTTGTGCACTACAGGCACAATGGCTCCTTGGTATTTATAAACCATATGAGCCTACACCTGTCTGAGGTCATGACCCGCACTAAGGAGCACCCTTGGGACCCCAGCTGGCATCCATCAAGCGCTCCTTACGCCCAGACCATAAAGTCATTCTCCACCATAGGATACAAGCCGCACTGACTTGTTAGAACATTTCACGAAGTAGTAACTCATAAAAACAAAACCTGCTTAAAACACGCGTGTTTCCCCCCCCGCCCCCCCGCCACTGGATGCGGCGTGAATTCTTCAGCGTGACGGCTTTCTCGTCCGGGATAATGCCGACTCTGCAGCAGAAGGCTGTGATGCAGCCCCGCAGAGTTGCAGCGTCTGCAGCGCCGAGTGAGTGACCTTGTTCAAGGTCGCGCTGACAAGCACCGGGAGTTTTTTCCCTCTAGTGAGTCGCGAGCCCGGCCCGCCACGCGCATGTGACCACATGGAAGATCCAACAGCTCCAACGCCACGCGCGCGAGAGAGAGAAGGGGGGCGAGGGGGGAGCAAAGCGAGCGTGACCGCGTCGGTTCCGACCACACAGGCGGACAGGGACCGGGCTATATTTAGAAGCAGATAATGGTGGAGCGTCCAGAGTGGAGGGGTATACACGTACCCAACTCCCAGTTTGAACAATATTATATTTATTTCCTGCCGTAATTTAAGAACGTGAGTCACCGTTGAAGGTTAAACGCCCTCTCTTGGGAACTTCACTCTTCTTCAGTCAGCCTGGAGTCCAGCTGCACTGAGATGCGGATGTCTACGAAGTTTGAACAGAAAAAACTAAATCACAGTGCAAAAGAGCAGCCCTATTGTGTTTTACAGTATTTCCCCCCAGCTTAACCCAATTTCAGTGAACTTGTGAACTATTCTTCCCTGAACTCTATCCAATCAGGGCTACAGTGGACTGAGCCCGGTCAGTGCCATATGACCAGCAGCATGACAACATTTTCCATAGTGGTGTCCCGCAAGAGGTGCAGCTCAGTCTCTCTGCAACACTCTATTATTTTAACTCAAAACAACCCAAGAAAACATCTGCAAGTAGTTATATAAACAAAACATAAATGCACGTAATCTGCCAAAAGATAAAAAAATATATGTAAATCCGTAATCCTAACTGGAGTGAGAGTTTTATGAGGTGACACTACAGTACTGGTAAGTGGGCAGTACAGACTCCGAATTAGTTACCGGGGCAACGTCACGGTGAAAGCTGAACTGATTGAATTTATTTTATTTTGGGGTTGCAGACCCTTATTTTAACGCCGATGATGACGGTGGTGGGGGTGTTGACGGACGTAACGGAGAAACAGCGGACGCAAACTGAGGCAGAGGGAGGAGAGAGGAGCACGAGACAGAGGCTGCGTCATCAGCTCGTCAAGCTAGCGCGAGGAGAAGCGGAAGTTCGGCAGCTGAGCTCGAGAAATAAAACAACATTTTCTGCTTTATTTAGTCCGATACAGACAGTTTTAAGTTTTTTGGAAACATTCTGATATACTGACGTAGAGCTAAACATTTTCTAACGTTACTCGCAGCCTAAAGGCGTCAACTGCTCTGAGAGACGTTGCTAGAAAAAATACAATTGTTTTATTGTTGTTAATTCTTACCGGAAGTTCTCTGTTTCCCCTCCATGTCTTGACGTTAATATTAAAGCTCAGCCTGGTTGTAGAAGCCTAAACGGGAATTGATAGCGCCAGTGTCCAGGAGCGAACAGCCGGGTAGAGCTTTTTGGTCGCCGGGTGGAGTTGTTGTTGGTTATCGCCATATTACGCGGAGAAACGGCTTAAAGGCGACGTGATGTGAAAAAAGAAGTCCGGGCGCCATCAGAGCAGTCCAGCCGACTTTCCAGCGTTAAAGACTTGATTTGAGACTGAATAGGATCAACGCGATGCTTCTCCATCTACCAGTAAGTATACCATGTACACTTCCAGCGCTGTGGGTTTGAGGCATTATTGATGTGTTTTTTTTTTTGTTGTTTTTTTTTTTCTGGGCATGCCTCAGTGATTGCCTGACGTGCATGCACGACTCGCCTGGCAGAGCTCTAAGTTCGCCTGACCGTGTTATTGGGCTAAGGGGCACAACTCGCTGAATAAGTAGTTGTACAAATTGTGTAATAATTTGCGGCACGCGCTTCCTGTCTGTCTTAGAAGCCTCTCATGTGATCACCTCTATGCTAATTCACGCGTTTGTCCCGTCAGTCTGTCTAATGGTTAATCCCCCCCCTACTAGCTCCCATCAAACACTTCACGAATGTGCGAAATGATCGTATGATTGAGCACACACACATACAGCAAGCGAAGAATGCAGAGATTGGGCTTGGGTTTGTGCAGTGGTTATTTCTGTCCTTCTGTTTCCACTGCAGCTCTTCACTAATGACACAAATCGTGAATATTCATAACACCCAGCGGTTTCCAGAACTGTATATACTTACCCTGTGTATGTATCGAGTTATTCATCTCGATTGCAATGCATGGAACTATGTAAGTCACCGTGCCTGCTGGACCAAGATTGGGATCAGTGATCTGAAGGCATAATCCACTTTGGCAATTAACCTTTCACCGGTCCAAGATCAGTAGGCAAGGTCACCACTGGGGAGCCGCTCCGACTCCACAGAGCGCCGCATTTGAAAGCCTCAAACTGAGTTTAATGTGCAGTCTGTATGATGCACTGACAGGGACACCCCCCCTCCGCCCCCCCTGTCTATAACTTAACAAAAACACTATGTAACACTTTGCAAGTGTCTTATATCAACGAAAGCACTATTTGATTTAGTTCAGGGTGAAAAACTAAATCTATTTTGCCCTACTTGTTTTATGAAAGTGACCATTTTACTTTTTAAAATGAACAAGAATGGATTCTCTCTTTTTTTTTTTCTCTCTCTCTCTCTCAGGCAAAAATTCGCCCCATCTAAACTAAATTTCGATAAAGATTTACCGAGAGTTGCAACCAAACTTTTGCCTGCACGACTTCAGATGATTGAGGGACAAGGTGTTGGCTTTACTCTGTCTGTCCTTCAAGCATTCCTGTGACTGTGACCTTTGGAGTGTGTCATGCAGCATTCAAGGGGGAGGGTAGAGTGAAGATTTCTGCATAGACACACTGGGTGTATTTATATTTGAAAAGAAAGTTGTTTTGTTGCTAGTACACGCGAGTTTGTGGATTGAAAAACCAAGACTATTAATAGAAGGTATGGACTAAGATAAGAAAATTATTGCGGAACGACAGTTTTGAATAATGATATCATGTTTTTTTAATAATGTTATTCTAGCAAACATGCACCAACATGGTGCAGCTGATTTTATTGGATGCCAAAAAGCAACGATGATTTCACTGAAAATATTTCCAAATAGTCAAATTTCTCTTTCTGACAAGTTTTGTTGGGCTTTTTTCAGCCAGCTGACCAGCAGTGTGCACAACAAGTTTGGGAGGAGTGACATTATACTGATGTAAATGGTCGATTTACACCTCAAAAACTCCAACAAATCCAACTTAAGCAGTTTTAAAACTAGGGTAGCATTTTAAAATCTTGGCATATTTTGTGACTAGAAACTTTCAGTGATCAATGTTAACTTGGTGTATATCACACACGTGTAATTGGTAAGCCTTTTGTGAGTTGTGAAAAAAAAGTGAATTTAATGTTTTTAAAAAAAAGTAGCTATCTTCTTGCTTTGTGTGAAACTCAAAGCTCTTTGCTTACTTTGCAGATGTCCTGATAACTACAGGCCTGCAGCAAGAACAAGCCAGCGATCTGCCAACCAGGAGTGAGCAATATATAGGTTTCAAGCTCCAGTTCACAAAACAGGTAAGCTGCCCCCACATTACCTTTTATGTTGATGAGATATTTGTCCACAAAACTATGCTTCAGTAAGGATTATAGATGTCCGGGTGAGTCACCGCTCCTCGATCCTGCGATGGACCTTCGGCTGACATTGTTGGCGTCTTTTTCAAAAAGTAGTCACTCAGGCTGAAGACGGAAGAGAAATGAGCAAAGTATGAAGAGTAGAAGAAGTTAGGTTTGAATTTCAAGTAAAAAAAAAAAACAAACAATTTAAGCAGCATGCAGGTTGAATAATCTGTGGAATATTGCATCACTGTCAAGCACTTCCACTCTCTTTAAAGCCACAACGTAGATCTATCTTTTAGGCTTTTGCTTCAAAGTTTATGATGTAAACTGTATGGAGCGGTCTTTGATTACCCTGTCGATTAAAAAAACAAGTCAAGTGATGATCAGCTTGAGAGAGAGAGAGAGAGAGAGAGAGAGAGAGAGAGAGAGAGAGAGAGAGAGAGAGAGAGAGAGAGAGAGAGAGAGAGAGAGAGAGAGAGAGAGAGAGAGAGAGACGGTTATTAGTCTAAGTAGCAAATCAAAAAGGAAAAACAACACAATGAAATATCTGTTTGAAAAAGTTGTTTACAAGTAATGTTTGCGTAATAATACGGTTGAATCGTGGTCATTTCACCCAGGTACAAAATGAAGGAATCTTTTTCTTTTTTTTTTTTTCCTGCTTCAACAGCCTCAGATTTAAAATATTTTCAGATCATGTAATAGTAGTCTGCTGTACAGAAAAACGGTTATGGTACTTTAATAATTCATATCTGTCAGCAGGAGGCCGTTCAGAATCATTTTGTTTAGCTCAATAATCACAATCTCTTATAATTTCATAACTAAGGGATCAAAATTTGGTGGAACTAGGATTTAATATAAATCTTAAGAAAACAATCTTCAACTAAGTTAAATTGTGTAATGGGTTTTAGACTATTATAATTCATGAAAAAGAGAAATAAACTAGTATTCAATGGGAAAACCGGACATTTAGTCTTTTCTGTATTTGATCTCTTAGTCGTTTTGTTAATTTTGTGTCTGACTTTTTTTTGGATATGAAGACAAGCTCTTCCTTTATACGGTTATAACAAACAATGACTCAAGTCATCTCAGCTTTTGGGATGTTTAATGTTTTTTTTTTTTAAAAGAAGTTGATAAGGTGGTATTACTCCAGATAATTACTCCATCCTTGTTATTTCGGTTCGACCAGGGATCGTAATCCGTCATGTGAAATCAAAACTACAGTCAGCTGAAATAGAGAACACAGTAAAATGCTAAAAAGTAGAGAAAAAAATCTGAATATTTGTGAATGAATATAAATTTTTGTCAGTAGAGGTGGGCAAAATGGACTTTATCACAATATTTTGTTGTGGTGCTATTGTGTTAATAATAATAATAATAAAAATGATGATAAGAACTATTTATAACTTTTTTAGGCAACTTTATAACTGTAACTGCATGGCACATCATTTATGACCCCCACAAACACAAATATTGCTGTTGAGAAACATTCTCATTTGTAATACTTGGGACACCAGTCACATAAAGGAGTGTGATTTATTTTTTACAGTAACTTCATTTAATCGTATAGGAACATTTTAATACATGGGAATAAAGAAAGACTAAATGATATGTAACTGCAGATAAAGGCAGAACCCTGTTTATTTCATCCCTTGAATTAATAAAGTTACAACTGGAACTAGAATATTTCTGCAATATCATAACTTTTGTTTCAGTCCCAACATCAGAAGAGAGTCTTAACTAGAGTTAACTCCAAGTCTCTGTTTTTTTATGTGAGTCTAGCTGCTTTAAAAAGACATCAACTTCCAACGTGAAACCGGTTTCTTGTCGGCTCCCAGTGCTGCTCCTGGATCTAATATGTTCAGCCCCAGCAGATCCATCCTGATCACAGCAGCTGTTACAGAAAGCCGATGTGGCCCGGCCCATGTGAACACGCAGCCGACACAAGCTAGCTGAGGCTTGGCAGTCTGCTCTCAGATTCTCCTGTCCAACCTGTGCCATGAGACCACACCGTGGACAGAGCTAACCTTTTAGCACTGTAGTGGTCGCGGCTGTACGGTAAGACGCCGACTTGTCCCGGGCGGAGTGACAAAAATAAAGCGCAGTGGGAGAGAAGGAAGCCGGCCAGTCAGGATTAACACCAGCTAGCCAGCTTAGTTAGCTAAGGTTAGCTAACCTACAGCTGTCATCCTAATGTTGACGCTAGCTAATGCTAACGCTACACCTAAAGTGGTGGCAGGGGTTTACATCACCGCAACACACGTTTTCTGTGTTGGGTGAAGTTAATAAGACATTTATATCCGTGTTTAACTTGACGAGTTTAATTGTGTTTTAGTTAATGTAGCTATAATGGCCTGCATGCATTTCATTTTCTTCAACGTTTTCTGCCAAAGCATATGTCGAGGTGGCCAGCAGTGCAGATGGTTGATGAATTGATTTACTTAATCTCAGTGCTGATCATCTAGATTTATTTTGCACAAGGTATGCAGGCGTTAAGGGATTCACTATGCTGCATAACTCAGTCCAACTAAGCTAAACTTTAAACAGGCTGGGTTTGCTGTGACCCCCTTACTGCTTGCCAAACAGTCCTCTCATAACCTGAGAGGGCAAACTCCAAGAAACGTGTGCCAGCACCTGTGTGTTTGTAATATCCACTTTATCAAAGCATGGTTGCTTTGAGATGAACGTTTTAGCACCAACTGAAATCCTCTGTTATATCATTCAGTCCAAGTATTCATAAAATTTTGCCTAGAGATTGATTCAGTTTTCCTAATATCTTTGTGTCACTGGAAGCTTCTCTAATTTTTCCTCCCTTAAGCAAGTTTTCAAGTTTACACGTCTGATATTGAACAGCTCTGATCACCTTTGCGACAACAGATTATGCCTGGGGAATAAAGGAAAAAAGTATTCAGCAGATTAGAAACAGCAGCGTGTTATCAGGGCCGTGTTTGTGCAAAGGAGTGCAGAACACCGGGGTCACGCTAAATAAATGCATGGAGAGATGTGAGTCATATCAGGCTCTAAATGTTGTCAGTAGATGCCGGTGCGTAATGGACGTCTTTTGCAAGCAGTTGGGGCAGTTTAAACATGATAACAGAGTAAAGGGCTTAATGCAATGCGATTACAAACTAGACTTATCTATGAATCCATTATTTTAGTTTTAGATTTTATCATTGCGGTTTTCTACCCAAACTGTTGTGTTTTTCTCTCTTCATGTTCTGAAACATGGAGTTCAGCTAAATGAGTTTGGAGATTTGCAACTCTTCATAAATTCGGCGGCTGAAATGTGCTTATCTGGACATAACTGATGTTTGAGGAGGGGAGAGAGAGAGAAAAATGGTTGCTGAAGTTGACCGCCACTGTAAACACGCAGGCCAGGCTCAGAAGTCACATTCTAGTCGTAACTGGATTGAAGTGATTTAGGCTGCATAGATGCCGTCGTGCTCAACTCATGCGTTGGGAACAAGAGCGCCGCCGGGCGTCATCGGCGATGATCTGAAACCTCGAGGCAGAAGAGGTGCAGATTTTAATCCGATGAATTAGTGCGTGTGTGTTTAACCTGGCTTGTGTTTTTGTTTTCTTATATATATTTAAAATGTCTATTTCAGAGAGAGTGGACTTCTTTTAGGCTTATTTGCAAAAGACTTCAGGACTAAGTTACATTTTAAAAGCACAAGTTCACGTTGGGTTTCCATTTGGCAGAAATATCTGGATTTTATACGCCATCTTAGATCCTCCATAGCACACATTTGGTCACCATTTTGAATAAATTGGTTAAAAATGAAACAAGTCTGTAAAGCATTTGACTTTTTGGATACTTAGAGGTGCGCTTCGTTGTCTTTCCTCTTAATTTCCTGTTTTAAATTTGGGGTTTGCACACAGCCCTGGTCCCACTCGCAGGTTACTGCAGTACCCTTACCGCATTACTCCAACATAAGTCATATCACTGGATCTGAAGGAGGAGTGGCCAGTGTTTATGAGCACAGTGACCTTCATTCTGTCACCTTGGCCGTTTTAACGACTAGAGACACACCGCCGACACACTTCACACCGCGGGGATCATCTGAGGACTCTAGAGTTTCATTTCAAAAGTGTTAAACGCTTCATTTTGATTGGCAGGTAAAAATAATAAGCAAGGAAGAAAGAGCACCAAGAAGGTGTCATGTTAGATTTAGGCAGGTTGAGCACCACAGTTTGTGTCGAGAGTTTTTTATTTTTTCTGCTGTCCTGTTCTTTAACATGACGGTGTTTACAGTCAACTCACTCCGCTTCTGTGATTCGAGTTCAAACCTTAAACCCGGCTGATGTAAACGCTCGACTACATGGAGTTGAGGTTGGCTGTAATCGACTGAGGTCTGTAGCTGAGATTAAGTTTTCAGCCAGTTTATTTAGCTTTCTCAGCAAGGAGAACATGGATTTTGTGTGTGTGTGTGTGTGTGTGTGTGTGTGTGTGTGTGTGTGTGTGTGTGTGTGTGTGTGTGTGTGTGTGTGTGTGTGTGTGTGTGTGTGTGTGCGCTGTGGTTTATTCAATTTTGGATATGGCGTTGCTTTTACGTTAGAAGTAAAAAAAAACAAAAAAACCACTGTATTTAACAGTCGTATTAATAATTGAGCTTTTCAGTGTCAACATTCTCATGTTATAAGATGGTGCTCTAGAAGAACATTTCAAAATGTTAAATGGCTTTGATTATAATTCTTAAGATAAAAAAAAACACATTTAGGTACAGTTCAGTTTGAGAGTCTTGGAGAAAAGAATCTGCATTTTTATTCCCACTAATTCACTCCTTAGATTCCCATGGTTCAGAGCCAGGATCTACCATCTTTTTGATAAGAACACACATATATTTTCTGTCATTTGTTCCGTTATTTTTATGGAACAGGAGGGAAAGTGTTTTTTAAAATCAGCAATTGAATTTGGTGTTAAAAATTCAGAGATATTTTTTTTTCTTAAAACATATTTCCCAACCCTACTGGCTTCACAGTATGTACACAAAAATAAAAGAAAGAAAAAGAAAAAGTGAATGACATGAGCCTTTATTTAACAAAATAATATATTTTATATATTAATTTATTTACTATACATCACAGTGCAAGAACATAGCAGCGGTACATTAGTGAAAAAGAAAAAATGTACTTCAGGTTATTGAGTGAATATGTATGACCATGTATTAACAAAATAATGTAATTCATGTAAGGTTACCTAAACATTTCTTATCTTGAGATAAGTTTAAACCTGCTAAACTTGATATTAGATCTCAGCTGCTTTTAGCTAACCTCCGTTAGCATTTGCAGCGCGACCTTTAATAAGAGCACTCTTTTTACATTCACTCTGTGACACCCATCTGTGTTTTTCAGCAGCTGGCTTTCTTTCTGGAAGTTAGGAAAAATGTAGCATCTTTATTTATTTATATTTCTTACAGTCAGCTGACTTAAAGTAGAAACATGTCGGGGAGGGGCAGGTTTGGTTTACTGGATTTAGGCTAGGGAAATTACAGGCCCCAGTAAGTCTGTTAAATTAAAATGAGTTTGATTATTTTTATTTTGATAACTTTTTTATTTAATGGAGATTTTGTTTACAGAGACATAAACCATTTTATTTATGATTTCAGTTGTAATTATGTTTTTATTTCCATTTTTACTTTATGATTTTGTTTGTGTTTGTTTCTTTTGGCTACTAAATATCTTCCAGTTCTAGTGTGAAGTGTTCTTTACAAAAGTAAAGCTTCTCAGTCTTTGAAAGGACAAAGTTGCTCTATATATTATTGGAAAACGGTCTCAAAACAACAGTGTTATCGTTTATTGCAATCATTTCTGGGACAGTTTATCGTGACAGGCCTAGAACTTGGTTTCTCTGGCAACAAGGATTTTAAACCACAGCAAGCGATGGATGGTTGGTTGTTTAAATTGCGTCTTCACCTGGAGCTCATCTGTTAGGTATTTAAATAGCTGAAAATGGTTTCTGGTAAAAGTGAAACCTCCTACTTCAGTCCACTCAGCTTTAGCGCTCTTTAATGTAGTTTAATGTGCGGTCCGTTCTCTGCGCCTGTATTTACTTTGACCTTTCTCTGTTTTTGCTCCGTCAGGCATCATGTCTTCCCGGGAGCGGCGCTCTGAGGTCTACATAAAGGCGGAGCCGAGCAGCCCGGAGGGAGGCGGCGGAGGCCGGACCAGCCCCGGCGGGGTCTCCTCGGACTCGTCTCAGAGCGGCGGCGGGGGCACCAGAGGAGACGGCGCCAAGCGCTACTCGCCGCCGCTCTACACGCCGGCCCTGCGCTGCCATTTTAAAGATGAGCCCGGCGATGGGGCGGAGGAGGGGTCCACCGGAAACGGAGCGGGGCGCTGCAAGTACGCCCTGAGCACGCTGCCCAAGAGGCTGTGTCTGGTGTGCGGGGACGTGGCTTCGGGTTATCATTACGGCGTGGCGTCATGCGAGGCCTGCAAGGCCTTCTTCAAGAGAACCATTCAAGGTGTGTGTACATGTGTGTGTTGTGGTGAATAATTTCGTGTTGGCATAACACACCAACCATGTAATGTGTCACAGTCGCCTTTAAATGCGTTTATTATGCCTTAATGAGAGAATGATGATCACGTTTAGTAGCTGATACTGATCTAAATAAAGGATCATTGATGAAGATGACATCTATTTAACTTTAAACTTCTGTTTTCTCTTGTTAAGGTAACATTGAATACAGCTGCCCTGCATCAAATGAATGCGAAATCACCAAAAGGCGAAGGAAAGCCTGCCAGGCGTGCCGCTTTACCAAGTGCCTCAAAGTAGGCATGCTGAAAGAGGGTAAGTGTTTGACGCGGCATGCTGACTTGTTTTCGGCTTTTTGGGGTTTCCGCCGTACGTTAATTGCTGATTGATTGGCTTCGCTCTGAGCTATTTTAAGTATTTCTTTCTGTTTTTAGGAGTTCGTCTTGACAGAGTCAGAGGTGGACGGCAGAAGTACAAAAGACGCCCGGAGGTGGAGAACGCAACATATCAGAGCGCCCCTCTATCTCTGACGAAAGAGAGCGAAAAAGGTTAAATCTATCCTCCATCTATTTTTTTTTATTGGGTTTTTTTTCCACCTCTTGAGTTAAAACCAATTTATTTGTGCAAATAAGAACAAAACTTTTTCATTTGGACCTGATACTTTTTTTTTAAACAAATACTAATGAGCTCAGTCTGAGATAAAGTTTTTAACTTGTGATATTTATGTAAACACTTCATACATGTATAACCACTATGTGTAATGTAAATGGCATATTTCATTAATGCCATAAAGTAGTGTTTATATGACACATTAAGCTAGCCATAATCCAATAGACTATTATAAGAAACATATTTAAGGGGATCTACAATTTGCTCAGATAATTCATCTCAGTCTTCACCTTTTTGTCTTACTTGCCTGCAATTGCTTCTAAAAAAATGCAAAATGTTTAAAAACTAAATTGTTTAAAAAATAGAAGCCACACACAAAGGCACATGTTAGTAGAGCATTTGCAGTGGAATTGCAAAAGTATTTTCCTTTTACTTCCCTTTGTGTTTGTGAATTGATTACATTCATTTGGACTAAAAGTGGCGCCCCCTACTGCTAACAAAGCCTCATTGTACTAGTTCATAGGAGCTTCATTAAAATTTGACGAACCTTTAAGCTTTTGCTGTTAGACAAATCTAGCTGCTGCACTATTAGAGGAACAGGTCTGGGTATAAATTAGTAATATTTCTGCAGCTTACGAGGTCTAACAGGCTAATTAACCGTTTGCTTTGTGTCTTCATGCAGGTTCCTCCAACATCATCGTGTCCCACCTTCTAGTGGCAGAGCCCGAAAAGTTATTTGCCATGCCGGACCCTCTGCAGCCTGACACGGCCCAGCGGACCCTCACCACCCTCTGTGACCTCGCCGACCGCGAGCTGGTTGTGATCATCGGCTGGGCCAAACACATTCCTGGTAAGAGACGGCGACGGAGAAAAGAAGTGGCGCTAAAGGCATCTATAAGCACAGTAGCAATGCAGGAGAATAAGAAGATCTGCTCCCGCCGTATAGTAACAAGGTGTTGTGAGGCGATTGGGTCATGTGGCTTCAGTATCCATTAAAGGAGGCGTTTATGGTGCTATGACTGTGGCTCACCTTTGAGCAGGAACCGCGGCTCCTCTGCCGCAGCGCTCGCGCTGAAACACTTCCTTGTCATTTAAAAGGATTACATGGTTATTTTTATTACCTGCAAGTGTGGATTTACAAATACAGATGTTTCTTTTCTTCCACCAACTGAACTTGTTGTGCTACCTTCAGAAAGCTATTTCAGCACAACTCTGCCAAGAGGGCATTACTTCATCGTTCACAGCAGCATCTGCTGTGTGCATTTTGTGTTATTATCTCTGAAACATGGATGAAATGAGATTCTGGAGGCATCATTGAGTACAAATCTTTGATTTCCTGCTTTTTGTTTTCTTATTGAAAAAGTTACTTCTCAATAAGAATCTTTTTAATCACTCAGAGATTCATATGGTACATTTGACCCAGTAGGATGTTCCTAGGTCGTCTATGATAAACTTTACATATGCACTTACTTTTATTGTTTTTCTCTTCTTTTCCCTCCAGTTAAGCAACACCAATAATTCATAGTGATTTCCAAAAGTATTCACACCTCATATGGGTTTTTAAGTTACAGTTAAACTCTGTTATACGCTGCTTCTTCTTTTTTCTTTTTCTTTTTTTGCTGCAATAGAACGGTTTGAGCTAAACCAATCAGGCAGTCATTAGTTAAGATGTTATTTGTTTGTCATGTCGGATGAGCAGCTCTCTGCACCAATAATGTATGAACCTACCAGGTTCTTCTCATACAAACCTTGTCTCTTTGTGTCTCCTGCAGGCTTCCTGTCTCTGTCTCTAGCAGACCAGATGTCCGTGCTGCAGTCGGTGTGGCTGGAGGTGCTGGTTCTGGGCGTAGCGTACCGCTCCATCGGCTGCGAGGACGAGGTGGTCTTCGCCGAGGACTTTGTCCTCGATGAGGAAATGTCGCGCGTTGCCGGACTGACGGAGCTGAACGCGGCCATCAGCCAGCTCGCACGCCGTTTCCGTGCGCTGAATGTGGACCGAGAGGAGTTCGTCATGCTAAAAGCCATCGCTCTCACAAACTCGGGTACTTCCACTTGAATTTTTATGCACTGACCTCATTCAGCCTCACGATCTGTTGATTAACACCTCTGCTCATTTACTTTTAAATCTTCTCACAGATTGACGGAATGGCTAACATGTACATAATAAACTATAAAAGTGCATTAGGTGTTTTATTAAAGTGAACTAATGTAGAGCAATAAAACAGGTGGCTGTTATCGGTGTTTCAAAAATGGCTGATTCAGCGATGTCCTTTTATGCTCCAGCTGAGGGTTAACCAAAGATAAACTATTAGAAGGGATTGTCATTTCTCATCCACACTGATGCAGTTTCTTCTGCAACAAATTGTTTGCATTGTACCTAGAAAACAAGTGTCAGTTGAAGGTAATCGTCTAGAAAGAAAACCAAATTCAAAACGGTCGTGTTCTTCACCATTTGCTGAGTTTTACAGAATGATTATGCAGCCAACAGGGAGAGAGCTTCCTAGTAGCTGCAGGTGTGCTCTGGCAACACCGGCTGAATGAATTACGCAGCACACATTCAATTCTATTTATACTTTAGAGAGAAGGGGGGGAGGGGGGACATCCAAGGACAATGTAGCAACGGTGGGAGAAGTTGCAGGAAAGTCTGTAGTCGGAGCTGCTGCTTAAAAATGCAGATGTAAAGACTCAGCGACGTTTCATTCGACACAAAACGATTCAGCTGGAACGAAAAGCTAAACTAATCTTGGTTGTTTCTGTCAGACTCTGTTTACATCGAGGACATGGAGGCCGTGCAGAAGCTCCGGGACCTCCTCCACCAGGCCCTGCTGGAGCTGGAGTGTCAGCGGCGCCCGGACGACCCCCAGCGGGCGGGACGCCTCCTTTTAACATTGCCGCTCCTCCGACAGACTGCCGGCCGCGCGCTCACCACCTTCTACAGCATCAAGACCCGTGGCGGTGTTCCCATGCACAAACTATTTCTGGAGATGCTGGAAGCCATGATGGACTCTCCTTAGAGTGTGGAGTGCAAAAAAGGAAGGAGGAGAAAGAGAAAAACAACCAACAACAGAGCTGGTCTACAAGACTGGACAAGTGGCTTTTTTTTTTTTAAAAAGAAAAAAGAACAAAAAGGAAAGTTTTTATTAGAGAACTATTGAGGGATTTATGCGTCTCATTTTAAGCAAGGAAAGTATAAGAAAATAAACTGTATTCACATTTTTTTTAGAGGGATTTTGCTTTTTACACCACGCGGTACCTGCCAAGCTCCAGTTTAAAAAAAAACAAACAAACAAAAAAAAAAACTGCAAGTGTGACAGCGTAATATTTGAACTACATCATGGAATGCTTTTTGTTTTTTTATGGCATCAAGCTACGAACGACCACCACTTCACTTTTAGGTACACGACAGACTGCAATCTGTGTAGCTTTTGAACTTTTGAACATTATGCTACATCTGCACATAAAAGCCATATTGAGACATCTAGTGTAAGGCTTGAGGGTCCATTGAGGAGGGGGTGAGGGGAGCAGGAGCTGTAGGCAAACCCATAGGAGTTACTTGCAATATTTCTCTCTTTTTTTTTTTTTTTTAAGATTTTATTGGCTCTGGTGGCCTTTATTTGAGAGCGGTCAGACAGGAAAGTGGGTATTGAGAGAGGGGGAAGACGCGCAGGAATGGGCCGCGTCTAGGACTGAGGCCTCCTGACGTGGGTTGTGCTCCACCCCTGCGCCACCGCAGCACCCCCTACTTGCAATATCTTAAAAGCAATATCATCCATGACTTTCAAAATACAAAAACAAGATGCTTGTTGGTATTTGTATCAGTTGTTCTGCATACTTTGGACCCCAAGTGCTTATTATTGTTGTTATTTTTTTAATTCTACTCTCTTGTATTCTAGGAATACCGGATGTATGTGTGGAAAACAGGAAAGACTACAACTTTTTTTTTTTTTTAAATAAGAGGGTTATTTAACATTAAGCCACTGAGAAGTTCCGGATGGATTCTAAACGTTTGGCGGTACGTCGGAGGATCGCGCATATCCATAAAATTCTGTCCTAGCAGCAAAAACCTGGCTTCCAGCAGCATGCGCGTCTGTGGTCGCGTGCAGCGGAAAACAAATGAGATCAGGGAAGAACACAACTTTATTTATTTCATTTTATTTTTTATTTTTTGACATTAAAGTTTTGGTGGCAGCAATAGCGGCTGGATCAGCAATGGATCCGCCTCATTTTGCTTGTTTTTTATATAACGCCCTCCATCGTACCCTCTCACCTTCATCCTCCACTACAACCACACTTTGACCTCTGCAGCTGTGTGTCTAAAGAAAAAAAAAAAAAAGAAATAAAGGAAAAACACTTCTTTCATACTTGGGCTGTGATATGTAACACTAACCTACGTGACTGCTAATGTGCGCGGTGAGATTTCGCTGCATTTTTTTTTTTTTTCTGCAGTGACTACGAACGTTGCATAAAAGATCTCGGAACGGTTTCGGTTTGAGATCCTTCGTCGTCCTCCTCCTCTCCCTCCTCTTCCTGCGGATGCACATGGTGAACTTGAACCCGCGCCCTGGATCGGTGCTCAGGGCTACAAGACGTTCAGCTTATGCAACATCTTTCTTTCAGATGTTGAAACCTTGTCTGGTTAACGTGTCGAAGGTCCTACTCTTTATTAGAATTATTTGTATAGTCACAGTGTAAATGATCATTTAGGTAAGCAAAAAAAGAAATCTGATGTTTTAAAGAAAAAAAAAAGAAAGATAACCAGATCCCTGTAACTAGAGACCAAAACGGTCAATACTCTTTTAGCTATGTACAGTTCCATTTAAATAAACAAACATGCAATTTGTAGTGGAAGCTAAATAATAATTAACAAAAAGAAAGCCAGCAGATGTAATACTAATTCCCCCCATTACAATATTTGTGCAGCTTACTGTGTGCTGATGTTTGTAAAAACTTAAAACTTAGTTTTCATATAGTTTCCCTCTTAGGATATAAGGGTACTTACATTGTGACTCTGTTGTGGGTTTGAAGTTGAGCTTTTCATGCGGGCTGTAATCAATGTTTTTTATTTAATTTTATTTGGGGCGGGTGGGGGCAGGGGTTGTTAGTTTAGGGATCAATTTCAAATGGCACTATAAATGCAGTGGCTTAGTAAGGCTACAGAAGGCTACCTCAGGAGGCAGCATCAGCCACATGGCCAACTAACTGTGGAGAAAACGATCAACTTGCGTATTGGATTTAGACCAATTCTCTGAGCCTGAGTTTGTTTAATTTTTGGTTTTTAAGACGCATCCGACTCAGTAATCCTGCTTGAACAGTTGGTGCAGCTGCAAAATTACACTAGCAACATCAGATATCTGGCAGAATGTGACCCAGATTAGCTGTTTCTTTTGTTTCATTTTTGATTTTATCTCTGATTTCTTTACCACGCAGTTCTTTACTGCAAAGATGGAGTTGTTCTGTTTATCTCTGTGTGTTTTCGGTACAGTTGGTTTGGGGGGGAGCTTCAGATTGATCGCTTGTGGTGTCGCTGTTCAAATTATACCGTCATTTATAGGTTCTATTACTAATGTGCACATGAATATAAATGAGCAATACAACAAATTACCAAACCTCACACATTTCCTTGTATAGCCATCGTGTACATTTAACATTGCCAGTTCTAATTATTAAATACATAAAAAAGAAAAACAAGTTAATGTTATCTTATTTAGAAAATTCAAATCAATGTTTGTATTTTGAAAGAGTATTTAAATGATTAAATTCTATTTTTTACTCAATTTACTGTCGTTTGTTGACACTGCTTTAATTTTGTGTGTGATACCGGCTGTAAATTTCTGTGTGTAGGCATTTTTTTTTTGTTTTGTTAGGTAAACAGTTTGATGTCCTTGTCTAAACATGTTCACATTAAACTCACTGTGAAAAAAAGAAGGAAAAAAAAAAGAAAAACATCTTCCACTGTCTGGCGCAGCAGGGAGTGGATTATTGTAGGTGCTTTGTGTTGTGTAATAAATGGACACACCACCACCACACATCATTGGACTCATCTCTCTGTGGATGTGTTATCTATGCGTGTTGTGTTTTTTACCATTCCCATGCAGACGTCCTGACTGCTCACGCAGCTAGCGAGCAGCTAATCCTTTTAAAGTAAATCAGCCCATTCATTTAAATCAATTTGGCTTTGGTCGGCGCCCATCTGTTTTTCCTCTCACCTATAAGCAGACCTGTCTAGGTCCTGTGATAATGGTGGAACCCTGTTCCTCAGGTACTAAATGTTTCCTTTTTGTTAGTTTGGCATAATTAATCTGTGTGCTATGGCTTGTATTTTGAGAAGAGGAATCATGCAGTGACTTATGAACTTTTTCATGTTTTGTCATAGCTGATGATCTTTGCAAAACGGCAAAAGCTCGACCAGATTGGATGCACAGTGTTTTGACCTTCAAGTCTCGCCACAGACTCTCAATTGGATTTAGGTTTGAACTTGGAGCCACTTACTGTTCCACTGTCGCTCAGGCTGAAAGCTGGGAAGGTGAACCTCTGCTCCAGCCTCTTGCATGCTTTCTGTCATAACTCCCCTGTTTTTAGCCGCATCGGTCTTACCATCACCTCTGACCACTTTTCCTGTCTCTAAGTAAAACCTCCACATAGCATGATGCTACCACCACCACCATGCTTCACAGTAATGATTCTCTGTTTAGGATGATAGTTGAATTTTGGTCTCATCTGACCAGAGCACATTTCAACTTGATTGCTATGCCCCCTGCTGTGATTGTAGGAAACTGCAGACTGCAGTACTTCACTTTCCTTTTGCCACAGTTCCATATAAGCCAGTTTTGTGGTGTGCGTGGCAAGTGGTTTTCTTCAGATGCCCAAACCTGAGCTGACAGGGCCAGCTGTGGATACCATGGCAACGTTCCCTTTAGCAGAGACTGCAGCTAAGGGATAATTAGCTCTACAAACAAACCTGTATTAGCATCACTATTGAAACACTGAGGCTTATGGCTGCTACTAGCAGATGGCGCTGTGATACAGATTTAGCAGGCCTGAACCTGAAAGATAGGTTAAGTACTCAGACAAACTCTGGGTGGGACACATCCGCGGGCATTTACTGTGTCTGTAAATAACTAAGAGTGGCAGCGGAATCAGTCTGACGTGCCTCTGAACGCACCGTTGCATAATTCTCCAGTCGTGACGCAATCCTCAACGCTAGCCCCGGTTAGCTGCGCAGCTACAGCGGAGCCATTATGTTTTCCATCACGGGTTCTCTTCTTAAAACCCCCCGAGTCCTCCAGTGCGTCAGACTGCTGCACTGTTCTCCAGTCACCAAGATGCCGATTAAGGTAACAAACTTCCAGTTAGCGTTAGCTTTGATTAACGCCCGTTGACCTTTAGCGAACGGGATAACAAGTATTGCCCTGCAAAAAAAAATAAAAAAAAAAATCAAAAATCTATGTACGTTGTTTTTGGGGTGTAGCTGTAGCTCGCGCAGCTGTCACACTGTCGCCATGACAGCCGAATAGCGGATACTTCTCCGTTTGCTGTCATTCAGCAGCAAGTTATGCTCGACGTGGAGCTATCGACTGAAACCTAACATTTGGTAATAAATGGCCTCTTTAGTTAACACTACTTCCTTGTGACTATTTTTGAAATTATTTTACTCATTAAAAGATATTCCTGGTGCAGAACAGAAGGGATTTATTCACATACAAGTCTTTTCGCTCTTCATTCCCCTTCCTCATTCTCCCTTGTCATTGTGCTTGTGCTTGTGTGGAGGTGAAAAAATTATATGTGGATGAGTCAACCTGTGTTTTTCAACTTTAAACGTTTACGTTCGCTGCACACTTTGAAAATGTCAAGAAAATTAATAAATTAATATATAATTTGAAAGTATGGTGATTTGTCTCCATCTCGTGGCCTTTAATGGGTATTTACGTATTTTGAAATAATCCAAATTTCTGTCAGTAAAGATATTTATCTCACCAATAAAAGACAAACAGCTCCTTAGTATTCCATGTCAGATTCCGTGTAGTTTATTTATATAGTCTAGGTCATACAGGTTTAATATAGTTTCCATTATATCGAGTCCATTTGGGTCCAAATTGAGTTAACTTCATTCTCATACTATGAAATAGTCAAATGCAGATCCATCTTCCTTTGTGTTCAGATTAATCTGTGCTCCATAAATAGATTTATTTGAAAGCTGAGAAATGAAAAGATTTTTTTTTTTTTTTTAACAAATCAAAAATGAAAACTTTGCTTAAATTCCAAAATAAATGCTACTAGCTGGTATGGGAAAAAAATAAAGTGAACATTTAAAAAAAAAAAAAAAAAAAACAAACAAACTGCGTTGCTCTAGGACATTTTTTAATCGTCTTTCTTGTCCTGATCTCTGTCAGGTTGGTGAAGCTCTTCCTGCGGTGGAGGTCCAGGAGGGTGAACCAGGAAACAAAGTGTCCATGGATCAGCTGTTTAAGGGGAAAAAAGGAGTCCTCTTCGCTGTACCCGGAGCCTTTACCCCCGGCTGCTCTAAGGTGAGACCCCCCCACCCCCACCGGTGACTCCGCTTGCCCTCTCCTCCACACGCCGACCTTTTCATCACCCAGCCTCATTCTTTCACTGCTGCCCGCAGACTCACCTTCCAGGCTTCGTGCAGCAAGCCCAGGAGTTGAGGAGTAAAGGTATACAGGAGGTGGCGTGCATCTCTGTCAATGATGCATTCGTCATGGCTGCATGGGGAAAGGAGCATGGAGCGGATGGAAAGGTATACATTGGACAGAAATATGCAAAATGCATGCTTCGAGTGTGGAGATGTGTCTATTTAATTGTTTTCTTTCTTTCTCTGTAGGTTCGAATGCTGGCTGATCCCACTGGTGCATTTGCAAAGGTAAAAAATAAAAGTCCCCTATATGTCAGTTTAGTTCAAAGTCTTTGTACTCATCAGCTCTTCCTGTTTGTGCTCATTAGGCGGTCGACCTGCTGCTTGACAGCGATACGATTGTGCAGGTACTGGGCAACAAACGCTCCAAGAGGTAAGCATTGTTATACCTATGACTGTGGTTCTAATGTCACAATTACAGTTTAATTTAGCTCTGAATGCTTCTGAACTTAAGGTTTCTCTATATTGTCTTAATAAGGTTGCATGTCCTTTACTGTTGTTCTGTTGTTAAAGTTATTTTTTTTTTTTTACATTTTCTAATAAATAGTAATGCAAAGAAGTTGTTGAATTGGACCTAAAATGACAAAACAAATCAATAAAACCTCTGTTTTAGGAATTCAATGAAAGTCAACAAAGTGAGGTTTAAAAAAAAATCTGATGTATCTTAGACTATGAGTGTAAGATACTCCTTACTTGACAAGTACAAGATGTATAAAGTTATAAATATAGCTAACCGCAAAACACTTAAAATGGTTGTATTTGTGAATGTACCGAAATAAATCTGGAAATTTGATTGACTTCAAAAATCGGAAGTTTTTAAAGCTGTAGTTGTAGTTGTTTTCAGAGATGGCTACTTGCTCGCTGTGCCGATTCCGATCTAAATCCCTCGTATTCTGAATAATCTGTTTCAGATACGCAATGTTGGTGGAAGACGGAGTGGTGAAGAAGATCAACGTGGAGCCGGACGGCACTGGGCTGACCTGCAGCCTCTCCTCCAACGTTCTCGCCGAGCTGTAGGTCGCTGCTGTAGCTTTTTTAATCCAGCTCCTCTCCTGCAGATGCTCTGAAAGTTGTACAAACGAAGCTCGCCTCCTGCCGACTCGACCTCGGCTCTCTTCCCAAAGGCGGTTGAAAACGCTGGTCGCAGGTGTCAGGAAGAAGGTGATTAATGCGCACAATATTGACCCGAAGAGCAATTTCTTGCACAACCCATTAGCCTTTGTATACTCCTACTTAAATCTTAATAAACGTCATTATTTTCCTCAATGTGTGCCATCATTTTATTTCTGGGTTTAGGTTTTAAAATAAAGAAAAAAGATGAAACCTTTGAAAAAGGAGCATTGATCCATTTTCTTCTATGTGGAATATAATTTGTGCAGATTTATGTAACAAAAAAAAGAAAAAGCACAGTTTCTAATTTAATGACAAGAAAAATAGATCTGCAAGGATATTACTGGTACTTTTGGTGTCAAATTAAATGCAGTTATTCCATGAAAAAGCTAAAACCTGCTTTTGACATTATATAGTTTGGAATATTTTTTTTAACCAGAGTTAGTAAAAGCCATTGTGGAAGGTCCAAAAGCCAGTTGTGGTTCTAGAGTGCAATTAATGTCGAAGCAAATTATTTCTACATGATTTAAATTTACTGACTAATGTATAAATCAAGGGACTGAATCCTTTAAAAGACATTCATAGAAACAAAGGAGCCCCATTTGTTACCAACATGACAACAAAAAAAGATATTCTACAAAGAAATAGTTAAATATGACATGAGTAATGGTAATGTCGTAGAAAGATGTCTGAAACTTCAACATAACACGAGGTAGAGATACATTGCTTTATAAGGTCCTGTCTTTCCTGTCTCTCCAAGAATGCTGCAGTAAAGGGGAAAACAAAAAAAATCCTAAAGCAATTACTTTAGGCAATAACACAACTAACTCTTATTTTTCACATTCATTTGATTTGACTGTAATTTTTTTTAAAAAGCAATTCATAATATATCTGCAAGCTCAAAATCAACAATACATGCCTATGTTAATGATGGCCCACTGTCGAAGTCACGTCAAAAGCTTTTACATTTTAATATATTGCGCCTGCCAGGTCATGCGCAGGGCAAACAGTTCCCCTCAAAGTAATGACGTGCTGGCGCGGGCGCAATGCATTGTGGGTGCCGGTGGAAACAGAAACCAAATAGCTGCTCAGTTACGGTTTCATTTATTTTGAACTGGACGCTGAAAGGTACGTTTTTCACGCTGCCATATTCTCTAGCTGTAAATTTACTGTAAGCATTACAGAGCGGTAGATTATAGTAAGCAACAAAGAGAAGGAAAACAAGCTGAGAAACATTGTTGTTGTTGTTTTAGTCCTAAGGCGCCTTCAATTTGAGCTACATCATGTCAGAGTAGCGCTAATTTCAAACATTGGAGCTTCCTCGGAGATTTTTTAATGGATTGCGCAATGTTTGGAAGTGGCTCGCACCCTCTGGCCTTGCAGGATTTCTGGGTCAGAGGTTTTTTAATGGAATGTGCAGCTAGCAGTGAAAGTCCGGTCATTGTGACACAAATGTTGGGCGTTGCGCGCCCATTTCACGGCTTGTCTCCGGAGCGCGAGCTTTCTAGCAAATACACGACAGATTTTCCACTGTGCTGAGACTAAAGTCCTTATTCTGGGTCAGGAACGAACATAACTAGCATTACGTGAAGCTTGCAGTAAACTTTGCTCTTCATTTGATGTACAACGCTGAAGTGTTTGCGTAAACCTGATTAGAAAGGGCAATCAAAACAATCTTGATATCGATTAAGCTCCGATTACAGTTTAAGACATTCTAGCTATTTGCTAGTTACTTATTTCCTATATTATTTACTCGACTCAACGCGTGTTGGGAAGTATTTCTTTTTAGATGGAGTTGAATACATTTGTGTTGCATAGCTGAAATAATTTGGTGTAAAGAAATACCTTGTCATACCAGCAAAATAGTGTTGACCAAAAAAAGCAGTTAAAAAGGTAGCTATATGGTTTTTAAAAAACTAATTAATTAATTAAAATCATGTTATTTGCTATTGCCCGAATTATTTTGTGATCCTTCATGTTGCAGCTCAGCCCTTGGATCTTTGACACAGCCATGTCTTCAACATCCCAAAAGCATAAAGAGTTCGTGGCCGAGCCCATGGGTGAGAAACCTGTGATGGCTCTAGCCGGCATCGGAGAAGTCCTTGGAGGGAAGCTGGAGGAAAAGGGTTTTGATAAGGTGTGTCTTTTATTTCTTTGTACATTTAGAAAAAAATAAAAAAATATTTCATATCACAGTTTATGAAGTGAACATATGTACACTTGTACCATAGGTACACATATGTATGTTGGGTGAATTGATAAAGGGTCAGAGGTCAGCGACCTGTTTTGCCTGTCCGGATTTCGACTGATTAAATAAATGATTTACTGTTAGTGCTGTATTATAAAATAGAGGAAGTTTTGATTGAAAAGAAAGGAATATATATATATATATATGTAAAGCATATGACCCTAAGCTTTATTTGGGTTTTTGACAAAATGTTAAAAAAATAAAATAAAACAAACCACTGGGTTAACATAAAAGGAAGCTGCGCTCCAACACAGAAAAGACGACTAAGAGCTCCAGATTATTATTTTTTTGCATATAAATATGCAGAACTTCATTACAGTTTCAGTTGTATTGGTTTTGATATATTTTATTGAATTTCCTGGGTAGTGACAAACTAGTTTAGAAGTGAAAGAGTCTTCTTTCATTTTCTGTTTGATACAAAGTTGGTAAAACGCCAGCTAGCTTTGCCTTTCCGCTGCCACACTGAACAATCTGTTAACACTACTCTTTTTTTTTTTTTTTCAAAATCTTTTTCTTTCTTACTGTTTACTCAATGTCACATGCAATTTTTTATTATGTAAAGCACTTTGCCTTGCTGCTAAAATGTGCTATACAAATAAAATTTGATTGATTGATTGATTGATTGATTGACTACAGCAGAGGCGAGGCGCAATGGTAGCCAGAGCAGCGTTTCGAAGTTCAGTGGCTTAACAACATGTTTCTCTCTATGTTGAAAGGTTACTGCAGTTCTGTTGATCGATAATGTCCTATCCTTCCTCTTCTTCTTCTAGGCCTACGTTGTCCTTGGGCAGTTCCTGGTTCTGAAGAAAGATGAGGAGCTTTTCCGGGACTGGCTCAAAGATACATGTGGAGCAAACGCCAAGCAGCAGCGCGACTGCTATGGCTGTCTTAAGGAATGGTGCGACGCCTTCCTATAAGCCCCGGTTGCCAATCATGTTGTTTTTCTAGCTTGTGAAGTCTGAAATGTACATTACCTCTTCAGCAGTCAGTTCAGTCACAAGTATTCAGTAGTTTTCACAAAATAAGTAAAGTGACATGTGCTCTTTTACTTGCCATTCATTCAGATTAGAGCTCCTACTTTCATTACTTTTCTCACTAAGCTTGTAAGCTACACAATAATGGCAGCTTGCAATGTCTACTCACTGGTAATTTCCTTATTATGCAAAAACTAATGGATAAATTTGAGCTGGAAAGAGTAGAACGCCGACTTCTCCTCCTTTTGCTTGTGGGCTACTGATAAGTCAGGTTGCATTTGTGCTAGTTATGGTCTAGCTAGGGCCTTTTAAATGTCATCACAACTGTGTTTTATAATTATCTGAATAAAAAATCTGTTTATGAATGTCGACCTTTAACCTGATCACTTGGCTCGGATGTCCCCAAATGTAAATTCAACTGATAATCTGCCGTTTTACGCTTTGTATTCTCACATCTGAAAGCAAAAAAAAAAAAATGCTTTGCTTTACTAGTTCAGTAAAGGTTTAGTGTTCATTTTAGATGTCATTTACTGTTCAGAAAACTATATCTCTAGAGCATGTAGCATTTTACTGAGAATACAACCGATTCTTCTTATTGTAGTGATGTAGAAAATACGTGTAGAAGCTGCTGTTCCTGGAACAACATCACAATTAGACCACAGCAGATCTGATCTAAGGTCTCTGGGGCTGAAGATGGGAAATGTACATGAGTAAAGACGCCGATGCAACAAACCTAGACACTGTTGAGATGTGAGCTACATTACCAGACTTCAAAATAAAGTGTGCTGCTGTGCTTTTAAGTGATTATTCACATCCACTTTTACGTTTCATCTGTACATGAAGTCATCAGATGCCTTAAAGCATGCTGTTGTATTTAAATCTGATAACGCCCTCTAATCTGTGTCATGAACAGCTTTGACCGGAGTCACTGCTGTTCCTTTGTTAAAAAAAAACAAAACACTGGCCCACATGTTTTCATCCGAACTGTGAAAACTTAAGCTTTTCTATTGTGTTTATTATAAAAACAATAAACTGCATGTGTCACATTCAAGCACATCTGTGGTTTCATGTTCACTTTAAAAAAAAAGTCACAAGAGAGTTCATCTTTGATGACGGGAAGTTTTATTTCAGTGCTTCATTTTCCATGGTAAGATTTTCTGCCACTGTTTCTTTTTTCTTTCCAGATTCGATGTTTTGCAAGGTACTGACAATGCAAGGGATGGTCACAAAATTCCAGATGCCAGAGATAATTTTGAATTATTTTTTTTAACGCAGGGATTTAAAACACAAGTAGCCTGTTACATGAACACCATTAAAAACACTTTGGAAGAGGCGGGCTCTCTGCACAGGAACGTCTCATCTAGATGGCCACACACACACCCGTCTGCAAAAGTACGCCATAACTGCTGCAGCTGTTTTGTGCTCTAAAGATAGAAAATTATTCATATACGACAGAGTTAATGTAATAGCTGATGTTTGCTTCTTCGAGTACACGTCAAATGTCCTTAAATAATCGCTGGAGTGAGCTGCAATGGGGTCGGTGCACTATCGAACTATAAAATCTCCAATTTACAATGCTCAAATACTTGTTGCTTAGCTTTCACAGTAGCACCTAGCCTTACACACACGCACACACATACGCTTCAACATCCACGCCACAGCGATATAATAAATAAGTGTAACGTTAAATCTTGACAAAACTGATAAATTACATGTTGAAGTTCGTAAACAGCTGTTGTCTTTAGCTGGTACAAGTAACTGCCAGAATACCAAAACATATAGCTTGACCTGGTAGAAAAAGCTCAATATCATCAGCATACATGTATGAGAAACCACCAAAGTAAAACGAATTTTTAGAGGGTAAATGTCAAACTTCACCTGTAATTTCTGAACATATAGCACCACTGAAAGCTATAAACTGAATTATGACATGTTACAACAATTCAAAACTAATATTGGATGAATATTTTGTCCATTTTAGCAGTTACTTGTAGCTTCTTCGAGCATGAGATATACGTGTTTGAAATCAGATGACAGCTTTTTCACTTAGGATTTTATAGCATCTTCATTATCTTTATTATGTTCACATTTTTTTTGTCTCAAATCCTTGTTTTTTTATCCCTTTGTACAAATTTCCCAGATTCAAGAAATTTAGACCAAGACATTTTGTAGATGACTCTTAACTGTACATTGGCAGCTTTTTATTTTATTTTATGCGAGGCTACTATAGTACACCGACGTCTTGTTTGAGTTGGAAGTACACGTACGCGCTGTACATACATGTACGTACTGTACAGTTGTACTTTGAATCAACAACAATCCCTGATTTGTCTCAAAGCAGAGCACAGAAGAACTTCTTCTCCCTGAAAGGGTTTTCTGAGGTGGGCACCGGGGTGATCAGGGGGTCGTCGCAGGCGTGCGCGTCGCAGTACGCCATCAGGTCGGCCGCCGCCTTCGAAACCTGCAGACGAAGACGATCGGAACATCGTTAGAAATGGTTTCTTTGTCCTTGTAAAAAAAAAAAAAGTCACTTGTTGACTGAAAGACGAGCAGGAATGGGTGTGGCATCGTCAGAAGTGATTTCTCTCCACAGTTGGAATGAGCTTGTGGGCAGACGAGATTTAAAGGAGGTGGCTCGTATTTCAGTCAGCTGCATGTGGGAGTGAAGACGTGGAAACCAGGTTATCAAGCTAAAAGGAAGAGATTCCCAACCCTTTAGATGAGCCACTGAAATGACACAACGTGAGGTTCTCGTGTATAAGAAAAACAACGATCCATAACGGGTCTGAAGTCGGTCAGTTATTCCCATGGCAGCACAGACTGCTCGCTCTGTCACATGGGACTCATTCATTTTGTGTTGGAACAGTTTCCTGAAGCAAAGACTAAAGATGAGGACAAATAAATTACAGCTAAATGACAATTATCTAAGCAGGACAAATAAAAAAAGACATCACACATCCGCTTATCCACATGACCTTTGCCCTTTAACCATTTGAGTTCCTCGGTTTGATTTTTCTTCTTTTTTTTAATGTCTCACTGAGCTTCTTCTGGAACCCATTTGTCTGGTTTACCTTCCTGGATAACGGGAACGTTGGGAGCTGTGAAGAATTCCCCCCATACTTTTCACAATCCATGAACTACTTGTACATTTTGCTACACTACAACCAGAGATGTAACAGGCCAACACAAGGTTCTGGGTAACTGGTGAAGTGGCAGTGAAAGGATATACCGTTTTTACATTTTTTCATTTTATTTTTTTACAAATAAAAATCTGCGACGACGTGTATTTGTATCCTGAACTCAGACGGCTCAAGCTCGGTCAGACTATTTAGAGATTGTTTGCAAAAGCGGCTTTCAATTCTTTTCACGCATTCTCCAACACAGACATGTGGATTTGAACCGTCTGTAACTCTGGCTTCATGTTCAACCCTAGACTCAAGTCCACAGCTGACTCCCAACTGGTTTGACTAACCAAATTTCCGGCTCATTCTCGAGTAAAGCGTCACGTTTCAGGGAATGAGGAGGAGGAGAAGTTCGTTTTCTGTCACGTTTTGCACGTAGGCAAAAAAAGATCGCTTCAGTTTCATCTCACCTTCTTCAGCATGTCTCCAACACGTGGAGGTTTCTATAAACAATGACGTTCTTCCCAATCTCAGTAATAATAATAAAAATCATCTTCAAGAAGTCTGAACATTTCTGCAGAGCTCTGCTGAGATAAGGTCTGTTGTCCCAGAGCTTCAGCAGGGACGGTTCTCCGTCTGATTCCCTCGATTTCTGTCCCCGAGCTCTGCTCTTTTTCTTTGTGCACCATCTTGCGGTCGCCTACTGTTTGAGGTCAATGTACTCATCTGTCCGTCTCCAGCCGAGGTTCACCACGCGTCACTGCACACACTGTGTGTATGGCCCTAATAATAACTCGGGATAATGAAAAGCATCAAGTCCGGAGCCCCGTTCTGCCGGCACCCTTGGCTTTTCATGCTGGATTTTATTTATTTATTTATTTTTTTATACTCGCATTATGTGACACAAATTTTGCTCATGAAAAGGCAGCGCTTACTTTAACCTGAGCTGCACTTGTACACACTCATTCAACTATGTGCTTATAGTTGAATGACTGTGACTATGTTGGAGGGACTGTAAGAGGAAAAAACCCACAATTATTTCTGCATTTCCTTCTTAAAACCTCCATTTTCGCAGTGAATCTTTTATTAGCGGGATATTGACGTCGATGTTAAAATGTGGCTCTTTTCTCTAAGTTGAAGCTCTGTGTAAGAATAAGCTGTGGTTTTATAAAACATAACAGAAGGTTGGTGAAATCGTTGCATTTATTTTGAATTTCTCCGTCGATCTTATTGTTCTGCACTTATGATTTGTTTTAGAGTTTTAAAACGTCTTTTTGAGCCAAAACCATTGAAAAACAATCCAGTGGGCTGCTATGTCTGTCTTCCTCTAATTAGCTCATAACTTTTTACACTGACATAATGAGTTGAAAAAAATTATAATTTCCCCTTTCAGATCTCTTCAGTTTTTTCACATTTTAATGTTTCGGATTATTAAAACATATTGTGATTTTTTTGATCTAATACCAAAAAGCTTTCCAAATCAATCTGACCCGATGCGGAAAATATAACTGCCCCCTGAACCGATTAACTTGTTGGGTTGCGTCAACTTTACATCTGCCAACACGACTTTGCTGTTACTGGTAGCGAGTCTTGAGGATTTGACTTTGACTAGACCACTTTTCTTTTCTGTTTCTGTAATGCTGTGCATGAAAACAAAAACACACTTTCGTAATCCTACTGGATGTTTTCCCAGAAGGTCTTGGAGATCATCAAGATGTTTTTGTGGTAAATGCCTTTTACTGTTTGTACAGTATTGGTTTTGACCTTGAAACTCGCCCAGTTTTTAGTTTTTTTTGATGAATCATGAAGTGCCTCAAATGTTCTTCTGGGTTCCTTTGTGAGCCTCCGCGTGTGCCGCCCTGAGAGTTCTGCTGAAATCACGGATTGACCGGCCGCTCCTTCCCAACATTCACCGCTGCTCTGTCATTTTTCCACTTACTGATAATGGCTCTCACTGTGGTTGACTGGAATCACAACGTCTCAGAAATGGATTTGTAATGATGTCAGTAAGTTAGTTTCTGATCAGATGATGAATTTCTATAGATCCGGGCCTACTTCATGTTGTCAGGCAGACTCTAGGGGATTTCTTGACTGTACAGGGTGTAGCTAGCTAGTAGGATTACTTAAAAAAATAATAAAAAATCACATTCGTTACTGAGGAAGTTCAATTTTAACATAGGACCAGATTGACTGTTTGTAGTTTCTATTCACTCGCTTTGTATCCATCCATTAACTGAAGTGTGACAACAACAAAAAACACAGCAAATACAGAGGAAGTCTGTAAAAAGCACCCAATATATATGCATATATTTACAACACTGCATATGTGTGGGTAGCAGGTGATTCTTACCTTTATCCTGCAGAAACTAGCCTCAATCTTCAGCTGCTCCACCAGCTTCCTGGCCTGGCCGACGCTCATGGTGCTGTTCACTGGGGTGTCTCCTTTCATCCTGGCCACAGAAACAGCAACATTTGTGGTTTGGCTCCATACATTAGTCTCGTTAATGTCCTGCTGCTTGCTTTCGAGTAGAATACACAGCGATGCACGACTATGTAGCTGGCGATAAGGTCTAACCGAAGAGACAATGGAGCTAAGTGGCTCTGGTTGCAAAGCGAGCTTCAACCCTGACTCTCACTTATCCAGAAGTATGAGTATCTGTCAGTATTGTGTCACAAACTCGTCACGGCTGATTTGTTATGTTATTTGTTAGTGACAAAAGGCAGCGTCTTTCTTTGATAAGGCGAAAGGAGCATAAAGTGGGCCAAGTGGGCAAGTCTATTCGACATGGCCCACTATTTCTTCCCCCCCCAGTCTGTGCAGGAAAAGCCGGAGAGAGACGAAATATTAGGAGCAGATGACTAAAGCCGTGAAGACAAGTACGAGACGAGGACTTTGTACGAAATAAAATAAAAAAAAAACAGAGATCAAGTCAGATGGGTTATGAACAGGGAACAGAAAATAAAAGCTGAGCAGAGAAAAGAGTGAATCTGCTTCTTTTATTCTGGACCTTTCCTCATTGTCTTCTCCCCTCTCCTTCCAACCATCCCCCCTTTTTCCCTCCTTACCCGTATGATATTCCTCTTCAGGTGCAATCTTCCCCCCTCTTCTCTCTCTCTCGCTCTCTCTCTTTATGTTCGGCTGTCTTTTTCCGCCTCTCCGTGTTCTTCCTCTGTGAGCTTCTGTTCTTTGGTGGTATCAGTGTAGCCGAACCCCACCCCTCACAGACTACCAGCCTTGGATGGCACCCTACTCTGTACAGTCCAGTGCACTGCAATTCTGCCACAGTGAGCACTAGATTTGTGGTGGATGGTTGGATGGATGGGATCACCCCCCCTCTCCTCTCCACCCCTCAGCCGTGAATGGTAGCTGCCAGACGGAGGGAGGTGCGGGTGAGGAGGGGGGGGGGGGGGAGGTTGTATGCCACCAGTGGTGGTTCTCCTATGTGGGTGGACTGCACCATATCTGTGTGCTGGATTCTCTCAGATTATAATATTCAAATAAATATCAGTGGTGATTATATTTTTTAATTTATGTTTTTTTGATTGTTTTTTTTTTTTTTTTTTTACAAAATAAATGATTGCATGAAATGATTCCCCCACCCCTCTCCACAGCCCTGATTGGTATTGTGTTCCTGAGAGATTTGTGATGCCCACCCTCTCCTCCGTTGCCATGGGGACTGCTGCAGTCTGGTTTAGCGGCTTGCAATCATGTTAAAGATCCGTAGGTCTTCAGCGTTCTTTGAATTAGCCGCATCTGGGAATAAAATAATATCGTTTTGTTTTCCTTTTGCCATATGAGGGTGATGGACGAAGAATAAATAAAACGGTAGAGCAGGTGTGTGTTTTCAGGATGCTCTCAGACCAAACACCCTGTAGAGCAAAGATGTCCACAAGCACACGTCGATACGCGTCGCTTCTTTGTCAATGTTAAATAAACGTGTTTGAATGGGTCTGGACGCATTCAAACACGAAAGACTGTTCAGTAACGAATTAGCTATAAATTTTACACAACAGCAAAGCCGACAGGAAAAGCCTGGGAGACGAAAATACGACATTCTTTTTCCTTCCGAAAAATGTTCGACGCCATCTTTGTTTCCTCTTCTTTAATAATGGCGCAGTGATCCCGACCCGCGCTCCGGTTTTCCGGCGGAGGGATATCTCCTCCTTTTTTATCGTCTCTGTGTTCCGTTTGCTATTGATGCCTGCCGTAAATTGTCAGTGGTGTAAAGGGGAAAGGTATAGACAACTTAATGCTGTAGACCAACACAGAATAGCTCAAAAATAAGTGGAAGGAAGTCGATACAGGGTTTTCAAACTGTTTACAAATCAGAAATATTTCATTTTAATTTTGCATTCAACCTGTTTTACTTTGATAACATGAAAGAAATCTGGTGTAACAAGTCATTAAAAGAGAAAATATGATTATACAGCAGTTCTTGTTATGATATTGTTTTTGGAAAACAACCAGCAATATAAAAAAAAATCTTTTAACATCTTCTAAAACTACAAGGCATAATGTAAACATCTGCCAATTAGTTTTTTTGCTGCTCCTTTCAGCTAATGAAACACAAATACACATTTTATTTCCCACTTTTTAAAGTCCTAAATAGTAAGGCCAAATCAAAATTTCCAGTTTCCCCTTGATGTTCCAATCACGATCAATCCTAAAATATAAAGACGATTGAGCCTTTGCTGCTAAAATACATTCACATACCTCAGAAATATTCCTGTTTGTCTTTAGGATTCGGCATCAGATTTAACTTAGTTACACACGGATGACTTTATTTGAAGAATTAGAGCACTTATCTCACTGCTCTCCTTGTTGCTGGTTAACTTAAGCAGAACAGAGCAGTGGATGTGAATGGCTGCAGTTGCAGGACTCCATCTGCTGGCAGGCTTGAATGAATCCCCAGAAACAAGCTCTATAAATCGACCCATCAGCTGAGCTGATGCATGTACTCTCCAGTTTTGGCTAAGGTAGACAAATAACCACAGTTCTGATTATGCTTTTTTTTTTAAATTTATTTATTTTTATTCTGTTGTTATTAGGAGTAGCAGATGAAGGGAAAGCAGGAATAAAACCCTTGAAGTGAATTCAGGTGATTTCCAGTTCTTTCTGAAGTGGTTATCTCGTTATAGGCTTTATGTTACGGTGGAATACAGACATTTCTTCAGGCATGTAAACGTTACCAACATACCACACTCGGCCGTACTTCTTACTCTGTGCATTTATCCGAGCTACCTAATGTGCCATGTGAGAATTAAACACTTAATTAACATATCTTAATTAAGTTACACTTAATTACTGTAGCAGCACACAGGGACCTGTGAGTCCGGAGACACTTACAGCTGAGGAATCTGGATTTACTGAACATTGATTTCATGCACTTTACTCAGAAAATCAACTACAGCCTGTGGAACAAGCAGAATGAGAGTCAGGAAAATCTGATAATCCTGCAGAACTGATGTGCAGATATGTCAGAGATACACTTAATAGGTGAGCTGCTGGTACAGCTACACACAGCACAATATATAATAAAACCTGCAGAATGTGCTTCTGAGAAGTCTGAACCGCTGTCTCCACCTCGTCATTCACGTCGACTGCTATGACGGCAAAAGGTTTTCGTTTGAACCCATTTGGGGAGTCGATTCTGTAACTGGACTCGGACACCTCAAGGCTGAACGTGTTTCAGGATTAACAGTAATTGTAATTGTGAAGAATGGTGAATTATCAGTGTCAGAGTAAATTACATATTATTAGACTGGATATTTGTGCATCGTCCAACAACTGTAATGGCCACAGAGTCATACACTATCATGCACCAATGACTGATAAGCTCCTATTAACTACTTCCAGTTGCTTTTTGATCTTTATGTCAGATATATCTAACAATACCTAGCTAAAAGTCCTTAAAAATGATGGCGAAAGCTGTAAAAATAAATATTTTAAGTATTAAGTCCCAGAGCCCGCCTAATGCAGAGTTAAGTGGCTGCTAAGATTCCCCACACCACCAGGGGGCCCCCAAGAGCACCAAGCTCGCTCTAAGAAAAATGTTCCATCAGCATTTGATAACTTTTTGAAGAATTTGAACGACTTACACCAACATTTAATTCACTTTGGGGTCAATAAATATTTTATTATTATTATTTGAACTGAACTGACATGTTCATAGTGATGTGACATGTTACTTTCCCTCCACTCAAAAGTGTTCAACACAAAGACCACACAAGTTCATTTTGGTCTCAGTGCAGAGCACCTTTCTCCGTCTGGCCCCTACATGCCTTGCGGAAAACTGCAGACACATCTTTTTGTGAATTTCTATGAAATATGGATTTTGTCTGTATGCTACTTCCTAGAATTTTACATGTGCAAAAAGAAAATGTTTGAAAAAGCAAGTCTCAGTTTCCTTCTTCGCAATAATTCATGTGCTTGTGCTCATCCATCACATAAAATCTCGTGGTTGTAATGCGACGTAATGAGAAAAGGTTTTGTGTTTGTGAATACTTTCACAAGGCTCAGTGGGTGCACTCAATGCAAAAACAATGGCATGCTTAAAGGATCGTCTTGAGTTTGTTATCATTTGGCTCAGTCCTAATTTTCACTCATTCTGAGGGTGGTTGTTTCATCCTCTTGATCCTCTCCACCGTCACTCTGTGCTTGCTCAGTATTCAGATTGCACCGAAGCGAAGATTCAGCGTTATCAGTTTGTTTTTTTTTCAAATCCAAATAAGTGGAGTGTAAATTTTTGACATCATTCTAAGCAGTACGATGCGTCATTATTCCACCCTGGGTCAAAAGCATCAAAGCCAAAAACCAGTAAGACATCAACGTGTATTTTAAATAACACTCTAGTTCTCACAGAGTCGGTGCAGTAGAGCTTGTTGGAGGAAGTTACATCAGTCGGATGCTGGGTTTGTTTCAACCTCTCTGCCGCTCCGATCGATCTGCCCTGCGGCTGCCGCAGCACGCTGCTGTCAGTCGCAAACCGTTCTGACGTAACGATGATGAGCGAAGCAGATGATCACTCGAATCATCGGCCGCAATCGTCCATTTGCATCGACAGAAACGTAAAGACTCGATACTTTCCAAATAGACACGACTGGCTTCATTCATAGAGTGCTGGTGATCTGTTGATGGTGCCAGCCGGTCGGGTTCATTGCATGTTTTCGCTCAGAGGAGCTTTTAACAGACTTCATGCCAGTAGATCAGAACCTCAGACAGCTTTATTTTATTTTGTGTGTTGAAGCCGTATTGGGCATTTTATGTGATTGGCCGATCAGGGTAGTGCATTAAGCAGAAGGAGTTGTGCTTTACTTTTATATTTAGCGTCCTTTAACCTGATATCTCTAAATAAAATCAGCCAGAACTAAACATATAGCCCTTATAGTTTAAGTCGTATTTGACTGAAAGGTGTTTAAAGTCCACTTGGATCACTGTCCGTCAGCTACTGAACTTCTAACATGTGAAGCTCCTCTATATGGAGCTAAATTGGGGCCATAAAATTTGCTTAAAATAAAGTTTCTTTTTGGAACAGGAAAAAAAATCATTGAATCTGAATTTTTTTTTTTTTGTTCAAAACTACTTTATTGTTTTTCAGTTAGAAAATGTTTTAGTTTCAATTTTTTTTAGCACACTTATGGCTCCAATTTATGTCCACAATTTTTGTGGGCAACTGTTTTTAGTTTATAATTATTCTCATCGATTTTGTTGCCGTTTTTTGCTCTACAACATTCTAGTGCAGCTCTTGTTTTTAGAATTGACACCGACATTAATGGGACTTATTCCTTCCATCAACATCAGTGTTTTCGATTGTCTCTCATATCAAGTTAGAAATTAATTCTTCCATCGGAGACCAATTAGTGCCAAGTGTATCTAAAACGTGGAAGAACATGTCTGACAACCAAACAAATTGATAAACGTTAAATCAATGAACAGATGGGACGCCACGGCACACGCACACACACATCTGCATCTTTATTATCCTTTGCAACATGTCATACAAATCTTCTCAAAATCTTAGTATCAGCATGAATGGCTCAACAGTATTTGAATGCCTATATAATAAAAACAAAATGAATTGTATTAAAAATCTAAATAATTGTACCGCATGTTGGGCTTAGCAAGGAGATTCAGTCATAAATCCATCACCGGTTAGAGAGAATATTGGCCAGAATCACTAGTGCTGCAGAAAAGAAAGCAACACAGTAAAGACACTTTGCTTTCTTTTCTATAATACTCGCAGAGGAAGACCACCGTGGACAGCTACAGATCCCGCGTTTGTGCATTTCAAGCTGGAAAACGTTAGCGGCAGCACATGGATTCCAACTGAAACAAATCAAGCAGGGGCTCCCAGTCACCAGCCCATCTGCTTAAATGTGACCAACATACTCAGTCTTTTGATATAGCAGCATCGTGTTTGTCACAGTGCACCTCAGAAGGATTATGAAGAGTATAGTCGGTACATGGAGGTAAAAAAAAACTGCCTAAATACAAGGACCAGATGCTACAATATGAAAAATATTACAATTGGTTAAAGAGGAACAATCCATTAAGAAACAAAGGGGCGGAGGAAGAAGGAGGAGGCAGCGCTAGAGGGAAGTTTATACGAGTTTCTGGGTCTCTGGTTGGAGGCGGGATGGAGAAACAGCACAGCGTTACTATGACGACGTCGTACCTGAAGAAGAGTTCTTGCCCCCCCATCAGGATGGAGGAGGGTGGTGCTCTACTTTGATTTCTCTTCGTCAGCTGAACCATTAATAACCTCAAATTCAGAATTTGGTACAGAAAATTATTCCACAAAGTTTGAAAGTAAGCTTTCAAAACAGGAATAACTGGAGTTCCCCGAAGTAAGTGAAAGTATACAACGTTCCCAGATGGCCAGCAAGAAATAACCCAGTTTTTTTTTGTGTCCAAGAGAAGCAGACAAACAGAAAATCTGAACACACACATAGACACTCACACACACACTCACAAAAAGAGGCCCTTCAGTTTCCATAAATTAAAGAATTTCCTCCAGAGAGTCTCTCTTGAGGTCAGCAACGACCCCGCTGCGCAGCAAATTCACACAGTGTGACATTAAAGTAATCCGCGTCGGCAGCCATTTTGCATATAGAGTTCATACAAAAAAATCTGGTAGCAACAGCAAGCGAGCGAGTGAGCCACCTCTCTCTCTTCCTCTTTTCAAGGTGAGCTGAGCTGCAGAGATGGGAGGAGGAGTGGTCGGGCTGACGTTTCTCCAGCTGAAAGAAGGCGAGACGTTAAATAAAAAAAAAAAAAAAAAAGGAAATCACCAAAACACGAGCGCGCCATGTTGACCCTCGTTCGCCAACATCCAAACTGTCATGGCAGAGTTGGAGGGAGTCATTCTGTCCATGTAGACCTTCGTGTTTAAAAAAGAAAATAAAATGCATGTAAATACAACAAAAAAAAAAAAAGAAAAAAGAAAATAAGTATGGCTGTAGAAAAATATAAGAACTATAACAAAGTCGATCAGTCAGAAAATAAATCCACCAAGTAAAATTCGGGATTTGTTCACCCAGTTTCCACAGCAGCTGTGTACCAGTTTACACAAACTAAAGGCATTTTGGTTTTTTTCAGACAACTGGAGCCAGACCTCACGTTAATAACAGCTCGAGAAAGAAAAGGGTTAACTGCAGTCGGAGTCGAATACTTGAGAAAAGCAGAGAATTCTGGTGTACTGCGGCTCTTTGATCTGTCGCATACACATACTTTGCTACTGTTTGGACCTTCAAGTAATTTGTAATTTGAAGAAATGCGTCAAAAATCTGCATACTTTGCCCTCCGCCGCCGTCAACAAAAACAAAAGCTGCTGCTTTTAAGTTTGTCAGGAGGAGCATCAATAACCGAGTTCACTTCCAGTGAAAGTTTGGACCAAATTACAATGCCTTGCAAGTATTCATACCCTACATTTGCTCACATATCCATAAACCTCAATTGGGTTTTTATTGGATGGATTAAGAAAAAAAATAAAAATAAAATTCTGAAAAGTGCGTCCTATAAATGTGTTTAGCCCCCTCGATTCGGATGCCTCCAAATTAAAAAAAGCGGAGCTGGTGTGTTTAATAAAAATCCTCCAACAAACATTAGAATCTCGAATTAAACGAATACTTTTGCAAGGCAATGTTCTGTATGCACTGCTGTTAAAAATATAAATGTGATCTTATTTGAGAAAAATCTGCTCCAACAAATTAAAAGACTTTACATCCAGTCAAATACAATGCTTGAAGTTCTGCTAGCTGAAGATCCGCTGGATCTACAGCACTTCAACTCCTCATCTACTGTCGAATGACCATTTTTTTTATTGAGTTATAATGAGCTAATTAAACTGAATGTAATCATCCTGTAACAGATTATATTCTCGCTCTCTCTCTGAGTCTGAACCACTCTGGAAAATAGTTCACAGTGAATCAAGAAACATTTTCAAACCAAACCAAACTTCTTGTTATCAAGATAATGCATAGTAATGGAGAAGGTCAGCAAGCCGCATGAGCCGAGCTCAGGAATAATAATAATATTAGGACTGATGATGGTTAATGGTGTGAAAGTAATTCAAAGATTTTTGGCTTGAAGGCTGCAAATAACTTAAAATGCATCGGCATCCACATCTACTGCCATGTAAAAAAGCCCAAAACACTCAGCTTTTATTACAGTAGCAATTTCTGACAATAAAGAAAATACGTATGAAACATTGTGAATATATTTGTTTAGTCCCATGTTAAGGAATAATTGGTTTTAAAGCAGTTATTAGTACCTCTAAAAACACTTTTAGCATAAACGTGACTTGAAGCCTTTTGTAAGTAGTTCTTTCATTTTTAGGAGTCTTTTTTTTTTTTTTAGATCGTCTGATTGGGAATCAGCAATAATTTCATCATCACCATCATCATCATCTGGATGCAACCAGGCTGTTTGGGACAGGTACTGGCAAAAACACTAAAATGTTGGGATTGCTAAACTTTACTTGAGCTTTATAGGGCACAACAGAAGTGCCACGTCACCTCCTTCAGAAATGATTAAAGAAAAAAATAATAATAATCGGCACCAGTTGTACTGACAGCGGGAGAGCCATTAACTCTGAAAGAGTTTATGTTAAAGTCTCCTAAACCTTTTCCCCCCATTAAAATAAATGTTTTCAAATTAAAGGTTGGGCTTTTCTACATGTTTCAGTGTTAAACTATGCTACTGCAATAAAAACAAATGGATTTGAAGGCTTTTAAACAACACTGTGCTACTTCAAATGAGCTCCGTTTAGTGAATAACAAACTGCAGCGGGGCAGATTATTATAATTATATATATATATATATTTTTTAAAATGCAGAAACAATTTTATGACCTAAAAAGCTTTGCAGGACCTTACATGTCACCCATGTGCTCTCTCGATTTCTAGAAAAAAACCTGCAGATCTGTTTCATGCTACATATTAAACTACTTTTTGTTAAGCAGAAAACACAGAAATACAACCTAACATAGAAAGAAAGAAAAACTAAATTAGTTTTCACACTTTGAGAAGATTTAAAAGCACACTGCAACAGCAGGAACCAACCATCTGCTGAACTGTTTGCTAGGAAATGCTCATGTAGTGGAATAAATGCATTTATACAATTGTAAAACCTGCATTTCTAATTGTTCGCATCCACATTGCATGTTAATGCACCATTTAAACAAGTCTGCAAGATTTAACTACCGAAATGGCAAAAAAACAAACAAACAAAAAAAACTTTACTTTCTAGGTCCACACCTCACTGTTCCACAGCTCAAACTGAAAGAAACAATGAAACTGATTAAATGAAAGCAAAGTTAATGATTTAAAAACAGTAACTGAGGTCCTACCTCATCTCTCTGATAACAAATGAATGGGCAGTAAAGTGCATTGCGCTGCTACATGTGGTGGAAAGTAGTAAAGAGCTGTTGTAGATGAATAACAATGAACCCTTTCCATGGTGCATTCAGGTTCTGCATGCATTTATGATTTCGGGCAAGAAAGTCGCTCCTCCTGCATGAACGTTGACGTTGTAAACAGGAACAAAAAGGAAGAGGTATTAGATCTTAAAAAAAGATATCTGAATTATGTCGGAGCTGTACAAAATATTGGCACATTATCTTATGAACAGTACGCTGGATGGGGATCAAATTGCCTAACAATAAAACAAATGAACCATCCAGTCCTCTGTCTCGTGTTTCACAGTATTGAAAGTGCACTATTTGCCAAACCCGCCAAGATTCTCTCTCGACCTGTCGCTCTAAAAAATGTGCTGCACTCTTTTTCTTTTTAATACCCCTTCAATGCTACACAGTCCTGACCGTCGACCCCCTGCCCCCTTCAAACCTGCGTCTCCACACCATTTAGCTTAGGCATCAAGATCCGAGGAGTCACCCCGGAGTTGAGGTCCCTCTCAAACTCCAAGAGCTGACCCATGAAGTTCAGGTTGGGCGACACCACGGGCCGACGGCTCCGCACGTACTTGTAGGCGTCCGTCATGGTCATGAGGGTGTGCTTCATAAGGTAGGCGATGACGATGGTTGCAGAACGGGACACACCTGCCTGGCAGTGAACCAACACGCCCTGTCCACTCTGATATGCCTCCTCTGGAGATGAGAAAAGTAACTTGGTCAATGTTTGCTTTAGTATGTGAAACATTACTTTTTTCACTGCAATTTTGACATTAAAGTAGAAATATACCAAGAATACAGAGCGTATAAGCTTATAAGTGGTGCATTTTGGTGTATGAAACCACAAACGCACACAGCTCTTTGTCTGGGCGCCTCCAGGATTTTTAAAATCAAAGCCTGCATGACCATGTAGGTATCCATGTCTTGAAGTGGTTTACCGCTTACCCGATTTAGAAAATCTTTTCCGTCATGCTCATTTGTTTCCCCTCTTTATCTTCTTCTCTTTTGTGTGGGGCGCCACAAGGTTCTATGTTAGGACCTCTGCTTTTTTTCCTTACACATGTTGACACTTGGATCAATCATAACGCAGCACGTTGTTAAATTTCCTTGTTATGCAGATTATTTGCAGATTTATTTACCATTGAGACCAGAATTAAATAATCCACAACATTCTCAAACAAAAAACAAAGCTGATTTTATTTGGCGACAAAACTGTCCCTGACTGCTAAATTACTTTACTGCTTTCTTTTATCTACCTTGATTTTAAGCTGCTTTTCATTAAGCACTTTAATCATGATAATGACATCACAACATTTCATTATAGCCAGGTATTGTTCTGGGGACTGTGTTAATGTACATCAGAGAGACAACCTGGAGAAACAAACAATCTCTGTGTGTTTTTCCAATGCTCTCTAGCAATGACTTGAAGGTAAAAGTCTTAACAGTTTGTGTCCAGCATGTGTGGGATCACCAGAAATGTCCCCTGCTAATTCTTGAAAATAGGACTATAATGGAAATGTAGAAACCATTATTATAGAAAAAGGGAAAGCTCTGAAAACAAAAATGGTCATTTCTTTAACCCTAACCAACTATAATGAGAGTCAAAATTTCCTAGTTCCTAGTTTTCTTTTACTTAACTGGATGCTGGAAATTGATAGCAAACCTTCACCTAAATGCTAGCAGACCTGCAAATGAGCCAATTCCCCAATCCAAAACACAACGCTTACACCAAATACACACAGACACGCACAACAAAACATTCGGGTTGTAAAAGTTGAATTCTCACCAATAAACTCAAAAACCTCCTCGAAGTACTGGCGAAGGTTTTGCTTGCTGTTGTCAGTGGCTGGGAGCCTTTTGTAGCGCAGCCCCGCGTTGGTGTGGTAGAGGGGCAGGTGTGTGGTCACATTTACCACATAGCCAATGTTGAGGTGCAGCAGCAGGTCCAGGTCCAGGGCGTCTCGCTCGTTCCCCAGGAACAGGAAGGGCAGGATCGGGCTGATGACGGCGTTCTCCGCATCGGGAGTCATCACAGTCTCATCGGACAGGGAGGCAGGCAGCGATGAGGAGAGTGGCAAAGATAGCCTCACTGGGGAACAACAAGGAAAGTGTGGACGTGCATTGGCATTTCGAGAGTGGTTATAAGACTCAAATTCAAACAAAAGGATATCGACATCTGGTCACTGCTAAAAAAAGAACGCCATGCTGGACATTCATTGTTGGACGTAATTTCGTGCTAGCAACACAAACATTATGCAGCTACTTTGAAATTTGATTGAATTCTCTCAAATGTAACTGTCACATGACACATGACAAGACATCATTTACAGTTTCAATTATTCTAAATATTACAAAAATATCCTCAATGTATGGTTAATTTATTGGTGTTTAGACTTCAGACTACCAGATTTTTGTGTATGTACTTTCAGCATTAATAAAGAGACATGACATGCTGTACTTGGGTTGTCAGTAAGTTAGTCTTACTTCGGTTGTTCTCCTCATCTTGCTCTCTGTTAAGGGAGTTCAGAGCCAGGTGAAGGGACTGAGCCGACGGCAGAGAGTGTCCTCCCTCCCTTTCTCTCTGCCAGGGTTTGGGTTTGATGAGTGTGCTGGGGGCCGAAGGGGGAGGGGAAAAGGACACGGGTGATGGCGGAGACACGGAGCAGGGAGAGGGGGATCGTGGATACACTTGGCCATGCTCAGGACTGTCGTTCATTCCAACATCTTCCGCTTTATTCAAGAGCCTCTTCAACGAGTTACGGCCGTCATCGTAGCTAGATCCCAACCTGCTGCCTACAAAACCAAGGGCAGCCATTTTGCCTTGCTGAAGCCGTCGTCGGCCAGCATGGTCTGTGAAATTAGTCTGAGCGTATTCCTGAAGGTTCTGACAGTCTAAGAGGGCAAGGTCGGGTCTGTTACTGCCATTCTGGGTCTGGCTAGAGCAGCTTTTCCCAACACCCATCCCAGCGTAGTTGTTCTTTTGGGCTTTGGAATGGGTCATTTTCTTGGCCAGTTCCTCAGGCCAGATGGTGCGCACGCTGTAGTCGTCATCGTCAGCTTGTAGCATAGCCATTGGGTGAGTCGGTCCTAAGCCTCTTCCAGGAGGCTTTCCCCGGCGAGGGTTGAACGTCACCACTATCGGGTCGCTGCTGCAGTAGCTGCAGGAAGAACTGCCAGTCTGAGATGCCTTGTTGTTGCAACCAGACACACAGCTTTGGATCGCCCGCAAAGGGGTCGAAGACGACAGAGAAGTACAGGGAAGGCATCCTCCTACTAGCTTCTTCCGAAGGATAGCAGGACTCTCAAAGTTTCCAGCCTCTCCACCGCAGGAGGCACAAGGTAGAGGTTTGAACAGAGCTGCTCGACAATCAGAAGCAGTGCTGTTAGACGAGGAAGTGTTTGATGTGGAAGCGGTGGAGAGGCAACCACCCATATTCTTCAGGCCCATGTCTTTACTTCCTCTCTTCACTGCGCCGACATTGTGGCCACAGGAAAATGAGGTAGAAGTGCTTCCTCCACCTCCTTGGTAACTGGAAGAGTCTCCTTTACATCCCGTGCATCTTACCAACCTCCAGCAGCCACAGTTGAATGGGTGCGCACAGTCAATGGTACAAGTGTGGTCTGGACTAGGGAACCCTCCGACACGGGAGGAGCAAGGGGACAGCGGAAGACCATGAAGGATGTGAGGGCGGTGATCCCTTGTGCGAGGAGGGTGAGGTTGGTTAAGCTGCTGAAAGGAGACTGGGACATGAGTGGTTTGGGATGGGGGAGACGAAGGATAGGTGGAGTTTAGGATGGCGGCATGGGGAACAGGAACAGAGTGGTGGTGGTAGGGCAGACTGTGGCTATTATGGCTTTGATGAACAGTTCCCAGCTTGGAACTTTTCCTGTGACCCAAAGAGGGAAATTCCTGGTCACCTCTGTAATGAAAACTGGAGTTTTCTTTCTCTTTTTCACCCCTGAATGTATGCTGATTTGCCTGAGCAGGGACAAACTGGAGGATCCCTCCAGGGGACGACGACAGCTGACGGACTTGTTGTGGCTTGTGCTCGAATCCACAGGGCCTCCCAAAGCTTCCGGTTTTTCTCTCGCATTGTCCTTGATCAAACTGGGAAGAGACGCATTTCCCTCTGCCGCCTTTTACAATTCCAGCGCGCCCTAATGAGTTACTTAATCCTCCCCGTCTCCCTTTGTCCACCGATACCTTGATATCAATAGTATGTGTGTGGGAGGGAAGCCGTGGGGCAAGCGTTACTGTGCCATTGCTATGGCAGTGGCTCGGGATGTGGAGGACATCTGCTGGGATGGCAGGCTGGTCGCCCTTGAATCTCTGCACACGGGATGACCTGCGCTTGCATTCCACACTCACAGATTTACACGCGGGTGAGTAAAAGTGGGAATGAGAGGCATGGAGATGCGAAGGCTGGGAAACCCGTCCATTGGTAGAGGCTGATATCTGAGAGGAATGCTGCGGGATGGTTTGTGGGGAAGCCTCACACACGTTTTTAGGGCGCTGAATGACCACTATGCGCTCGTCAAGAGGGAGGGGAGGCATCTGGGTTTATGCAAAGCTGACCAAAGAGAGAAGAAAGACAGAATCAAATCAGTCAGGGGAATATTATTGCAAAAGCACTTTAAATTTCACTAGTTGTAGCAAAACCCCTAAAACTACTGTCATACTTTTTTATATCTTAAAATAGGGAGTTATTTATTAAATGAATATTATATTTGACTTCGAAATCTAACGTACAAGATTGATACCCTTAAAATCTTCTAAAATTTTAAAATGCTACAACCACAAACATTGTATTTTAGATGGATTTTATGAAAAAGACCAACACAAACTTGTGAAATTTTTTTTGAAGTGGAGAAAAAGTAATACTGCAAATGTAGAAACCGAGGTTTTTTTCCCTCATTCGACTTTTCCATCGCTTGTGAACAGAAAGAAGTCTTGCCACACATTCTTGGTTGATTTAGGTCTAGACTTTGACTAGGCCATTATAAGGAATTAATATGATTTGATCTAAACCATTAGCTGAAGTCATATTATTGATTAAATGACACAAGCTGAACTTTTGGAGAATCAAAGTAGAAGGTGGAAAATACTTTTCGGATATTTAATGAAGACGTTAAAAAAAAAGAAAAAAAATCATGTTTTTTTTTTCCACTTAATAATTATGCACCACACTGTGTTGGCCTGTGACATCAAGTACAATACATATCATTTGTGGTTGTAATGTGACAAAATGTGAAAAACCTTAAGGACATTGATACTTTTGCAAGGCACTGTTAACTCTTAAAAATGGTGACACATATTCACAGCAAATTCATACGTTTTGCACTTGAAAGACCACTTGCAGTTTTTTTTTTTTTGCATAACTGTTAAAATAAACAACCACTGATGTTAAATGTTAGTTTCGACCTTGCAGAAATTCACATTTGCATCAACAAAAGGAGAAACCTCCCAACAAAAACCAGGTTCATTTCAAGTGCATGTTTGACTGGGATGGATATTACAGTTCATGTATCCATTCAAGCATGCAGCTCCCAGGCTGGTCCCGCTTATCCCATGGACAATGATGCTTGTCTGTAATTACAGTTTAAATTGTTCCCCTTGTCATATCTGAAGGTGCTAACCTGTTTGCTGTTGGCAATGCATAATCCCAGCTAATCCTGATGGCACTGAGGGTTCTTAACAGCTAAATCCCAAAAGCTGTGATAAATGAGCTGCAACAACCTTCATTCCCTCTGAGAGGCCCAATTCTTAACAAGATGCATTCATTTGAAATAATAAGCCAAGTCATGGAAAAAATAGCTAAAGCACTACAATGCAGTGGCTTTCAAAAATGTTAAAAAACCAGGTTTTAATAGCTCCAACTCAACCAATGAAATCTGACTAAATATGTGGGGGTCGCCTGAAGAAAGCTGTGAAAGTTGTGATTTCCTCACAATCCGATTCTAATCCTAATTTGATTTGGAGAACCTTTGCGAGGCAGAGTTGGCAAATATTGCGCAGTCCAGATATGGGGTGATTGGAAAAACTCATTTTAACTCAAATCAAATCAAAAGTTGCATCAGCAAAGCTTTTGTTTAAGGTTGTGCACACTTCTTATTTTATTATGCCATTTTATTTTATAATTCAAGAAGATGTCACAGTTCTTCAGTTAATTTGTAAAGAAAATTTTTTTTATTTTATGCATCATTTATTAAAATTTTCTTTTTTGATGCCACAAAATCCTGGTGATGCAAACAATATTGAGAATCACTGCTTAGGTGAACCTTTCATGTTAAATCTCAAGAATATGTCAAAATGCCTGTTTTGACATGTTTAACCAAAATTTTTGCTATGGATGGAATAATTACAAAATAAGGATAAGCTATAGCTTGTCAGCGTGTGTACCTTGAAGCAAATAAAGACAAAAATCAATTTGCATTTGTTGTTTCTGGTCTGCATTGTGAAAGGAAAACAAGAAAGTGACTCATGTCTAATAGCTTGGAGCATTTCTTTTCTTCAGAGGCTGCTTGAGTGCTGGAGAGTCTTGTGATCATCTGAAATGAAAAACTTCCAGCCTCTATTTATGGTATTGGTTCATCCTGCCTTTGGTGCAAACAGAACAAACCAGCTAATTTCTTTGGGCCTGCCAGAAACAAGCATTTGTCCATGCCGCGGTATAAACAGGGAGCCCACATACACAACAACACAGTGCAGCTAAAGAGTAAGTTTTCATTTCATTGTATTGCAAGAAAAGATTATCTGAGTGTTTCTCTTATGCAAGCAGTTGTGCAAAACAAACACGATAGAAGTTTAAATTTATTCTGTGATTAATGCCAACTATAGAATTGCTATACTTGTTACATTAGTTTGATATTAACATTTTTTGCAGTGCAGTCATTAGGCTGCTGTGAGACATTAGGATAAAATATTACTGCCATTAAAATGAAAATCCACCCTCTTGATACATACACGGGTAATTATAATCAGCCTCCATCTTTGCTTGATGAAGTGCCTCAATTTCCTCCAGCAAGACGGCTCTGTGGGTGGCCGCACTGGTCAGCGAGGATGATGTTAGCATGCTAAACTTAGCATCAAGTTCAAGTCTGTGTTGGCTGAAAAGGATCAGATGTTTTCTCAATGAACACAAAACCAACGATTACATTTAAGGATTCCTCCATTGTGTTAAAGCGTTTGGTCTTTATTGCTTCATGCAAGTAGAGTAATGGAGATACAAGCACATTCTGCTCCACCTGTAGTTCCAGCTTTGCTAGTGAGCCACATGTGTAATGCTAATCTTTCCCCCCGTGAATAGTGCATGCTAATGGACCTCGAACCTTTCACTGAAACTACTTGTATGGTTAGTTTGACACTTAGAAATGGGTGGAACACATTTAGCATGTTGACCGTCTAAAGTTGTCAGATTCTGGCTCCATCCACACGGGAACATTTCTTTCTTAAAACTGGTTGCCAGTTTTAAAGACACTCATGTCTACATGGAGCCTTTTCCAGAAATGTTTTCATCCACACAGAAACCCTAAAAACAGCCCGAAACACTGTTTTTAAGTGGCGCTAAACATGGAAAATTGGATGTGCGCATAAAGCCTCCACATGAGGTTAGTGGTAAACATAACAAGAAAACTACAAAGTCTAACAACAAAGAACAAGTGGAGTCATTTGTGTTAAGTGACGACAAAGTCACTTTGAATTATTTACCTAAAAAAGTGCCAGACGAACATATAATCCCTCAATGTTGCTATTATGCATGTCATATTTGGGGTTATAGCTCAGGAGTTAATCGCGTTTTCACAAAAGAGGCATTTTTGCTGTCCACATGAATAAACAAGGGCAGAAATTTGCTTAGTTGGTTGGTCACTCTCAGTCAACTAGGATGGACGTAAGCAAACTTTACCCAACCTACAGTCCCTCCCTCCCATAGGGTGGATTTTCATTTCAACACAACCATAGTTTAAAAAACATAAAAGACTCTTTTGGGGAATGGAAGACCATTGGGAAGACCTGGAAGTGCACGACCCCGGCTGACAGTAACAAAAGTGGGCAGAGATAAATCTACAGAGGGACAGATCAGACAGATGCACCATGAACCACAGACTAGAGGGAGAGGAAGGAACATGTCAGAACAATTGTGGGGACGGGAGTTCAACCCCAACACAACACAGTTACCAACCCATCGGGAAAGCAAAGCGCACTCCGGTGTCTCCATGTTTAAGTCCTGGCGTAGTCTGGTGATGGTTTCCTCATCTCTTTTCCACCCCTCTCTTTCAGCCTTGCCTGCAGTGGAGGGGGGTTGGGGTTACATTGACCCAGTTTTATCATGGTGGAAGTCACTATCACTCTGATCACTTTCCCCTCACAAGCAGAATGTGTGACAGAAAGAGCAGGCTGGCCACTGGCATTTTCACTCAACTACAGTTGCAGCTTGGGCCAAACAGAAGTTAAAAATACTGGGTGGTAGTGTCGCTGGCTGACAGTGTTTTACTGGGAAAAACACGGGAGAATGAGCAAAAGCATGAGCAAAAGCCAGAGCCAGGGGCAGCAGCACAAGCGCTGGCAGAGATTACAGAGATCTGATTTGCCATTTCGTCTGACAGCATGATTAGGTCAAACATTCTGCCTGATTTGCTTAATAGGTCTCATCTCGAATCGGATGCTCTAAAATAAGACACGTAGCATAAAAAGTAGTATTTTTTTAATTCTTTGAGTGCTAAAAATTTACAGCGGAAAAAAATATTTAGTTGAATATATGGATTATTGAGGAATCTCAATGTATAGATTCACTCATATTAACAGATAAAGATCAGTGTTGGAAGGCGTTATGTCAACAAGACACACATTTATATTGATGCTTTTTTAACCATCTATCAAGGATGTCAATACTTCTGCAGGGCATTGGCAGAACATTGGCTGCATATCAGGATCATCTCAACCTGATTTGATATCAGAAATCAGTCCAATCAATCAAAAAAAGAGAACCAGATTGTATTGAAATGCTTCTACAATCTCTGATATAATTATGTTGATAGAAGCTCCTTCCACATTATATTGGGTCAGTTCTTATTGTTGACTATTTTCTTTTTTGAGTAACATCACTTGATCGAGTCTTTTCTATTATTCCACTCTAACAAATAAGTAATAAAAGTATGTATGATTTTTGCTGATATCGTATCGGGCCGTTATCGGAATCGCCCGATATGCAACACTGCAATATTGAGTATCGGAGTGAAAGTACAATACATACAACAGGTATTATTCCACATCATCCTGAATGTGTCTGAATTCAGAGGAATTATTAAAACTTACTGATTTTGTGAGTTTACAAACAGCGTGTGTCTTATTTAAAGCACAAAATCAACAGTTACTAGAAAAAAAATAAAAAAAATTGTTCTCAAAAGAAGAAGGATTTTATAATTTCTAAGGGAAAGACAAATTTAAAGTTTGTAGGATCAGAACCACAAGAAGGAGTTTTTATGTTCCAGTCTGTGGTGTGAAACTATGGAACTAAAATAATGTCCAAACATTAACCAATTCAAATTTATAAGGAAACGGTTTACACTAAATATGGGACTGTTTTGACGTATTATGCTGTTGTTGTTGCAAAACACTGTTAGCCTCAACATTATGATTACTTTGTTGTTATTAGAGTTATTATTAGTAAATTACTGAATGTATTGCATTAAGCAAGAACCTGAGAGTAGAATGAAGGTATTCTGATACAATACTTACAAATAGGGAGAAGGGTTGGGTTTTAATAGGTTTACACTTCTACCCACTCCTTTGAATGTTTATTGTTTGCATTGCTGTCATTTTAATTGCAACTTGACGCATTCAATAAAATACACACACACACACAAAAAAGATAAATGCATCATTCTTCTACCGGCGGCCGTGTCTTCAGGGTTTTCACTTCCAAACGGATGCAAAAATCTTCCAATCTGAGCTGGAACAACATCTGATATCCTGTCATGTCTCTGCTGTGTTTTCTCTCGTCCCGAAGGCGAAATGCTCTAAATGATCTAAAACGGTCTCTTTAGGAGGTTAATCAAAACTGTGTTTAATTAGCCTGGTTCATGTGAAACAGCACTTCTGTTGGTTGATCCCAATTAGTCACTGAAGCTGATAAGTAACCAAGTCCTGTTGCTCTGTGCGCTTACATCCCTGCTGAAGCCGCTTCTCTTAAAACCTGCAGCCAAACAGTACAAAGAGTTTAGGGGCCTGTCTAAAAAAACCCACAAAAAAACACTGTTTCGCTTGTGATCAAAGAACTGACTTGTTCTTTTCTCTTGGCATTTTTTCATTGTGGTCCACTTGTTAGCTGTTTAAACTGCCAAACAGCAGATTGCCTCAGAGGTGACAGCCAAGCAAGAGAGAAAGAGAGAGAGAGGAATAACGGGAAGCACACAACGCCGATTAGAGTGTTACTGCACAGTGCAGGCACAGTCTGGCTCGGTGCTGACTGCGAGAACGCTGAAAAAGAAACTCTTCCATCAATTTAATGGCTCAAATCGAAGTGTTCCTGACTCAGGGCCATCAGACAGTGTGTGATGGCAATCCTCTGAGGTAAGTAGTGGCAGGAAAATAGCTGTAACATGCGGTGAAACGGCATTATATGTCTTCCAAAGATATCACAGGAAGCATAAAGCTATACCTGCGGATCACAACAAAGGCCACGATCAGATCTTCTCAAAAGATGTCAGGACAATATTTACGGCAAAACCACTGCAGAACGCGTCCACTCAGGTGTGCAAAAGCTTAAGGAGGCTACGCTATCAAATCCCTTCAGCTCCGTCTGAAGTGGAGCACATGAAAGAGGAGTGATTTGGAATTCAAACTCACCAAGATAAAAAGACACGCGCTAAAAAAAGAGATGGGAAGCAGGCCTACAAAGCAAGAGCTTTAAACGTCTGCAGGGGGAGTTCATGATGGCCTCCCTCGGCTCACAACACACCAGCAGAGGGAAGATAACAGACAGCCAACCGCCAGGAGGAGGACGGAGCACATGTCCATGTTTTGTCAAGAGATTTCACTCCCACAAACACCCAGCACTGCTGGGGACATAAATTCAGTATTTAGATGGATAAAGCTTTGCAAAAGTATTGATTTTACTTTATTGAGGCCATTAGATCAACACAAAGTATTGCAAAATCGTGAAGTTTCAATTTTTTCTTATCCTTAGTTAACATCAGGGGAATCAATAAATACAATAACTTAGTCTCAGCATAAATCCAGCTTTTCCGTGAAGGACTCAGAAGGTTTCTTTTTCCCCCTCTCTAGGGCATTAAGCTAAGGTAATTTTATTTATAAAGCACATTTTCAGCAACAAGGCAATTCAAAGTGCTTTTACATTTGACCTTAGTGAACAAACAGACAGCTCGGGGAGAAAGTTGTGGAAAAGTATAAAACCAGGTTAGATTACAAAACTTTAATCATCTCGCTGAGACGACTGGCCAAGGACAGAGAACATTAATCAGAGAAGCAGCTCCATCAATCCAGCCAGTTTGGAACAAAGGCAAGAAGAAAGAAAAAGTCATTAAAAGTCTTGTTTGCAGTTTGTTATGGAAAGCAGTGGCCAGGCTGATAAAAAGCATGGCAGCTGCTGCAAACAAACCAGTGAAAAACAAATCCTTCCACTTCACAATTATACATCACATCTTGTTGATCTATCACCTAATTTTATTTTATTTTTTTTATACATTTTGTGGTTGTAACGTGAGAGTGTGAACACTAATGCAGGGCATTGTAGCTCTTTAATTAAATCAGATGATAAAGAAACATATTTCTTCATCATCTGATAAAGACGGCGCCTGGTATTTGCAAAGTGAGATCACAGAGGCCTCTCCTTCTCCTGTAGGCTCCACAGTCTTCATCACCTGGCCTGTTTGGGATGCGAGGTTCTGCTCCAAATGGGGAGGCGGTGTATTTGGTACGTTCAAGATGGTTCTTTGAACGCACAAGATTGATGAAGAGCTCTCCGTTCCCACTCTACATCCCACTTTTATGCAGCTACTTCATCAAAAAGCACATGATGGAGCCAAACACAGTGTGGAGAGGATGACATCAGAGCAACAAGGTGAAAATGATCTACATCGGACCTCCAAATTCAACACAGACATTTTTTAAGACCGTTATGAATTAAATTAAATATGCATGTATATGTGTGTGTACAGACTAAGAGTAAGAAATGCTACTCCTTGTGAGATTAACCATGAGAGATTTTCAGATTCTTACTCAAGATTATGAGATTAATTGCCATTTCTTTTAATCAACAGGAGACCAGTGGTGAAGACGAATGTTGTTCAACCTATTGCTGATAAATTTGTTCTTATAATGAGGATGTAAAATTAGCTAGCTAGCAAGAGTATTAGCAGCCAGCGGTAGTCTCGACTGCATCGACTTACAAAACGCAATGACAACGTCTGCGCACGATTCAAACTTTTTCCAGACAGAAAAGTACCACGAGAAAGGCAAAAGGCAAAAACAAAATTTGAGACTAATGTGATTAAAGCCAACTTGCTTTTTTTTAAAAATAATTTAAGACACATTGAGGCCTAAATTTTAGATTCGTTCATTTAAAATCTTTTAAGGACGCGCAGACACTGTCGCAGCAGGTGGAGGGTTCTCCTCTGTTTACGGCGACAGGACGACCGCTCTGTTTGTTTTCGTGTAGCCGTCGAGGTGTGGACTCGGTTTACAGCAGAGCTGCTGCTGTGACAGGAAATATTGCTTCCTAAAATGTAAACCGACTGCTGTCCACTTCGTTGGAAACCTGATAGTTGCTGACTGAGGCTGCAAACCTCAAAATAGGGACATCACATAGTGGCTCTGTCTACATTTGATTCACAAGCTAAAACTCAGAACAATAGTCCGGCTGTTGATTCGAAAGGAATATGTAAATTGTGCCGGCTATCCGTCAGTTCAAAAGAATAGTAATAAAGCCAAATTATCTATACATGTACAAACATTTTGTACCATCTGTTTTAATAAAATTTTATGGAAAACGGTTCAAACTATGCTACAGAACGGACAGAGATATTTTCTCTAGTTGAAATCCTTTGCCGTTACAATTTCCTGCTAAAACATTCAGACTTCTGGGTCATAGCAGAACCAGCTGATGCTCCATTAACTCTGACCTGTAGCAGCTATTGGCTGTCCCCAGTGAGCAGCAGTATTTAAAGCTTTAGACAAAATTAATAATACATGCAGTAAGTTCATTATTTATTGCGTTCATGCATTTCCTATCTGGGTAACATTAGTGTCACAACCGTACGTCTTCTACACTCCAGTCCTGTATTATTTACAAGCATTGCTGCTATTATCCTTCAGTTTCCTTTCTTTCTTTCTCATGAAAAAAAACTCAGACTGGAAAACTCTCTCCATCTCATCATGCGCCTCCTTCCCAGACCATCGGCGCCGGTCTTCTCCAAACAGGCATCACCATCATCAATATCTCTGGCGTCCTCTCTATACCAGATTCAACTCAACTCCACCCCTTCTCCACCTTCAGCTCTTGAAACCTTCAGCATCCTCTCCACCACCAGCGGGGGGGGGGGAAACATCTTTAATATCACCATTAATGGAGATATTGCTGCCATTAACTTTGTGTATACTCAGGATTTATTCTTCTTGAAAGTAACCCAGTGCTTCAGTGTTTAGCTCGGACTCTTTCCAGCATAAAAACTTTGGTGGAGACATTACTGCATAGTTCACTCCATGGTTTTTCACCCTTTGTTTCCTTGCCTGAAGCAGCCAGTCACAGCAGATCAACACTTTTGTACTGAACCTTGTCTGTCAAAAGTGGATCATTCCTCTCCACATGCCTGCTCAGAAGGAGGGACTGCTGCAGTTTTCCTCCGACAACCTCTTTTAAGCAACTAGGATGATAAGATTAACCGAGTTTAGAATCTGACACACTAGATTCAGATTCTAGTGGATCTGAATCCGACTGAGCGGACTGCATTAGCATGAACTGAATAGGATTCTGGATTTGGACCTGCTTATTTTGAGATTCGCTGTGAGCTGGCTCTACATAAATAAGCCGAACAGAACCGAGTCGCTCTCCTAATCCTTACACGAGAAAAAGGACATCAAACCGTTTCAGCCGCTCGGTTAACTACAGGGAGCTAATCAAGGAAATACATGCAAGCTGCTCCATTTGTTTTGATGCAGCAGTAACATTTGCAGGAGTGTGCAGAGACGTCGGGTCCATTGGACAGATTAAATGCCGAGACGTGCAGCACAGTTTGCTCAATTAGTCCACATAACAGGACCAAAGAAGACATCCGCAACGAGAAAATGTTTGCTTCAAGAACAAGAGAAATGGCGCTAGATGTTCACATCTGGACAAGGAGGTTGGAGAAAATAGATTGACTCGTCTTCAAGCTAAACAGAAGAAAAGAAAATGCACTCGGGTAAACATCAGAGGCGATCATTAAATATACAAATAAGTCTGGAGCCAGGCCTATTTGTTAAAAACAAAGAGGAAACAGTCAGCAGGGGATCAGAGGGAGCCTTCATGCTGATGTCACATCCCTCCGGCGGCCCAGTGGGGCGTAGCTCTGAGGAGGCGCACACTGCGACTCAGGGAATGAAAACGACAACATTAGCCGGGTCGGTCGTTATCAGTAATGAAGGAGTAAACAGCTGGTTGTTTATAGAGTGTAGCTCAGGGACGTGACTAAAAACAACAAAAAAACAAAACGGATAGGGAGTTAGATCAGCACACAAATCAAATCAAATCAAATGACGATGAATTGTTCAATCAAGTGCAGTGAATGAAAAGAAAAACTACAAGATGACTCAAACTCTATTCAGGCTTACGTTACAAATCTAATGATGTCACACGAAGTAAACAAAGCGACTCGGTTCGGCGCGCCGCCCGCCGTGACTCAGTCGCCCAAATTAAAGCGCCGCGTTAACACTGGCCTTATAATACACCCCGATAACGATCGGTGCCGTTTGATTTAGATCCGTTTGGATGAACTGGGGGGGTGTCATGTAAAAAAAAAAAAGAATTTAACAAGAGTCTGGATGAGAAGAAATAAGAAATGTATTAAAACCTTGCAAGGTGAGAGGAGTCTGTCAAGTCTGCTCTGACCTTTTACAGGTTCTGGTCAGAGAAGAGAGACAATAAGTGTGAATCCCTGATTGTTATGTACCAACAGTTCTGTGGAGCCCAACACGGATGGTCTGGACATTAGGCTGTTGTTAAGGAACAGAGGTAGGAAAGAGGGCAGATAACTTCTACGTTGGGGGAGTAACACTTAGATAGTCTCCAGGATCAAGAAACTCCTGCTGTTATACGGCACTGTAGAGGTTTATAGGAGAGCAGCTTGACCAATCTCATGATGAGATCATGCAGACACAATCTGAAGCACAAGAGGGGTGAGGAGCACATGATGACGTTTTCCATTACAGGGGGGAAAGCAGACCCTTTCCAGATATGCGCTAAATTCGCTCGTCCGTCTCGTCAGACCTCACATCACGTCAGGCGAGAAGGGGGCAAGTCAAAATAATTACATCACTTAACTTCCGCAGTCAGCAGACAGAGTGATTGAAGCTGCAGAGTGGAGAGGAAAATTAGCGAACGGCGTGATGGAAAACATGCAGCAGTTTCTTCTTCTTCTCTTCTCAGCCTGACGGATTTACCATGCGGACAAACCTGAGTGGACATCTAGCGTCAGAATCCCCGTCTGAGATTAAAAAATAAAAAAGGGTTTCTACTTTCATTATTTGAAAGAAAGTTTACGATTACCTTTATAGGAAATATGTTAAACTAAGCCACTGAACTGCTCAAGAAAAATGCATTAAAACACTCAATCGGGAGTGTGATCTTTCAGAAAGTTAGAACAAAAAGCCTCCAAAAATAGAAGTCTCTGAAGAGAATTCGCCTGAAAAGAAGGTTTTGTCGTTGGCTGAGATTTGAGCCCTCTGACAGGTGATGATAAAACCAACCGTAATCTGCTTTGAATATATTTTAAATAATCTTCTCAAAATACAGACGGTCTTAGCAAGAACTGAAACCTTAATGGACCTCAGGTGGAAAATGTTCTGGCTTGGATAGAGCCTCACAGAAGCATTAACCCCTCTTGCACTTTATGTTAAAGATGAGAGAACTCCATCGTGTTTTATGTGACAGGGTGACACAAGGTAGAAGTACCAAAAAGGAGGCAAACAAAAAGCATGTTCCGTGTTTAAATTGACTCAGATACTCCTAATTAAAACAAAAGCAGCTATAATAGGAAACAATACGTTTGTGAGGCATGTTATGGTATGCATGAGAGTAATTAGGTTGATCTTTAAATATAGCCTCTACATTCTTCAGGTACACAATAACCTTTGCAGCAAAGAGAATCCGCCAAACCGTTTAGTTTTCAGGTCCGCCTCAGAAAAATAAACCCAAATAATATGCGAGACGATTCCTTTTGACAGGAGACTGCTTGGCTTGAACATAAAAAACCAACAGTAGCATCGATGAGCTGAAGTGGATAAAAACAGACTCTTTCTTTTCCCCCTTTGGAATTGGCGCCAGACGGTCTTCAAGGAAAATCAACGAAAACAACAACAGTGGGAAACTCACACAACCTTAGACAGCGTCACAGCACACAGAAAAAAAAAGTTACTCTTATCACTAAACTTGGGCTAAGTGACTCTAAGGGATATACGTTTTGAAGAACGGTGTGACCCCAGAGAACCAAAGTTTAGATGCATAATAAAATTCCTTGAATCGATCAGTCAGGATTTTGTCTTGCAGGTTATGTGAAGTGATAATTCTTAGAGTTTTGCTTGGGTTCGCTATTTCGTCATAACATTAGTAAGATGACAAAAAAAACCCTCATGAGTTTTTGTAGGGGTATAAAAAGGTCACAATATTAAAATGTGGCAATACATCTCGATTTGCAGACGCTGCTGTCCAGGTTGCTGTCATTTCTGGCTGTCGTCTGGATAAAATAAGTTTACTCTTTTATAATCCGCTGATATCAGGGAGAGAGCTTCAAGCGTGGCGCCCTCTATCTCTGCTAACGCTCGCATAGAAATCAGTTCTCTCTCTCAGGCCTGCATGAACAAAATGACATCACTCAATACTTTCATCTCTGGTTTTGGACATCTTGCATTTGTTTTGGGGCAGAAATGTTTTCTTGTAGGGTGTCGGACAATTTAGAAGCTACATTTCCTGAGATTTCTTCAGGAATAATCCCATTTCACATTGGGTCCATGTTTAACGCACCCAAATAAGCCACATATTAAGCGCCGACTGATCGTAAGTACAGAGGTGATACTCCATGTCAAATTATTGAAGAAGACTAAAGAGAATAAACGTTGCTAAACTGTGGCTTCGTTCACATGAGACTGCTGTTTGGGAACTTTCAATATTTTCAGATGTTAATTGTGGAAACGTGTTTAGACGACACACCTTGAATCCAGTGTTGACTTTGAGATTTATGAAATGCTGGGACAACAAAAAATGTTTGTGAACCAAAATGTTGTGCCTTCTCATTAAGCATTTAGCTCCCCTAATAACTTAAGACTAAATCATACATGAAGTTCAGGTCAAAAATCAATAGATGTCAATCAGAAAAATGACAAAAAAAACCCTGTTAATAATGCGAAATAATCTATTTATATTTAGATCCGACGCGCTGAGGCGTTCAGAACGAGCCTACCTGAGGCCGTCCCTCCCCCCATGCCGATTATTCATGTGTTCACACCAACGCCAACCACGGCCAAACGCATTGTGTTCTCAAGTTGTCCTTCCATATTTTGCCTCGTTCCACCTCCGTGAACATATTATCCCTCAAACACCCCAAAGGGGATTTTTGGTTCTGCAGCAAGTCTTTCACTTCGGCTGCAGGACGGAACGATTCCTTTAGGTGTTAAAGGTCAAAGCTTCTAAGACCTCGTTAAGTGCTCTATGCTTCACTGTGACGTCACGACGGTCTGCGTGGAGACTTTGTGGCTGTTAGCACTTAGCATCAGACCGCACATTTGGTCAGGTGAGAGTTACAGTTTGAAGGGTTATTATCATTAAAAAATAAATAAAATGCATATAAGTCTGGATCTACTTCTGGTTCACAATGCTGACAAGAGTATTTGAGCGTATAGCCTAAATACAGTACATAGAACTGCACAACAGAGATAAATAGTGATTGATTTTTTCACATAGCGATGTGGAACAGTGGACTATCCATGCACACAGTAAATAGTGAAATGGCTCCATCTAAGCACACGGTTCAGAACTATAGAGCCGGCCAATTAGAAATAAGTGCTAACTGCTCACAGAGAAAGGCTGCACCTGTCTTATTGTGAATGATCATCCTCCAGCCAGAGAGGCATCTTTTTTTTTATTTTATTTTTTTTATTTTAATCCCCACAAGCATCAAAAACTTTAGATTTCATGAGCAAAGCACATTAGCGAAACATTTCTCTGTCACCAACAAGGGTTCCTGTGGTTTTATATAAGCAATGAGTCAAGTCTATGGTGTGTGAAAGCAGCGTCAAGCTGTGCTGCTGAGTGATGGCTCTCTGTGGGGTGATCAATAGGCGTGACCCTGTCACAATAAAGAGTCATGCTGGCATCTAAAATACATACAGTGCAATAAACGCCTCACGGGAATTTATGTTGTTGGTTTTTTTTGTTTGTTTTTGCTCAATTTGGCTTTTGCACCTCAATGGTTCTTGTGTGTTTTATAACCAGTCACATTTTCTGCAGACTAGTTTCTGTCTAAGCAGTCCTTCAAAAAAAAAAACAGAAAACAGAACGAATTAGCTCCGATCTAAAGAGCCTCCTCTGTTTAAGCCATTAATCTTTCACCGATGCCGCTTGCACCAACAACAAAAGGCTCAAATGATGGTGAGTAAATCAGCTCTAAAATCTTGGCTGTTCTTCCTCCACCTTGTTGTTTTCAGGGCCACTCTGCAGGTCAGTGATGGAAAAAACACACTTCACTCCTGTTCGGCGGCTAGGTGGCGCACTGCCCGCTTCCCCCCACCAACTCCATGTTTCATCGCATCTTTGCGGTCTTGCCAACCTTTACCATGATGAGAAATAAAGCTGATGTGGGCCCGAGCCAGCAGGCCTGTCCCTTCACTTCTTCTCCCTGCCTAAATCTGCACTGTTTACCCAAACAGAACCAATAACCATCCTGCATGTGCCACCTTCTCGTGGGTTTTAAACAAAAAACGAAGGGGCACGCGCTGCGCGTTGTGGCACGTTTCGGGCAGAAGTGAACAACACGTTGCTATTGTAGTGGAAGTCATCGGGCCACGTAGGTGGAGGTTGTTCTGCGGCTCTTTGTTGGAACCTGCTGCTGCTGCTGCTGCTTGAGGCCGACAGTCACCAACACCACTGAGATTTAAACATGACTTACATCAAGAGTCCCGCTGTGTGTTCATCACTCACGCGCAGCCGAGTCACAAATCCTCACGCCTCATGCCGTGGACCCCGAGCGGAACCAGCCGGTGGGTTAAGTGTGCTGATCCAGATGTGTGACACTTTCCTCTGCGTGGGAGCGTAACGAGAGAGGAGCCCCGGTCTGAGTGGCAGATGCTCGGCGTGCTCGGTTGGGCTCCGGACTGAACCGACACGGCAGCGAATGTCATCAGAAGTGCTTGGCTCACTCAGCTGGCGTCACGTCCGAGCGTGTGTCACGCCGAGCCGCGGTGCGCGTGTGGCGAGGAGACACTGACGGGGGAGGTGGGCTCTATTGTCTCCGCTGTGGATGACATCATCCCACACCAATGGCGACGCGCACGAGACGAGCGGAGCAGGGGCGAGCACGCAGCACGTGCGGGCTGGTGGTGGTGGGGGGTTACGTGGGCAAATGGAGGGATAATAAACACAATAAAAATAAGAAAAATATGTCAAATGTTATGTAATTTAAGCTAATTAACCATTATTTTGCATGACAAGCAGTTTTACAGATGACACAATGTTAATTTAATAATAGTGTTGAATTTTATGGGGTTTTTTATATTGTTTTGAAATTATTTTGCTTTAATGCTCTCTTACTTTCTATCAGTGTTGTCTACATTTCCAAAATGTTCTCCCCCTTTATGCTCTTACTAATGCAGAGTAACTTATACTTGTGATGGGGAAATTATGCCTGTTGCGTTTACACATATGTTTTATTATTTACAATGAAAATCTTTAAGGTTGAAAGAAAAAAAACACCCTTTCAGAACAGCTTTGTATAACTACTGTCCTGTTTTATTTTTATTTTTTTACATGTGTTTAAGTGTTCTCCTTTTTTGATTTTGTTTTTATGTACATAGTGTTGTGTTCGTCATTTTACACGAGTGTCTTTGAGTGTTTAGAACAGCGCTGTACAAAAAATATACACTGCTCAAAAAAATAAAGGGAACACTCAAATAACACATCCTAGATCTGAATGAATGAAATATTCTCATTGAATACTTTGTTCTGTACAAAGTTGAATGTGCTGACAACAAAATCACACAAAAATCATCAATGGAAATCAAATTTATTAACCAATGGAGGCCTGGATTTGGAGCCACACACAAAATTAAAGTGAAAAAACACACTACAGGCTGATCCAACTTTAATGTAATGTCCTTAAAACAAGTCAAAATGAGGCTCAGTATTGTGTGTGGCCTCCATGGGCCTGTATGACCTCCCTACAACGCCTGGGCATGCTCCTGATGAGGTGGCGGATGGTCTCCTGAGGGATCTCCTCCCAGACCTGGACTAAAGCATCCGCCAACTCCTGGACAGTCTGTGGTGCAACGTGACGTTGGTGGATGGAGCGAGACATGATGTCCCAGATGTGCTCAATCGGATTCAGGTCTGGGGAACGGGCGGGCCAGTCCATAGCTTCAATGCCTTCATCTTGCAGGAACTGCTGACACACTCCAGCCACATGAGGTCTAGCATTGTCCTGCATTAGGAGGAACCCAGGGCCAACCGCACCAGCATATGGTCTCACAAGGGGTCTGAGGATCTCATAAGTACCTAATGGCAGTCAGGCTACCTCTGGTGAGCACATGGAGAGCTGTGCGGCCCTCCAAAGAAATGCCACCCCACACCATTACTGACCCACTGCCAAACCAGTCATGCTGAAGGATGTTGCAGGCAGCAGACCGCTCTCCACGGCGTCTCCAGACTCTGTCACGTCTGTCACATGTGCTCAGTGTGAACCTGCTTTCATCTGTGAAGAGCACAAGGCGCCAATGGCGAATTTGCCAATCCTGGTGTTCTCTGGCAATTGCCAAGCGTCCTGCACGGTGTTGGGCTGTGAGCACAACCCGAATCTGTGGACGTGGGGCCCTCATACCATCCTCATGGAGTCGGTTTCTAACCGTTTGTGCAGACACATGCACATTTGTGGCCTGCTGGAGGTCATTTTGCAGGGCTCTGGCAGTGCTCCTCCTGTTCCTTCTTGCACAAAGGTGGAGGTAGCGGTCCTGCTGCTGGGTTGTTGCCCTCCTACGGCCTCCTCCACGTCTCCGGGTGTACTGGCCTGTCTCCTGGTAGTGCCTCCAGCCTCTGGACACTACGCTGACAGACACAGCAAACCTTCTTGCCACAGCTCGCATTGATGTGCGATCCTGGATGAGCTGCACTACCTGAGCCACTTGTGTGGGTTGTAGAGTCCGTCTCATGCTGCCACGAGTGTGAAAGCACCACCAACATTCAAAACTGACCAAAACATCAGCCAGACAGCATAGGTACTGAGAAGTGGTCTGTGGTCCCCACCTGCAGAACCACTCCTTTATTGAGTGTGTCTTGCTAATTGCCAATAATTTCCATCTGTTGTCTATTCCATTTGCACAACAGCAGGGGAAATTGATTGTCAAGTGTTGCTTCCTAGGTGGACAGTTTGATTTCACAAAAGTTTGATTTACTTGGAGTTATATTGTGTCGTTTAAGTGTCCCTTTATTTTTTTGAGCAGTGTATATTATAAGGCTTCCTTTGCAACTCAACACAAACTCAGATCAGATGGAGTCTGTGTACATCAGATTTCAAACCCTGCAACAAATTCTCCAATGGACTTAAGCCATGACTTTTGCCAGATCATTCTAACTAAATAGGTTTAGATCTTCATCGTTGCAATAAAAATGTTTTTTTTTTTTTTTTTTGGAGGGGTGGGAAATCCCTGTTTTTTGGTGGACCACCAACCCGGTCTGAACAGATTTTCTTCCGGTAAGAAAAGTGATGAATTAGTTTTCCATATTGTTTGGCATGTAGCTTATAAAGTTCCTCCACGTTTGTCATTTGTTACTGCAGGCGCTAGCTTGTTGCAAACTGCAAATAAAACTTATTTCCTTCAGCTTTAGGTTTCTTCTTGCCAGCTAGCAGTGATCTGAGTCCCCATACCTTTAAAAGCACGACTGTGCAATTATATTTTTGGAACTATGTTGTTTGATTTTTAGAATGAATTTTACTTAAATTAAATAAGCTCAAGACCTTATAATAAAAAAAATGAAATTATAGTTATTTTGCTTTCTAATGACCTGCTCTGTGGTATAATTAGCATTTTTCCAAGCATAAATAGACAAACAGGCTTCTTCTCAATAATCCATCTAAAATAATAATAATTTCACCCAGTTTTGAGTTTTATTTCAATCACGTTTTCATTATTAAAAAAGAAAAAAAAATATTAATGACATGATTATTAATTCACAAATACTTTCATATAAATTTCTGATCATTTATTTGTATTTTTTAACTTCAACATAGGAAGTACCGTTTGATGGCCAGCATCAATTGAAACCTGTTTGAGTTGAAAGTGCCTTGAGACAACGTGTGTTGTGAATTGGTGCTGCGTGAATAAAACTGACGTGAACAGAACCTAATTATTCCTCATTCGGTTATTTTAAAGACGTGCAGTCAAGTCTTTTGCCGTCTCTGTAATGGTTTCCTTTGAGGCTTTGTTATCTTTAGCAGGACCGTGTCCTATTTCGTTCGTCACAAGAAAAAGAAGATGATTGGCAGGGATGTCACGCTGACCAGGAAATCGTTTCCTCACTGTGTGAAAAATCACAAAAAAGACTGGAGCCACGAGTTATCGTCTAATTTTAGCCGTCAGAGCAGCTTTAGCTGTTCCCAGCTGCTAAAAATGGCTGACAGTAGAGACATGCTGCGTCTATAATGGAAGGTCATATTTTATCTTTACCCTAAAAACTGCACAGCGTTTAACATTTAAGGATAAATCTTAGCTTCGTTTAGCGGCTGTACAGCAGCATATCGCTGCCTTCATCCATTCAGAGCCACAATGCATTTTATATTAGCATTTCTTTTCCCCTGTATCTCCTAAAGCACAGGTTGCACAGTTCCCCCAAAGAGAAAAGCAATCTCAATTATGCCTCCGCGATAAATCCCCTGCCAACGCCGGAATCACTTCATCTCAGCAGCCCCCAGTCACAGCTGCGACTTTAATGAGTGAAGTCTTTCACATTTGCAATTTAGCAGCATGAGCCAGACAATAGTTCACATCCCATTTGTGAGGGACTTGGCACCTGCTGCTCATGATAAAATAATGATGTGCGAATCTGCTAATTGAAGGGATTACAACATTTGACACCTGCACTTTTTGTGAGTCTACGACTAAAGCTCAGAAAAATTTGGTCAGTATTTTTGTCCCTCATGTCAGAAAGTGAAAATGATAAAATATATTATTTTTTAAAATAAATATTTCAAGCGTTTATTGCTCGCAAATTTAAAGATAGATGATGAAAAAACAAAATTCAGTGTCTCAGAAATTATGTGAAATTGACTAAAAACACAGGATATTTTCAACAGAAACACCAGGATTCGTTACTTCAGCCTCAGCCCTCTCCTTATGAAACTCCCTCAAATCGCTGGAAAGATATTGCTCAACAATTGTCTCAAGCCACACTTTTTCCTACCACTCAACTTTTAAGGGATATCCACTCATGGTTGTCTAAGTCCAGTCCTCCTGCAAGTTTTAGATGCACCCTTCATGAATGGCTTTTTCACTTTACTGTAATGTTGTGGGCCACTGAATGCTGGGTCTCCATCATCTGTAGGCATTAGGTTGTTATGTTTCACTTTATGCGTCATGAATCTACACAAGTATGAGCTTCACTTCCTGAAATGAGCAGCAAAAAATATGTAACTTTTTCACACTATTCTAATTTTTAAACATTCCAGGGGTGTAAATACTTTGGTAAAGCACGGTGTGTAAACAAACCCATCTAAGTAGTGAAAGTCGGCCTCTGTGTGGTTGAAGGGACCGAAAATAAAACAGACACCAAAAATAAAACACACCTTTATTTTCAGTCTCCTCTGTCTGAAAAAATAAAACTTATTGACTCCTTTCTGTAGCCAGGAAGCTGAAAATAGAAGGTCACCCTCAACGAGAGCTTTTAGAAAGACTTAGAGAACATATAGGCCTTCAATTTAGAGCCATAATCTGAGACTTACATGAGTTCAGTAGAGAACTTAGAGGAGGGGTGTCCAAAGTGTGGCCCGGGGGCCATTTGTAGCCCTTGAAATGATTTTACTCGGCCGTGACCAAAAGTCCAGGATGATAAGAATTTGGCCAACAACATAGGAAACCCCAAAAATGTGGAAATAGTCTGTTTTTCATTTTAATAAGGCAACATGAAACCCCCAAGCTTAACCTTTTGTATTGCTTTGTTGTAGAAAATGTGCAATAAAAATAAAACTACCTTTATTTTTACCTTCACAGTCTAAAGCCTTTGGATCTTTAATGATAGATCATAGATCATTTACCTGCTCAAAAAAAATGTTGAGCAAGTAAAACTAAAATAAATTATTATGCATTTTATTTTGAGTTTGAACATTCGTAAATCTTTGTCTACCCCCTGAAGGGTTAAAGCAGTATTTTTCAACTAGTGTGCCGTGAATGATCGTCAGGTGTGCTGTGGAAATTATTCAATTTCACCTACGGTACCGTACGGAGCCCCTAAGGGGACATGGACAAAAAAAAAAAAGGAAAGAAATCCCGACTTATTATCTCGAGATCCCGACTTTTTTTTCTCGAGATCCCGAGAAACTAAGTCGAGATCTCGACTTAGTTTCTCAGGATCTCGAGATAATAAGTCGGGATTTCTTTCCTTTTTTTTTTCTCCATGTCCCCTTAGGGGCTCCGTAGTACCGTATTTTCCGGACTATAAGCTGCTACTTTTTTTCTAAGCTTTGAACCATGCGGATTGTAGTCCGGTTTGGCTTTTCTGTGGATTTTTCTTCAACCACCAAAGGGCTCAATAGCAGGAAGTGAATCATTAGAAGTCAAAATTGTAAATCAAAGAAGAACGCGCTAATTTTCATTTAGAACAACCACATGTTAGCAGCAGGCACAACAGAGAAATGTTTTCAAACTCATATCATGCAGCTTTTAAGTTGAGGGCTGTCGATCTGGCTCTACAGGAGGGAAATAGAGCCGCTGCACTTAAGCTCGGTGTGAATGAAACAATGGTTCCGCTTTGGAGACGGAGTGCTGCGTCCAGCAGATTTATTAGGACGCAGCCCTCTGCTGGGTCCTAATGGAAAACTGAGAGCAGCTTCCAGTTTTTTTTTTTAATTTATTTTATTGGAGGTGCTAGTATGGTGCGCTCTATAGTCCGAAAAATATGGTAATTGGTTTTAAAATATTTTTTGAAAATGAATTATCTGCAAATAATGCCATCTTCGAGTGTCTGCTGTAGTAGTAGCGGCGTAATCATGTAATGTTCTTACCACTAGATGGCAGTAGGTACAGAGCATTTTACATTAAAACGAGAATTAGTGATGCATGAATGTTGCAGGTAGCGGTGAGAGCATCGTATCTAGCAAGACTGTGATGACAGTGATGGAAAAGACAGTGAAGCTCAGCAGTAGTTGGAAAGAACATGAGTCCATTTCCCCCAACATATCTGTGTGAAGTGAGCTTCTCAAGCCTGGTTACTATAAAAACTAAAAACAGAGAGAGACTGAGATGTTGAGGAAGAGCTTTGTCTTTCTTCAATTTCTGCCAGGAAATCAGATCTGTTTTCATCCAAACATGCACAGGTTTCACACCAGGTGGGTAAAATATACAGATATTGACATTTTGTACATGCAACTCTTTATACTGCAACAGTGAATATGAAGTGAAATGTTTCCCAAATATTATTGCTTCTTTCAGAATAAGAATTATTTTCTGTATTCCAGCTATAAGATGCTTGTGGATTAGTTTGTAAAACACGTTGAAGTTTCTACAACTTCTTTAAATTTAACACCACAGTGTTGTGGTACTGTTCAGGTGTATTTTTGAAGTGGACATGTTAAGTGCAATTTGAAATAAGAAATGTAAAATGTGATAAAAAATAATTTTTTGTGTTTATTTGATTTCTATTCAAGATACTTTGATAAGAATGACTATATATGTAATATAGGCGGCTACAGAGTATCTTTGTTTCCATTTTTGGTTGGTGTTGTGCCTCGTGATGTTTTCAATTAAAACAATGTACCTTGGCTCAAAAAAGGTTGAAAAACACTGAGTTAAAGAACTTGCAGCACCACTAATCGTAAAGTATGGGCATTTTACATTCAAATGTTAGCATTTCAGCTAATTAGCCCGTTTACAAAAAACATTTTTGCACATAAAGGAACGATTTACATATAAAAACTGAGGTTATTTTTCATAAATAATACTGAATATTTTGTTTGATTAAAGTATATGTTGCATGGCTCTGCCATATATATATATATATATTAAAAAAAAACATTTTCGGGACAAGAACGCCCTCAGATGATCCCAATTAAAACATCCTTCAGTTTCCAGACCTTCATCCGGTTCAGCAAGCGCGACAAGTTAAAAGGGACTTTTTCATGTCTATAAATGGGGAGGGGGGTAAAAAAACAAACATCTGAGTTATAGAGCGGAGTACAAGATAATTCGACCATGAACAGAAAATTGCATGCGCCCACAAGTAATAATAATAATAATCTTTTTTGTCACACCAGGAGGTATGCTTGCAAGTTAATGTGTTTGCAATTAAGGGATGTTTTTGCCTGCCATAAAAAGACAGTTATTAAGACACAGTGTTGCAGTCGGAGGATTATTCCTTTTTTTACCCCCTTTCACATTATTCCCTGTATTTTTGCTGCTGCTGCTGCTGCTGGGGAGTATGAAGGTGATGTCAACGTTACCCAACCGTTTCTTACATGCAAAAGTAATACAAACACTGCAAATCTTTCTGGGACCATAAATCATCAACATTTATTTCCACCTTTTATACATCAAACGTGCATATAAATAAAAGTAAAATAGATCATAGAAATAGCTCTACAGCAATACAGTAACAATAAATATGGCTATACACACTCTAGGTCAAATAAATAATTATAATAGTAATAAAAAAGACGGTAGCACTCTCAAGTAATACTGTACACACATCCTGTTTATAACACATTTTTCAAGTCAAATCATGAACTCGTTTGGTGCTATCTAGTTGTGCCGATCGCTTCACTCGTTGCTTTCTGCTGTGCTTTTGTTGTACCAGTGTCAGCAAGACGGAGGTCAAAAGAAGAGTTTTTCAAATCTACACACAAACTATCACTTTTCTTGTTTTTTTTTTCTTTTAAATGTGAACAATACCCATGTACCATCTGTGAAGTCTATTCTTTAAACAATATTATCCCAGAGAAAGGCTCACCTGTACATACACACAAACACGCACGCGCGCACACACACACACGCACGCACACGTATATGTAAACTTCATAAATCTATCTAAAAGCAAACACTTTGCTTCAACTTCACAACTTTTGTAAAAAAAAACAAAAGAAAAAAACGTGTCATTTCTTGGAAAAACTTGGCTGTTTGAATCCTATACAGGAAGGAGGCTATGTGAGGAAAGGGCACCAGGCAGTGGAGAGAGCATGAAACAGCTGGGATTCACATGTACAGAGAAACAAAAAATAAATAAATACACCAACACTTCAACAGCCAGGTCCAAAAAAATCACACACAGCACTTTATAAAATAGATTACCAAGAAGAAACCGTGAATCTGAGTACGTGCAAAAGTAAACACACCGAGTCTTTCACAAAACTCCCACGCACAATGTTCATCCTTCACATGATATACAATGAATAGTTAATGTTAATATTGATTACACAAGCATGTCTTGTCCTACTCGAGTCCTTCATATTGCACCGAAGCTCTATGTAACGTCACCCCATGCACCAGCGTTAATTTTTTATACTCCACCGAGAAATCTCGAATGTCCGAGTCAGGATTGAGCGAACTGAATCGGTAGGTTACACAAAAAGACCAAATAATGCTGCAGATGTCAAGCAAAAGAGCGGCTGGGTGGAACCGAAGCTGATTATATACAGTGAAAAAGTGTTGCGCACCTCACAGATTTCTTCTTTGTTTTGTTTTTTTTACACTTGTTTCAGATCCTCAAACACATTTAAGAGACTTTCTATTGCCTCAGTAAAGGTCAGTGGTTATGATTTACCACTAAAGCTGTAGCAACGCTGCTTGTTTCCTGTCTTGTTACATTTTGAAGATACCCGGTAAGTGGGTTCAAACGTGAGGAGAAGAAGGGCATTCGTTTAAACGATCAGGTTTAAGTTTGCGTGACGCTTTTGATACGAAATCTCCACGCATGCTACAGATTAATTGGGTAATATGACTGTCGATGTTACTTTTCTGTGACGTCCCCATCTTATTTATTTTTTCAATATAAGAATAGATCAACCATCAGAGAAGGAAATGTCAGCGCTCTATTAGGAACACTAAGTGGTCAAGTAATCAAAAGCCAAATAAATCAGTAGGTGATGGCTCATGTTTCACTTTTGGTTTCCCTACTCCAGGTAGCACAGGTGTACAAACCGTCTGCACGGCCTAGTGTGAGGCTAAGCGAGATTAATGCGGAGCGACTGCTGTGACATCTGAGTCACGGTTGCATTGTTTCTGCAGCGGGGAGCGAACATGTGCTGTATACACGGCGTGGGAGAGCTGTGCCATTCACATGGTGGAGTTCTTCTACAAATTCAAAAATCCATTGCAGGGAGGTTAATATGGCGATCAAATTGTTTATGCCTTGAGCTGAATGTGTAAAAAGATGACGTGGAAGCGTGTTTTTAGTTGCGGCATCGTGTCTTCAGATGCCTTTGAACCAAAACTGTCATCAAAATGGAGTCTAAAATGCCTCCCATTTACCAAAAAAAAAGGCATTTAGGAGAATATTCTGTGGACTGATAAGACAGAAAAAAGAAAACTTTAAATGGATAGATGTCCTGTTGTATCTACTCTAAAACTAACGCAGCATTTCAGAAACCCAGCTGTGGGAGTCTGCTGCTTTAGGACCAGGACGAGTTATTCTGATGCTATACGGGACAATGATCTGAAGCAGAGCAGGAAGAACACCTACGAATGGCTAAAAATACCAAAAATTAAGATCTTGGAATGGCCTAGTTAAAGGCTGGACCTAAGTCTGATTGAGAGCCTGTAGCATGACCCAAATTAGGTTCTTAATGCCCATCAACCCTCAAATGTTCCTGATTTTGTAAGAAATTCTGCAAAGGAGAGTAGGTCAAAATCTGCTGCCAAGGATGGCTAAGTTATTACTTTATGGAGCCAATTATTTTACTCTTGTTATCATGGTTTGATATTAAAAATTATTTGAAGATCTAAAACACGTATATTTGACCAAATAAAAAGGAAAAGCAGAAGAAATCTGTCTGGGGGTAAGTACATTTTCACAGCTCTGTAAACGTCATATGAGAAAAGTATTTTAGCGTAGGAAAAGAAAGTTTAGCTTCAGTGGCTAAAGCTAGCTTTCACAGGATCATCAGCGGTAACAAAGTCCTTAAGTGCATCATTTTCTAGATTTTGTGCTATATCAATAATAAGTGATGATACAAATAGTTAGAAATCTTGTGAAAATAGACAAAACAGTGAGAAAACTGTAAAAACAAGAAGAGGAGTCATGTCTGTACTCTTAATTTTTGTGCCTTGCGTTTAGAAGCCAGGCACGTGGCAGTACGCCTCCAAGGAGGATAACAGGATGTAGATGAACCAGAGGGACAGGAAGAGGAAGACGGTGAGGAGCTTGGCTGTCCGTGGGCCCCCGAGCTCGCCGCCCGAAATGCTGGGGCGCCTGCGGTAGAGCAGCACGAGCACGCACACCAGCGCCATGATGGTGAAGAGGGTGACGGAGAAGGCCAGCGAGCCCGGGTTCACCTTGAATGTCTCACCTTTGGTGTTCCAGAAAACGGCGGCGATGGTCCACGCCACCCCGATGCCCAGGAAAACGTTCACAGCGTTGCTGCCTGTCACGTTCCCAATGGAGGCGTCGGCGTACTGGTCCTGGATGGCGGCCACTTTACTCGCGAATGTATCTGTGGAAGAGAGGACGAGAGAAATGGGGTTTGTCTTTAAACGTACGCAACTGGCTGATGACAAATCACAGGGAACGTCAGAGGAGAACGTCCCAGAGTCACCTTGCACAACTGGAACTGCTCCAGTTTTCCTGGCATTGATTTTTTTCTAATCACACTTATCAAAGCCGTCTGTGAACTGCGGTGGCCTATTGATGGGCGCATTGTCATTCTTGGGGAGACTTTTCTCATCAGGATAGAAATCTGTCATTGTGGGATAACGGTAATTGCTTATAGCAACTCACTCTGACCCTTCTACCTGCAGGAATAAGGTGGTTCAATCTGTGTCTGTATGCCGGTCGTGCACAGAGTGAGTGTTGGCTGCCAAACTGGACTCAAGGCAGAGTCTGATTAAACAGCTAATGTCTCAGCAAGATCTAGAAAAAGTCATCCACGCGTTTATCGTTAGTCGCTTTGGTTATCGCAATAGTCTCTTCACTATTTGCCTAAAAAAAATTCAGATCCGGATCGCTGCTGCTCAAGTTCTCGCTAAAACCAGGAAGACAGAAAGCATCACTGCTGCAGCTCGACACAGCAAAACAGCCGAAACACTGAGTTCCTTTGAGCCAAGGCCAAAACCTTCACCTATTTAGAGCTGCCTTTGATTCATAGCTACTGGAACATTGATCAATAAATATGATTCTGATGATGATATTTGACAAAATATACTGACTATCGTCTGTTTCATACTTTGTGACTGTTGTGTTATTATGATGTAAAGCACTTTGAACCGCCCTATGGATGCTAATTGTGGTATATAAATAAACTTGACTTGAAAGTTGATTTGAGGACAATAGTTTTTATAAACCTAATTAAATATGAACACAGACTAACACAGAGAGCACACTGATTTGGCTCACAACGCAGATACAAAAGCTTTGCAGAAACACTTTTGACGTAGCGTTTAGAAAAGCGACACGCTGACAGAGTGTCAGGGAAGATACGAGCGATGCAAATTTCATTAAACGAACTGTGGCAGGTGGAGTGGGTGAAGCAATGCACGAGCTGCCGGGGTTAGAAAACAAATTCAGGAGTGGCGTCTCGTTTGTAACAAGGGCAGTTCGTCTTTGTCTCGATTTCGCGAAATTATGAGATACAAAACTCGTCTAAATGGGAAAATTTCGTGCGAGATTTATGTCTCGTTAAAAGCAAAATGTGTTCCCGTTCAAACGAGAAAAGACGTAGCAGTGAAATGGCAACGTCTCATGGGATGTTTGAGTGTTGTGTTGCAGAAGCAGGACGGAGAATCGGAGCGAGCCTCTTTACGTTTTTCTGAGAAGTCGCAATTCCTGATTTGAAGGACGTGTCAAAATGAGAAAGTTGCTCATTTTAACGAGACACATCTCCTGAATTAATGTTTTAGCCACATATATATAGGTATATTAAGGCACATTTTAAACATGACTATCAAAACCTCTGAATAAACTTGTTGTGCATCCCTAAACAAAGCTATCAACTGTCTTCCATTTTGCATGCTTGTGTTCTGCACTCAAACCTGTCAGGCTAATAGATACTCTTGTTGTGCCTCAAAGACACACAAGTAAAATTGACTGAGGAAACGGCGACGTGGTAATACAAGCCGATCGTACAAGTGGAACTGTTTTCCTTTGTTTACGTCTTGTTAAGGTGCTAAGTGAGAGCTTTGGAGATAATTCCTCTGACAGCTCAGGAGAACAAGAGGTTACGCAAGTTTCCCCGAGCAGCTGCTTCTGCGCCACAGGCGAAAAGCCCAGAGGGATTACAGAGCAGGTCGATTCCTTGGCACGGACGCCCACCTGGAACAGAGGTGCCGAGGGCGACAAACACCACGGCGGTGACCGAGTCCTTCAGGCCGACGGTGCATCCGAAATGCGAGGCCAAGTCGCCCGTCACGGCCGTCAGGACGCCGATGAGGGAAATGGAGACGAAGAAGCAGGCCCAGCCGTTCCAGTATTCGGTCGGGGGGACGAAGGCGAAGAGGACTTTCCAGAAAACCGTCAGGAAGTGCATGATGTAGTCAAAGCAGGACGGCAGCCGCTCCTCCCCGCTCTCCTCTTCGTCGTCGTCACCTAGCAGGAGCACATGAACGAAAAGCAAAAGCAGAGGGAATCAGCAGCTGCCTGGAAGAATATCTGGTGATTAACACGTCTTTCTTCTGCCGTTGCCACTGGGCTTTGTGGGGTTTTGTTCATCATCAAGGAACCTGTGCTGCGTAAAGCGTCTGTCTGCTGTACTTAACGTTATCAAGATGTCATCGTTGCGCTAACGAGGATTCAGGCCCGACTTGACCCATGTGTCACCAATATGCTCCGGGAGGAGGCTACCGATACGGGGACATCAGTCAAGGCAATTATACGGATTGATGGTTCACACACACAAGCATGATCTGTGTTGTTGTTTTTAAAACAAGCAAAGTTCACAATAATTACCCTGTTGGGGCAGCTACAGCCTCCCTTTCTGTTCGTTAGTAGATGTTTTACAGACATACATGGAGCAAGCTGTTGCTAAGGCACTATTAAAAATATTATAAAACTACACAGTTAGAACAAAGTCTTGTACCAATAAATATCAAAAACACATTACCTATTATCACAAAGTGTATATGCAAAATGATCAGTTTCTCTGATTTTACTCTTTATAGGTTTATGTTTGAGTAAAATGAACATTGTTCGTTTATTCAATAAACTACTGACGTCATGTCTCCGAAATTCAAAGCAAACATTTTGTATTTATTTGCAGAAAATAAGAAATGGTCAAAATAAAGAACACGATGCAGTGCTTTGAGTCCTCAAACAATGCAAAGAAAACAAAACAAGTTCATGTTAATTTAGAAACAACAAAGCTGATGTTTTAAGTCAGAAATCAGTGTTTGGTGGAATAACCGGGAGGTTCTCAATGGGATTCATTGCAGTTAGCTCTTAATTTTTTTCCCAGAGCTTTATATTCACATTTTAAATATTATTTTATCAATCGAATCAACAGTTTTGTCTGTATAATACCAGATTACATGAATGTGAAATCATATTTCAAATAATTTAATTTCAAGAGGAATTCGTCAAACGCAGAGACACAGTTTGTAGTTTTATCAAAACTTTGACGTTCTTGATCTTGACCCAAAATGAAAATAATTTAAACCACATATCTCACAGAGCTATCAGTCAATCTGCGGTGTTGGAAAGTTTCCCCAAATCAAGGGGAGTCCCTCAGGGTCCCGCAAAAACCTTGGGCTTGCCCTACATGTTGAGTAGCAGCAGACGGCGGCTCGTATCAAGTCCGGTTCTGCTGGGGGTCGGTTCCGGTTGAAAGCGAGTTGTTAATCTCCACTGCTGCCATGTGTCTGTGCAGGAGGCGAAGTCGGTAACTCAACCTGTCGAGCATCACCGGATTACATTTTAGTTCAGACTGAACAGGAATGTGTGCAACTGAATTTGGATCTGACTGTGGCCGTTTATGCACAAGAACTGGACCTGTTTATTTTATGACTGAATTGTAATCACCATTGAGACTTGAGAGGAAACCTGTTGTGCTGACAGATTTGGCCGATGAAGCCGATTGTCTGGGCTCCAACAATTTCAGATTCTCGTTTCTGTGGCAGAGTGGCCGACAACAAACAAACTATTTGCAAGCGACACTGAAAACAGCGGACCGATGCTGAAGTTAGCATCTGCTTCAGTTTGCAACCAACAGGAACCAGCTTCAGCGGGTTAAGCTGATTTTAAAACAGACGGACTAAACTTTTAGTCAATTTAGATTTCTGTCTACAACTCTCACTCACAAAAGCTCATTCATAAAATCTTTATTGCAGTTGTAAAACCACCAAAAATATGGATAAATTCTGGTCTCGCAGCAGTAAAGACGCGTTTGCTGACCTGCGATGTGAAAGAAAACCTGAATTCAGACCGTCCTGTCTTCAAGCAAACAACATGAGTCAACCCTCCACCAGAGAGCCTTCCCTATATAATAATAATAATAATAATAATAATAATAATAATAATAATAATAATAATAGTTCAGTTTTAAAATAGAGCATAGCCGCAGGAAAAAATATTTTGTTAGGTCTACTTTTTTATTTTTATTTTTATCATTATCTCAAACACTAAAAGCAGCATAGTGGTAAAAATATCCTCCTGATTGCAGACGGTTATGCTGCAGCAGGTTTTGTTATTCGCTCAGTACAGGAAAACTCCAACAAGCCGACCTGATCTGACTGTTATTTTAAAAACATAAATTCACTCACGAATCGATGTCTTTACCACTGAGATCAAAACAACAACTGAAGGCGCAAAGGACAAGCAGCATATATCGCTTTAAAATATACGCAGCTGCAAACAGAATTGCATGAGAAAGTTTTGAGACATCTTCCAAATCAAGAAGGTTAATTGAGTAATCTAACTATTTGCAGTAATGCGTCTCCCAGACAGAATAATGCAGCGATGGGATTTGTTAGACCTCAGAGTAATTATACAACACATTCAGCCAGGCTTTGACTTCGTTCTGCTTTAAAGACACCAGCATAGTTTCATTGTAAAGTTGTTATGGTTTGTGGCTCACCTCCTCTAAGAATGACGTGTATTTGTATCGTTTAAGTTCCCCCCAGGATTACATTCAAATGTAACCATGTCTCGCATCTTTTAGAAAAAATATTGACCAACTTTATGTAAAATTGATCTTGAACTGTCACATCTCATCTTTTCTCTGTTAAAATGCTTTTTTGCTCTGAGTTACAGACTTTTTAGACTAATTTAAATATGCAGTAAAAGTACCAGAACTACACAGAACAAGTGTTGAAAGTTAGCTGTACCATCGCTTTCTGTTTTATGGGAAGGCTGCCCTGGAAATCCTCACTTTGTTTTCGATGATTTTCCAAAAGGAAATCAGTCGAGAGTGAATGGATTTATTGTCCCACTAAGTTCACATGCATATTGACCCCTTTACCAGCTGAATTTAGTTATAGTAAACACATCTTACCACAAATTATTGATGTTTTATTGCCAAACAGACTCCAAGTTAATGTTTGTATCCATTTAGTAGTGGGTACTGTTGTGACGTCTAACATTTTTTACACGTACATCAACTTACAGGTGCTGTTGCTATGGTTACAGCTTGTCAAGAGGACTGACATTAATGACTCTGATGGTGATGACTGTGAGAGCTCTGATGAACTAGAGACCAACCCGTTGGCTGCTGTACTTCTGATTTCAGTCTCTCTTTTAAGGAAAGCTTTACTGTAACTTCCTAAAGTTTGAACTGTAACCAGATAAAGTTTTCATTGCTAATAAAAGTGGTTTGAGGTCAAACTTGTATCTTTTTTGTATGTGCTGCTACAATAATCTGTTTAATCTGTTTGGCAATTGGTAGGAATTCTCACGTTCCGACTACAAATGGAATAATTTATGATTATTATAGATCATTTTTCAAATTTTAGCAGCATAAGGTAGTGCTTTGATTAGATTTTTTGAACTGATAAAATTAAAGCTCTGAAAATTAAAAAAAATATTCTTTTTGGAAGCTGCTGAGTCGTTCCGAAATGCGTGTCCTTGACAACAATGAGGTAAATTCTCAGCAGGAGCAGACTTCCGTACGTTTTCACTAATTTACATGCTTTCAAACAAACGTGGCTGACTTTAAGCTGGAACAAACAAAATGAAAACTTCTGCGTCGCGAAAGTCGATTTACTGATTTTGTGAGACAGAATCTGAAAGTTTCACAAAACAAATGGCTTTTTGTGAAAGAGCAGAGCGCCGAGAGTCGCATAAACTGTCCAGAGTCACGTTTGCGGCGGGCCTCATCAGGAATTCAGCACGTAATGCATTTTTAATCAGCTGTCAGCTTCAAACAGATGCAGCAAATAAACGCTGAATCGCCGAAGGGCGTTAGAACTTTAAACTGAGACGCTCGGCCGGCGGGACCTGGTCCGGACCGCGCGGGTCCATCTTCGCCGGGAGGAGCAGATGTTAAGTGTTTAGGTGCGTGTGGCTCACCTGCGCTGACAGTGACGGCGTTGACAAACTGCTCCCTCCAGCTGCTGCTGCCCACCACCAGCGCCAGGTTGGTCTTCTTGATCAGCTTGTCCACGGTGCTCTGGAGACGACCACGGAGACAAGAGACAAGCAGGCGTGAGACACACGTTATCGGCGCAGGCTTAGCAAGAAGTGACACGGGAGACACTGATGAGGTGACTGAGGGTACAATTACCGCCGTCTCTCATCCCACTGCGGTGCACAGTGAGTCACAGAACCAGATTTGGAGGGAGGTGGGGTTGGACTGGGCTTCATGCCCACAGGAAACAGAGCCAGTGTGGGGAGACGGGAGTCTCAGATCTGTATCATGTAGCAGCTTAAATGCTCTTAAATAGTCTTAAAGGAACACAACGGCCAGTTGTGGCCGTTGTGTTCGAGGCACCGAGGCATCAGTTTACTCTGTGAACACAGCACGTCCCGTGGCAGGAACGGGAGAAATAATAAGGCAGATGTCATGGTGATGTAATCAGGGGGTCTCAGATCGGATTAGCAGAACAAACCAAACAGGCGTCTTCTTCTCAGGTCTGAACCTGCAGAAAAGGCCTTTTTCCTACAGTGGATTTTATTTGTTTTTGTTGTAAAATCACATCCGTTCTCGATCAATAATAACTCCTAATAAAATTGCGTGTGCCGCGTTGAGACGTTAGTTTGCAACACAAACACGCTTCATAATCCAATACAGATCTTTGGCTGAGTTTAGATAGTGGCTGTAAAAGATGAAATTATGTAATTTGATGAACATTGCCATAACATTTGAAGATTACTCTTGGTCTCCAGTTTTTGTCTCTTAAAAGTTATTTAACATACAGAACTTTTATAGCTACCTTTATGCTCTCTACCCTCATAACTTGAAATTTATAGACTGTGGTATTTTTTATTTTTTTACTTTATTTTCTCACCTACAAGCCAAATCAGAGCCTCAAAATGCCTCTGCTTTCCATCAAGAAGAAAACTGAGACAGAATTAAAGATTCCTCTACTTGTTGATGTAAATGATAGATTGTGTTGATTCAAATAAAGGACTTGCAGACACATATCCAGCAGCAAACTGTTTCTCAGCGCAAAGCCGAAAAATAATGTGACGTGTCTGCAGAATAATTCTTAGCAGCTTCACGTTTCAAATGAATTACAGTCAGGTAAAAACAGCGTCAACTACGCTGTTTATCCACCAGCGCAAGATGGAAACAAGAGGTCTTGTTTTAGGAGGCGAGTGGCTCAGAACTGCTGGCTTTTAAGTTACCTTGAACTCGTAGGATTCCTCAATGACCACCTCCAGCTTGGTGTGCTCTCCCAGGACAGGGCAGCCCATCTTTGACACGTCCTCTGAACCCACCGCCGTTTTGTTGTCATTGGTGTCCCCTGCGCAGATCGGCAGAAGGAAAAACTTTGACTACACCGATAACTAGAGCCAGGCGTCCTGTGACGTTTCAGAGGTTTTGTGAGAGAACATCAGTGAACAAGCAGCAACACAAAGCACCACAAGAACTCTGGAGGAGCTGGAGATAGCCGAAGCTCAGGTGGGAGAATTTGGCCCACAAATCTTAACTTTTATGGAGGGATAGCAAAGAGAAAAGCAACAGCTGTGCTTCCAACAACCTTAAATTTGCCCAACTTCAAATTTACTTAATGGAAACACTGCAATAAAAAAAACCTCTTGTTTTTCAACATAAAGTCTTTGTGCTAGGATGAAACTGCGATGGAAACACTTCTGTCACATCACACGGGTCACGCGTTCAACAACCGGACCTTACTACTGGAGGAAATGACGAAGAAGATGACGGGAAGTGGTAGGAGGATGATGGCGCATCATGTTTTTTTTTTACGATGTCGCGTGAACAGCCATGTTAACATGTGATTTTAAACGCATTTCTTCTTTTAATGGAAACATAGCAGTTGCGAAATTGTGTGTTTCCGACTGTAGTGGGACATCACCGAAGTTACGCGCAAACAGCTAGCGTTGAGAGAAAGCATCAAGAATACCCGGCTCTGTCACAAACCATGAAAGAGACACAGCTAGCCTTGTGGGAAAAGGTAGTCTGGTCACGTGAGCCCAAAATGGCACTTTCTCTGCTCCAAAACACGTGGCAGAGAACCGAGTTCGCCCTCCCCTCCATCATTAAACACGGAGAAACTCCTGACGGAAGAGACTCACCGTGCCTCTGTCCCACCTCCAGCAGCACGGGTTCCTCCAACACAATGGTGAACGTCTTATTCTTCTCATATTCCTCGTCATCGATTATCTTCACATTCAGCAGCTTCCTGGAGACAGACAGGAAACGAGCAAATAAAACAACGCGCCGATGACATTTAAACGTTTTAATCGGCTCCTTTATAAACATCAGAGTCGGGAAATCTTTTTTTTTTTTAAGTGGCACACAAAACACTTGATGATTATGTCGATGATTTATTGCAGAGATTCGGGTAAAACAAATGTTTCAGCCCACACAATGAATCATGAAACTGTTAGGTAAGAGGGTGGAAGCTGAAGTGCTCCACAAAATATCCTGTAACGCCGAGCAAAATGTGATTTTTTTTCTCTCTCTCTCTCTCTTTCCCCCAGCACTCCACAAGAGGGCGGGCTCCTTCTACATCATTAAGTCCATTAAAGTACGAGCGTGTAGCGACGTGGCCCACACCCCTCCCACACACTTCACATCCTAATTCAGATTAGCTACCAGAGAAGTTCGCTGTGGAAATTATAAGCGCTAATTTGCAGGGGGGGGGGAACCCAGCGAACTCCTAAACCTCACCCAGAAACGCATTTCTTACATCTGAATGCAGCACGAAAACACGAGGTGTCGAGCTGTAACCACCATATTTTTTTTTTCTTCAGCCCCGCTTCACAATCCTACGCTGTCACAGCCCGTCTCTCTCTCTCTCTCTCTCTCTCTCTCTCTCTCTCTCTCTCTCTCTCTCTCTCTCTCTCTCTGTCTCCCTCCCTGCATCTCCCTAATGATATGTGGGTGGTTGTCTATTTCTGTCTACACACATACACTCGGGGTCTGACAAGGCGCAGGGAGAACGTTCACTCGCAGAACACAAGATATTTTATTTTAAACACCAATGATCACGTCATCCCGCTGTTTAATGTCAGGGAGAGTCATGCCAGTGGGAGCAGAGTGATTTGCTGCAAAGCCTCGGATCCTCACAGAGAAACAGAGAAAAAGAAGAGTTTATGTACATGCATGGTAGTTTACTTTGAAGCTTCCTGTTTGGGTCTTAAAATAAAAATAAAAATAAATTGTGAAGGTTCATGAGGCAGTGTTTGCCCGCTAACATGAGCTGATTAAACCGCTGAAGACGTTTCTGTTACAAATGTATTATTTAGCCATTTTATTAGAGTACAGCTTACATTTTGGACCCCCGTTTTGTCCGAAAACTAGCTTAATCCTAAATCAAGGTTTTCCTCAAAGATATTCACGTGACGCCATCATGCAGTAACTTCAGATTTATTGGTTGTACATTCAGGACATTAATCTCATGTAAACTTCATTCACACACATTAATAAATTGGTACAAATTCATATATAAAACTATTAGCAAAACCCCTCCATCAATATTCCCAACAATACTTTCATTTCAGTTCCAAGAGTTTGTTCATGATTAGGTCAAACCAACGTTTGGAAACTCTTGAAAAAAACACTAAAGGTTAACAACTCGATAAAAACCATGAAACATGACCAATGTACCTGCTTTTAAAACACTGTCAGTATTATAATATGTTTAGTCAGTTTGAGTATGGTTGCATTTCTAATTTTTTTCTCTGCTTTATGATATTCTTCTGTTTTCTGCTGTGTGATATCCTGATGTTTTCTGAACGTTTTGGTTGAAAACAGGTTAAATAAAGGTTATATAGACATAAAATAAGCTCACAGCATCTCCAAAGCGCTCTATTAGAAACCAGTTAGGGCTAATGGCAGCCTCACCCTCACTGGAGAGGACTCTTGAGTAAACTCCATTACACATATGAGTGGCACATTACTGCCATCCTGCAACATTTTCCGACATGCCAAACAAATGCGTGACAACCTGCCTTAGCTGGTGATCAAATCGTTTATTCTGCAGTGTCAGATGCAAAAAGGCAATGCTGGAGTGTTGTTTATTTAAAGCTGCGGCTCTTCTTTTACCATGGAAACGCAGGCAGTGTGACAGAGCATTTAGGTTTCAGATAAGTTTTATGTAACAAGGCCTAATGAGTGATGGCGGCTGAGCAAAAGTACAGTTTCAGGCAAACTCATTTGTGAAAACACAAAAAAGTTCAGTCTGAAATAATAATCTAGTTAGGTTTCAGTGATTCAGTGGATGTGACATTTTTTGTAAACCACTACATGGCGTTTTAAACATAGTTATCAGTGAATAGTAAACTAATTAAGCTTTACCTGAAATGTTATTGATTTTAATCATCCACTTGAGTCAAATATGTAGCTCAAAATTCAGGTTTTATGAGTCATTTTAATTTACTGTATGGATTTATCTGATCGCGCTGAGGCTCAGGTGTGCCGGCTTGAGAAAGTGCAGAAACGTGTGAATCAGTTCTGAGAACAGAAGTCGTTCCCAGATAGAGCTGTGCTAGATAAAATAGCTGACTAATTGGAAAAATATTGACAGGTTAAATATTGATCGCCTTCATTTACCGAGAAGCAGAGGGTATTTCTTCGAGAGAGAGTTTGGAGTATCTTAAACACCAAAATCAACCAACCTCACAAATTCTGACTGACTGATTTTATCCCATTTTCTATATATTGGCTCAGAAGCTACTGCTTTGAACAGTTTGGGTTTTAATTAAAGTATCGGTTTGGTTCATATTCACGCTGTGACTCACTAAGGTCGATGTTCACCTGGAGAACATCGAGTCGATTTCCACACAAAATCCATCCCATCATATCTCCTGTGGGTCTTAAAATCGGTGTTATTGGAAGTTGTGGAGCATTCCCAGCATTAAAGTTTAATGTGAGGTGTTTTGTTTCTGCATCTCCAGCCTGGTTGGATCCAGAAGGCCATGTCCTTAGGCTGACCCACAACATGCCTGAATAAATAATAAGGAAAAAAAAAAAAAAGCTGCTTTGTTTAATATGCAGAAAAACATTGGAAGCATCTTTTAGACTTATTTTTATTCCACCTGTTTAGCACCAAGGACAGCATATTTCTGATTTTCTTTTTTCCCATTCATTCATGGGAATCTTATGATTTTTTTTCACTATGCAGAAATGAAGGCACGTATCATTTTAAAGATTTTACAGACCTTGGGGAACTGAGGAGCATAACATCTCAAGGTTTATAGAAATACTTACTCTTGCGGTCAATTTCTTCTTCTTCTTCTCCTTCAGTTGTCTGGTAATGGTTTCATAGTTCTCCCATGGGGCAATGTTCTGAAAAACAATCTCCTCATCCATTTCCTGTTTCTGGCCATTTGTTTTTATTTTTGTGTTGCCGTCCATTTCCTGTTTTCGCTCCACGCTGCCTCCTGTTCTCTATCCTAACACTACGGCATGAAACCCAAGATGAGATTCTGACTTTATAAGATTGATGCCACAAAGAGCTTTTCTGGCATGACAGCATCAAAACGTAACGCGGTTTCCTTTTTTTATGGACCTTTTTGGTCTGGAATAAAGATTGATTGATTGATTTAATTTTAAAATAAAATAGCGGCAACGGTTACTACAAGCCAGGGGTGTCAGACTCATTTTCGTTTTGGGCCAAATCAAGATCCTAAATAACAAACTGTCAAATATTAACAAATATTTGCAGTTCAAGTAATTCCTAAAATTAAACATCTTTTCACATTGTTCAGTCCCTCCAGGATTTAGTGATTTTTTGGGGGAATGGGGCAATAAATGCCCCATTTGTGGGGCTAATTTAGAAATATTTTCAAGGAAAATATTCATGTTTATGTGTAACATTAAATGTGACATTGCTAACCGTCACATCGATCACAGACTAATAACTTCACAAACTAATAACTTGACATCAAATAAGGCTGAGGCAGCGGGTCGTAAAAGTGCAAAATACTGCCACCTACAGGTGGGAGTTAGTGGTCAGATAAACACAATGTTTCTCCTAATTTTCTGGGTTATTTTCAGTTATGTATTAGCGAGAAGAAATGCTGGAATCTGTTGATTTTGACGTGAATTTCCACAACCACAGGAAACTGGGAGGACTGGTTGATGTAATTTGGCACCTGGAGTCTTGAGGGCCACACAAGAAGCTACGGCGGGCCAGATTTGGCCCCCGGGCCTTGAGTTTGACACATGTGCTCTAAGCAAAGTAATAATTACAATATCTTACATTGATTTTTGTAAGAAACAGAAACCTGAGCGTCAAACACTGATAGTTAGCTCTTATGTAGATTATAGTCCGGGATTTTCAAAAATGTTTTTCCAACCCTAAGCATTTTTGAAGCAGCCGACTTGTCTTTTCCTCCATCCAGACTGGCAGCAACAGGTGGAGGAGGGGTAGTGTAACTGGATATATTATAACCAAGATGCAGGTGGTTTTATTGAAGGCTTTTAAAACTTCTTGCCTGTTTGCTACGACTTTGAGAGAAAGCTAACAGCTAGTCAGATGTATACCGTTTGTCCAGCTTAACTGTTTAAATGGACTCAAAATTTTAATTTGATAAAATTCTGGTATTTTCCCTTTTCCAGGTTTCGTAGTTAAATTGAAAGTCATTCCCACGGAGATCATAACCAGGACACAATAACCTGCACATGAGAGGTTTTTGCACTTCAATATGTATGTTTCCAATCAGTGATTAGCATTATTAGCTATATGACTATTCAACACTTCACGTTATCTCTGTTTATTTTACAGTAGTAATTGATCTGAGAACCCATTTTTGCGTTGTTGTCATTAATAATAGATTAATTTCAGCAACATACATTCAGAGAAGCTGTTTGAGAGTAAAAAGAGTAATTTTGATTTAATGAACGGACCCATTAAGACGTGGATTTCTCAGCAGAGCCGGAGCTCCCATCACTTTCTCCTGGAAAGGTCCAGCACCGACTCACGCTTCCCGTTTTCACGCTTCCTGTGTTTTCATGCTTCCTGTATTTGTGGGAAGCTGCTCTCACTGTGGATGCGCCTCGCCTTGCAAGCAGAGGGATAGACGTCAGAAAGTTTGTTCTTTAATTTCTTTAAATCAGGGTGCGTTGCATGGTTGCTTTTTGAGATCTTCTAGCCTACTTTGTGTTGCTATATGTTTACTCAGGATTTATTTAATGCTCTAAATTACAGCAAAAACAAACAAATCGCTGAGAGGATGACTACTTTTACGGTACCGTACAGACAGTCATATTTGACGAATTTGAATATTTTTGAAAAGTTTATTTCATTAACTGAGATGACAGACACATAATGTAAACTATTTACACTTAAGGTGTTTTGAAGCCTTTATTTGTTTTTATTACAATTATTTTCCGCTCACAGGTAAGGAAAGCGCGACGTTTAAGATTAGAAATTACACCAGACTGATGAAAGAAACATTTAAAACACAGAAATGTGGGCTTACTGAGAAGCATGTTTAATCCTCCTTAAGGATACTTTTAATCTGACAAAAGAGCTTCATCAGAACACCTCTAATTTATGAATGACGCAGCTAAATAATGATTTTAATCCGTTATTAAAGATAGATCTATTAATCCGAGGAAGCCAGATTTTTGTCAAGTGAAAAACATTCATTTTTTCTTTTCACATTTTGTGAATTTGCAGGATAAAAACATCCAACATGCTGCTGAAAACCCTGCATTTGTAGGAGCTGCAGCCTCGATCTTTTCAAGCCGTCGTTAAAACTACAGAACATTTCCATCGAGACTTCACAGCTCTCACTTAAAGCATATCACATTTCCTTGTGCCCTGTTCATCTCTGCCTGCCTGCCGGTCTCCTGAAGCGCTGGGGTAGTTTCTGAGAAATCTGCATGGTAGTCCTGAGCCGTTGCATCATGTCGCGCACACAAACTATCCTGACTGAACTTTGAGGCCTCGTACACTGCAGCCTGGCTGGCTCCATGTGGAAGCAGCTGCCCAGGGTTCCTCACATTGCATAAGAGTCTGATAACATTAGTTAGAAAAAAAAAAGAGAGGGTACGCCTTATTTTTACATTATTTCACTGGAATAACAGAAGGAAAAGAGAGATTCAGCAAAGAAGTATCAGCTCTTTTCAGTAATTCAGAAAAGATGCTTCCTTAACCCTGAGCTGAATCTCTTTATGTCAGGTTGTTGTAAGGCTGAGAACAGCAGAAGAACAGAATGGCGGAGATTATGAATAAATATAAATAATGTACTTAGCCATGACATTATGGAGCGAGTATGAAAGGGCGAAGATTGGACAGTGACTCTAGTCCTGTAGTAATAATCAACACTCGTTGTTTTATCTCACCTGAACTGTGAGTCATTGAGATAATTACCAGTTTAAAGCGACATTCAACGTCTTCTACTGCATTCTAGCGGAGTCACAAAATATCAATAAAATCTCTTAGTTTTATGCTGATTCACAAAGTTTGCAGAGTTAATCTGCTCATAAAGAAGATAATCGCCAATTAATGTAGAGTTAATCAAAAGTGAAGTGATCAAAGCTTTTAATTCTAATCAATTAAATTCTTTTCAACAGTACGATGGCAAGAAAGATAAAATAATATTAAATATAGGTCAAATATGTTTTTTATTTAAATGTTTTTTTTTTGTTTTGGTTATTTGGTTGGTCTCTTGCTTTTATTAAATTTAAAAATCATGTATGAGCCGACCTTTATTTGCATACAGTCTATTTTCTGACTGTCTTCAGTCTTTTCAATGCGTAAAAGAAGAGTATTATGTGACTTTGGGGCTCAGCAGTGCCCCCTATCGGCCATACTTTTCACCTTATGCTGCACATTTTCACTGCACATTTATGACCAATTACACTAAAGATGCAACACACATTCTTGGGGGGGTCATTGTCAAACTTTCTGTACACAAGACAAATAAGAAAAAAAACACAAGACGAAACCAGCACAGAAACAGATAAATAACAAGCTTATTATAGCTTCACTTTGTTATTTCAATTTCCAGCTAAGTCTGACAGACTCATAAAATCAAACATAATCAAACTGTATTCATTAAATTATGATTACTTTAGAAAGACTGTGCAACATCAACGCATATAGGGCCATCAAGACTGATTGGGCCATATGAGGCCCAATCAGTCTTCTAGCTTCAGTCTTTTAAATGTATGAGCTTTATTACCTTTACATTCCCTCATTGACTTCATTTATGATCCTTTAAGCAAATGATTTTGCAGAAGGATGGCGTTGTGCCTCAGTAACCTGACACTGTGACATAATGTGAAAAAATAATCATGTCTCCAAACACTAAAGCACCTGTATCCCTGCTGACGGTCTGCTAGCCTGCAGGCCATGATCAGTGGCGCAAAAAGTGGGTGTGCAGTTTATGCAACGCATAGGGGCGCTGCACTAGAGGGGACGCAAAAACGATGTGGGGATTTTTTTTTTCCTAGTCAGCATTTAGCAGCTGTTTGTGTGTGAAATGATCAATATCAGAGGAACAGCACTGATTAGGCGCCCCTCCCCTTGGGTTCTTTCGATAGGGGTCGGGGGCGCTGATGACATGTAGTTACGCCCCTGGCCATGATGTTAGCTAAACTGAGATCACGTGTTTTTGGACAAACATTCAACTATCTTTGTAGTTTTGCTGTGAAGATTCACAAAAAGATGAATTCAGAAGGCATTTGACCCAGTGTTGGATTTCTGCCTTGACCTTGTGTTGGTCTGACAGAATGAAGGAGCTTTCCCCCCACCCCCCGACTTTATTCCATTTCTCTGGGACCAGCGCTTAAAAGATTCACAGAAAAAGAGCCTCTGAAGTCTGACTTCAGCTTGAAGGCTTTTTAATAAATCAGCAGTCATTTCTGTGTATATTTCCCACTTTTCCTTCCATTGGTCTACACGTCAGAGAGCCGCTACCTTGTTTTCACGTCATCGTTTTTGAATTAGTGAGAGGAAATGAACATGCGTTGTGACAGGCGGTGAAAAGCCTGAACTGATTGAACCTCACATGGCTGACGTGTTCAGTTAAAGGGACAGTTCAGGTTTTTTGGGAGCGGGCTTTTGTTGAGAGGTTATGAAATGTAACTTAGCAAGTTCGCTTTGTGGGAAACACACAATGGCGCAACTACACATTATTCAGGTGGATGCGAAAACATAGATCGGCGCCCACCCACCCCCCGAGGGAAGGAACGTCAGGGTGAAGGAGCGACGCTCACTCGCTCCCCACCCCAAGGCGACGATACGTGAAGGGTAAAACTCGCTACATTTACCTCGTTATGTGCGCGAGGTGAAGGAACGTAAGGCGCGCTGAAGTGTATGGGAAAACATCATCGGCACCCTGTCCCCTCCAGACGGGGTTTTGGTGCCCCCTCTGGTGCTGCGCCCCTATGCGTTGCATACCCTGCATACCCACTTTTTGCGCCACTGGAAACACAGATTGGTTATTTAATTAATCAAACAAATCTGTGTTTTCCTTAGGCATTTATTACTATTTACAGTGAAGTTTTAAAAGAAAAATAAATAAAATAATAAGTGTAGCGTAATTACCTGGAGAGTTAAAATTAGACTGCTCGGTGCACAAGCTAGAAGAATGGCGGTCTCACATTAGTGCTGCTTAAATGAAGCAGAGCTTTCCTTCTCCCTTAATGAGACTGGAAGGAAGATGATTTGTGAGCTGCGGAGCGGCTGCTGTGAACCTGTTAGTCAACGTTTACCGCACCGCTGTCCGCGCATCCTTCAAAAGTCTCAAATCCACGTATCTAAAATTAAAATGTCTTAAACTCAATTAAAAATGTGATTTAGCCGTCAATATGTTAATTGCAGGACTTGAATTTATCAGTTTAATCTTGTTTGTGTAGTTTTTCTAATGGGACTGTCCAGTTTGGCAAAAGTTTGAGTTTGTGGCGTTCTGCGACTCGTGGCGATTGAGGCTACCGCTAGCTAGCTGCTAATATACCTTTAATAACTAGCTGGTTAGCTATACTGTTAGCACGTTGTTTGCTTTCACCACTGACTCGCTTCTGTTGCCAATCCATGCTAGGCTAGGTTCCTTTAAGCTAGGCACTATGGGGCTTTTTACGATGCTTGGCTGCGTAGAACAGGATCACCCAATCATTCACAACATTTTGAGTTTTTTCTATCTTAGATTTCATTCAAGGAGGCATTACAAAAGCTCTTAAAAAGTCTTAAATTTGACCTGTAGATCCCCTGTCATGTGTGTGCATCCAAAAGTGTTACTGATCGTGACTACGTCAGATGTGAGCAACAAAGAGCATCGTATCAGGCCATTGGTTTCCCCCTTTTGAGAAGGGAAACAGCCTCAACTCTTTCATCTTTGGTTATGTAATTGCTCCGATTACCCACTTCAACCCTGACAGGAGTGAACGGGTTGCACATTGGCAAACAAAACCAGATGTGAGCTTATCCTCTATATGGATCTTCCTGTAATCCGCAAGCGCGGAATCAAAACGCTTTTCCATGTTCGCTTGTTTATTTCAGTTCGGAGGTTTGTGTCTGTACACCATAATCTAGTTACCACAGGGATGCATTTAGATGGCAAATATGATTCAACTGCCTGCAGAGATTTTAAGCCGTTCCTCCTGGCTCTGTGTCAAAAGCTTAAAAACTTGGCTTCCTCCCCGTTTTTCTCTCCTGCGTGCTCAAACGTCGACTTGCACACAGAAAGGAGCGAGCGGAAAGCCTGAGACGCTGTAGCCGGCGCACACAAATGCAGAGAGGACGGGCCCCGGAGGCCCGCTGCAGAGTGTCAGCTCTTTGTCCCGGTCGCTCAGGGAAATGTTGGGTAAGAAAAGCCAGCTCTGTTTGAAACATGAACTCTGGCAGCCCGCAGAGCAGCAAGCACCACAGACTCAATGCAGAGAAAGTAGCAAGTCTCTGTCGATAGTGAAACACCTGGACAATTAGCGGCAAAACGGAAATTCAACTCCCAACAGGCAAAACTGAACCGTGTGACTGGTTGGAAACAACGCATGCAGGACTTCAAGTAAAAATGACGTTTTATTAATAAAATCCTAGGTACTACAGCATGAACCCTTTGGAAACCTTTGCACGTCCACACACTTAACATTAATTAGTTTTTGATTCCCTGTTTGCTATTTTCCGTAGTGAAAACGAACACCATGTGGACTCTGACTTAAGCTCTTGCCTAGTCACAATCCTGCACCCTGGCGTTCAGCATGAAGGAGGCATAAACAGCCTCAGGTGGCCTGCAGAGATGAAGGCTTTTCATAGAAATGGGATTTGAAAATTAACTCAGCGTAAGTTGGTGGTGGGGGGGGGACTTTACTCGATCTGCCTCTTGAGATCGGGGATCTTTAATCAAAGATTTCCATTCATGATCAAAGCGCCCTCGCCTTCGTGCTTCCATTCCTTCACCTCGCCCTTTTAATCCAAGGAGCACGGGAAAAGCTTCGGCATTTTCCCCCCCTTACATCTGCAACTTGTATTCTTCTCATGAACTTCTTGTGGCAAACTGTCCTCGCCTGCCGGATCTCGCTCTCCCATCGTCATCTGAAAGAAGCATTACTCCTGCCATAAATTAGGCAGGACGCTTGAGTCTCTGCAGCCCGATGATCCTGGTTCGGTAGTTGAGGATTTTATCCACAGCTCAGCTTCCTGTTTGATTGCAGACACACGCTGCCCGACTCTAATCTCTCATTGTTATACACTCCTGACTCATTATGTGCAGCCGTCTGCAGCGTGCTCAGAACTTGTGGGACTCTCTCGACCCCTCGTCAGCCGCTTTAATTGCCTCGCATGCTAAAGAAGTTCCCTTTAATTCGCCTTCGGAGTGGCGTTTTTGTTTGATGTTTGAGGTTTAAAGAAGTGGAATCAACACACACACAAGCACGGCCTTGATTGCAAATGAGAAGACAGAAGCAAACAGACAAACATACAAAAGCGATCTGTTCGCATCTCACCTCCACTACTGCGAGGCAAAGTAGAGAAATTAGGTGAGCTCTCGCTTCTCTCTGACACCGTGTATTCACCTGCCTTCCCTCCCACTCGAGCCGGCCCACACCATCCGCCTACACGCGGCCCCTGAAACTCTGCTCGCGCAGACGCGCTCCGTTCTTTCCTTTTGTCCTCCAGTGGAGCTGTTACACGTTCTGTGATGAGCTTGACATGGCGAGGGTTTTGTTTGTCTTTAAAATTAGGGGAGAAAAATAACCAGAGAGAGAGAGAGGGAGAGAGAGTCCTCGGCTTGTGAAGTCATAAAGCAAATACAACCCACATGTAGTTACTATTAACACCAGATACATACAGCAGACAAAGAGTACCTATGGAGTACGCTGTTGGTATGAAAAGATTTTTATTTCAAAATCTCAGAATAATTAAAGATTTTTTTCTTTTACTTTCTTGAAATCGTGAATTTCACAAACATTAAGGCTGCTTTCACACTGAAGGCTTTCCTTTTTTGTTGCTGAAATCCATTTTTTATTGTGTGTGTGTGTGTGGGTGTGTGTGTGTGTCTGTGTGTGTGTGTGTGTGTGTGTGTGTGGTTGTTCATACTACTAATTAAACCCGACTGCAGTGAGACTTCTGTGTGAATGGTTTGTGTCCCCAAAGCGACCCACATGCACAGAAGAAGAACGTTGATGTCACACAGCAGAGCTCTGCTTACGAAAGTAATAACGGATGGAGTCGTTTATGGATCAATTTATAAAGTTTACTCGGCAACGAGAACCGACAGTATCGTCTCAAAATCGTAATAGCGAGAAGAAAGCTGATAAAAAATAAAGCACAGCCAACAGCGACGACCTTTTGTGGAGCATTGAGTGCAACTTCTGACCCAACCAGGTGTGACTGCGATGTGATGCACTCCAGTGTCACAGACGTCTTTCATAAGATCATAATTTTAATTTTCAGCCATGTTTTTACACCCTGATTTCCACGTCTGTCTTTTTATGGTGCATAATTATGACGCATGTCATACAAAAATGACATAAAAATCAGATAGAATTCGCCATGACTGTTGCAGCTGCTAGGAAAGTGTTACTGTTCACATTACACGAGTCGCACACTGAATGCCACTGAGTGAGGAGGAAGCCACTAGTCCAAAAGCAGCAGGAAGAGATTAACGTTTGCAAATGTCCTCATTATTATGAAAAACAGAGCTCACATGAAAATCCAACAGCCAGAAATTTGCTGGAGGTCTGATTTTTCTAAAGGTGGAATTTGTAGCTGAAAAAGTGTGTGAGAGAAAAGCGGCCAACAAACCAGACGAAGCTAAATGTCTAGCATACTACCATGAGAAACTTGTGGAAGGATATTCAAAGTATTTGACCTTAATCATGCAGTTTCAATGTTATATCTACCAAATACAAATGAAATATACGTAAACCTTTGAATCTGAAGAAAGCTAAAACAATGTCTCTCGTTCTGGCCTAATTTTTCCAAAATAGCAAATGTTTAGCTTGACTTAACATCAGTGAGGGAAAAAAGACCAGCAATTTGATTTGAGCTGTATATTTGGGCCTGTGCGATCCTTATCATCTGCCTCTGAGTCCTGTTGTTGGAAGAATCACACAGGTTTGCATCTCACACACCTGTTTGTGAATCTTCCTCTGTCCCTTCCTTGCTTTTCTTGATTTCCATCCTTGCTACTCTGTCGCTCACATGCTCTCCCCTTTGTTTTCTGCAGGGGATCTACAGTGCGGCACCACAACAAAACATCAGACGCTCAGCGCAAATCCCAACGGGCTACGTTTTTAATTCTCTCTATTCATTCACAGAGTGCTGTTCCTGTGCCTCTAATTCTCCTTCTTCTTCTCTTACATCTGCTACAATGTGTCATTATCTGCAGCTCAATTATATCCTCTTATCCTCCCACCTCTTCTCCCCTGAAAGATCTAAATTTCTCCAAGCGAAGGTATCTGTGACTCATAAAAATAGCCCCTGCATCCGTTACCAGAATAGGCCGCGTACAATACTATGGAAGGACTGTTTAGCATAACCAATGTGTGGGCTGTGATGTTTAATCAAAGAGATGTGGCGCAACGGCGTTTTTAAAAAAAAAAGTAAAGGAATTAGTGCTTACATGGTTTCGTCGTTCTGAAACTCCAGCTTGCCGGAAACCTCGTCGTAGTCCTCCCCCGCTTTGGCGGTGCCCTCGACGGTGTGGTAAGGCACGGCCACCTTCCCCCTGGCGCCGGACGTCCTGTGAACCTTCACCTGCATGTTGCCGACGCTCTCGCTCACCCTGGTGGAGTTGCTCTCGAACGTGAAGATGCCGGCGTGGTCGTCGTCGTAGATGGTGACGGTGGCGACGGGGGCGTTCCCCAGGGCCGCCTTGGGAGGGACGTGCGAGGAGATGCCGACCGTGCTGTTGCTGGACGTGATGGAGTTGGGCTCCAGGACGGAGACCTCGGCCCGGTGGACAATGCGGGGGTTGCTGAGGCGCACGTAGAAGTGCTCGTCCTCCTCGAAGATGTCGTCGTCTATGACGCCGACGGTAAAGTCTTTAGTCGTCTCTCCAGGCTTGAAGACCAACGTGCCCTCGGCAAACTCGTAGTCTGAGCCTGCAGTGGCTGTCGCATCCTCCGTCCGGTAGTCCACCTGTGTGCCAAGGGTGAAGAGACTTCATTAAATATTTAGAGAGTGGAGATTTAGCAAATTGCTGACTGGTTAATATTTCATAGGTTAAGTAGTTTGGTTTGGTTTTTATTTCACACTGAGGATTTGGAAGATTTTCACATTTACACAGCCTGGTAACAGTTTTCATACCTTTGATCCTTACGATGTATTTCATTAGAATTTTAAGTGCCTAAGAGAAAGTAGTCCATACATATGGCTTTATTTTATTATGTTATCTAAGTAGTGTGGCTGCACTGGATTCCAGCCTACCTGTCATGTCAAGTCAAGTTTATTTATGTCACATATTTGAGCAACAAGGCAGTTCAAAGGGCTTTTCATGGTAAAAACACCTTGTACTTTCTCAATGCCAGGAACAACATCACCATTGAACTCGGGACAAGTTCAAGGTCACTGGGTTTTAGCTCTCACCTTAACTGTGCAGCCGGCCTCCCCTCCATGGCGGCTCACCGTCAGCTTCAAGGACCCGCAGTTCTCAAAGCACTGGTAGAGAGAGGGGTCGAACTGCAGGTAGATGGTGTTGGGATCCTCCTCCTGCCCGCTGGCCTCATGACAGCTCACCACTTTCCTGGCCTGGTCAGCCGCGTGCTTCTTCAGGATGTTCCCGGCTCCGATCATCATGCGCGTGGCCTGAATGCGATAGAAGGCCCGGCTCTTCTGCTGCTGCACCAGCACTTGGTAGTTGGCCATCTCAATCAGCTGCTCCATGTCTTTGTCTGGATGCCTCTGTTTTAGGTCCTTCAAGGTGCGCGCCATCTCCCGGCGGGCCTCTTCCTCTTGGTCCTGCTCGGCGCTCATCCCTCCCCCTTCTTCCACCCCCTCCAGCATCCCATCCAGAGCCTCCTTGTTGTGAGGGTGGGAGTTCGCGCCCTGCCCGTCCATCTCCAGGTCCATTTTGGTGAACATGGCGTCACCTTCGGACTCAATGATGATGCCTCGGTTCTTGTCGGCCCGGTAGCGCTTGTTGACGTACTTGTAGAAGAGCAGGCGTCGGTCTGCGATCCAGGCTTGCAGTACGCAGAGAGGGAAGAAGAGGAAGGTGAGGACCGCCTCCCAGACCTCCACCTCCCCAGGGGAGAAGACAGACAGGATCAGGTACAGCCAGATGTAGGCGAACACGCTCCAGGCGGCAGTGACAAAAAACACCCGAAGGTGCTTTATCTTGCGGGTCTCGCTCTCTGGCACCACGTAGACACAAATGGCGATTATAATAAACATGTTGAACGCGGCGCTGCCCACGATGGTGCTGGGCCCCAGAGCTCCAGCTTCAAAGTTGTGGCCGACCACTTCGATGACGGACAGCAGGATCTCTGGCGCAGAGGAGCCGAGAGCCATCAAGGTCAGGTTGGACACCGTCTCATTCCAGATGCGCACAGTTGTCGTTGTCGTTTCGCCGTTCGGCTTTTTGATGGTGATCTCCTTTTCCTGAGAGGTGATGACCTCAATGGAAGACATGAAACGATCCGCGATGATGGACATACCCAGGAACATGTATATGAGAGCCGCAAAGTAAACAATGGCGCGAGCCACCTTGTCACCAACCGCAGGGTTCTGGGGGTTCCACATGGGCAGCACCACGCCCTCTGAGCAGTTGTCCTCGCTGGAGCAGTTCTTCGGGGCGTCGCCGGCGTCTTCATGGCCGGAGCTGCCGTGGGAGAAATGAGTGACTCCTGGCTGAAGGACCAGCAAAAAGGTGATAAACATCCACGGGGCGATGGGTCGTGGTAAGCTCATGGTGCGTTTGTCTGAAGTCATGATCAGATTTGGAGTCTTCTAATGCTGGAGATCAAATTGTGTCACATTTGAGGGTTTGTGGAAGGTTCCTCTGCAAGAGAACAGAAAGAAAAGATCGAATATTTAAGGAGTGTTCTAGATCCAGTGGCTTAACAAAGGTTTTCATACTTTGAATGCAGGACTGGATGATATGCCTGAAAAACGTACCTCAATATAAGCATTTCATTTCAGTTGAGATGGATAATTACTGATTAGTTTATTGTTTGAAATATCTGAAATACTTCTGATGAGGTCGCATGACCTTTCCTGTTTAATCTAAAGTTTTCGCTCCGCCTTGTTTGTTATTTTTAAGCAGTTTCGAGGCCAGGTGGCGAAACCTGAAACTGCTGCTGTGCAAGTTACTCAGCAACTTGTTGCTAGGTAACAAGGAGTGAGCGAGTTGGTTGATCCCACCAACTAATTCACTCAAACGTAAGAGTTTGAGCGGCTAAAGCCTTTTCTCTGCCTACATCCCCCAGAATGCCGTGCGGTTCCGGGGAATATGAAAAAAAAAACAATGAATATTTTTCCTTCATTACTGTTCATTGATCATTGATCAGGTGAAATCCAACCACACAATAATTTGAAGTTTGTAGCAAAATGTGGATGAAGTTGCAGGCGAATAAAAGACATGAATCATATTCACTTCTTTTTAGTTCTCTTCCTAAAATGACCTCTAAACAAAAAAAAGTAGGCAAAAGCAATCAGAGCTGTGCACTTTTTTATAAAACCGATGTGGGGATCCAACCGTTTGTTCGGTCCAAGCCTCTGGCAGCTACTTTTGGTTGACTCACAGGGTACTGAACAATCCAGTTAGACTCCTACACATCTAATGTGTCCATTGTGTGCAGAGAAACTGCAAAAATGTTGCACTCTGCACCTGTAGTACAGAGGGGAAAAGTGACTAAGACCATTGCGTACGCTGTAGTCAGATGAAGATCCAGAAATAATCTTTCATGGTATTAAGAGAAAGCAGGGAAAGAGCTCTGGTCCCTCAGTAAGCTCTTCTACATTATTATTTAAAAGAAAAACACTCCCGGTGGCTCATGAAAACTGCATGGGAAAGACTGCTTAATGCTAAAGCGTTGTAAACACCTCTAGTCTTGCGCTTTACATAACCAATATCAGGGGAAGACCTTAAAATAATCCTTCAGTGGCTTTCTTGGCAGCCGGGTTTTAACAGCTTTGAGTGAACAATCCAGGCAGCAGCGCCGACACCACCCGGGGAATTAACATCTGCAGCGGCGAGAAACAGCCCAAGAAATGTCAATTAATTTAACCGGTGCCTCCTAATCAAAAATTTAAGACCACCTCCATCCCCAAAATAGGTTTCCCCCATCAGCAGCAGGGGGAGATTGACGTTGCTTTGCGTACAGCGCAGGCTCTCATTGGCATGCAGCAGAGGAGAGCTGCATCCTGCACTCTGACCCGCCTAACAGGAGGAGCACGTTTCCCCATCGAGATTTCATTTCACGGGGCGAGGGGAGGGCAGGAAAACACAGATGCACAAATGAAGCTAGAATTTTTTTATATATTTTTTTTTAACTGCAGCTCATAAGGGAAATAACAAGCCGACTGTATTTGTGCATCCCAGTGTAACGGCTTAACAACAGTCAAATGCCAGCAGGGTTCGTCGCTGCGGACGGCAACAAAGCAAGTCGAACCGGCACAATTCCCCCTGCTCGGCTGCAGATATATAAAATAAAATGCAGTGCCTTTCATCTGGCACACAAGCCTGCACAAATGTGTGAGTGGGTGACGTTTCTATGGCAAAGGCAAGCTTTCCAACTGGTAGTGGTGCTGAAATCCAAACACTTTTGACTACGGTATCAAGCCACAGAGTCTGTGTGGTTCCTTCGTTGTTCTGCAGTGGATTTCTCACAACAACCCAAAAAAAAAAAAACCTGAACAAGTAGTAGCAGATAAATAAGGTTCATCCCTTGTTTCACTGGAGTTTTGAAGTCATTTAACCTTTAACCTTCTCATTTCATTGATTATGTGGAAGAATATCAATTAGAGGAAAATAGAAATATATTTTATTGTCCCACAGTGCTGCAGGACATTCGATTGTATCAGAAAGCAAAAGGTAAACGGAAGCAAAAACGTAAAAACAGAAAAATAAGACTTATTGTAATGTATATTACCAGAGTAAACTCTAGCTCTCTGTACTGAGGGGTTATAAAATTGACTTATTTTTTTAAAAAAGTATTTAAGCAGGATGTTCCATTAAGATTTCATAAAAAAAGAATACTCATGTCAGTTTTTAAAACAATAAAATGAACAGAAAAGTAGCACAGACCGGGTTAAACCATGACGATTTAATCCTCTGACATTTTTCTTTTTGCCAAGCAGAGGTTCAAAGGTCAGCAAATAAACACTTGCGCATAATGAGTCATTTTGATGCCTGCTTGCTCTTGTTTTGAGTCTGTCTGTGTAAGTGTGCACACACAGTCACGGTAAGAATCGAGAGTTCTCGCAAATGCCACGAAGGAAAATCGCCAAGACGAAGGAAAAAAAACAAAGGAGCTTTGACTAAATTAATGAAACCTTCTTTGGCGTCCTTGGTAAAGTTACGTAAAACTTGGTTTCACAGGTTTTACTCAAGTTTATCTTGCAACACGTTGGAACTCACTGAGCAAAAAGTGGCAACGTGGGGTCAGCAAGTCTCTGCAGCAATCATCAGGCGATGTTTACGCGCCACCTGGTTGCTTGGGAGGAGTTACAGACAACAACTTCCTGTCCCAAACCAGGAGCTTGTGTGTTATTTGAGTCACTTCAATCAATTAGCAGCAAAACGTTACAACTTTAAATAACAAAGAATCTCCTGATCTATTTACAATATTACAAGAAACCATGAGGAAATTATATGCACTTAGCGGTTCATCAAAAAAAGAGAACCACTAAAATATTTTCATGTCCAAACAGATAAGCTAAGAGGAAGCCAAGACTTTAGAAAAAGATGATATAGTTGTAAAGTAAAAAAAAAAATTTGACTAAATTCATCAGAAGAGCTGGTTAGTTGTTGTTTTTGTCCAATTTCCGTGTAGGATTTGCTTTTTGTGCGTTTGGAATGGATGGTTATCAGAGCCAGGCTAGTAGGAAAAAATCTTTTTGTTTGAACCAGATTCACAAATTTGCCACATATTTAGTGCCATAAGGATTTTTGGCATCCATCCCCAGATTTATACCAGTCAATAATTTTAATAGCAGCCAGTGACTGGATCTTCCAGACTCAGGCAACTTTACGCTACCATCACTGCAGACACATTCAGTGCATTCAGGAAGTCTCCATCCACTCAGCACCAACTGGGTGGACCTCTGTTAAACTACGTCAATCACTTTTGTTCACTATTATCGATTTGTAAAAGCAACAAAAAGGCTAAAACATCCAAGGGGGAGAATACTTTTTATTGGCACTGAGCCTCCCGTAGAGAAAATCTGTTGAGTGAGCTGAAGAAAAAGGACAAAGTGGACGAACTAGAGGGCCTCTCCAAGACAAAAGGTCAAAGGTCCTTCTCTCTTTACGCTCCAACCTTCTAAAGCGTTACCAAGTTCTCTTCTATTGGCAGAAAATGGTTGTAACAAACACTGGATTTTACATATACAAACAATTATTGCTTAACATGTCATTTCTGGCGTCAGGAATAAAAGATGGATTTAATACCTTTTGGGGGTTTTTATTTTAGAGGCATGGTATTTGCTTTATTCCTTGCATTATATTGCATTTTATTACCACATTACTCACCTGGATGCAGTTGTCAGTGAGTGGGCCCGGTGTAGAAGTTGTAGCCTCAGGAGATGAACTTCTCCCTCATGTTGCTCTGTGGAGACACAATTCATCTGCCATTAACAAATTGCGGGGAGTGTTGTACAAAAAAAAAAAAAAAATTACAAGAGAGCGATCCACGTTAGTGCCGAGTTTTAATGAGCTTATTTAAATTAATAAATAAATGTCACCTGGGGGGGACGAAAAAACACAAATAATAATACTGATAATAAGACGCACAGTTGCGTGTTGAAGACGGTTTGTAAAAAAAAACTAAAAAAAGTCAAACTACAAAGGAGAATGGGGATCAAGTGGATTGCTGATAATCCAATCAGGAGCCAAACGGGTCGGTGCACACAGCTGTGGCACAGATACTCACAGAAAGCCCCGAAGCCCGACTGGATCCCGGTCTCACCGTGGCCACCCTGCACCACCTGAGCGCGGAGAGGCAGCCTGTGTGCCATCCACGCAGCGGGCTGGTGTGATGCTCCTGGCTTGTTGCGCTGGCGTCTTGGAAATGCCGCGTCGCTTCCCACTCCGTTTCCTCGATGTTTTCCTGACAGTTAGCCCTACCTCAGCAAACTTAACGGCAGTCCGATCACTTCCCCTCACTGATTTGCTTTTTGAATCATCTTCCAACCAAAGCTATTGCTTTTATTGTTATTATTTAATTTATAAAATAAAATAAAAGATCATCTTTCTTCTCTTGAGACTATACGTGCGATTGTTGATGCGTAAAAATAATAAATTAAATTGCTGGGTCTATCCTCGTTCCCTCAGCTTCAACCAGACAAAATTTCATGAGATTCGCCAGTTTAAGAAAATAAAGAAGAAAAACATTTTCTTTGGAAAGCCGGGGGGGGAAAAAAATCCTTCGCTCTTCTGTCTAAGCTGGTAACGCAAAAAAAAAAAAAGAAAAAAAAGAACCAAGGACCGCACATGAGAGTAGGCGTGAATGGATGGTGTAGAATCGAGAGGACGCAAAACGGCACGGATCAGGACAAGATGGACATCAAGCGGAGGGATGGTGGCAGACAGAGAGAGAAGTTGAGGTGCTGTGCGAAAAGGAAGAAGGCTCGCCTTACTCTTGCGGCGTGGGCAGCATTGGCATAAGAAGCGCGATGAGCGGAGAAGCGAGAGCTGTAACACTGCAGAAACAGGGGAGGAGACGTTCACAAGCGGCGCTACACGCACGGCTGGTCCTCCTGACTGCGCATCAGGAGTCCGGGATGAATGAATGGACAATTAGACTTCCAACAATCCACACAATTGTGCACTCATCATAGATGTAGACCAGAAAGGGAAGTTGGGTATATATATATATATATATATATATATACACCAATGGCTTTTATTTGTTGTTGTTTTGAGCCCCCCCAGATGTTGATTTGTGTCTGCTGTGGGTGGTGGGGTGGCGGATGTTTTAGTCTGGAGGGTTAAATATAGCACAGAGAAAACGCAAAGTCTCAATCTCATCCTTAAATAGACCGCTGGCCAAATGATCAAACTCACTCTCCAAAGTAAAAATGACTAAAACTGACCAGTTGTGCAGCAAGACTAAACCAACAATGGAGATTTAAAACAAATGTTATGCAGTTGAAATCATATTAAATTCATGACTCCATAGTTCCTATGAAGTTGGTGTTTTGTGCTGCCTGGAACCTAAAAGACCATTAAATCCATCAGTGATAATCTTATTGACTAGATTGGTTTCTTGGTTTTTTTGTTTGTTTGTTTTTTCAGGTAAAGGGTTAAAAGGCACAATTAGTGGATTCAATTAAACCCTGTTTAGCTGATTATATTAATTATCTATTTTTTCCTGCAAAAAATAAATCAAAAGAAAATATAAGAGGGAACTTAACCTTTCAATGTAGGTTATATTTCTATGATAACAAAGATAAGTTACACGTCAAATAATCACTTGAGATTATTTCCAGACTGATTAAACAAGTTTGTTTATTAAAATTTGGAGAGGTAAAACAACAAAAGTACATTTATTTATTTATATTATTAGGATAGGAGCCCATTGAGATCAAAAACATGTTTCTCAAGGGATTCCTGACCAAGAGGCATCAAGAAATACGACACAGAAAGAAAAAAAAAATACTGCAAGAAAGTTATACATTAGTAGGATCCTAAGTTGTGTTTTGGTGTTTAAAAGTGAGCAGATAATCAGTTATGCAAACACGGACACCTGATAGAAACAGTCAAATTATGAGATAAGTCAAATATTTTGCCTAATGAATCGATAAGGAAAGATAAATTGAGCTGGGTTTTCTACTATAAGTCAGAGAGTTAGAAGAGGAATCAAAATAAAAAGGTTAAAACAAGCCGTTCATTTTACTTGGTGCTGGTTGATCGTGCCACCAAGAGCGGAAACAGGAAACACTGAGCTAACAGTGCAAAGACATTTCCCACTGTGCTTATCAATGCATATTGAGGTATATTTGGTGTTTGAACAATTAAAACAGGCAGTTTTAACTATTTTTGAAGGGAGTTTCATATATTTTGCAGGTGGTTGGGGCTCCTAACCCCCACAAATCAACTGTATTAAGTTTGATGCTCCCATATTAGCACGAAGGTAACGGAGACAAAACCCTGCATAAAACGAAGATGAAGACAACTCCTCTTTCAAAATCTGTCTGGGAAGAACAAGGCTGTGAAGATGATTGAAAAGAGTTTATTTTTCTTTTAAAATATGGTATTTGGTGATATTTTGACCAATTGTTTTCATGAAAAAATTGGGGAAATATGTGAAGTCGGGCTATAGACTTGTTAAAAGAAAGAGAAGTACAAGAGCAGGAGATTCCACTACACCTGAGAAAGGAAGATAACGGAGTGCTGTTGTTGTTTTTTGTGTGAGAATTTCCAGAAAATAAAGTGATTAAAAGATGGTGGTAAACTAACAAAAAGTATCATCAACAAATACCTTAAAATACTGTAAAACTTGGAACCATGACACTAAAAAAACAAAACAAACAAACCTCAAGAGAAGCGAGGTTTACATTGGTTTACATTACTGTTACATTTCTTACAATAAACACATTTTAAACTGATTCCCAATATCAGAATGTCAACATGCCTAAGAATAATGTGTCAGTAATGGCCATTTACGGCTCTAAAAAGGTCATCAGCTTTTGTCAAGGTTTTATCATTACGTGTGTGTCTTTAACCATCCACTTGTTCTCACTCGGAAAATATCCCGATCTACATCTTTAAAGCTGCAGTGGCAGCGGCGCGAGCGATATTGCCGTCATTTAGACGCCGTTCATTTAGTTTTATAGGTGCATGATTGCCTGTTATGATTATGAGGGGCAGGCTTGACGGGATGATTGTGTCAAACCTCGGAGGGGAAATAAAAGAGATTAGACTGCGAGCCCGAGGACAGGGAGTGCCGGAGGAGCGGCTCGGCAGAGAGAAGTGCTCCTGCGGAGACGAGACAGTTTCGAACCGCACGCTGATGCTGGAGGAAAGGTTTGTACCGTCACCTGTGGCGATGCGTCTCCTCGACACGTCACACGCCGTTTAGAGGAGCAGGTAACTGCAGACGCTCGTCTGCGCCTAAATGCTCTTAGAGCGGTGTAGAGAAAACAAAACAAGAAAATCTCTTCTCAGCAAAATGTCAATTTATTGAAAAACTAAATTGCTGCAGTGAAGCTGGCACGTTCTGCTCGTAGGTGGGAGCAGATGGTGATGTATGTGCCTTTAGCTTCGGTGAACAGAAGGTGTTGCTCGGAGTAAACCGATGCAAATGCTTTTTACTGCCTCTCTGCAAGTAAGGCAGTGAAATGACACCCCACTACATTCTCCAGCTTGTTTAAAATCTCTTCAGGCGACTTAAATAAATGTCACAGTCCATCAGTGTAGTTTAGCTCCTCAGACCCACTCTGGCACTCAGCAGAGTTAGTAAAGCTTTCACAGCATGCATCCTGAGAGGTTGTATAGGGTGAAGCACCGTCGGAGGCGGACTCCTCGAGAAATGAGGTGTAGCTTGGATAAACGCTGACAGGGAATTCACCGCATATTCTTCTTCAAAGGCTGTAAATGATAAGTAGTAACATTTCAAAGCGTTAAAACAAATTAGTTCCAATCAAAAAAGTTTCCAAGCTTACGCCTCACAGAGCAGCCCTCCCCACGATTCCCACACTCGGCTCCTTCAAACTAGCCGGCAGCAATTAGCAAACACCTGGTTGAGCTGCGCATCAGCCGAGCTACGCCTCGTCAAAACGTAGTTAGAAATGTAATAGAGGAGCGGTGTTGAGTCGACTTTCTGACGACGGGTTGCCAGAGAGAGCAGGAGTTTTTAAAGAGACTGAGAACCAAATTCAAGAAGTTGAATCATGACGCAGAGTAACTGAAGTGAACACAGTTACTGTTCCTTCAAAGCTCAGCAGTTTGTGTAAGAGCGAATCTATTTTGTCAGCCTGGTTTGGTCTCTCCAACCAATCAAAACTCATCTACTGTTGGGCAGTTTTCATAAAACTTTGTTTGCTGCACACCTGATAAATCAACCACGTAGCTGGAGATTATTTAACATCAAACCCAAGAAGATTTCTTGCAGACCCAATAGATCCTGCAAGTAGTCCCGGCTCGGGGCTGTTTAACTCCAGTTGTTCAAAGCGCCGACTCCGTCTCTGCGAGAGTTCCTGCAGATATTTTTACCACCTGGTTGCCAGATGATGTTTTAAATGGGCCAATTAGAATATTATGAAGCAAAGGGCGCGCAGTCACTTTAGCAGAACACCCAACGACACAAACAATGAAGCTCAGCGCTGCAGCCTGAGCGGGATGTAATTGCGCTGGTTGGAAACGCGGCTTAGATGAAATGCATTTCTTTCTGTATGTTGAGGAGGAGTCGTAAGGAACGGCTGCATTTCAGCCCAGAGAGAAAGTGACTCACATTTAACAATGACGCACGCTTAGATAAGACATAAAAGAGTAACAGTCTTTGAAGCTATTTAGAATGAAAAACGACGCACTCGCATGATTTTGATTTTATATATATATATATACCATTGTGGCAGATAAGACTGATTAGACTAATATGTTTTAAAAGTGTATGTTGCTGGAAGATTGTGAAGATTGTCTGGCTGCTCCACTTGTTAGAAATGTTTGAATTATGTCACCAAACACACAGGCCCACCATGCGCCCACCGAGTTTTTGCAAAGCTGAGATTTTCTGCACAGTTTGCACCTCTCGTCCACAGACACAAGAGTTTTTGGCGAGAGAGACACATCCCACTGTCTGCATAGATGCAGATTTCGAAAGTGGCTTTCAAAATGTAAATAATGTCATAAAGAGCATTATAAGTAGAGTCAAATTTGATTGTTTATTTTTTTTATTCTAGTAATATATGAACAAATTGCAGAATTAAATTGTGGTAAAGTTGAGATCTGTCTCATGTCTATTTATTTAGAAGTTTTTCTCATCAACCGCAGAGTTATTAAACCTAAAATTACATTTAGGTTTAGAGGGACATTTTAATTTGACCAGCATGTTCCTTCTGGCTGAGGGAATTATGCACATTTAGGAGTGGTCCAGTCAAAGTTCTGACTGGAATCTGAGAGAGAATAAGGGTAAACTATAAAGATATCAGTGGAAAACAGGCAAAAAGCTGGTCATCATCTAAAAGGATTTGATTCGTGCAATTCCGATAAAGAAATCTCTCCACTGAATATTGAGAAAAGTATCAATAAGCACGCCGTTTTTCATCAAGTGTAAATAAAGACACATGACCAACATTTTCCAGATTTCTACAAATCAGACTTTCTTGTCTTTATGAGTATCAGTTGCCAATTATTACTTTAGAAATTTGGATATTTAGTGTACTTTTGTTGCCCATTTACATCAGAGTTTTCCTCCACCTGCCAACAGTTCACATGTCACACTGTCTGAAAGCTTCACCAGTGGTGCAGACCGTGTCAAAGGGCAAAAAGATGGCAGGTGGTCTCACTGGAATAATACTGAAAAAATATTACAGTAAACAGTCAACTTTTTTTTAATATTATGAAGGAAAGAATCAGTGAATATTTGAAAGCTGGAGCCAATATTTAACTCAAATTATGATACGGCTGACAAACATATTAAAGCTCCTACAGCCGATGAAAACGACGTTCCACAGCAGCAGAGGCATCGTGAAAACACCTGATTCCTGGTTGGAGATCTTAAGAGCTACTAAGAAAGGTTTGCTTTTGTTGCTACGGCAACTGTTGCTACTACGGCGTATCCATGGTTTTCAAAGACGTGCTCATGACTATTGTGATGCTGAGCTATTTTTGATTCCTCTATAACTTTATATTAGTTCTCATTAGAGGCTGTTTGCGCTGTAAGAGGCTCTCAGCTGTTCAGGGCTTGGAAAAAAAAAAAAAAGGTTTCGGTCCTCAACCTTTTAAATAAAACTTGATGGAGTTGCACCCATAACGCCACCTGTAATAAGACGGAGCAATATAGAAATATTAGGGGAGATTGACTGAGGTGTTTTTGGCATTACGAAGCACTGCAGCAGCTGGTTAGGCCGCATCTTTTACATGAAAGCCGGCTTACAAAAGCCGATTATGCAGTTGTAGTGACAGAGGCAGGCTTGTGAAGTTTTACAGGATCCTGTTAAACAAAAGCTTCTCCCCTGGAAGCTTCATCCGAACAGATGCTCCAATAACTTATTGATAACAGCCTCGATCTCGTTGCTGTCTCGGGAATATACGACTCTAATAATAACAGATAAGATGCCAAATTCGGGGCAGCGCATCGTGCTGCGAGGTAAAGCAGTCGTCTGGGGTTCAGTTCCTGATCTCATGTATTCATTCCCAACATGTCTTCCTGCCTCATTTCCTGTCTGACTAATGTCACTTAAGATGGGTTTTCTCACATAAAAAGTTTCAGTGGTTGAAGCTACAATTTCTGACAAATCGTGGTAAATGGTTGAATTCAAAAATACTTTATTGATCCCAAAAGGAAATTAAAGGTTGTTGCAATTCAAATTATTCGAGATTCTTCAGAGGGCAAAGTTGTTGTATTCAGCTGCTGATCAAGCTGTATGACAACATCGCTAGGTCAAATAAGTTACAGTCTATTTGGTTCTCACTCTGTACGACCCGACCCGTTCTTGAATCAGCAAAGCAGAAAAACCCAGAGGTGAGGAAACGCTCACCTGAGAACAAGAGCATGTCAAGTCATCATGGTCAGTTTTTGTTTGCTATTTTGTGGTAAATCATTAATCAGTCAGGACAATTTTTATTTTTCAAAAACCAGCGATTCCTCTGACAACCTCACATGAAGTTAAAGTTGCTGATAAGAGCTCTGTTGCTGTTTTCTTGTATTTTCTTTCTCCTTATTTGCACATTTCCTTGTATTCTGTGCGTCTGCATCCAAACATGAGCCGCATGTGAAGCTACTGCGTCGCCCTTGAAAAGACATGGAGGGAATTTATGAAGAGGACTGGAGCAAAGTCAAATGGACCGATCTAATTATTGGAGATTACGTGGCGTAAAGTTACAGTAAAAACCATTTGGCCTGGTTAATGTGCTCCATTAAGGACATTTTCAAATCCCAAATGTGTTTTCTTCACCCATCAGCTTTTCATAAAAAACGATCAACAGGCAGGCGGGAAATAATGAGGCCAGTTTTACCATCTATGCACCTGCGGGACAGAATAGATCATTTCCATCGACACAGGCAACGCCACAGGGGCCGTTACTTGGTAATCTGGAAGAGAGAAGTTTTTCAGGTAAGCCGATGTGGCCTGCCTCTATTGTGGCAAATCTCATAAATATTTTAGCTGGTACAAGTGGAGAATAGCATTTACTCATTTTGTAGATTGGAAATACGGATAGAAACCAAACCGATGGAATAAACACAAACGGGAAGAGAGACGGATCTGCGTCAGATGTCTGTTGTCGCCAATGTTTGCCTCAGGTTTGTATTTTGTGTAATTCTGCTGAAATATGTACTTTATTACCCGCTAGCTACTATTTTACTGCCAGTTAGTGGAACACAAACACATCTGCATACTGGATATTTAAAAAAAGACATTGTGTTTAAAGGTGGAACGAACCAATCCACTTTTTTCACTTCCAATACCAATACAGATATCTGAGGTTTAGTATCGACTGATACTGATCCGAAACAGAAAAACGGCGCTGAATTGACTTAAAATATTTCTTTCTTTTTTTTAAAGACACAGACATAAATGTACTGAATTACTAATTAGTTTGATAACTCTGCACCAGAACAGAACACTTAAATACACCAATAGTTTTTACGTGTTGGTTAAACATGTATAAACAACACAACTTTAACACTTAGAAAAAAAGAAAATGCTAAATAAATAATAAAGCAATTAGACTGAACAGATCGGACACATAGTCACCCATGTGGACTGATCTAGAATTGTTTTCAATACTGAGACCAATACAGGTAATAAAACCAAGTCAGTCCATCTCTAGTTTGTAGTCAAACTCAATGGAGGGTGCCAATTTAGGAGAAATTAAACTCTTTCCGTTTCCCTTCTGTTGCAGCTTCCAGTCCCTGCAGTGCTATTGAGACGCTCTGCTTCTACAAACCTCCACTGTCGCGTGTTTTTCATTTTTCCAGCCATTGTGGTGAATGTGTCTGCATGTAGGTACAGGCAGCAGTAGCATTTGAAGAGCAGTTTTCTGCTAATCGCCTGTTAGGACGCCTCTAAATCTCATATAACCCATGCTGCGGTGCAGATGCCTCAAAGCATTCGCTAGCTCCAATTAAACAGACATTTCGAACATTTATTTTAGTGGGTCATTTGTTAGAACAGCCAACCTGACCATCTGTTGCTGCCTCTGCCTCTAATATGTTGCCATCTTGTGGCCAATTTTGAATCGTAACAGGTGGACTGATGAAAAGATTTCAGTGAAAGAGCCAGATGATTACAGCTGTTAATCTGCTGTATTTGTTTTTTTACAGTTGACACTGGATATTATGACGCATACAAGAATACTTGAGAGACATAATTACTTTTTTCCCCTATCTCATTAAAAGTTTATGCCTCTAAAACTGAAGAAACACACAGATGAGGGGGAGAATCTGACATTAGGTCAACATTTCACTCCACAAATCTGAAGTATGGCAGGAAGAAAACCAAACAAAGTCCAACAGTAACACTTTACTTGACAGGTGTGCATAAGACTGACATGTCACTGTCATAAACATGACATAACACCTGCTACGAACAGGAAGGAGGCTTTATGAATGTCCATAACTGTTGTCATGAAGTCTCATTTGGTAAATAATGACACTTTTTATGCAACGTTGCTTTAAAAGTCAATTAAAAGTGCCAACTTTGCATTATTTTATAAATAATGACACTTTAATGCAAAGTTGGTACTTTTAATGGACTTTTAATGCAACCTTAAGAGCAACTTTGCATTAAAAGTGTCATTATTTACCGAATGACACTTCATGACGACAGTCAGACATTCATAAAGCCTCCTTCATGTCCATATTCATAACAGGTATTATATCATGTTTATGACACCGTCATGTCAGTCTTACGCACATCCTGTCAAATAAAGTGCTACCAGTCCAATTTGCAGTTTATCCCAACTAATCCAAGGGAATGTAGGAGATGTGGAAGAAGGTGCACTGGTCAGGAAAGACCAACATTGCTCAGAGTTGATGGGACGACAGGAGAAAATGAGAATACAAATGCAACGTACACTTTTCAGATTTTTATTGGTATGTTAAAAACTATGTATAATCTGTGAGTTTATCCATCAAAATCCTAATTGACGGTTCTGCTTATAATGTGTCGAAACTTAGAATAGAATAGAAATAGAACAGAAATAACCTCAACTAATCACTTCCTGTTCAAAACACGCAGCTTCTCCAACAAACATGTAAGATGGCTGACGCCTCCACAGTCAACAAGATGTACAGGATGTGAGTCCTACTGCAAGACACTGTGTGGTGCCTTGACAAACAGTATGATAGAAATAGTGTTTCACACATAATTGTGTGAAATTGTAAGAAACTACACCGGGATAACAAAATTGGTTTTTAGGTAAGAATGTTAGATATTTTCATAGAGAGAGGGAGCTGCGATGTCTTCTTACGGCCACTAGTGGGAAACCTAAAGTCAGTAATGAGACAACGATAAGTCTGAGAAAGAGCCTTTTCTTAATTAAGCTGATTTTAAGCTGTTTGCAGGAATTTAAAGGTGGTTTTAATAGAGGTCCATCTGTTATAGGTCGAAAGGTATTGGGATGAAAAAGGCTGTATTCAATTTTGAAAATAAAGAGACATCAGAAAGAACAGATTTTCTATGATAATAAGAGGAAATGAAAGCAAAAGTCAGATTTACACACAGCCCTTTGCAAAAAATAAAATAAAAAATCTCGACGTAAGCCAGCAAAGCCTTGATTAGCATTTAAACAACTTTGTAATAGTTACACCTATAAATAAACGTCACCAGGCTGTCGACCAGTTAATGTAGGAGCATTGAAACCTGGGATTAAGATCTTCACTCTGAAGGCCAGAAGACTAACCATGTTGGACTGGTTCCCATGGATCCTGGCCCAGAAAACACATCATTTTCGATGACGCTAGATGGAGCCAAAACCCTGACAAAGGCTAATTTGTCAGCATTCAAACACCAGTGGAACTTAACTGCTGTTCACCATTACATTATTTACTGCATACTGACGGCAGAGAGAATCATTACGACACGTCAGATGTTCAATTTGAGTTTGCTTGCTCGACAACTCAAATAGCTCCAAGGGAAATGCAACTGTGAATGGCACGACAAACATTACATCTGGAAACTTGTTGAACAGACTGCAGGCTAAACCTTAATCACTGAGAATACAGAGTAAATAATAACACCAGAGTGGGAGCTACTAAATCCTCAACATGCGTCATTCCCCATCGATCATAAAGTGTTATTCTGCTATCGTAATGATTTCCCTACACACACACACACACACTGCAATCTGGATATGTATTTTTAAAATGAGTCCCTTGAGAGTTGGAGACCCCAGATGCACACAAAAATAATCGATAGAGTAATAACCTTATATTCTCAAAACACACTGGTTTTATGTTCAATATGCTCTATTAACCTGAGGAAAAAAATAATGAATTTGTGTGAGAGTTTTTATCTATTTCATTGCACAATAAATAAGTCAGTTGAAGATCTAATATCTAAAACACAGATGAATAATAATAAAAAAAGATCATGAGATAAAAATTATGATAAAAGAGAACGTAATATAAGAAATCCTGGTACAAGATCAAACACTCTGTTCTGTGACAAGATGGATTATTATCTTGAAAAATGACTTTATCATCAGCTAATCTCCTCTGTGTTGAGATGGGAGAAGTGTCCCAGGTTTAAATGTCAGCCTGTGCTCTTTCAGTGAGATGTCATGGCTGCCATCTCTCCTGCTGCTGTCTCTGATCACATCCTCACACCAAACAATAGCGGACTTGTGATTGTCTTCTTCGCTCTGCTTTTCAATGTAATCTGACCGAGTCAGAGTGCTGCAACCTGGATTTATTATTCTATACGATCAAGTTTTTACCTTTCACTTTATTCAATGTAAATCCAATTCATTACCATCAGTTTCTCAGGGCTGTCTCACAAACATCAACTACGGTTTTTCTCATTGCTTTTGCATGTTTTGTTACATATTGCCGAGACACTTCACATATTAAACTTTGAGTTTACCTGTTAACTGGCAGCAACTCATTCTGAATCACTTTCTCGGTTTTTATTTCTCAGAGTTACTTTCTCACGTCTCTGTTGTTTGGACCAGGTGAGCTTAAACACATGCAGAACATCAAATATGTATCTTATAACTTCAAATTCATTTTCATAAGCAACTTTTGGTGTTTAAGAAACACAAAGCATGACGTGCTTCCATACTGTCACAAAACAGCATAAATGCTTCATTATATCAATAGTTATAGTTTTCATCTACTAAAAAATGTGTGTAAAATATTGTTCTGAGTAATGCTTCATATATCATTTAGAAAATACTCATGACTCGCCCCACTCTCAGCTAACACTTGTTTTCTGTACAATTGAATGCTTTTTCAGCAGATATCATGAACTCAGATATCACGGAACGATTATTTACTCTGAATAAACTGTATTTTCCGGACTATAGAGCACACCTCACCATAAGCCGCACCTACAAAGTAAAAAAAAAAAAAAAAAAAAACTGGAAACGTACATATAAGCCCTACCGGCCGATAAGCCGCTGGTATCTCCGCCATCCTTAATAAATCTGCTGTTAAGGACGCAGCCCTCCGTCTCCAACGCCGAACCATGGATTCGTTCACGCCGAGATGACGTGCAGCGGCTATCGATCTTTACTGCCAGATCGATAGCCTTCAACTTAAAAGCGGCATCATATGAACTTCTTCATGTGGTTTCCATGATGAAAGGCTATGAGTTTGAAAACATTTCTCCGTCGTGCCTGCTGCTAGCATGTGCTTGTTCTAAATGAAAAGGAGCGTTTCTTCTTTGATTTCCAATTTTGACTTACAATGATTCACTTCCTGTTAAAGAGCCCCTTGGCGGCTGAAGAAAAATCCACAGAAAAGCCGCACGGGGGGAGGGGGGGGTGTAGCAGCTTATAGTCCCGACAAATACGTAAATGTAAAAAAAATCACATAGCAGCAGCGTAGCATACCAAGTAGCTGAAAGAATTAAAAAATGACTTGAAATACATTTTAATAGCTTGTTTGCTAGGTAGAATTGGTGAACAAGACTCAACTTAATTAAGGTAAGCTATACCAAACTTAACATAAAGGTGAAAAGGATTGTAGCTAGCTGGAAATATTTGTTTACATGTGACTAGCTAGCTCAATGTTTCTGAATGTTAGCTGAACGAGCTAGCCTAGCAGTCAGTTAGCCATAATGCCATGCTAAATACATGGAAGTAAAGCTTGCCAGGTAAAACTAATCTAAAATAATATACCTGCTGCTAGCTTGTCAGTTCAGTTCAGTAAAAGTAAATAAAACTTTAGTTTTCAGTTTTCACTTCTGAAATCACATTACAGCGATGGTGGTTAGGAACTGGGCTAGTTTCAGTGGTAGCTAAAGAGACATTTACTTATGTAAGAGCAGGTAATTGTTACAATAGCAACTAATTTAAGTGGATAGCCAGGTAAAAGTGGATGCTCTGCCAACACTGTAAAGAGATCAGCCAAGATGGAAGAGAATCGTGGAGCTGAACAAGTCTGGTTCATCCCTGGAAACAATTTACTGATGCTTGAAAGTGCTGCCTTAAGCTGTTCAAACAATTAAATGCAAGTTTAGATGTGATAATAATGTCTGACCATCATGCGACTCAGGAAGAAGATGTGCAGATGTGTTTAGCTTTGTTAAGTCAACACTTGTTGCAACAACTTCTCTTTGCATTTTCAGCAGCTATCACATCTGGAAATAGTTTTGCCCATAGTTCCCTGCCAAGTCTTGGTCAGATTGGATAAAAAATTTTTATTCTTATCATAGATTCCAAGTTGGGTTTAGGTTTGGGATGACATTAAATATACTTTGAAACCTTTTGAGTCACGGTATGTTTAGAGTCCTGCTTCTCAGTCTGACATCTGTCATATCATGCAACAGGTTTTCTTCCCACATCGTTTTCTTCTGTTTACCTCCATCCATCTTCCATCCATCCTGATAATGAAAAGCTACCAATATAGTAACAAGGTGCTACACAATGCGTTTCAGATTTTAACAAAAATGGCAAGTTTGTCTCATCTGACCAGAGAACTTTCTTCAAACATCTGGTAGATTTCCAGCTAAAATTAGCAGAAACACAACAACTACATAACCACCATCTTACATGGTTCTGATGCACAAAATGAGACTGAACCATTGGATGCTGTGAACATTTCTCTTTTTCCCATATCTTTGACATTTTTGAAAGCAGATGCCAACGCTCGGATCTACAGAACAAAATTATTTGGTGCTTTTCAATTAAAAAAAAAAGAAAGTATGTGGCACGTCTTTGCATTACGGCACCAGCGGTTTCTGAAATCAGTTCATTGTGAGGCTGAGATCGACTGGGGGGGGGGGGGGGAGAATGAGAACGAGGCAAAGTAAAATACAGCAATTTACTGCATGCTAATGGTGCGGAGGCAGGAAATGACAGGTAACAGAAAGCAACACCCTCTCAGAGCCAGACTTACATTTCACCAAATGATGGATGATTGAAAGCTCTGGTGAGGAGGGAGAGGGAGGCAGACATCTCCAGCTTGCCCTGCCCCCTCATCAGTCTCTGAGGAGCAGGGGATTATAGAAATATAAAAATGCACGAGAGAGGGACGCTGACAGAAAAGGGGAGAGAGGAAGCAGGAGAGCGGGAGGGAGACGGAGCGACGCTATTGGTTGACTTTTATAACACCGACCGTGGTTGAAATTTTTCTCTCGCAGTCTAAGAAATAGTGGAAAGAGGCAGCCAGAGACGGCAGACTCAGGAAATACACATCTCTGGAAAAAAAAAAGAGGGTCTGTAGCAGAGGGGCTTCGGGTGATGATGAGAGGCTGGTACCAATAAGTCATGACTTCTGAGAGCCGTGGAGATGTCTTGCTTATCAACAGGAGTGTTTTCAAAATCGGCACAACTGCGTACTGTGAACATGTAGATTCCCTACAGGGTTCTGGTTAAATCTTTTCCCCTACACTCCTTTTTTGTCTTCTTCTTCTTTTTTTAATTGTTTTCGGCCAGAAGTGAAACATTTTCCTGGAGAAGAACCTGCGTGTGAAGGCTCTCTCTCTCTCTTTTGAGGTTGGAGAACTCTGAGGAATGCATCTGAGATGCAGAAACAGGGCAGACAACACTGACATGGTGCCGACCCAAACTGACAGAAACAAGGGCAGAGTGGACTGTTCAGAGGCAGACATGGCTGCTCCCGCAGACAGGTACTCCCTACTCGATGTTAAGGTCAGTTAAGGTATCCATCCTTGCTCTTGGTCGTGTATCTTGAGTGTTTCAAAATTTCGTGTCGATTCCAAACTTGTGCCGTTTGAGTGCTCTTTTGGTAAATCACTGGAGCAACAAGTATTTGTCACAATAAGCCTGCGAAGCAATACCTTCAACTTTAGGAGGGAATTATAAATGCTCAACAGCCTACTGATAGAAACAAGCTGGATGTTTATAAAACCGTTAAATATGACCTGGAATAACATGCCAATAAGAGTGTCTCAGTCTGAACTGTAAGCCATAGTAAACTTGACTACCATAAGCCATAACCACCCTGGACAGTAATCTTTTTTTTCTTTTTTATTGCTCTTAATATCGACAACAATCCTGCTCTTCTGCAGTCGGTGTGTCCATCAGACACTTTTACCTTCAGAGACATATGTGTAGGTTTTGTCTCAGGAGAAACTGCTCGGCGGAGGAGGAGGCAGACTATTTGCCTGTCAGAGACTGAAGAGAGAGAAAAAAGAGGAGCACCGGGTGTGTGTGCGTTGGGGGCAACAACAGTGAAACTGTGGCTGAGAACAGATTTCCTCAGAGCTCCCCAAACCCCAGCGAGACGTCCTGCTGTCAGCCGCACAAAAGGGGAGACAAACACTGGAAGCAGCTTGAGCTCACTATTGATCGTCACTGTCAGTGATTGCTCTGCTCGCACCTGAAGTGGAAACAGACAATAAGCAGCCAGCCGCTCAGGAGGGAGGGACACCGGTAGCCTGAAAACGATACAGAAAGAAAGCAGGCGGGAAGTTTTTTTGTTTTTTTTTGTTAGTTTGTCCCCCTCCCTCCGGTCATCAGGCTGGCTGGGGAAGCCATGGCGTTCACCTTCGCGGCCTTCTGCTACATGCTCACCCTGGTTCTGTGCGCCGGGCTCATCTTCTTTGTCATATGGCAGGTGAGTGTCACCGAAACCACTGCACACACACACACGCACACACACGCACACACACACACACACACGCATACAAACACACGCACGCACACACTCGAATCGGGCACATGTTGGGGCCTGTGGACGTCCACTCTTATATCATCCCACACAGGCAGACAAACACGTCCACCTACACGCAGTTGTACAACACTTCTTGGTTTTTTTTCTCTTTTCTTCTGCACAAGCACTTATTGGCTCAGGCCATTTAGGGTAAAAGTAAAAAAGTAAATGTGCCTTAATAGTCCTAGAATGTAATAGTTTGATTCTTGGCACCAGTGGCATCTCTAAAGGTCAGGCTGCAGCCCACCACTACAACCAGGGGGTCACTAATTATGACAACCAATGAACAGTCAGATCATTATTACTGTGCACGTTATTAAAAATATGTTTTTGTGTATGTGTGGGTTTGTGAGCGACTTAATTCAACTTTGTATCACTTCTATGCCTCTTCTTGACCAGTGAAATTTCGCAGATTTTTTTTAACACCAATAAAAATATAAAAATAGGTTTAAAAAAAAAATCTAGTAACAGCCAAGGTTTAAAATACTTTGACAGGGCCGTTTTTGTGAATACTTTAACAGTAGTAAATAGATGTGTAGTAAAAATGTGTTTTTGCTTTTAGATTGACAGAGTTTCGAACTGTTCACTTTTATGAGCAACAAACTTTAACGATCTTTGAAATTATATCTTATGGCTAAAGATTATATGACATTAGAATAGTTTCAGTTGAACATATAAATGCATAAATTGGAATTACAAAAACATATTTGCCTGACAGAAACACGACAATTTTGAGAAAACTAACGTTGTGCCAGGATGAGGTGGTTTTACAGCTGTATCAAAATCGAATACTTATTCACGTGTGGTTTTAGTTACATTTCGTATTTAATGGAAACACCACCACTGCAAACTTGTGTTTTTTGAACATTAGTGGAATATTGGCAAAGTTTTGCCCACATTTCTAATGGAAATGCAGCTCTTGAAGTCTACAGGTAGGTTAGTAGAACAAATTTCTAAGTCAAATGCATTAATTTATGAATGTGTCAATTTCTGTTTAACACAAATGTTATCAGTTGGATTGTTATTCCTTTTAAAAGTGAATAAGGTAACGTAATGATGCACGCAGTAGCAGTTTTTAAAGTTAGCGGTGTGGGCAGCAAGAGACTATTTAATAAAAATGCTAACATATGAAAATCTGGACTATTTTCCAATATACTGCTGTTATGTCCCATAACTGATACTTATCAGTTTCAAATAGATTACATATAGCTCCTTACACTTTCAACGCTGTGTAAACGCGGCACGATGCCTCTGGCTACATACTCATAGACCTGTGCTGTTTTCCACTTCTATGTTTTTCAAATAAGATTTAATCAAATTTCCATTACGCCTGCTTCGGAAAATGGACATTTGAAAAAAACGTGTCATGGTTGGTTGAAAAAGCAAGAGTCGGGGGGTGGGGAGGTAGGAGGTGCTGAATGTTGTTCGCCCAGGGCACCGAACAAGCTAGCGCCGTCCCTGGATGCATGATTTCTAATTATGCAATCAGTCAGCCATCGGAGAGCTCCAGACAACAAACACTTTCTCAAACAAAGTGCTCCGGCTTCCTGAAAGCCTCACCGATCATGACTCTGACCCGCCAGATTGGGCTTCATCCAACTCCCTGCTTTGGGTGGAATTTGCTCAGACACCTCAGGAGACCTGAGCTCTTTGTTTGGCGGTTACACACTCTGCAAATATCTCCGCTTCGATGTCTCACCTATTTTTTTTTACATTTGCTGCATGGAAGCAGGCAGGCAGGCACAATGCGAGATATGAAACGCCTCATTAGGGCTATAGGACTTAAAATGACTAACGTACCAGTTGACTAAGTGGGTGAGACTGTATGTGAGTCACTCTGCGTGTCTGCATGTGAGGCGTGCGTCTGGCTCTGTGGTGATTTAAACACGCCCGTCAAACCAGGAATATGTTCCGACTCCCTCCGCCCCCCCCTCGTGGGTCTGTCTCCACCCACGGGTGCAGCACCCAAAACTATGTATGGCTCACACAACCAATCAGCTTTTATTCTACCCCCTCAGCCCCCTCTCTTTCAAGAGTAACCATGGTGCCCGGAGAGGGGACTCACCATGTCTCCATGGAAACTGCATCTGTTTACAAGGGAGCCAAGTGTGAAAGATGAGGGGGCGCCATATGGGCTCAGACGGGGGAAATTACCGGGTCGTTTTCTATTGTACATAGAAGTGGTTCCTCTCTGCTGACGTTCACTCTCCTCCTGCGTCTCAAGGAGCAGTCGCAGTCATTTCCAAAGCTCACCGGCCAATCACTGCGTCGGGTTGTTTGTTTCTTTCTTTCTAATAATTACTTTTAAAGAACTAATCTGATTTTGTCTTGCATTAAATAAACAAAAACATTTATCCAAACGGAAAATTCATGCATTTTTTTACCTCGAAAACTTTGCAAGACACACGGATGCTTTTAATTATTGATGAATGTTGCTAACAGGTTAGTGTTTCTTCTGGAGCTGCTGTGTGTAAAAGGGGTGAAAAATTCACAAGACAAGCCAGATCAATGCCTCCACTAATTGCACATGTACAAATCCATCCCTAAATCACCATGTGTGCCTCTCACGATGCGGCCGCAGCTGGGCGGTATAGGCGCTGCTCGTCGACAGCATCGGCCTGCAGCCAATTGTTACGAGTGTGTCTGGAAAGTCGAAAGAACATTTTCTCACACCGTTCTGCTACTTTTTTCTCTTTTCTTCTTTTTTTTCAGATCATTGCATTTGATGAACTCCGCACAGACTTCAAAAACCCCATTGATCAGAGCAATCCTACCAGAGCGGTAAGAAGAACCCTGTTGTTTCCCCAAATCTAAAACTAAAAAAAAAACAACAAAAAAAAACATCAAACCTTCATGTACTTGGAGAGACATCTCTGCTTTCAGATTTTCTTTTTCTTCATGATCATTATGCAAACAGAGCAGGCAGCCACCATTTAATGGCGGAGAATGGTCTGGGGATCCCTCTGGGTATTTAATTGAGCTCCGTTTAGAGCGATGCATTAATTTTCTTAGCAATAAATATTTGTACTTTTGATTTTACCGTTAATCCCGGCTTCCAAGCGATTGCCGCCGTGGTAAAGCAGACGGTGTTTCTTTGAGAAGTCATTTGTATGCAGATTAAAGCAATCAGCGCTCTTCAAAGACGTCGGCTCCTTGGCCTAATCACTTAAAGAGATCCATTCAAATGAAGCCCCTGTTTAGACAATGATGAGCTGCGATGCTGTCAGAGCAAACTGCGTTGCAAGAACAAAATCTATAATTAATTAGAAAACAAAACAAAACAAAAAAGCCAATATTTGTCCTAGTTTCTATAAGAGTTTTCTTCTCATCCTTTGACCTTTTACCAAAAATCCAATGTATTTTCTTTGGATTTATGTAATAAAGGAGGACAGAGACGCACATATTAGTTCAAGGGAAGTAGGGGTGGGCGATATGGATTTAAAGTTTTATCGCGATATTTTGTGATATGATAGTTATTGTTATCATAGTAACAGTAGCTTTTAACGCTTCTTTAGGAAACAACAGTCAAAGCCCCACAAACACAAATACTGCTCTTGAAAAACGTTCCCATTTATAATACGCTTCTTAAGTCACATAAAGAAGTGATTTATGCCACCAAACTACACAGAGTAACTGCATTTAATCCTATTATTATTGAAGCTCTCATTGAGCAACCAGTCGATAAACATAGGAAAAATAACAATCCCAACAATACGGACAGGTTTAGGGTTCTTTAACGGTAATTAATTGGAATTTAACGTGATAACGATAAATCTAAATCGTTATCACAATAAATGATAAACGATGCGATAAATGAAATTGGCATTTGACTCAGTTTACTCTCGTACTAAACAAGTAGCAGCCGTTTGGTCCTCAGATCTGACAGAGGTTGAGTAATTTTATAAAGAATCACAGGTAAAAATGTTTCTCCTGGTGAAAAGCTGGTGGAGTGAAAGTTTTGACTCAGCTGTGTCGAATACAAATCCTCGACACTTTTCGAATTAGCATTTGCAAGGAATCCGTCTTTAATCTTGAAAATTAAGTGCTGCTATCTATCACATAAAACACAATAGCGTACAACAATATAAATATATTTTACTGTCCCACAAGCTACAGAAAACCTCATCTGTATCAGTAATTCCTCCCTTTGCTTAAGCTAACAGCGCTATCATGAGTCAGAAGAAAGTGCCATCATTCACTTAGCAAGTGAGGAGCAGCTGTGAGCGTCTTTTTTCACAGGATAGCTAATGTTCTAACAGTCATGTGAATCTTCATCTGAAAGTGAGGGAGCGATGAGGAGGGGGAGAGGAAACTGTGAAACCAGGCCGTGGGTGTGTGGAGGCACGCCAGCCACAGGAAGTGGACACAAAAGCTGCACCACCTGTAAAATCCATAACGGTCTCTGAAAAAAGGGGAAGCCATTTTTCAACGCGGAAAGCTCGTTGCATCAAAGCTGCATGACTGAGTGGCGTTGCCACACACACGCACGCACACACACACACTGTAAGATGACAACTCAAACACGTCAGGCATCTAAAAGCTGATGTGCAGCTTCTCCCCAAAAATACAAATCAACTGGACAAACAGAAGAGGAACTGGATGGAAACAGACGGATTTAAGCCAAGAGAAACTGGCGTTCGCTCGGCCGGGGTTGTGTACAAAAACGACAGAGGCAGTAAACATTTGATTACATACAGACAACATGGCAGTGTTGAAACGTGTGTTTCTAGTTTGGATTTGTGTTTGTAGCTAATATTCACAGTTGGAGTCTTGTAAGCCCAGTCAATCCTTTCATTTATACCTCAGCTAAAATCCCCTTCATAGAGTTCAAACGTTTAGTAAGCATTCATCTAACACTAATCTCATCTAGCACAGCAAACATTCCTCATTAAACAACTCTTTAGTTCAACAACTAACTTACTACTTCCTGTCTTACTTCAAAATAAGAGACTCCAACACAGACACAACATGGCTGCCCCAGAAATCAGACCTCGAGTGACAAAACCCAACTCGACCGCGTTTTAGGTGTCAGAGAAACTTCTAGATTTGCACATTTTTTGGTGCTACTATTAACAACACAAGCCACTAGCCAACTTTTCTCTCCCATTTTGTGGATTTAAAAAGCAGCTTAACAAGAAAGAAACGGTTAGTTTGGCCGATAAATAGTTGAATCGTTCAACTTTCGTGATATTCCTTTGCCGCCCTGGATACGAGGACTTCCAGCTTCATTTTTTGTTTTAAGAATAATTAATAATTTGGGAAACTCATAAGATCCGACTTTATATTACAAAAAATGCGCCGTTACTTTGAGAAACAGACACGACTTTATTGAGAAAAATCACAGCTTTTTAATCTCAACGTACGAAAACTTATTACACCTTAGCGGTGGACCAGGATGTGTGTGTTTTTTTTAAATATGGCTGCAGAATAATTATTTGTACCAATTTGATTTAAATGAAAGCACGTCAAAGTGCTTCATTTTTCAAAGCAGCAGGTACAAATTACATTTTGTAATCTTTTCATCGATTTCGCTCTCTTTTATTTGTTTTGTGTAATTTCTCTCTGATAAATGTCCCCCGTTTGGTTGATTCGGTCCCACTGAGCCTGACTGACCAGACACAAATCCTCAGGGAAGCTACGGGCAATAAAGACGGAGTAGCACAACGATGTACAACTCCCAACACCGAACCAGATAACATTCTGTTTTATCGCATCACATGTTGAACAGCATCGCTGCGCCGCTGCCGCATGTGGGGCACGGAGCTTGAAAAAGACGGAGGGAGTCAGACAGACCGAGCTAACTGTGCTGAAGCTGAATAGTTGATAGCTGGCTGAGGATTCAGGGCAGAATTTACTCTCAGGTCAGCAGGGGATTCTCCATTTATGTCCACATTTTCGGAAAAAAATCGACTAAAGGGAGCAGATATCAAGGGGCCTCGACCCGAGACAGAAGCTTTAAAAAAAAAGAACTCATAAATAAAAGGGAATTAGACTTGCTGATTAACCAATGTTTCTTGTTTGATGTAACTTTGCTTCACCGAAAAAAATAAATAAATAAAATGGATGAACCATCTGCTAATGACCGGACTAATAATATTTTAACTTCGCTGCTCTATTAAACACATAGTTTCCCCACGCTGGCTTATTAGAGAACAACCCAATGAGTGACACACAGATAGTGTTTGATCGATGCTGTGAAAGACGGACGGCGTTCATATCAGAGATCGGCGTCGAGTTATTACTCGCAGGAGGGCTGTGAGCAGTCCAAAACATCGCAGTCCATTAAATGTAGACGGGTTTATGAGTGTAATCACTCATAAAGCTTTTCGAAAACTAATAAAAAAAGAAAAATCAAGTGATTGTTGGTGTTTTATTTCATAATTATGAACATTAATATTTCCAGCTCTCCAACAGATGAAGACGTATTTGTTCCTTTAATTATGTGACTGTTTTTGTTTTGCAGGAACATCTTGTAGTTTGCAGACTATTGACAGGCGGTGTTCTCTCTTCTTTGTCCTCCTTTTTAGAGAGAAAGGATCTTAAACATCGAGCGGATCTGCAACCTGCTCCGCAGAGTGAGTAACAGATGATTCTCACCTTTTGGATGGGGTGGAGGGGAGCGGATGACTAAGGCAGAGGGGCTTCAAACAACCAAGACCATTTGTCTCTTTTGCACACACACACACCTACACACACACACACACGCACGCACACGCACGCACGCTGATTCACATATATTCCTGTCCTGCAGACAGGCGGTGATGGAGATGCCATCAAGGTTTTTATCTGTGGAGTTTTTTGGGTTTTTTTTCCTTATCTTGTTTCGAAGCTTTTAGTGAAAAAATAAACTCAAGAGTCTCTGAAAGCTCCTGTTGCTCTTTATGCTCCTTTGGAAATGCCTGAGTAGGAAGTTCAGGATGTAGAAACAGGGTAAGATTCTGATCCATTTGAGTTGTTGTTATGGAGTAAGAGATGAAGGGACTCACACCGTCGACTCTTAACGTGTAAAATAAACCAAAATGAAAGAAGTGAAACTGTATTAGCCCTGAAACACAGTGATGGCAGCATCATGCATGAAGCTACAGAAGCCCTGTTTAGAGCCACAAATATTACATGAACTTATGAAAAATGGCAGCTTAAATAAAAAAAGAGTCTACTATAAGAAGTTGTTCCTTTAAAGAACAACCGTTTTAAATTGGTTTTGTTTTCAGGTTCTGAAAAAGAAAAAAACTCCACTTTCTTTCATGGGATGTTGACATTTTAAAAAAATGGCAGAACAAAAGCAGATAAAGTTGTAATTGAAAAGTCTCAGAGTGAAAAATGAACAGCAGTAATTTATTTAGCCATTTAGTCATGAGGAAAAAAACTGTGGCTTCATCTTTTCGACATATTTTCACCACATTTGTAAAAAAAAAAAAAAAAAAAAGATAGAGAACATCCATAAGTAAATATAACTGGAATAAATTCAAATGTCAGTCATATTATAAGGTTATTCACATATTAATGAATGTCGGTTCCAAAACGAGAAAAAATGTTTGCAAATTAAATATTTAGTTACAATCAAAATAGTGGAAAATAAAATATCTATAGTAGACGCTGGTGGGAACTCCAACAAGAAAAAAATAGATCTTAAAAATAGAAATGACACGTCCAGTGTCATTCTGCTGTGGAAATCCAATGCAATTATTCCACAGAAGGGTTTCAAAGCAGCTAAAACTGACTTTTGTTATTTAAAAACTTCAGTTTGTGTTTTGTAATTTTTAATAAAGTCACTCAGACGCATTGTGAAGGCAGCTCTGGACCCGCAGACTGCAGACCTCAGTACCAGAGCCATAATGGAATGGTTCAGATCAATCTGATAGAATGGTCTAGTCCAAGTCCATATCTCGATTCAAATCCGAGGCAAGACTTTAAAATTATGCTGAAATTGTGTGAAAAACCATTAAACCGATAATAGAAAGGGCAAAAAAGTAGAAAATAATTGCAGCCGTTCTGCATTTAGACAGACTGTTGAGCAGGAGTCTGGAGGCTCAGGATGCTGCTGACTGCATAAACAAAAAAACTCGCTTTCATACAACGGGACTAAACTACTGATTTGTTGGAGGAAAGCTGGCAGCTTTTAAATCAGCGTAAAGCCCAGAAACAAATAAAAACAGCCTAAATACCTCCGGAGCTACTTCTTCACGTTCAGTTCAGCAGCAGTGTGTAACGGTGACGCCTCCGCTCTGAAGGTGTGACTTTACTCGGCGCGACAGTGCAGGCGGCACAATCCCGGCGATGCTTAATCCAGTCCCCGTGTCTGTCCCAACCAGTTGGTGGTACCAGAGTACTCCATCCACGGCCTCTTCTGCCTGATGTTCATGTGCGCCGGAGAGTGGGTCACACTTGGCCTCAATATCCCGCTGCTCTTCTACCATCTGTGGAGGTACGGTCCCACAGCAGCTGTCCCGTCGCTGTGTGTCGAGCCGACCAGCCAAAAACCCCCTCTGCCCCCGCTGCTCTTTTCAGGTTCTTTCATCGGCCGGCCGACGGATCGGAAGTGATGTACGATCCGGTCAGCGTGATGAACGCCGACATCCTCAACTACTGCCAGAAGGAGTCCTGGTGCAAGCTGGGCTTCTACCTGCTCTCTTTCTTCTACTACTTGTACAGGTGAGTAGAGACGCGGTCGTCCCAGAGGTTGGTTAATGAGGACATTCAGAAAAGGTTCAGGTTTTCTTTGAGCTCTGCTTCCTACTAGTGATTTTAAGTGGGAGTAAATATCTTTTTTCTTAGTCAAAACTGTTATTTTATTCAGTTTTGATGTTTATTTAGAGTTAATTTGAAGTAGTCACATGTACAAATCATGTTTGGTGTCCGTTTTCAAATTGTTTTTGATAGAAAAGAGATAGCTTTTTTTTTCCTTTATTTTTTAAATTATAATAATAGTAATCAATTTAATTTGTACCGCACTTGTCATTAGCAAAAATCTCAAACTCTCATGTTGCCTCATTTTTTGAACGGATGGACTTGTCGCATGAAAGTCACTTTTTTTATATTTCCAGCAAAATAAAAGTAATTCAACTGAAAGTAACCACAAATCTGTTCTTCAAGAAGTATTCTTAATTGCATTATTTCACATTGATATTTGCTAGTGAGAGAAAAACAAAAGACTTAGATTTATGTTTGGATGTTTACGATCGTATTTGACCCGAGAGCTTCTAAATATTGCCAATAAATTCCCACTTAAGGTTTGCCTTTTGGAACATTTCCAAGACATTTCCATGCACGTATTTGTGTTTTTCCATCACTTTGTTGCACTAGTTACAGATCAGTGATGCCTCTTGTTGTGACACAGACATTTTGTTAACTTTTGCCCAATTTCCCTCCTCAGCATGGTCTACGCCTTGGTGAGCTTCTAACAAGTGCTGTGAAGATCTAACCGGAAGGAGCTGTAAGATATCCAAAACCGACGGAGGCAAAATCTTCTTCTTTTCATATTTTCTGACTCTTTTGGCCTAAGACTGATCTGACTGAATGTGAGTGTATAACGGTGTTTAGGATCTCGTTTAAGCCCTTCATCCCAGATACCGTTCTCAGAAAGCCTGAAGAAAAGAGAGGGGAAAAAAAGCAGCTCTGAAAGACTGAAAAGAAGCAAAAAAAAAAAAAAGAGAGAGAGGATGTCAGATGTTTGAGATGCCTTCGACCCCGATACACAATTTACCGATATTTCTGAAGGGCTGGATTTCCCCGCGCTGCTCTTACCGATCCGGTCGCTCAACTCACTGTGAATCTCCAAACGCTTAGGGGCCGGAAAAGAAACGAACACGTCTGTAACCTCCGACTTTCAAAGCGTTCAAGGATTGTTTTGATATCAGTCGTCATGTTTAAAGCGCCGGTTACGTCGAGCGGTAGCTTTAACCGCATCGCAGTCGCATTTCGCGTCTTCGCTGCCGGAAGAAACGCAGAACACCGACAAGGTTCGTCAAGCTCTGACAACCCCCCCCCACCCCCCCCAAAAAAAAGACAAAGTTGAACACGACAATGGAAAATGTCATCCAGGTACAAATCAAACCCAGTTTCACAGAAGGATGTTAGAGAGCCGCTGACAGGAAGCTGCGTTTGTGCAAATCTGTGAGCAAACATGCGTTGGCACGGACTGGATTCAGCTTTCATGCCTGTGTCCACATTTTCCCGTGTCGCTGGGTTTGCGCATCATAAATTTGACTTTTAAGGGTTTTCATGCTATGTCTGTAGCTGTAAAGACATATATTTATTGCTTCATAGGTTCATGCTTTTGAAAAGAGTAATAATGCCAAAAGTTTATAGTAAAAACAAAACAAACCTTGTGCCAAATTTAAGAATGAATCACGTTTTGTGCATTTAAAGGGATACTTCTGATTTTAAATTATTTTTTCCACGTGAAGATCTGTGAAGTTTCCAAACTCGTTTCTGCAGAATGCTTACATACGCAGAGACGAGAATAACTTCACTTCCCGAAAATCAGAACTGTGCCTTTAACACATCTGGCACCCGGTTTTTGTTTTTGTTTTGTTTTTTAAATGAAGAAAAGCAATGTAGAAAAAAAACATCTGTTGTACTTTTAGTGTGCAGATAGCGCCTTATTCCTGTTCCCAGTGAAGTTTACTCTCACTCATCTGCATCTATCCTATAGTCGTTTTTTAACGAGCGGTTTTCGAAACGTTTCTCTGATCCGAGGTAGAGTAGAGATCTCATGTATAAAAAGCAATTAAAAACACGCAAAATAGCAACGTCGTACGATCCATGAGACATATCCGAGGTGTGTTATTCAGTGTTTATAATGCCGGTGAGTAGATGGCTCAGGCGTCAGGATGAGACATTAATGACTCGATGGCGACGTTTTCGTTATCGAGGAAGTGCAAAAACGAAGTCACCATGGTTTCAGCCGTAGAGCTGAAACGGGTGTGAGAAGCGAAGCGGCAAAATGGTTTCCACGGCGACGCTGCCTTCGATGAGACTTTGGTCCGTTTGTGCGTGTGATTGGGCAGAAATGTTTTGAGCTGAGACGTCGTGACAGCAGCCTATGAAAGACGTTTCTCATTTAGTCAGACTTTTTAAACCTAAACTTCACAAATTGCCGTTTAAATACGTTTTAAATGATATGTACAAGTTTCTCACAAACGTAACATCTGATGCCTGTTCGTTGTGGGCTGTCCGGGATTTTACGACAGCTACACACTTTGATTTAGCTAGCAAGCCCACATGACTAATTTTAAGATTTTTGTGACCCCAAGTTTTCTGTACTAGCCTGTTTCCTTACCATGACAGAGAGACTGTATTGGGTCTTCCTGCATGTCACATGACCTGCACTGTGTGCCAGGGAGCTCATCATAAGCTCAAACACAATGGCAATACGATAAATTCAAAGCAAAAAAAATTAGAAAAACAACTTTTTCAGTAAGCTTTGTGTTTACACCGTCAGCTAGACCTACGTTGGAAAAGTGTGAAAAACTGAATACGCCTGCGCAAATTACCAAAAGTCATAGAAACAATTTTTCTACAGTTTTTTTAAAAACGTTACAATTCAGAAAAATGTCATGTATACTAATCAGTTTTGGGGAAGTCAGTTTTTAAATGTTATGAATTGGGTCAAAAATGTCTACAGCAGCTTGTTGTCGGTCATTTTGCTCACACAAATCTTTTCTGTTCTGCCAACAATGTTTCTAGATCAGGGCTTTCTGAAGGCCACCGAAACATCGGCATTCTTGTCCATAAGCGACTTTATAACTAATTTTGCTGAATGCTTAGCGCCGCTGCTCATTTGGAAGACCCAAACATTAACTTCCTCTTTGTAAAACGCACCAGCCCCTCCCGCAGCAGGAATACAGACACACAACAAATGTAACAATGTTCAGTAGAATATGATACAAAAATCCTTTGTTGTCCCACAATGGGGGTGGATTTCTGTACAACAGCAGCAAAGAAAGAAGAAATCAATAGCAATAATCAATCATGGCAAAACATTTCATTTTCATCACACCACAGGACGTCTCTCCAGTTTTAGGATCTTTGTCCCTGAGTGCATTTTGCACGTCATAATTTGACCTTTTTTATCGTGTAATGGATTCTTCTTCCTTTCAGCCCATGTCGATAAATTAAACTCATCTCATTGTGGATGATGACAGTCTTACATCTTCACAAGTTCTCTAGCTTTCCTAAATCGATTAAAGGCGTAATAATCTGAACTCCAAAGAAGAAGAACTAAAACGTACAACCTTTAGCTGCCTGAATGTGGTATTGAACTGGAATATGCTTCACCAAACCAGGGTCAGGGACAAAGAAATCTTGACCAGGACACTTTTAGTTTACTTATTTGTTTTAATTTCTCTCCCAATAAAATGCCATAAAGCCGAACATCGTTATAGTAAGATATATTATTGACTGCATAAACGAAGCAACGCTTCTCCAAGACGCTTTGCGGAGACACGCCGTCTATAGGAGAAAATCTCACATAGGTTGTGTGATTTCACTTTCAATCACTGAAGCAACTTTCATAGGCTGCCAGTGTTTTGGAGGACGAGCAATATGTCGTGCCAAGAGACGTTCGCAGATAATCACAGGACACCGAGACCTCATCGTTCCGCCAACTGTGTGAATGTGTGGAGTCTGGACAATCACTACTGAAGCACAGGAACTCGCCGACAGAGGAAGAAATAACGCCTGCTGCTGGAACGTTATCACGTAGTCGCTCTAAATAAAGCATTTTAGAAAACTGAACTTACTGAATTCTGTATCGTATCCGTCTTTTATACATTCCTCATTATTATGCTAAAGTCGATTTGGTGAATCACTTTATATCTATTCGGTTACAATATGATGTGCATCTATTTACACGCCATATCCCAATAAAACAGTTATGCCAAAAGTTGCCTCCAAGTTTCTTCTTTGGTGCTGGAGGTCAGCAGGGTGAGGAAGGCCAACGCCACTGGTTGGTACACTCGAGGAGAAAAGAAAAAAATACAAAAATAGCTCCCCAAGCTTGCAGAGGGGGGAATTCGTGAGGAAACAGAGTGGTAAATTAGACGATGATAGAGGGCAGAACGCCTCGCTGAAAGCTGCCTAAGCTAACAGCTGCATTTAGAAGTGGCTGCAGAGACATTTAGGCGCATCTTGAAGAGTACGAGAATAACTGAGAGCAGGCCCCCACTGAGACGGCAAGAGCTTCCACTTCAGAGGCAGCCGAAAGCAGGTTAGAGCTTCCTGCTAATGTCTCCGGAATACTAACATGAGAACTGGATACATTAGAGGTTTACAGAGATAAATATACAGCAGTGGTTTTACAAAGGCATCACCGAAGAACATCACAAAGAGTCGGGGTAAAAGGTTTTAACTATCAGGTTTTAACTAACCGTATGTAAAAACACCCAAAGACTAACGATGCTAAACTTAGCCAATAAAACTGTATCTAAAACATATTTGGATGTTTTACACATTTTTGATCTTACAAATCAATTATGATAATTTTTTTTTTTTTGACAAATTACAAAAATAACCCATTTACTGTCAAAAGTTAAAACTGATTTCTTCAGGTGACTGCATAAATATTCACTCCCTTTAAAGTGACTGGCCTAATTCAACAGCTAATTGGTGATAACTAGCATTGGGCTGGCATTGGCAGCATTAACTAGCTGCCAATGCCAGCTAGTTAATGCTGCTAGCACTGGCAGCACTGGTTAGTGCTGCCAGTGCTAGCTAGTGCTGCACTGGCAGCACTAGCTAGCATTAGGTGGGCACTGGCAGCACTAGCTAGCTTTGGGCTGGCATTAGCAGCACTAGCTAGCTGCATTAGCAGCACTAGCTAGCTTTGGGCTGGCACTGGCAGCACTAGCTAGCTTTGGGCTGGCATTGCAAGGCTTTCAGAGAAGTATTGCCACGTGAGCTAGTATTTGTGTTCTGATGACTAACTGTGTTTGCAATGCCATTACAAATGCAGTCATCAGTCTGTATTTGATGACTGTATTTTAATGACAGTCATTGCTGATGACTGATGCTGGTAACCAATTTTCAACAAAGTAAATGTCCTTCTGCTGTAATGGGTCAGACGTTCAGATACCTGGAAATGTTGAACGCATGTTTTCTGCAGTAGGAAGAAAATTACAACTGAAAAGTCTTTCGAAAGAGTGAATAATTAGGAAAGGTTTTTGTTTTTCTGCGTGGCACAAGTTCAATATTATTTATTTCATTAATATTCCTAATGACTCGTAGGAAAGGAGTAATAAAGCGCTACCTTTTCTCTTTTAGATATCTAAACCAAACTTTACTTGTTTTTTGATAAAACATTTTCAGTTAATTGTTTACATATTGCAAAATAAACTACAATTGAATTGAAAAGGTGAGAACATATTAAAGTACGTTCTGGGAGCATCACTAGCTCTCCTCTAGAAAAGTTCTTATAAAAATCTGACCTGCTAAGATTTATTATCCTGAAAATCACCTACTGGTCCTATGTACAAATGGTGTTTGTCAAAAACAAGCCAGGGACTTGTTCTGGTGTCTGTAAGGTCCTGCGGTATATCAATAGTCTAAATAATGATTCAGACAGAAAACAACAGGGCTTCAAGCTGGTGTTTTTTCCTCTGCTTGAAGAGGACATATCGCTCCCCGCTGTCACCATGGAAACCAAATTGTACTAGAAATTCCTGTTGACTCACATTGAGGGTCTCACTCAAAGCAAAAATTTTCAAGTCAAAGTGGTGCAGATGCCCCGCGGCGCCACTTTTCTGCTCAAAAACCTTTTACCGGGACATAAATATCTCGGACTCAGGTAAGCAGCCATGACAACCTGAAGCCCGGCGTGTGTTAGCGGCCACAGACAGGAGCAAACACACACACGCGCACACACACACACAAAAACATATTTTCTACTCTGTCTCAGCCCACGGTTCACACTCCTGCACTCCCATCATCCTGGGCTCTTCCTTTCACAGCACCCTCCACCACAATAATTGTCTCAACTCCTTTCCCCTCTCTCCCACGTCTGTGCTCTCCCCGAGAGATGTAACCATGGAAACTGGCCACAACTGATGGGCTTGAAACGTCAGGATTGGCATACACAATCGGCCGGCGCGCGCACATTCGCTGGAGGTGCGTGCTCGCAGACAAACACGTACACAAACACACACACACACACACACACACGCCAGCAATTATTGTGCTCATTCATTATTATGCAAGACACTCCAGGCTGCATGTTATTGTGACTGTATGGGTTAGGAAAACCGCAAAGCGCCTTACATGTGAAATTTATGTTTAAATATGCGGAGAGAGTTTCATATTTTAGTGGAAGATTACCAGCACATTAACTGACAAGGAGACCATGAAAAGAAATCCAATTTCTGTAATGCGGTGTGTTTGATTAAAAAGAAAAAGGGGAATATGCTAAAGGGCTTTGTCATATTTTGTCTGCAGCCAAACATTCCTGCCAAATATTAAAACAGACTATTTACAAACGTATTCGTACCTTGCGAAATGTTTTCAGAGGCTTTAATATAACTAGGATTTTAAGCGATTGATATATATGCTATCAGATCAAAATTGCTAAGCAGAATTTAATTATATCTCATCAGTAAGCGCAACAACATTGAATAATCAATACATGTCCAACCTAAGAATTGTGCCACACAAACGTAATTAAATCAATAATTCTTAAAATCTGATTACTTGTTCAGTTTCGGAGCCTTTAGACTCTATTGGAATTAAAAATTTTACCCAATCGTTAACGTTTGGCTGTCAGCTACGTTCGACGCTATGAAGCTTACCATAATAGCCTGAAATGTAAACAACCGTCTCGCCGCTGCCAGGAGATAAGCTGCCAAGCTGAACGAAGCAGCGATCAACGTTAAGTCTGGTCGACTGAATGGCTTCGTTCACCGTCTCCTAAAACTACAGGCAGACTAAAAATCTAAAACTGACGTCATTCACAACTTCTCGTTCTGTTCACCGATTGGTCCAGAGGAAAATTCTACCACAGTAATCCACTGTAATTGGAGAAAGTGAAGATGGAGCAGAGACGGAAGATGAGAATCAAGCAGAAGTGGAAAGGAAGGCAAAGGCCAAGAGTGTAAATGTTGTAGAAAGTGTATTATGTCTATTTTCCACACTGAATATACGTGGATCCAACATAAACACATCACCTTAAACACTCAAAAACGTCATTGTGGAGGGGAAAAAAATGCAGGTTTCAGAGTTAACAAGATCTGCTTCAGACTTACCCTCTGCTTTGTGTTGGTAATAAATCCCATAAATAAATAAAACAAACTGAACTGAGTGACAGGAATGTGGCAAAACGTGGAAAAGTACAACTGGGTATGAATTCTTCAGCGAGCGTAGGAATTCTGACAGACGTACTTATCCATTTCTATTATAATCTGCTTTCCTATTCTTTCCGTTTGCCTCACAAGCCTTCAGACGGACGTAGAAGTGGAAGTGTTGTGCTAGCAAAGCGTTTGGGTCCAAGAATGTGTCAAACCTGTTCACACTTATGTTTTTATGTGGACCGTGGATCGTCTGTCCAGACGGAGGCGCGACTGTGACTCACTGACTGTCAGCTCTCGCCTCATTTGTATAAATATCCATCACATTCATCTCAACTAACCGCAGATTTCGCTTTCAGCTCAGGGTTTAATTCGAGACGTAAAAAGATTCTGTCCAACTGCTTCCGATGTTTCAGTCAGACAGGGCCTGCTTCCCCAAAACCGAATTAGATCAGGTATCTTACAAATGACGCTTTTAGGTAAAAGGGTTTTTCCTCCTGCTTATTTAATTTCTGATTTCAGTCTGACGTCCAACAAAAAGCAGTAATATAAATCTCTACAGCACAATTATAGTTCAATCCTGAAATACAAGCCATAAAAGAAGAAGTGTACAAATTGCACGGACACGTGCAGGAAATCCTGCACACAATCCTGTCATTGCACAAGCACATAATTAGCACTATGCATATGACAAACAACGGAAAACAGCGTGTGGGTGAGGCCGGAGGCCAGCTGCGCTGCAAAAAGGGCAGAAAAGGTGACAAATGGAGAGCGCTCCGTCGTCTGAGTGCACACCTCTGACCTCATACGGGGAGAGACATCATCTGCAGCATAGACGCGAGGTGAATCACAATGGAAAAGAGGCAGGCATTTTTATATAACACTGCTGTCAGAAATGGGGTTTTAATTTGTTTGGAGAAAAATAAATAAATTTTAAAAAGTCAGACCAGAGATCATGGCAACAAGTCGTGGATTTAATTGATTTTTTTTTTTTTTTCCCTTTAAAGGAGGCGGCTGTTTGGAAAGGAGCAGCGTTTTAACTGCAGCAGGTTGCCTGGAAGAGGTTAAATGAGTCAAAGCTGATTTTTGCTCGCTCACTTGTCATGATCAGTTTAAATGAAGACACCGTGACAGCTACCCGCCGCCGTTCATCAGCTACACAACTTCGTGTTTCATAGTTTTTGTGCGACAGACCAAGTCAAAGCAACTGACACTGTAATCGTTGTAAGGGAAAGAAAAGCGATGCCAGCGTTTGTATCCGGCCCACCTGAGTCGGTACTGAGTAGAATCATCTTTCGCCGCGGGCTGCGGCTGCCGGTCCCGTGGTTGTCGGTTTCCAGAGACTGAAATTGGCGGCCATGCTGTGCAAAAATAGCTCCAGCTCAGTCAGATTGGACGGAAGGTTTTTGTGAACATCAGTGTTTTACGTTTCACCACAGATTCTCAGTTGGATTCAATCTGGACCTTCTGAACACGGATAGGATTTGATCCTAATTGTAGATCGAACACGGTGGCAACAGCAGCCTCAAGATGCACGATGGCGCCGCCATGTTTCTGGCTGTGAAGAAGCACCTTCTTCAACATGTCTCCCTGAAACGTGTCATCTAAAGAAACGCTTTTAGATGAACTGCAAACGAAAAAGACTTTCCTCTTTGAGGATCTTCTAGAGGCGCCAGGTTTTGGTTTCTCAACAGACTCGTTTGTTTGCTAATCATAGGTAACTTTAAAGGCACAAATTTTTAGTTTATTTAAATGCACACCACACTTTTCAGTTGTTTTTTTTTTTACTTTTAAAAAGATTTAGAAATGATCCACCTCACAATAACATTACTTTTTGTTGCCCTGTCACCTAAAACCCCAATAAAATACTCGTCAAATAGTAGAACATAGGTTTTAAAATGTTTTTAGAAAATAAATGTTAAATGCTAACTCAATTTAAAAAGTTGCGACAAATAAGAAACCTAATTCGTTAAATTTATTTATATTAAGCTTCACCAAATGGACACAGTAATAATGTAAAGGTTGTGACTTCATTTTAATAAAAAGACACTTTACAGTTTGTTTCTTGTTTCATCTCAGCAGAAATTATTTTCACATATTTAAAAAAAAAAAGTAGATGTTTACAGTCTTAGGTTTTTTAAAATCAGAATAAAAAATAATTCGATACAGTTCTCTACCCTCTAAACCAGTTCTGATTTAAACATTGATCTCAACCGGCGGGTTCCACTTCCAGTCTGTGTGAATTAAAATCGACATTCTGGTTCTATGAAAACTTGAGGTTGTGCACCAGTATTTAAAATTAAAAATTAAAAAAATCCAGCATGTCGTCCTTTTTCAGTAAATGTACGGGAAGATCCTGTAGGGGACTCGGCGACAGTAGGCGTCCCACACGAGTCCGTACTTGGCCCTGCACTGCCTCTCGTCCCGGGCCTCCCGGTGAACCAGCAGGACGGTGAAGTAAACCACGTAGAAGTACGGCAAGAGGTGAGAGAAGCCTGCAGGTGGGAAACAGAAGAGCGACAAGCATAAATGACCTAAAAAGCAGCCTAAGAATGTCACCCGAGGGATTAATCAGTGTTGGATTGGAGAGGAGAAACACACACCTTCTCTTAGCAGCGTTTGTGACGTGAACCACATTTAACAAGCTGTAATCAAGAGTGCAGCCTCCCCTCCGCAAATAGCGCCGCACTTTCTCTTCCGTCTGCGTCGCACAAAAGCCTGGCGCTGAATAGCTGTTTGATTATGTGCCTGCAGCTCAGTGTTGCTGCATCCTGACGGTCACTTTATAAGCCTGTACTTAGAGCCTTTGTCTGTCTGTCATTGTTTCCTCAGTTTTTGTCTGGAACATGCTGTCATGTTTTTTTCTTCTTGATTTTTTTTTTTTGTAGAAGTGGAGAATTTCTCAGTTTGGGATTTTGCACCAGCAATTAAGACAGAAACGGCATAATGCGTCTCGGTTACAAAGGCTGCGACGGCAGTGAGTCACTTTAAGCTGAATTTCAATGAGAGGTAGAGAGAGAAACGTCAACCGCAACAAAAGTCTGACAGCTGCTATTCGGGGATAGCTCAAGGAAAAGGGATGCGGTCTCTGCCGCGTCGTCGTGTCAAAATCTCACCGTTTGGTCAAAAACAGAAAATATCGTGAGAGGCTAATAAGGCCTTAAAACGTCAGAGGGAGAGAGATGTGGGTTTGAAATCTCTTTCAAATGTTCGTGTTGCCATGAACTGTAACCTGACTTTCAGAGAATTTGGAAGGGAAACAGGCCCACAGCATAACAAGTCTGCTACCGTACTTAACTGTGTTTCAGGGCCTTTTCTCTTCCAGAACTGCATGTAGTGTTATTGGCATAACACTTTAAAAGTTGGGTTTTATCTGTGCAAATCACACAGTTCCAGTTAAGTTAACAAACTCCACAGTTTTACGTTTGACGTGGTAGGACAGACATTTTGAGTTGGGACCCTGCATGTTACATATAGACCCTACATCCAATCCAGTTTAATCCAATCCAGTTCAGTTCAATTTAATTCAAGTTGATTCAAATCAGAAGTACTTCATTAATCCCAGAAGGAAATTAAACGTTGCAACCCACACAGTTTTCTTCAAGGAGCTGCCGTAGACGCTAAGAGCTGGAGGAAGGAAGGATCTCCTGTAGCAGTCTGTTACAGCTAATCTGAAAAAGCCTCTGACTGAAGTCTAATAAAGAAGATTTTCTGCAATTTTCTTGATTTTTATAAAGAACAATTCTTTGCACAATAATCTCCAGATGTTATTTTTAAGTCCACGGCTCTGATGGCCTTCATAGGAAACCAGAACCAGTGTTTCCCATTAACATGTTAGATGTTAATAAAAAACATTAACATCTCATATGTCACGTTTATCGAACTTTTTTTTTTCCATCTCATAAACCGTGATAATAAAAAATATTGGCCTTTTATGTCCACCAGAGGGCGCATTGACAGCATAAATATCTTACAGTCCCATGAGTCCAACACACAATTTTCTACTGAATTATAATGTTTGAACTAAATTATGACAATTATTATTCGTTAAGAGACTTATGACATTGTGTATCTTAGCAAGCAGCATTTTAAATAATCTAATTTGATGATTCTAAGATTGATCTGGAGTGAGCCATAAATGCGGATCGGGCTTTCGGACAGATCGTGGAGTGACGAAGCTTTCTGACCTGAGGTGTGACCCTTAGCTGCAGTTTTCCATCTATAAGCTTTAGAAATCTACTTAACCTGCTTTACAGGCGCTAAATACTTCGCCTGAGTTTTAAGTGATTGTTTTCAACTCAATCATTCATCTCACTGCGTTACTTGACTGTTCTCTCGTCTTTCCTGTTTTGTGGAGCAGCAAAGAGGAATAAGCTTCTGTGCCATCCAATAGATATATCTCCACAATAAGGAAGTTATGGATTACTGATGAGACATTTTTATGCAAGAAATACTTCAGTTAGATTAATCAGGATTGTGAAGGGTGGAATTTATTTAAAAATATATATTTTTAAGATAATATTTCACTTTTCTGTGTGAGATTATGCTATTGTGATAAAAAATATATATATCAATGTGTAAGCTATCTAGCAGACTGTACAGAAACAGCTATGGCTTCTTTCACCCACACTGTGTTTTGTAGGGTTTTCACATAAGAAAGGGACTGAATACAAAACATCAGATATTAAAGATGACCTCAAAGCAGTGAAGAAGGTGTTGGGGAGCTTTGATGTCCAGCTACGTGGGGCGCATGGGCAATCGGTGCTTTAAAGTCGTGCCGTTCAACATCAAAAGAGATTAAAACAAGTTTTAGACATGCACTGCTGTCCTACATCACGACGACCTACATGAGGGGAAAACAGTCAGGAACACAAAGGGGCTCGTGTGAGAAAAAGCTCAATCCTCTCTGCTGAATATTATCTGTAACGATATCTGTGGGCTTTCAGACAGAAATCTGTGCTGCTGTGGTTTAACTATGCAGGGTGCGTATTATATGGAACTACTTTCGAATAAAATTTAAACATCACCGTACGGCTGATCATTAGTCACCCTGTCTCAGAGGAGTCATGCTAGCATCTCACTGTAACACGTTTCATCCGCAGCAGGTTGTGATTCATTAAAGAGCTGAAACCAAAGAGTCACCTGGTCAGAATAAGTCATGTGGTTTACCTGGTGGCTCACAGAAAAATATGTATGTTTACATCGCAGATTAGAGGGATTTATTGAATAATCTATAATTCTATTTGGCCTGTTTTCTTTCTCTATTGAAAAAAAAAAACATTCCCCAAAATGCATTTAAGAGGAACCAAAGCGAAACCATCAACCACAGTGACGGAAAGAAACTAAAGTATCTGAAGCGGGTCTTGACACGAGTCTGGACGCCATGGCTGTCATCATGGCTGTCAGCAGGAAACTTCTCTCCGGTGACGGGGAGACTTTGATTGGGAAAAGTGGAACAACATCCCTGCCAAGTGGCACAGATATAACGAGCTAAGAAAAAACAGAAAGCCCACAAACGTCCTCTGTTCGTGCAGGATTTCTTTTATGTGGTTGATGAAGTTTGTATAAAAACAAGCCAAATAGTTAAATATAAGTAGATAATGGTAACTAAATATTAAATGTGCAAGCAGGAAGGGCTGCTTCTTTGCGCAATTCATTTAGTCAAATATCATAGATTCACACAACCTGATTTGTTGGATATAATTAACAACTTAAACAGTGGCGTCCTCCAATGGGGGGTTAGGGGGACCATGGCCCCGTCTTGAAAAATATTCGCCACCTCTTTGCGCCTCCAGAGAATAATTTTCATGTAATAGAAATTGAAATTCAGAGTAACGTTGTGTTATTTTATATTACATAGTAGTATTTGTTTTTATTTATTTATTCTTTTTTTTTTTTATAGCCGTGACCCCCTAAAGATTTTTACTGGCCTCATCCGGCCATCATAATAAAACCTTTTTTCCACTGGACTAAAACTCCACCCAGCTGGTAATTAACACACACAACGACCTGGGATTTAAAGAAATAATAATAATAATAAAAAAACTGTTACTAATTTAGTTCTCGTAAAAAAAATCTCATAACGAGAAGAGAAGGACCAAAAACTGTCTTAATCGATGACTTTTTCTTTCTCATCTGCCCTTGAATTTCTGTAGATGGCGGCAGAATATGTACGTTTTTAAGCTCCTTTAGCCTATTTCATGTTATCCAAGTGAGTCCATAAAAGTGTGATCGATTGAGAAAAAAAAAATCAGAAGAAATCTGTAAGAGGGAAATAAATGATCACATAGAATCTCATTTACTATCTGAGATTTAGACCTCTGAAATAACTACTCAGGCAAGTGACAGAGAATCTCGGGCCTGTTTCACTTATTATTATTGCATATTTCACACTTAAGTTGATCTATTTTAACAAATGTACATGATGAAACTAAAGAATTATCGGTCGATTTTGTATATATTTTCTATTTTAGCTTCAATTTGACAATTGAAGTCACATGAAGGAGCCTCTGAGGCTGTGTGAGGTTGGTCAACAAGGCAGCGGGGAGTCTGCAGCGGTCTTACCGCATGGCAGGGACCACGCCAGCGCCATAAGGAGGTCGCCGAGGTAATTGGGATGACGAACGAGACCCCACCAGCCTGACACCAGCAGCCGTTTCCCCGTTGCTGTGGCGATGGTCTCCAGTCCTGTAAGGAGTTGTGCAGAATGCAGATTAGGCAAAAAATAAATAAATAAAAAAACTCACACTTCAGCTTCTTCCTCTCCTGTCCTGACATGCATGAGCGGAGTTTCTTTGTTACACATGAAATCAAATGACGTGAGAAAATGGATTTGCTGAACAATAAAAAAAGAAAAGAATGGAAATGACGGACGACCTGAAACGCTGGGGTGAGTCGGGTCTCGCCTGAACTGGTTCTTCTGCGAGTTGGATTTCCTGAAAATGTAATACCCAGCACCTGACGGCAAACGGAAACACACGCCTTTAAAAAAAAAAAAATCATCAAATGTGCCATGAAACACAACCTGATGAAAACAACATTCACCATTCAGGGCAACTATGGCCGCCGCCGTGAGCGAAGACAGGCTCTGAGGGTGAGCAACCAGGAAGGAAGCCTGCAGGCTGTAGGTGAAGGGAACCCAGGCCAGGTCGCCAAACACCAGCATGAACCCGAAGCCGTCATGCACAATGTCCATTGTGGTCAGAACGGCCTCCTGGTGAGAATGAACACAAAGACAAAAAAGACATATTAAAATAAAATGTTGAGTCGGTCTCCACACAGGAGTTTCAAACTCATTTTCATGTTGGGCCACATTAAAAATCTGGATGTTCTTAAAGGGCCAGTCGTGCCAGAATGTATTGATAAAACCAATTCGACTGTTAAAATATAAACAAATAGCTGCTTGTCTCAGCTTTCAGTAAGCGTTTCTTCAAATAAAATAATATTAAACGTCTCTTCACACTGATGAGTCCATCCAGGATTTTGAGATTCTTTTTGTGGGTTTTTTAACAACCAAAATCTCTGATTTTGTGGTGCTAATTTAGAAATATTTGTAAGGAATTTTTAAAGTATGATGTTAAATGTGACTTCTTATTAATCGCCATATAATCGATCACTGACTATAATTTGACATCAAGGAACGCTGTAACTGAAATTCAATGGTTTTGACCAATTTTGAGCAAAAAATTGGGACTGTAGATTTTGTGTGAATCTTGTGTAAATTTTGCATATTTGTTAAAAAACTGGAAGGACATATTGATGTAATTTGGAGTCTAGAGGGCTCCAAATGACCACATTTGGCCCCGCGGGCCTCGAGTTTGACAGCTGACCTCGTTCCATAAAGCGTCTGCCACATAAAGCAGCTGGAAACAGTTGACCAGGATCATGGAGAGGGAAGGAGAACCACGAAGCTCCGCCTCCTTCATCAGCATCCCGAGGTTAAGGACCACCTGAAGGGACAGAGACAATATCTGCACTGCAATAGCAGGAATAAGTTGAAATAACTTATGCTTAGAAAATCATTGTGGTGACTGATTTGACTGATCAGGTAGAGTTTGTAAAGTTGGTGGTAACATTTAAAAAGCAAAAAGCTCAAGGGGGTTGAGCTCTACTGCAAAGCATTAGCAATCAAAGCTAATCGTTTAGCTTCTCCTCCTGATACGAAGATAAATCTATGATCACAATGTTTCAGGCTCGCCCTGATGATACATTGTCAACCAAATGAGAAATGTCAGTGAACCGTGACTATGTTGTCATTCTGCATCTCATAGTTTGTTATTCTGAACCTTATGAATCTTTTGTAGCTTCAAACTGTAAGTAAATGATTATAATTTGTCAGTACACGATCATGCGAGTTCACTTAGCTGTTTTAATTTGGGACATTATCATCGATTTTAAAAATTTCTGAACACTAAAAAGTAAATAGTTTTGACATTTCCAAAGATGTAAAAAAAAAAAAAAAGACACAAAAAAAAAGATCCCACACATTGTCTGGAGCCAGTTGGTGGAAGGTTTTTCTTCTGCTCTCCTACGCACGCCGCTTTAAAACATGCACATGTACAAAGGTTTAACTGTTTACACCGTGACTAAAGAGGGACACCACTTTCCTTTCGTAATTAAATCTTGTTATTAATTTGTTATTTCTAGTCTGAAGGGATCTGGTGGAGTGATTAAAACGTTTCATTTCACACTAATAAATCTCTCTATGTTTTGTTTTGTTTTTTTCTCTGGTGACGCAGATGCGAGATAAAAGTGTCCAATAAATCTGGTACTGTGCTGCTGGGTCACCGGGGAAGCAGCAGAACTTTGATCTGGGTTGCGACAAACCGAGGCTGCAAATTGAACAGAGGAGAGCAACGGTGCCACCCGGTGGTCAGTTTGGGTTTCTAAAAGAAAGGGAGTTTATTTCTTATGACACGTTTTTGCATCACATTCGGATACATCACCATCAACAAAAAAAAAAGTATGTGACATTTTAAGTTGCGCTTTTTCCTAACTTTTGGAAAAAGTGATCGAAAATCTAAAACGGAACATGATTTGTCACATTGAACTCACCCAACCAATCAGACCTGGTCTGAGTTCACAGAAATACTTGAGGTCAAAGTTCCCGATCCGAGGGTTCAGCTCCCGCCCAATGAAGAAGTCATAGAGGGGATTCCCTGCAACAAGACAGACAACAGGCACAAACAACGACTCTTTGAAGAAGCTTAGATGTTATTGTCATATGTACCAATAGAACTATTTATCTACAGGTTCTCTTTAAGAAATTAATCCATCATTTATATATTCGACAGCTTTAAACATTAATTACCAATAAGCAAATAAGAAAACAAACATTTTATTGCCTAAAATTCAACAACATAGCATTAATTTAGCGTGCGAAAGTGTGAAAGCTCAGTCTTTCTACTTGACAGTGCAGGACTGGTCTGTTGATTCACGTTTGGATAAACCAATTAATAAACGGGCAGCAAATAGGAATAGGACATTTTTTAATGCAAAAATTTCAACCAAGTGAAGGTAAAAATAGGCTATGAGTTGGATAAAATGTGTTTACAGACAAAGGAGGTTTGTCTTAAATGCTGAATATATTCATTTTTTGGCTTTATTGCTGCTGTGAGTATGTTGTTCTTTCAGCAGTTGACCTTGTTTGAGTCCTTGTTCACAAAATTAGTCGAGAATCATTTCAGCCCCACATGCAACTCTAACATGCAGAATCAGAGCTGATACAGTCACACGTGTTCTTCTGTTTATTAGCAGAATTTATCCTCTCAGAAACTGAATAACATCTCTGCTGTTTTTTCTGCTTATTGCCTGAGGATACATGAGAACAGCGTGTTGCTGGCGCAGCAGGGTCGCCCGACTTAAAAAAGGCAGGATGCAGTTGATGCTGATGCCTGCAAACTCCTGCCGAGCAGCAGGGCTCTTAGATATTTACCCACAGGAAAACCAAAAAAAAAAAAACATCCCGCAATTCAACAAACGGGCGTTCAAATGCACAGTGCGTAGCCACCGGCCGTGTTTGCACAGCGCTTTTGTGTTGACTTCCCCGCTTTTTGCACGGTGAAAAGCTCGCGTTCTCACCTGTGTCTCCCCCCAGGGCCAGAGCAAGGGAGGGGGCCCAGAAGGAGCGGACGTAGAGGTAGACGGAGGACAGGAACGACACGGCGATGGCAGACACCGCCAGCGGCGCCAGCAGCTCAAAGAGATATCCAAGAGGAGCGCCGAGCGCCAGCAGCACCGACAGCAACACGGCGCTGATGCACAGGCCGTGGAAACCTCAGGGAGGAAAACAAACACAGCTAAATGTTAGAGCCCCAGGGAGAGCAAACAGATGGAGGACTGCATTAAAACTAAACAAAACAACAACAACAACAAAAAACAGCTAAAAGTTGACAGAGGAAATGTTTATCTAAAGTAAACTTCAGCTCAAACATGAGCAAAGTGTCGTACCAGGAGATATGACACATAACAGCTGGTGATGCAAAACAATAAAACATCAGACTTTATTTATTTATTTATTTGGACAAAGAGATTTATTTTTTTTAAAAAGTGTTCATCAACAGTGAAGCTGATTAATACCATTTATGGGATACTTGAGGCGGCTTCCGTCCCTCAACGCTAATCCTTCGGAAACCTGCATGCCAGTAGATATGATAGATAGAAATAGATGTCAATATTATACTCGAGCACAATGCAGTCATGTTTCAAAGACCTGATAGACGCGTAAAAACAATAATCACGACATACAGTTTGAAGAAATGTGATCGTCCAAATCAAAACAAATACAACGAGAGACTCAATGAACTCTTGCTCTGTTTTACATTTGATATTTATTTAAATATGTAATAAGCAGTGGCCTAAACTGCTGCTGTCACTGTTGTTTATGTGTTTCTGCTATTCTACACTTACACACTAATCAATTCTGTGTTTTAAATTGTAAGTTTGGACAAGATCTTGCATTCTGTGAGTGCCTTTAATGGCCAAAACGGAAAAAATAAAACTTAAAACAAACAAATGACCACAAAGATATTCAACACAACCACCTCACAGAGCTAAATAATATAATAATGTAAACAGCTTAATGGTTCATCATTGATTATTCATGTACTATATTTGAACCTTCTTGCATTTTATCATATTAAAACCACAGATTTCCTTGGATTTAACTCAGATTTTACGTGACAGACCAAAACCAAGTGGACATTTTCTGGACACTTCGTACCTTCCCTAACGGCAGCAAGTAGAGGAGGGCCTGCAGTCCGATCCATCCCAGCAGCAGAGTGGGAGCCAGCGGGTCCCACAGCTGGTCGGCGGAGGGGAGGCAGGGGGGCCACTGCAGGACGCTGGCCTCCACTGATTGGCTCACACAGATCAGGAAGAGAACGGTCAGTGGGAGGAAAACGGGGATGCACACGGCGCCTGAAGGAGCAGAGGAGGAAATGAGACGATGGGACGGTGAGACAGGTGAAGAACTTTGACCGATAGCAGCAAAAAAGACCGAAGATATTGAAGGTTCCTGCATGAAATGAACGGGGCAAATAAGAAAGACACTTCAAATAATGTCATGATCAGGAAATCAAACTGCATGGCAGCAAATTACTGTGGACAGACGCCTTTCAGTATCAGATGAGTTCAGTTCTATAAATGCATTATTGAACTGCATTAACACAAAATCCTACCGAGTATTTTTGCCTCATTTCTACAGTAAATGTCTTAGTACAATTAAAATTACACAAAACCAACTTAGAAATAACTTCTCAGTGTTACATTTAGGAGCTTCTTTTATGCCAGTAATTCCTTAATATTGATTTTTTTATTTTTATTTTTTTTAATCTGGCAGATTTTGTCATTTAGGGAAAAATGTCCTGAGTCAAAAATATCTGCCAGTGAAGCTAGTACTTAAAAAAAAAAAGATAAATAAGATAATTAAAAAATACAAAATAAGCTCCTATGTGTTGCTGGACAGTTATTTGTAAGTCAGTTTTGTCTTATTTCAAGTGTACTAAGATATTTGCACTAGAAACTAAAAAAAACTAAATTTCTGTAAGAAAACATCTCTAACAGCATCTCAAAAAATCATATTCCACAAATTAGTGTATATGTGTTCATCAGTGAATCACGTCATTATAAATAATACTGCTTATGTTGCATTTATTTTTGAAGCTCACGAGTTTTGTGATTTCCTTTCATATGTCATATGTGTTTGCTTCTTAATAATAATAATAATAATAATGTCTAATCTTGCTCATCTCTAAAAAAGAAAGTGGGTTAATTGGACCCAGACAGCAGAAATTAACTTTATTTTACTCATATCAACGAGAAAGAGTTTCCTAAAAGTTAGGACATCTTGTCCCCTAATAGTTACTCCTATCCACTTTGGTTGAAAAAAAAAAAGATTTTATATAACATTAAAACCAAAAATTAACCTTACTTTACTTATTAAATGCAATTTGTCAACTAAAAAACTGAGCAAAGTATTAGGACACCCTAAAGTATCCTACACAGTCGGTCCTACAGGGTCTTTTTCTTTTATTTTTTTACATTTGACTCTCCCATCACAGATCCAAATGTTTTAAACTTCGCGGCTCTGGCTTACCCAGAGTTCCTCCAAACTCTCTCTCTGTGTCGTGTGACAGTCTGTGTTTCGGGGATTTCTTGGGTCCCATTTTTCTCCTCCTGCTTAGGATATTGACACAAATAGTGGACACCAGTCAAGATGCATACAGTTAAAGTGAATGATAATAATAGTGGAATGACAATAAAGAAAGAAAGACTCAAAATTATTTAACTTTCCTTTAAAATCAACATGAAGATGGTTCAAAATTAAGGACAATGGTCCCAAACACATCAAAACTATGCTTTATTAGTGTGTCCACTAAACTGGACCAACATTCAGATCCATAAAAAAAAAAAAAAAAAAACCTGCATGGGAATGCTGCCATAGCGGATAAGACCAGAGGTTGAATATCCAGGCAGAATCACACCAGAAAATAAGGGTGTAATTATTCTGCAACTTACTAATGGATATACAATTATTTTATTAAGAATGTATGTATAATTGTCCAAGTTAAATTAAAGTTTGTGGCATAACATGTGTACAGTTTAAAAGCATATTAAAAGAGAAATAACTTGTATTGAGTGGATATAAACTTCCGACTGCATATGTACAACACAGTTGTTATAAAATTGCCATCTAGATGTTACAACTGATATGATACACCATACATGCTTAAAAAACTTTAAATTTTTAAAATATTGTGAAGTCTTGCATTTCAGACGAGTTCCCTGTAATTAAATTAAATATTTGCATTAAGAGATGAAGCCAACTCAATGAATTACTCAATGTTGCCTAAGAAAATAATAGAACTGCAAAGAGCAGGAAATAAAATCTTCAAGGACAAATGAAAAAGTATTATACAGTTATAATCCTGAAATAATTTGCTCTAGGATATGTTTAATAAGGGTGTTGTGATAGTGTGATATCTATCAAAAATCACGGTGCCAAACTTGGGTCAAAGTGCAACCAGTGACACACAGACTAAACTTTCTACACAGAAATGGGAGGTAAACACCATCTAGAAACGCCGCAGTTACCATAACCTGAACGCCAAAGTGAGAATCTGTTATTTAACACAGTAAATAAAATCTCTTACCAGTGTTGGGTGAATGAGGGAGTCTGCTGAGCCTGAGGCTGTCCTATCCGTCCACACTGCAACCTGCACATGGATCCGCCCAAAGTACGACCTGTCGGCATGGAGCCCCCTCTCAGCCAATCAGATTTGTCCGTGGTCATCAGAAGAGGGTGGAGACAAGATGCCTTAACCAATCAAAGCCAGCTAATCAGATGGCAACAGCTGAAGTCGGAAAACTCCTCAGAGGCTAGTTTATGTTGAGAAATAACTCTTAAAACACATAGATGCTTTGGGAAAGCAATACCTAAAGTTTCATATTTTAAGAATTAGTAAGAACATGTTCTTTTAAACCCATACATGTTTATTCTGGACATACATTCAGGTTAGTTCATTCTCTATGCAGACGTACAGAAAACCGACAGGAATCAAAGATGTGCTGCAGTTTACAGTTAATGGATGAAAACAGAAAAGCCCACAAATAGCCTGAAGAGATTTATTAATGGAGCAGCTTTCACTGGACACAGTCTTGCGCTTTAGTCATCAGTGTTTTCTATTCACATTCATATCATCTTCAAGGTCGGAGTGCTCGAGTTCCCCTGTCTTCAGACTGAATCCAAGTTTTTTGTTTAATTCTTATTTTATAGTAAACGATTAACAGAAGAAACTGTAAGTAAACTCAACAGACAACATGATTGGTAAATCTTGGAAATATACCAGCCAAGAACTGTGGGAGTAGTAATAAACAAGAGATTCGGATGATTATTTTCCTACAATATGTTTACAGTATTCACCAAACTAGTGCCAATAGTGGCTAAACGATCCCGAACAACGCAACAGAGGTACAACTCAACCTCTCTCACAGATCACTTCAATAACACTCTGCTCCATCGGTGAGGGGTCCAGGCAGCGGTGGGCGGAGCTTCCCACTATCTCATCCAGCAGGAAGTGAACGAGGTTCTCGTCTGACACGAAGCGCCACAGGTACATCTGCAGGTAGTGGCAGTCGACTTGGATCTGCTGCAGGCCATAGCGCCCGAAAGTGCGCAGGCGGACACACTCCAGGAACGTCTTCAGGCTGATTTTGATGATTCCCGTCATCACGGAGACCTGGGAGACAGGAGACAGTGACAGTCACGCCACTGACAGCAAAACAAACTCGTAGCCACCACAAAGTTTGAAGCTTGCTAAAGCCACTGTCCTGCATGCTTTAAACTTGTACCAGCTGGTTTACTCAGCTGGATTGGGGACCAAAGTTGCAACATTTGTTACATTTTCAGATGGTGTGGTTCTCTTTCATGCTCCATTGTGTCAAACCCTTTGAAAACCTGTTCCTCGCCTCGCCTGTGGTGGCGCTGCACCGGGAACTACTGAAGGAAACAACTTGCAAACCTCTGAACCTTCTTCACAAAATGTTAACAAAAATAAAGTGGCATCAGTTGTAGGATTTTTCTTTTGCTGGTTAAGAAAAAAAAAAAAAACATTCTCCAGCTAGCGTCAGTCATGCGTTTGTTTTGGTTATATTTACCCAGCATGCCCTGCACTTTAGTTCACTTCCTGCTTTTGAAGCGGTCTCTGGACCGCTTGGCGTTCACGTATGCACTCAAACCGCACCGGGGGTCACTTCAACCGATCTTTATCTGGGTTTTTAGGAGGACCAGATTTCATGTTTTGGTCCACATCAGGGTTCGATTACGCATTCACACTTCCTTAAACGAACCAGGCAAACGAACTAGAGTTGGATCAAATTGAACTGAACAGGGCTGGTGTAAATGAACCCTCAAATAGTTGGTTTTGGAATAGATAAATACAAACTGGATAGTGACCGAGTATAATTTTGTCACAGTGGAAGTCAGAGAAAATCCACAGTAAATGTAAATTTGCCTGATACTTGTTTGTAAAAACGTATTGAAGCTGTAATAATCAACACCCCTCAAATTAAATCAATTAAAGATGAAAATTAACATAAATGACATGCCAATGTTGAGTGGCTGTAAACTTCTGACAGAAACCGTTACTGTGAGTTAACAACAAATCGACATGGAGGAATATTCAAACGTCCCAAGAGCAAAGAACAGCATCTCTGAATTCAAAGTCATGCTCTGTAAGAAGCAGATCGCCACGCTGAGCACACACTGGACAATTCCTACGTGCTGACGAGGAAACTGAAGACATCAGCCAGCGGTTGAAAGTCCAGTTCATTAAATCAAGAGCTTGGAAACGAGAAACACAAAGAAGGGAGACTTCTACACAGACTCGGAGAGAAAACAGCAAATAAATCTCAATAAAGTTTTTAGTTAGATAAATGCAATAAGAATCTACATTGTACAGAACAGCCTTAAAAATTCTCCTGTTTTCTTTCCTGAGTCGCTAGAAAATGATGCGAAGGAGGAAACTGAGGGGCATCATTAGCATGTTAAAGTGCGCCCACGTCCACGCCTCCAGAGTCGAAGCGGTCTACTTGAAAATGTAACCAGCAGCGTCGTTGAGCACGCTCCGATTCACACGTTCCGATAGGCAGACAGCCTGCAGGTCCCGGACCACGTCCTGCTCCTTTAGTGTGGAGGAGATTCTCACGTGGCGCTTCTAAGGCCGTTGAAAGACATTTATTCAACTGACTGAAGAGCAGCACTGACCTTGTTGAACTCCACCGAGCTAAAGATGTCGATCCTTTCAGAAAACAGCTTGTGGATGTTGCTCAGCAGATTGGTATCCATGGGAGCGCTGCAGGTAAAACAACAGGTAACCAATCAGTTATTGTTTCTATTCTAGACATCATAGCTATACAATAATAAATCACTTATTTAGAGAAAAGCAAATGAAATAAATAGTCTTAACTTCAAAGAATTTTTAGGAACATTGCAACTATGACAAAATTACCTCTGTAGAAATAAACAGTGACAATATTTCAGATGCTTTTTCTTCATCTCTTAACATAAACAACTCTAACCCTTAATATCTCATAACTTCTGCCAACAAATATCTCAATATAACAAAAAGGATTCAAATGCAGTTTTAAATGACAGTCTGTTTCTGAATGGGATTGGTTGAATCAGCCTCTTCACCTCTTTGTACCGACTTATTGCCATTTAGTCCATTTCCACTTCCAGTTTTTGCCATTTAAACAAATTTGTTCACAGCATATTTTTTTTAATCATAAATGATCATATAAATGCCAAAATCTTGCATAATTTATTTCAATTGGATACAACTATCAAAACACATTGTATGATGTTTCTACTTATTTTGGTCTGATTCTTAAAGGGACTAGATGGCTCATGAAATGCAGCCACACGTCTTTAACGTCTTTAGCATGTTCGAATTGACACATTGTCAGTACAAACTGCCACGAGGCAGATGGCCTCATGTGGTGACACAAAGAGTCAGTGCTGAAACAACTAACACTGCCAAAGAATGAAGCTCATTGAAAGTCGAGTTTGTCATTCGGAAGCATTTAATTCAAAGCTCTTCTGTCAAACCGCTGACTAGTTTCCCCAAAACACCAAACACACACGCAGCCGCTCAGAAGTGTGAGGGGCTTGTCGCTCCAACGCCAGAATACAACACTGAAGTCTCATGAAAGTGTCTATATCTGTCGCTGCCATGATTTTTAGCGACTTATCACATCAACCAGCTCATTATTTAATGGAAATGCAGCAATTGGGAAACTGTTTTTTTTTTGTTTTTTTTTAAGCAGAATATCGACAAAGTTTTGTCTACGTTTGTAGTGAAAACACAGCTCACCTCTGATCTGTGCATCAGGAGTTATAAACACAAATTGCCAACCAAGGCAACAGAGCATCATAGACAAAGCTGCTTCACCTCGGTGTGTAGCTGGCTGCGTAACGGGGCTGCTGCCTGGAGCTGCTGTACACGGAAAACGTCCTTTTGCTCGAGTCGCTGCTGTGGGCCTTCCTCACACCCTCTTCATACAGCAGGCCCACCTGCGGTGCAGAACATTCATGGATGACGTTCAGGTGGGAAGAGAGGCAGTTTGACTCGGTCTGTCGCTCAAAGCCGTACCTGCACGTCGATGGAGGTGGTGTCCTCCACTACTCTCTTCATCACAGCTCGGACGTTTCTGGGCTCGATGGTGTTGACCCAGTCTCGAGTTTCGACACTCTTTCTTAACATCTGCGAGATGATCAGCCCCTGAACCTGGACAGAGAGAGAAAACAAGGTGTCGTCTTGGATACGACGGGAATTTTTACTCTCGACTCTGTGTTTTTGATTGTAATGGTGAAATACCTTGACATAATGGTTGAGGAGTTTTTGTGCCGCTTCTCTTGCTTCTCCACACAACGTTGTGACTGGTGTTATGGGATTTTGGTGCTGAAAAAGACGGCCGGTCTTTTAACAGAGTCCTTTTAAAAACTTGTTTACAGTTTGTCATGCTACAGCCTATGTGTTTTTTCCAAATTCTGCATTGCGCTGTATTTTACATTTCTCCAGTACCTGGACGAGAAACTGTTCGTCTGTAAGCGTGAGTATGTAGGAGATGGTGGACGTCTCAAAGTCCAAGCAGAGGCGAGACAGCAGCAGCAGGAGAGCCGGGGGCGTGGATCCTCCTTTGTCTCCGGCGCTTTCACAAAATTGTCGAGAAGACTGGCACACGAACCTGATGAAGTTCACCACCAGGTTCTCACGGACTCCCTGGCTACAGAACTCCCCCTACAGCGACGACACAAAGGAAAGCTTTCATTAAAAACTCGCTTTTTAACTTCGTTTAGAGCAGGAGTGTCAAACTCATTTTCATTTTGGGAAACGTCTATATCATGAATGTCCTCAAACGGCCGGTTGTGCCAGAATTTACTGATAAAGCATCTACAAAAACGGTTAAGATATTAATAAGCAGCTGTGCTGGAAATGCTTCTTAAAATTAAATAATATTAAACACCTTTTCAAACTGATCTGTCCCTCCTAGATTCTGTGTTTGTTTTTGATTGTGTAAAGCTAATTTACAAAATATCAGCAAGAAATTTTGCGATACTGGTGTCGGTAACTGTGACTTTTTGTTACTCGCCATGTTGATCACAGATCAACATCTGACAGGGGTGAGAATTAGCGTCACTTAAACCCAATGTTTTTTGGCCAATTTTGTGGAAAATTGGCCAAAAAACTCAAAAATTATACGATACCATGAAAAAGTGTGGTAATCTGATGATTTTGCATGGCTTTCTGAGGAAGGATGGAAAATCAATAAAGCTCATAAAAAATGTTTTTAACAAAGGAGATTTACCTTGAAGTAAGGCTTGTTGGAGAAAGTAATGTCCTTGGCGGTGAAGAGATGGACTGACGCCAACACAGACTTGATCTGGTTGAGAATAGAAGCTGACAGAGATGAGAGAAGCTCTGGAAGGCTGCTGGGAACATCCCTGCCAGCTGCAGGCCCTCCTAGATGCGCGCCGCCTCCAGCCACGGAGAGTCGAGGCGTTGCCAGGGCCTGCCTCACATCTGTCAGGCTGTCCATGTAGAAGCTCTGCAGAGCAGAGAGATACTGCTTCACTCTCTCCGTCGCCGCTCTTACCACGATTTCCGTCCCCCGGTTTGGAACGGCAGAGCCGGGCAGCAGTTTGGCCACGGCCTGCAGCCTGCGGTGGAAGCGGTCCAGAGCGCGGACCAGGAGGGAGTTATCGCCGACGCCTTTCTCTTCTTGTATCCTCCTCTCGACAAGCGAGAAATACCGAGCCGCCAGGTCATCCACAAAGGCCTGCAGCTTGCCGCTGGCCATCTGAGGAATATTCTTCGAAGCCAGCTCGCCTGTCTGAGCATGGTTGATGAACAATTCTTGATAGGAAGTAATAACCAGACATAAGCTGCTGACAAATTCATTGCAGCCTCTGTCTATGAATTCGAGAATGTCGGTATTCAGGGTGGGAGACGGTAGAGAGAGCGTCTTAGGGGAGTTGTTGTCGCTCGGAGATCCTGCGGCTGTAGAAGAAGATGACCTGCGTGTTGCAGCCTCTTTCGGAGCTGGAGTCGGCGGGTACGGCTTAATCTCTGCTTCCAACCCCTGAAGGTCCAGCTCCAGTCGAGAGCGTGCGTGGCTCAGGAATTTATCACAGAGCTCCTCTGCTGGCTCATCCAGCTGCAGCAGGAGCTCCACACACTCCGACAGGTCTTTGGCGCTCGTCCCACCATCTCTATAAACACACACACACAAAATACTGTTAAGCAGAATCAATACATGGTGCCTTGCAAACCTATTCACATGCCTGCTTTTCCAAGTTTTGCCATAACAATGTCAATGCATCTTAAGGGGATGGATGTCATGTGACATAATTATATATAATTGAAGAAGATGCATCGTTTTTTAACCTTAAAAATAAAAAAGCTATTGTTCTCAGTCCCACTTATTCAACCAGGTTACAATATCAATTAACTGAATCTTTTCTTCCTTACAAAACAACTCAAGCTTAGTAAGAACGAAAGAAACATGTCTGTGGACATATTTACTAATTCATGGTATCTACAGGTTTCAGGAATTCAAATTTAATTTATTGGAAACTTGAATAAAATTTAATATAGAAAAAAATGTAAATATAGGGGATCGTTGGAGGAACTTGCTGCATTACAAACAAGAACTTTGTCCTTCTCTCATTGCATATGTCTGTCTACAGTCTTAACCCCCGTAGTCCTAAGCTCAAGTTTTTGGCACCTGGCCTCGTATGGGTTGACAATTGGCAGCAGAAGTCAGTCAGAGGCGAGTCAACTGCTGATAAATTTGCAAGTACCCATGATGACCTCAAAAAAGCTAGCTAGCAAGGGTATATTAGCAGCTAGTTAGCCTCAACCAATGAAGATGTTTGCGTACAACTCAGACATTTTCCTGAATGAAAATTACCACAAGCCAAAACACTATATTAAATAGTCCTGGCACAACAAAAAATGAGACCTGTGATTAACGCATTTAAGGCCAACGTACATCTTATTTTATCAATTTAACATGTTTTAAAGCTTTAATTTTAGACACGAGAACTTAAGACTTTTTAAGGATGTGTGGACACCCTGTAATTAATGATTATGTCATCTTTCCTTCATCGGTCACCCCTGATCTTGACAGATTCCCACCTGAACTTCTGCCGAAGCTCCTGAGCCAGCTTCTCCATGATGGCGTTGCAGTCGTCCTGAATCCCCTTGAAGGAGGGCAGGTGGCTGTACTGCTGCAGCACGCAGCGAGCACGCCGGTGGGAGCTCACCGCCTGAGCGTAGGCCTGCAGCTCCAGACACTTATTCAGTCTGGCAGGCAACTCGAACAGAAACTGAAGTTTCCTCAGTAGCGTGTGAACCCCTGGCAGGAAACATAACAGAGCAAATAACTAAGAAAATCATCCCAGACATTCAGTAAATAAAAGGTAAATAAAAGTAAATGAAAAAAAAAAAAGTGAATCATACCAGAGAGTTTGGTTATCTGTGCGTGCTGGTCCTGAAGCGTGCCGCTGATGGAAGCGCTGAAGTCAGTGATAGCAGCCATGTTCGCAGATAGGCAATCCATTTCGTCCTCCATCTTTTTGAAATCGTTCTTCATTTTTCTGATGGTGTCTAACAAAAGAGGAAATACCTCATCTACATGCTTTGCAAAGGTCTTCACTCTCCTTAAATCTTCACAAATTATGTCACATTGCAACTGAAAACTTCAATGCGATCTGTTGAAATGTGTGTGCTAGACTAATACAAAGTAGTCCAGCATTTGTATTAAAGTGTGCTACAAAGACATCTAAAAAAATTTGAACATCGTGGAAAATGTCCAGCATTTTTTGACACTCATATCAGAAAGAAAAACTCAAATAGATTCATTATGCATACAATTAAAATTTTCCATTATATTTCCATGATAATCAAATTACAAGAAATAAATGACTGAAATATTTCACCATATGTCATGAATATGAGTTACTTTCTGAACGAGTGACAAAATCAATTAACGTTGGCCCTCAGTGCAGCTAAATAAAACTTTAGAGCCATAAGAGTTAAATAGTCTTTTGTGAAAAGATAACTTAAAAATGTTTAATAAATATCTACAATAGAGAAATCATGATCATTTTAAAGAAATATGTTATTTCTGTCTTTAGGTTTAAAAACAAAGAAAAACATAAAACATTAACAAAAACAGGATTCACTGATAAAATGTTTTAGGGCTTTTGATATTTGTGGGAAAACGTAAACAAAAAGAGTTTCCAACATAAAGAGATTTTTTGTTTTAGTTTTACTAATACTTGTGAAAATTTAATACCGAATTTATTCCATGCAAATAACTATAAAAATGCTAAAAATCCACTGTAGCTTTAGCTATATTTCTTTTTTTTTAATTGCTGGTTTTCCAATATTAATCAAATTGTTAAGAGTCATTGTACAATTTCAAAGAGCCACTTTGAAATTAGATGAGTCTGTGTGCGGAGCTGCACGTTGCAGGCTAATAGTTTAGACGAGTGTGTGTGTTATAATGGCCCAGTCAAAGTACAGACCTAAAGCAAACTGAGAACATGGCTTGAAACTTAATCTATTGATGAAATCTTGTGTTATTATCCCTCCGCTTTACAATGCTACACTGCTTTATGTTGGTCTATCTCACACATTGAAGTTTGTGGATGCAACATGACAAAACGTGAAGTAGTTCAGGGGCTACAGATACATTTGTATCATCTACTTTACCTGTAGCAGATATGAACTTGTTATAGTTTTCATAGACCAGGGTCTGCATGTCACTGTCCAGAGAGCGGATCTGCTTCACCATGCAGGTCTCATGGTCCATCAGCTCAGAAAGGGAGCACTCTCTCCTCAGCTGTAGTTTAAGAAGCATAACGGTCATAAACATCCTTTAATACAGCACATACAATAATTCATTAGTATTTATTAGTGGTGAGGAAGAACCACCATTTATGCAAATTTAGTAACTGAAACAAATTAACATCCACCAAGTGTCTTGTGTTTCCAGAGCAAGACCTCAAAGTCATCCTACGTATTTACAGTAAATATAAAGTGCTGGAAAATGCATGAGTGGCTTTAGCGAACTTATGTTTACACTACTGCGTGATAGTAGAAGCTAAAAAGGCAGCACCTTGTTGAGGTAGAGATCCGGGTCAAAATGCGGCCCGTTGATGTCGCAGGGATCCAGAGACTGCGGCTGCTCCGGGGCCTTACCCTCCTCGTTTATCCCGTAGTAAAGCTTCAGCATGCCGTGCACCCTCCGCCTCCTCCCGGACTCGTCCGACACCGAACCGTCGGCGTCCATACCGAACTCCGACCAGCTGCCAAAACGGACGAAACGAAACAACCACCTGACAGCTCAGAAACACGGACTGAAAACTTTAACTCCCCGTTCAAAATAGATAAATATTTTCAGCTTTGCATAATGTCCTGAATAACGAAAAGTTGTTATTCAAAATATTCAACATTTGTCATATTTTCTTTGAGAGAAAACCAGCTGTATGGAGTCGTTGTTGTTTCCGCATTTGTAGCCAATCCAAACTTACGTTCTCACAAAGTGTACGTAATCAAGCCTGACGCGGATCTGCTACTGCGCATGCCAGCACCATGACGATTTAAAGGGCCATTTACCTTCTGTTTTTCTTTTCTTTTTTGGGGGGGACTGAATCATTGTTCTAACAATGGTGGAAGTGGACCTAAAAATTCATTCTTATTTCTTTCTTTTCTCTCTGTACCTTTTACCACTGTTTACTATCCTACATAAATATGGGAATCTATTCCATTTATATGTCAATGACACAACTTTGAATTTGAATTAGCTAAACGTATTTAGTCCTAATTGTTCCCTCAATTCCCTTTGTTCTGATAACTTTGCTCAACCCTCTTTTCTAGGAATATAAACGTCTTAATCAGATAAACACACACACACAAAGTGTGAATATGCTGTCTATTACAGTCCCATCATTAGAAAGGAGTCATGTTGGATTTTGACACTGTCTGGAGCTGGTGAAAAATCTGAAACTTTCTCATTTTGAACTCTGACATGTTTATTTTTTCCAACTAGAAACATTTTCAACTAAAAGTATGAATGGGTATGGATGGATAATTTCTTCTTTGTCACACACAACAAACAGAAGAAAAGCTCCTCTCCTGTTGTATCATTTTATGTCTTTATAGCAGGTTTTGGAATCAGAATAAACAAAGGTGCATTTCACAGAATATCTACAAGAGTACGTGGAAAGGAACCATAATCTTTTATATTACTTCATACATACTGAACAAGTATTTTACAACAGAATTTTATTTCAACAATCAGCAAATGTGTAATGATAGAAATGATGAGCATGTTTTAGTTCAGCTATAAAACAAAACTACAGATGGTTTTAAGAATAAAGTTGTAACAGTGCATCATGCTGGTTAAAATGAATATGGCTTCAGTATACAGTACGGTTTTTAGGTGTGTAGTAAGCACACTTTTGTTTTTTTAAATACATCTTGCTTTATTTTAGATTTTAAAAAAAGACAGCAGAACTGACTGCCTACAAGACAACATCAGTAGGAAAGGTAAAATACATACAAACCATTTTCATTCCCGGTTTCAAAGCATGAAAACAGGGACTCCGGTATCAACATGGTTTTTTTTTTTTAAAAAGGCACTTCTGCTTCTTCAGAGCGACTGCTTAAAGAGACAGCATTTGATTAGACCTAATTCTTCATTACTGTATACAAACACAAACACAAGAAGATGGAAGTAAATGTATTCAATCACAAAAGTTCAAAAGTCAGCTGATGGAAACATTTGTATAAAGATTAGTATTAGTGCAACATTACATTAGGCGGAGGCTGTCGGAATGACAATTCTACGACGGGTCATGCATAGTGTGTGCTAGCAACGATGTGTCGGGACTGCTAGGGGTTACAGACACAATCCGAAGCTAAACAAAAAAACAAAAAACGGAACATTCTGGAGTTTGCATGATGAGAGGAGGAAGAACACGCGAGGCCGTCACTTATCAAAGGAAACCATACGTTCATGTGGAAGGCAGTGTTACATATATTAGGCTTCTTTCAGTGTAAAATCTGAAACGCACAGAACAGACTCAAGGCGGCTGCGTCGGTCTGAAATCCAGAGACGCATCGAGGAGTGAAATCGGTCATCTACCGGGACGAAGCAGGTCAGGTAGGTTTGGTTTGACGTGCAGAATAAAATTCATACAGTACAGTCTGATTTGCCAGAAGATGTTGTTTTTAAATTTTACCACCTCATTTCACCAGCACCACGGTGACCACGGTGATACACGACACCTTGAGAAGACAAGTGGAAATCCATCTTTTTTTTTTTAAATGTTCTACTATACATTGATATTGCTTTCTCTCTTCAACAATAACCAAACTTTACCATTAGTTAGCTTAAATTTCAGGAGAGGCACAGTTATAATGTAGTCTTTTTTTTTTGTTTTTTGTTTTTGCTTGTAAGGACTGATTGAATAAATAACATGAAATAACGGATAAATGTGAGCATTTATTTAGTGTCAGCGGTACCTAGTGTGGAAATTTAAAAGATCAAGTTCAAATCTTAGCTCCAACTAGAACAAGGCTGGGCCTCGAGGGCCGGTGTCCTGCATCTCTTAGATGTCTCCCTGGTCCTACAGCTGAATCACCTCCTAAGAGCAGTCAGGTTCTCCAGAGTCCTGTTAACGACCTCATTATTTGACTCAGGCGTGTTGAAGTAGAGACACATCTAAAAGTTGCAGGAAACCGGCCCTCGAGGCCTGGCGTTGCACACCCCTAAACTAGAAAGTTCCTTGCAAAAGCATTGACCGTTTTTTTTTTTTTTTTTTACATTTAACAAACATCAGTGTATTTTAATGAGATTTTATGTGACAGAAAAGTAGTGCATAATTGTGAAGTGAATCTAAATCTAATATTGTTACATGGAGGTGGCAGCATCATGCTGTAGTTTTTGTCCAGGCTGGCTGAGCTTAAGACGTCTTGCAATGAAGTCTCAGAAAAAAGTTCTTCTACTGTAGATATGCAAATCTGGCACAAACACACAGAAAAAGACTCGCAATCGAATCAAACGGTGGTTCTGTTTGACAATTATGCACCACTTTGGGCTGGTCTGTTCACAACAGGTTAGCAATGCAATGAAGTTTGTGTCAGTTTGGTATAAATGCTTTCGTAAGGCGCCATAACAGAGTAACACTGGTATCTCTAGGTTTATTGTTAATTTATAACTCAATTATCTGATCTAACTTTAATCTTTAACTCTCAGTTTTTTTATGTGTTGGTTTCACACACACAAAAAAAGGGATGAATGCAAAAATCCTCAAATGAAATGAAATAGAAAATGTACTCACAAGAAACTTCCGCAGCACAGCAGATGTGCTGCCATAACAGTGAACCCTTTATGTTTCTACCAGTGCTTCTCCTACTTGGCTTCACCGTCGATCGTGAGAACAAGGCACCGGTAGTTTGAAAAGAAAAAAGCAGAATAATGCCTTCGCACCCTTAAGCTACTCCCCCCCTAAAAGTGTTGGTCATGCTGACTGAGGGGAAGCTGCAACAATCTTGATAGAAAGCTAAAAGAAAAAAAAAGAGGTACTGTGGTGGTTTATGCTCCTTTGAGGTGTGGCATGTTTGAAGAACAGCACTCTGCAGAAGAGCTCAGAAATAGTTTACGCTCAGCGGATTTCTCTGAGGTTCGTCTCCGCCGAAGAGCGTTTGGATGGCCGTCTGCCGCCCGGCGAGTTCAGTTCAATCTTTGCAGGTTCGGGTTTTAGAAAGATCTTAAGTTTTCACATTAATGTACTCTCATACTGTACACCACTTTAAAACGATAAATACACACCCACACATAGACGCCCCTTACTTGGTCCTTGGTTTGCTCAGAGACTAGCTGAATAAAAAAAAAGGAAAAAAAAAAGTCTTATTTTTCACTTCTCAGTGTAAAAACGTTCAGGTTTGGTCGTCGAGAAGACGGAGGCAGAGAGGTTTAACCCTGCTCCAGGCTCTCAGTGTTCACGGCGGAGTAGGTGGGCGCCGTGGCCTGCCGAGCGAAGAAGGACGCGGCTCTTTTTGGCTTTAAGCGTTTGATTTCTTTGCCTGAAAGACAAAACAACGGAAGATGGAAACGCTCCTCTCGCTTTCATTTCATGTTTCTTTCGAGGACTCACCGTTATCCACGTAGCTGATGGTGTTAAGGGAGTGGAACCGGCTGCACACGACGCTGCCCTGCCTTTGCAGCATCCCGCGGCGCCCTCCGCGGCCATTCCTGGTGCCGGCTTCCTGTCCGGCGGGCTCCTGAGGAACGCCCAACTCGTTGGCGGCGCCCCCCTCTGACGTAGACATCAGCTCCACGCAGAACTCTATAAAGCCGCTCATTAACTCGGCCTGGAATAATAAAAACAAAACGTTTGTTTTGTCACCTTTATTTCTCCGCACAATAAACACCAGCTTTAATCTCCATTTTATCTGAAATGGGGAAGCAGAGGCGCATAGCGGTCATGCTGGCGTCGTCGGATTGGACCCAAGTGTGATTATGATTTACTGATGTTATGTAAGGCCCCTTCGCCATCTGGTGCTCAAACAGGCTTTTTCCATCGCAGCTTTTGATGATGTAAGACCACTGCACCCATCACCCTCTGCAGCAAAAACTAAAAATGCACCCTTTCAAAAGTATTCATAACACTTAAAATGTTTACTTAGGGCATCGTAGTAAAGGGGTCTGAATAGAAATGCATACTACACTCGACACCCTGTAAGCTTCTATTTATGCATTATTTTCTGATTATCACCAGCAGCGTCAGGTTACTTTACCTCTGTTTTTCAGTTACGAGTAAAACTAACGGGTTTCTATTTCCAGTCCAGTAATCAGATTAGCTTTTTTTTTTGGCATTTTATTCAGAAAAAACATATATTTTTATTTTCGAAGCACGAATTTGGTGCAAAACCAGTAAGTGGTGGAGAGAAGAAACTGGTTGAACAGGAAGTGGTAGAGGAAATGCCGCTTTCAAACACAGCTGATTCACTCTGGTTGGTATTTTTTTATGTTGAGGCACTGAGGGGCAACCAATAAAGTAACATATAAAATCATGATAGTTGACATTTGTGTTTGGAAAGGGACAAAATCTAGAGGAATTCAAGGGATGTGGATATTTTAGCAAAGATCATTTGATTATTTTACCATATTCCCCCAATTTCTTACTTGTTTTGAGTAAATCTTCAGCAGCTTGTTGACGGGAGTGCCGTCTTCCTCCCCGTCAAACTCCAGCCACAGAATGTGCGAGTCCCCCTCCTCTTCGGGGCGACTGTGGTCCCACGAGAGCTCGCTGAAACGCAGCCCGAGCAGCACATGCTGCAACGAGACGCGACCGGCAAGAGGACAACTTTTCATGAGAAGAAGTAAACAGCTAATAACTGTCCAACTGAGCACAAACGTTAGAAATATTTCCCCCCCAAAACAAGAAAAAAGGCAAAAAAAATTCACCTTCTCCTTCACGTCCATCACATAAACTCCGTCCAGGCAGATCCCGACACTGACAGCTTTACGTCTTCCCCGTTGGAGGATGCCTTGAACTGGCTTGTCAATCTCCCCGCAGAAAAAGGCGCACCTGATGGTACATTTAGTGTCAACGCATGAAAACAAAAGAAAAAGGTGGCTAACACGACGGCTCCTACCCGTAATAAGGCAGAGAGTGACACATGCTGAGGTACTGGTGCAGGAGCTGCTGAGGCTCCGGAGAGCCTCCAGTGGACTTGCTGATCTTTCCGTACTCCTCGGAGAGCTTCTGCTCCAGCTCTGCCTGGCGGCTCGATTTCCCCCGCAGGGTGGAGAAAAACCCTCCGCTGCCCACGGCGACGTGAGCCGGCACGAAGGAAGGCAGCTTCTTTTCCCTGCGCGCAACAGAGGGCAAAGGTGAAATTAAATTCTACCCCTGTGAGACAATTCACTGTTGAATCCAACAAGAACAAACACATTCCTGGGTCTCATTTGTTTTTGTTTTTGTTTTGTTTTACTGTGGAAAAAAAGTGATAATTTGCTTTTGTGGGGTCAAAGATACATTGAAATTATTTTACAGCAAATACTCTTGGTACAGGGTTGTCCTAATACGTGACGGCTCCATCACGGATGAAAAACATAAAACTGAAGCACAACGCAACAAATAACATAATGTGCTTGTAAACGGTGTTGCAAGTTCTCCACTCTTACAGATGTTTGGATTAGTGACGTTTATCATTTATCGTGAAATTGTTTGTTTTTTTTCATTCATCGTTGTAATGATAAATTTCAGATATTGATGGTAAATAAAATAACAAAAGAAATGTTATCTCTGCCATCTCTCAACTGCTCCGTGGGAGTGAATCAGTATCAGTGAATTCAATAAAATATGATTAAATGAAGCTACTGTGTGCAGTTTAGTGATTTAAATCACACATTTTAAAATAAGTGTCGTCCTGAAAGGAACCCATTTCAAATGGGAATGTTTTTCAAGAACAATATTTGTGTTTCTGGTGCTACGAATGCTACGTCACGCAGTCACAACCATCCTGTAAAAGAAAAAACTGACGCTTTCCAAATTAGAGAAGAAATCTACTAACTGGTTGATTCTTTTTTTTTTTTCATTTAATAACAGATATATGCTGTGACTCTAATATACAAACATTAGCAGGTTTTTGGTGACGTTTTGAAAGGAAAATTGTAATCAGACCTGAAACAAAACCGGCATTGGCCAGTAAAACCCTGACCGGTGCATCCCCATTTAAATTGTGGTAAAGTTGGTAAGGCTTCCCTTGACATGACGACCAGAACCAGAGACAAACTGCATGTTTTAGAAATGATTCTGTGGCACATTCACCTGGTCAGATTCCACACGGCAGCAGCTTCTGAACATCGGTCCTTAAACATAAACCAACAGATCAACTTACCTGATTTTAGTGGTGATCTGCTGGCTGTCGAGACCAGGCCCCTCTTCAAGAGCGAGGGACAAGGCGCCGAGCCCGGCCCAGTGCTCCGGGTCGCACGGGTACCGGCCAGAGAGGATGTTGCTCCTGGCCTCCTCGTAGAGAAGTCTCAACACCGTCTCATCTTTAATCTGTGGAGGGGTAGAGACGCAATTAGTGTTTTCTAACATGACGGCGAGCTTAAGAGCTTCGTGCAATGAGTAACAGTTCCCCCGAATCGGTCATAAAGAATCACAATGAACGCTTCGCAGTGCGGATGCTACCTGCAGCTCTTTAGATTTCGGGTAAAACACGTTGCGCCTGTACTGCAGATATGGTTCATCTGAGGAGAAAAAAAAAGAAAAGAAAAACAGGAAATAAGGATGCGTCAGTGTTTACTGGTTTTTAGGTCATTTAATTTGACACTTAACAAGAGTCTGTCAATTCAGAGTGGAGCACTGAGGCTACAGACAACTCAACCCACTCAGTCCAGGCTGACAACCCTTGAGTGTGGGCAGAACGTCCTACCCCAAAAGGAAAAAAACAAAAGCTTTTAAATACTCCCTTTGATATCCTTGGTGGTGTTTTTAGCCGTTGCCGTTCCCTTTTTCTGTGACTTGGCGTTAAGACATGTGAGCTTTTCCACTTGGATTGCTAATAACCACGAAAAAGAAAAAAGCAAACAGCAAACTGAGTCACCGGCTCACAGCCGTTTAGAGACGAGCAGCCCTTCAACAAAAGTCTGCTGTGTGATGTGTGGTCTGTTTGTGAGAGATAACAGTTCTCTGGTGTAAAACTCTGAGCATAAAACTCTTAAAAAAAAAAAAAAATCTGTGCATTGTGCACATTTGTACAAGCTACTTTAATTCCACCAGGATTGTTACAGTTGGAAAACAATTATTTGCACAGGTTTGCAAAACAAAACAAGTCTCTAAATTCTATTACAGTTTAACTTTGATAAGCCAACAAAGTTTTTTTAATTTTTTTAATTTTTATTTTAACCTTAAATGTAAAATTGACATATATTTTTTGAACACTTAACTCAATTACTGCTCTGAGTGTGTTCTTCTTTTAACAAATGTTTTTTTGTTTTTTTGGCTGCATACTCCAGTTAATGATTAATCCATTACTAAATTAGTTGACGATTGTTTTAATAATTGATTCCTTACAAGGAATCAAATAATTGTTTCAGCTCTAGTCCACAGCATTCAGTAAATCCTCTCATGTAGTCAAAGTTGATGCTCAGCTATTTTATCCTTACACATTAACCTAAGTAGCACGCTTAGCATTAGCATGCGAAGCTGGAGTACGTGTGGAAACAATGCCAGGCGATCTCAGTGTTAAACAGCTCCAGGCCATCAGTATATTTAGTATACTCCAAATAAGACCCTTTGTGCTGCTAATCCCGCTCAAGTTCCCACCTTGTGAAATGTCGTCTTCTGACGCGTCGGTGAATCGATACAGCAGATCCTGCCACTGCCTGCACAGCTTGTACGGCTGATGCCTCGCCTTCAGCTGCAGCTCTGCAGAATAAAAAAAAAGGCGATCCAGTTAGTTGTGTTTTGAACTTATTAGAAGATGAAAGGATGCCCAAATCAATAATAAAAAAAAGGGTTCTTACCAAGCAACGGAGAGCAGAGCCAAAAGGCGAAAGCATCCGGTGCGGACTCTGGGATCTGCAGGGCTTCACGAACGCTACGGCCCAACTCCTGCACGGAAACGCTGCCGAGCCCTTCCAGGGATAAGTGGACCGCGCTCTCACCAAACAAATACACGAGCACGTCCTGAGCTGTGGGACACACACGCAAAAAGTGGTTCACAACAGCACAATACAGGCTTTTCTATTTTTAAAAATCTCAATAGACTTTGAGGCAAAACAAAAACAAAATAAAAAGAGGAAGGAGATAATTCATTCCTCCCGTACCACGGGAAAGTGTTGCGGAAGAAGCCACACTTCCTCTTTGCGAATGATCATCAGACAAATCCGGAGGAAAACTGCAGTTGTCACCCTCCATCTTTTATCTGAAACACAAACGCCAAAACGTAGAGCAGTTAGGACATTTAGACAGCAGCAGAGTTGCACTGCAGCATGTGCAATGAACTGGAAGAGTCCATGGAAACAAAGAACAGACCGCTCCGTTGTTCCACATGTCCTTAACATAAACTGTGACTTTCCTTGTGCATTTCTAAATTTTACTTGTGAATGCACTGCTAGCGGCCCAGAGTGTGTCCTGCACACAAGCGACTGCTACATTTGTGTCCAACCACAATTTTCATGGTTGCTTTATTTTTGTGGTAGGCCAGGGGTCAGCAACCTTTTCAATTCAAAGAGCCATTTTTGCCATTGCCAAGTACAAAATTAAATTTGCCTGCAGCCACAAAGGGGAAAAAAAGGATTTGTTAATTTGAAAACCAAGAAAGTTAAATAAAAATTTCTATTTTAGTATTTAGAATAAAATGGGCTACCTGATCTACAAATAAAAAAAACTTTGTGAATAAAACTAACCGAGTGAATAAAACTAACCGAGTGAACCCATAAAAAGAAAGAGGAGAAACAGGAATAGAAACCGCATAGTTTGGAAGAAAAAAAAAAACAGAACTTGAAATGATCTCTAAACGTTTTGGACCATTGGCGACTTTCTGTTGTAAACAATCCATGTAGATATTGCATAAAACATATGAAAGAACTGCTAAAAACACTTTTTCTTATTGGTGTTATGATCAAAAACATGTCTTAATTGGTTTTTAAGAGCCACAGGTTGCAGACTCCTGTGATACATCAACAAAAAGTTATACATACACATGTGATGTGGAAGGAAAACAATGGTATGATAATATCATGCAGAGTACAACAAAACTGCAAACCTACCAAAACATAGCTGGCAACCTAAACTTAAACTGCAGAAAGAAAAAGAGAATTAATTAGAGAAGCAGCCATGGGGCACGTTGTGACTCTGGAGGAGCTGGGAACATTCACTGCTCAGGTAGGAGAACCCATTGACAAGTATTATTTATATCTTCTTCCTTTAGAAGCTGGAGAGTGTAGATTGGGAAAGGAACGTTTTGTTTTGTTTTGGTTGGTCTACTCTTGAATTGACTGATGGGTGTAAATACAGATGTCACCCCTCCTTGTATTAAAACACAAACCCGCTGCTTAGTAGCGCCTTTAAAATGTAGATAATAGCGTATATTATATGACCACTTTATTTAACACGTATGCTAAAATAAAGCAACTGTCCTTACTGGCAGTCAGTGTGTAGCCTTAAGGGATCATTACTGGGAATAATTCAACGTACTGGGCGACTGTGGTTGGCCCAAACTTTCCATTCTTCTTCCGTTTTTCTTTCCGTCTGCTTTGTTTTTGTTTTTTTAACTCAAGCAAATTTGTGTTTGGCAAGTTTCTTAAACGTCTAATGCCTTTACAGACAGAAAGGGGAAGCCGTCTGAAAGCCTCAAGTACATTAGTTGATTCCCAGCCCAGGTCTAACAGGAATGACAGCATAACAGATAAGGGTCTCGGGGGGAAAATCCATCATCACCAAATCAAATTACCATTAGCTAATGCTAGCTCAGAGACGAAACAAGTTGCTATGTTAACGATTTAAACACCACCACCACCTCAGAGTGACGGATCCTGCATTTACTTTACTGTATGTTATGTTATTCAGGAGCTACTTTGCCAATTTGAACACTTATCTCTGGCCCATCAGCTAACTTTCAGTGTTCTTCCCTGCAGTCTGTAGAAATAAATAGACATTTCGGTTACCTACCTGTATTATGATAAATTCACCTTCACTCGCTGCGTTTTCCTGGGACAGAATTCTGATATTGTAACAAAAACTGCTAAATACATGAGTCAACAGCAGTTCGTTCCTGCGGTGTTTTTCTAGCGAGGAAGGGTTAGCCAAGCGCCCGAAATTAGCTTTCCGGGCAGAGTGTGTGGTAGCTGAACGATTCAATTGTTTTGACCGGTTCCTCATCAGGGCGCGTTGTGGTTGATGTGTTGATGTCAAAAGCTCTTAACCTCAGCAGGACGGAGAATCTTTTAAATACTAATACTTTATTGAAGTGACTTATAGCAAATGTCTATTTCTATGGTGATTTATACTTTCCCTTTTGTCTAAATGAGCGATATGTTTATAGCGAGGCCAAAAAGATTTAATCCCGAAAACAAATTGAAAGCTAAAGAGCGCGCAGTCGTCACCTTACGTAATGGGTACGTCATCGTCACTGAAATCCATCAAGGAGATTATTTTGTTTTTTCATCCAGGCAAGTCTTTGTTGATCCGTCCACAAATGAGAGATTGAGAGATTACAAGCAAAATAAAACCCTGCAAACGCAATAGAGACAAAATAAATAAAATTAAAAAATCAAATGTATTATTATTATTATTATTATTATTATTATTATTATTATTATTATTATTATTATAAAAACAACCGATTGAACAACAACCTATTGAATTGTAATTAGGTCATTAGAAAGCAGTTTTTGCATGTTTGAGCCATCCTGGACATTATGCCAGTCCATCACAGGACAAAACATGCACCATGTAAATAACCTAACATGTATGTAGTTTGTCATACTCTGAGAAAACCCACATGTGTCCATGGAGACCATGCAAACTGTGGATTAAAAACCAGGACCTTCTTTAAGCAAGACAAAAGTGCTAACAATCCCACCACTTTGCAGTCAGTAATAATACTAATTCATATTATTTGTATTTTACTAATTCATATTATTTGTATTTTATTACTAATAGTAGTAGTTGTAGCAGCCATAGTTGTGTTAGTGGTAGTTGTAGAACTTAAAAACATTTCCACAGACTGAAAAATAAACTTGAAAAAATAAGATCCACGTTCGAAGAACAGAGCATCCAAACTCTTAGGGGTTTTGTGGAATTGTATGCCACAGAATTGTTTACATTTTTAGCATTTAAATACATGCACAGTTCCCTTCGCTTGTTCCTTCCACCTGACACAGGTGAGCAAATGCAGAGTTCAGCAGGATGGGGATTACAGCTGTAAATGGGTTTAGCAGCTTTAACAAAGGTGTCAGGACAGGGGACACACTTGATGGCTTTAACTGAATTACTGACACCGCTTAATCAATCTTCTTAATCCTATTCCTTCATGAAAGAGGAGAAGCAAGGGCAGAGATGCAGGCTGGAGGACTCGCCATGAAGAGAAATGTATTACAATACTCGCATGTGCTTTATTTACGTTAGAAAAAAAAAAAAGGAAAAGGGACGCCACGCCATAAGGCATTTAGTAACTTCAAACTTTAATAAGTCATCTGTTAAATTATGTCATAGTCCTGTTACGCAGCGGAGCATTGCGCCTCATGTCTCTCTACGGTCAGCTTTACATCTCTGTTTTCATAAGTCCACAAAAATCATCTGTGTACACTGCCTCATCAAATACTGCTTTATTGCTTTTGGTCGTAAGAATGCAAATGGTAGATCACTTTCAAAAGCAACAAACAAATACAGTACAACAGTGACGGGTTACCAGTCATGTACAGGTCGCAACAGGAAAAAATAGAAAGAAATTTTAAGAAGTGGTACTTTATTTTGACAACGTATATTCCTAGAAAATTCTTTGGGTTTTTTTTATTTTTACTGTAACTTTTGTGCTTCTTTTATTTGTACTGAAGGTTCCTGGGTGGAGTTTTAATTTGAAGACCTTTCTGAATTATCTGGCATCGTCCAACTGACAATAAAAAAAAACACTTTCTAATCTCGTGAGATTCATAGACATTTGTTTGGTTGAATTGCCCTTTTTTTTAAAAGTTGAAATAAATAATGATCTCTGTAAAAATTATTTACATGTCTATACAGGGTGTGCGGTTTAGGCGGGCGCAGTGGTCGTCTCTCCTTCTTGCACCTTGTTTTTGAGCAGCAGGAACGTGAGCACAGGATCTAGGTACTCCATCACGGTTTCCTTCACTCCCTTCTCCAGCAAGTACCCTTCGGTTTCGATCTCCGTGTTCTCCTTTCCTGCCACTGCTTCCATGGCAGTCTGCAGGAAGCGCAAGCTCACCAGCACGGAGCCCTTAGGCGGGGAAAGAAATAGAGGAAGGAATGAGAGGCTGGCAATGTAAATATCAACTCAACCTGCTGCAATAAGGGACTTTGTTTCTTATTTACCAATGAACAGAAAGCCAGAGGTCAATGGCAAATCAAAAAAACTCATGGAAACACCAGTTTGAAAGTAGCAGCAGTCAACTTAAAACGTTTTCCAAGTTTACCTGCAGGAGGAAGATGGACAGCACTCCAGCTCCAATGGTGTTCATCAAACCCATGTAGTAGTTGACCAGGGCCTCTCTGCAGCCTCTAAGGTAGATGTTGAGCTCCTCGGTTTGGTAGTCGTAGTTGTAGTGAGCTGAGTTGTTGGTCAGGCGATACTGGATGCATGGTCGCGGAGAGCTGGGGTTGCAGCAGCTGAACGGGACTCCATCCACCAGGTAGCGTCCATCTACATTGCTCTTGATGCGGCTACAAAAAGACGTAAGAGACCACAGCCTCAGGAAGAGTTCTCTATGGATATGTCTTCATGGGGAGCTCTTTTGGTCTCATCTACTTACTTTTTCACTTCCGTGGAGCTAAAGTCAAGGTAGCGGTTGCTGATCCACTGGATCTCAAACCAGTCCCTGAAGTCATTGTTCCCGCAGCACTGGAACTCCATCTGCAAGCGGTCGATGTTCTGCTTCTGGAAGCAACGGCCTGGGGTGTCCGTGTCCTTGTAGAAGCGGATGCCGTTCCGCAGGCCGGCTTTCAGCGAAGACTCCAAGCTGCCCTTCATGGCATAGCTCATGATGATGGCGAGCAGCATGAGGACGGTGAAGAAGCACGAGACAGCGAAGTAGGGCTTCAGGAAGTTCTTCCAGCGAGGGAATCGGCCGGCGTCCAAGGCGTCCTGACAGATCTTCGAGGCAAAGTAGTTGATGCCCAAAGACGCCAGACCAACAATCATGAGGGTGTTGGGCACGATATGTATGTCTGTGTTAGCCATTACCTGAAAGTCGGACATGCAAAATGCAGAAAATGTGAATTCAGTAAGTCAGGTTTCTTTGATTATGCACTCTACGTCATAAATTTATGTGCACTCATTAATAAAAAACTATGTGGAAAATATGCTACTGGTTCCATGTATCCACAAAGAGACGATGCATCACAATACACTGAACTGTTCGATTGAGGCAGTTCATTTCTGATTTACTGAAGTCATATTCAGTTGAAACAATGCAAACTACTTTCACTGTTCTTTTCTAAAATTATCTGTACACATAACCTTCACACCTTTCTTTTTTTTAAAGATTTTTTCAAACATTGAAGTGAGATCATAACTACTGTATTGTGACCTTAAACTCTCTCATGTGCTCTGCAGCAGCGCTGGAAGGGCTTTAACATCAGTTTACCACTAGGTGGTGCTACAAAAAGCAATAGGGATTTTTGCTCTTAAATGATTGAAGACTATTTAGGCTCTTTTGTTTCTGCTTTCTTTTCTGTTTTCTAGAGAATTTTAGAATTTTTAACGCAGTCTTTGTCCCATTAGACCATAAAACTTACCAGAACATCCAAGTGACCAACAGTACTTGTAACACAGTTGACATTTTCTTTCTTTACTTTGCAATTCTGTGCAAAGTACTATGTAAAAGTACATGATCTAGTTGATTCAAGACAAAAAAATTAAATAAGCTCAAATAAAAGCACACTGATTTGTGTGAGGAAAACGTGACAGCCTTCAGAATAAGGGATTAGTTTGACCGAGACCCTGATTTGAGAAATGATTAGTCAGGATCCAAAGTGGGTCAAAGGTCTGTAAACCTTTGCAGCTTCAGAGTTAATGATGTTTTGTGTTATATTGACCAATTTGTCAAATTACAAATATATTCCCAAAGTCCATGATGATGTTTGACAAATGTTTTGATACTTTGCATCAGCAATAGTATCCTAAAACTTGCAAAATAAAAAAAAAAGTCCAAAACACTTATTTTTGCATCATACCAGAAGTTACAGCTGTGATTTCATAGATTAAATTTCTAATATAGAAAAATAAACATAAACTGCATAATAGTTTTGTATTTCATATCAATAACTCCTTCAATAAAGCTCTAAATTAAATGTTATGATTTCAGCTAGTAATAATGCTAAACATTATGTAATAAAAAAGATACCAAGGATTTGACAGGCATCGCAGCAAATACCTCCGCTCTCCTGCGCAGCTCCGTTTTCAGGAGGCACCCCAGGGTAAAGGTCGTGGCCCCGGCAACCGTGGCACACCAGGACAGGAGCCACAGTCCCTGTGCCAGCTTCACCCGTTTTTGGAAGGGGAACTTCATCTTCATGACCACCATGGTTGCAGCGCGGCGTTTGGGGGGATCCGAGTCTCACCGGGGGAAAAGGGGAAGGAAAGCGACGAGCCAACGAGAGACGATGCTGTGCTTTTTGTCTGCGAGGTGAGAGGAGAGTTTAGAGTTAAGAGACTCCAAAAGTCTCAGGGTGAAGAGGAATTTCAATAAAACTGAAAGATGACAACTGAGCTGCGCACACACACACACACACACAAAAATACTGAGAAATTTAGAAAACCTCTCTCCAGATCCTGTAAGATTAAAAACTTAAAAAAAAAATTTTTTTATTTCGACATCTCCAGTGGTGTCACCTCAAAATAAACAGATGTGAATGCCCCAAAGTTCACCTTATTGGTCTCCACAAAACGTTGTGAAAAAGTCCAGTTCCCCGCTGACCGCCGGACGCCTTCCTGTGTGCCACACAGTGGATTTGGCACACTGGATTTGGCAAACCTGGATGGTGGGAGCGTCTTACTGCTAATGCCTACCTATCCTATTAAACCGGCCTGTGGATCCAGGCCAATGTCTGCTCAGCACACGTTACTCACACAGTGGGACGAGAATGACGAGCCTTATCGAATCTGACAGGAAGATATTCCTACTGAAGTCATTATTTGTGAAAACACTCGTGCTTAAGGACATTATTTTAAAGATCTTTATTCTGTAAATCTAAATAAATATGAGGGTACTAGAAATAAATCAGACATGTAAAATATATAGATTAATTCAGAGTTTTGCACCGAGCAAATTTGTATGATTTTCCTTTTGCTTTCAATATTTCAACTATTATGGAGCATTGAAGGTTTGAGGGGCAAGAAATTACTTGCATTGTACTTGACAACTTTTACAAAGATGAAATATTTTTGCTGCCATAACCAGGGGAATGTGAAGTAGCAGAGTATTAGTAATGATTATCTTCTAATGCTAATGAGGAGTTTAGAGAGACAAATATAACTCTCAGCACAGCATTAAGAGGCTCATAACATTCCCTACACAGAATCTATCACTCTGATGTTAAATATAAATATAGAGAAATGATATTGGAAACAGAAACAACTTTATTTTTTTCTGTTTAGAATCAATCTCTTATTAGATTTGGTTTTTTTTTTTTTTTTTTACATATAAAGAAAACAAATAAAGGTAGGTTGTGATAGTGAAAATAAATATATTTTTGTTTCACAGTAGAGTAGCTGACTATTCACTCACACTGCAAGATGTTTGTTGTGTTAATCAGAGAAACAACCTGGGAAAAGAAAGTGTCTCTCTGACAAATAGCGCTCTTTAGTGTCAACCTGAATGAAATTGTCTAAACAACTTGTGTCCAGGATGTGTGGGGTCTGTCCTTTTCCGGATCCAGTCACATTCATTCACATTCTTTCGGTAGCCTTATAACCAACATAAAGTTGGCGATAAAGCTAAAGTAGGACATACTGTTCATTTTAACATTTGACTGTTAATACGTTCAAATAAATTTTAGGTTATCTACTCCAAAAATTATTTTTTTATAACATAGTTAGAAAACTACAAGTTCATTATTTTAGATTCAATTATATTGATCTGTGTTAGTAACCTAAGTATAAAAAAAAATAAAACAAATGCATAAAGTACATACTGAGTCTAACTTATTTGCTTTATTAGGTGGAATATAGACAGACCTACATGTGTTGTGATCGGGTGTTTTGACCAGCTAATCGAGTATTGTCACAGTTTACAGTTCAAGAAGGTACAAAGAGGTCACATAAAGACAAAATACTATAAATACATACAAACATACATACAGTATATGTACATGCAAACAATATTGCGTCTACAATTTCATACAGCAGAGAACACAAAAATTTAGAAAGCTATTGTTAAACATTTTTCATTTTCCTGACAAAATATTCTGCAACAAATTAGCCAGTGGCTGAATCCAAGCTTCACCGCGGTGGTTCAGTGTTTACACCGTTTTATCTCACTCCTGTTACTGTTATTTCAAACCCCTCAATCATACATTATTTAAAAGAGGACTGGGTGAAAAGCTTTGATGCTACACCGTAATAAATATTATAGGTATGTTTATGAAAGAAAAAGAATCTGCTTTGTAGCTGGGATTGTGATAAGTTCAGCAACATGTTAGTGACGAAGGGAGTGGAAGGCTTGTCATGAAACACAATGAAAAGAAAATTAGATACAATTAAAAGTTAACTGGCAAGGTACCTACTAATTTACAGTTTATTATAAAACATAAATACATTAGCAAGCATTTGAAAACTCAATCTTCAGCAACTTTTTAGTTTTGTTTTGTTTCGGTTTTTTATAGTGCACAGTCAGAGCTGAGTTCGCTCCCCTTTCAGAACCTCCTCCGGAATCCCCCCGGTCCAACCGTGCATCTCAAACCTGGCCGGCTCTCTTCCTTCACCCGACATCGGGTCGTATATGAAGTGATTGAGCAGCTGTTCTGCCGACTGCAGGCTGGCTAGGATGCCGTCTTCCTCTGGCGCTCTGCTCTTTATCAGCCTCCTGATGACCGTGTCCCTATCACTGCTCATTCGCCAGTGATGAATGATCTGATTGTCGAGATCCTCGAAGGCTTCGTCAGCTGAATGGTGAAGGCATCGCGCGGCCTCTGTTCCTCTTAGCTCTTCGTCGTGGCGTGTCAGAGGTATTTCTTCTAGGCTCGCAGACCGGATGAGGATGGTGGACTTGACATTTGGACTTGTGGTGATCCTGTAGCTCTCCTCCTTACGCATGCCGTCAGACAGATTCTTGAAGCCGGAAGGTAAAGTGTTGGCGTGGGACGATGGGACGAACTCGTTGTGAATGGTGAACTGAAGATGGGGTATCTGCAGAGGGCGCGGAGAGTGTCTTCTCACTTGGTCCTCGTTTCCCGACTCGCTGTCTTTGTCCATGTCCGCTTCTTCCGGCCTCCATGCCTGGCCTCTGTTTGATCCCGTCAGTATGAGGCGTGGGGTCTCCTCTCCCACCTCTGACCAGTCGGATTCCTCCTCCTCTGGAACCGACCCCAAAGCCTGCTCCGGTGCAGAGGTGGCTTCTTTCCCATAGTTGTGGCTGTCCATGAACTGAGCCGGTGGGGGGGCGATTGGAGGAACCATCTGTGGGAGTGCGTCACCAGAATGAGAGTGTGGGTTGACTTCATGCGGCCCGGCTGTTGCCTAAAGTGAACAGAGGTTGAAACTTAATCAATTATAGTGCCTTGCTAAAATACACCACTTTGACCTTCTCACATTTTGTTACTTCATAATCACAATCTCCGGTGTTTTGCTGTGATTGACCAATACAAAGTAGTGTTTGACTGTGAGAATATTACATGGTGCTTACCTATAGAGGGTTAAAAAAGACAAAATGAAACAAATATATACATTGTTAAATAAGTAATTAAATATACCATGAAATAAATAAAGGTTTGATTGAAATAATTAATTTGATGGACAGCTTATATATTAAATATGTAAAAAAACAAACATTAAAATTCAAAGCTATACACACACATATATACATGTACATACATATATAATGTCCATAAAATTATTTCATAGTTCCTGTTCCTGCAGCTTCACCCTGAAATAATCCAATCTGTCAAAACTGCACCTCAAAGTCTAGAGGTGAGGATAAGGGCATGGCTAACATTCATCTGTTGATCGGATATTACAAGTTTCTATAAGTAAAAGCCGAGAACGGTTTTCTTTCCGCTCCACAAATATGCATTACTTTGTATTGTTTTGGATACTTTGCAATGTACTGTTACACCTTGGCAAGAAAATATAAAGTTAAACAAAAATCAAAGACTGAAATCAATCATAATACATTCATATTTTATTGTATTGTGCCCACTTTTATTAAGTGCATGTCTGCTTTGAATGTGATGATAAAGGCAAACATCTCACGTTTATTTCTTCCATGGCGCTGGCATACTGAGCGTCACTCAGTTGCTCGGTCAATTCAGAGATGCGCAGATTCAACCTTTCTCGCTCTCCTTCCATATTCTGAAGCTGGTGGAGAAGACAGGGAAAACGCAGATTCTTCAGTAAGATAATTGGCTCACAGTACAGCTCACCAAAATATTTAGGAATATGTTAACTGAGGGAGAGTTTCTGAATCACCACTGAGTGAAGCTTCAACTCTAGACGACTATTGGTCTGTTGTGTGGAGGAACAATCATCACGGAGCCTTAAGAAAAGAGACAGAAGCAGAGTAAAGAACATATATGTGCAACATGTTACCATGCAAGTACAGTCACTACTTTATCAGTTGCCCCTTTCCAGTCAGTAAAATGTTTTACAACTGTGGTAATTATTTGTATCAGTCGTACAAAAAAAGGTGTCTAAAACATTCCTTGTAGATTTGAACCCATTTTGGGAAAATAACATTATATTGATATGGACTTGCTGTCAGTCCATGACATGAATCCCCAGTTCCACCATGACCTAAAGCTGACGTATGTAATGTGCCAGTTTGATGCTATGAAGCTTACCGGAAATTGCCTGCGCTGTAAACTACCATCCTGCACTGTGAAGAGAGAAGTGCCAAGCCAAACAAAATGGTTGTTAATCTTAATTCAATATTTGGAAGCGTGGCCAAAAATGGACAGAAAGCCTCCCTTCTGCTGTCATTGCCAAACTACAGGCAGACTACAATCTTAAAATGGCAGAGAAAATCAACACCATTATTCAGTTCGCTGGTTGGTCCAGTTGATATTCTATTGGAGAAATCCACTTGCATCAGAAATCAGAGAAAGCCCATGGATCATTGAAAGGAGATGAGAATTGAGTGGAACTGTGTAGGAAGACAATGGCCAACTGAAAATGGCTGCACTGTGGTAATACAGTGATGGACATTTGCAGTGTCCATACTCAGATGCAAGGGGCCCAGGATGTACCAAGACATTTTCTTTATCTCCTTCACACCTTGACACTACCACCACCACCAGCCTAAACTATCGATGCAAGAAAGGATGAATAACTGCTTTCTTGATAAAACTTAGACTCCCATTACCAGACAACATTTTCCCTCTATTCTATTGTACACTTTTAATTTGCTTTTGTAAACTGCAACCTTGTTTCGGGGGACCGGGGGGGCACCTGGCGTGGTTTTCCATTGCTATAGCCCATCTGCTTCAAAGTATTCTGCATAGCTTGGAATGAATTACTGGTTATTAAGTCTGCTTTTGGCTTTCTAGAACCATTCTCCTCTGATGAAGATGTTTTTATTCTGGAGGCACCTGTTAAACCTGCCCATGAGGTTGCTGAGCTCCATGCGAGTCCTCTGAAGTTCAGTTTCCAGGATCTTCTGGCTACTGATGAACTCTTCTCCCAAGCACTCCATCCTCACTGCTGTCTTCAGTAAACTTTGCTGCAGACCTTCATTTTGGTTTTGCAGTATCCTAGACAAACAAAAAGTAAAAGACTTCAATAAGTTACCGTCATCACTTTATCTATAACTTTTTCAGTTAGCAAAACCCTGAAGCAGTGATCTCAAACTCCAGTCCTCAACAGCCAGTGTCCTGAAACTTTCAGCAGTCTCTCTGCTTCAGCACACCTGGCTCCAACATTAGCTATTCAACATAGCTCTGTATAGCTTGACTACATGCTAATGAAGAAGTTCCGCCATTTAATTCAAGTCTGTCAGACAAGAAACATGTCTAAAGGTTGCTGGACTCTGTCCCTTGAGGAATGCAGATTGAGACCATTGCCCTAAAGGAAAATATTGGGCTTACATGATCCTGCCAAAGTCATGCGATTTTTCCTGTATGGGAAAAGAAAGAAATATGTTGGTGAGATGAAAAACATTCAAATGGAAGTACTGCGGTACTGCTAAAGTCTAAACACTAAAGAGGTTTAAAAAGGACATAAGAATAAAAACCATTAGTTTGGATGCTGAATTGATTTCCATTACTTTTGTGCATAGTGTCTAATCTATTGTTCTGCCGCAAATCTATTTTCCACCATGCCGTGCATGCACTTGCCAGAATCAATAGGAAAACAAATGAGACAAATATTGTTACATAACTTATGTTTTTTTTTTGGGGTGACTCTTCCCTAAAAGTGAACGAACTCTAAAGATAGATTGCATGCAGAAGTTTAGACTTAGTAAGACCATACTTTAACATGGAATGGCCCGGAGAAACTTGTCCGTTCTTCATCCAAACCAGAGGGATTATTTGTGTTGCTGGGGGAATCAGTGCTGACAAGACATTCTGGCTTTCTGTGTGAAGGTGAACTAATAGCAGAATACTCCTTTAAAGTATGATGATCATCAAGAGTGTTGTGTTCAAGATCACTGTTCAGGCTCAGATCTGCCGGAGATTCAGGGTGATGGTCATGATGAAGATTTGCTTGGTGGTATTCAACTTGATGATGCTGAACATCTGGATTGTGATGGTCTCTATGTTGATGACCTGGGGTATGGTAGCTTTCATGGTGAGGACTTGGACTGTGACAGTCATCTTCATGATGGCTAGCTGGACTACAATGAGCTTCATGAACACTGCCTGGACTATGGTGGACTGTCTGCTCATGACCTGGACTGCTGTGACTTTCATAATGATGGTGTGAATGGTGGGGATCTTCATGATGGTCAACTAGACTGTGTTGCACTTCATGAGCATGGCTTGGGCTGTGGTGGTCTCCATGATGATGGCTTTGATTGTGGTCATCTCCCTGAAGATAGCGTGGGGTGTCCTGATCCCCAAAATCTGGATGGTCTGGATTGTGGTGTTCTTTATGATGATGGCCTGGACTGTGGTCATGTCCATGATTATGACCTGGAGTGTTCTGGTCTCCATGATTACGATGGTCTAGATTATGCTGGTCCCCATGATTCTGGCCTTGACTGTGATGAACCCTGTGGTGATGGCTTGGACTGTGATGGTCTCCATGTTCATGGTGGACTGGACCATGGTGGTCTGCATGATGTTCGCCTGAACCTGTGTAGTCCCCATGATGGTGGTCTGGACTGTGATGGATTTTATGATGAGAATGATGACCCGGAGTGTGGCTGTGGTCAGGACTGTGAGGGTGTTTAGGGTGAAGATGATGGTCTGGACTATGGAGAGCTCCATGATGATGGTGGTCTGAATTGTGGAGGCCTGTGTCATGATGATGGCCTGGACTGTCGTGGTCTTGATGATTATGACGATGATGATGATGGCTTGGACTGTGGTGGTCTTGGTGATGATGATGGCTTGGAATGTGTTGGCCACCATGATGATGGTGACCCAGATTGTGGTGGTCAACATCATGATGACCTGGACTGTGGAGGTCACCATGATGATGGTGACTTGTACTGTGGTGGTCAACGTCATGGTGATGTGGGGCTGGACTGTGGTGGTCGCCATGATGGTGGTGACCCAGATTACGATGGTCAACATGAGGATGATGGCCTGGACTGTGGTGGTCACCGTGATGTTGGTTGCCTGGACTGTGGTGCTCTGTGTCATGATGGTGGCATGGACTGTGGTGGTCTTCATGATGATGGTGGCCTGCATTGTGATCATCTCCATGGTGGTGGGGTTCTGCATCTTGATGACAGCCTGGACAGTGGTGACCTCCATGATGATGATGGCCTGGACTGTGGAGGTTCCCATGATGATAGTGACCTGCACTGTGGTGGTCGCCATGGTGATGGTGACCTGGACTGTGGTGGTCATCATGGTGATGGTGACCTGGACTGTGGTGGTCGTCATGGTGACCTTGGGTTTGGTGGTCTCCATGGTGATGGTGACTTGTACCGTGGTGGTCTCCATGGTGATGGTGACCTGGACTGTGGTGGTCTCCATGGTGATGGTGACCTGGACTGTGGTGGTCATCATGATGATGGTGACCTGGGCTATGGTGGTCTCCATGGTGATGGTGACTTGTACTGTGGTGGTCTCCATGGTGATGGTGACCTGGGCTATGGTGGTCTCCATGGTGATGGTGACCTGGACTATGGTGGTCTCCATGGTGATGGTGACTTGCACTGTAATGGTCCCCATGATGATGATGGCTAGGACTGTGGTGATCTCCATGATGATGATGATGGCCAGGACTTTGGTGCCTTCCATGGTGATGGTGGCCTGGATTGTGGTGGTCTCCATGGTGATGCCGATTAGCTTCTTTATGGGAGTCCACATGGTGGTGCCGGTGGTTTTCATAGGGATGAGGCCTATCCTTGTGCTCACTATGGTGATGTGGACGTGTTGGACTGTGAGGATCTCCAATGTCACTGGTTGAACTGTGACGTCTATGCAGATGAGGAGTGGTAGGCCGTGAGCTTGAATGGCTGCGATAGTGATGACTTGAACCATGATGGTCTTCATGATGATGAGTTGGACTATAATTATCTTCATGAGTCTTGTCTCCGGACTGATGGCAATGTGGTGCATTGTGGTGTCTATGGTGATGGTGATGACTAGTAGTTTGGCCATATCTTTCGTGTTGGTGACGACCTGGGTTGTTGCAGTCTTCATTGTTATGGGGATTGGAACGATGGCGGTGGTAGTGCTTTCGAGAAGGCAATCGAGATTGATGCTCACGAGCTGGGGATCTTGAGCGACAGCTTCTACGTCTGTGCTTTTTATGACCATATGGACTGTCAGAGCAGACGCCGGGATGATGGGAAGCATTAGAGTGAGACAAACGAGAAGACTTAGAATGCTTGCTAGTATGGGAATGTCTGCTTGAGCTAACTGAGTCTGCACTTGCAGCACGACTTATCTGCTGTCTGGGTTTGTCAGCGCTACTGTCTGTCTCCCTGGATCTGGTGGATACCTGTCCTGGGCTCCAGGGTCTTTGAGCATCTGTGACCCCAAGAGAGGTAAGTCTCATTGGGCTGAGCACTTGCCGTGTAATCTCATTAAGAAAGGCAGAAAACTTCATTTTTTCTTTCATTAAATTCTTCTTAGCTTCACTTTGGCTCCTTTCCAGCTCATCTCCTTTATTGCCTCCATTTCCTTCTTTGTCTTTGGGTGCTTTGAGATCCTCCATTGATTTTGCCTTGCGGAAGCTTCCATCATTTCCTAAACTTCTTGTACTTGTTTGCTGATTTTTGAATCCTGCTCTAGTAGGACAGCTGCGGGAAGACTTCTCAATGTCTTTTTTCTGCTTGGCAGATGTCTTGTGCAGACTTCCTCTTTTAATTATTAAAGGGGCAGTGTCTTCTTCTTCTTCTTCAAAGTACCGATGTTTTGTAGAAATGTCAGTAAACGACTGGGAATGCTGAGGCTTCCTGTGAGTGTATGTATCTGAGGAGTCACTGGTGTTTCCAGTAGAGAGGCTAGAGGTGGAAGAAGATGTTGTGGAAGAGGAGGAAAATGAAGAAGAGGAGAAGGAGGAGGAAGATGATGATGAGGAAGATGACGAAGAGGAAGAGGATGTTGATGAGGAAGACGTTGAAGACGAGGAATCAAAGGAAGTTTCTGAAAGAGAAAAATTACGGTGCTTTTGCCTATGGTGACCCTGGTGAGGGTGTGAAGAATGACTCTTATCATGTTCCCCGTGATTTTGGTTGTGTGGAGGATGATCGCCGCTGTCCACTGTCGACAGAGTGCTGTTGACAAAACATTGTATAGTTAGAATGTTTGAATCACATTGATAAGACATTAACTTTGCCTCTAAATTTATTACCTAAAATGAGAAAAAATACACTTAAGTATTCATATCTCAAGAAGGTGTTTGCTTTTTTTGGTATATTTCATGTAATAGCACATAGTTGCAAAGTGGAAAAAAAACGTGGTTTTCGAAAGTTTTTACTCTTTGTAATCAGAAAAAAATTGTTTCTAAGTCAAAACTTAGAAAAAAATCTTTTGGGTTTTTCTATACCACCATTGCACAGCTGGAGTCTACGAATTTTGCCCATTCCTCTTTGCAAAATCCCACAAACTCAGTTAGATTTGATGGATAGTATCTCTTAACAGCAGTTTTTAAGTCTTGCCACAAAGTCTCAATTCTTGAATAATTTAATCTAAGCCTCTCTAATGTAGATCTGCCTGAACAGATACTTGACCTACTAGAATTTGTACCAGTCTTATTTCTTTTGCAGTCTCTAACAAATTTTGTTTAATTTGCTCTGTCCACTATCTGTTCTGACCAGTTTCTCTGTTCCCTGGTTTTTGACCAGTTCTCAGTTAAATTCATCTTACCATCAGCTCTGACTGGTTTCCTGTTCTTCCTCAAAAGAAGCGTCCTTGAAGCATGAGATGCTCCCACCTCTATGTTTCATTTTGGACATGCTGTTTTTAGACCTAACCTATTTTAAAATTGACACAACTTTATCCCTGACCACTTTGCTGTATTCCTTGTTCTTTATGAACTTGAAGAGAACAGCTGCATGTAGTGAGGTCGAACTACACACAAATTGACTTGACTATTTTTGCAAATTAGGTGACTTCGGAAGGAAATTTTATTTTTCTTGGATTGTCTTGATGGGTGTCAGTTTAAAAGGGACTCAATCCAGATGAAATGTTTAGTAAGTATATGTACTTTTTTCTTCTTTTTTTCACTATGCTCTACTACTATGTCTCTAAATGTGACATAAAATGCAATAAAGTTTATAGCTGTAATGTGACAAACATGAAAAAGTTGGTAACACTTTATTTGACGGGATGTTCATAACACTGACATGACACTGTCATAGATGTGACATTTTTATGAACATGAATAAGTCCCTATGAATGTTAATGACTGTTGTCAAGAAGGGTCATTCGGTAAAAAATTTCACTTTTAATGCAAAGTTGCTTTAAAAATCAATGAAAACTTTGCACTAAAGTGCCATTATTTACCAAATAATGCAAAGTTTGTACGTTTAACAGACCTTTAATTCTACTTTTAAAGCAACTTTGCATTAAAAGTGACATTATTTATCGAATGACACTTTATGACAAGTCATAAACATTCATTTATGTTCATAAAAGGTGTCATGTCACATTTATGACAGCTTTACATCAGTCTTATGATCACCCCTTCAAATAAAGTTTTACCAAAAAGTACAAGTGATACGAACATTTTTGCAAGGCACTGGGTTTTACAGCAGGGAGGAAATGTCACAGACTTACTCTGGACTGGTGTTGTCATCGGACCGGTGATGGTGGTGATGGACTTGGTGGTGGCGATGCTGCATCACTTGTTTAGCCTTTCTGTGCTTCAGCTCTTTTTCTTGATGGTCACACATTTCAGACGTCTTGCATCTGGTCTGAAATATAGCAGCGGAGGACTGAAATAAAATAATCAGTTTAAATTATACTGTTTTCATGTTTTTTGTTTTTTTTACTGGAACAATTATAATAAAATTGCACATTTCATATTTTATATGAATCTAATAATTAATGTAAGCTTGATATACAATGAAACACCATGACATGGAGCAGAACTGATGCTTACTTTGTAGGAAACCAATGATGAAATGTTAGTTATTTAAAAAAAATAAATGTTTAAATTGATAAACAGTCTAAAAGATAAAGATATTTCAGCCATTTGTTGTTAAACTAAGTGACCTACAGTCAGTATCTGTACTTACGTTGAGAGCTGCTGTGTTCACACTGACGTTCCCTCTGTGGTGCACAAGCAGAACCCGTCCTGACATATCAATATATATCTCTGTGCCAACCAATGACAGAAGGGCTTTGATCTGAGCTCCACTAAAAACAGTACAGAGCACCACTGCTTCTGCAGAAATCAATAAAAGAAAGTATGAATGAGTACAACATATAAACAGCGATATCAATGCTGATCATAAGCTATTGGTACAGATGTGTTTAGGTTTATTGACACGTCATCAAGCAAACTTTAAGATGAGACAGTGGTTACATGATAAGTACGAAAAGCTGTTTTAGTTTAAAAGAAAAAAAACTGCACAAATGAACCAGGTCCAGTGGGAAAACCCATCTCCACCAGCTGGTTTGCAGTCAGTTATTACATCATTCAACTGAATCAAGAAATATCTGCAAGCCACTTTTTTTTCTTTTTTTGAAAGCTGGATTTGATTTCACCAGCCACACTTGTAGAATCAAGAAATATTTTACTTAAAACCTAAAAAAATAAACAAACAAAACTCAACATATAAAGTCACATATCATGCCCCAATCTAAGAAAATAAAGAACAGATTAGAAATACTGTTGGTGTCTATTAGTCTGTTAAGCGTTAACCATACCATACCATACAGCTGATACAAAGTGCTGTACATTAAAACACAACATAACAATAATTAAAAAAAAAACTCTTACAGTTTAAAAACGAAACATACAATTTAAAACTAGATCCCGCTGGAGTTGAAAGCCAAGTAAAATAAATGGGTTTTAAGACAAAGTTTAAAGACGTTAACAATTTGACCCACCTTGACAGTTGTCTCCAGCCTGTTAAAATTACTCCAAGAGCGGATCGACGGTTCACCCAGGTGGTCACACAAGAACCTGGAGCAACATCTAAAACTCTGCAGGTCTCACTTTCCTCGTTTAAGGTCAACATTCATGATTCAACAAAAGGAAAGCTTTAGTGGAATTGATGATCAAGTAATAAGGCCATGATCAAAAAAATCTGTTCCACATTACCAAAAAAAACCAAAACATTGAGACGATCCCCAAGCTTTTGGGGAAAATATTCTGTCAACTTACATGTCAGAACGGCTAGAACACTCTAAAAGGCAATACCTATTCTTACTTAAATTAGGTTTGTATGCTTTACTCAAGTCTCACTAAATTGTTTATTCAACTCAAGTAATGTGAGCAATGTACATGTTTGGCCTGAGAAAAGTACAAGACTACGTTATTTTGAGTAAACTGGATTTGACTGTTTTTGTCACTGGAGTGAATGCTTCAGCTCAGCAGTGCGCATGCGCAGTGATGTGCGGGAAGCTTCCATTGGAAGAAACAGAGCATCTTTAAAGGTGAGCGTCGCTCCTTCACCCTGACGTTCCTTCCCTGGGGTGTGCTTTTTGTTTCTTTTTTGTATAACATAATAAACCCTCTCGTCACCTTGTTACCTTTGACCTTTTGCCCGTGACGCATGATGCAATTGCCTCTCCTGCAGTGAGATGAGGCGGCTAACTGCGGAGCTCAACGTAGCGAACGTTCCAGATTACAGAACAGTTTTTGGTGAATAAGAAAAACGTTTTTGGTGAATAAAGTGGAGTAGACTTGCTACTTGCTATATGACGGAAAACGTTGAAGTATCGTTTCTGCTTCACCTCGGAGTCGCGGTTTAAGCAGAGAGGTAATGAAATACAACAGACGCTGACAGGCCTTTGTTTTATAGATTATAGTCCACTAAAAGGTTGAATTGTTTATATTTTAATAGTGTAATTCTGTAAAGACAAAATATGTCTGGTGGTCCAGCTCTGATTTTCATATCTTGCTAAATTGCGGGTTTGAATATTGCAATACTTTCCTATAACAAAACAGACCTACAGAAAGAAATTACTAATAAAATATCTTATATATGCATAGTGTTATGCTATATATGGAGATGTTCGTTAGCTCTGATTGTATATGTCACATTTTTGTAATGTTTATTAAACTCTGAAAGCTGAGTGGCTTTGTTAATATTCTGTCCTAGAAGGTGGTTAGATGGGCCCTTTTTGTTGTTGAGCACCTGCCCCTTTAGTGGTCTCTGCACGGGCCTGCGCCACACAATAAATCAGCGCATGAGTGACAACTTTTTTTCATCGCAGATGCAACATGTCTCTGTACAGTTAGCTTTGCTAGCATCACGTCCACAGCGCTTACCTTTCTTTAAGCTTTCCTTCCAAGTGACGCTAAAAGTTGGACGAAGTCCCCACCGTCTGTGAAAGCGAAGCGCTGCTGATTTTACATGTCGCCATATGCAGCGCTATTATATTACTGATGATTAGACAGACATCTTCTCCCGCTCAGAGGAAACCACTGCGCATGTCTGGAGCTCCGAGTGCAAGTAAAGGTGGAGGTGATAGGTGACAACAGACACGTAAGTCACGTGATAGCAGGGATTTTACGGCGACACCTTAAGTCCCTGAACTTCACATTTTAACGGGAAAAAAAAGCGCAATGCGACTTGGATGTAACGAGTAACGCGACAGTTTTGTAGAAATGTAGTGAAGTAGAAAGTACAGATACTTACTGTAAAATGTAGTGGAGTAAAAGTAGAAAGTACCCATTATTAAATCTACTTAAGTAAAGTACAGATACACGAAAATTGTACTTAAGTACAGAAACGAAGTACTTGTACTTCGTTACTTCCCACCACTAGTTACAGGTTAATTTTTCTTTGAAAAGATGACGCATAAAAGTCTTTGCAGGCTAATATGCTAATGTTAGCATTGGCTCATGGGTCCAACATTAGCTAAAACTGCCACGCCTTTTACTTGAGAGCCTTTAATGTTTTTGTCCATTGTAAAAAAAAAAACTTACCAAGGACTGTTCAGGTAAAATCACTCAATCAGGTTTATTTATGAATTATGCACAATACAGAGAGCTTGTAGGACAATCAATCATGAAGCAATTCTGGATGGAAAGCTCTGCCAGGCAGAGACAACACATGAGTCTTTTACACACATTAAAGTTAATTTTAAATTGACTTCTCTTATGTCTAGAAGAATGAACAACTAAGAACAACTAAGAATGATCATAATTAAGCTACCCAATTTCATGTGTTTTCTAGGAAACCCAACAAAACAAAAAAAATAACATTAGTGCAGTGAAGGTATAGATAAGTGTCCGTTCAAAGCCCAACAAGAAAGCGCAGATTTTCCATCTGGAAAGTAGGTAAAGCGTAGAAGCAGGAACACTGATCGCCTGCTCAGGAAGATTTGTTACCTCCTGTCATAAAAGAATAAATCTTCACTCTCTGCTTCGGTCACTCGACAGTGGACCAGCAATAGTTCTTTGAGTGGAGAGCCTTTCAGAAACATCCAAACTAGCTGTTGCTCTGGACATTGTCCTCTTTGGTGTCAAAAGTTGAAATACTTGATACTTGGTAGAGTGAAGTTTTGTTGCTCACTCTGTTGCTCTGTTGTTTCAGATTTAAAGTCATGATCTAGATGGACATTACAGACAGGTCGTCCTTCACAGTGGTTGATGTGGATTCAGGTTGCTCCTTCCTTCTCACCCCTCTCCCCCACTCGGTCTCGGCTTTGCTGCAGCCAAATCCTCCCCCGTCTCTCTCCTCCGGCTTCGTGTCAGTCCAACTGGTTTTGGCGTTGGATCTTTGGGTTGTCCAGATCGTCCCTCAGGAAATGTCCATGTTGTCCACAGATTAAACAAGCGTCAACAGTTCAGAGTTGTCTTCTCTCACAGCTCTGAAGCATGTTTAGCTTTTCTTCCTCTACGCTGATACTGGACAGCAGACCAGCGGAGGTTGTTAAAGCTCAGTCTCACACAGTTTTCAGTCCAAATGCCCAACAGGAGACTGACAGTTGTCCCCTGGAGGTGATGGAGGTCTTTTCTGTCTTCTTGATCCTCCAGATCTTCTCGATCATTTTCATCGGCTGGTTTTGTAGGAGGGACATCACCTGGTCCATGGGAGGTCAGATGGGAGGAGTTGAGGTCAGAGGTCAGATGCACCGCGCGAGGCTCATACAGAGAGAAAGAGAAAAAGCAAATAGAAATCAATTAGGGTTTGTTTTGTCATTTTCCTTGTTTTCTATACATATACATTTATATTTATGAATCTTATTTTAACCTTTTACGTGATCATATAGTTTCAGTCATTTATTATCCATCCAATATTATGGCTCCTGTTTGTGGAGCAGTTTGTCAGAGAAACCTGAGGGTTAATTGTTCGTACAGCTCTTAGTGTGAGGATCTGTTTTTATGTGTATTTAGTTTTGAGGTTTTTCTGTGTCTGGATCTGTTTTCCCCTGTGAGCCTCTGTGCCGTCTTGATTATTCCCATATATGTCTAGTCTCCCTAATTACCCTCTGTGTATTTAAGCCTATTCTTTGTCAGATACTTGTTGTATGTTGTTCATTGTTGACCTTTAGTCAGTCTACTCAGTCGGACAGTTAAGTCCTGAGAGTCTGTACAATTAGTCGTCGTCAGTTGAACTGATTGTCCTGAGTCGACATCAGCTCTAGTTCCAGCTGCTCTGTTGCTACCGGTATGAGCTTAGCCTACGTTTCTGCCGTGCTGCCAGTTCCTGGACTGTTGTGAGCTTCTCATCATTAAATATTCATCATCATTCATCTATCTACACCCTGGGCTTCGTCTGAGTTTTCTTTCAACACCTCACCTCAACTTCATGATACTTAGAGCTGCTTTTAGTATAAAAGAGTCCCTAATAAATAAAATTAATTGATTGATTATTTTAAGAAAATTTTTTTACATTTATTTATTCAAACACACAAAAGAAAAATTAAACATATTAAGGCCTGTAATTTATCAACAAAAGATTTATGTTCAGCATTTAATTCCAAACAATTCACCCTGAGGAGGAGATTGCGTGCTGGAACCACTTAGACCCATTCTTCTTGAATTGGGTGGCATATCCTCTTTAGAATGCAAACGTTTTCACAGAATCCAACAAATCAACTTTGTGGTCGCTCTGCCTCTTAATCCTCTAAGAGGGGCATTTATTTCCAATAAAGGTCTTTAGGATTCCAAAAAGGTTTGGTTCCCTCAATTTAGAAATCACCTGCCTTATTTACCTTCCCTATGACTCGTGTTTAGTCAGAATGCTGGATTTGGGATGGAACCAGGCACGTGCAGAGGGGGGAGGGGTTGGGGGTGTTGAGCACCTGCCCTTTTTGCTCCTTGCCCCCAAGTGCCCTTTTGGTCAATTTTTTATTTTTTTTTGGTATTATTATTTTCTAAGTCCTCTTCTGACACACAATAACATGTACTAAAATTATTAGTTTTTTGTTGGGGTTTTTTTGTACAACATAATAAGCCGGTCTTATTGTTACCTTTGACCTTCTGCCCGTGACGCATGACGCATTTGCCTCTCGCGCAGTGAGATGAGGCGGCTAACTGGAGCTCAACGTAGCGAACGTTCCAGATTACAGAACAGTTTTTGGTGAATTAACTGTTCACCAAAACATTTTTGGTGAATAAAGTGTAGTAGACTTGCTACTTATCAGATGACGGAAAACGTTGAACATATTGTTTCTGCTTCAGCACAGAGTCGCGGTTTAAGCAGAGAGGTAATGAAATACAACAGACACTGACAGGCCTCTGCGTCTAACTTTCTCTGAAGAACTACTGAGCGGGAGGAGACAGACAGGTGAGGAAAAACTGTTCTTATCTATCATTCAGTATTTTTATCATACAGACATTAGGCTGTTGTTGTGATACTAGCTAGCTGCTAGCTAACGACTTTGCTAGCAAAGCTATATAACTAAAAAACTTCTTCCCTGTATCGTTAATGATATCAGTCATTCTTTAGTATTTATTATGCAATAAAGGCACATCGCCCGTCCAAAACCGATCACCTCCATAATGGATATATGTCTTCTAATTTCCTTTGCTGCATAACGTACATTTCATTTATTCAGGCATTAGGTAAATGTATCTTGAAGGAGAATAGCACTTAAATAAAAGTCCAACAAGGATATTCATTTAGAATTAAAAATAACTCACCCTGAATTACCATGATAGATATAATGAATGTAATAAAAGTCTTTAATGAAGGGAAAAAAACTTAATCCAGACTTTAAGTTTAGGGTCTGGTTCGCAGAGTATGAAGTTAAATTTGTTTCCCAATTATTCAATGGAAACAAAAACTAACCTCAGTTAAGTAAAATACAATTGTAATCACAACTTTTGGAATTGTAATGATTCCTTTAAAAAAAAGTTTTGTTTAAAATACTTTTTTTTTTTTTTATTAAATAACTCATTTTTACCAAACATAAACATTTATTTGCACACATCAGAAATCTTTTGTTGTGATTTTAGGCCCTGCCCACAATATCATGTGAGAATGCGCAAAACTTTGAATCACAAACAAAAACTTAGAATAGCATGAAAAGATTTCTGAGGAGCGCAAATAAGTTTGTTTTGCAAAAAATAAAGTTAACTTCATGAGTGAAAAATGTGTGATTTAAATTTTTTTATAAAGTTATTTTTTAAGCAAAATTCAGTAGGCTTTTCTCAGGGTGACATGTATTAACAATTCATTATTTGCTTTTGTTTTTTTCTTTTTTCTGCAGTTCCACGTTAAAGTTTGATGCAGCTCTGCTTTCCTAAATGGACCATCTTCATCTCCACTGCAGCAAACAGGCAGCTCTTTGTTTTATAGATTACAGTCCACTAAAAGGTTGCATTGTGCCCTTGTTTATATTTTTAATAGAGTAATTCTGTAAAGACAAAATATGTCTGGTGGTCCAGCTCTGATTTACATATCTTGCTAAATTGCAGGTTTGAATATTGAAATACTTTCCTATAACAAAATAGACCTGCAGAAAGAAATTACTAATAAAATATCTTACATAGGCATAGTGTTATGCTCTATATCAGTGGTCCCCAAACTACGGCCCTCAGGCCGGATGTGGCCCGCCTCCACATTTGGTCCGCCCCCCTGAACAATACCAGATAGCATTTAGATTTTTTTTTTCATATACCGTATTTTCCGGACTACAAGCCGTTTATATGCGGATTTTTCTTCAACCACCAGGGGGCTCTTTAGCAGGAAGTGAATCATTGGAAGTCTGGTTACTTGCACGCCAACATTGAGCCCGCAACAGCAAAATGACTAAGAAACAGATCAGACGTCTTTTGAAAGTTTTTTTACAAAGGGGAAAAGGCCCAGAGAAGAGACAGGAGAATGGATTTATCCAGGACTCCCAGATGGGACCGTCTGGTTGCAGAGAAACAAACTCAGGGGTCCGTTAGTCATTATCATGAGTTAAAATTTTCACAAAAGTAAAATGTTAGTTTTTGTGGCGCTTCTGTATCTTATTTCAATGGGATATATAACGTTACCATAGCGACCAGAGTCAGAGCGTTTGGGCAGTGGTCAAGAGGAGAGGAGTAGAGCTTCGGCCGATTCTCCAAACCTCTGTGACCACAGAGCTGATAAAAGTACAACAGGTTCAATGGTTCGTGTTCAGCCACACGGCACGAACCGATTCCAGTCACAAACATCCCGATTCCAGAGGATAATCCAGTAAAACCTCCAACATAGCGGGAATTTAGAATAACCAAACACGGATGACGATGCAGAAGCAATAGTGATAGTTTGTAGACTCATTTGAATAAAAGACGTAACAAAAAGAAAAGGCGGTGGATAAAAGACAACGGGAGAAGCCGCTCTATTTGCTGCACTATGATTTGGAGGTGAATATGTTTTTTCATAGTTAACATTGTTACCTGAATAAACATAATAATGACCTTTTAGATTTAATAATAAACATTTCCACATATGATCTCTGATATCCACCTGACTCTCAGTTGGGATATGTCAGCTGTTTGGGATTCCCCTACGTCACTGCGCTTTTTCATTGGCTACCTGTCACATTCAACAAGTTGTATTCTCGTTCCTAGTCAGGGAAAACCCCACAGGCTGCGATAAAAGGGCCAAGATGACCCAAATATGGCATATTCAGTATTTAGTGGGAACACCAACATGCAGAAGTCTTATCTGACTGTTCATCCCCTCTCCCCCTCCCCCTCTCCCGGGCTGCAACAAAATGTCCAAGTCTTGACCGGTCCGCGGTAATACAGGTTGGGACCACTGATTTAGCACATGCTAGTAGCAGACACAATGATCAGCACTTTTACTGTTACAGTTACCGTTTGGAAACTACCGTAATCAGTTCAGTTAAATCTAATCTTGGCAACTTTTTCTTTTTCAACCCTAATAAATGTGATATTCAATTGACCTGTTATGACTCAAATTTTGGTTGTCCGCCCCCCTCTGCTGCTGCTGCATTGTTGTGGAAAACCTAGAGCGGCAGAGATATCTGAGGCTTAGATGTGCATGTTTACTGGTTTAAAAAACAAAAAAAGCTTTGGGGTTGTGGCTTATAGTCCGGAAAATACGGACTGTAATCCTTCCTGGATTTTTTCTGTGAAGAACCCAGAAAGGATTATTTGATTGTGCTTTCTGGAATACAATATATTTTTTACATTTAGGCACTCCTGCAATCGTCTTTTTCTGTTTCACTTTTTCTGTTACAAACTGACTCCGGCCCCCCACCAGAGAAGGAAAAAGTTATGTGGCCCTCACAGGAAAAAGTTTGGGGACCACTGCTCTATATGGAGATGTCCGTTAGCTTTGATTGTATATCTCACAATTTTGTAATTTATCGTTGTTTATTAAACTCTGAAAGCTGAGAGGCTGTTAATATTCTGTCCTAGAATGCGGTTAGATGTGCCCTTTTTTTGTTGTTGAGCACCTGCCCCTTTAGTGGTTTCTGCACGGCCCTGGGTGGAACCCTCCATGCATGGTCAGTAGTTTCCGAGTGTCTTAACATCGGTGGTCTTCATCTCCTCCTTTGGCCAGCTGATTATTCCTGCAGGGTTTCTGATTACTGGTAAGGCGTAGCTGTTTATCGCACGGATCGTGTTCTTGCCATTAAGCTGGCTTCTCAGGACTTGCCTTACTCGTTGGAGGTATTTGGCTGTGGCTCCTTTCCTTGTGACCTCATTCAGGTTGCCATTTGCTCGTGGTATTCCTAGGTACTTGTAACTGTCCTCAATGTCTGCTATTGTTCCTTCTGGGAGTGAGACCCCTTCTGTGTGGATGAGCTTCCCTCTCTTTGTAACCATCCGCCACACTTCTCTAGTCCGAATGACATCCCAATGTCAGTGCTGTAGGTCCTGGTGGTGCGGATCAGTGAGTCGATGCCTCGCTCGCTCTTGGCGTACAGCTTGATGCCATCCATCAGAGGAGGAGACTTTTGGTGGCTGCATTCTTGAGTCTGTATCCGTGGCCAGTCTGGTTGAAGTTTGGAGCCATCCCGTTCTTCCAAACAGAGATGGTGCTCAGAGGGGCTTTCCTCCCCCATTGCTCCTTCCCACCTGCCTCACCCGGAGAGCCAGGCCGCTCCTGCTGGGACCTCTGTCCGTGGAGCGCCGGCTCCTTCGTCCAAAGAGGCGCAGGCGATTCTTCTTTGTGGCGTGTCCTTGAGCTACAGGCGTGTCACCTGTAGCTCTATGTTTTCCTTTTTTTTGCCACCATTCGGATCACAGCCACGGGGGGGCATCTGCCTGCGCCTGCTTACCAGCAAGTTTCTGGAGGTCCATATGGTGGCTAGAGTGAGCCACATCTCCATTAAGTCTTTTTTTGCTGTTTTCCGTTGGCTCACCCCGTGCAGCAATAGCTGCATGTCGAGGACCTCTCTTTCTGGCAAGTATGGGAATTGCAAGGAGCCGTCCTTTGCCCACAGGTCCACAGCAGCGCTGCACTCCCACAGAAGGTGCCTATCCGACTCCGGGTCGGGGGCAGATGTTGCGGGAGTGCATCACTGCTCTGACCGGGAGGATCCCATGAGCCACCATCCTGGAGTCTGTTTGGAAGGACGGGATGGCTCACGTTGATGATTTAGCTGAGGGGATTCAGACCTATGCAGAACAGCAGTGGGGGCAGAGAGTTTCCTGGAAAGAATTATGATTCTTTCCAGAGTTTTTGATCTCTGCCCCAATTGATTGACACTTGTGCAAGTGGTTTGCAGTTGAGGTTTTTTTTTTTTTTTTTTTTTTTTTTTTAAATTTTAACTGCAAACTGCACAATTTGTTTGCAGTTGCAGTTTTTTATCCATCCATCCATTTTCTTACACCCTTGTCCCTTAGTAGTGGGGTCGGGAGGTGCTGGTGCCTATCTCCAGCTAACGTTCCGGGCGAGAGGCGGGGTCACCCTGGACAGGTCGCCAGTCTGTCGCAGGGCAGTTTTTTATTTATTTATTTATTTATTTATTTATCCATCCATCCATCCATCCATTTTCTTACACCCTTGTCCCTTAGTGGAGTTGGGAACGGGTGCTGGTGCCTATCTCCAGCTAGCGTACCGGGCGAGAGGCAGGGTTCACCCTGGACAGGTCGCCAGTCTGTCGCAGTTATTTATTTATTTATTTATTTATTTATTTATTTTTTAAATATATACTGCAAACCACCTGCACAATTGGTTTGCAGTTGCCGTTTTGTTTTATATTTTGTATTAATTTTTTTTATTTATATATAATGCAAACTGCAAACCACTTGCACAAGTGTCCACTGCTGTTCTGCATCTGAACCCCCTCAGCCAAATCACCAACAAGACTGGCTACGGATACCGACTCAAGAATGGGGCCACCATTAATGTTACCCTAACCCTCCTCTAAATGGATGACATCAAGCTGTACGCCAAGAGCAAGCAAGACATCGACTCACTAATACACACCACCAGGATCTACAGCACTGACATTGGGATGTCATTCGGACTACAGAAGTGTGGTCGGATGGTTACAAAGAGAGGGAAGGTCGCCCACACAGAAGGGGTCTCACTCCCAGAAGGAACAATAGCAGACATAGAGCACAGCTACAAGTACCTGGGAATACCACAAGCAAATGGCAACCTCGATGAGGTCACAAGGAAATGAGCCACAGCCAAATACCTCCAACGAGTAAGGCAAGTCCTGAGAAGCCAGCTCAATGGTAAGAACAAGATCAGTGCAATAAACAGCTACGCCTTACCAGTAATCAGAGACCCTGCAGGAATAACTAGTTGGCCAAAGGAGGAGATAAACACCACGGATGTTAAGACTCTGAAACTACTAACCATGCATGGAGGGCTCCATCCCAAATCCAGCATTCTGACTAAACACGAGCCGCAAGGAAGGTAAATAAGGCAGGTGATTTCTTGAGTTTTCTAAATTGAGGAAACCAAACCTTTTTGGAATCCTTTACTGTGGCGATTTAAAATAAAACCTATTGGGCGTATGTACAGTAAAAAGAGGAGTGGGCCCAAAATTGAACCTTGGGGAACCCAAGCTGAGCAACAAGATCCCAGAATACTGAAATATTAAAGCTGTACAATTCATGTTTAAGGTCAGAAATCAGCAACTTCCACCCAATATACAGAAAATGTTTTGTGACAGAGGGCGGTTATAATTTAAGAGGTGAAGGACATTTTAAAAAACAATGTATTAGAACAACCATGCAGAGTTTTTATTTATCGGTGCGTGGAGTAGATGTATAGAATGGATTGAATGATGAGTTCAAAAAATAGAAATATAAACCAGCTTAAAAAACTGATTAAAAAGGAGCTTATTGCAAAATATGTTCTATAAGATGACTGTTTTAAAGTCTGTAAATACTATTGATGATATAAATACTGTTTAAATAATGGGACATCTTTAAATGTCATGTAAAATGGAAACACGTCTCATTTTGATGTTTTGACAGTTAATTGTTTATAAATTGATAAGTATGAAAGGGGCAGGAAATTATAAGATATTACATCTTCTACCTGCTCCTTTTCAAACAGAAAATATAAAATTTGCATGTCACTTGGGCATAATTTGTTTTACCTCTTATTTCTGTAGTGTGTTTCATTCTATTTTATTTTTTTCTTTCTTGATTGTCTTTTCTATTAGAAATAAAAATAAATACATAAATAAATAATTAGCTAGCCAAAGGAGGAGATGAACACCACGGATGTTAAGACTTAGAAGCTACTAACCATGCATGGAAGGTCCCACCCCAAATCTAGACTAGCCGCAAGGAAAGAGGCAGAGGACTGGTGAGTATGAGAGCCACTGTCCAGGATGAAACATCCAAGATCCATAAATACACCAAGGACAAGGTCTCAACAGACAATGTGCTCAATAAATGTCTCAGGCAATGGGGAACAGAGGATGAGGTGCTGGAGGTACCATCATGGGAGGACAAGCCCCTACATGGGATGAACCACCGACAAATAACTGAAGTGGCTGATATCAGGAAATCCTACCAATGGCTGTAAAAAGCTGGACTCAAGGACAGCACAGAGGCACTCATCCTGGCTGCACAGGACAGGATAAACAACAGAGGAAAGCCGTTGTGGTGGATGTAGCAATACCAAGTGACTACAACATCAGGAAAAAGGAGCACGAGAAACTGAAGAAATATCAGGGCCTCAGAGAGGAACTGGAAAAGGCCTGGAAGGTGAAGACCACAGTACAATACCATCCCATACCAACTTTATTTATGAAGCACTTTATACACCAATAAATTGATTAAAAACAGAAGAAAACTGACCAGCAGTAGAAGGGTTAAGAACACGATAGAACCGAGCTGCAGCGCATGCTTTAGCACAGGACAGCGTTATCTCAAATAAAACAGGCATATGGTCTGAAAATAATGAGTCACCAATCACTAAATTACAAACTGGTAGACCATAAGATAAAACCAGATCAAGACTGACCATGCTCATGGATAGCACCAGTCACAGACTGCACAAAATTAAAAGAATCGGTAACATTAAGAAATGACTGAGCCATGGGTGAAGTAGGACAACAGACATGAATATTAAAATCACCAACAATGAGAACTCGGTCATACCTAGGCATGATATCAGGCAGGAAATCAGAAAAGTCATTTATAAAGTTTTTGTTGTACTTCGGTGGCCGATAGACCGCCGAACACAGCACAGTGTGAGAGCTGCCGAGTTCAAATAGGCTGATCTCAAAGCTACTAAACGAGGCCAGAGGCAACTGTTTACAAGTAAAACTGCTTTTAAAAACAGTCACTATACCTCCACCGGACCCTGACATCCTTGGAGCATTAAAATAGCCGCAGTTCCGCGGTACAAGTTCATTAAAAATGCTTGGAGTCACTAAACCACTTGTCCATGATTCTGTTAATAAAACATCCAATCAATAAGAGGAAAAGAAATCCCTAATGACGAAAGTTTTATTTGTCGGCGACCTGGCATTTACCAAACTGATCCTGGCGGAAATCGGCGGGTCTACACCATCAGGTGGTGTCCGGTGCTCCCAGCAAAGAGGCCACAGGTTGCTAGGATTCACCCTGCATCTACAGGGCCGAGGAGCGCAGGAACCTGTGGCAGTGCCTGCGGTCATCGCGGCCCTCGGGGCAGTAACCCCCAAACTGACATCTCAGTTCGGAAATGTCAGGTTCTAGGCACAGCCAAGATACTGCTCAGAACCCTCAAGCTCCCAGGCTTCTGGTAGAGGACTCGAGCTCAGAGGATGAAAGAGTCCACCTGCGGAAGCGTGAGAAGGGAATTTATATAAATATGAATAAATATATATACACATTGTCTGAGTATCTCCAAGTAGGTTTGATTTTAACTAGCGTTTCACCTAGCAGTAAACTACATTATTTTTTTATTATGTGCACAACTATCAAACATTTCCCAAATACAATGTGACCCCAACACTGAAACTGTGAGTTTATGTAACAGTATATGTTGAGTAACTGAGGGAAATAACATAAACATACAATATTTAGGGCTCTCTAACAAGCACCATGATGTGCAGAAGTGCTCACATCCCATAACTATTTCTAGCATTTGCAATGCTGCAGCCACAAATTCCAAGATATTTTACAACAAAGATGATTACTTCAGATCAATACAAAGTGCTGCATAACTGTAAAGTGTAAGGAAAATAATTTGCAAACTTTCTACCTTTCTGATAACATTTTAAAACTTAGCAATCTGACTTGTTATCAAATTTCTGGACCTCGTCAGAGAACTTGGGAACAGGAAATTTAACAAGGCAAGTGATAATCAGATCTGAACCTGTCCGAACAATATCAGATGATACATATGGTGCTCACAGAAAGGAACATTTTAAGTCTGCTTTTAAAGCAGGTGTTTCTGTTTTTAATAGAATTCCTTTAACTCAAGAATTAAAGCCAGTTCTAGGAGTTTAAGATAAATGGTGGGGTTTTTTTTCCTCATTTCTGCCTTTGCAATGATTCTGCTTAAATATCTCTTTCTGTAAATATTTCTGTCTTTGTTCTGTAGCCTATACTTGGTATCACAAAACATTAGGCAATATCAAGATCGAATAATGGTAATATTAGCCTAAATGCAGCCAGTGGCATGTGGGCTATAACTAGCATGTTGTCTTACATTGACTTCCTCCATTCAGTGTGCCAAACATGGTTAATAAATAAACAAAATAGCCAAAAAGCTTATTTTAGGAAAAAGGTTACTTTTAATGTGGGCAGTAGTTACATTAGAAATGTTTGTGATAATGTTTGTGCTCTGCACAAGAGATAAGTGAACTTCCACAAAGTTCACTTTGTGGAACTTGGTTACCAGTAAACACACTCATCTTTTAGCAACAGATTAATAACAAATATTGTTTTTGTTCAAAAAACATATTTCTTCTGCTCTTTTGAAATACCTCTTATTTTATACTTGTTAAGAATTGTGTAGTTGGTGAATTTTTCAGAAAATTTAGTTCTTTTTGTCATTAGTCGTAGATATATCATAACACACAAATTCAACACAAAAGTAAAAATTTCGATTTAGACTTCGTGGCAGTTCTTTACCAGAAAAAAACCTTCTTATCTCTTAACACAAAATTAATAATAAGTAATATAGTTTATAAAACATAAGCTATTTCAAAAATACTGCTTATCATCTTAGATACAAGAAATTTATTGTTGGTACATTTTGCAAAAGTGAAAATCAGATGTTTACTTTGTGGAACTTTGTGGAACTTGGTTACCAGAAAACGCGATCATCTCTTAGCAACAGATTAACAGCATAGCAACAAAAATTCTTATTGATAAAAAAATATATTTCTGCTGCTCTTTTGAAATAACACTTATTTTACACTAACAAGAATTGTGCAGTTGGTGAATTTTGCAGAAAGTTATTTTTTTTGTAATTAGTGGCAAATATACTAAAACACACATTCAACAAAAAAGTAAAAATCTCGATTTAGACTTCGTGGCAGTTCGTTACCAGAAAAAAAAAATCCGCTTATCTATTACCACCAAGTTAATAAGTTATAGAGTTTATAAAACATAAGCTCTTTCAAATTAACGCTTACCTGATTAGATACAAGACATTTACCGTTGGCAAATTTCGCAAAAGTTAAAATCTGCAGTTAACTTCATGGCACTTGGTTACCAGTAAACACACTCATCTCTTAGCAACAGATTAGCAACAAAAATGTTATTGTTCAAAAAACATACGATTTCTTCTGCTCTCTCTCAGACGTTTACTTTATGGAACTTTGTGGAACGTGGTTACCAGAAAACGCGATCATCTCTAAGCAACAGATTAACAGCATAGCAACAAAAATTGTTATTGATAAAAAAAAAATTAAAAAATTTCTTCTGCTCTTTTGAAATACCACTTATTTTACACTAACAAGAATTGTGCAGTTGGTGAATTTTGCAGAAAAGTTTTTTTTTTTTTTTCGTCAGCGGCAAATGTACTAAACACACATTCAACACAAACGTAAAAAATCTCGATTTACACTTCGTGGCAGTTCGTTACCAGAAAACCCCGCTTATCTCTTAAAACCAAATTAATAACAAGTAGTTTACAAAACAAAAGCTCTTTCGAAATAACGCTTACCTGATTAGATACAAGACATTTACCGTTGGCAAATTTCGCAAAAGTTAAAATCTGAAGTTCACTTCGTGGCACTTGGTTACCAGTAAACACACTCATCTCTTAGCAACAGATTAGCAACAAAAATTGTTATTGTTCAAAAAACATAGGATTTCTTCTGCTCTGTCTCAGACGTTTACTTTATGGAACTTTGTGGAACTTGGTTACCAGAAGCAACAGATTAACAGCGTAGCAACAAAAATTCATATTGATAAAAAAAATATATAATATTTCTTCCGCTCTTTTGAAATACCACTTATTTTACACTAACAAGAATTGTGCAGTTGGTGAATTTTGCAGAAAAGTTTTTGTTTTTTGCATTAGTGGCAAATATACTAAACACGCATTCAACAAAAAAGTAAAAATCTCGATTTATACTTCGTGGCAGTTCGTTACCAGAAAACCCCGCTTATCTCTTAAAACCAAACTAATAACAAGTAGCTTACAAAACAAAAGCTTTTTCGAAGTAACGCTTACCTGATTAGATACAAGACATTTACCGTTGACAAATTTCGCAAAAGTCAAAATCTGAAGTTCACTTTGTGGCGCTTGTTACCAGTAAACACACTGATCTCTTAGCAACAGATTAGCAACAAAAATTGTTATTGTTCAAAAAACATAAAATTTGTTATGCTCTTTTGAAATGGAGTGGAGCTCCATGGAGCGGCAACGTGAGAAGGATGGAAAAAAGAGAGCAAGGAAAAGCCAAAAACTGGACACATATTTTGTTCGTTGTCTTGGAGATGAAGCGGAGTTTTTTGTTGGCAGCGATTCAGACCCGCCAAAACTGCCAGCCCAGCCAGGGAGCCATGATAGTTACAAGTAGCAACTCTAATGTTAATCACAATGTGTGAGTTAACTGATTATAAACTGTACCAGCCCACCCGCCGAGCTTTCATCTCCTTTTGACTCTCCTGAAGGCTGAGTTATAGTCGCGGTTGTAACAGTTCGCGTTTTTGAGCCAAGACAGCGGTATGGCCTTTATAGTTGAGGTTTACATTGGAGCCGCCTGGGAGAGCGGCGCGCGTGATCCGCACCGAGTTGCAAAGATCCAGAGATGCACGAGGCGCTGCGACACGCTGCGCATGCGTCGGCGTCAGCTCGTACCGCTGCGTGTCCGCTTCAAAGCGCACAATGAACCGAGCTCCGTGCTCATGATAAATTAAAACAAATTCAATAATTTCCATTGGCATGCGAATCCGTGTATGGTTCGTTCTTTGGTTTTTTTGTTTCAAAATAAAATTAGAAAAACCAAACAAGCATGTGTTCTTTTTTGTTTTTTCGTTTTTAAAACAAAATTAGAAAAACGGCAATTGCAAAAATAAAGAAAATGAGCTGTCAATTTCGGTTTTCATTATTTCATTTTTGGCAAGCGGTCTGACCCGGAAGTTCTCTCTGTCCGGCTTACGCAGGGACCGAATCACACACATTATGCAGGCTGCAGGGACACAAGCTTGTTCATTTCAGGCTATATACTGTAGTATTGCCAGCCGCAAGTCAGTTTAAGTAAAGCTCCTGTGAGAAACAAATAATACCGGGCATCTGGTCACCGAGAAAAATGGTTAGCCTGAGGTTTCAGTTCAGTTTTTTATTTTGAAAGGCCAGAGCACCGGGGAGTGGCTTTCCATTGCAGCCATACCCGTCTCGTCTCTGGACCAGCAAGATGGCTTCCATTGCACTGCGCCTCCAGCAGCGACAAACAGTAAGTACACTATTAATTTCTCACAAAAAGTTGTTTTAAGATGTTTTTAGACTAGAAAGTAGCCCTTATAGCTTACTTTACGGTTTGAAACATACTCCGGCGTTTTCGGAGCAGCGTAGCTCCGCTAACGGGGCCAGGCGGCTCCAGGCTCAGCGGCCGGGTGGAGTGTTTTTACCCCGCTAACCAAGATCTGGGCAAGTCACCTTGTCTATTCTGCTGCTTGATATCTGATCGTAGCTTCTCAAAGTGTGACATGAAGAGTTTAATGTGTTTGCATATATACTATTTGATACGTGTGTCAAAATATAATATTCCTCTCTGCAGAGTTCGATATTTCTGAAGATGTTAGTATCTTCTAATCATTGACATCATCCGATACTAGTTACTAATATTCCCTTCCTCTGATCTTTTTGTAGTTTGTAAATTTTTATTATTTATGTGTGTGAAATATATTCTTCCCTTCGATTGGCTTCTTATGTGAAGTGTGAACTTTTTTAAAATATATTTTTTATTGTTTCATACAGGCGGCTCATAGGAGGAGAGGCCTCAGCTCCAGGTTTGGATGCAGCTTCCCAGAATCTCCCAGTTATCCTCTTCCTCCTCCTGACATCGTCTTCTTCACTGTCTCCTCATCTTTTATATACATAAATTATAGGAATATTTTTTCATGTTTCCCCAAACATTGGCTGAATATCTGCGTATGTTATTGTAATAAATAAATTTATGAAAATGTTTTGTCTGTTTATTTTGTAAGATTTGAGTTCAAAGCTCTGATTACATAAAGGTTGATACAAATTAAATATTTGTTTCTTTTAATGTTTCTTGCTTATAAATCCAGAGCTAAGAAATAATGAAAAGTATCAACTCAAAAGTTGTTCATTATGTTTAGTCAGTTGAGTCTAATAAGTTATAATAAATAGGACACGCTGGAGGGACGATGTCTCTCTGCTGGCCTGGGAACACCTTTGATTCTCCCGGAGGAGCTGGAAGAAGTAGCTGGGGAGGGAAGTCTGGGCTCACAACCCGACCCCGGATAAGCGGAAGAAAATGGATGGATGGATAAATAGTCTCATAAAGGGCACAGAAGTTTTCATTTCTAATTGAACAGTAATATGCATCTTATAAAAATGTGAAAAGATATTGTGAGGTGTTAAACCACAGAAGAGAAGAAGCCTATATCATTTTTCTAACACCTACTGATGTACAAGATTTGTTTTTTTTTTAGATTGAAGTCTGAATTCTGAGATTAAAGACAGAATGATGACCTTTTTTCTTTCCCAAATCATCTTCCATAGGCAAACATTTATTTAGTTAAGCTTTTAATAATCTGGCAAATTATTTCAAACATTTCCTACCTGGTATAAATCTATTTCTGCAGGAAATAGATTTCTATTTCTGGTATCTATTTTCAGGTATTTACCTGAAATAGATACTACTATCAATCTATTAGTATATTGTATATAAATGTTTTTATATATACAATATATTCTATATTTATTTTGGATAAATATACAATATTTATCCAGGATATTGTATATTTTGGATAACCTTTTTTGCATGCTTGTTCATGACATACTGGATTATAATTGCTTTGCTAATGCTATTCAGAAAGAAAAAACTTAAACTTAAAGGGTTTGAATGACTGGCAGATTGTTCTTTGAGTGTCTTTTTAAACCAGAGCAGATTAAAGGTTGGTAAAAAAAAAAAAAAAATTGACGGACTAGCCCTTTAGATATTTACTGAATGGGAAGTTGCATTTAGCAGCCATTAGCTTCATATACAAAACAAAGTCGGAGTTAAAGGCTGTCTGTGTGAAGGTATGATCAAATTAATTACATGCCGCTTTGGACGAGTGTAGAAAAACAAAGTGTGCGGGACAGAGCATAATGTGTATGTGTGATACGGCCCCTGTGTAAACCGGACAGAGAGAACTTCCGGGTCAGACCGATTGTCAACAATGAAATAATGAAAAGCTAAATTGACAGCTCGTTTTCTTTTTTCTTTTTGCAATTGCCGTTTTTCTAATTTCGTTTTAAAAACAAAAAAACACATGCTTGTTTGGTTTTTCCAATTTTATTTTGAAACGAAAAAACCAAAGAACGAACCATACACGGATTGGCATGATTTATCACTTCTCTTTTTATTTTTCTCTCTTTCTACAAAAAAACTGTATGATAAAAGCTTTCAGGTTGATGCTTTGGTCTCAGCTAAACTTTTTTTTGAAGGAAAATTTTATTTACAAAGACTTCAAAATTCATTTCATTTGTCGTTTTGTTCATTTATTTTGGATATTTGAAATGCCTTCCAGTTGCAATGTTAAATGTTCATTATAATTTAAAGTTTACTGATCTTTCAGATTGTGTTCTTGCATTATAATTTTGCCATTAACATTTATTATTTTAAAATGGTCTAAAAACAATAATATTGTTGATCAAAAATCTAAATTTGTTATTGTGACAGGTCTACAACATTTGATATATAGTGTAGTTAGTTTATTGCCATGGATGGCATAGTTACTTTGAAAGAGTAATTTGATCACTCAATGAAAAATTCATCCATCAGCTAGAAAATGTGCATCTCTTTTCCCTCCATCGTTTACGTTTGTGTCGCTGGTGTTACATATGAAACATATCTCCCCAAGGAAAAAGAAGAAAGCAACAATATGTGTTTTCTAAAAATAATCACAAATGCGTAACTTGGATACGTAATTTTAATCTGATTATTGGATTGTAAATAGTAACACGTTAGATTACTCGTTACAAGGGGTCAGATTAGAGTTGATGAGACCATTGTTTGACATTTTTGGTCAAGCTATTTACGGATCTTTCAAGTTTCCGATATGTGTCCCCCCCCCCCAATGATAAACTTGCTCCTACGCCCTTGGTCAGAAGAGATATGGATAGTCAAACATGGTGGGGGCTGTGTGATGATCTGGGTCTGCTTTGTCATTTCCTGACCTGGACAGCGAGACGTAATGATGGAATCAGGAGTTTAATGGGTAAAATCCTGAAGAAGAGACTTCGGCTGGATGTTGCTAATCTAAAGGTCAAATGGAGCAGAACAATAAACCGAAGCATGCCATAAAGATCACCTTTCAATGGTTAAAAAACAAAACAATGAAGATTTTGGATTGGCCTATTCAAAGTCTAAACTTAAATCAATATGAGATGCTGAGGATTGACGTTAAACAGTGTTTCCTTCCACCAAATCTTCCAGTGTGACTGAATTAAAACAGTTCTGCTGAAAAGAAGGAAAATAATTCTTTGGGGAGGCAAAATGTGTTTTATAGACAATTTTCTATTAAATTCTTGAAGGTGTCACATTTTACCCTAATCCTCTATCGATATCCTCTTAGCAGCAGAAGACATAAACATTTAAACTGTTTAGTTATTGAGTCTGTCCTAATTTTGTAACACAAAACGTTCCCTCCGTTGTCGGCATATTTCAAATACTGTTTATAACAGCAAACATTTGATAGTGTTTTGTATATATAACTGACGAAAAGTCATATTTCTTTTTACAAAAAAATTATTCAATATGCTATTTTTACACTGTTGCTCTTGACTTTTCTGTTTTCTGATTAATATATATTTCTTCTTTGCTTTACTGCTCGAGGATAAGTCTAAGCTCATCCCTGTATTAATTTGTGTTGAAGCTATCATGTAAATAAATACACTCTAACAGAGGTGCAAATAACAACGGCGTGACAACAAAGTCAAATTATTGATAAGTATGTCCCTATTATGTCAATGCAATGGACAAGCTAATAACTCAGTTACTGAGAGCCGCATTGAACTCCGATAATGTGACAAAGGCCACTGCACTTCACGGTTTAATAAATCCAGTTTGCTACTTATGTCTATATATACATACATTTAGACATAAACAGAGTGAAAAAGGGGACATTTGAACCAACCTAAATAAATTGCTCAATTGTCAAATTTAACAAATTTAATAAATGAACTTGATTCAGTTATTTGTTACCAGTTAGATCAAATATTCTCTTTTTTTTCAGTTTACATAGACGTAAACACAAGTAAAAAATGTATTTTGACGATGACAAAGACCAAGTGAAGACCTTTGTTTTAATTCAATTTGTCTACAGTATTTTACAAATCTATTCATTCTGCTTAGACCTTTGCAGATTTTGTGAAGTTACACCTAACGTCAATGTCTTTTTCATTTTATCTAACGAGTAAAAACCTTTTATTGATGCTCTGGGTGTTTGTTTACGGTCGCTGTTCTGATGAACCTCTGCTGCCTTCTTCAGTTTTTTTTTTTTTTTTTGTTTTTTTACAGATTTTCTTGAATTTATCTCAGTCCATCTTCCCTGCATCTGCTGAAGACAAGCATCCCCACAGCATGGTGCTGCCACCACCATGTCTCATGGTGAGGTTGGTATCTTCAGGGTGATGTTCACCATCTAAAACCATGAATCTTTTCCTTTCGCGATTAAATGCTACATAAAAACATAAGAACCCAATGAAACGGACAAAATGCGTTAAAGAAACTCTAGGGGTGTGGATACGTTTTCAGGTGTATGAAATATGCATGTATGAAATAGCCAGCAGCTTTCTCTGCGTCGATTCAGCCGTGACTCAACTCCGCTAACAATCAATGCAGCGAACCTGCGATGCATCAACAACACAATGGAAAGTTGGGAGAGTCAGATGACAAATGCAAACGCAATGCGTGTTTATAAACTCCAACATCTGCACATCAATTATTGTGGTGACTGAGGTGAGATGCAAGAAGTTGCACATATAAATGTGGAATTGGGTTTAAGAAACTTAAATAATACACCTTAATAATGATTAAAAAAAAAGGGAATTTCTACATGAAATAAATTAAAACATGGTATTGCTAAATTTCCTCACATACATGAAACGTTTGTGAACGAAATGTAAAAAGTAATTTGTAACAATGTCTACATTTTTCATGTATCACTTTTAAATGTAAAATACAGTCAACCTAAATTTCTCAAAGTGATATTTTTGATTTCGGGTCAGTTCTGAGTGTTTTAAAAAATATTGTACAGAATGTAGAACGAAATGGAAAGATTTCTCAGTTAAAAGCCATAAAGAAGCACTTCATGCAATTAAAACTATTTTTTTGGTTTTATGTTGTGCAACCAAGTTGTTTTTTGTTTTCAAGGTAAATTATACAGAATAAATAGCACATCATTTCTGTAAATGTTTTTTTAATAGTCTCATTTTTTATGACACAAACCTAAAATCTTTGTATTTGTCCACTTTTTTTTTTTTTTTACTTAAGGGAAATGAACGATCAAGCTGTATAAACACCAAAATTCTACAGATTTAATGCAGCTGCAAAATGTTTTCAAACCCATTTAAGACTTACAGCTGCAAAGAAGCAAAAAAGTGGTTCTCTAAGCTACTGACTCATGTTTGTGTTACTCTACCATATATTAAAGTGTGGGTTTGTAACGACACATTAAAGCTTTTGACAGGCAGTATCTTTAGTAATAAATCATTGTTTCCTCTCGTTTACCACAGAAAGCAGCAAAATAAATAGTTAAAACAATCTTAAAAATGTTCCGTCATGCTACAATCCCTGCAGCTTTTAATGAAAAAAAAAAAACATCTCTAAATGTAATTTTGGCAGCAGCATTAACAGATGAGAGCAGAGCAGAACGTCCATTATGTGGAATCTTATCGACCTCCGTGCTTCCCCTCCTGTGTTAGCATCAATATGCTGCTTGCAGGCAGGAACTTTGCATAATCTGTAGTCACAACGGCACGACAATGTGCCAGACATATTTCCACACCAGCGCGTGACGAAGGCGACGGATGCAGTGATGGACTCCTAAAAAATCAGTGCCAGAAGAAAGTCAAAAGATTCAGCAGTAAGACATGTCATTTTGGGGGATTCCAATTTAATGGACACTCAAAAAAAACCACGACAACCAGGAAAACATACATACAGTTTGAATGGCAAATCTAAAAGCAAAGCACTCAATTTGCAGAGGAAATGCAGATCATTACAGTCGTAGAAACGCAGGATGTGTCGGGTAAGTTTGACTCCATGGCGACAGAGTCAATCAGTTTGTAATGCAAACAGTTGAAGTTTCTTCAATGCTTCCAATGAAGTCTAAACAGAAATAAACTTACAAAGATCACAGGGAAATGTTAGCTGAATAAAGTATTGCCCCTCGTCACCAAAAACAACAACATTTGGATAAATTGTGTAACTGCGTCGAGCCCCCGGGGGTCGCCTTTAAAGGTTCAGTGTTTCACCTGGATCAACAGAACCGGCCGAACGGTGCAGAACTGCTTCTTTACAGTCTGAGGAACGTCCTCTTAGGAGTTGGGCAAAGAGCTCCCTCTGGTGGGCAGTCTGTGCATCAGTTTCTTTCCAGACCAAACAACAAATCGCTGCTGCTCCTCAGTTTTTCCCCACACGGATGTTGGGGTTAAGAAGAGGATCTAGGTTTGGGTCTGAGCCCGCCGAGGCGCGTCCGAGTTTCGCCATGATGATGATCAACGTGAAGAATCCCAGAACTCCCACCAAGAGGAGCATGAAGACCCGCTGCTTCCAGGACAGGGCCGTCTTCTTCCCTCCGGTACGATTTCTGGAAAGAATGCATGAAATAAGACAAAACTGGAGCAAACAAAATCCTCATTTGTTGTATTCTCTAGTCCCACAGCGCCACGGCGGAGTTTCGAAGGACTGACTTTAAAATTCGTGCGAACCAGCCGAGCGCCGGTCGCCGCCGGTACTTGTCGTCGTCAAAGTCGATCTGCGTGACAGAGCTGTGAACGTCCCGTGTGTCGTAGACCTTTCTCGGCGATGACGCTGGAGAACGACAACATGCATGTGTTAGTAAAGTCACAGGAGCCGGAAACAACAGGCTTTCCGGGGATCTACCTGTGTGTATTGTGATAGTGTCACTGGTGGAAGCAGCAGGAAAGTTGACCGCAGAATGCTCTGGCATATTTGGATCCCCGTTTTTATGAAGTCCGACATTTTCTTGTGTCGGAGGTGAGGCAGCAGGTGGGCTGAGGCTAGTGTTATAGGAGTGACTGGAATAAACTGCACTTTTTTCTTGTCCTGTGAGGAAAAAAAAACAAAAACAATTTGACTCATAAATCACTAAGGCAGAACCTTGCAAAAGTATCCAAATTTGGTCAGATTACAACTACAAGCTGAAATGAACAAACAAATCTCCAACTCCTGGAGATTATTAAATAGAGTTAGATCTGGACTTTGACTGGGCCATCCCTAAGTCAATCAGCTGGCTGAATGTTTAGAGTATTCAGGCTGATGGGAAACTAACTCTAAAGATTTTATGAAGCATCATTGTGACGCTTCATCTATGCGATGAAGTTCAAGGGGAAGGAATGGTTTTCTGATGCTCTGTGTGTTCAAACAATTGACTCACCATCAAATGTTGACCAGTCTGTGTAGTCAGAAACATCAGCTGTCGTATCTTCAAGAACCCCAACGGGTTCTTCAATCTGCCAGGGGACAGGATTTCATTATCACATATGAATACAGAGAGAGAGAGAGAGAAATAAGAAAGAAACAAAAAAATGAGAAAAAGAGGAAAAGAATACAAGAGGAAAAAGATTTAAAAAATAAATAAAAAATAAAAAATAGGAACACATGGAAACAAAAGAAAAAGAATGAAAAAACAAGGAAGAAAACAAGAACACTTGAAAGAAGAAAGATAAAACAAGAAAGAAAGAAAGAAAACACTGCAAAGAAGGTAAGAAAGAAAAATAAAACAAACAAGAAAAAAACAAGAAAGAAAGAAAACAAGAAAAAAACAAGAAGGAAAGAAAACAAGAAAAAAACAAGAAGGAAAGAAACATCAACAGGTCGTTACCAACGGCAATCCTAAACCAGCTCTAGCCCAGTTAACGGATGAGAGCTGCTCTCTCAGCACATCAGCTACTGGGCTGGCCAGATTAGAGGGTGGGAACACTGGGCCCTGACAGGAGGGGCACTGGTACCCCGCTGGCGCCGTGTGGAGCGGCAGCCGAGACGCCAAGTTGTTCAGACACGCCCAGTGGAAAACATCTACGGATCGACAAAAAGACATGCGGGGCTGTAACCGCTTCTGCTGCTTTGGGTTCATAAAGATCCAACGGCACAAAAACAGTCCATCTCACCATAGCAGATCAGTCTGACTGTGTCGTGTGTGGCCAGCGGATTATTGCACAGAGCACAGTTCGGGTTGTAATCACTGTCCTGGAGCCACTGCAGATAAGACTGGACGATGCACTGAGGAGCAGCAGAGCATGTCAATGCAAACGTTGAATAAACAAACATGAGACAGAGACGAGATGCTCTGCACCCCCGAGCATTTACCTTGTTGTGGTTGGAAACAAGGCAATGTTCACACACATTCACACGATGCTCAAAGCAGAACAGGTTGGTCACCTTCCTCTTCGGACACTTGCACAGACCCATAGCCGCATGCGCTGCGTTGGGGAAAAATAAACAAAAAAAAGGATTTTTGCCAATAACAGCTCAGAAATATCAGAGCAGATCGAACATGGAATAGGGAATTGATTCTGGAATAAAAAAAGAATAAAAAAAAAAAACACTTCCCCAATACTTATCTTTACTATACTTATTCAGACTTTATATAGAACATAAATAGATTTTCTACACATTTTCAGAATCATTAGGAACAGTGTCGGGCAATAAAACAATTCCAATAATTTAGAGAGAAATGTCAATATAAGTTATAAAGGCAAGTTTCATAAAATTGAACTTCAAAAAATATAATCAAAATAGAAATTATCGAGCTTGAATTAATGTATTATGTGATGAGTTGCTTATTGCGACAAGTTTAATAAGAGAAGAGATTACAACAATATGTGGGATTAATTTTTAATCAGTATTAAAGAAATCCTGCAGTTCTTAAAGAAATTCTGTCTTTAATTCATAATTTCTGTTAAAAAAAACAAAAAACACTCAGTTATTGAGGGTGTTTAAACACTCAATGATATTCAACCATCTGACTCAAAATATTTTTCCAAAACAAAAGGACATGGCCTCCAACTTTTTAAATTCTGCATCTGTAGAGTCTGCTAAGTCCTTTTATTGAGGTCTATAAAAACCAATTGCATCTTCGAAGAATGACACCTGGTAATACATAAAGTGTTTACTTTATGTAAACGCATCAGATTGTGTATTGAAACGCAGTAGATTTTTTAAAATACAGTTTTGAATTGAAACAGACATATTTATTGAGATAATGTTTTCCTGTCCATAGCACATAGCCCTACGTATGAGCCCCATTCATGGCCATTTTATAAATTATAAAGATCGAAACATCTGCCTAAATAGGAGCGGTATCTTGTCTTTCATGTTTCCACCATGACATCTATGAACTTAAAAAAAAACACTCTTGGTCCTGCTCTAATTAGCCTTTACCCTAAAAATGTGTCTGTTTCATCAAAGATGATCATCTATAGACAGATGTAGATTTATGGTAATGACCCGTTAACAAACCCCGTTAGTGAATGTAAACTATCCCTCTGAAACAATGCAGCTGTGAAAACCTGACCAGCAAGAGTTTCTAGCTTACCAGTGGAAATTGTATTTTATTATGACACCTACATCACAGTGAAAGAGATGTGATGATCCAACATAACAGTTTTTTATGTCAAACTTTACCAGAATCAAATTTCTAGAGTTTTCGATCCTATTTTAAGTAATATTAATGTTCTAATGAAAATTCTTAACTATTTAATTAAGACAAGTCAGTGGAAAGGCTTTTAAAACGGAACCTGCAAAACCACAAACTGTAAGAAAATGAAAGGATGGATGTACCATTTAGAAAATGGGACAGTTTTAATGTTTATTACCCAAAGTTCAAATGTTTCTCAGGTAAAGAAAAACCTACATTTAATAAACTACAATTTAATATTTTTGCTGCTGATTGTGGTCCCTAATGTGTCGTTTTCTTGTTTATATATGACGTAATCACGCATTAAATGTGACAGGCTGAAGATGGGGAATATTAAAGGAAGATTATTGATAAGAGCACCCAAAACATATCTTACTTCCAGCCCATGTTACCAATAGCTACAAACACCACGCAGTAAAGCTACACGTTGACCAAAGTTCAACCTCACCCGCTGTAACAAACTCTAAGACTTTTTAATAAACTAACCGTTTAAAAAGCATATTTACATATTAGTACCACATCTTTTCAGCAAGAAAAAAAAACACCTTCTGACAGCTTCACTCCCACATTGGTTAGCTGCTAGCTCGGCGAGCTAATCCAGCTAGCTGCAGGAGCTAAGGAAGTAACCAAGTAAAAACTCACCTTGTTAGCTGTCACGCTGACATTAAAGAAGAGTCGTTTGTTTTAAGTACTGCTACAACGCTGTCATTTAAGGTGTCTCCCTAAATTCCCAATGAAAGTTGCCACAGAGGATGTCATCATAAACCTGAGCTGCCTGCTTCCTCTATGTGTTTATGTGCCACGTCTCTTCCGGACTTCTACTTCCTGCTCGTGGGTTTTCAGGGTGGCCTCACCAACACATGCTGCCACCTACCGAGCCGGCGGAGAGAGTCACTTAATGTTGTTATATTTGGCAAATTTCATATTCACAAATGTAAATTTTCATCATCTTCACCTTTTTATTCCCACAGTTTTGGTTAAGGAAATCGAACTTTATTTATCCGCTATTTCCAAGAGTATGAACAAAAAAGCTGTAAAAACATTTGAATGTTGTAGATCTCTGAATATTTTTAATTTGTCATGTCTGTAATATCTGCTCTCTATTCTTTTTGTTTTTCATACCAGTGTATTTACTGTTAAAACCTACACCCTGGCATACTTTGTAATATTTTGTGTTCTGTTGCTTTGTTTTTCTTTGTATTTGTAAACAAAGATGTTCATTAAAAAAAGTTTGTGATTTAAGTCATAATCCAATATGTAACAATTTGTCAAGTTAATATTCATCTATGTGGTAATATAAATGTGACATTTAATCTAACTGGTTGACCTGCACAGCAATATACTGTAAATCCAACGAATCACCTTTTTTTTTATCACCTAACCACTTGTATTGATTGGTATTCAATACTTGGCAGGTAAAATAAGAAAACTATGGGATTTTGCTGGTGAAACAAATGTTAGAAAGAAAGACAATATTTAGTCCCAGATTTTCATGTCTAAGTAAATAATAACTAAAATATCAAAAAGTAGCATGGTTTTTGATCTTACATCTTTTTGTAGCATTTTTTTTTCAAAATTTTTTTTCTCTGTTTTGAAAGTATATTTCAAAAAAATATATGTTGACTTAAGCCAATGACAATGACATGTCAGCTTTTATACTGAAGATAAAAATGTTGACCTTTCATCTCTTAGCCATCCACTAAAATGCTGTCTTATCAGGGGCGGATCTAGAAAAATATTTGTGGGGTGGCAAGAGGGGGGCGAGGATTTTTTTCAGGGGTGGCAGTATATGTGGCAGTATATACTACCACACACACACACACACACACACACACACACACACACACACACTCATATATATATATATATATATATATATATATATATATATATATATATATATATATATATATATATATATATATATATATATATATATATATATATATATATATATATATATATATATGCACACACACACAAAATATTGTATTTAACTTGCATTGTTTCAAAATGAGCTTCATGTAGCACCAAGGCTTGAATACAATTTCTTAATGTAGTATAGTTAATTATTTTTACGTCTGTCAGCTGTTCAATAAACAAAATTTATAATATTCTTCAGAATGTGTGTTCAGGTTGTTGTTCTTTTTACATTTAATATCAACATTAATTAAAAATATGATTTAAAAGAATAATAAAGAATGGTTCTGCATCCTATAGTGTAAAATTAAACTATAAATAATAAACACATTTTTAAATCACAAATCCAAATAGATCAAAGTCTCTTTGATAACCTTAACATACCAGGAGAAACATAATGAGGATCATTGTAAGAGGAATACAGGTAACATGATAAAGATTTACACCTGATATGGCTCAATGTATGGATCTATTTTATGTCAAATCTTTGCTGATTTTCTGTGTTTTAGTGTATAACAGCACATCACATTTAGGGGACATAGAAACATTATAAAAGAGACAACATGCACAACCAATAAATACATTATTTGATCTTCAGTTGAAATAAAAACTGAATATTGTCACTAGATGAAGTGTTGGCTGAATCATCTCTGTGTTTCCTGTTTCATCTCAGCAGGTGTGGATCTGCATGATCTCGATGCATCGCTGCTCCTCAAGCTGTAAGTCCAGTGTGTTTGAGCTCCGACACTGAAACTGATGACGGGGCTGATGACGTCTCCAGTAGCTCTGATGGTTGTGTTGGGTTTTTTCACTCAGGGTCAGACGACTGACTTTTAAATTTAGCCATCAAGTTTTGTTTGAACTCGTACCTATTATTGTTTTCCTTTAACGTTGCTCATTTCTCTTTTCAGCATCATCTGCCAATAATTTTCTGACTCAGTCTGAACAATCAAAGTCAGTCAGTGTTGGAGCGACTTTGATCATCAGGGAAGTTCAGATATTGGTTCTGATCTCAGTTGGTACCTGCAGAAACCTGGACAGCCTCCTAAACTTCTTATAAATATCAGGCTTCAAGTCGGTTCTCAGGAACTCCATCTAGATTCAGCGGCAGTAGACCTGGTTCTGATTACACTTTAACCATCAGTGGTTTTCAGGCTGGAGATGCTAGGGATTATTACTGTCTGGGTTACCATGGTAACAACGTGTTCACACAGTGATTCATAGTCGTACAAAAACCTCCTTCAGTCTGACTGAAGGCTGCAGGTGCAGAGAAATGATGACAACTGGTTCAGTGAACACATCACAGAAGTTACCAAGTAAAACCATCAAATATCTAAGGCTCAAATCACCAACTATAGATTAATTGCATCTCTCCAACCCTGAAGGCCTGTTCACACCTGGACTGAAAAAATGAGAATTGAGGGGTCTTTGAATTTGCACAAACAAAATAAGTTAATACTACACAATTCAGTCATCTTTCTTGTATTTACACGATTGAATAAAGAACCATTTACTTAATTACCAACAATAATGAAACTACTAATTTTTCTTATGTTGATTTAACGTGATTAAATTAGATTACTGAAACCATTGTAATCATGTTTTATCATCACCGGAAATGATGCAATATAACAAAGCCAATAACTAAATATGATTGGACAATAATAAGAGCGGGCTTTTGAATCTTAACCAATAAGAAGCCAAACCAGATCATTTTAAAGATATCGCGATTCTCGCATAGTTTCTTCTGACTATTCAGCCACAAGAACACAGGACAAATCTTTGGAGGCGCACCGATTAGGTAAGTGATCTAAATATTTTTTGTAGTTGGGAATGTTTCCACAAAGATGATCGTTTTGTATGAGAAGTCATTTGTAAACCTTCTGCATGTTCTTTGGTTTTCACTTTGCTAGCTAAAGTTATTAGCACCGGGGCTTAGCTCTAGTACAGATCAGTACATCATCGTTTATCGAAGTAGTCCACAAAAAAACAGTTGTTACTGATTAAATTTGTAAGTTGTCTGCTTGGGAGAGAGTAACGAGGCGGTTTTGATAGCTCGGCAAGCTTAGTGAAAAGCCACTAGCTTGCAAAGTGTTCGTGTTGCTTTTTTTCCTCATGGCTACTGAGTCAGTTATTTAGACTGGCTGTAGCTGTTGGAGTAATGGATTCAGTGTTCTGTTCTTAGCATGGAAAATGTTTGCGTGTCTTTTGTTGTCGAATCATGGTAAACTAACAGAACCAATGTCTGTTGTTATGGTAACGGGTATGCATATAGCGTCGCTGACAGAGCGACAAAAATAAGAATATGAGGGATTTTGAGTATTTGGATTGTTTTCTGCGTTATTTTTTCCGCAGTGGCGGAGCTAGACTTTTAAAGTTGAGGGGGCCCAGGGGGGGCCTGGACTACCTCTGGGGGGGGGGCACAATTTAAAATGTGTGTGTGCACATATATATATATATAGCTGAATATTTGGTTATTTTTTAAGCCCCTCTGTCATTTGACATGTTATAATTAACACCTTTGACTGGCGCACATGGAGACACGATAGACCTTTACGCAAAGAGTTCATCGCCGAGGCAACTAAAATCAATCAAATAAAAGATCCTTTCTGAATATCATCTCATGGACACTGAACTAAATGTCTTTCTGACCGGGAGCTGACAGGGTGTTGAAGAGTTATGGACACCTTGGTTAGGAAGCTCTGTTTTGACAGGTAAAAATAGTCCGGGTCGGACCAGAATTATTTGCCTGATGGTGGTTCGGGCTTCTAATTACTTTACATTTAATGAATTTGGAGCACACAGAGAAAACCTAAAGAGATTGTGATCTACTTATTGTAGTTTAAGTAGAGGAATAACAGCTGACTGTTGCGAGGGGACAGTCAGCTAATCACATATGAGATGACAAACGCCAAATATACTATAGTTACACTGCTTACGTTAATGGTGTTTTAAAAACAAAACCAGTAAAAACTTAACTGAGTTAATATGTCAGATTCCCTCCTCAGCCTCGTCTTGATAAGAACAGAGAGCAGTCCGCTGGTTTCGTGTCCAGACTGTGATCAAGCGCACAGCTGACCACTTGGTGCACAGCAGGCAGTTTCAACTTTACGCACAGAGGACATCGTGGAGCTAATTATTAATCATACTAAGAACAATATCTGTCAGAGAATCATCTCTGATCTGGACGCTTTAACGGACCAGAGGCTTTGGAGCGTCCAGCGCAGCTGATCCGCTTCTGCAGGGTTTTTCTCCCGCTGAGGGATCAGGAAACGATCAGAGTTCCGTCGTCTTCTAATCACATCATTTCGTAAATTGTTACCTGACTTCAAAAACGTTCTCGCAGAGAAATAATAAATGTTTCGTTTGATAACTACAAATTGCAAATTAAATGATTTTTTTCTTTAACGGACAACGTAAAAACTGTAGCGCCACCTCTGCTCCAAACTACGAACATTGTCGGCCCCTCTTCGGGTTTTTCTCTTTTTTTGCGGAGGATCAATAAATAACTTATTGGTGTTTTACCATCACCACCAGGTATGAAGTGCTTTAGCCTTTGATTTGCACCACAGCAGCAACTGAAACATCCAGGAGAACAACATCAGCTGATAGAAATATATTTATTTAAGTCACATGGACTTATATAAAGTTTTACACATTTTCTTTTCATATATTTATAGTTTTTCTTCTTTAGATATTAGGTTGGCTTAGAATGATTCCAAATAATGTACAGGAATGACCTGGTGCTGTTACATGTCAATCATCAGGGGGGGCCAATCAGATGACAGGGGGGGCACTGGCCCCCCCTCTGGCTCCGCCACTGTTTTTCCGTATCTGTGGTGCACTGCGCTACGTTAATAATCCCCTCCATCTCAATGCTTCGTTTTGCTATTGCAATGGTTCTATCGTGGCGGCAGCACTATGTGGATGGCAAGGCTCAAAGCTCCAGCGCGCTGGGATGGAGCTCAGTATTGAGTATAAATTCAGAATCTTATTTGAATCCAAATGTCTTCCAGATGCTCAAGTCTTGTGTAAAGTGCCCTCTGTAAATATCTACTAAGAAGTGTAGATGGTTGTTTTTTTGGGGGGGGATGTAATGCTAATCTAAGATGTCTAGGCACATTTACTTGACTGTTCACATCTGCAGCAGTGATTGTTGGGCTCTTACAAATGTTGAACATTTGAAGCTCATTACTTTGTGCTTTTTTCAGATAAACGCTGAGTTTAAGAGAATTACCACCACACCACTTAAGTCAAAGTTCTTGTCTCAGCTGGATCTCCATTTTGACAACCTGATGAAGCTGTTCAAAAGAAGAAGAGGACAGCTTGGACAAATTGTTGCACAAATGGATGATATACGTGATATAGCCACAACACAACTATCTATCTTTTTGGATAAACTTTTTTAATGTAGAAAATTACATTTTTCTTGTGTTAAATGTTCTCACCTTGAACTTTTACACCTGCTTGTTTTCACTTCAACCTCTACTTTAACTTTGTTTGTATGTCTTCACTTTAAAAACAGTTGTGTAAAGTAAATTGTTAAACTTCAAGCATAAGGCTTGAAAAAAGATTCTAATTCCATTAATTTCCTTCACTGTGAAGATGTTGATGCTCCATGGCAGTGTGTCATTAAGGAAGTCTGCATGTATATGGGAGAAGATCCAGCCAAGCTCATCCAGGAGTATGTGGTATGTATCTATATGTGTATTTACACAACTAGAGGTAGATAAATCTCTCTAAATATAGAGAAAGATTTAGATCTGATAAATATATCTAAATATAGAGAAAGATTTAGATCTGTACATACATAATTATATCTATCTAGACTTAGATTTCTCTAGATATGTAGAAATGTATATCTTTTCACATGGATAGATACATCCATCTATGTCTATCTCTACATTTAGATATACTTAGAGATATCTCTATAGATATCTATATTCATCGAGATTTACATTGATCTGTCCAGGATCCATTGGTCTATATAGCTTGGTCTATCTATATATATATATATATATATAAATTCCCTTCTCACCCTCCGCGAGTGGTTTCTTACATCCTCTGAGCTCGGGTCCTCTACCAGAGGCCTGGGAGCTTGAGGGTTCTGCGCAGTATCTTGCATGTGCCTAGAACTGCACATTTCTGGACTGAGATGTCTGATGTTGTTCCTGGGATCTGTTTGAGCCACTGCTCCAGTTTTGGGGTGACTGCCCCGAGGGCCCCGATGACCACAGGCACCACTGTGGTCTTCACCTTCCAGGTCTTTTCCAGTTCCTCTCTGAGGCCCTGGTATTTCTCCAGTTTCTCGTGCTCCTTTTTCCTGATGTTGTAATCACTTGGTATTGCTACATCCACCACAACGGCTTTCCTCTGTCGTTTATCCACCACCACAATGTCCGGTTGGTTCACTATTACCATCCTGTCTGTCTGGATGTGGAAGTCCCACAGGATCTTAGCTCGGTCATTCTCCACCACCTTTGGGGGTGTTTCCCACTTCGATCTCGGGGCTTCCAGTCCATATTCTGCAGATGTTTCTGCACACTATGCCTGCCGCTTGGTTATGTCGTTCCATGTATGCTTTCCCTGCTAGCATCTTGCACCCTGCTGTTATGTGCTGGACTGTCTCAGGGGCCTCCTTGCACAACCTACACCTTTCGTCTTTTCTGGTGTTGTAGATCTGAGCCTCTATTGCTCTGGTGTTTAGGGCCTGTATATGTGTGTGTGTGTGTGTGTGTGTGTGTGTGTGTGTGTATATATATATATATATATAGCTAGGTCTAGAGAAAGAGAGATTAACTTGGCATCACTTCACATAGGGTGTGGATGAAGCTACCATTGGCTATTGGAACCACCACCATCGGTGTTTTTTATCTGAAAGACTTCATCACATGAAGACATCGGGATCGTCCTTGAAGGCATCAGAGTGGTGTCCAATTTGGATAGCGTGCCAACAGCTGTTGTAATACTTGTTGGACTGATATATGGACTGAACCTCGCCGACCCTGCTGACCTTCGCTACACTTTTGAGGTGTTACAGAAGATAACAATGGAACTGGATGGAGGTAATCTGTCCAACTAGACATTATTCCTTAAAAACTGCCTCTATGAGTGAGTAAATTGACATTTTAAAATTTTTTATTTAATAATGTTCACTTTTTGTGTTTTCTGTTGTTGTATTCCTCATTGCAGGGCACAAATTTATTTTTTTTTTTAATGACTTACTGCAGAAATATGTTTAAGGTCAACTATTAAGTTGCAGTATGTGATATTTATAAGCAATAGGTTTTTTACACATTTGTTTAAACTGTCACTATGATATTGCATAGTAAACAGTAAAACATGAGACTGATGATCTAAAAAAAAAATTAAGCTCTTATACCGACTTGACATAATAATAATTTTAACATATGTACAAAAGAATTGATACAAAAGTTACATTTGGCAGCATGTACATGTTCAATAAAGTTGATAGAAATCTATCATAAACTTGGCATAGCATCCGTCATGAACAGGAAGGAGTCTTTATGAATGTCTATGACTGTTATGAAGTATCATTTGGTAAATAATGACACTTTCAATGCAAAGTCACGTTAATAGCTGCTTTAAAAGGCCCAACTTTGCATTATTTTGTAATGACACTTTAATGCAAAGTTGGCACTTTTAATGCAACTTTTGGAGCAACTTTGCATTAAAAGTGTCATTATTTACCAGATGACACTTCTTAACAACATTCATAAAGACTTTTATGTTCATGACAGATGTTATGTCATGTTTATGACAGTGTCATGTCAGTCTTGTGCACCCCGTCAAATAAAGTGTTACCCAGATTTCTACAAACTGTCTTTGAACATGTAGTAATATGAAATTAATGCTGCAGTACGTAACTTTTATAACTTTCTTTGTACATATTTGTTAGAACTATCAGTACGTTATGTCTGTATAAGAAAAGGCTCAGTTTTTTTCACTGATTATCTGTCTAATGTTTTATTGTTTGCAATGTAATAATATAGTGATAGTTTAAACAAATGTAAAAAAACAACAACCAAAAAACACTTTTTCTCAGGGGAACATACATCAGCTTAAAGGTTGACCTGTAACATATCTCTATAAAAGTTCAAATGATTTAGAAAAGTGTCAGCAGCATACATAAAAATTAGGTTCTTTAAAAACAGTTGTATAAGCGTTCCCTCGTCATTACAGTAAAGCAAGAGACATAATCTGTGGAAAAAATCCAGCGCTGTCTTCCACTGACATGACATTGTGATAGTGTTGACAAACATGTAAAAAAAAAAAAATTACATTACATACTGCAGCTTTAATGTCATGTTACATGTTCAAAAACATTGTTAAAATCTGAAATACTTTTCTACATTATCTTAAATATGTTTTATAAAGCTTAACTGTTATATTTTAATATCCATTTTATATCTTAAATATTAATATATCAAAACTTGATATCATTTCATATCTTAAATAACATGTTTAAACACGTTTGGTCATAAAAATCGTATTTTTATGACCAAAACTGTTCTGTGTCTTAAATGTAAAAAATGTTAAATACAAAGTGGTGTGATTTAGGAATGTTCATTTTAAATAAAGTATAATTGTTCAGCAGCACTTGCACTCTTTGTCTTTCTTGTCAAAGATTTGTTTCTTTTTTATTTAATGTTTTACATTAGAAAGGTATATAGATAACTTGAAAAAATTAAGTAGGATTTAAAGCTGTAACATGTTCCAGTAACATGATAGAATCATGTTTGCACAACACAATTTCATTCAGTAATACTGGCAATGAAAAATAAGCTGGTGTTATTCATTATAATAGTGTTGCTGAGACATAAAAAAGTTATTGATAATGCATAATATATTTACATTATGGTAAGAGATCAAATGTTTGTAGTTTGATATGTTGATTTGACAAGCTTTAAGTATTTGAGGGAAAGAGGGAAAATATGTCTGTTCTACTTATTTGCATTGTGTGGGACGGATGTACACAATAAAATACAGTAAACTGAACAGCTTTTTTCTTTCAGCATACGATGCCTTGCTTTGAGGAAATCCAACAACTGAGCTCCCTTCTGGAAATGGAGATCACCGGAAGATCTGAGGACGACAAGAAACTGGCCCACCTGGAGGCAGAGCTGGAAGAGACCAAGCAAGAGTTAGAAAGGGAGAAAAGCAAAGTGGAATCAGCAGCTAAAGTGTAGATATGAAATTGATATTATGGCGTTACAGGAACGGATAATTGAAGAGAGAAAAGACCATCTACAGAAATCGGAGGAAGACATGGCGCTGATTGACAACCTGAGAGCAACAAATGCCATTCTCCAGGCAAACCAAACCAAAGAAATCAAATTACTGCAAGGAGATAAGAAACGTTTGCAGAAAGAATTTTATGATATGAAACATTCATACCATGAATTTATTGGCAAGTACGAAAGTGATGTTTCTGAACTGAATCGAGAAGTAGAAAGATATAAGCAGGAGGTTAGCCAGGAGAAAGACGCCAACTTAGAGACGGTTAAGGAGAATCAGAAGGTCATCAACGACCTCAGAGCTGAAAAGGAGGAGCTCTTACAGAAGACGACAGGAGAGATCGCAATTCTGACCAAAAGGGAAAAGTACATTCTTAATGAACTCGATCAAGTCCACTTTTCATACGAGGAGCTAAAGATCAAGTATGAAAATGATGTTATGGAATTGCAGCAGCAGGCTGAAATGTACAAGCAGATTATAAAGCAGAGGGAAACGGATCTTTTAGAAAGAGAAGAGAAAGAAAGGCTTATCCAGGCTGAGTTAGAGAAATTTAAAGGTTTGTACCTGGAGCAAAACAACCGATATGAAACTGATGTCACTGCACTAAAACAACAAGCAGAAAAATACCAGCAGGAGATGAGTTGCGTAAAAGAGAAGTTGAAAAAAGCAAAAGAGGATCTACTGCTTCAAGACAGAGAAGATAAAAACAACAACACCGTTTTAAAAGAGGAGGAAGATTCACAGAACCAGGTTAAAGATTCAAGACGAGACGTTTCTTCTGAGAAGGAATTCTTAGCAGAATCTTTGCCTGGTTGTTCAACGGATCTGGAACCCGAAGAGGCCGAGACAGCAGGAGAAACCGTCCTGGAGGATTCGGATAATAAAGCTACAGATGGTAAAAAGAAAAAAAGAAACATTTTCAATTTGGAAAAAAATACGCAGCACTCTGGGGTTCAAGCCAAAAAAAGTGACGATAATCAAACTCAGATCTAATGTTCTTGATTTTGACTAGAGGAGAAAAGATGGAGGTTGTTGCCTGTGTGTATGGGGCGCCCTGCGACCCTCCGTCAAGAGGAAATTTAAAACTTCAAGTCCCCCCCGCTTTCCCCCATTGACAAACTAGAAAATAGATCCCTTCCCAACCCAATTGGAAAAAACGTGGGCAGCACGTCTGTGTGGAGTTTGCATGTTCTCCCCGTGTTGGCGTGGGTTTTCTCCGGGTGTTCTGGTTCCCCCCACATCTCCCAAGACAGGTCGGTCAGGTCAGTTGGTCACTGTATATTGCCCTAAAAGAGTTTAAGAAACTCCAAACATATTATTGTAAAACTTGTAAAATGAGTTGAATTAGCCGTTTGTTAGCCCTTTTCCCTTCACTGTTTCAGTGGAAGACGGCACAACAACACTCGGCTCAATGTTTATGGGTCATTGACGCATAAGGATTTCCACCAAGCCTTTATATATATATATTATATATATATACACACACACCCACACCCACATACAAAATATTGCTTTTAACTTGCGTTGTTTCAAAATGGGGGCTGTTGTGGGTAGAACTGTTGCCTTGCAGCAAGAAGGTTCTGGGTTCGATTCCCGGCCCCTGTCTTTCTGCATGGAGTTTGCATGTTCTCCCTGTGCATGCGTGGGTTTTCTCCGGGTACTCCGGTTTCCTCCCACAGTCCAAAAACATGACTGTCAGGTTAATTGGCCTGTCTAAATTGTCCTAGGTGTGAGTGTGTGTGTGCATGGTTGTTTGTCCTGTGTGTCTCTGTGTTGCCCTGCAACAGACTGGCGACCTGTCCATGGTGACACCGCCTCTCGCCCGGAACATTGGCTGGAGATGGGCACCAGCAACCCTCCCGACCCTCTGAGGGACAAGGGTGTAAGAAAATGGATGGATGTTTCAAAATGAACTTCATGTAGCACCGAGGCTTGATACAATTTCTTAATGTAGTATGATTAATTATTTTTACGTCTTTCATACTCCTGCTAATTGATATGCATTACTGGACTGGACAGCGCCTATTGGTTGCTATGTGATTCATTGTGTCCAGAAAACCATTTTACCCCAATACAGGACACAGAGAAATCTGTCACGAAAATATTAGTAGCGCCATCATTTGTTATTAGATATATCTATTAAATACGACTTAAAATAAAGATTAGAAAACTGATGTTTGATAAATTCTCCATGATATAAATCTATAAACAGTTTAGTTTCTGTTAGTTCTGTCAAGATACAATATCACCACGTTTTGAGAAAGATTAGCTCAGTTTTTGTCACTTGTTTTTAGGAATTGCAGCGGCTGCAGTGAGCCACAATAAAGCTACAATAAAGCTGATAAACAGGTGAAGAACCAAACAGAACCACTTCTGACTGTTTGCCAAGCCAAACAACCAATAAAAGTTCCACCAAGCCACGACTAAGGCACTGGGGTCATGATTCTAGACACAGGCAAAACAAGGTTCAATGTCCAAACTTATTGATTGATCTTAGTGATTTATTTTCCTCTTTCACCAAACAATTACAGAAATCAAACTTTCATTTGTTCTCATGCTACCGCTCTTAAAAATCATCGGCCTCAAACCCAAATGCCAGCTGGTCCTTCTCCAGGCCCCTGCACTTATCTATGTGGACATACCCACATTACTTCCTGTCTAAATTTAGAAAATAAATAAGAAAAATAATAAAACAAAAAAATAAAATCAACTATTATCAACCTACAAATAAACTCTGTAAATAATACAAAAATAGAAATTTAAGAATAAAGTAACAAAATTTAAATGGATAAACAGCTGCTCTACTGATGACGTGGTGGGCGGGTTGACCTGTTTTAGTGCCAAAGGAACCCTAACACACCAAACTGCGCAGCACATGCTGAGGTTATCAAAGTCAATAGCAGGCTAACAGTTAGGCTAGCATAACTGACCCACTGCTCACGTGTTCAATGTTTTCTTTGAATTAAAACGTTTTCCTCACCTGTGAAATCTGAAGCCCTTATTACCATTATCTTTTGTTGAATTAACTGCTAAACATTGCGTCTGTTGTTCTGATTCTTTGCGTGATTGTAGTACCCAGATAGCACACGATGTTAAATCAACGTTGAAAAATAGTTAGAATCGTTGATTTTTGGTTGAAGTCGACAAATGACGGTGGATCAACCATCAAACAACCATCCAATCAAACCGTTGAAACTGTGTCATTGAATCAATGTTGTTTTGTGGTTGAAATCTGATGACTGAAATGCCGAGGTCTGATTAATGGTTGATTTTTGGTTGAAGTCGACAAATGACGGTGGATCAACCGTCAAACAACCATCCACCTCTAGCCAAGTAACTAACGTTGAAACTATGTCATTGAATCAATGTTGGTTTTGTCGTTGAAATCTAATGACTGAAATGCAGAGGTCTGATCAACATCTCATCAATGTTGAATCAATGTCAGCTGTTTTGCCGCACCCCTTCCCCTCCTCTCCTCCTCATCCGCGCTTTGGGTCAGAGCATTTTATTACTGAGCGGGGGTTATCAGTCACGGTGCTCCTTCTGCTTGGTTACTTGTTGCGCCATTGGACAGTGTTCATAGTTGAACATTATTTACCGTTAATTGCGATGTTTCTGTTGTGGTTTTTGACATGGGCAATAGGGGCAACCGCTCAGGGCGTTATTTTTCTAGGGATAGCAGGAGACATCTGCGGATTGTAGCACAGCGATGAAAGCAAAACAGAATGAAATGAGTTTTAATTGATACTGGTTAAATATATTTCAGCTCTAAGTATTTAATATCTAGGTGTTTTTATGGGAATGTGGATCTTTCAGATCAATCTGAAAACCAATTTTGATAGGTAAACTTAATTTTATTGTGTCATGTAGCGCAGGGTGCTGGTCTTGGTCTCGCGTTCGGTGGTCTTAACTATAACTCTGCTACTGGCTCCTTGGTTGCATGTCCTCCCCCCACACACCTTTACATCCCTTTTCATTTGGATTTCTTTCTAAATAAATGTCATTAATGAAGTTCATGCTATGTTTGGACAGGAGACAAGATGTTTCCATCCCTGAAATTATGATTCATAGAATCACATATCTAAGTCTAAACTGTTACAGAGAATAAACACAATAAGAACATGTTTAATCTATGGTAGTGTTCATTAAAATGGCACATTTCTGATGTATTAAAATTAAATATGATCGGCACACTTAATGATATTAGCGATTAGGTGAATCATTCAGCAAGTACCTTTACTTTTAATACTTAAGTATTTTTACAAGCCAGTACTTTTTTACTTTTACTTAAGTACAATGTTAATGTGGTACTTTGACTTTTACTTGAGTACATTTTTGACTGTGTATTTGTACTTTTACTTAAGTACATTTTTTGAGTACTTTCTCCACCACTGCCTCTACTTAGCAGTAGGTGTCAGGTTACATAGTGTTGCATTCAATGTTGTCGGAAAAAAGAGTTTCATGCACTTAATGTCCGATTTGCCATAACTATTTATTGAATTCATAGTTGCTAGCTGGGGTGGCAACAGGGGTGGCAAGGCTCTTGTTTGGGTTGGCAACTGCCACCCTATGCCACCCCAGTAGAGCCGCCCCTGTGTCTTATTGATTTTTTTAAGCAGATAATCAATAATGGTTTGCCATGGATCTGTGTGCATAAGCTTGCAAAGATTTTTGCAAAGTTTTTCTCAAAAATCAAAAAAAATTCTTAGAATGTCCTCTTAATTATTAATAGACTACAGAAAAAATGACTGAAGTCTAATCTATATCACTATTTTATATGATTATTTTAACATTTCAAGTTTCAAATTTCCGAAATATGAGCTGGAAGAATGACATTCATTGTACCTTAAACAAATAAAAGCATTGCTTTAAATTTAACACAACAAAGAAATTAAATAACATTCTTTTAAACGAGTTAGAAATTAAGAAAAACAAAGGAATAGTGTCACTAGTGGATAGAACACAACAGTGTACGGTCAAAACAATAAAATATAGATTTAAAATAACCAATATAAAAAAATGACAATCAAGCACCTGAATCAAAATGTGTCTGAAAAGTGGCAAAACACTGAGTTGTTTGGGAAGGCAAGCTAGAAACACAAATTAAAGCTGTGAGAGGGAGAGAAAATGATACATACAAAGCTCCACCCAAATTAAGTTGCTCTCTTTCAGTCTAATAACTCTAAATAAATTCTAGTGATATGTACCACCTATCGTTCACTTAATTAGTAAACAGTCCACTTGTTCGATCAATATCCACACATTACTATGGATTACTGTTCAATTCTTCATCTAATTTCTTGACATGACAACTGAGTCATGCTCACCACAAAAACGGCTTTAAGTCGAAGCAGAATGTTTGAATACAAATGTACTTTTTCTTTTAGATTTTTAGTTGAGAGACATTTTTAACAGTGTATTGTCCATCCATCCATTTTCTTCCGCTTATCCGGGGTCGGGTTTCTTTAATTAAGAACTACTCTGTGCTTGTCTGTCTCTTCAAAGCAAAAATACTTGGTGGTTTGTGACCATAATGCGACAAATTGTGAAAAAATTAGAGGTGCATGCACGCTTTTTACAAAAAGTTACACAATAGACACCAGTACGTGTTATCAGCCATAAATTATGCACAGGCATGTCGTGATGAAGGTATGAATGAATCTTTAGGAGGCAAAACACAGTTTAATTTTGGTAGAATAAGTAATGAAACAAGTTTGTTTTGACAACTGAATCAATTAATCCACTAAATTAATAAGAACTGTCAGTAATTACATGAAGGATTTTCACTAATGATCCTCCAACGACTTGAATCAGAGACTGGACCATCTAAAAACCTCTGGTATCAGTTCATCAGCTCTGCAGGTGAACAGCTTTCATCCGGCTCCTTTAAAAACAGCTGAAATTTCAAAAAGGTCCGCATGCAAGCTTGCGTGTGTCAATGACCGCGGCTGAATATGAGAACAAATTGTTTCCTTCACACTCCACTGCCCCCCCTAAATTGCCTGTAGAGGGAGACATTGAGGGCAAAATGAGAAAATGAAAAATTAAAGGAACAAACCAAGAGCAGAGAGCAGGGAGACAGAGCAGTGCTGCATATTTATCATTCAGTGTTCTGTCAAATTTGGCTTAAAACATGACACAGCAAAAAGTCAAAGAAAAACAACCTCACTGTTTCACAAAAGACAGCTGAACAGGCGGAGTCATTTGTTGAGCAACCTCCACCCGCTCATTAGATGGAGCGTGTTTCAGCAACACGGATACCTGTGTCAGCCCTCGGTGAGAAAAACAGAGAGAGAGAGACTTAAATGAGTTTGTGCCAAGGAGCATGGACCCGTAGTGTCCCGCAGTGACAAGCGGGGACGAGCATAAATCACTGACAGTGGGGGGAGCGGAGGTGGAGCGTGGCTTTCAGATGAAGGCAAATCTAAAGACAAATGACAGAGACGTACGCTGGAGGACGTATCAGCCCCCCGTGGGGGGTGGCTGCAGCTCGGTCTGAACGCGGTGACGGAGAGCCGAGCCGGGTTAGGCTGCAGGACGTTATTGACTGATTGAGTCTGGCAGGTATTGATCAGCTATCAGCTCTATCTGTGAGGGAGAGTGTTAAGATTCAGGCATGGCTCGTTTAATTATTCTCCTCCCTGATGCTGCAGTCAGAGCACAGCCTCTACGTGTTCACAAGTGTTACTTTGACGTGTTGCGCTTAGATTACTGTACATAAATAAATAAATAAAAGCGGGATTTTATGGTAAAATGAGCTGGGATGTATCGGTAAAGCCATTAGCAGGTCATCCAAAAGAAAACAAACAGAACAGTTTTATTGGTGAACTCATCAAAACAGAATAAAAATGTGCCCTGAGAAAATAAGTATTTTCATTTTGAGTTGTAGAAATGCATTTCGTGCATTACAATTTGTTATACGAGACAAAGCGATCAATACCAGCATAAAACAAATCCTTTCAGCGATCCACGTTCTTCTGTTAATTGTGCTCACACGGCCTTTCAACAAAGATTGGATGTGGCTCTTGTTCTCATCGGAAAGGCCCTCAAGTACTCTTTCATTCACTCCAAAATAATTAGTTGCCATCCAACAGAAAATAAAAGTCCAGAAGCAATAAAATATGCATAAAAATACAATGTAATACCGAGAAGCATTCATCCAAATGAACCAATTCAAGTGTTCCTATCACTCCAGGTGTGCAGTGTCCAGAAAACAAAGCAAAAACAGGAGCTCATTGAAGTTCAGCGAGGGACCTGGAGAGATGAATCCTGCCTCTCTGTCTGACACATTCTGTCCTTAATGTGGCCCGACTGGTGAGATTTGTTTCATGTCTAAGTATATAGTCAGTATGAGGTTTCCGGATTCTTGTTTGATGAATGTTGTCACGTCTGATAGTCTGGTAGATTTGGTTCAAACGGGGACCGAAGTTGCAATATGTTACATTTTCAGCTGGTGCTGCTCGCTTTCATGCTGCACTGTGTCAAATGAAGGAAACCCTTTGAAAAACCTGTTCACCTCCTCGCCTGTGGTGGCGCTGCATCGAGAACTGCTGAAGGGAACGGCATGAAAACCTCTGAAGAAGACATGAAGGCAACTTCCCTCCTCGCGTTATGAAAACAAAACTTTAGCAGTCGTCTTTGGTAAAAGACCATGAGCCATTTCTCCCTCTAAGGCTAGACGCAATTGTTTTGGTTGTATTTAGCTGGAATGCCCTGTGATATAGTCTGCTTCCTGCTTTTGGAGTGGTCTCCGGTTTGCTTGCATTTATATACATTCAAACCAGCACCAGAATTCCTTTCAACCGAACAGAGACCCAGGTTTTTAGGCAGACCTGAGTTTCGCATTTGATCTACATCAGAGTTTGAGTCCACATTCACACCTCTCCAAAACAAACAGGAGATTCTAGGTAAACAAACTAGAGCTCGACCAAAGTGGACTAAACAGGGCTGGTGTGAATGCACCAAGAGATGCAATCAGGTCCTCAACTTTGTCAACTTCTAACAGCTGTCCTCAAACCAAAGGGTGACATGAAAATAAGTATTTAACTCTTTCCAGTCAAAAAATAACTAATTAACTTGTGTAAAAAGCTACAAAATGCTCAAAAGTCTCAGGTTTTTGAACACCATTATTGCAGGATTGCATATTATTTGTGTGTGTGTGTGTGGTTGTGTGTATGAGAGAGATAGCTGAAAATTAAGCTAAATCAAATCCATGGTCACATAGCCACATCATCTAATTCAAAGGGTAATTACACTCTGGATGCCGTTACTTTATCAGGACGGTGGCTCCGAAGCAAATCCATCAGGCTTTGTTCTGGATGAAATTGGTCTGATTGATTTATGGATGTCAAGTGAAGGGCAAAGAGACGGAGACAAAGAAACTCCGGAGTATGAGAGAGGGTCAGGGAAAGGCAGTCGCAGATGTACGACTGAGACACGGCCCCCCGATGGGGGGAAAGAGAGTATTGAATCAGACAGAGACAAATGGAGTGTGAGCGGCAGAGAGAAAGAAATTTAGACATATGCCTGCTGACCTCAACTCTTTTTCTGGACAGATCAATACAGGGAAATGCGTGTGTGTGTGCGTGATGCTTGAAGGGGATCTGTGTGTGCCGCTCCCAATAAACATTGAAACGGCAGTGACATTACCTCGGTCCTGAGTGGCTCCTCTCTGGCCTTCAAACCTTTGCTCATGTCTCTATTTCATTTGAAACCTTGTAATCTTATCAACGACTGAGAGGTCTGGAGATCCTGGATTATCCTCACCGCAGAGTTTGCTGGGGGAAAAAAAAAAAAAAAATCACGATTACACTGCAGACTGTGGCAGTCGGAGAAGCAGCACATGTGGTTGCACAAATAAATCCCCTTTGTTTCTAACTGTGACCGTGAGATGAAGCAGATTGTTGTCCAAAATGCACACAAATTAGAAACAAGGAGATTATTTTCCTTCTCATATTAACCTAACACATTTGAAAGGAGACCAGATGGACTGGACGGCTGGTCATTTGGGGACCTTCTACAAGAGCTATTAGGGTTAATCAAAATCAAATGCAGCATAAAAAGTGGAGAAATTTGTGTTGATTATTTCTTTACTGTTGATAACTTTTGCACCATAAATTATTCCCTTCATTTCACTTTTATAAGGAAAATTCATTTGTGGGTTCTGCAGTAGTTGCGCCAAATCATCTCCTTTTGTCAAACAAGTTATGTTGCAATTAACTCTTGTTTAAGTTTGAAATAAAAACAACGCATATTGGCAATCCGTTGATGATTAGCTTAACAGACAAGGTAGTCTGTGGAAGAACTGCTCACAACCACAACAGGTTGGATCCTCCTTATGGTCATCACCAGCTGCTGTAGGACGGCATCTCACTCCTCAACCAGCATCTGCTGGAAGCTGGTAAGTCTGGTTGTGTTGGTCACTCTGGCGCGTCCATCGAGTGTTCAGTGGGATTGAGGTCAACACTCCAGGGAGTCCATTCCATTCTCTCCAACCCCAAATACTGGATCTGGACTGAAAAACCCAACTCTGTGGGTGAGTCTTAGAGGGCATACCCTTGCATTCATATACATTCAAACCAGAGCGTCTTCTAAGTGGCCTTTGAAGACCCTCTAAGGCCACTAAAGAGTGGAAATGTGGGACTGACACTGGTTGCAGTGGCTCTTCTTCTTAATTGAGAAAAAGAATGACTTGTCTTCTGCGTAGCAGCTGCACCCCAAACCCAACAGTTTGTCTTTCTGCGTCTGAAATGACTTTGCCTTATCGTTTTAGAAAAAAATAAAACAAGCTGAAATAGCCTCTGACTTTTTTGTGTCTTGCCAAATTAGCATCATTACGGAGACACTTCAGTTCATTTATTCTCCCAAACTGAGCCTCACTTTTTGCTAATTTCCTGATTACTGTTTATGTCCTGAGTACTGATTAGACCAGACAAAAGGTTTTAAATGCTGATTTTTAGATTAAGGTTTCCTAATAATCTTGCAAATCTGTCTAATAAAGGAACGGAGAAAAAGAACAGATCTTTAAAGAAGGAGCACTTCCTTCAGAAAGTCTGTGACCCACTTCTTAAAAATATAGGTAAATGTATCTAATTCATTGCTTTTGGATTTAGAACAGTTAATAACAGGTTGTTGTTTGTTTTAAGTTGAGTTTGACATCCCAAAAAAAGATAAATGTGTTAAATCTTAACTTGTTGAATTAGTTTGAAAGGTAATTATTAAATTTACACCCTATATTTTAGGTAGCCTATATATAATGCACCCTATATGAAAATGTTAATGTCAGTCATCTGAAGCTTGACTTGGAAAACATGGTTTGTGAACAACGTTGTTCTAAACACAATGAAATACGCTTCCAAAAGAATAAATAATCCTAAGAGTTTTAACAGTGACAACTGTTCAGTTATTCAGACGTTTAAAAAAATGCAAACATTCCTTGTCTTGCAGTAAATCCCAACACAACAAAAACATCTGCCCTGTGAAACCAGGTACCGAAGCCAGGATTTGTTTAGTGAAGGGTCACCAGAAAGGACAACAGGCAAGCAGTCAAAGACTAAGTGCCCAGGATGACAGGGAGTGCAGGCGTGCAGACCCTCCCCATCCCAGCTCTCGGCTGTTATTGGTTCTCAGGATAGTCCGTAATCACCATTAAAGTCTCAAAGGGTCCTGCTTTATGAGACAGTAAATTACTTTGACACTGCACAGTATGAGATCCGGGCGCGTTTGCAATAGAGATGGACGCCCTCGTGATGGATAAAGAAACTGTGGAGACCCTGAGTGGTGGGGGTGGGATCCCTGCTCCTGGTGCTAATAGATAACAGCATAAATATAAGATGATAAGAGACACTTTGTTGCAGTGCAGGTTATCTTTGGGGAATCTTTGACTATCATTGTGTCATAGAGATTATGAAATTAATCTCTGTGGCTGGTGGGGATATAAAACTCCTATTTGTTTTTTTCAAAAACACCTTTTTATAACATATGTCTTGGTTAGGAAGCAAACAATAACAAAACCAAACATAAAACCGTTTAATTAAAAAAAAACATGGCTACCTGTTCTTAATACTGTAAAAATAATTGTATTGTAAAGGAAATGCAACAATACAAGCAAACTTGTACACAAAAGTTTGCTTCCAAACTCAAGCAAAAGAGATGTTTAAGAAGGTAAAAGTTGAATTTAAGAGCATTACTGTCAACAATAATTTCCATACTTGTTTATGGAATGTGATATTGCTGTTGGTTTGAGGAAAAGTAACAACGGAAGGCTAACAGCCAGTCAGACAAACTCCAATTTGTAGTTGTTTGTAGCCATTTAAAATAACTTAAACAAAAAATGTTCATAGCTCTGAGATTAATTTCTGCGTCATCTTTCATTGGTGGTCAAATGCGATTACCAGAGTTCAGCTATGCTGCAGTTTTGTGAAGCTGAATTAGCTAACCCTAAAACTAGCATGCTGGCATGCTAATCGCGAACATGCTAACACCTGTTTCTCTTCTTTTTTGTGTCCATAAAGGCAGACATAGAGTTCGCCTGTCTGCTTTTACTGCCACAGACTTAGTCAGAGATGTTTCATGCTGTTGCTGTTTTGATACTGAGTCATTCTCTCTGCCAACCTGTGATTCTGACCTGATAACATCAGTGGTTTTACTGCTGGTTGACTAACTCTTTCAGCCACTTCAAGCTTGTGTTTCTGTTTATCACTGTGAGCATTTTTGGCTCGTTGGAAGCAGGAAGCAGCGCTTGTTCACTTTAGTATTAAGGTTCAGAATGCAAATGAGTTTTAGACACAACTCAGAACGCACAGAACCTGAACCCAACCCTTAAATGCTAGCCTGACCCTAAGTCTGTTGACAGATAGTCAACGAAGGAAAGGTCAAAGCAAAAATAAATTAAATAATGTATGAGCAGAGGGAGATGAACCATTAGTGATGTGGCATTATATGGAGCTACAAACATATTGAGTATTTCACAAGTCAATTACGTATTTGTAAAATGTGTTTTTTACAGACAGAAGTAGATGTCGAAAAACATTTTTTGAAAAGTTAAAATTGTGCATTTATCTCCAGAGCCTGTTAGCTTCTGCTAGGAAAATCCATCTGCTTACAAGTATCATCACTTTCCATTGTTGGACTTCTATTTGCAAAGTTTGACTGTTAAATTTAGTTGGTTTACTGGTAAAATAGAAGAAAATAGTGTTTCTAAATAATACAGCAATACCCGTATTGGTAATATATTACCAGTTATCATTTAATTTTAGCTTATCAAAGTCTGATCTGGAATCTTTCTGATTATAGAAACCATGTTTTCCTCTTTACCTCAAAATAAAATCTGTCTAGGCCTGCAAAATGTTATCCTTCCTTGAAATACTACTTCTAAATTAACTAAATATAGAGCTATACATGTTATACTATTTTTGCTGAGGGTGTGTAAACTGCATTAGAAAACCACTTTTTTTAATCACAAGCACACAAATATTTTCTGTACTTATTAAAATTGTTATTTCAAAATTTTAACCAAAAAAAAAGATCTACGAGTCTTATTTGAAGAGCAAAACCACACTTTCTGTTTTCCCTTTAGACGAAAACAGAAATCTCTCCCTTTTGAGATTTTTATGACTTTAAAGATTTGAAAATGTTATCTTTTGCAAAAGGGAGTTGTGCATAATATTAACAGCAGAGGACTCACTAATTGTGGCACGGGTAATTTAATTATTATTTATTTTACAATATTGGATCGTTATTCCTCCTACTGAATATAGATAAACTAAAGGTAGCATCTTTCGGGTGAGATTATGTCTTTCTACAATTAAAATGAATTTATTCAAAGGTGTTTTACATATTTTAATATGTGAAGATTGCTGTGAGTGAGTGAGATGATTTATAGTTGTGTGACAAATATGCATATATGTAATAGCAGAGGGGTTTTATTTTTGAAGGGATGCATCTTTATACGAGGACAAAAATATGTTTGGGTGAGAAAAAAAATGTTTGTATGTGTGAGAAGAATATATATGCATGAGAGAGTGGCAGAACAAGGCTTAAATGGGCCATTCATAGTCATGTCAGAAATAACACACACATGTATTATTCTAATTTTGTTGTAAAAACTGCATAGATTTATTACCTAAAATAAAAAAAGCAATAATTCCGTTGCTATTGAAATATAAACATTTATTCGTAAGGTTCTTTTTTTTACAGTTAAAGTGGTGGAGAGCAGCATGTGGAGTTGTAGACCCCAGTTTGGTCTTCATCATTTCAGGACAGCAAAATATGGATCCTATATCTGGTTTTAGCCTCACCTTTGTGAAACACTATAAATCTTGGTATGAATATCAAGAAACCCTATCCAGAAGAAGATACAATATGCTATTTATGGACCTACACATTCAATGCTAAAACTCACTTGGACACATTCTATTTCTGTGTTTTAAGTGAACTTTTTGCCTTATAAAGTTGCTTTGTTAATAATTATTTACAAGTGAATATATTTTTGGTAAATCTCGCAGGTATTTATTTATTTTTTTACACATTTTTGTAATTTGTGATGAATAATTTTCCTACTTCTGCTAGTTTTGTGTCTCAATTTTGATTTAGTTATGGGGGAATTTTCCTGCCAAAATTCAAGAGCACACATTTTCAGTCTGACTTTAAACTGCATGAACTTTGCTGAAGAGAAATATGATCAGAAATGTTTTTTAATCATTGTTTTGTAATAAAAGTCTAAACTTTTAGCTGTGTGAAAACATTACACGTTGAGTTTCGTCAGGGAACAAACTAACAGGAACAGAAGTCATTTATAAATACTGAACTTGATCAGTGTTAAACTTTTGAGTGCAGATTCTTTAGAAAATGATTACAGTGTTTTGGAACAAAGGCCTTTTTTTCAATGAAGTGGTATTATTAACTTTTCCGTTCCACAGCTCCCACATTTAATCACACAGTGCAGCAACAAAAACATCCGCGCTGTAAAACATTTATTGTGTCATCTGTGTAACACAGAGGGCAAAGTTGACATCAGGCAGTCATTTATAAAAAGAAAGAAGAAAAAACAGAAAGGGAACAAAGTCATGTGGGTTTAAGTTTGTTATATTATAATCACTTTCCTGTAACTTCTGGAAATGTCACGATGATGCTGATGAAATATCTCGTCTATTAAAATAAGAAAATATCCAGAATTAACTTTTACATATAGTGTGATTACTGTAGAAACAAAGCCACTTTTCCTAACTCACAGAACCTACAGTGTCTAAGTTGCACAAATTCTGCATATAAGCTTTTTCTTAATTAGTTTTATTCAGCGACCTCTGCAGAACAAATGCGTTTTATTCCCTTTCGAACGAATGCATCGGTGATATTCCCCTGATTTAATTGAGGAAAAAAGGGCTGGAGCTAAATTGATTCGCAAAATGTAATTTTATACCAGTCTGGAGCAGCACCTCAGTAATGTGAGCCACATCACAATGATTACCACCACTTCAGAATAAATAGCCCTCTTCAAACAGATGTTTGGCTACCTACAGCAAATCTGCTCGGCAGCAAATTTGCTTTTGATAATGCTGTAAGTAAATTTAGGCTTTGGATGTAATCTCTCCGCCAAACGCACGTGCATTAAGTCTTCATTTAGCCTCCTGCATTAAACCAATTAGGCAGAAACACAAAAACGCAAGCTTTGGAGCGCGTCGGGGAAACAATGCGGTCCACCTGCAGAGTGCGTTTCTGGGAACCTGCCACAGATAGTGTGTTAGACCTTGAGAATAACAGGATTAGACGGGTATACGGTTACTGTATGGATCATTGTACAGTAATAAAATGTCACAGGGCAAATCATCCTGGCCTATGAATACCAGGGTATCATTTAACAGATGTAAAGTCAGAGGCTGGCAGGAAGAAGATTTTCACAGCAAGGTGGAGAATTGATGCATTTTCCAAATGTGTTTACACCCATCGAACCTTCACTCTTTATAATCCACAAGATCGGATAAATTTCATTTTATTTTATTTCTTTGTTTTTTTTTTTTAAGATAGATAAATCCAGAATAAGGCGTAGTTATGAAGGTGAAGGATACAGAAAGTCATGCAAAGGACCTGTAGGGGGCGCACCAATTGAAAGGTGGTGAAAATGCGACGTATTTTGAAATGGAACTTGAACGCAGCTTAATACTGGGAGAAAACCAGTTAGGGGCCATATTCACTCATTGCCTTCTCTCCCACGACTGTAAAAAAAAAACAAAATGACACGATTCCGTTCCTGTATGGTTTAAGTTTGGTTCCTGGCACATCATCTGAGCATAAAACCTCAGTTTTTGTGTGTGTGGTTTTCTTTCAAAGTGAACATGTTTAGTACACCGACTACAGTTCTGCAATCACATTTTGGCAGAGTATGAAATGCCGTGGATGGAAATAACTTTGTTCTTGTAGCTTTAACCGAAAGAACATAATGAATCTTTTCTTACAGAGCGAGTTAAACTCTGAGAGCAGCCAGGTTCCCCCTCCAGCAGGAGAAGGAGTGTAAACATGCAGCAGGAGTTACATTACATTACATTATGGTCCCGATGTGTCAGACTCAAATCCAAAATGAAAATATCGACTTCAAAACTCCTTCTCCATTTAATCTGACTGAGCTTGAGCTGTTTTTCAAAAGCAAAGAAGCACATGACTGTGACATGGAAAGAAAATCCACCACCAGGTGAGAGTGGATGTATTTCTACGCATGTAAAATGGTTTGATCTGTAAAAGGAGTCTTAGGTTTGACACAACAAAATGTTGAAACATTAAAGGGGTTTGAGTACTTATTCAACGTAATTTACTGATAAAACGGCAGTTTTATGGAAAATCTCACGTCTCAGCTGAAGTAGAAACAAACTCAATGCTACATGCTGTGATATCCAACACTGAGCTCCACTGTGTTCCTCTGTCCCACCAGTGGGCTCCCACCAGCTCAGCTGCATCCCACAGGGATTACAGCCCGACTCCCAGTCTGCAGCTGTCTTTGTTGACACCAAGGCTGCTGCTGCCTGGTCCGTGTTTGGAACGAAGTGGCAGTCGAGGAGCATAATTCATTTCCAATTAATGAAGCGTGACATTCAGATTCGGTCATTTTCTTTTCATCTCTTGTGTTTTTACCTCCACTGCAGCGCAGAGGGAATTTTCCAGCTTCGTTTGATTTCCCTTCCTGTACTCAACTGTTATCTTTAGGTTCTTCGAAGACTTTCGAGGACAGCGTGTCAACAAGACGAAGACAGGTTGTTCGTGATCTTTATACCGGACTCTGTTCATTTTTTAAACATTTTTTACTGGGTTCTCATCCTTTGCTGGTCACTTTCCAGAAAGTCATAGATGGAGTGTGTCTCTGCGCTGGCAGAAACTGGGATTTCGGTGCAGCCGAAGGAGTTCTTACTCCAAATCCCAAAGGATCAAGCATTACTTCCAAAATCCATTCAGTGTGGAAAGACTCCCAACCAAGATGATCCGACTGCCGGCTTATTCACTGTTAACTTTTGAAAAATAGAAGAGAAAAAACACACATAAACCCCCCTGAGAGCTAGGAAACCCATCTGATTTTCTATTCTTCAAAGACTCATCAAGTCTGTGTGTCCATGCAGAAACTCTTTTACATGTCCCCAGTTTGTCCTCTGTCCTATTTGGTGTTTTGGCTCATTCAGTGCTGTATAGTCTGTAATTGTGGCAGCACAATGAGGTTTGCAGGAGAAATTGTTCGGTAATGAGACAAGAAATGACTGCCTCACATCCAATTTGTCTCATCTTCCAGCTTATTTTTCATCTGCGTGAAATGAGATGAAACACACAAAAGGTGTTCGAGGAGAAGGCGGAGAAGTGGAAAGTCCAAGATCAGCAGGAGAGACGCACATACAGTATATGTAATGTTTTTTTTATTTTGTTATTCTCTTGTGCCAATAAAAGCTTTTACAATAAAAAATTAGGTTTTTAAAGACAGTTTGTGATCAGTTTGTGTTTTCAAAATGAGCACATTTTCTCCTGATGATGATTTATTAGTTATCTCCCAAGTTCCCTTTTTTTTCCCCTGAGCTTTGGAAACAGTTCACAGCAGAATTCCTCTGAGTCTTCATCAGGTATTTCACTTTCACAGGAACTTTAGTCGAATGTCTGACTTTTCTTTTTTCCTCTTGCAGGGTGAAGTGAGGATACAAGTATGAACTGAATGTAGGTTTTCTGTAATCCACATTTGGTCTGAACTATACAATGTGGCTGAAACTTAAATATACTCCCCTCGTAATATTTAAATTAATGTCATTCAGAGGTGCTCAAGATTCAAATAGACTTCATTTCTTAGACAAAGAACAATAATGTTTTCTTTTTTTTTTAGTGAGTGCTGTTTTGCACACATTGCGTTCTTGTCTAAAGCTCATCACGAAACCAGATGAGCTGTGTTGGTAGTTTGGGATTTTTATGGTTACAAACAATATTCCACTATGAGAAAATTAGATTTGGGAACAACATGGAGCTTTTGGCCAGGGGATGTCTTAAATCTACCTCGCATCAATTCATTCTCACTGCTATACAGGACCACCTGTTACTGCACTGGGATTTTCATTAGCAAAATGTTTTTTTTTCTGCAGTGGATATGGCACCGAAACTGGCTCCAGCCCAGGGGCCCACATTCTGGTAAATCTGGCCCTGCTAATGCGTCAGGTTTTGACCTTTTACCTTATGATTTAATGGAAAATTCAAAGAAACTAAAGGTAGTAATCTTTTTTCATTACTTCACTCAGTATGTGTAAAGCACCACCACCAGCAGCAGAAAAACACACCCTTAGCATGATGCCAACTTGGACAGCGTTTTAAACCTGAACGCCTCACCTTGAGCGCTCCAGACATTTTCACCTGTGATGGGGTGTAACTCGCTCAGTCTTCTCCAGAAAGCATCTGTCTCTGCCGTTGTGGGGATGTCAGTCGAGCACCGGTGTTACATTTTCCAGTTTTATCTCAGGTTTGAGTCTTTACGGCGCTGTAGTTCCTGAAGATTATATAAGAGGCCTGAGGGTAACGATTTGGGTCAGGCTGAAACTACTGAAACCTTCTTTTCATACAATAAATAATTTGTTCTTTATCTTAAAAACTGATACCAGATGCTGTTGTTCCTGCTAATGTAGCGTCATGCTATTAGATTCAGTCTGCCGCGTTCACTTCTCTAACCCCGCCATCGGTAATCTTCTAACATTTGCTGCTCTGTGCAGAACTTTATTGTCTTAACAATTTCTATTGGCAGCCCAAGGGTTGGAGCTGCCAGTAGAAATTGCAATTTAACAGCGGACTACGCTAGCGTGGTTATAAATAAATGAAATAGTGGCACACTGCATTTCTGTGGCAATCAGCTGTGAGACAGGCAGAACCCGAAGTTGCATTAAAGAGGAAAAAAAGAACCAGGCATTCATCTTCCATCCGTTTATCCTTGCAGGGTCATTTGGATTGAAACCATAGGATGCATTAACATTACTTTGCTTTTTTATTGCAGTAGCAATAGTGTCAATTTTTGAAAACCTCCCCAAATGATCCAATCACACGACAGCCAATCAATAAATTTAGGCAATGAGACAATGACAGTGAGTTAGTTCACTGTACTCCAGCGGCCTCCAGTCACGTGTCAATCCAATTGCGCAGCTTCAGGGCAAACATCATGCTAGAGCAACGGACGAAGCTGCAGCCACTGTGTGACCTGGATGAAATCTACACTGAATAATAAAGAATCTCTGAATGCAAAATGGATCCCAACCAAGACGTACCTTTACAAAGTGGCCAGTTGATCCACGTGAAATAACTAAAACATGTGGTTAGAGAGATTTTTTTTTTTTTACAAAATAAAACTTTAATCGTGTGAAATGGGAATCTATTTTGGTGTTCCTTTGTCATCGCCATGGAGACGCGCTGAAAGAGTCCAGCTGCATGCGACGCGGTTCTCAGTGCTTCCTTACTGCCTCTCGGGTACATTCACACATCTGTGCTGAGCGCTGTCTACACATGTTAGCGTCAGGTTTGAGCGAGGCCGTAAGGTCACGTCCAGGCAGCGGCCTGCTAAGAGGCTGGCATGCTCCGGCTCATATTCCCGGCCAGTTTCGTCTGGCTGCGGGCTGTGGTGCGTCTTACATGAGGCCTCCTTCAAACTGAAACAATATGTGGGTCAAGTTTATGCGTGAAGACAGCTCACTCGAATAGAAATCTTTTGCTGCTCCGACGCCTCCTGAGCTGCTAAAAGATTATCTCCACAGGGGTGAGGTGAAATGACTGGTTGCAGTGATAACAAGATTATAAAACTTTTATTAATCCCCTCTGAAGATGAATTAAAAAAGCAAATTCCATACACATCTCAGGTTTACATCTTTTTTTCCCCTTCTTCTGTTTTTTTCCTTTTAACGCAAAATTATGGCACTATTATTTTCTATAATTTTCACCAGAAAAAAATATATATTCATGTGGCTGTGGCCAAGATTTTATTTATACAAATGAAGAGGAAGTATGCATCTTTAACAGACCCACTTAAAAAAAAAAAAAAGAAAGAAAGAAAAAGTCACAATTACACTATATCAACATTCCCCAAAACAAAATTAGCCAAGCCAGTAATTTTGGGTGCAAGGTAAATTTTACATTCCGCTGACGTATTGTCTGACACTAGTACAAAACTCTGCCGGACAGAATAGTCAAAGGAAGCACAAACGGTTTCCCCTTTGGAAGCAACACAGTGATAAACAACTGATAGACGACAATAAACCCGGGGTGGGGGGGTGGGGTCGCATCCAGGTATGACAAACAGATTTATGCAGCGCTGAACCCTGCTGTGCAGCAGCCATCAATTCTCTATCCTTCTCAATACACACAGGTTTGCGTCTTTACCCCCGTTACTGTTATTCCTCCTCCCTGCTAAGTGCTAACACATTTACATTTTTAGTGCTGCTCAGTAATAAAAGAGGTGGAATGAGCGGAGGCCTTTCTCCGGTCGCGAAAACAAACATCAGTGAACCGCCATCACTGATGAGCCCCCCCCCCTCAATCCCCCACCTGTCCACCCGCCCACACAACTTGGCCGCCGCCCCACAGTGTAGGTCAACAGTGTTGTGGTTGGAGTCTCCTCAAATGCACTCACAGTTCTTGGCCTCATCTTCTAGGTCATTCACAAGAGTCCTTCCTCCAGCAGGAGGCTCCGCTTTATTAGCTTGTCCGCTCAGTCAGAATGGCGGCGGGGAGGAAACCGTTTACAAACCCAAAAAGTCAGCAACTGAGGTCACGGGGTGAAGCACACGTCGGAAAAGAGCAGCTGAGGTCGTTGCCTAAGGGGATCTGAAGGTTCACATGCCAAACCTTTGGGTGGTTTGATTAAAAAAAATATAATGAAATGACATAACAGTACAAACGCACTCGATCGACAATTCACGTCGATGTTTAAAGTGAAAAACAGAACTTGGAAAACGGCTGAAATTCATAAACTGTGACAAACATGAGGTACAAATTACAAAAAAAAAGCAGTTTAAGCAAATCATATCATAAAGGACAATATAAATAAAGATATCTGTGCAGAGTTTCATCATGGAACAACCCACTGAAAAATAAACGACAAAGCATTATCCGAACACAGCCCAGCCGGTAATGATAATGGTAAATAATCTACACACACGTGCTGCAGCACTACCTTACTGATCTCAGGTGAATGATCTGAAGAGGTAAAACCAAAGCTGACCAGCCCTCGTACCGTCGTAACCCTGCCATCTACTGAATAAGGAAATAGCAAGCCTACTTTAAGACAAGTGGTTATTGGGTTGTTTAAAACAGAACAATTCACAGCTTTACAAAGCCCTTTGCTCGGGTAGCTGATAGGGCACATCAATATAGTTGAGGCATTTGGAGCAATGAGTCAATAAGACTACATACTGTGTGTGACTGGTGAGAAGGAAAAGAAAGAAAAAAGTACCAAAAATGTCTGTTTTTCATCATTAATGAATCCATTTTGAGCTGACCACTGCGGCTCCCATGTGTGAAAAAGAAACTCCAACTTCGCCCACGCCAGGTTTGACCTTTCCACTAAAGATACATTCTTACATGTCACAGGGAAAGAGCAAAAAAAAAAAAAAGAGAGAGAGAGAGAATCATACACAGGCCATTACTAAGATGGTGAAGAAACACTCAGCTGTGCATTTACACCTGGGGCACTGGCTGCTGCTTCCTGCAGTGAATTGTTCCCACACAGTTCAGTTAATTGTATTCAGTCCTCTCAGTAATGAATCCTAGGTCATTTGGAATGGGAGACCAGAAGAAGAAGAAGGCACAGAGGGGTGCTTCAGAAGTGTCCATGCCAAGGGAAATTGTGCATCTATACAGTTTTACCAATTACACTATGAACAGCATCTGGTACAATACATCATGTGTAGCAGTAGTCTATATCTGGGATTCCTCCTTCTCTATAGCCACGGTTGGTGCCATGCCCGGCATTAGAAACGTGGTTGGACCCTTTGTATAAGCCGGTGCCGTTGGAGGGGAATATGGTGTGAATGATGTAATCCTCTCGAAGGGGTTTCGGCTGCATCGGCGGACAAGCTGGCATTGGTGTCATCTGGAAACCTGGGCCGCGAATCTCCAGGATCGTGTTATCCTTCTTCGTGCCAGATTCAATGTAGTCGTCGTAGGTTTTGCTTTTCCTCGAGCTACTGCGAGTGTAGTGGTCACGGGAACATAAATGCCCAGTTCTATGCCCGTACCAGCAGAAGACACCAAAAATTAGAGCCAAAGACACAGTGGCGGTAGCTCCGCCAATAATCCCTGCTAGGGGCAGTGATGTAATCTGACGTGAATCCTCGTTCTCTTCCTCTTCCGATGAGCTAAGGTCTGTCGTTTCTGCTTTTGCACAAACTAAGGCTTCATCAGAGTCAGCATCTCCAGAAACGGACGCTTTGCTTTCTGAACTGACAGCCAGTGGCACCATGCAAATGATATAGCTAGAGCGTGGCTGCAGGGAAGTTAGCAGATACTCTTGGCGATCGCCGCGCACAAGCGTCTCTGTGATCGATTCCATGGCATTCCCAGTACCTTGTCGGAGCCAGCTTAGCCTAAAAGAGGAGCTCGGTTGAGCTGCACTCCAGGTAACACGAATACTGTTGTGAGATAGAGGTTTTACATTTAGCGCCAAGCTCTTCCCCACACCACTGCTGCTAAGAGTGTAGTCTAAGCCAGAATCGGGAAACCCAAAGCCAGGCCTCTTTGAGCGCAGAGTAAAGAGGGAACCCTGTGGAGGTGCATTGGTAGTGGAGCTCTCAACCCCACCAACAGCCCCTTTGTCTTTAGTCCCTGTCAGTCTCACGACTTCACATTCCTCCATATCACTGCCTAGGTCAATCAAAGCAAGGTCTCGCACCCTGTCCGGCCCGTGGCAAGTGAGACCCCTGACGGTGATGGTGTTGCCGCGGGCATGCAACCAGTCATAAAGCCATCGGAGGTTGCAGCCACAGTGCCACGGATTCCCACGCACCAGCAGCTGGCCAAGACTGTCAAGGTCTTTGAACAGCCCCCTTGGTAACGTAGTTAGGTTATTTCCTGACAAGTCCAATCTCAGCAACCTGTGCATGCCGTCCAAGGAACCACGTGGCATGTGAGTCAGGGCATTGTCTTGTAGAGACAGTCGCTGTAGATGAGCGCTGGGCAGGTTGACAGGTGGGGTTTGAAGGGAATTGCGCACAAGGGACAGTTCTGTCAAGTTAGAGAGACGAGAGAATGTGTCATCTGCAATGCGTTGGTTTGCCAAAAGGTTCCCATCCAAAACAAGACACCTTAACGAGTTGAGGCCTCGAAAAGCGTGGGTCGGGATAGTAGAGATCCGGTTGTCATCCAGACGCAGTTCCTCCAAAGAAGCTGGCAGCCCCGAGGGAATACTAGACAGGTGGTTGCGTGAAAGAAAAAGCAAGCGTAACCGCGGGTTGTCGGCGAAGGCCTGATCTTCAATGGACACGGTGGAGATGGAGTTGTCGTCCAAGTGGAGTTTTTCCAACAGGGGCATTCGAGCCAGCGTGGTGCGAGGGATGGTGCGTATGTTGTTGTCCTGCAAATGCAGCTCTCGCACAGACGGAGGAAGGTGCATGGGGAACTCATCCAGCTCATTATCATAGAGGTAGACAACGCGTACAGACAAATGACGCTCCAAGGAGGTGGGGAGGCCTGGGTTGTTTATGTGGTTGTTCTGAAGGTAGAGGACAGATGCAGAAGGAGGCAGTGATGGGATGGAGCTCAGCCCACGATCATTACAATAGATAAAGTCCTCGTCGCACCTGCATACAGATGGGCACGTCATGTCTATGTCCCCAAAGTATCCTTGTATAGAAGCAGCAGCAAACCGAAGCATGCCGGCATGTATAGTCAGGCAAAGGAACAGCACAAAGAGCCGGGCACCCAGTTTGGCCATGCAAACAGGTGCCATTATTAGGAACATGAAGACTGTCTTTTTTTTTGTCCCTCCCCAAGTATGGTGTTGCTTCCTAATAAGCTGCACCGAGCAGGAATCCTGCGACCTCCACCCTGAGAAAGAAAGAGAGAAAAAAGAGACAGCAGTTAACATTGATCCAGGAGCAAATTAGATGATTGTTGTACATGAAAACGGAGATGATTTCAATCAAGCTTAATGAGCTCATTTATACTTAACAGCATATTTTACTGTGGTTTTGTCAGCCCCTTTAATAGAAAGAAATACCAAGATTACAACACAGGGACAATATTCCTGTTGTTGCTTCTGAGCAGAAGCATGTCGCGCCAAGAAACAAGACTGAGTTTTTCTTTTCACCAGTCAATAATCGTACCATCAGGGGGTTGTGCACACATGGGTGGACCTGCATGGATTCTCAGCCTCTCAACACATTCTGCCTTCAATTCAAAGCTAAAAAAAAACAACATATGCACCGGCAAATATTGATGTACAGATAGAGGAGCTATGAAAGATAAATTCTCAACCTTATAATCAAAGCCCGTCTTAAGAAAATGCACAAATAATAAGTTTTAAAATAAGCAAAAATGATTAAGAAGAGATTAGGAAGTTCTATAGTTATTATGTATGACTGTAAGCTACACAGAGATGGTCATGAGGCAAAATTAATAAGAGTTATACAAAGATATTATCTGCAGCCAAATCAGGAGGTATTGGTACCTCATTAACAGGTTGCGCAGGGGGAATTTACATAAGCTGCACCGAGGCCGTGATTGGTGTCCTCATTTGCTGTTGTTGCTGATTAAATGAGCAATATCACAACAGTGTAGCGCGGAATTGATTGCTGGGATTCGGAAACTGGCAAATTGCAACACTATCGGTGACAACTTGAGCCCATCACGGAGTTCAATAGCCAGCATCTTCGGTTTGCGTCGTTCAGGCCCACGTGGCAGCCAAGCGCAGCCCAGCACGAGTATTGATTCTCCCACAAATCCGAGGTGATCTGCCAGAGCGAGTCGCCTCTTATAGAGATTACAGGATTCCCAGGAGTGTAAGTCAAACAGCGCGATAATTAACCAAATGAATGACAAACTCTGCTGGGAGTCAAATGTACTAAATGCACATCTGCAAACATGGCGCTGAACGTGCCTCTGCAAAGGCCGCCGGAGTCACCTCGAAATTTTACGAGTGTCGTGAATCAACGTTTCAATACATAAACATAAGCAAACACTCGGGGAGCCGTGGCACCGAAGCAGATCAGGGATCATCTAAGGGAAAAATAAGCACTGCATGTCATTTGTCAGTCTGAATGTTTGTGCAGGATTAAGTTTAATCTTGGTGGAGATTGGGGCTGTTACTGTGGGGGCATGTTAATGTATAAAGAGGGTCTCAGGGTCTCATGTTTTCCTTTTACACTTAAAACTGAAGAAATTGCAAAGGTAATTTGCCTTATTTCTAATTAAAATAATTGAGAATTAATCACAGAAAGCTTTAACCCTGGTTTTCTACCATGTTAAAAACGTTGAATGTGAAACTGCTTTTAGCCGCTAGAATTATTGAATTCATAAAACTACATTTCATGTGCAAAATTTTTATTAAAGTAGAAAAATTGGTAAAGGTCACATCTGTGAAGCTCTGAACATCAAAGAGAGAAAAAAAAACACTTAATCGCAAGTTGTCTCAAATCAAAATGCACCATAAACTTTTATTTAACCAGGATAAAAACTCCTTTAAGGAAACACTTGGTGCTACTACTGCTAAATTTAAATATTTATGAAAGTAACAACAGATCGCCATTAGAGGTAGCAGTATTATGATTGCAATAATATATTTTCAGAGGTAGGACTATTATATGTTGCTTTTTTGTTTCAAATAAAATCAGTTGTACTCTTTTTTTATACATCTACTTTGACTCAAAATATTTTACTATGAGAATCTCATAGAGCCCCCTGCGTTGTTAAAACAAATTTTATGCATCAAAAATTTAAAAATAGCTATCATAGTATAGAAGCGAGCACTTTCAAAATCTCCTCTTTCAGTCACTTATCAACGATGCATTTGTTTTTCCTCTAAAATGAAACGCCACTACATTTTAGGACGTTATTTTTGGTGTCGGTTTTCTGCACTTGCTTCGGTTTTACACTGAAAGATACAGAAGTTGGTCACCAACATCTGCGCTGCATCGCCCTCCTTCCCTCCCCCCAACTCCACAAAATATTCAAATTGACTTGCAACCCACTAATCCCTTTTCATGCCTACTTCCACTCCAGTCCCCTCGACGCAGTAGAGTGGAGTCAGTGCTCTTTAAAGTGGAACCTGAAGAGCGAAATAAAAAATTTAAAAAGCGGAGATTGTTACTTTGCGCAGTTTGATATTGACTCGGTTTACGAGCAGAAAGGCAGATGTACGCGGTTTTCTGCTGTAAATGTTCATAGGGGGCATTTGTTTGCGCTCGTGCGTGTGTGTGTGTGTGTGTGTGTGTGTGTGTGTGTGTGTGTGTGTGTGTGTGTGTGTGTGTGGGAGCGACAGTCGGGGTAGTGCTAAAGAATGGATGACTTTTGAATCCCAAGAGCTTTGGCTGCGAGTCTCTTGAACACTAGAGTATTTGGGTCAGCCCTTTAAAAACAAGATAGATGTGGTGTGAGATTGAAGAGGCACAGAGAACCAGAGGGATTAAAAGAGCATATTGAGCTGTGATTCTCTGGATTAAGCAGGTGCTACATGGAATAACAGCCACACATTTTGAGCGTTTCTTTCTTTCTTTTGGGGTCTTGTGCTTGCTCTTTTTTTTTCCTTCAAGCTCAAAAGAATGCCAAAAAATTACAGCTCTTTGTGTTTGTGAATACCTAAAGAGACCTTTTTTTGTTTGTCTGTCCACGGACGATCAAATTGAAAGCATTAACCCACATGTGGAGCGTGATCTGTGGCGGGGAGTAAAGTCGGGATGTGGGGTAATGTGCGAGCTAGACAGCCGGTCGCCTCAGGCCGAGTACTGGACACCCGACTACACCCGATCCAATACTGGAACTGGATCAATTTGCATAAAAAACAGACAAGGACGGAGAGAGAGGGAGAGAGAGTGTGACGGAAAGCAGCTTTTAGCTGGACCACTGAATCCCCTCTCCTCACTAAGACTCTAATAGTGGCATAGAACAGGGGAAATCTGGAAAACTGGGTTTTAGATGGCTAAAGAGCCTGACGCATCATAAAATCCACTTCACTTATGGGAAAAGAAAGAAAAAAAAAACCAGACAACTGTGGTCCACAGCTTATCTTCCACGACATGACCGTACACTAGATTTTAGATTTAGGCGTTTGACATGAGGAATGGATGGGCAGAGTGACGACTGGGATGAAGGAAGAGTCACAAAGAAAGAAACGGAAAGAGGAAAATGATACGTTAGCTTAATCACAGAAGTTGTAGGATTGTATTTGAGGTAGATGAAATCTGTTGTAATAATATCGGATTGTTTATCTTTGTCATATGGGCCTGCTATTTTTTAGCGAGTATAATATGGAACAAGGATTATGAAAGGAACATTTTTAAAAAAGACAAGAGTATTTTTACTTAGTTCTGCAGATTCTAAGCTAAATCTTGAAAGTAAACAAGCAAAATGTAACGTCATCACTCCTTACAGTAGCTGCATTTTGTCTATTATCCACTAATGTAAAAAAAAAATCTCTATTTCTATTAAATAAGAAACAGTTGAAATCATGGAGAAGTTTATTGACGCGATAAGTCATTAAAGAACATGCTGTGCCATCATCCTCCTCCCACTTCCTGTCGTCTTCTTCATCTTTTCTGCCAGTAGTATCATCTGGTTGTTGATGATAGATCATGCAAAATAAATAAGTGTTTCCATTGCAATTTTGCAAAACACACAAATTTCCACACAACCCTAAAACCTCCGCATGGTAGTGCAAAACATTTGATCAAAAATTGCATATTTTTTCTAAATTGTCGTGTTTCTGTGAGGCAAATTTATTTTCCGACTTTCAATATGATGAATGGAAACTGCCAGCTAATGTCTTGGAAAAGTATTCATCGCCTTTAAGCTTCTCTTTACACCTCAACCCCACATGTAAGGTATTTTATGAGATACAGCAGATGCCTGTAATTTGCCACTGTGTCCTGAAACTATTGGATGCATCTCTGCTCCAACACACCTGAATCAAATGAATGGTTACTGACCAAACTGGGCGACATGCAAACGAGGCAATTGCAGAGCAGTAGTAACTGGAGGTCTGCAGTTGCAGTGACAGATCAACACAAAGTAGCACAACACATAGTTTTAAAAAAATGATTTTACAAGATAAAAATGCAAAAGAAGTGTTTGTGTTGAGCCTCTTTTAAAGCTCTGATTCAGCTACATGTAATCCAGAGCCTGAAGTAGTTCTCCAACTAGTAAAAAGCCGTTCAGTGAAGAGGCTTGATAAAGAACGGTATCGCACAATCAGCAAGTCGGAGGTGAACACTTAACATGACAGGCTAGACAAGGAGAACATTTATTAGAGAGGCAGAAAAGAGACCTGGGGGTAAATCTGAAGGAGGTGAAGAGGGAGAATCTGATCAGATCACACCAAAATGGAAGTTTCTGTGTGACTGAAAACTGACACTGAAAATCACCCTGAACGCACCAGCATCTACACAGGGAAACAAACTGTGAAGTAGCTTTCATTAAAATAAAATAAAAAAATAAGTAAAATAAAAAATAAAGACAGGGAAGCTGGTTAGTGTTCAGATCGAGCTAAATAAAGCTTAAAGCTTCGGTCGCCTTCCGGCAGGACGACCCCAAACACACAGTCAGATCTACTATGGATTGGTTTAGAAAACGGATGTTTATGTTTGAATGATCCAGTAAAACATTCTGACCTAAATATAATGGAAAATCTGTCACAAGACCTGAAAACTCCTCTTCACAGACACTCTGCCTCTAAACCGACTGAGCTGCAGATATTTAGCAAACAAAAACTCAAATGTTGGTCTCAACATAAAGTCAGTAGATAGATACCCCTAAAGCAGCTGTGGGACGTTACATGAAGCCTCCTCTCAAAGGGGACCGATTACCAAATCAGGCCGTACTTCTCAGACTTTTATACTTTCATAGAATTTCAAAGAAAATTGTGAAAAACATTATTCTCCTTCCGTGTCACAATTATGCACTGCTTTGTGTTGATGTGTGCACAGGATTTTATTTAGGGGTGTCAGGATACAAATTCACACCCTACTTTTAGGATGTTTATTTGTAAAAAGCCTTTGAAAACTTTGATTTCCTTCCTTTTCACTGTAATGCGCTTGTTTGTGGTGGTCTGTCACTTAAAAACAAATACAAAACAATGAAGTACGTGGATATAATGTGGCAAAATTTGGAAGCATGCAGCTACTTCTGCAAGAAATTGAAAGAGTTTTGAATAATGTAATATGATAACAGGTCCAGCATGCTTGTCAACAGTTACTTTGCATTTAAATGTAGCAGCACATTCAAAACGTATTAAGCAACGTCTTGTCCTCATTGTATACTAAATAACAGGAAGTGACAGATTTTCTTCTTTTCTTTATTCTATTCATGTACGTCAGCGAACGGACTTGTGACTTCACATTGCTAAATCACTGCTCTTGCTTCAAACACAAAGACGAAATCAACTTATTAGTAAAAAAAAAAAAACAAACAAACAAAAAAAACTTGCATATCAGCATCAATTCCATACAAATTAACTTGATCGTCAGCACAGAAACTGTTCATGAAAGGTTGGATCCGGAGCCAAGAAATGAGGCTAAAAATAGTCCCGTGCTTTCATTACGCAGCTGCCTGTTCGCCACATCCGCCGCACGTTGACACACTCTGGATGTTTACGTCTAATTGCCTTAAAATGCGGAGGCCGTAATTACTCATTTCACTTTCCATATTTACTATAGGAAGGATTTGCCGCTGGTTCTCCACGAGGCGAGAGAAACCCCGCGGTCGTCTGCCGAGAGCCCAACAACATTCACACTCAGGGGGGGGAGAGGGGGGGGATTCACCTTGTGTGTTTGTTGGTGGCTGCGCAGCTCACAGGACCCTAAAGCTACTTGACGTATAGCTTTACGGCGCCGTGTCGTGTTTCATTCCTACAGCACCGCAATAAGTTCTGCTGTGCCACCAGTCCAACTCCTCGCTCTCTCTGCCGCTGCTTCCCTCTAAACTCCTTCAGCTCACCGTTCCCGCTTCAGGATAGATGGATTGCAGCTAAATCCTTTCGGCATTAACATGAGGGTGGCATCCTGCTTGCGGCAATTGTGCTCCGGCGCTGTGACCAAAGCTGGGGCCGGATCTATCGTGAGTCGGCGGGATTTTTTTATTTTTTATTTTTTTGGCGGGGGAGATTGAGTGTTTTGCGACGCGCTGAATGCTGGCCTTGATCGATGGTGTAATCCAGTGGGTTTCTTGAGGGTGTTACAAGGGAATCAGTTATCTTAGCTGAACTGGATCTGACCTCGGGTTCATCAATAAAAGTCCCATTTGGAAAGTTTTTTTCTTTCTGCAATGCAACACACACTTTGGCGTCACGGTGACATAAATAAGCAATTTTATGTATTCCTCTCAGTATCGTGTGTCATAATTTGAATTTATGGTGCTTTGCACTTCACCCAAATACATTGAATTCCCCAGCAAAACCTTAATTGAAATGTGAACATTTCCCTCCATGTGTAGCAAGACACACATGAAAAAAAAAGTCACTTATAGTTCTTTGTCCTTTAATGAATAGCAGGGTTGGTGTGAGAATAAACCGTTGGTGAATTATTGTGAAAAAATGTATCTCCAACAATTTGGCACACAGTAGAATACAGTAAATATAAATGTAGACGTTTATTACGCAAATTAGATGAATCAGTCAGTATTCAAAATAATTCTGACCACTAGGTGGTGCCAAAGTGCTTCTGATAAGATCCTTTGGTGGGATGAAAAACGCATCAACAAGCAACAAAGTGGACCTCACCTATTAGCAGTTCAGAGCTGCAGATTCACCACTGATTACGGAACATGACTCTAAATCAGGGGTGTCAAACTCCAGTCCTCCAGGGCCACTGTCCTGCAGTTTTTAGATGTGCCACAGATACAAAACACTGGAATGAAATGGCTTAATTACCTCCTTGTGTAGATAAGTTCTCCAAAGCCTTGCTAATGACCTCGTTATTCTATTCTGGTGTGGGGCAGCAGAGGCACATCTAAAAGTTGCAGTGCAGCGGCCCTGCAGGACTGGAGTTTGACACCTGTGCTCTAAATGATCAAGTGGTAATTTGAGTTTTCAAAGACTTAAATCGACTTGAACTGATCCATGCAGCTCAAAACTTTATAAACATCAGAAATTTAAAACTGTTGGATGACCTCTGATAACAAAAGTTGTATTTTTAAGAAAATGCCTCACTTTCTTACTTTACTGTGTTTATAAGATATTGAGTCGTCTGTCTTTATATGGAAGAGAATAGCTGAAAAATGAAAGCTTTTCAAATGCTTCATCTTGTTGCTCTTTTGAAATGTTTTCATAATAAGTATGTTTGAGCTCTGCAAATTCTTCCTGACATTTTCTCACAATATTCCTACAGGACGGGTCGTCTAAAGCAAACGTCCGTATCATTAGCTGCTCCGCGGCTGATCAGAAGAAATACATAAGTTTAATATTCAGGCAGAAGTGTGGTATTTTTTACACTTTGAGGCACAAAGTGCAAAGCGATGCTTTTAGTTTCTAGGAGGCAGATGTCACGGTTTTTCACAATCAGAATGAGCAGGCATGGCGCGGGGCAGAATTATTGTTCCTATTATTACTGCTGCCGCCTTTCCAAAAACAACATTTAATAGTTGTAAGACTAAAATATGAGATAATATTCAAAAATAAAAACAAAATAAATAAAAATACACCACATTGCTACATTTTTATTGAAGATATCTTCCTGATATTGTGCAATTTGAATAAAAAAACAAAAAACTCAAAAATGTGGAAAAAAAACTTCAAATAAATAAATGTTTATTGTTATCGCTCAGTGTCCCTCTTCCTCTCTCTCAAACACACAAAATAAATAAATACATTTATTAAAATTCCAATTAGTAAATACACAGCATGAGAAAATAATCCTCAAAGATAATATTGATTTCTTTTTGTCATCTAAACCACCAGTGTTCACCGCAGCTATACAGTAGAAGCTAAACATTCTGGTCAAATAAATTTTTCTGACGCATTTCTGGATGTAAAAAAAATTGAGATTTCTTCAAGAGTTTTTATTTAAGGAACCATGATGTCCATCTGCCCTAAAATGGGAAAGACAAGGATAAATCAAAGAAGTGCAGGTGTCCTCCTTTATCATTAAAAAATGGCTTTAAAGAAAACAGCTAGTTGCTTAAATCTAAATATTTAACTTCAGAGCAAAAGATTTGAAACAGAACTAATGACAGAACAACAGTAAGTTGTTTTAGTAAATTTTCTCTGAACAGAAAACAAAAAAAGACAAAATCTCACACAAATACAGAAAAAGTTTCAGCATGAAATCATGCTGCTGCAATAAAAAAAAAAATTAAAAAAAAAAGCATTTTAAGGCTTTTTACACACCATTACCAGGAGGAGTAATAAGTGTGGACGGCTCTCTCTGCATGCATTTCCCCGCTTTTGGCTTCAGTTGAGATCCAGTTTCTTGCCACCGCAAGCGAAATTTGGTCCGACCACAGGTAGAAATAAGCAAGTCAGACATCTGCCACTTTGGAGCCTGATACAGTGGGACACCAGAACGAGGCTGGCAGAGCAAACGGTAAATAAAGCTCAGAGGATGTCGAGCTGCGACTGTGGTCACACTCAAGGCTTCAATCAAGGCTTCACGGGCCTCTAGATTAACCAGCTCTGCTTTTAATGTTGTCCCAACACTACATAGAGAACATAATTTAATCTCAGGAAGAGCTAGCTTCTGGATTTTATGAAAATGTACTTCATGGTTTTAAATGGCGCCTATAAAAGGCAAATTTATCTCCCCCCTCCTTTAAGTCAAAGAGTCAGCCTGTGGTTGTCACGCTTCAGCAACAACTTTGATTGGATTTTTTTTTTCTTTCTTTTATTTGCGAGAGACACTGACACTGAGAGGGAGGTTGGTTAGCTTAATTGGTTAGATTTGAATTCAACCCTGACGGGTCGCGATATAAACGCGAGGCTGTGGGAGGGCCGGTCACACAACGAGGCTCTTCTTTCAGGGCGAAAATGGATCTGAGAAAAACAAATGAAAGGCATCTTCCTAAACCTTTAGTGTTAAATTGTGGATGTCTGTCATGTGTAAAGAAGAGAGCTCATAACCAAAAAATAACGCCCTCAGGTATTACAGCAACATGTAAATATTGTAAGAAGCAAACAATAGAAATTATGACGGCGTTCAGGTTTTGTCCTGGTTCTGGTCAGCGTTGTTACTCCGATGCACACAGGTACCAATAATCCTTTTTCTGTCGAAAACTGTGCCAAAGGAACTTGTTAGGAAACAGCAGAAGTGAATGGAAACAGCTAAAAGTCTCACAAAGTCAACTAAGGCCTTTCTCATGAGGGTTTAGCTTATTTTATTAGTAAAAAAGGTGTCTATATATTATATTATGATATTCTTAAGACATCAGCTGTCATGCCTTACAGTCTATAAGTCAGCATATAGCTAGCAGAAGGTTGTTTGATTGGTTTGGTGGCTTAAAAGAAAGTGAAACTTCTGATTCACTATTGCTAGTTCATTTGGCTCAGACACTGAATAAAAACAAAGTCGCTACTGCAGGTAATTATCGTGCATAACGTGGAGGGAACCATTTCGAGAGCTGGATTGTTGACTTGCTAATATGATTCATGGAAATCAGCAGAATCAGCTTTTGAATGTACAGAAGGCAAAAGATGAGAAAATCCTATAATAAAGCACATTAGCAAACATGGGAAACTTTATGCTCACAAACAACAGCCCCTGTTATCTCAGAGATCTGACTTTTGACTCTGTAGACCAATCGGTTATCACAATGAGACATGAGCTATGTTGTGTCCTTGAAGAAAAGAATTCAATTGTTTTGTAATTCCAGGACAAAATGGATCAGAACAAAGAGATTTTTGTAGGAAAATGTGATCCGCCACCTTTCACATCTCTCAAATATTATTAAACAGGAACAACGAGGCTCTTTGTTGGCTTGGACTAACCCAAATGCAGAGTAAAATACTGGTTAAATGGAACGCATTATAAATATAATGAAAACCTTCACTGAAACCGCAGAGAGCAAGTCATGAAGCAAGTGGCCAGTAAATGGAAGAATCCAACACTAAACAATGAGATGATGAAAGGAGGCAGGATGGAAAACGACAAAGAAACCAGACGAGGTGATCAGATGAAATGTGGTGCCGGTGAGGCAGAAGGAGAGGGAGGGACAGAAATCAACTCAAAGGAAGCAAAACTACAACTGGAAGAAACTTCAAACCAAGGGAATCGACTGACACTAGAAACAGATCACCATAACAAACTACAGACTGTCCTGACAACAACAAACATGTGAACTGAATGTAAAAAAGACGCCAAACATAAATGAACAGCAAGAAAAACACACATAAAAAAAGCCTGAACCCAAGTAAGGTGGTTCTCACTGCTAAGCATCCACTTGACCTATTCCCATTAGAAATATAGTTTTCTTTTTGTTTTAGGAAAACCAAAGCCGTAGCTGCACCTCACTGGCCTTTAGATTATAATTCTCCATAAAAAACAAAGTGATTCAAGGTAAATAAAAGTGTTTTTATCTCACTAGTAGGCAACACATGAACAACAATCTAGTGATGTGGAGGTGAATTCAGAGGAATGAAAATCCTCTGTGTTGCTGAGGCCTACGTACTTTATTGTACAGTAACTGAACTTTTGTCAGGATGTCAAATTAAAGTGAAAACAGAAAGTGTGATCTACACAATACGATGAATATAAAGAAAAAAAAAACACGTATACACATACACACACACACATTGGTGGCATATGACGCACACCAAAGTCACCCCACAATTAGTTCCAGTGATTACAACCCACAGCAGCAGTGTGTGGCCCTCGAACGCAGCTCCATGACAGGATGCCTTTCAGTGCAACGCTTCCTGATAATGTCACACCAATAACTCTATGATTTATGTCCTTTTGTCCCAACATGAGATCAGTCTCTTTCATGTGCTGTTAGGACGACGTCTTCACGTTGCGCCCCGGTTCAACCGATGCCTCGGCGTCTCTAAGACGCGGATTAGCTTTGCTCTCCGAATTCCAGTTCAAATGTTAAGCTCTCAGCGTTCCACAAACCAACAGCCTCTGAACATCACACGCAGCCGGGACGTCTGGGGACCGACTCTCAGTCTGCAGGGGGTTTAAAAAAAGGAAGCTCCGAGTTTCACTTCGGAGACATTTATTCTCGTCCTTGCTCCCCCGTTTGCATATGTCATCCACATGCGTGTGGGACTTGTGGGAACAATAAAGCAGCTGACTAAGACTCGAGCTTCAGAATCATGTGAGAGTTTATTTTATTTTACTTATTTTTTTGCCTATCCCGTCAGCTGACATGAACAGAATTTTTTCTACTCTGCATCTGCGTTTTAAAATGTTTTCATCTTTTTTTTTTTTTGCTTTGCAGCCACTTCCCTCTGTGTCTTTGAGCAGCTTTTGTTGAGCTTCTTGCTGAAAGTGAAAATGCACAGCGGCAATTCCTGGGACTGACAGAAGGAATAAATGCTGGCAAAATGCCATCCAGTTAAAATCCACTTTGGCTAATAATGTATTTCTCAAAGGAAATTACAACAGCAACGCAACACAGAAAATCACTTACATGAAGTAATTTCTGGTTGAATAGCTTTCCAGTTGTCTTTAAGATACAGCAAATTGCCGGGTTGGAAAGCGGCTTAAGAAACATTTTGTCATGTTACCATCATCAGGCTTAATGTATTTTGTCGGGATTTCACCAACCCAACACAGTGCAAAATTGTTAGATGGAAGAACAATTATGAAAAGTGAGATGTGAATTAGTAATTACCCCCTTCTCTCTGATGCCCCTAAATGAAATCCTTTTTTAAATGTTTTTAGAAAAATATCTGTTTAAGAAACAGATCATCTGTGAAAAGGTCTCCTTCACCTCCTGCCTGAGCTACTACTGCTGTCTGAAGAAATGCACCACTCACGACCAAAAACAACCAATCAGATCCAGGAGGCGAGTCACAGCGCTGCCAATCAACTCAATGTACTCGCTGCTAAATGTGCTAATGGTGGAGAAACAACTCACCGTTACAGAAAAACCATTGATAGCCATGCTAACTAGCCTGCTCTGCTAGCTGTAGCGTAGCAGAGAGCAAGAGGGCGAAGGGGGAAGTAGCAGGGATGCACAGAGGGTGATTGACAGCGCTAACACCTGCCTCCTGTCTCTGATTGGTTGTTTTTAGTTAGCACTGGAAGCTCTGGGAGAAGGCAGAGGAGCTAGATTTTTTTCCACAGATTATCTGTCTCATATTGTCACAAGATGGTCACCTTTTCAACAAATATGTGAAAAAAAATATTTTTTTTTAATAAAAGCTACCTACTGCAGCTTTAATATTACGGTTGAATGTTGACTGTGAAAACCTTGAAGGGGTAAAAACACTTTTGCAAAAAATAGGGACATCATGAAGTCATATGAGTTATTTATTTTGAGAAATAGACCCAAACTTCAAGATCCCATCATGCAGTGCACACTTCTCAGGATGAGTGGGGTTCTCATGTGTGAGGCATCGGATGTGGGAGAGATCCGGTCTTAAGGAGCCAAGTGGAGAGTTTCTTCACTGATCAGATTTTCTGATCAAAACTCCTACAATATAATCATTCTCACCGTCACCGTATCATATTTAGAGAAACTTGGTAAGCGAGGATTAGATCATCCCTCATTTAGGATGACTCAAACGATGCAGAGCTGCACACTCACTGAAGTTCAGACTTTAACAGCACATTAAAATCAAAGAACTGAGGTGTCCTGGTGCAAAGCCGGTCTAAAAAGAAGAAAAAACATCAAACTGTTCTGTTCTTCTAATGGGTGCGAGCTTTTGGAGAAACCTTTAGTGATTGTTTTCTTTGGCCTCCTGCCCGCAAAAAGAAAACTAGGGGGATAATCGTGCTTTACGGCTCACTATTTAGCTGTTGGTAAGTGTTAGTTTGTTTTTAATGGCTTCATTTAGGTCGGATTTTAATTGCCGCCACAAATCGGGAACGAGTGACAGTGCAAGGTGTCGCTCCGGTTCGGGTGGCGTTCTGTTCTCGTCCATGTCGCCGATTATTTACAGCTTTTCAATCGAATTATACGGCTGTGAGGATGATGGAAAACTTTTAGGTCAGCATTCTGCGCAAGTGATTTAAATTTGTCTGAACAGTGCAGATGCTTTACAAAATATAACCTGACATTTCCTAATAAGTAACCTAATGTACGTAGTAAGTAAAAACAAGTAACCTAATTAGGTTAGAACCTAATAAATGAACACTGAGTCAGATTAGATTCACAGAAAGAAATGATCCCTCCATTTAAGAATGCTAATTCCAAAGTTTCTTTCTTTCTTTGAGAAAGAAAGAAATATTAAATTATTTTTGCTTCAACAGCCACACATTGGAAAACTCACAACTAAAAGTGAGTATTAATGACGCACCAATCAATCAGCCAGGTTTCAAACACTTTGATTGGCTGCGAGTCAATCAGTTGGTTGAATCGTGGAAGGATTATCTTCCTTTACAGTTGGGCGCTGTTAGTTTAAAATAAACGACAGAGGTATTCGCATGTTTCCTGGGATGTATCGGTGTCCGACTGCTTTTGGATTCAGGACAACGTGGTGCTGCAGCCATCCTGCACTTTCACAGGTTGGTGCAAAAAGTAACCGAGCAGTGAGAGCGCAGATGCAAAGAAAAGAAAGAAAAAACATTTTTTTAAAGAAAAGCACCAAAATAATGGCGCAAAGATATTGATTTAGAGATTGAAAAAACTCAGACTAATATATTTGATACAATATGACTGATATTAATTCTGACTGAAGACACAATTATGCTCCTATTTATGAAAAATATTGTACTGATGACATGTTGTCACATATGCAGATATGATGTATTGTAAGATATGTAAAAAGCCCAATACGCCTGTCAAACTTTAGGAATCTGCTTCAGCTGTATTGGCAAGTCTGAGTTGGGCCACGATCCATGTGAATCACTACGTCCCATTACGTCACATCTGTATTAAAACGAGTGATTCTAGTTTCCTCTTGTTCAATTTTGCACATTTCTGTTTCTTAGGAACCAAAAATAAACAGAACAATCCTCATACTCACTTTTTGAAGTGGGGTTGACAGGGAAGGAGATGATGCCACACCATCTGCACTATTTTTCCCAACACAACTCCTTCAAAGTCTGCAAACACCGCCGTCCTCCCAGGCTCCTGCTCACACCGTCCGTGAACTTCAGGAAGCCGAGGCGGATGGCGGCGTGTAGGAGTGCACTCGCTCGCTCGCGCTCTCTCTCTCCGTTTTACAGGAGCTGCTCTTTCGTTTTCAGCTTTTGGGACTCTGATGTAGATTAGTTGTCGCTTCTGATTCGGGATCGGATCCCTGCGGGGAAAAAGAGAGAGAGAGAGAAAGACGGAAACATCATAAAGGATCTCTTGTGCATATCGGCGTCAATCAAGTGTCACCATTTCTGATGAAACCGTAACCGGATTACAACACTGTGCCGGTCTCATGTCGTTGCCGTACGTCGCATTCAGTCTGTTTTCATTGCTCTTTCATCCAGTCTTGGTCGGAAATGATTATTGTAATTAAATCAGATGTGGATTTGTAATTAATGGGACTTCAGTTTAACAGGAAAGAGGCTTAAACTTGAATTGAGTGACTCTTAGAGGGATTGTTCAGAGTTTTTGAAGTGAAGTTTTTGTTAAAAGGTTAGAAGGAGTTGGGAACGTTCAAACTACTAATCCAGGGGGATCGAATCAGCCTTCAATCTCAAAAACATCACAGCGGTTTACACTAAAGGATTTCATCTGATATAAAAGTAAAGCAGCATACAAAGTAAATGCTGATTTTACAGCTTTAAGTTTATGTCAGACATTTACAGAGCTTTAAATGTTCTCGGTATGTCTCACGCTGGAAGGCGATTGGTGGAGTTTCGCCCACCACATCAGTTTCCAGTGTAATTACCAAACATAATCCATGTTCAGTGCAAACATTGTGGCATTTCAAAGTAGGACTCCGTGATAAATCCACTTTATTGCTTAATCAAATTTTTTTCAAAGTTTTGATTTTTTTTTTATCGCTGTACTCCTTGGGTTTTTTCTTCAGAGTGATGTCAGCACGCTCAGGGCGGCCATCTTGTTTGACAAGCGAGTTTTACAGCTTCTCTTCATTTGGACTTTGAATTCAGGCCAAATAGGCCAAGTTGATTTTTTTTTAAATCATGAGAATAAAGTTATAATATTACAAGGATATAGTAAAACAATAATCAAGTAAAAAATAATATCAAAATAAAGTTGTAATATTACCAGAATAAAGTCAGAATATTAGGAGAATGAGGTATTTTTGAGAACTCCATAAAAAATAAAAATAAAAATTTAAATGAGGAATCTTGAGCATCTTGTAAACATTATATTTAAGTGTCGATTATACAAATATGGAAATACGTCACCTTTTAACACATCAGCATCAAATTATCATCAGTAGCAAAACTTTTTAAACGGTTGAGCAAAACGAGTATTTTGAAGAAGGAACCATGGACTGAGCTGGTCGTGTCAGATTCTGGTAACTACAGAAGCTTTTTCTCATTAAAACAACTCATCCTAGATTATTCAAGATGTCCTTTAATCTGCTAATATTATGACTACATTATCGTAATTAAACAGTTAAAACAGAAACATCGCGGCCTGGCCCTGATGCTCTGACAACTCACAGAAGGGATTGATTTAAAAGCCACAATTTGAAAATATTTTCTGTGAGAAGTGAGGAAAAAGAATCGATTAAAATCAGAATTGGTTAAAGCTAAAATAGCATTTGCATGAACTACTATGAAGACCACTCCAACCAGCTGTTGGCGTTATCCTCTAACTAGTCTGTATTCAAACTAAGCAAAGACACAGAGTCGTTCAATGCAGGTGATGAGTTAACAGTCTGGCCTTTTAACAGAACCTCACCTTAAAACTACTGAACTATCCTTCTAGGTTTAGCAACGTCGAGGCAATTTAGGCCGGTTTTCACACACCCTCCAACAAAGCTGATTAAAAATGAACAATATGCAGCACCTGGAGTTTATAAATTACAAAATGACCTTTTATTTTTCCCCCTAGAAAATGCTGTGAAACATAAAGCACCCTGAACGCCGCTGCCGCCCCGTCTCTGACTGTCAGTCTCCAAACTGACGTTATGGCACGAGACAGCAGGCCGTCTTCCTGTCAGTCACAATGAGGAACTCCACTCGTCTCATCAGATCAAATGATTTAAGCTAAAAAAAAACAACAAAAAAACAACCCAGAAGTAATGCCTTCCCTTTCTTCCTCATAAATTCTCCATCAAACAATTGATTTTATGTCTTTTACACCTGAGTTTGCCTGCTACAAAGTGAACATGTTGAGGTTTTGACAAATGTTCTTTAGCAGGAAACCCTGAAGGAGAGCAGTTAAGGGAGACGTTATTGAGAAACACAGCAGACTGGTTGCTTTTGATCAGTTTGATAACACTTCACAACTGTTAGAAATGATTAACTGCACAGGCGGCTCAATGACGTAGAATCTGACAATAACCACTAAAGAACAAAAGGTTAGCAATTTGACCAATTCCCATCCTCATTGGGATTCACCATTGAACGGCTGAGCGGAAACTCAAAAACCGGACTATCTTCTGATCAGTAAATGCCCCATGCCGAGCTTTACCAGGTCGTGATGACAACTCTTCAGTGCAGATGCTACTGCCGAGTACTTCAAACCCAGACTCAGCTGTTTCAGTATCAGAGGGGCGTTTAAAATCAAGTCGGATTAAAGAAACTATTCTCTACATCATCCCAAAAAAATGTGTGAGGTTCTTTTGGGCTGTATGGAGAGTGTGAGAGGCAAAGCAGATAACAGGAAGGCCTAAAGGGAGAGAGGTGGGGAAAGCATTGTGTGTTTTACAAGTCATTTTATAGCACAATCAAATAACTATGTTACCTTCAGCTGGTGTGAAAATTCTCTATACATAAAAAATAACAAAAAATATATATATATTGTATCTGACGCCTTGAAAATTGGCCTGTTTCTTTAAGAACCTTCTCCTTTAGCAAGTGACAACATGCCATCCACAACCATTCGTAGGAGTGTTGTAGTTCATATGATGAGCTCAGAAAACTCAGAGTTCCTCCAACTGTTAGCTAGTTGTGCTAATATGAGAGGTGAAAGTCATTTTATGCGTTTAAAACTGTAAATCCCTGTTGTGCAGCTCCATCACATCTCCTCCTCGTGTAAATAAATAATGAGTCCTTATGGCAGGAAGGCTAGACAAAATATTTTAAGTGCTGTTCTTGCAATACTCGGCTTTGCTCCGAGCCTGTTAATTTGTCTTTTGAAGACAGTCGGGATCAATTTTCTGCAAAGAATCAATTTACACCTGGAAATAAAAATATTTTACAACACGATGACAAAGAAGAAGAGGAATGCTGAATGAAGTGAGGTGATATAGAGATTGTTTTTGCAAGTTTCCAGCCCAACAGCTACAACCTGAGCATTGATATACGATACTATTAGAGCACAGAGGAGTGGAGTACAAATCATATCAGATATTGGTGCAACTTAATACCAGAAATGCTTGAAAAAATACAACCTAGAAAAAAAAAACAAAAAAAAAGCACCAAGTGTTGGAAGCTCAGACTTATTAAAGGATTTTAGCTAGCATATCAAAATATGTCTTTCCTTGTTAACAGCTGCAGGGGGATTCAGAGTCCCTTCAGACCTGAGAGGCCAGGATGAATCTTAAAGTATTTCTGCATTTAAATGCGAGTCAGGAGATAAGTGGCATTTGGGGTGGGGGGAGTGTCTCGCGTATTTGTGTGCAGATTCACCGTTAGCTGCAGGTGAAATGGAAAAAACCTTTGGGGGGTCTGACTCTACCTGCTTTGCACATCAAGCTCTAGCTCAATCAGAATGGGTGGAAATGTTTTTTTTTAAGTCTTTCAACACATTCTCAGTTTGATTTAGGTATGGACTTTGACTGGACCGCTGCAGCACATAAATATGCTTCGATATGAACCATTCCGTTTTAGCTCTGGTTGTATGTTTAGGGTCGTTATCCCGCTGGAAGGGGGAAGGTTACTTTTTGTTCTCATCTGACCAGAGTAGGTTGTTTATGTTTGGGTTTTTTTTTTCCAAGATGGCTCGTTGTATTCTTTCACAATTGCTTTCTTCTTGCTAATTTTTCAAAAACATCAAATTTTGTGAATGACTAAAAGCAACAGATTCTCCAACCTAAACATGATCACGTGGATTCTGAAAATAAAGAGAATGTCCATGTTAAAGGGGGCTAAAAAACATACACCACACTTTTCAACTTTTTTCGGGTGACAAAAATGTACACGTCACAATTATGCCACTCCTTTATGTCGGCCTGTCATATAAAATTACAACGATATTCCTTAATATCTGAGGTTGGAAAGTGTGGAAAAGTCTGAGGAAGCACTGCAGCTCCTTACTTCTGTGTTGCTGTCGCTTGTCCCGCCGCTGACACCAACATGCAGGCCTTCCCGATGTCCTATTTAAACCACATGCCGTGTTTGTTTCATGTCTCCGCAACTGTGTCACGCCCACCCAGGGAGCCGCGCCGCTCGGTTGGAAAACCTTTGAAGCAGATGAATACTTCACACAGATGTTAGGTGCAAATGAAAAACCTGCGTTCAGTGTTATATATATATATATATATATATATATATATATATATAAGAAATGCTGTCACTGAAGCCAGAGCTTCCAGATCCCTGCCTTCTGGGCAGAGCGCGTTTCGGCTGTGATTTAAGGCCAGTACATCATCGGTTATATGGATGAGCTGTGATTAAACAGTTTTCAGCGCCCGTGTGGCGGAGCGGCGCGCCGAGTCGAGTCAAGCTCGCACACAGAGGGGGGGAAAGCTTTATTCGTGAGGAGCTCATATCCATCTTGCGCCGGGCGTGATCTGTAAGGACAACAACTGCTTGATTACCACGGCAACATGGGAATCTCAATTCACAGGAACAGACGGTCGCAGCGGAGACCTCCAATCAGAGCGAACGGCGAGGTTCGGTTTATTCGCCTAATTTCTCTCCGCAGGTTTCTCTGATTGAATAAGAAGTTTATTTAAAACCGTCGCAGCGAGAGATTTGAAGTCAGCAACATTGTGATTAACGAAAACGGCTGACACCTTCCCCCTCCAAGGACGTCTGACATGTCCAGACAATCTGGCCTCGTCCCCACGTCCCATGATTCCTCCCATCATTGCGATGAAATTCAACTGACCTTTAGATACCCAGCTCTGACACACAGGTTGGGTTGCATATCGTCAATTTTCGAGCTGATATCTCCAATTGGACGCCTGCCAAACACCTCCCCGATTGACCTTGACAAGACCGAACCGCTTGTTCTCCCCCTCAGAAATTCTGCCCCCTTAACAAGAGCCGTCAATCACGGCGACGCGGGCGCACTTCCTCCCTCCCCCGAGCCGCGCTCAGGTTGATCTCAGACAACCAGCTGCTTCTGCTGCTATTGCAGATCCGCTGCGCGTGAAATCTGCTGACTCAGGTCCACAAATACTCTTTGTCTCCCATCTGGACTGCCGCAACTCCGATGTGGCTGAGCACCCTGAAATAACTGCAACACAACAGCTGAGATCAGCTTAAACGTGCAACTATTTTACATGTTTTCATGCTGGGAGTGAAAAGGGCGATTCCATTTGCAGGAAATTTTGATTTAAAATTACAGAATTGCATTTTTGTTATTACTGCATTTTGATTTTGGCTAAATTAATGAAACATATTCACCACATTTCAGTGAATAGAGTAGAATAGAATGTACTTTATTCATCCCAAAGGTGAAATTGCTTATTTGTTGACAAGCTACTCCATTCAATGTGTTAAATATAGACATAAATATAACCATAAGCGATGTAAAATTTATCTAAAACATGCAAAAAGTAATGTAAATATGATCTAAATTAAAAATAAGCATGTACATGGAAATATATTAAGATATAAACAAATCCATAAAGTTGTATAATCTGATGGCTACATGAATGACTTCTTGTGGCTCAACCCAATAATCTGAAAAGTTTGAAAGAAAACTCAAACACAGTCGCTCTTTCAGTAAGTAATTCTCAAGCATAACTTCTTTTTAACCCCAAAAGGCCATTCAGAGGCAGAGGTTTCCTAAAATGGAGTAATTATTACCATGTATGGATGATATGGTGGATGTAACAGCAGAGCTAAAGTGCTAATTCTTTTAAACAAGAAAATTGGTTTCTTTAGAAAAATGCTCCCATAAACGTTTAAATGAATGTGCTGCTAGCTACTGGCACGAAAAAAAAGGATGGTGAGTTTTCTGAGGAAAACTAAGTTACATCCTTAGTCAAATAACTTTTTTCTGAATGTCTGAGCCAAATAAATGAGAAGATAATCCAATAATTTTATTTCAAATCCACCCAGCACGTTTAGCTTGAATCAAGTTTTTTAGAGCCAAACAACTTGGAGTATGACTGACGGTTATTTTTACTTGATGCACTTGAACTTCCAGTGGTAAATCATGCTGCTTCCATTCACTTCCACTGTTTTGGACAATCACTGCATGTCTGGCAGATGGAAAAGAAAGTCGTCTGTTACTGTAACTTGGAGAAACGCTGGTCAGAAAAACAGCACCTTAATAAAAACACAAACTCAGTTTTGCTTTTTCTAAGTCACAATATTTGTCCCAATGCACTTCTACTGTTAATTACTGTCACATTTATTTTAACTACAGCAACAAGGTAGTACAAACTTAAAAAAAAAAAAAAAGGTGTAGAAGTGGTGATAGATTCCCTCTCAATCCAGATTTTCTACTTTTTCTCGGTTGTGGAGATATAAATAACATTCTGGCAGACAAGTGAGAATAAATGAATCCAGCAGCTCATCTTTTTCTTACAAACAGCGCATAGCCAGAGGTGCAGGTTTAGCTTAGCATATCGATGCTAGGTGCAGGTAAAAACAGCTAGCTTTGCTCGCTCTCAGACTAAACATTCAAATATTTGACGTGAAGGTAAAACATGACCTTTAGAGCAATAGGAAGAGGCTTTTGGGTCAAAGAACATGGTTTAACCCACTGGAGAATAACATATTTAGACCTCACTGATCATTCTTTACTGCTTGCCATACAGACAAACAGTAACATGTATGCACTGGCTCTGTTTACTGAACATCATTCAGCTAATGTACCTTGACATAAAAACCCTTATTTCCTGCCGTATTAAGCCACACTGACACTGTAAACTAGAGCAACACACTCGCCACACAATTCTGCACAATAATTGTGGGACAAATATTAAGCATATAATTCAACATTTGAGTTCGGATGAGAAGTTAATGAATGTTTTCAGAGTAGTAAAGAACCCAATTAATGCAGGAGCTCATGTCACGCTCTGGAAACTTGCATCCTGTCTTATTGGAGCTAAAATTACCCACAGAGTGCCTGGAAATGTTTGTTGTTGTTGTTGTTGTTTTATTATTATTATAATTTATAGGGATTTTTTGTGCTAGCCTAACATAAAGATGCACATAACTGTGAAACAAAAGGAAACTTTTCAAAATGTTTTTACATAAAATCTCAAAATGTGATGTTAACCTTATATATCATCCAAGCAAGGACAACTACACCTGAACTGATTGTTCTCAGTGTGAGTAATGTCTCTTACTCAAGCCTTTTAAAGCACCACTAAATCAAGAATAAAAGTATTACATTATTATCTTTTTGGGTAGATAAGGCCCGGGAGCCAAACGTGGCCCGCCGTAGGCTTTTATGACTCCAGACTCCAGTTTTTCAACAAATCTGCAAAACTCACTCAAAGTTCACACAAAATCTACAGATTCCCACTTTTTTTTGCAGACTTTTACTGCAAATTTGGCCAGAAACATTGAGTTTAAGTGACTGCTGCCTCGGCCTTCCCTGATGTCAACTTACAGTCCGTGATTGATACGGCGATTTATAAAAACTCACGTTTAACATGATCCGTTAGCACAAATATCATACAAATTCCTTACAGATATTTAGAAATTAGCACTACAAAATCTATGATTTTGATTCCAAGAAAATAATCACAAAATCCTAGATGGACTGATCAGTGTGAAAAGATGTTCAATATTATTTAATTTTGAGAAACACTTACTGAATCCCGAAACAAAACAGTTATTTATTGGTACTTTTAGCAATGTAATGTGTTTTATCAATACATTCTGGCACAACCGGCCCTTTAAGAACAACCAGATATATGATATGACTGAAAATGAAAATGAGCTCGACACCCCTGACCCCTGACCCAGAGGTACAAACAGTTTTATACTCCCGCTTGTATTTCCATCGCGCCCTTGTTGTACCATCCACGAGGACAAAAGGCTCAAACGAGCCGAACCAAGGTGCAGAACCTCACACACACACACACACACACACACACACACACACACACACACACACACACACACTGCTTTCATACAGACAGATACGCTGCGATGTGATCAGACTCTCAACGCAGCCGCACATTATGCGTATTCACTGGCAGGCAGGTGGTGGACGAGACAAAACGCGCCGTGGCAAACAGTCGGCTCGGACCTTGAAGTTGTCCCCACTCTCTGCCGGTCGTTTCCTGCTCCAGCCTCTCACTGACATCTGAGAGCGCGTTCTGGCTTTCCGAGTTAACTAAGGCCAGCCTCAGACCTAATAAGAAAGCTTTTACACGCTTAATTAGGAGACACTGTAATGCGGTGTGTAATGCTCAATTTACTCTATATGATTCCCCTTCTTGTCCTCTTTAATTTCATTCTGAATCAATCCATCAAACTCCTTTTTTTCCTCCCCATTAAGCAGACTTCCCCCCCCCCCCCACATTAAAAGCCCACAACGACCGTCCAGTTTGCTCATATCGACTCCATTTTGAGCCCTTCTAGTAGCGCCACTGCCCTCTCTTTCCTCTCGCTTCTTTTAAAGTGTCAAGTCTTGTATTTGTCAAAGCGAGGCGGAGGATGTAGCAGTAAAGACGTATAGCTGCAATAAAACGATAAAACAACAGGCTACAGCTTTCGCCAAGACGCGTACAGTAAGGCTGGCGGCAACGAGGACTCGCCGGTGGAGCCTAATGTAAACATGGAGGGAATATAGAGTGGAGAGGAAAACAGAAGCTGTGAAAATAAAGAGTCTGGTACGCGCGAGTGGACGAGTAAACAGACCGATCCCACTTTTAAGAGCACGAAGGAAACTGGAGGCAGAGGAGAGGAAGACGCAGAGAGAGTAGGCACTCGGGAGAGGTTAGCAGACGGAGGCTGCCGGTTTAAATGTGCGCACGCTTGGACGTTAATTAAAAGTTATCCACGGATGAATTTCACCGCAATGAATTGTTTCCCTTTCCGTAAGAAACCTGCGCGCCTCCCGAAGGGCTGGAGCCGGGTCACTAAATCTGCCATGCGTGTTTTTCATGCTCTCTGCCTTTGACAGTAATGAGCCGAGCCGGCATGATTGGCCGTTCGGCAGCTGATTAGAAGCCGTTTCCCCCTAATACGTGGATTAACTTTGACATTCTCGCAGAGATTCTTTAAAGTGTAGCAACACTTGGTGAATGTCATTTTATTGTCGGTATTTATTTCAGTCCGACGTTCTGCCACGGCTCGGCCCTAAAAGCCTTCTAGAGGTAACAGCAGCCAGCAGTAGGACATTTAACTGGTTTTTTCCAACATCATGTCTATGTTTCAGTCATTTCTAAATACCTTGTACAGACTTTAGAGTCGCAGGATGTATGGCTCGCTAAAGTAGTTCAAGCGGAAGCACAGTGTGTCTCTATGAATCCAATTAAAATCATGAAACGGTTACTCTTCTAGATAACTCAGCACATTTTCTTCACAACTCTAGTCACGATGCCTATGTTCACTCTGCAATTTTCTGTGAATGTGTATTTACACGAGACGATTACACTGTGATGCTACCTAAACGTTGGAGGTTTCTGAGCCTCCACCGTCAGTTTCAGCCCAGCTGAAAAACATGATTAATATTTACACAGAGAAGTGGCTTCCTTTACTCGGTGATCAGATTAGTTTGCAGGTAAGTGAACAAACAAGTTTTAAAAAGTCATGCAAGCAGCACTTCAGCGCGAGAGAAGTCGGTTCAAATTTGTGAGGATGCCACACTGTAAGACGTGGCATCCTCACTGTTCCTAATAGAGTTCATGATTACCTTAAGAAAATACTTTGAATACTAAATGCAGTTTTCTCCAGAGTAAGAGATTGGCACATGCACAGTGTTTATTAGAAGATAGTGTGGGTTCATCGTTGCAGCCGGTCCCAATGACTCTAATGAGAGCAGCCACTGTGCTAACAGAGCAGCAGCTAATGTTGCCAGTGACCAGGGGGGACGATGGGCCAGTTGCCTATGAATGAAGCTGACACGGTCAGTCCTGCCTTATATTCTTGACCACCAACCTTTAAGTCATGAACATGCTGCCACTTCAGCCACCATCTTCCCCCGAGCTCCACGTAACGCTGAACGACTGCATTTTTTTTTTCAAACATGATGGCATGTGACGGCACGACACCGTCAGGTTCCTGATCCAGTACGAACGAGTTGTTAAAGGCATTCCTTGGTTTCTCCAAGTCACGTGCATGTTTGGTCTCACTGTTCCTGTGGTTTGAGCTGTCACTATTGACAGACGTACAGACAGTAATGATAGCTGAGGCCTCATGCAGCGCGGGGCGCTGCGCTGCTGCTCGGTTGGTGCAAAGCGTCAGCCTGTCATAGCTGCAACGTCGACTAAAACGGTTGTTTTTTTATTTTTCCTCTTTACTTACACTGCAGCAAAAATGAAATGTGCATAAAGAAAGGACAGTTTGCAAAGGATGACTGATCGTATTATAATGATCAATCGCTGAAAATTTTGTAAAAAGACTGTTCACAACTTCAGGGGGAAAAGTAAAACTAAGATATTATTTTAGTTTTTTTTATATATTTATTCAAAATGACCTGGTAACTTCAATCTAAAGGTAAATTGAGAAAAAATGGCAACAAAAAAATGATGTTACATCCCTTAATCTATAGAATCCATTCTGGTTTCTTAAAAAAGACCATAGTAAAAAGTTGTTTCCAAGTGTTTTGCTTGTTTATCAAAACTCTTCTATAGATTGTTTTTTTTTTCTACTTTCCTGATTGTAAAGAATCAAAACAATCCAGTCTTGAAGTAGCAAATCAAAGAACTAGCTTATGTCTACTTTTATCAGTACTGCGCGGGTGAAAGACAGAACTCATAGAAACCTGTTTAATGTTGGATTTAAATGACATTAGCTGGTTAAAGATGACACCAAGCATTTGTTATGTCATTAGTGTACAGCAGAGAAATATGACTGAAATAAATGCCATTTACCAGAAGGAGGTTTTAAGAGTTATTTTTAGTTTGATGAGGGATTAGAATCAATCATATTTCAGAACTGGCCAAATTTACACAGAGAAAGAAAATAGCAGGATGAAAAACGAATACACTTAAATCGAATTAAAATTTGAGCAGCAACTTGATGCATCGAATTAAAACTGATAGAATAAACTGATATGAAAGAGTGCATGGCTACAAAATGAATGTTGTATGAAGAAAACAGAAGCTATTGTAATATTTAAGTGTTATTTTTAGCTGTAGAAGTTGTAGTACTAGTAGAAGCAGCAGAAATAATTGCGTATTTTTTAGGACACGCTGCATATTTTGTTCTGTAAATACTGCAGGTTTTCAAACCACTCAAATTTCCACTCAAAGTGGAGAGACAGCAGCAAAAACAACAAATCGTTACGAGTACAGTTTATGTCTGTACATCTTCTATTTTGACCTATTGTCTCTTAAAATAAAACAATTATAATTAACAAAGTCTACGAGTTGTTCCAGTTACACGTTGCGTCGCACATCACGCTGAATCACATGTCGAATCAAATCACGTCTGAATTATTCTGTCATCATTTCTAGCTGCTTCACGTGGATTTTCAAAGTACCTGGCGGCCAGCGGCGCATCAGTCGACGCCATCAAGCCTGAGCCTGCAGGCGGATGCAGATGCACGTCCCTACTTATAGCTCAAAAGGCTTCAAAACAAGCATCCACGACCTTTAACCTTTTCGCTTTGATGATTTTGAAGCACAAACTTTGACTAAAATTTGTCCAGCTTTTCACTTCTTTCTCACAGCATATGTTTCAGATTAAGATGGAATTACAAACAGATGTAATCTCTGCAGTAATTAGATGACTAATTGTGAAGGATTTTAATTCGAGAGTGTCAAAAGAGATGAGGGAGCAAAATATAAAATATTGTTGGTGGTTAATTTGGAAACCACCAACAATTTTACTTCCACTTCAGAAATATGTTACTTTTGTGTTTCTCTTTTCCATAAAATCATAATAAAATGTACTAAAGTTTGTCGCGATAGGGGAAAAAATACAAGGAAAACATAAGTACTCCAGAGTGGAATTAAGAAGGAAAACAGCGAGTCAACAAAAGTGATGATAACGCTGCTCCGAGTCTGTGTGTGTATCCAAAAGGTTTACTCTACTTTTTCTTTTCTTGGTATTTTCCACGTCGCGTCTTACCAGGTGCAGCTGCTGGAACGAGCAGCAAGAAATAACAATTTAGTTTATAGTAGCATAAAGCAATGTAATTTGTTGGGTAATATTTAAAGAATAACTTCTCACACTGATTGGTTTACACAAATAGCATTCCCAGAGGCAGCATCTTAACAAACTGAAATGACATTTGCAGGTTCATTAGCATATTGTTTTATGTGCTCCAGCAGCCATAAACGACACGAGCGGCACACGGTTCGCCCCGGCAGGTTTGAGCGACTGCTCATCATCAGAAGGCGTTGGGACGTGTCATCACATGTTACATAGAAACAGATCATCGCCAACACTCTCATACGACACGCCTAAAAAGTGAAAGAAATGTGTTGATTTTTATTTTTTTTCACATTTTATCAGTAGAAAACAATATTATGTGTTATTAAGATTTCATGTAGAAAAGAGTCATTTTTAGAAGATAAATCTAAAAAGTGTGGCGTGCATTTGTTGTTTTTTTTACCCCTCTTCAGTGAATATTTATAAAACTTACAGATTTAAAAGTCACATCTCTTCCAGCTGTTACTTTTTGCCCGTTTTTCTTTGCTAAACTGCTAAAGCTCAGTTAGATTTCATGAACACTATTGGTGGTTTTTTGATGAATTCTTGATTGGTTTCAAGTATGGACTTTGACTAGGCCATTCTAGGTTTCATCTAAACCATTCCACTGTAACTCTGGTTGTATGTTTAGCGTCCTGCTCTTTTTGGATGGTGAACCTTCCAGGTTGATGCTTTTGCAACCTCTAACTGGTTTTGTTTTTTGTTGTTAAACTTCCCTGTACTTGGATAACTCCCCCACCCCCACTCCCACAGCATGATGCTGCTGCTGCTGTGTTTCACTGCAAGGGTGTGGAGCTTTAGCTAGCATGGATATGCTGTTTTTCATCACACATGGGACAAGAAAATTCATATTTTGTCTGACTTGTCCAGAGCAACTTCCTTCGCTCGTTGTGGTCAGGTGGGATCTACGCACAGATCCCACCTGACCAGTGGGTCTCTGCCGACACAGCGGGCCTCCTGGCTGCTTCTCTGATTGATGCTCTCTCCACCTGGTTTGTCAGTTTAAGTGGCAACGTCTTTGCACGTTTCAGGTTGTGTCATACACTTTCAGATAACGGACCGTTGAGGCATTCAAAGCTTTTTATAGCCTAACCCTGATTTAAACTTCTCCACATTAGGCCTGCAGCTAACGATTACCCTAGTAATCGATTAGTCTGTTGATTATTCTGATCAACTAATCGGATTAAAAAAAGGGGCACGTTTGGCAGATTTTTCATTCAACCACCTAATCATTGTCTTTTCACTACTAGAAATAAATAAAAACATGCAAAAAATAATTCAATTACTTTTTTTTAAGTAGGAAAATAAATAACAGCATTCCTTCAGTAAATTTGAGCCATTTTTTGGCTAAAACACATTAGCAAACGTGGTTTTATTTTTAAATGCAATATATTTGTATAGTTTTGGTTTAAATACTGATCTGAGTGAGTTTTTATCAACAGATGTCCATTTTTTGAGTCCGTGTACTGCAGTTAAGGATTAATCCATTACTAAATTAGATGACGACTCAGTAATCGATTCATCACGATTAATCCGATTGATCGTTTCAGTCCCGTTTCACATCGTTGTGTTTGACCGCTGTTTGTATTATGCTCTTCGTGACGCTGTTTGCTCACTAATCTACTTACCAATTTGGTCATAGTTGCCTACAACATAAAATCTTAAGAAAGGGACGGGCTTGAAGTAAGGGAGAAAAAACCTGGCTATGAACGAGGAAAAGGGAATTTAGATTTAAGGTAATAGACACATTACAAATCATTAAATTGAAACCTGAAATCTCACATTTTTCTCCCCCTCAAAGCAAAAATGGGAGACATGAACCAACAACAAGCGTGCAGCATAATTCCCTTCATCCAACAGAGTAAAACCCCCCAGCTAATTATTAAATGAGCATTCATTTCAGGGCTTTTGCTGCAGGGGATGAATTTCCAGAGAAGTCTTCTTCCCCCTAACAACCTTTCAACATGCATTTGTCTCAGACGCAGGCTGTAATCATATCGCATTCACGGCGTTACATTTCCTTCCTGCGAGAGGCCGAGCCGCACAAGAACGTGAGACGCTCCAGCCTCTCGGCAATCAGGAATTCACATGTACCTCGCCGCGGGAGGCATTACGAGACGGGCACGGAGCAGGACGGCCACATCCAGGCTGCCGTACGTGACGCGGAGTGGGAGACAAATTGCAGCGTTGCAGGCCGAAATGGTTCACAGCCTCAGCTGAGTCTGATGTATTCCGCCCGCTGAGCTCCACTAATCACTGCAGCCTGTCACAGACACGCCCACCTTCCCCAGGAGAGCCGACAATCACGCTCCCGGTCTCGGGGCAGCCGCTGGTAGACCCCGTGTAATGCACGCTTGAGGACACACCCAATATGGTGCCCCTCCACAAATCCACAATGAGGTGTGGAACGGATCGCGGTCGCATCTTTCCTCTTCCTTCTCTTCTGCCTGGCAACAGAAAATAAAAATGTATATGTTTTTTCTGCTTACTGTGTGCTTTTTACGACAACACTGCAGCCATAAATCACTCACCACGTCGTTAATATTTAATATCTGACTCTTAATTGTTTCTCCTTTTCTTCCCCAGCATAGACACCAATGCACCGAGAGCGTTCATTTGTAAGCTGGATCAGTGTAATTGATGCAACGACTGGAAACAAACAGGCAATTTAAGTGCTGGACACCTCACTGCCTCCCATCGCTCTTTCTCCTCCTCTCTCACCCCTTTGTTTCCTCTTTGTCCTTTCACACACACACGCACACACGCACACACACACACACACACATTTGCAGGTACTTTGTGGACCACCTCACAATTGAAAAAAAGGTGGAATAAGTGACGAGGTCAGCGTTGCTGGTAAAAAAAGAACAACAAACAAAAAACATGTGAGATGGAAAGGAAATTAGGCTGGATAAGAGTAACGAGGGCATGAAGAAAACAAAAACTAATCTGGTGAATGACTCACGACTGGACGGTCTGTTTAATGGTAAATTTGCAGCTCGGACCGAAAGAAACAGATCCCATTATCGCTAACGAAACTACTTTTTTCATCCGTTTCAGTTTAGCGACATCGACCGCTCGCTCCTGTTCATTTTCATCCTTGGTAACCTGCAGCCTCCATGAGCTTTAATTCACTGAGCCATTTCCCCTTTTAAAATGATGAGACCTGTAAGGCATCGCAGCACATGACGTCACGCAACGAGTGTCTGAACCTTTTACAAATGTGCGCAAAACTGTTGATATTCAGCTGATGTAAAAAAACAACAACAACAAAAAACACAATTTCACAATTGTAGGGTTTCCAATAAATAAAGGTAATTAAAATCAAATGTTGAAATCGTGCTGGATGTGTTTGTATTCAACCCCGTTAATCTCATACCCTTAAATAAAATCCAGTGCAACCAATTTAAGTAATTAAGTACCAATAGTTCAGATCGTGGTAAAATTGTAGCTCAAATTAAAGCCATAAAAACACCATGTAATAAAAAAGAAAAAAAACTTTTTGACTTGTATGTTAAACACTACGTATAATACAAAACAAACACGAGACCCTGAACACAGCATCCCTAATGTGAATCACGGTGGTGGAGGTATCATGCAGTGGGAAAGCTTTAATAACAAAACGAGGTTCTACAGATGATTGACTCAAGCTGAACATCAATCCATGTCACTTGCATCGTCCTTCCATTTCACCCTCTACTTTAAGGTGGTATTTCACCTAAACTCAAAATAAATTAAAGTATATTAAGATTTGTAACTCAAACATGAGAGAATGTTAAATGTTTAAGGAGTGAGATTCCTTTTTTTACACAACATAACTGTGTCTCCAGATGAGAGACAATTTCTACTTCCTGTTTTCTGCACAACCCCGTCTCTGATCAACTCCAAAGCAAACCGTCTAACGGGGGAGATGCAATAAAAAACGCACGGCGAGGCAGCCATGGGAGCAGCGCAGTAATCAAACCGTGTCCAAAGATTGGCTCCAGGGAAATTTTTCAATCACTAACAAGATATTTTCCTCTCACTTTTCAGTAGCAGTCAGAAAAAATTACCGCAACTGTCTTCGACAGCCATCTCATTGCCCACTCCTTCAATTACTTCACCACTGACAAAATTACACCCTGCATATTTTATCATCCAAAAAAGAAGAAGGAGGGAAAAAAAGGGAAGAGGAAAACGTCAACTCCATTTAAAAAGTCCTACGCTGCTGCGCCTGTAAACATTTTTGATGCGAACATTTTTCAATTTATGTACGAGTGTGATTGGTCTGCAAAGGCAGCGCTGCTTGTCATGGTGCCACCCAACGTGCACACACTCCGCCCGGTCACTTGTCATTGAAAAATTGATTTAATTCCAGCTGGTGTTGAGATCCTTTGTCTGTATAAGTTCACCCTGTGTACACATCCAACCTTGATAACCTGATATTTATCAATAATCAATATGTTATAATGTACACCTGCTGATGGAGTAATGCATATGGATGCATTAATCTGATTCCTCTTGCCCTGTGAGCAGCAGTCTGAATGTTGAAGCTTCCAGTTGTGGATGCTAAACAGTTAATAATAAATGAATGAAGTAATTATTTAATTGGTCTCCATTTTGGCATATTCAATAAGTTGTTATGATGTCTGCATAAAAGGACACAACAAGCACATAATCTGCTCTGAATCCCCAGAACCAGAACTCAATTTGGAGAAGCAGCAGTCAGTTTTTATGCTCTGGTAATGTGGAACAAATGCCTAGAAAACTGAAAAACTGTCGAAACACTGAGTTCCTTTAAATCGAGCCTAAAAACCCACTTGTTTAGAGCTGTGCAACTGGAACATTTGTTAATATATTTGATATACATTTGCTTGATGGCATTTGACAAAATGCAATGTTTTATAATTGGTAGCTGATGATTTTATGGTGTAAATCACAGTCAACCGCCTTATTGCTGAAACGCCGCTAATAAATAAACGAAACGAATAAACTTGACTGTTTCTTCTTCAGTCTCTGTTGCAGGTGAAATTCTACAATAATCTATTCTGGAACCAATTACTTATACTGTAGATTTAATTGTTAGAAAACATAAGATTTCTATCCACTCACATACTGAAGCCCCTTCAGCTGAAGGATACACCTGCAACTTTGTGCTTGTGTAATTTTTGTATAAGACAAATTGAATAAAAGGTGCAACTAAAATAAATGAGCTGCCATCTGATGTCAAACGAGACCCATTTGCGAAAAGATGCTAAAAAACTGAAGCGTTTGCACCGGCATCTCATTAGTGCCATTTGCTCAGCAAATGAAGATTTACAAGCATGTGCAGCTGAGCGGATTCCCAATTCATTGAACTATGATCAATCGAAATAAAACAAAGATTGTTCCAGAAGGATACAGTGCTGCTTTACAAGGAAATAATGCCAACTGCAGCTACGGAGTTGGTCACTGACAGAAAAATCACATGCACCACAAACATTGCTCATTTCTGCAAAGTGCAACGTGCCACAGGCTTCAATGTCAGCACTTGGTCAGCCACAGCCTGAATCAAACGTTTGCTCTGACACTTCAGAGAGGTTTGTGCCATGGAGGATGCTGGCTTCCAAGAATATCATTATATTTTGGGGAAAAGGAGTGATGAGAATGGTGTGCAGGGTTTTCTCCAGAAAACTTACTAAGCCCGCTGCTAAGGCAGTCATCCAGCCGGCGGCCATGTTTTTTAGTTAAAAAATGTTTCAAGTTGACAGGAAATTTGAAAATATCACTCGACAGTTATACATTATTGGAAGACTGGAAGATTAATACTTGAACATCAACTACAAAGTCTTAAAAATAGGCAAAGATTAAACAAAACTGAAATAAATAAACAATGCTAAGCCTGGTGGGGGCACAAGTAAAGCCTGGTGTCCAGCCAGGCTTATGTGAGAAACCCTGGTGTGAATAGTGTTCATCGCACCAGGCACGTGCAGAGGGGGGAGCTGGGGGTGCTTGAGCACCTGCCCTTTTTGCTCCTTGCCCCCAAGTGCCCTTTTGGTCAAATTCTTTTATTTATTTTTATTTTTTTGGTATTATTATTTCCTAAGCCCTCTTCTGACACATAAAAAACATGTGCTAAAATTATTTGCTTTTTTGTTTCTTTTTTGTACAACATAATAAGCCGGTCTTATTGTTACCTTTGACCTTCTGCCCGTGACGCATGACGCATTTGCCTCTCGCGCAGTGAGATGAGGCGGCTAACTGGAGCTAAACGTAGCAAACGTTCCAGATTACAGAACAGTTTTTGGTGAATTAACTATTCACCAAAACATTTTTGGTGAATAAAGTGTAGTAGACTTGCTACTTATCAGATGACGGAAAACGTTGAACGTATTGTTTCTGCTTCAGCACAGAGTCGCGGTTTAAGCAGAGAGGTAATGAAATACAACAGACACTGACAGGCCTCTGCGTCTAACTTTCTCTGAAGAACTACTGAGCGGGAGGAGACAGCCAGGTGAGGAAAAACTGTTCTTATCTATCATTCAGTATTTTTATCATACAGACATTAGGCTGTTGTTGTGATACTAGCTAGCTGCTAGCTATCGACTTTGCTAGCAAAGCTAGATAACTAAAAAGCTCCCCTGTATCGTTAATGATATCAGTCATTCTTTAGTATTTATTATGCAATAAAGGCACATCGCCCGTCCAAAACCGATCATCTCCATAATGGATATATGTCTTCTAATTTCCTTTGCTGCATAACGTACATTTCATTTATTCAGGCATTAGGTAAATGTATCTTGAAGGAGAATAGCACTTAAATAAAAGTCCAACAAGGATATTCATTTAGAATTAAAAATAACTCACCCTGAATTACCATGATAGATATAATGAATGTAATAAAAGTGACATTAATGAAGGGAAAAAAACTTAATCCAGACTTTAAGTTTAGGGTCTGGTTCGCAGAGTATGAAGTTAAATTTGTCTCCCAATTATTCAATGGAAACAAAAACTAACCTCAGTTAAGTAAAATACAATTGTAATCACAACTTTTGGAATTGTAATGATTCCTTTTAAAAAAAGTTTTGTTTAAAAGACTTTTTAAACTTAAATAACTCATTTTTTACCAAACATAAACATTTATTTGCACAGGTCAGAAATCTTTTGTCTTGATTTTAGGCCCTGCTCAAGACGTCATGTGAGAATCACAAGCAAAACTTTGAGTCACAAACAAAAACTTAGAATAGCAAGAAAAGATTTATGACAAGCACAAATAAGTTTGTTTTGCAAAAAAAGTTAACTTCATGAGTCAAAAATGTGTGATTTAATTTTTTTTTTTTAATTTAAGCAAAATTCAGTAGGCTTTTCTCAGGGTGACATGTATTAACAATTCATTATTTGCTTTTGTTTTCTTTTTTCTGCAGTTCCACGTTAAAGTTTGATGCAGCTCTGCTTTCCTAAATGGACCATCTTCATCTCCACTGCAGCAAACAGGCAGCTCTTTGTTTTATAGATTACAGTCCACTAAAAGGTTGCATTGTGCCCTTGTTTATATTTTAATAGTGTAATTCTGTAAAGACAAAATATGTCTGGTGGTCCAGCTCTGATTTACATATCTTGCTAAATTGCGGGTTTGAATATTGCAATACTTTCCTATAACAAAATAGACCTGCAGAAAGAAATTACTAATAAAATATCTTACATAGGCATAGTGTTATGCTCTATATGGAGATGTTCGTTAGCTCTGATTGTATATGTCACATTTTTGTAATTTATCATTGTTTATTAAACTCTGAAAGCTGAGTGGCTTTGTTAATATTCTGTCCTAGAAGGTGGTTAGATGGGCCCTTTTTGTCGTTGAGCACCTGCCCCTTTAGTGGCCTCTGCACGGGCCTGCATCGCATCCTTTTATCACGGCTCTGTTAACAGTGATCACATGATCATCTCCGACTAAACAAAATATAGATACTGCTAGTAGAAATACAACGGTATAACAAGGCCTTAAACGATCAGAGAAAGCTCAGATCATTCTCTTTCTCCGTAACTTTAAGCCATGATGTATTACGCATAATAATATGGTAAGAAAGAAAATTTTCTTTGCTTTCCAAACTGTGATTTTTTTTCTTTAAACTTTCGAATACCTTAAAAAGTGCAATCAACCCGAGCCTGGCTGCCATCTTTGACATGGTTTGGCATTGACTCAAAGACTGCCTGCCTGCAGCTAAAAATGAGCCTCTTATGAGTAACAAGCAGGCTGTATAATCTGTTTTAGAACAGGTATGATAACCAGCTCAGACACAAATCCATTTAATTCACACTCCCTCGTATAAACTGATCTGTTTAACCAGATTCGTCATGAATTATTCTAACTTTTATATCACACTTCCAGGCAGAACCTCACAGTTAAAATGATTTAATGTGTCAAGTTTTGACATTTCTAATCATAAATCTGAAAGTGCATTGACCCTCTGCAGCATATCCGAGGCGTCGCTGCGGGGTTCAAGCGTTCAGAAGTGCAGCTTCTATTTGTGTATGTCACACTTACATTCGCCCACGTGTTGAGATAATGTTGGAGAATGACTCATTGGGCTTTATTTTACATCTGTGTAGGTCTGAACTTATGGTTTCTGCCCTAATGAACTCCAGACTTCATATCCATCTTTGTAATAAGGGGTTAGTGCGCTGAAACTGTAATAACTCTCGGTGTGTATTTCTCCACGGAGCTTTCTTATGACAGTCTGATCTCAGCCTACATTTACTTTCTTAGTCATCTTCAGCTTCTTTTTGATTTTCCATTTATGGAGCAGAAATGCAGGCATCTTGTGCATGAAGGGAAGGCGTAGTTTAGTTTTTATTTAGCCGCTAGCTTGAAGTGTGTTAGCTTAGTTACCGATCGTCTTTAAATCGGTTAACCAGTTTTATGCTTTGTCATGCGTGTTCATATTTTCCGTCTATTTTTTCTCTCTCTCATTTTTGTCACTTCAAAGTTTCACTTCAAGTGTCTGAATTTTCTTGCTTTTCCGTCCCTCTCCCACTCACTTCCTGATGTTGCTCATTCTCCCTTGAAAGACTTCACTTCTTGATGGCGGCATTATCACAGCAACCTCTTGACAAACAAACCCCCACTTACGCAACAGAAGCACGCATACAGAAGCACACACAGACACACACACACCCAGACACACACACACACACACACTGCGTAGGCTCTCCGCAGTGCCTCTACCTCATTGACCACAGTATATTACTTCATTAGCTATAGAGCAGATTTTACCGTTTTAAGTGAGATTAGCTTTCTTTGTCTCCTCCTGGCCTCCAAAAAGCCCCGTGCCATAAACATTCACTTCAGACGCAGAGCCAATAACCTCAATGTCAAGTAATTTTATGTTTTCCTGGCATTTTTCTATCCGCAATTCATTCCTTTATTCCCTGAGAGTGCGCGTGCTGGATGGACTCCACGACCATCTGACAAATTGTGACTCTGATGCTAAAACTATGGCCGTAAAAAAACAACAACAAAAAAAACACAATCCCAGAAGTCAAAAGCTTCTGTTATAAAGACACTTTCATGAGAACGGTATGACGCAATTTACTAAAAAGCTCATGCATAATAAAAAAAGCACACTGCCGTATTTTTGTATATTTAACAACACTATTGAGTAATATATATTAAAAAGGAAAATTGCAATATTAACAATCAGAGCGCTTCGGGGCAGTTTCTATAAAGGGCAGCCATTTGTCTTTCTGTACAGAGGCAAGTTAAAAAATTTAAGAGGTAGACCGGCTCCACCAGAACTCCATTTTAAACCTTCCGAGAAATTTTCAGCCCAATTGATCATCGCAGTTCATTGCACGAAGCAGGGAGCCTGTGCAGGCCCAAAGAGAGGAGGAGGAGGGGGAAATCAGAAACACTAAACCTGTCCATCTGGGCGCTGCTGCGTGGGCCGCTGGTTCACCCTGACCGCGCGGCGAGAGGCTGATGTGTCGCTGTAATCTGACCCAGTGATGATGGTGCAACAAGCTCTGTTTGTTTCCATATAGTGGTGTTGTGAAATTAATACGTCTTCTGCTGGTAAAATATGCGTCGTTTTACTTGGTCGCCATTGTATTTTTCACAGCTGGCCGCGTACAAGCTCCGGGACCGGAGAGCATTAATCTGAAAACGTAAACTGCGAACAAACACACGGCTATGGGACTACGCTTTGATTTTCAGGAGCACAAAATGACTTTCCCATTCGACAAAGAGTGACGTAGATGCTTCTTAACGTACAGAAGTTACCAAAAGTCCATGGTGTGTGATGAAATAGACAATCTGACCAAGATAAATCATTTTAAAACTTTTTCTACCTTTAGTAGAAAATATTATGCATATTTCAACTGAGAAACAAACAATTCTGTATGCAAAGCCCTAAACTTATGACTCCTTTTATCATTTTTAGTGTTATACTTTTAGTAAAGTGTACTCTTGTCTTTTTGCTACGGTCTCATAAACTTGTCTCTTGCTCGCTTACCTTCGTTATTTCCTCAACAGGTTAAACGGTCTACTCCTCTGTTTGCACTGTAACAAGTCGAATCACACAACTTTATATTGTGGTTTCTTGTTTTGATTTATTAAACGTGCCACAGAAGCCCGAACCCAACCCGACCAACAAGGAAATAAATTTGGCTCAACCCGGGTCGGGTTCGGGTCAGGCTCTTAAATCTAGACTCTACTGTGCAATCATGAGCTGTGGAAAAGAAATGTCCTCACAATTTGATGCATGTTCTGCAAGGGAGAGCCATTGAATTTCGCCAACTTAAGGCGAGAGATGATGATTTTGCAACTTTTTATTCAGATTTTTTTGCCCTCCAACCGATTTGGGTGTTTTTTTATTTATTCCTCTAAATATATAGCACACTTATTACCGTATTTTTCAGACTATAAGCCGCTACTTTTTTCCTAAGCTTTGAACCATGCGGCTTGTAGCCTGGTGTGGCGTTTCTGTGGATTTTTCTTCAACCACCAGGGGGCGCATTAGCAGGAAGTGAATCATTGAAAGTCAAAATTAGAAATCAAAGAAGTGCTCATTTTCATTTAGAACAAGCACATGCTAGCAGCAGGCACAACGGAGAAATTTCTTCAAACTCATATGATGCAGCTTTTAAAGTTTTACGGGCAATCAGTCTGGCGGTACAGGAAGGAAATAGAGCCACTGCTCGTAAACTCGGCGTGAACGAATCCATGGTTCGGCTTTGGAGACGCAGAACTGCGTCCTTAATAAATCCAGTAGGTTTATTAGGATGCTGCCCTCTGCTGGGTCCCTGTGGAAAACCGAGAGCGGCGGAGATACCAGCTGCTTATAGTATGGTGTGGATTACGTACGTTTCCAGTTAGTTAGTTTGTTTTTTTTAATTTGTAGGTGCTGCTTATAGAATGGTGCGCTCTAGAGTCCGGAAAATACGGTAATTTATTTTGACAATGGTGTGAAGACTAATGTGTCTTATTAATCAGTCAAACTATTCTGCTAAATGTCACACTGATACTTCATTACAGTAGTTGATATATACCAATATCCAACGTAACATAATTTTAATCTGTAGTCATGAAACTGTAACGTATACGGAGGATTTTTTAAATATCTTACCTTGAGATCTTGTTAAAGCGCTACAATTAAAATTCCACTTGTATAGAATCGGATAAGAGAATAGGAATAGGGTTCTTATATGTAGCACAGAATAGCAATCAGACCGAGCAGCAGTCATTTAAGCTTAGAGAAGCATTTTGTTCGTGAGCTAAAAGGAGGAGAGAAAAAAAGTGAATGAAAAGAAAGGAAGGAATCCTGCTAGCAAAACTAATAGAGTTTGAAATCAAAGCGGGATGTAAATATGTGCAGTTGCCTGAATGAGTAGGTTTGATTAGGACATTTAACACAAATGTTCACATTTCTTTGATGCATTTTTCTCCCGTCCAGCTTTTGGGCTGATTCCATTCAGCTCTCCTTGCAGCTAAAGGGCAGTGCCCCGTCTGTGAGCCAATTCCCAGAGCTTTCTGCGATGGTTTGTGAATTATTCATTCAAACATGATTGACTGCAGGATTGAATTACGGGATTGATTGATCGGTGGGCTCATAAAATGGGATCCCGATGCCCGCTGAAACCTAAGTGTGACTTGAACGACTTGAGTGGAGAGCAGCATCAGCAAAGCTCTCTGGTTATGGTTGACCGTCAGTTACTGGTAGTTTGCAACAAGGAGTCGGTAAAGTTTTGATCCTGGAGGATCTTTATCTCAACATGCCAAACTGAGCAAAAGAAGAAAAAGCCGCTGCGCTCAGGAATCATGCTAACACCGACGTCCAGCTATTAGAAACCGAAGAGAAGATGGAAAAACCTGAAAAACAGTCACAATAAAAGCACAAACGCGACAAATGCTGACTGGATATTGGAAAAATACTTTTGTCCAATGAGATAAAAAAAACAGCTAACATGTCAATGTGGGCTTTGTTGGGATTTGCTAGGTTGAACTATTTCTTATTTAATGGGCTTCGGTTCTCTCTCACTTCTTGTATGAGGATCAGTTGGTACTGAGAAAACCAATTTAAATTGTGCAACAAGTCCAAGACCCATGAAGGTCCTAATTTGTACAATTCCTACAAATATAAATTTTTGCCATTTCAGTAACCCACACGATTTCATCCTTATTCTCTCCTGCAACATGAGGAACAGTTCACATGCCTATTTATTGCTTAGATTACCTTAAGAGTTGTGATGTCATCAAGAAAGTATGTATTAAAAAATTAGTAGAGCGCATTAAGCTCTACTAATTGTCCTGAATCTGCTGCAGTATTCATGCAACATCCAAACCTTATTAGATAGTAGTACCAGTGTTGTAGTACTCGAGATCGGTCTTGGTCTCGAGACCATTTTTTGATGGTCTCTGTCTCGTCTCGGACTCGCCCGCTTTTGGTCTCGGGCTTGTCTCGGGCGCTGAGGACTCGTCATTTTATTTTAAGACCGGTCAAGACCGCAAATGTGAAAATATCACGAAACGTACAGCACACTGTCCAGTTTATTTGTTAACATCGTTATTTTCAGTGGATGCAAAACGCACAAATTAAAATCCAAGCAATTACGTGTTCCTGTTGCTCCCACCTAGTCCGACCATCAGAGGAGTCGTCAGTTCACCATATGCAACAAGTTATGATGAAAATAAGTCATTAAATTGTTTTCAATGATAACTGTATAGATATACATGCGTTGTCATGGTTTCAAAGTGTATTTAAAGCAGGGTCTGGCTGCAGCTGGAGTCGGCTACAACACGTCCGTGTAAAACTCATTAACCTACTTAACTGCTAAGTCAGGATGCCATACAAATGTTGATAAAGTGTATGATGATCTACGTCATGATTCTATGTTGCTGATTAAATAAAATTATATGGTAATATAATTTTTTTTGACGTGTCTGACAGATATAGCCATGAGTTGTGCTAAGCATATGGTGATCTGACAGCGTATGCTAACCTGACAGAACATTGTTCTTTGTTCTTGTAATGCTCTGCGTACACTGCAGTAGTTTTGATGATTTTATTTAATTATGTACGTTGCTATTTTTTTAATTAACAAATAAACAAAACACAAGAACGAAAGAGCATGCAGAGCATGCACATTACTCTTTCACTGTTTTCGTTCAAAGTGACAGCTGTAATGTGTGCCATGGTGTCAGACTGCCTCGCTTCATGTAGCGGGAGAGAGGGTGAGAACAGTCACGGTGAGCGCCTTGTGCTTGGTTACTTCATGCTTGTTGCTCCTTGGTCAGTGTTCATAGTTGAGCGTTATTTACCATCAGGGCATTGCTTCAATTGCTATGTTTAATGGTGCAGAGAGAGAATGGTGCTATGTTTAATGGTTTCGTTATCTTTTTAGGGATGGCACGAGACCACCGCAGATTGTAGCACAGCGATGGAACACTGAGCAATCAGTTTGTTCTGCTTTTAATATTGGTAACATGTATTAAGTATTTAATATCTAGGTGTTTTTATGGGAATATGGATCTTTTAGATCAATTTGAGAAGTAATTTTGATCATATTTCACATTTTATCGTATCATGTAGCGCGGGCCGCTGGTCTTGGTCTCGACTTGGTCTCAGACCCTAAAAGTCTTGGTCTCGTCTCGGTCTCGATACGCTCTGGTCTTGGTCTTGTCTTGGTCTTGGGTTAGGTGGTCTTGACCACAACACTCAGTAGTACCGTTTAAGTTTAAAAATAATAAAGACTAAATTCTGCCTATCCTTTTACCTCTAGAAATCTGCATTAAATATTTTACAAGAACATCTTTTCTCTTGGTTTATATTCTGCTGGTTATTAAACATACCTTACATCTCTCAACAAATGACACGGAAATAAAAGAACAAATCTTTTCTCTCCAGCTATATGCACTCAGCTGCTATCAAAAAGCTATTTTTCAATAGTTTTTTCAGAGTAGTGCAGTATTATAATGTTAGAGAGTATAAAAACCACTTTCTTCATGGTTTGCAGAAACGTACGTATCCACTGTTACTGTGGTAACTGCTAGAACGCTGCATGCTGAATTGATGCTAATGCAAGAACAATATTCAGCCAAATATCCGATTTGTGCAGAAATGTCTTTGAATTGATTCCAGCAGATTACTGTAGCAGTGGTTTCAGTCTCAGGCTCCGGTTTGATCCTCGACTGTCTGTCTTGTCAAAGCAAAACAAATCTCTGCATTCCTCGGCTTTCATTAATGTCTTGCTTTATCCCTCAAGGTTCAACTTTCAGCCTCGTTTTTTAAGACTCTTTTTTCTGTTTGTGTATTTTTTTTTGTACATTTCTGTCTTGCATCTCCCTGTGGAACTAGCACAATCCCAGATTAAACAGAAATATTCACTACTTGTTCATATGCGTGCGTCTGTGTACAGCCTCTTATGGTTTTATTTTTCTTTTTACACTCCATCCATGTTCCGCCTAATCCGGTGTCCTGTTATTTCCTGTTTGCAGCTGATGACCTCCAAGCCTCCAATCGCTGTAACACTGAGCAATCAGGTTTCCAGGAAACACTAATCAGATCCTAGATATCCCAAACTGCTTTTTCATCCTCCATCATCAAAGAACCCGACCCAATTGTCAATTCCAATTTGGTGCTAAGGGAAGAAAATAAAGCTGACTGCCTTTGGGAGTTTCCTTAAAATGTGGAAATTAAAGAAAGTAGCTTCCAAGCCTCCACTTCTGAAGCCATTTTAAGACTCAGTGAAATAAATGATAGTCTAAGTCATGAATACCAAAACTGTGTTTATTCAAAACTACTCTGTGGATCTGAGTCCAAGCCCATCAGTGGAAGCGGTTGCAGATTCAGACATTGTTACTCTCCACCCAGGGCGTAATTCAATTAGGGGTTGGCTCCAGTACTACAGAAAACAAAAAATGACTTTGATGGACCTTCCAAGCAGTTTGAACTGTCTTGTTGCTGAAATGTGCTACACAAATAAACTCGATTGATTGATTCAATCAGCAGTCATTCCCGTTACGGGAAAAAAATAAAAAAATGCTAACCTGACCTCACTCAAATCCAATAAACAGAAGCTGAACAAAAAAAAAACAAAAAAACTTGAAATGACAAAATGTTTTTTTTTTTATATATAAAAAGGTAATTAGCTTTTACTTACTGTGTTTCAAATATAAAAACTGAAGTAAGCAACACAAAAAGTATATGTTTTTTTCCCCCCACAAATTAGCAGAGAACGTAAGATGTTTAAGAATTGGAATGGTGCTTTTTCATCACATATAATAAATAATAAACTTTATCCAAACATTTCAGGAAAATATCTGGTGTTATTGTGGGAACCCATTGTGTGCACGTTTGTTTCTTCTTGTCCAAGTTTGTGAAAAAAACAACAGTAAAGAAAGCCACAGCACAGATTCAACTCCGTAGATTTATATTCAGTTAAGACCCCCCTCTATGTGTGTGTGTGTGTGTGTGTGTGTGTGTGTGTGTGTGTGTGTGTTTCAGCTGACATCACAACACACAGTTTGGACTCCTTGTTCCACGGTGGTCCGTACTGTAAATCCTAACACCGCATGTGAGACCCAGTAAGATTACCCTCACAGAATGCTACAGGAAAGCCCCTGGGTGCTCAGATTAATGGAAAGCGGCGCGTGGCTGAAAGAGTCTAAACAAACAGGCAGTCTGGACGGCTTTCCTTCTCACGCCTGCAGAACAGTTTGTCCATCTGCCAAGATTTTAATATTCAGCAAGCACAAAATTACCATCGCAAGATGCCGCAAGATAACTTCAACATCAGTCGTCTCATCCTGACTAAACATCCTTCAGATTGTTAATTGAAAGCATTCAAAAGCGTCTTCAGCAGATTCAAATATATTTCAAGATGAAGCTATATAACTGGGAATATTTTATATATGTCATTATTAGTCAGTTTATTAAACATAAAATTGTCCCACTGTTTTATGGGAAAGTTACTCTGACATATTACTTCAACTAAAAGATTAAGATTAGTTCACTGCCAAAGGCTTCATACACTTTCAAGAAAAATATCATAGACAATATCCATTTGTTTATTCAAATTGCAAGATAATTGATCACTTAAGTTTTTAAGAAATTAATCTCAACTTTGCTGGATTTTGTCAGTGGAGGTAAAATCACATTAATGGAGAAGAGCGGAGAAATCATCCTTCAACTTTCAGCTTGATCAGCGAAAACGCAATAATACCGCCCACCACAAAATCACCATGGCAACAACACTCTTCCTTGTGGAAGTTGCTACAGCAGGAAGAAGACTGAAAGTTAGCTTGTTTCAGCATCTGTGAGGTCAAGGGAAGTACAAACATGAAAAAAGCTTTTGAAGAGGAAACAAGTGTTTTCTAAAGCAGCGACATGTGACAAAAAAAAGAAAGACAGCAAAACTTAAAACAGATAACAGGAAGTATAAAGACATCACGGCATAGCGGCTGTATTTTCTTAACCTTCAGCTGGATTTGGACAACCATCTTTTGTAATCTCAGAGAAGTAAGAATCTATATTATCTATGAAAAACACACAGAGACGGTGGTTTTTGAGGCGTTAGCCATGCTAACTGTGCTAATTTCTAACATAAGAGGAAAAAAATACGAGACTTTTCTGTTGTTGATCACACAAAAGCCAGAGCACAATATTTCAAACAACAGTCTTAAATCCCAGCTCTTTTCTTACAAAGAAATACGAATTTGCAACATTGCCAATTGAATGCCTTACAAAAAACAGAGATCAGGAACCAGACAAAAAATTCTAATTTCATTTCTGTGCATTAAGAATTTTATTTAGGATTATTTATGAGGTATCTTTCTATTCAAACTTTTTATTTTCAAACTGATGGGTGTCTACTTTCATTTTGTAATCATGGCTTCTAGTTTTCCAGAATGTGACACTAAAACCAGACCCATTTCCATAGAGATGGCTAAAAATAGGAAAGACAAGAGAACATGTCATTCAGGTAAGGCAGAGGTTCCCAAACTGTGGGGTGCGCCCCCTAGGGGGGGCGCCGTGCCATTGCAGGAGGGGTGGGGGGTGACATCTGGATGAAAAAATAAAATAAACATGAACGCTGTATGCGCTGGGTCTTTACCTTAGAATCGCCAGCTCTCTGTTATTCCTATGTCAATTTGATATAGTAGGGGCTTCCACACTTCCCATATCTGTGTCCTCTGTCACTTTTAGCAGCAATTAACATGTCGTAACCCGTTGTTCCGAGCCGCCTTTAAACGCAACATCAGCACTATGACGGGTTTAGACCTGTGCAGCAGCGACCTGCTGCTGCTGTGCAGAGCTACGCATGTGTGTTTGAATCATGGCAGCAAACCAGCAAAACGCAAAGAACTTTTCACAGTTTTTCCCCCAAACTAACCGACTGTTGAGTAAAGCTGTTGGATGCAGGTAAAGTTAGCTAAAAGATGACTAGCCAATATCAATACAAGCTTGTTAACAAGTAGCTTGTAGGCTCCTGATGTTGTTGTCTATGTTCAGCTGCGATTCATTTTGCCCCCAAAAAAGTTGATTCCTCCCCCCCTTGTTCGTTTGTAGCCGGGGCGAGTATAACAGCGAGTCTCTAAGAATCCACCCCCTTCGTTCACACACATCGTTCAACCAGCTATTTGTAATCCATAGGGGGGGCAGAAATTGCTTGGAAACCACTGGGGGGGCCCAGGAGAAAAAGTTTGGGAACCACTGAGGTAAGGCATGTTCCTCAACAGCGAGGTCATTGCTGCAAATTAGCTCATCCCTAAAATCACCCATATCTACACTCAGACAGATTAAACCTGTGACATACATGTTTATGTCTTATAACATAAACATGTTATAAGACATGTTTATGTCTTATAACCATGCACACCGAGGAAGACATATTTATTCTCACTGTTTTTACAAGTGTGAGGCATCTTGGGGTCGCGGCGTCTCCACAATAATTTATTTTAAAAGCACTGGTTCCGATAATTAGAATAAGAAGATCTGGCATCCGCCAACCGAGTTCTCATCTCGACATGTTGTTGCTTTCAATGTTTCATTTTATGCGTGGCCTCTGTCGCCAGACAGTTTCATTTAGGATTCATTTAGAGGCTTTTCTTTTGGAAATGTGCTCCTCGCATGTTTTGGTGACCACAAACGCTTGTGTGTAACAGGGAGAGTAATATGTCCTGCATATGTATCCAAAAAAAAACTAGAGAGAGAGAGAGAGAATAAAGAAAGAGCATCATTTGGAGACACGGAGCTGCAGCGTGCATGAGTCATTCACGTTCAAATGTGTATTTTCTCAAGTCAGTTGGCAAATATATGCGCTTGGGCTGGCACGCCGGCTGTACCCTACTGGCTGCCAGCTGTCACTCAGGAAGACGGAGAGATGGCGGATTGAGAGGGAGAGCGGGGAGAGATAAAGGGGGTGGTGATGATGTGAGGACACGAGCCCCGAGGCTTTCTTCCTCTCTTGTTCCTCATTTGTCTCTGCGATGATAACAGAAAACATGGCAGCTCAAAAGGAGAGAGGTCGACATCAGAAGGCGAAAAGCGCAGAAGAGAAGGAGGAAGGCGAAACGGGAGAGACCGTGACATTTTTCAGAGTTGTTAGCAAAGCGCGCCGGCGACAACACTGGGGTTCCTAATGCATTAGCCCAAATGAGCGAACCTCAGGGTTCCCCTCAGCGATCGCTATGAACGTGATTTTTTATGCAGACGTCCAATTGCTTTGTTTGCAGAGGGTCGCACGCTTTAGTCGCGGCCTCTTGCAGTATTTATTACAGTTCTCTTCTGACTAATTAGGATGGGCTGGGGGGAGAATAAAGCTCCTCTGCAGAAAGAGGAACAAGAACTCATTTTAGCCTGAACAAAAAACAGGCATCCTTTTGGGTCCAGATCCTCTTTTTTTTCTCCCTCTCTCTCTCTCTGTCTCTCTCTCTCCAATTAGGAAGAAACGGGCCCCTGCTTCTCATGCCAGCGATGACAGGCAGGTTTCAAAACGCAATGAAAGAACAAATTCATCACCGCCAGTGAAAGAGGGCGACGTGAGAGGTCTCTCTTCTGTGCCACGCTTGGCAGTGAACACGGAGAGCGTGTAGAGTCAAGAGCCGAAGCAAACTCTGTGTACTGTACCTGTTAGAACGTCACGACAAGCCAACCACGGCTACTGCAAAACCCAACATCTTCAAGAAAACACCATTTCCTGCCCCAACATGACAAATGAAGTGGGGAGGGGGAGGGAGGGCAGTTGTACGCCTCTAATGGCGCCGGCTGGACGAACAGCACGCCGTCCACAATCTGATGTCATGGACTTTTACGGCATCAATCAACCTGCGGCGACGGAGCTGGATTTTCATAGTTGCTCTGAGAAAAGTGTCAGCAAAGAGCTTTATTTGAAAATACATCATACGTCCGACAAGCCGTACATTGTATTTGACAGGAGGAAACCCGATACTCTGTGCTGCGCCGCAGCACGCTTATTGATTCACAGCGTTGCATATCGGACACGCACAAGCTAGCAGCTCACGTTCCGCTTTATAGGAAATATAAATATTTTATATATCGAGCTTCCGAGGTTGCAGACGATTTATCCCATTTTATTTGTGTATTTTGGCAGCTGACGTCATGTGCAGACTAATTACACAGAGTGGCGCAAACTAACCTTTAAACCTCAAAGAGATTCATCTGGAGACTTCAAATATGCTGTTGGACTTACAAAATACCAATATCCCATAATAATCATGTTTTTTGACATGCTGATCTGTTTTATGATTATGTTTATTCGTTTTATGTGTATGTCAGAGAGAAATATCAAATAATGAAGGTTTATTTATTCTAAATCATCTAAAATCATCTTCTCGAGGTAAAATGTTGAATATTTGTTATATCTACATTCTGGGAGTCTTTATTTTCTAGACTCGCCCATCAGTAAGGCACTGAGGAATAACTCTTGTGATTGGTTTAGATCAGTCTCCTTTCTCATTGGCTGGAAAAAATTCTGTTTTTGATTGATTGATTGATTGATTGATTGATTGATTGATTGATTGATTGATTGATACCTGTTAATGTAAATCTTGTCTGATCCAAATTATGCAGAAAGCTTTGATCCAGTGAAGAAACTTGACCTGATTGATTCAACCTGGACTGATCATCCTGTCCACCTGTGGCTGTGATAATTGCTTGATTAACGCAGTGCGTTCACCAAGATGTTTTAACCTATTATGCTTTCTTGAACAGGTTAGAATCGATCTATAGGCCATGCAAACATGTTCATTACATTTCTTTGCACAAAATCATTCTTAGATAATAAGATTTTAGCTCTTTTTTCATCTAAATGAGCTGTTCTAGGGCCTCTTGTCATATAAATCCAACTAATTTGCTGCTGACCACGCGCCTCAATCAGTCTCAATGTATGTGAAAATAGCTGCAATTATACAACTGTACATCTCTGAAAAGCAGTAGTAGACACAGCCAACAGCAATGCAGCAAGTGGTTTCTGAATGATAAGTCAACAACAAAACACTTGTCTTTTCCAGCAGCCATTGTACAGAGCTTCCAGCGAAAAAACCAGCTGACCAAAACGTGCTGGAGCTCATTTTACAATTAATATTAACTTATTGCCAAAAAATGTCTGGGTGATGGTTGTTTTTAGGGCTTTTTTTTTTAATCCAAATGAAAGTACAAACATGCAAAACGCGTATTTTACATATTAGGTCCACGTTTAATAAACGCTGCAAGATGCCCTTTTTGTGGTTTTTTCCTCACCTCAGACCTGTTTTAAGCCTTTGGTAAGTTTTTTAGCTTCAAATCCAATGTGAGAAAACTAATTTCCTCCCAAGGCGACAATCACACCAGTTTGAGTCCCTTTATTTCCTTTTACAGTTAGTTCATAAACTCCTACATAAGCATCAAAATAATATCTTGACATCGGAAACTTAAAGTGACATGAATTCACTTGTAGGGTCTTTAATCAGCTCAGTCCCTGTGTAAATATATTAATTTCTTAAAATGTAAGAAGTCTTTCCCGCTTCCTTTAAAAGTGCAACTGTGAAAAACTTAGTGGAGAAACGTGATTTATGCTCATGTGATTTGGATAACCATGAAGTAATTTGAGTAACATTAAGGTCGTTTAATGTAGCTCATACATTGTGCTGCATTACAAATAAAACTGACGATGCACACTCGGTCTGTTCATAAGAGACTGAATTCTTTGAGACACTGGCTCAGTAGATGATTAAACAGCACTTACTAAATTCTGCTGGATTTATTTGCTTTAATGTCAACAAATGTCAGTCCTTTTGGGCTGGAAAAAGCTTCCTCCGTCTCTTATTTAGTTCAGAGGCTTGGCAGTTTTAAAGCAAGCCCCCATCAGCTACTTCTGGTTTTTGTAATAACAACTAAAGGTCACAGCATTTTAAATGCTTTTAAATAAACTGATTTTGTTTAAATTGGTCAGGCAAGTATTAGTCAGTATGAGCTTCACCTTAGGCCACAGATTCCAGGTTTTGTTTTTATTATATTACACATGAAGATTATTAATAAACTGCCAGGGACATATATAATACCTCAAAATGTTTCAGCATGTACATGCGCAGGTCTTATGCAGCAGTGTGTTGTGTTATATATATATATATATATATATATATATATATATATATATATATATATAAGAAAAGATACTTGTGTCTTCTAATTCAGCTAACTTGTTTTTAAAACTGCATTTGTTTGGTTATGCATGTTTTCTAATATATTTCCTTCCTATGTGTAGCCTCAGCCTGTTACTGGAAGGAAGACGGGATGAATATTAAAACAGTTTCAGTCTCCAAACACAGCAATCTCATGTACGAACAAGAAAATATTGCCAAAGGCAAAAGAAATAAAAAAATAAACAGACTCTTTTGAGACAAATTGCGATTCTACTCCAGCTCAGTTTGCTCTCACAAGTAGCTTTAAGCTATTGATGTCTGTTCCTGCAAGGGGCGGACGTTCAACGTTCAATTGAAGGAACTTTTGGATTTACGAGACGTCATATATTTTGGAGCATTGCTGCACTGTAAGGTTTCACCAACATTCATCTTTAATCTGCCAGGGAACTGGTCCCCATTATCACAGCATGCAATTTTCCCAGTTTACTTATGACAAGTATTAACCATGGTTCAATTTCAGCTAGCTTGTAATCAATAAATGGCTCTTTTTTTAAAAAACGGACATGTCACCGTTTTAGTATCTTACATACATGAATGAACTGAGCCACTTCTTTTTTTAACTTTATACAACCTTAGTGTTTTCAGAATGATAAGTTGCCTTATGGCAAACATTTCTTCCAGTTGATTCATATCATATCACTCATTAATCACATTGTTCTCAAAAGTTATATCTGTCACCTGTAAGACAATTTTTCAATGGTTCAGTTGCAGTTAGCTCTAACTATTTATGTAGTAAATATTTTTTTTATTTAAATGATTATACATCATTTTTAGACAACTATTTAATATTTTAACTACACATTTAATATGCACCTGTAGTAGTAGTTGATTTTTTTCTATCAGTTTTCTATCAAACTGAATAAAACTCCATAAAGCTAAACGGCGGATGTTAACAGAGTCTATTAGCTTGCTGGAAGCTGATGTCTTTTTGTCAAACTTTACCTCTAAATTAGATTTCAATAACTTTATCTATTCTGTAACTTAATAATTTTAAAGATGTCATTGATCTAGTCAATCCACTGTTTCTACAAGCTAAGTGGTGTAAGCTAACAGAAAAAAAAAACATGAGATGATATCAAAGCAATGCTTCTCTTTTTGCTAATCATTTTAACAGTCCAGCTTCACTTTCTGTACATTTTTAAACATAACATTTAGCTTTTTAATGTTAAAAGAAAAGAAAAACCATGGCATTACTTTCTAGATCTGGTGTTGGGTCTTAACTCTGTTTGAAACCAAGCAGCAACATCTTTCTTTTAATTGTGCTCCTCTTTCCACAGAAGCCTAACTGAGACGCATCCCAGCTAACCCCTGGTGTACGGCTAACCGAGCTTGGAAATGGAGGCCCAAATTGAATGATGTGCCACCCCACTCCAATGTCACCATCGATCTTCACAAACAGCTGCCTTGGCCGTTTCAAATGGAGAAAATTGTATCTGCCAACAATATAAGCAACACGGGCACCATTTTCCAAATATAAAACTCAAAAATAGAGCCAAGCCCATCACTCATTAGAGGGGTGGATAAATTTACATTACATCTACTAATAAGCTAATTATCAGTAGATAAATAACCCACTACTCACACTATTTCTTTCAACTGACAAAAAAAATGAATGAGCTGGGTCAAAGATATTTTTGTTTTACATATTTATGCTAAAAGTGAGAATATTTACAACTCCCCAGTGGTTTGTAATGCCTCACTACTAAATCATATATGATGTATTTTGCAGTCAGCGTTGCAAGAATCAGCGGCAATTACAAGACAACTGGAAATGTTTTCATCTCCCTTCATGTTTTATTTGCCTTGGAAGCGTTTCGGTTTGAGGAGCATGTGCTGATCCTGTCATTCCCACCCCGCCAGATAAACAGCAACTCGTAAAACTCGGGCTTCTGCCGCGCAGGGTGGCAGGGAAGTTTACAATAAATGTCTGGATAAATCCACAAAACGCGCCGTTGCCAACTCTCCTCCAATGAAATACGCTAATGACCACTCGAAAAGTCACACTGCGAAGCCGAGGCGACGCCCTAATTTACATGTGGATTAGGTTAATGGCTATTTATTAGCGGAATGAAGGAACTTACAACAAGATTACGGGGGAATGAATTTTGCGACTTGGAAACGGGATAAAACTGGGTTGTGGAGATGAGGGACGAGAGGCGCCTTCTGTCGCAAAAACAAAGTCTTACAAAGAACCCGGTCCAGTGAATTTGAAGTTTTAAGCAGCAGCTTAATGTGTGGTTACCCTGCAAATGTTCAACTAATGAATTTTTAGTCATGCCCACAGATAGAAGCTGTAGCACCACCAAAAAGCCACAATGGCTCCAAAACACTCTCCTTCACCTCTTTCCCTTTCTTTCTCTTCCTCCACTTCAAAATGCTTTCAGTAGACAAAACCAGGGATCTTATTAAAATACCTGACATGGGTAAATTAAAAAATATGGATTATAAAATACATCTTCAGTCGTTCTAAACCACGGCGTTCCACTGGGTTCTGTTCTTAGTGTTGTTTCATTTCCTTCCTTTTCGCCATCTTTTCCTCATCATATAGGCATGTTTTCTGTCACAGCCTTTTCTATAGATATTCAGCTTTCTGCTACATTAGCGCAGCAGTTAATCATTATTTTATTCCCTCCCACATGTATGGATGTGATTCTGTTTCTACGCCTCACTAAAAGGTATTTTCAACTTCATTTGCCGCTTGCCCGAAATGCACTTCAGCGTGAAGATCCCCATAATTTTTCTCTTGAAGCTCAGTTCTTAACCTGCCATTTAAATATGCTAGTCCATTTTCTGTTTCAATTACATCTTGCACATTTTATGTAGCTCGTCTTGTTTTGCCTCTCTGCTGTGGCAAAAAAAAGCAGGAATTACAAATTTTGTAATAACTTCAAATCAATATTGAGTACAGATGCTTTATGGCAAAATCACTTTCATTTTAGCGCCAATATCTGTTTTAAGATGGATTCTTTGTTCTCACAGATTTCCACCTGCTGCCCAACACACACACACACACACACACACACGCGCACACGCACAGTCGTCAATTCTTTCACCTCCAGTAGCAACAATGGATGCTGGCGAAGGCTGTCATTCCTCTAATGACTGTGCTGTCGTGAATATAATGGTGATGCCGTTGCGTTTTATAGACAGGAAGTCCTCACAGTCCCCATGCGAGCAGAAAGCGCCGACACTCAGAGCCACCAGCAGCCCCTCGCCGATCTCAAACGGCGTCACGTCCATCCAATTCTGCGAGGCTGCTCTGCAGCCATGCAGAGGAGGATGCGATGGGGAAAACAAAACAACGTGGAAAAAAATAGGAGAAGGTGGAGCTGTGATGTTGCAGATATGCATCCAGCTGATCCCTCTCGATCTTGCTTGCTTGATTTCTCAATCGCCTGCTGCGATATCGTAAACGCATCGCCTCCTCAGCCTGTTTTGAACAGCTAAGCCGCGACTGTTGCGTGATGTGTTGTGGTGGCTAATCTGTCAAAGATCAGGATGAAATGATCTGCCCATCAGTCAATAACATCAATACGTCAAACGTCAGCCGGTAATGCAGCCTCGCTCTCGCGGCCGACTGAAACGAGCACTTATGATTTAAGACGAGCTTATCACTGGCAGCAAACAACGCGGGCCTCTGATCTGCTACAGGTTGCCAAGTGAGGTACTCTTACAGCTCTGGTCATTACTGAAAGTAAGCCTGAAGGCCAAATGCAATTATAAACGGCTCCCTACACATTACCCTGCTTATTGCATAAGCTGCAGACCTAAAACATTGCGTGCCTGCCAGCGTATTCTGTTTCTACCATTTTTCTTGAGCGACGTAGGAGTGATTAGCAAGCACCTTGGTATCTCATTCTTGAAAACTTTCGAAGCTGGAATTAATTGCTAAACACAAAACCAATCTGGAGTATTTCTTTAGCCCATATGATTTGTTTTTGCTGTGTCTACTGGGAGACTCAACATTCTTCAAAGAACGCCATTTTGTAGCACGTAATGCCTCCTGATCAGGCTTCGCTGAACCTTCTCATTTCACAGGTTGAAACAGGAAATGCAAAGATGGTACAAATGTGCAGCTAATTAATAGGTGTAAGAATTATTTACACTTAAAAGTCGTGATATTACTTTTTTAAAACTGGGCTGAGTTAATATTTTGTTCATTTGCGATGGCATTAGCCTTCATCAGCTTTAAAGTACTTAGCACAAGCTAGCGCAAGGTTTTTTTTATTCAAATAAAATTAATCACATTTAACTAATTTTGTTGATGTAAATATGTTCATTTTAGTAGCAATGACATAAACCAGTAAGATAATAATGAACAATATCTCTACACCAAAATAAATAACATTTTCCAAAACTATGATCCTTAACTGCACCTAAATTTACCTCTAAAAAATATTTAGTTTAGTCCAATAATTATTTAAGGAGTGGGGGTATCTCAAAGCTGCCTCTCACAACCTGGTGGTGTTAATGTAAAATCCTGACCCCAACATGGCAGCCATCGCTTTCTCCCAGAAGGCAAAGCTCAGAGCTGGGAGTGATGGCAAACCCCAGTGGTGCGGAATCTCTTCAATGTCAGAAACTGTACTACTGTTATTTTGGGACAAACAACTATTAGCACAGTAGAACAGCCAATTAATAGTTTGTTTTAGCAGCTTTCAGTAAATGCATGCAGCCATGTTGGACACTGAGAAAGGGATTGGTCAGTGAGCTTCGACTTTTGATTTGATTTGGATTTCTGGATTCAGAGTGTTTTAAGGGGGGGTTTTCCGACTGAGAACTCAGAAAATCCAACTTCCGACTTCAATTAAATTTGTCATCAGGTCACTAAAAATAAATTAATATATTATGGTGTCTTTAGGTTTTTAACATGATCATTTTTAAAGCAAAATATTTGTACTTAAGCAAATAGTTTTATTACAGGTTTACTCATCTAAGTTGTGGGTTTATTCTTTTCGACTCATGCTTTGGTATTGATAACATTAGTCATTAGGCATTTAACCCATTTTGGGGCTGGCCTGCGTTGGATTGGTCCATATTTAACCCTAGAATGAGCCAGCATAACAACCTGAACCGGGTTGTGGGGGGTGTTTTGTTAACCCAGCAGTTTCTAATAGTATGAACAGTAAAATATGGAATAACATAAAACCGAACAGGCAATCAGAAGTTTTGTTCTCCTGCAATAAATCAATGTCCTCGGTGGTGTAAACAGCGTTTGGCAATAACTTTAAATCAAACATCAAACGCGACGCATCACACAAAGACTCGTAACACTACAAAGACTCCGCCTGCAACACTTTGGATCTGCTCTGTCTGCAAATGAACAAGACACAGCCTTACCATTCAATAACCATGTTAATACCAAAACATCTAATGGCACTGGAAGAGGCTGCATTGTGCCCAGGCGGCTCATGCATTTGCAAATCTCAATAGCTCGCATCTATTGATGTGCGATGGAGAAATGCAAATCAGTTCAGTAACCCTCAGCAGTATCAGCGGCAGAGCTGCTAGAAGGATTTTGCTGTATTTGTATTTTTTTAAAGGTGAGTGGAAGTCGTATGACTGTGCAATGTAATCAGCGAGGCCATTCAGCACTGCTGCCATGATTACTGCCAGACGGAGGCCTCGCTGCCAGCGAGTCAGAGGCCAGCCCGTCCAAGAATACCTCTTCCAGCATCCACAAGATGAATTCCTTTGGAGATGCCATCTGTTTGTCTATCGCCCGAGTGCTACGAACACAGGTTAGATCAAGCCGTTACATCAGGCGTGTCTCTAGCCTCTCCTCATCCATGTGAGCTCTGGTTTTGTTTTCCTCTCCCCCGTTCGGTCCAGGAGATTAAGAGAGCTGCAATATGGAGGAAAGCCGGTGGTGTTGATCATCTGGATTGTTCCTCTGCCATGATCAGAGAGTCCTAGTTAAATTTTGGTCTTGTTGGTGTTTCAGAAGCAGCAACTGAAGCTATCCCACTGGTTCATTTTGCCCAAACGCCATTTTGAACCTTTGTAGTTTTATGTTTTTTTGTACCCCAACTTTGTGCCAATGGGTATCTCTTGGGTCTCTTAGAAACCCTTAAAAACTGAGAATTTAGCTTTTTTTGTGTGTGTGTGTGTGTGTATTTGATTCATCTAAAGAAAGGAAATGTGCTTTTATGATTTCAACATATATCATCAATCAGTTCCATCTAGTTATTTTGTATAGATAAGATCTTCTAATGTGTCGTAGTTTATACAACTCAGAATGCCAAAACAGGGATCAAAACCCAAATAAATGGAAAATTTTGAAGAGGCAACATAGAGAAATAAATGATACATATTGAGAGCATATGTATAAATAATAATTCCCATAACCCATGAAAACACTAAGCTACAAAGAAAAATAAACGGCTACATAGCAGTTTAAGTTAGTAATAATGTGCAATGAGATTTTCACAGAACAACCTTGAATCTAAATACCACAGTCTCATGACCTGTCTGTTCATCCACTGGCCAAACCTGCTTTCCCTTGTAGGAAGGAGGGAGTCCTGCACCACACACACACACACACACACACTTAAGGGTCCAATTTAGAGGGACCTATGAACCTAAACGTTGTGTTTTGGGAAGCTGGAGTACCCGGAGAGAACCTACAACCTTCTTGCTGCCAAGTAACTGACACACTTTGCACAAAGATGTAAAAGTAGAAATGCCAACAGCTTTGCTGCTTGAGTGTTAAACCATCACCATCCACGTGCTTCTGTCGGCTAGCTGATCGCTGTTATCCATGATGAAAATCTGTTTGTAGTTTTTAAGCTAAACTTCGGCACAGGTGTAGTTTACTAGGCCTAGTTTGCCAACAAAGATCCCAAATTATTTGCGTACAAAAAAGAAGCGGGAAGGGTAAGAAAAAAATGGCAACATAGTTACACAAAGTGGATGGTGCAAGCTGAGCCCAAATTGTTCAAATAGGAAGGCAAACAATGCAAAAATTAGCTGCATTATTATTTATCATATTTTCTGCCCCATCAGTTTACACTTGCTCACTCTCTTATTCTGTAAAGCTAAATATTTCTCAGTTTTATGTTTAGATTTGGATCATGTTGTGTTGGTTTCAGCTGTTTTACAACTCTAATGACAATTTAATGGGCATAAATGGTGGTAGCATATGTGTGTGTGTGCGTGTGTTTGTGTGTGTGGAGGGGGGTGATGCTGTTACAGACATTATAAACGCAGTAATTCTGTCCACAAGTCCTTATCAGATAAAGTAAATGGAAATCTAGCAGGGTGGGGTTTCTGAAACTTACCTGATCAAGTTGTTGATTAATCAACACCAGAGGGAAAGGAAGGAGATAAAAGTCTGCACTAATCATGGAGAACATGATATATCAACAGTACTACTAACTATATCTAGAAATAAATTATTTGGTTAAAAGCATTTGAAATGTTCCAACTGGAAAAAAAACAGCCTTACTGTGCTGTTTGATGCTTTTGCATGAAGCCAATCAATCAGTGCAAAATCCCTGAAGCTTTCATGCTCTCCCCTCTTTTGTCAGATTTTTCTTTCTTTGCTTTTTTTTTTTTTTTAAATACCCACGCTGGGCCTTCGAACCAGAACCCAGTCCTCACATCAGGCTGCCAGCTATTCACTGACAGCCGCATCCTCAATCATTTGCCTTGGCATTTGCGGAGAGCCGAATGTATTGTCTCGCAGACAGACCTAATTGTTTCTTGAACCGTGCCATGAATATTGGTTGAGTAAGAAAGAAATAAAGAAAAAAAAAAGGGAGATACTTGTTGGGGCTACAGCGCGGTAAAACACTCCTGAGGTGATTTTTCTTCTTCGCACAGATCGGATGACGGAAAAGCATATTGGCAGTCGGGGCACATCAATCAACGCTCACCTACCGGATAGTGTTCGGGGCTGCCGCTCTTTCCCTTTTCTCCCTCCCTTTCAGTCTCTCTCTCCTTTTCCCTCGGCTGGTTCAGGCAAAGTCCCCCGGATTTGGCCACCTTTCTCCCCCGCACGCTGTCCTCCAGAATCAGGTGCGATCGCAATCTCGCCACCGTTGTATTCCCATATGTGGACGCCACCGCAATTATGAATGCTCCAGTAGATGAGTGACTGGATACAGCCCGTGTGATCATGTGCTGCCAGCCCCTTCCTCTCCTCTTCCCTCTTTCTCTCTCTCTCTCTCCGTCTACTCTGTGCAACTGCTCCCTCCGCCCGATTATCTCCCCGCTGCGGCACTGGCTGCACGGTAATACGGAGGCATAAAACGAGCCGGACTCGCCCGCAGAACTTGTGCGGGGTTTATGATGGTAATTAGTCACCGGAGCGGTCCGTGCTCGCTCATCCGTTGCAGGCTTGGGAGGGGAAAAAAAAAAAAATGCGCTGGCTCTCATGTGCTATTTGCACTGAATAAATTGGCCCCGAGACGCGGAAACGTGTTTTATTCTCTGAAAGAGAGAGAGAGAGATGGGGGGTGGGGTGGGGGGAGAAGAAGAAGAAGAAGAAGAAGAAGAAGAAGAAGAAGAAGAACCCTCCAATGTTCCAACTGAGATTGGTGGAGAAAAGAAGGACAACATTGATGAAAGCCTCTATGCACGCTCTCAACATCTGTCCATCTATGATGCATGGTTTAATTTGTTTATTTAAATAAATATATATAAGTGCAGTGTTCAGTTTTATATGTGCCCCCTTTACTTTGATGCCCCTAAAAGAAGTAAAATAATAATGATCAAAAAGTACCTTTAGAAGTGAAGTGGTCTCTATCTATCCATGGATAGATAGAGATCTGTGAACACTGTGACCCCCTGGCAGAGCTGAAACTTAGGCGTGTTTCTCAGATACTTCGTGTCAACTCGTGGAGCTTTTTGGAGTCCACAGTGTCCCTCTTGCAGAGTTTACAGCGACCCGCTTCCTCTGCCGTCGTCAAACATCCGTGGAAAAGCAGATTTCAGGGCAGAACATCAGAGCATCAAAACAATCATTTAGGAAATACCTGTAAAATAAAAATAATGTGTCGCCCATACGATGATTTACTTCTCGTTTCCTTGTTGGTCAGTAAGTTAGATACTGACGTTAGCCGACCGGGGAACCGTCCTCCACATGCAGGCTGAACCCCATTTTGTGGTGTGTAGCGAACTCTCTTCTAGCCCCCTAATGACGCTTGCAGTTTGTTGTTGATCCATGAGACAAAATCAAAAATCATCACACCCCTTTGGTTTCCTCAGAGGACACAGGCAGCTCTATGTTGCTGTCACGATACCTATTGAGCTCAAACACAGTTTCCACTGCCTGCTACTTTTTTTTTTTTTCAATTAAAAATGAAAACCTAAGACAAGCAAGTCTACTTTTTCCTTCCACATATAAAGTCTTGCCCTCATTAATGCTGCAGCCCGGGCAGCGGAGAGCACAGCTACCAGCGGTTGTGTTGTACGGGCTAATGTCAACAACCTTGTTTGAGTTCATGACTCAGTGTCAGCAGCTGATGTTGGTTTACAGTCGCTCGCACATTTTCAGACGTGTTAATTAAATGTGCCTGCCTGGTGATAGAACATGGACTCGCCCCGTAATGCTGTATGCTCAGAGTGATAGCGTCGCTGTCCTTGAGGACCGGGTCTGTCTGGCTCTGGGCTTGGCCGGCTGCTTGCGTTGACTATCAGAACGGGTGCGCCCGCATACTTTCTGAGGTGCGTGCAGACACATTTACACATCTGTAGATACGAAACACAAACACAGGACAACACTGGCCTGTCAGTTTTTTGCTAGTAGCTTAAGCTAACCTGAACATTTTCAAGCCTCCTCCTGGTGGACCGATGTCTCCGTCGACCATTTTGAAAAGCTAATTTCGTACCTCTCTCTTCCGTTTTTTTGTTCTCCGCCTCTCAATCTGTACCTTATTATCATCAGACAACAACACGACTGAAATAGAAAAAAAATAAATATACGCATCTCCAATGCATTGCGTGTGGCGCAAACCCACTTTTTCACCACCGACTGGCAGGACGGCAGAGGAGTCCAACGTTTCGCAACATGGGCCAGAATCCCAAAGGGGCCATATTGTTTTTCTGATTTGAAACACAAAATAACTTTGTTGTGAGACATATATATATATCCATCCATCAACAAATTACAATATTTTAATGAAACAAAGTGGCAACATTGTTGTCCTAATAAAAGGTGGACAGTTTCCTAACCTTTTGGTTTATTTGATCTATAAAATCTTTCAGTGTATCCAATGCAACAAAAAGGAAACCTTTCTTCAAAAATGGAATAAATGTGATCTTTTTATTTATTTAAGTAAAAAATTGCTGGCTGTTTAAATTAAAATTATAAGAAATAACATAAAAACACTTGTGGGGGGGGGGGGGCACACAAAATTGTTCAAAGGTCCATTAACGGCCCCTGAGCCGCATTTTGGACACCCCTGCAGCATGGCCTCTGAATGTGAAGTGCCCACCTCGTTTGACTTTAACTAGACCGACTCACACCTGAGTCAACGCTGCTGTAGAGGAATATTTGAGGGTCTTACCTTCATACCATCACCGTGTGTTTAACTGTATGCTAATTGAGATCGTGATGCTCAACGTGACCTTCCCCCCCCCCCCCCCCGCCTCATCCGTCTCTCACAGCGCCCAGCTCACATCCAGGACTCAGTGAGGGAGCAGCTAACATCTGACCCCTCTGCGATATTTACTTCATCCTTCCTTCCCCCCACCCTGCCCCTCACGCGCTGCTTTCCGTCTCTGCCGCGTTCCCTCTCCATGGCGTCTCAGCGGGAGTGGGAGTGTAATTACGCAGTCAGACGGTGTTTACAGACGCAAAAGCGCCTTAATTTATTCCAACAGTTAGCAGTAATTTCCCAGTTTAATTTATAGCTCCTCCACCCAGTGGGAAAGTGAGAGAAGCAGATAGTGAGAAAGAGAGTGGGGGGGGAGAAGGAGGAGAAGCATATGGACCTTATACTGCTAAACACGGCCACCGCAACTTCTACAAGGCGCGTTCACACGTAAAAGGCTTCATTATTGGTTTAGCTGCGCATTTAAGTTGTTTTCCCCCTGATCGGTGGTTTGGGTTTTGATTGCGTTCACAGGGGAAGGAATGCAAAGCAGGAATGTTCCATCAACGGCGCCTCGCAGGAGTATTCACACTTCCATGGCGTCACAGAAGAGCTTCCATTAATTTTATTTTTACTTTTATATGATGAACCAATTCAAAATAGATTACAAATGCAAAGTGGAATGGAATGGTTTTGAAAATATTGTCAGAGTAAATATCTGAAAAGTGTGGCGTGCATTTGTATTTAGCTTCCCTAACTCTGATACCCCAAAATGACATTTAGAAGAAATTATCTTTAGCCACCGTATTAGTATTAGACCCATATATCATTTTTTAATCTAATTAATTAGTATTTATGTAAAAAGTACTAGTTCCACTGGCAGATTACTTAACTCAGTACAAGATGTTTTTTCTTATGCATTAAGTGAGATACTTGCAGGGCTTCTCCCAGAAAACTTGATAAGCCCGGTGTTTGGGCACCTGGGCCGTCGTGTTTTTAAGTTGAGAAATATTTAAAGTTGACAGGAAATTTGAAAATATCACTTGATAATTATGAGTTATTGAAAGATTGGAAGATTCATATCTGAACAAGTTAAGCCTGGTGACCCCGCCAGGCTTATAATACATTGGGGAAAACTCTGAATCTGAACTAGCACTTTTTCATAATCAGTGAGGCATAATTGACTTAAAATATATCTTATTAAAAAGTTACTTGCAAGTTAATTTGTCTTATTTCAAGACAAATTAACTTGCATTCATTTGTAATCTCATTTTTATTCAGGTTTTCATTTTTTGGCCTAGTTTCTTTAGGAATTATGCCAAAAAAAATACATGGCAAGATTTTGTGTTTTTGCAGTGAATGAAAATGCACTTGAGATTTTTTTTTTATTTTTATGAATTTTCCTTCCATTTCACAACTAAGCTCTACTGCATGTGTTGTCATATCCCAACGAAATACGTGATGCTTGTGGTCGTAATGTGTCAAAATGTGAAAAAGTTCAGGGCACATGAATAAATTTGCAAGTCACTGGATGTGTTACTTGTGATGAAAAAAAACGACAAACTCTCCTGTCATCCTGTCCCTTTACAATCTGCTCAAGCAGACAGCAGACTGACAATCATGTCATTTCAGGCTGCAAACTGTGTAAAGAAGACGACTGAAGGCTGGATTAGTTTGTCCTCGCCGTCATTAAATCATCGCTGTGACCAGGCAACGTGTCACTCTTTGGCAAAATGCAACACTTTCTGACTCGTAAGCAGATTTTCAGCTCATTTTGGATGGGATTTTTCTGCGAGCGTGGGGTCCTTCCACGCTCAGAGAGCATTTTGACTTCAACGCTTTCTGTGCACTTCTTCACTGTGAGCATTGATTACGTTTGTGCTGTCGCCTCACAACAACTACAGTGGCTTTTTATTGACTTTTTTGGGCGGCCGTGTAAGGCCAGGTACAAAACCTTAATGACCGCACCGAAAGACTTGTGTCAGGATACCCAGGAAAAACAGCCCGCTGAACTGAAACGGCTGCTACGGAAACACGACTTTTCCGCCTTCAGCTTGAAAGCAAGATATTGATGGAGCACTTTAGTGCAATTTGAACAAGCAGGGGGGAAAAAACAAGGACAATTGAGCTAGGACTGGAAAGCATGATACCAATCTTTGTCAAATGTCAGAGCAGTCCCAGATACTTAAAAACACGGGGGTGGGGGGGGGGGTTTAAGAAAGAAAACATTTAAAAGCTGAACAAATCTGCTTTTTTGCAGTTTGGCAACGATATTGGTGCTGAATATTATTAATGACGCCGTTCTTTACATTTTCCGTTTTCTCCATCATCATGCACAAACGTTCACCACAACGCAACCCGAGGGATCCGCGAAATTGGACAAGTTTAATTCACACTTACTCATCGGGCTTTGCTTTTCCTCCAGAAGATAAATTGCATTTAATGTAATGCTAGAATGAGCTTAGGTTCCTGGACATCCAGCAGTACAGCTGAGCAGTAATAAGATAATTAGCAGGAGTACAAAAGTCAAAGCCACTGGGGCCTGTGAGCACTTTTAATGGAGAAACACCAATTAGAGAAAGCAGGGGGTTCTGAAGGAGGGAGGGAAAATAAAATATAGTGGGCGATTAAGGTAGGGTGGTCAAGAATGACATGAAGGAAGCAGGAAAATTTAAAAGTGGACACACCCTGACAGGGACGCTGTGGCTAACTTTGTCCGTTTTGCACCAGATAATCAATTTTTCCTCTTGTAAATAGGCTGACGTGTAAAACACCAGTGACAGAACATGCAAAGCCTTACTTCATGCAGACAGATAGACGATAATAATACATTTACTACACGCTTACATTACTTCTCAGGGCTTTTCTAGAGATGCAGCTACATTGATTTTTTTTTTTTTTTTAAACAGGAATCACAAGTTACATTTCCCTCCAATCCACAGTTCAAATTACACACACAGAAACAGATGTACAGCATTGATAAAAAATACGATTCTCCCCTTTGATGTTTTACTCTTTTTGTTGTTCACACCAGTCAATCATGATCAGCAAAACATAGCTTTTTTGACTGAAACAAAACACACAAAACAATTAATGTCAAGTTGAAGTGGCGCTTCTTGACCATCTTGGTAAGAAAAAAATTTGTACGCAAGAATTGATTATCTTTGAAATAACACCAAACAGAAACTTGCCTACAATCATGACAGGTCCTTGAACTCAACCTTATTAGAAATGTAAAAACGATGCTTAGAAGACTTGATGTTCCAGGAACTCAACCAGTTCAAACGAGCTTCACCATTACCCAGAGTTACACCAGACGCTTGTGGATGACTGCCAAAAGTACGTGGTTTCTCTGCGACTCACTACATTTATTGAAATATTTACATGGGTGTTGATTTGGAAAAATAAATGTTATTGATAGCAAAGGGAAATTAAATTCCACCAGGTGTTTGCCAACTGCTGATGGCTAGTCTGAAGGAGCTGAGTGGGGGAGACCCGAAAGAGGTGTGGAATTAATCAAACATGCATGAAAGAATCAAGGTCAAATCAAAAAAGTTGATCTTACTTGATGCTGCACCTTTAAAAATGACCACAATGGTTTTAACAGAAGTCTGCTTTGAAGCCATCAGTGGCCTCTGTCCTCATCAAGAGTAGGAAGTACAATAAACTCAACTTAGCATCCTTTCTTTCTTTCAGGAGCAGCTATACATTATGTGAAAGAAACACCAAAAAACAAAAAATGTCTGACCTATAAAAACAGGCCAGACTCAAAAGTCAAATTCAGTTTAAGTAGAAGTACTTACACCTCTACGCCTGGGAGCTAAAGGCTTCCTTATTCCCCCTCTCAAAGCCATCCGCCATTTTTATATCAGTGATTTTACCCCACGGTTCACAGGAGTGGTCCGTCTTTCTTCACCATGGTCCGTTAATGTGTTTCCAGGCTGGGCTGTGAACTGCAGCCGGAGCGTCGTAAAGACTTGAGGCGGCGCTGGACCGGCGGCTGCTGCGTTCTGTGAGGTAAACTCGCTGTTCCAGTCAAAGGCAACCCGTGGCTTTGAAGAAAACCATACATGGTTATGATCGCTTCAGTTCTGTGCCATGAAAGGCTTGACTGAAGGCATCATACAGCGCCCAAACTATGCTAAATATAGCGTGTAGCTCCACGGGGAGCGGCACAAAGGGCTTTTATGCAATTTCTGCTCACAGTAGTTCTCCTCAACACCTGTAAACACACTCTGATGTGTAAAATCAGTGGAGTTTCCCATTAACGGAGCAGCGCTGTGGCATCTGGTGCGCGCGATACAAGTCAAATTTGGGCATTTTAGTTTAATAAAACACAAAAATAAGGAATACCTTAGAAAACAATTGGGTGGGTGGATTTAAGAAACGTTAGATTTACTCCTTCAGCGACTTCAACAGTCTCCAAAAACGACAACATTTTACTCAATGTCACACAACTCATGTATGAATCAACCCCTCTGTGTGGCCTTGGAAGGTATTTTTTTGTTTCATGGTTTAATAGCGAAACAAACAAGATACCTTTGCCGTTTTATGTGAGCGTGACCACTCATCTCGGGAGACATTTTCTGAATAAACTCTGTGAAAATGGAGCCGCTGGATGGTGCATTCATTTTGGAGAAAACATCCAAGAGCTGTAATACCGGGCCTGCTGTGTCAGAATGAGTCGGGGTAATGAAAAATCCCTGAGTGTGCTTTGTAAGTGCTCCTGCCTTTCTCTTTTTAAATAATTTTCATCAAATGAAATTTAAAATCTTAAAGAAACAAATGTGAAATTGTCATGGAAGTCCTAAATGCCCAACAAAAGGTACTCAGCATCCTGTAATAATCTGTTGAAGATTAATTTTAATTTAATAAGTGCAAGTTGTGAAGCTTTTAACATTGGTCCGTTTTACAGCCATTTTCAGAAACCTCACTTTAATTTTACATCTAAATATGTTTTGTAAAAGTATTTCTTTGGCTTTTTTGAGCATTTTGTCACATTACAGCTACAAATATTAATATATTTTATTGGGATTTTAGATGAAAATCCAAAAACAAGGCAGCAGATAGCTGTGAAATAGAAGGATACATTATTCTTAAATTGAAAATAAAAGCAAACATTTCAAACCTGTAGTTCTTTAACTACATGCCGTACGTCAGAGTCGACATATTTCTCAAGTCAGACAGAAGATCACCCAGTATTGCTTTGTTTGTACCTATGGACATGTAGCCGTCTTTGTTGGGTTTGTAGGATGAATGTCTGGAACGTCTGGTTTCATTTGGAGAGTTGTGAATGCATCATCGAACGCTAATCCGTCTAAAAACCAGGCATCGGTTCAGTTGAAGTGAACTCTGGTGCTATGCCAAACTGGAGACCGCTCCAAAAGCAGGAAGCGGACTACAACACGGGGCATTTTGGGTAAATACAACCTAAACAAATGTGAGAGTTTAGCGCTAGCAGAAGAAGTGACTTGTGGTCTTTTACCAAAGACAAAAGAGAAATGCAACCTCTAAAATCTGATCTCACTCCATTTTTGTTTACAGTTTGTAAAATGACACGACAACCTTCAGAGGTTTTCGTGTCGTTTCCTGACACTGGTTCTCGGTGCAGCGCCACCACAGGTGAGGAGGTGAACAGGTTTTTTAAACGGCTTGTTTCATTTGACACGTGTGAATGTGAACTGCACCAGCTAAAAATGTAACAAAACGCTCCTATCGAACTGAATCTAGACTATTAGATGTGAAAACACTATTAACCCTGGCAACTCCTAGTGTTTACAGTTCTGCACAGAATAGGTGGGTCAACTACTTTTTTTATATTCACTAACATGCTCTAACAAACCACCTGGCCTTCACACAACATATTGAGATTACATTTTTGCTAATGTGGTGGCTTCTAAACTAAGATGGTTGCGCTCGATCTTAATTATTAGAGCAGTATTAGAGGTGTTAGAGCAGTGGGGACTGAATACAAATGGGCTAGTACATAATTCTCATATTTTATTTGCCAATTATGGCAGATGACAAATCCCCAATAAAACATATTACCTTGTGAAACTGTGCAAGCCTAAAAGATATCACTACTTTTTGCAAGGATTTGTATAATCCATAATCCGCACGTCTTTCTCATTCAACATCTTCAACTAGCGAGATAAAACCGAGGCAAAGGTGTCACATTCAAACTACTGCCATAACTGGGGGAGATTTCTCTTTCATTTGAAAGTAAATGGGTTCTGAGCAGAACCATAACAGTGTCCGCTTTCCAACCATTTCACTTCTCAATGGGCCCTCAAACTATGAAAACGATCACACTCTCACCTGCTCTGTCACTTACATTTTAATGTTCGGTCTCCACTTAAAGCTTTCGCCTGGCTGCGGTTTCACTTAAGAAGCGCATAAAATGGGCACTAGGCGGGTACGGCGTGTCATTAGGCCTTAAACAGGAGGGGGAAAAGGATTGACCGGGCTGCGGACGAAGAATGGGACAAAAAAAAAAAACGGTAATAAAAGAAGGAAGGAAGCAAGGAGGAAAAGGTTTTCATTTTTAGCCTTTCATGTAAGTCCCACAATGCCGAAGCCATCTAACCATACTGATATGTTTAGTGATCCATTATAACATGATAACAGCCACATTGGCAAAATGAACTGAGCCAGACCACTCAACTAAACACAAAGCAGCTGTCAAATTCAACTTAAATGTCACGAGCTGGCAGCTGCTACACCCAAATTGCTGCACACTTTTTTTTTTGTTTGGTTGTTTGTCCTTGTGGGCAGCTTGATTATATTTATAAAAGTCATTTTGGCCTCATCTGCTACGTCCGACCTTGTTTCCCCTCGCCCGCTAAATACTCCCGAGACCTTTCCTCTCCCTGCTGCCATGAGGGAGGCGGCCATTACAGTCCGACTGGACTCCATCAACCTGCTTAGCGTCGAGGCCCAGAGATGCTCCTCCATTTTGCCAACACTCACCCGGGCAAAAACATCTATATACAGAGTTGACGGCTCATAAAGATATAGTCCAGTGGTGTGTGGTGTTGTTTACAAATGCAAAATGATTAATAAAAAAAATTACAGCTGGTTATTGACGTGGGAATTTTTGCAGCAAATTTTTATTTCAGTTTATTTCTTGCCAGTTCACAACAACGAAGGCAAAACAAAACACTGATGCAGAAAGGTTGATTATCGAAAACTGCAGTTAGATTTTTGGTTCAAATTATTTCATCTTTAATTAGTGCAAAAATAACTACAAATTAAAATATTCTTAAAATGTGAAATGGTCATAACAGCATATTGTATTTTTTGAATAGCAAGACTTTTTGATTTACCTACCAAATTTATCCAATCTTACTGAGTAGTTTGTAAACAGATGTTTATACTTTAATTTGCAAATAAAAAATAAAAAAAAGCTAAATGAATTTTGTATAAATATCAAAGAAACTTTAGTAAAATTTACTTTTTATAAATGTATTAAACTTGTCAAAATACAGCAAACGTTTTAAAGAAAGGGTGACTCAAATCCTGTTTCTTGCTGAGAATTGACTGAATATTTTCTCTTTTTTCCAGTTGAGCCCAGATGAATCTGAAAACTGTTTTTGCCTTTCTTCTCAAAAGGCAAAAACGTGGAAAACCCTCTGAGGTTTTGGCTGTACAAAGACTTTCCTGCAAAACTCTGACTTCTTTATTTGTTTAATTAAGATTATTGTATGCTTAGTTTATTGTTGAGCAGTAAAGAAAAATGATATAACACTATAATTTTTTATGATTTCAATGTTTTTAAGAGTGATGAGTTTTTGGCTCGTGGGTCTGTGTAATTTAATGATTTTGGGCCAGTTCTGACACCACTGATCCAAGGAAACCTGGCAGATTCACTCGTCGTAGAAGAGAATGGATAGTTGCTTCTACTGTGTCGTTGACTTTGCAGAAATGATCATGAGGATTTGGGCAGCAGAAGGGAAGAAATGTGTAGCAGAGCCTGGTGCAGTGTGAGCAGCAATCGGCCACTAACTCACTCAGAAAACACAAATGGTCTGTGTCAGTGCTCCCACCCCCATACTTCACAGTTAGGATATTATTTTGTGGAACTGTAAGTTTCCGTCTCAAGTATTCAAGCTAAATACTTTGATTTTGATGCCATTTCTCCAAAACTGTATCGCTGGTTTGCAAACTGATCTCTTTGCTTTTATTCTGGGGTTGAAATTCACATTTTTCACCAGAATCCAAAACCCGTCTTCTTCCTGAACAGCATGGAGGTTGGACATCCCTGTATTCTTTATTTTTGCGTAGACTTGATATCTTACTTGACTTTTTTTCCCCGCCCTCTATTATGTCATACAAGGAAGCGGTGTGTTTCAGGTTTTGTCTTAAAAAAATACATCCCAAGCTCTATTCTTCTTAAATGTCATGAATTAACCTATAAAACGCTTAACAAGCTGCTTAAAGATATAATGACCCCACTATCATCTTCTAGTTGCTTTAGTGGGTTTTATTTTTGCCTAATATTCCTGAAATCCATGGCTTGTTATCACACACAAGTTATACAGAATGAAAGAGATAAAGAGGACAAATAAAAGATACAAATAGATGTACGGTTGTCTCCAACCGTATGTGATATCACAAGAGGCATGTGTACATAAGTAAAGTTAATCTTGACAAGTCATTGCAACTGAAATAGAATAAAATGACCGCTGCATGTTGTTTTATATGCAGCAAACTGTTTCAAACAAGGTTTGACGAATTTCAAATAAAAAGGTCGACCTGTTAGCTTTGAAGTCGCACCATGATCCGGAGGCAGACGGGGCAGATGTGAAGCATTCCTGGCACTGAGGAGTTTGGCATGGACAGGCTGAGTGGGTTGTCCAGGAAGGAAGGAAAGAAAGAAGGAAGTGTGGGTTAAACAACAGTTGTAATACTGACATGCAGCATCTCATATACAACCATTCTGCAAAGCATAATGCCAAAGGGGTACTGTAGAAAATCCCCTTAGAAAGCCAAGTATTCTAATCATGAAAGTGTCTGATTACCATTGGGTGCTGTGGGGTTTCAGTCAGGTCCTGCAATAGACGTCAACTATACCTGAACAACACACACGTTGTGCAGGACAATGCAAAAACTATGCACCACACCAAACAGGCATCCAGTAATATGCAAATAAATAAAAATGCGCCACGTAAAGCAACAATGCAGCCCAACAGTACATATATCAAAGCAATATATCAATGTACTAACAAAATACACAGCACACATAATTGAACAGCCAGCAATTTAGCAAAACTTTTCTATGTTCCAGTTAAGCCCAACATCAACCCAAACTGCTCAAATAGCACATGAACAATTCAAAGAAAAAAATATTCACTAAAGTCTGAATGAGAATGTAACAAAAAAGTGACACTCACCAATTACTTGTAAATAAAATCCATAGCTTGTTGTGCTACGTGCTAGCTGTTAGCCACTCGTAGCGCTCATAGTTACGGTCTTTAAAAGCCTTACAAAGTTCTTACTGGTCTGTTTTAGTAAACCCAGGTTTGGTGCGGGGTTTCCATTATTAATAATGTCTTTTTTTTTATCCGTGAAAGAGCGTCTTGAAAAGGGCGATTTTGATATGTCTGCCAGTAGGTTGAAGCTGATGCGGCCGCCATTTTGAAAATAGGCTACCAAGTTCACTATCAATCAATCAATCAATCAATCAAATTTTATTTGTATAGCACATTTCAGCAGCAAGGCATTTCAAAGTGCTTTACATAATTAAAATAAAAACAGAAATAAACAGTGAGAAAGAGAAAGATAAAAAATAAAAATAAAAAAAAACATTACATCATTAAAAACGTCGAAAAGAAAGAAAAATAAATTAAAAACATTAAAGACAAAAACATGGAAGACATCAAAACCCACCCTAATGCTAATTTAGCCATAAGCAACTCTAAACAGGTGGGTTTTAAGTTGAGATTTAAAGGCACTCAGTGTTTCAGCTGCTTTACAGTTTTCTGGAAGTTTGTTCCAAATCTGTGGTGCATAGAAACTGAATGCTGCTTCTCCTCGTCTGGTTCTGGGGATGCAGAGCAGACCAGAACCAGAAGATCTGAGGGGTCTAGACGGTTAATACAGCAATAACAGATCTTTAAGGTATTGTGGTGCTAAACCGTTCAGTGATTTATAAACTATCAACAGTATTTTAAAGTCTATTCTTTGAGCTACAGGGAGCCAGTGTAGGGACTTTAAAACTGGTGTTATGTGCTCTATCTTCCTGGTTTTAGTGAGAACCCGAGCAGCAGCGTTCTGGATCAGCTGCAGCTGTTTGATTGATTTATTAGTCAGACCTGTGAAGACGCTGTTGCAGTAATCAATGTGGCTAAAGATAAACGCCTGGATGAGTTTCTCTAGATCGCGCTGAGACATAAGTCCTCTAATCCTAGAGATGTTCTTCAGGTGATAGAAGGCCGACTTTGTGACTGTCTTAATGTGGCTCTGAAGGTTCAGGTCAGAGTCCATCACTACTCCCAGGTTTCGGGCCTGATCGCTGGTTTTCAGTCGTAATAACTGAAGCTGTGCATTGATTGTGGTTCGCTCCTCTTTAGGTCCAAAGATAATAACTTCAGTTTTGTTTCTGTTCAGCTGGAGAAAGTTTTGGCACATCCACACATTGATCTGTTCTAAGCATCTATTCAGTGATTGGATGGGTTCAGAGTCACCTGGTGACATCGTGATGTAGAGCTTTGTATCATCCGCGTAGTTGTGGTAGCTAATCCTATGTCCTGTTATAACCTTAGCCAGTGGGAGAATATAAATATTGAAAAGAAGGAGTCCTAGGATTGAACCTTGGGGTACCCCACATGTGACCTTTGACCTCTCTGATGAGAAGTTTCCGATTGAAACAAAGAAATCCCTGTTCTTTATGTAAGATTCAAACCAGTTGAGCACTGGACCGGAGAGTCCGACCCAACTCTCCAGTCGATTCAGTAAAATGTCGTGGTCAACAGTGTCGAAAGCTGCACTGATGTCCAACAGAACCAGCACTGTGGTTCTCCCACAGTCTGTATTTATATGGACGTCATTGAACACTTTTACAAGGGCCGTCTCCGTGCTGTGGTGAGCACGAAAACCAGACTGGAAGGAGTCATAGCAGTTTGTTATTGTTAGGAAGTTATTTAATTGTTTAAAAACAGCTTTTTCAATAATTTTGCTGATGAATGGGAGGTTGGAGATCAGCCTGTAATTCTGCAGTAGGGATTTGTCCAGATTGTTCTTTTTTATCAGTGGTTTGACAACTGCTGTTTTCAAAGCCTGGGGGAAAACACCTGAAGAGAGCGATGAGTTTACTATTTGGATCAGATCAGTAGCAACAACAGGCAGGACTTTCTTAAAGAAATGTGTGCGTAGGATATCCAGACAGCAGGAACTGGAGCTTAATTGACTTATAATTTCTTCTAAGGTTTTATAATTAAGTAGTAGAAATTGGGTCATTTTTCCTGCATTTGTTTTGTTTGGGCACAACATTAGTACTGTCTTTGGAGTGGATGTGCAGATTAATCCTCTGATCTTTTGAAGTTTCTCTAAAAAGAAACTTGAAAACTTGTTGCAGGCGACAATAGATTGAAGTTCAGGTGGCAACGTCATTGGAGGATTTGTGAGCCTGTCAACAGTGGCAAATAAAGCTCGAGCATTGTTAGTGTTTTTGATTATGACATCTGCAAAGAAAGCCTCTCTTGCATGTTTTAGTGTTGTGTGATAGTTACGTAGTCTTTCCCTGTAGATGTCATAATAAACATGCAGTTGACCTTTACGCCATTTCCGTTCGGCCCTACGGCAGAGTTGTTTTGCAGATTGAACTACTTGTGCATTTCTCCATGGATATTTCTTCCTACCAGTCACAACCTTCACTTTAGTGGGGGCAATGTAATCAATGATATCTGAAAGTTTGCACTGAAAATCATCCACCAACTTATCTACGTCACTATAACTTAAGAGTGAGGAAGAAGAGTAGATTTGATTAAATGTTTCTGCTGTGTTTTCTGTGAAAGTACGTTTTGTGATAGTAGCTTTTTGTCCAAGTGGGTTAACGGATAAAGAACTGTCAAAGAAAACAGCAAAATGATCAGACAGGGCAATATCAGTTACGGAGACATTGGAAATATTCACACCCTTACTGATAACCAGGTCCAGTGTGTGTCCCTGAGTGTGTGTTGCTTGTTTGACATGTTGTGCTAAACCAAAACTCTCTAATATATTACAGAGCTTTTCAGCCCCTCGGTCTTGGGGGTTGTCAACATGAATGTTGAAATCACCGACAATTATCAAACAATCGTAATCAATACATATGAGAGATAGAAGCTCATTCAAGTCCGCAAAGAAATTTTCCACATATGTTGGTGTTTTGTATAGAGTTAGTGTCAAAGTTCGTTTGTGGCCTTTTTCCGCGATTCCGTTCCACTACAGTGACGGGGAGCACATATGGAAGCTCTCCGTCATTGTATGTCCATTTTGATTGGCTGATAATTCTGTCAATCATGACAACTACCGGCTTGTTGCTCAGCATTTTAGCTGAGTGTCTATGGCTGAGGGGAGCAGCTCGCCAGTTGCGTTTAAGGCACTTTTTAAACGTTGGAAATTACAGTAAAACCTCAATAATACCTTAAGCAACTCGTTTATAGAATTAAAAATTAATTATAGATCAAACTAAATGTGATTAAAACATTTTACACTTTTTCTTATCAATTTTCGAGGCCTAGCAGAGAAGGCCCTGCTGGCTCTGTCAGCCCACCACTGCTAATTACAAGAAAATTGTTGTTTTCAAAAGTCTGCGCTGGTGACAATAATAGAGCATCATCAGTGGATGCTCTGTATGAAAATCTACAGACCTGATATCGTTTGTTGCTGATATAGAAACAATATTCCCCTTTTATTTTAATAAGGTGATTCGTTTTGAGCATAAAGCTCACCCACCCCTTGCCCGGCAAACCGCTGAGGCTAAATTACTTATCAAAGATTTCTTGTTGATGATTTCCAATTAATGATCTAATTTTCCACCCCGCTGGGCCGCCTCGCTCCGTCCCGCAGCATACGGGACTAAAATACCGCAGGCAGAGGAGAGGCAGACACACTTTACCACGCAGGCATATTGTCGGGGTGTGGGCGAGTGTGAAGAGGAAATCCTCTCACCTCTCACACAGTGTGATGCTCACACATACTACTGGTTACTTTTTTTTTGTTTGTTTTTTTGCATTTTTAACAGAACTGGTCACAGCAGCCAAAGGAGAGCATACTTAAATAGTCTGAGGAAGATTTCTCTTGTAAACTGAACAATAGAGGATGAGAAATATTGAAAACAAAAGGGTTTTCAAGGCTATAAACTGCTGCATTCTGTTATTAGCCGCTCTACTGGCATAAAAAGCCAAAATATTGGAAAAAATATATTATTCATTCATTTTCTGGACTTAAAATATACCAGAAAAAAGGGACATTTATTACAATTGCATAATTTATTTAATCTCACTTTACAATTTGGGATTTTTTTTTCCTCACCATTTCTTGTTTTATATTTATTCTGTATAAATATAAAACATTTGAAGCACCAAAAATTTAACGACAACCAATAAGTTCATAAATTTTGCCATTTTAATTGTTATAAAGCCAAAGAAATGTGACAATGTTCCATGAAAAACAAAACTTTGTAGGGATTGACATAACAGTTGTCAATAATGATATAAATTATGTTTAAAAATAAAAACTTTGTAAAACTAACAAAATAAATGCAATTTCTTAGGAATAAAAGACTTTTTACTGGTTTTCTGTAAAAAAAAAAAAAAGAGAAAAAAAGTTGCAGTTGAAGCTACAGTTGTCATATATCTTGATCAAGGATACGGCTACTCTAAATCCAGCTAAACTAATGACAGTTTGAATTAATGTGATAGTTTAATAACTTCTCTGTTGTAGCTTAAACAGAGAACAGCAGTCATATGACCTGTATGTGTTTGTTAACCAACCAATGACATAATATCTTTATATTACCAGCAAGTTCTTATTATATCAGTGACTAAAAATCTTTCTGACACTATAAACATTTAAAATCACCTGATATTTTTATATATATATTATTGGCAGGTGTTTTACTATTGGTTGCTACAACTTTTTGGTTTATTTTCACCACTCAGTCATCTTTAGCAGGTGGATATCATCATCCCACATCTTGACTCAGCAATGTTTGCCGACTCCACTCAGCAAATATTCTCCAGAGACCCTCGGACTGCGAGGCCGTCTCTTGTGGACAGATGTTCTGTCAGTGTCAGCTCTGGACTCGGGCAAGGCGTATTTCAAAACTCCAGTTTTCCTGCACTGCTCTTGTATTGATCTGTGTGTTACGTCTGGACTCAATGCGATGCTAAAGCTTAAAGTTCATCTTTATTTTCAGGTCCCTGGAAGAAACCTGAATGTTTTGGGTCTGAACTGATTAGATTTATACTGCTGCTCTTGATTTAAAAACCCCAGAGCATGACGCACCCACTACCATGTTTCAAAGAGGAGATGCTTTCTTTGTTCTTGTTGTTGTTTTTAGCTTAGTTTAGTTGTTTTTGTTTTGTTTAGTTAAATAAGACATCAAGCCATCCCACTGTAAGTTTTTAGGAGATCTCAGCTCCAAGCACTTCCACCTTGGATCATTACTCTTTAACCTGGATAAAAGGAACTTGTTGTCACATAAAAAATACTCACAACGCTTCTTAGAAATTCCTGCCGCTCCTTTGGATTAGCGTCCATTTTGTTATCAATAATTTAGGAGGAGTGTCCAGTTGTTGTAACGTGCCACATGAAGTCATTGATGACTTTTGATCTTGTGCGTAAATAACGCTCTGGACATTTTGTATCCTGTTGGTTCTTTGTGTAGCCTCTCTATAAACTGTTAACGAAAGGATGAAAATGTGTCGTAACAACAAAGAAATATCATCCAGGTACATCTGAAGTTGAGCTCTTATTAAGCAGAGCCAAACTAATTGATGGAAGCTTTGGACCCAAGAAGTCTGAATCCTGCCACCGCGAGCATTAGCTTAATGGTTAGCTTAAGTTATGGCCCCTTTTGTTTTCCTTTAACAGTTTGTTGTTACATTTTTTCGTCTCTTTTTTTTAACTCACTGTATCTGAAGTAGTAAAGGCGATCGTGATCATTCGTCTGGGTTAAATCTTGAAAGGTGGAGAGGACAAATAATCACACAGAGAGAGGACGTAAGGGATAGCTAAGATGCAACTGAAAGGTTAAAGGAAATTTTATTTGGCTTCTGGTGTTCATAGAAATGTTAAAACATTTTATTTTCAACCATTTTGTTTTAAGATTTTATTCCTGCCCTAAGAGTCAAAGTGGTTTTTCTTTGCCCGGCTTTTTTTACTGCTTGCTCTTTTGGTTCCAATAATAAGCCGCAGAGAGAAACAGGAGCTGTTCTGGTATTACGACTCAAAAGAGAGAAACTCTGACTGAAAAACCCGATCAGCAGATCGGACCCCAAACCTGGAAGCGATGTCGTCGTTAAATCGGGTTCCAGAGGGAGAAAAACGTTTAACAACCGGAGAGAAATTAGTCAGCTTCAGAAATCTGCTACAAAAGAAAAAATTTTCAGCTGCTACATCTCTGTGTGGAAAAACCTCCCAGGTTCAGCAGACAATCTGACGGTGAAATCAAACTAAGGTCTTCCAATCAATGCAGGTGTTTGTGTTTGGACTGTGGGAGACGGAAATATTTGGACGACTTCTAAAAACGGCTTCGGCGCTCCTGACAGCGCCCGTCTCGCCCAGCACGAAGAACACCGAGGGCCGTCTATCGATCCGCCCATCTCCCCCTGCATGTGGGCAGGGAGTCACAAGTGCACTGCAGCCTTTTATTTCTACTAAAACGGTTTTATGTGGAGCGAGCGAGCAGAGGAGGCCTCGGAGTTCGCCGGGAGGTCAGAGCAGCAGTCCAGCTCCCTGGTGCCACAGAAAAAAAAAAAGAAAAAAAGGCTCTGTGCCAAACAGAGAAGCAGCGGCGTGGACCGACCGGAGCTGCTGTCGATTTTCCGTCACACCTTCCCCCATCCGTCCGGCCCGGTCCTGCAGCGTCTGCCGGACCTCTAAGAGGGTCAGGAAGTCTTCAGGGAGAGCTGCTCCTGTTTATACCTGAGCGTTTACAATAAACGACCTCAATGGTTAACTGGATATTTAAAATACAACGCCTTGCTGCAGCGTGGTAGTAGAAAACGCTGGCTTCCAAAAGGATTTCTTTTTTGGAGGGAATTATTTCTGTCACCAAACCGTAGTGGACAAGTAAAAGCAGTAGGGCTGAAACGATTAATCAAATTAATCGCGATTAATAGATTCTTGAAATCAAACTCAACTAATTTAGTAATCAGTCGCCAACTGGAGTAAACGGACTCTAAAGATGGCCGTTTTATTAAAGAACAGCACAGTCAGAGCATGCCGTAGTTGAACCGAAACTGTACAAAAATAAATATATTCTGTATTTAAGATATAAAATCTTCTTTGTCTATAAACATATTCTACCCAAATCTCCTCAGGTGGAAGTTTTATCTTCACCTGGTTCAAATTCTGGAAAAAAAATAATTAAAAAATCTCCTGTTAATCACCTTTTGCTTTGCAATTATTAATTGCAGATACAATGATCTAGCGTACACTAAAGGAATGCTACGTTATTGCATTTTAGGCAGTAATATTTTTATTCAATTATTTGATGTGTTAATAATATCATATCAAACAGGCTTAAGAGTTTGAATGAAAAATCTTCAAAATGTGCCAGTTGCTTTATTAGTTTTTATATAAAGAATTTACTCACTAGGCTGAAAAACAAATGTACTCCACACTTTTCAGATTAAAAAAATAAATAAATAAAAACTACTACGAACTACACTTTGTTTGTCCATCAGTTTAAAAGGCTCACTTTGCAGGAAACCAATCTTACTGCCATTCGTTGAAACGTAGTTTTCTGCAGTTTTTCTGTTTCCCTCAAACAGCTGTTGTGTTTTACTTCTTTATCATGAATCATTCAGACAGGATTAACTTGTGCATTTCTTGCGGAGTATTTTCAGCGGAGGATTACTAAAACATTTTGTGTCCAAAAAAAAAAAAAAAGGATTTAAACATTTTCTGGTCGCTGGGTGGGATTATCTCATAAAATAAACTGCAGAGCTCATATTCATGGCAGTCAAGGGGACAAGTTGCTCAGGATGTTCTGCTGAGGTGCAGCAGCAATAAACCTGTGAGTCTTTGCCAAATAAAGCAAGGCATCTGAATATTCAACATATCATGTCAGAATTAATTTGGGAAAATTGTGAAGACTGTGTGATCAGGCAAAAAAAGAGAGAGAAATATCACACTTAAAGTCAACACGAGAGGAGGAAGTGAATTAATAACGAGGGAGCAACAACACAGATTTCCACCTTCATTGTGCAGTTATTATTACCCCGTAACCTCCATCTTTTACCCTCACTCTCCACCGGCTCTTCCCCCGTCAACCAGTGGGGGAGGGGGCAGCAGGCTGGTGATTATTATGCTTTGCTGTTTGTGCACAAGGGCAAGGACGCATTTCATGTCTCCTTCGGCTGCATGTGCCACTTCCAGCTAATATGTTGTCCCGTGAATGCGCCGCAGCGGCTGCAGCTGGGAGGCTTGAGTGATGGCCGCAGGCGCTCGGAGAGAGTTCCTGCACGCACGCACGCACGCGCGAGAGTGAGTGCGCGCGCGCGCAGGCATCAGCAAATAGCAATTTGGAGGCTGTTAATAAGAGCAGGGCAGAGCGCTCTCCACAATAGACTCGATTGTGTTTCGTCTGGAGCGGTCATCCTGTGTGTGCGCGTCGGTCTTGTGTCTGCCCATAAAAGCGCTCATGCATTACAAGGGCCTGACCCAGATCACAGATAGACATAATAACGCATGACAGGTTGTCCTTTTGAGAGCCGTGTGTCCTAAAAGGCAGACTGGCCACTCGCAGCCTCTGCGTCTGATACCCTGACGGGGCTGACGGAAGCCCGCTGAGCTGCTGGCTTTTAATTTGAAATGCAAAACTATTCATATATATATATATATTTATATATATTACATTTTTGTCACATCACATCTACGAACCCACTGGGGATTTGATTTGAAAAAGCAGCAGAAAGTGCTGCGGGATTGGGAAATTATGCGAGTCATTGCTGAGGGAAAAGTCATTAGCGGGATCCTGTTTTCTAGCTTGTCACGAGTTGATCTTTTTTTTTTTTGACCTGCACGCAAAACGCTGCGTGTGGTAGAAACCCGACACCCTGAACGCACCGCCCCGGCAGTGGCGGCAGCATAATGATGTGGGAGTTGGTATTTTCAAGGACAGGGAAGATGCTCCGATTTAATGGAAAGATAAATGGAGGAAAGTCCTGGAAGAAAAACCTGCTAGTCTGCAGAAGATGTGATTTAATGTGTTTTAATTAATTTATATCATTTCCATTTGGGATCAATAGAGTACTTTTGAATTGAGAGTGGAGTGAAGGTTCACCCTGCAGCACGACAACATAATCAGAGCTGCAAGTCTAATTGGTTGATTTCAATAAAGGCGTAATCGTGTATTGAATGGCCCAGTCAAAGTCCAAAGATAAATTCAATTGGGAGGTTTTGTCAGTTTGTATCTTTTGAGGCTCTTTGCATACAAGTTTTGACTCAAGTGAATTAATTTTTATTTCATTTCAAAATTATGTGTTGCCCATAACATCCCTATAAAACACATTAAAATTGGTGGTTGTTGCATAAAAAAAGCTTGAAAAAGTTCAAGAGGTATAAATACATTTACATTTCATATCATTATTCATAAACATTTGGTTTGCAATGGGCTTTGAGTTTGGTTTTTATCTCGGTTCTTGGTTCTGCTGCCACTAATCACATCCCCAGCAGTTATAAGCCTTTCAGCTACTGTCACTCCTTGCCAGATTCCTCTATTTCCCTCTCTGATCTGCTGCCGTGCTGATTTCCAAACCTGATGTTTTATTTTCTTTTGTCTTCGTTGTCTTTGGATTTTGCTTGAACTTTTGTTGTTGTTTTTTTTTTTCTCTTCTAAGATCCGTGATTCTGCCACCATCTTGTCTGCGTTCAGGTAATCTACACACAAAGCTAAAGCCTGACTACAATTTTCTCTGAAAACCCGAGCTAATGAGGGCATTCAAAAAGCCACTGAGCATAATCGTAAAAGCAGGATGCATGGCTTTGACCCTCAACATGCAAACTGCGCAAGGCCATCGAGCCGAGGCCTCATTCCAGCCACGAGAAGCTCTAAAAATACTCTCAAGATGTGCTCACGCACCAGGATGTCAACTTAAGCACAGTTTCCATGGCATCTGTGAGAACACTCAGATTAAATTTTTTCATTATACATGGGGATGTGTGAGTGCGATATTAATGATGCATACGAACAGCTTACCCCAGACTTTTAACAGCGCTTCTCGCCAAACAAATGCGGATTATGTATTATTCAGACAATCTGACGTTGTGAAACTCCAGCAGCGCTAGATTTCCCCGCTTTGACGTCTTCAGACTTAACGAGGTGAGACTCGCTCTCTGAGCGGTGTCAGATGAAGGACACGCGCTCCGTGTGGGGAGGCTGATCATCCCGGTAGGGCCGTTTGCGCTTTTTGGACTGAAGCGTATGTAAACATGTGATCACGACGTCCTCGCTGAAATCCCCCGGTGGAGTTTGTTTAGTTTCCCGCTCATTTCGTTGTGCTGTTTTGAACGTTTTCGCGAGGTGAAGCGTCAGCGCTGTCAGCTGGGCCGCAGCGAAGGGAAATGGCACGGCAGGCTTCTCTAAATTATTGCGAACGTGCCCGAGAGCGGAGGAGAGTTTTCACAGCACCTCGCAAAAGTATTCAAATTGTTTGAAAATGTTCCAAAATTCTCCCATTAAAACCACACAGTTTGGGGTATTTTACTGGAATTTTGTGTGACCTAAATAAAGCAGAGTATAGTTGAGAAGAGAAATGATTTTCTCTATTTTTTTTTACAAGAATTTGTATTCAACTCCTTTACTACACCAAGCTCAGTCAGATTTAATGGAGAACGTCTTTAAAACAGCAGTTTTAAAGTCCTGGTGAAGATTAGCTAGTTGGGTTTGTGTCAAGGATTTGACTAGGCCATTTGATCAAAAAGATTCAGTTGTTAGTAACTAACAGGTTTTCTTTCAGATTGTCCTGTACGAATCTCCATCCATCTTCCTGCCAACTGCGATCATCCTCCCTGCACATGACGCTTCCACCACCATGTTTCTGCGTCATCATTTTTAAACTCCTTTTTGTTCATTTTTTTCAGTAGAATCCACTCGAAACAAAAGTCTAAAGTTGCTATGTGAAAAATGTGGGGGAGAAAAAGGTTTGTGCATTTCTGACAAATGCCGAGAATCTTTGGTCAGCATGCAGAATGAGATTTCACAAAATGGCAACTTCATAGAGAGGATATAAAAAAAACAAACAAGATGTTTCGTGTTTAGTTTGGCCAGTCTTACTTCTCAATATAATCCAAAACATCAACATATCTATCAATGCTGAAGACAGATCCATTAAAAACTGAGTGTTTGAGGGGGAAAGAAGATCTGCAACTTGTTAACAAATGCAGGGCAACTGGAGTGTTTTAAAGCTAATCTTTCTAAGTTCAAGAAACACGGGGGGAGGAGGGGAAAACATATACGTGCTTCTGTCTGTACGGCAAAAATAACATTCCAGATTCAAGAAGGAACTTCAGAGACTAAAATGCAAAGATGCGGCTTCTTTTTTGATCAAGCGCAGACGTCTTGTCAGCGGCACGTAGAGCAACGTAGACAAGAGACTACTGAGGTGCCAGCAACAGGTGACATGCAGCACCGGCACCTTTTTAACATTTCGTAGTGGGACGTTTCCCCAGTGAAATGTGCTTCGACTCCATCACCCTGTTCCAACATGCACATTACCGACCGTAAGTGTTAATTTGATTTAAAGTTAGATATTGAAAACAGTTTACTTGAAAAATGTTGTCTTCTTTTTTATTATTATTTATTTGTATTGTTTTTATTTTAGTGTTTAAAATACCAGAATTTGCACGCCATTTAATATTTTGTCAGTTCGACAGCATTATTTTAAAATATCAAATCAGTTACCCTGTGCTCTTTACCACATACTTTTTTTTCATACTTACTCGAGTAATATCTTGGATTTTCTCACCTTTACTTGGTTAAAATTGTAGTGCTACTCTCACCTGAGTACGATTTTTTTTTTGGCGAGAAGGCCCCAGTAGAGATTCTACTTCCTGCTGCGACTCTAGAAGTTCAACCCTCCACTCCAGAGCGCCACTTGCTAAAACCAGCCGTCACTGAGACACTTTCTTCCCCCAGACTGTCGTTCTGATGAACGCAATAAACGCCTCGCAGCCTGAGTAGTCAGCTACTCTGCTGTGGAAGAAAAAAAAAGAAATAAATAAATGAGCAGAAGTGTTTTATCACGATGAGTGTGCATATCTAAAGTTATTATATTCTTAGGTAACGTCTGCACACTGCGAGTTGTGAAACGAGAGTGAAATCCATTGTATGTGCACACATAGTGGCTCTGACTCTGCATGCACCACAGGAACGCATTTCATTTAAATCACTCAGAAACTGGGTCATCTGTATGTTCCTACTCCTCTGACATTCAGCGTCACAAAGTGGGAATGGGATTTCAAAGTTAAGCTGGACGGCACTGGCAGCGTTAATTTAGAAAAATACAAAGATTTTCCTTTTTTTTTTTTTCCTTTTTTTATTCTAGTAAGATGCAACATTCTCATCTTAGTGTCTCTCCCAGGGAAGAGACACCATTCATATTTAAACAAGACAATGTAACATCACATGCTGTACACATCACAGCGACAGAGCCGCTAAGGAACGGAGTCCTGAACAAGTCAGTGCTAAAAGCCTTGCTGTTGCTGCTGTGGCGTCCTAAAATGCCTGGATTAACACATAAAATTAAGTCAAGAAGGCCGAGTCGTAGAATGCGTTCTGTTCACTATAACTGTGATAAAGTGTTTGCAAAAAAAAAAAGTGATAATTTATGATTTTGTTCGCAGTCGGAGCCACAAACTTTGCCGAAAATGCAGCTTAATTCGTTGAATCGGTACAATAAAGCTTTCAGGCTAGCATTAGCCCTGCGGCACAGCTTGCTGTGACAGAAAGTGAGAAAAGTAGCAACTTTGTTAACTCCAGATGTGGGTTGGCTGCCTGCTAGGAATGTAGCGTTTTCTCTCATTGGGTTTTTTGTCATATTTTATGGAAGTAGACAAAAATAGTTATTGAAAGCTAAAACAAAACCCCCTCATCAACAATGTCTCCTGTTTATCAGCATGAGCTGTGTAGTACAGCTCATTTTTACAGGAAGTTAGAAATGTAGCAGTTCAAAATTTACGTGGCTATTAGTTTTGGGAGTCACGTTGACTGTTTGTTGTCATTTCCGATTTATTATTGTGAGTTTTGTGACTTAGTGGCTGCTTATATTTCTATGTATTTAGAGACTTACACATCACACAGCTGAATATCCCTGTGAGCCCTAATTAATTAATAATGCATCAATTCATCTCAGACCAACATGCTCGCATCTAAATCCAGTACAAAATGGACAGACTCTGATTATTAAAACCAGAAAAAAGGGTGAAGGATACCTCCAAAAATAATCTTTTGTCATTGGTCCCTAAAACCAAACGCTTCATTTTGCCTTTAAACCCTTGATTTGTCTCTTGTAATGAAGTTATAGCGAGAGATGAAACATTGCAGGCGGTAGTCAGGCCTGCTGCATGTAAACACAGTCAGTGAAAGAATGCTCCCTGATACTCCGGCCGAATCTGCAGCCTGCGCCTGGTTAGCATTCATCTCTCCCAATAATCTGGTCTGTTAACGTCGCCCCCCGGCCGTCTCCTCCAGCATTTAACCTTGTCAGAGATAGGCTGGGATCCATTAAGATTTCCTGAAAAGGGTTGAGCATTACAGGCTCATTTAGAGCGACTTCCATTTTTTAATAAACTGCTCGCAGCCCCGCAGATCAAAATGCCAAGGAGGTGCAGTTAACAATGGCAGAGAGAGAGAGAGAGAGAGATAGATACGGCTCATAATTTCCATCGCACAAAAGCTCAAGAAATCACGCCAGCGCGCCCCAGATGATTCCTCCCCCGTTTGGGTTTTGTTCTCCTCCTTCCTCCTCTTTGTGGCGGCACCTTTTCATTGCAGCGCGCCATCAGCTGGGAGCATTCAACACGTTTCAAAGCTGCTCAGTCGTCTTTTCAGGTTCGTAATCCCTTCTGTCCAATCCCCCCGGTGTGGTTTTTCTTTCTCCGTAGCGCCGCCGCCGCCGTGATGTTGACATTGTTTTTCAACGGACTTGGAGGATTGGTTGGGACATGGCGTCCCTGAATCTCTTGACAGTCAGAGTGCCATGTCGCCGCTGCGGAGAAGAACTCCGGCTGAGGGCAGACGAGTGCGGAAAGGTGATGGCGGCGAACGAGAGCTGAGAAAGGCCAAAAGTGAATGTTGGAAAGCTTTCTGAGATGAATATTGAGATAAATATCTTTTGTTGTTGTTGTTTTTACCAGGTAAATCACTAAACATGCTCCAAGACGTAAAGAGCTTCGTATCGTTCACCGCTCGAATATGTTCATTGCACACACACCAGTCCTCATCCTCTCCCGCTCAATTTAGAACTGAAATCCACTATGTAGTGCAGAAGTCGTCTCCCCTCTGATATTTCTCGGAACAAGATATATGATTAAGAGAAAGCGGGGCCTTGATCTACGCGCACGCTGCTGCAAAATTAAAATTGCTCTCCAAATGCCACGGCAGTGTGAGGAGAACACAGAGGAAGTGATGCATAAATTTCTTCTTCTTTTTTTTAAATGCAGACGATCACATATAGTGACTGTTTTCATCTGAAAGACTGACAGAAGCGCTTCCTTTGAAGTTTCCTCTTTCGGAGGCCATATTAGATTTTTAGGGAAATGAGGCCAAAAACAAAAGTAGAAAGGTTTAAAATTGGCGCATTTCACTTCCTTTTTAGGGTTTTAGAGATGATCTAAGAAGTTACCAGACACACCGAATTACAGTTTCAACAAGTTGAAGGGGCTTGGAACCTTTTTTTTTTTTGCCTTCATTTTATTAGGTGCAGTAATGTTTTAAGTTCATTCTGTCACCAAGCGTCTTCCATATAACATCCTGAGAACAGAGAGGAAGGCTCACTCAACGCTATGCAAAAGCATTAATGGTACTCGGTCCTCAAACTATTCCACGTTTTGTCGCAAAATATTTCGACAGCATTTTTGACATTTTCAGTTCAGCAACGGTCAGCGTGGGTCAAGGGGGGAGTGGGGGGGGGTCAGCGACCTTTACATTTTGTCTTTGATCTAGCTAATCAAAAGTTGCTTACAGTCATAAAAGCAACACAACTCTTGGAAATAAAATGACCTATTTAGACTTATTATAGAACTTTTGCTTATATTTTTAAAATAAAGAACAATTTATTGCTTTTTTTTTTTTAGGTTTAATACTTTTTTTATGGATTGTGATGTAAAAACTGCAGAAAAAAAGTCATCAGATGAACAAAGAAAGCATCACTTATAGTATTAATGTCATTCTTTGGGAACGTTTTTGTTTTGTTTTTTTTGTTGTTTTTTTGCATACATCTTACAAGAAAACACCTAGAAAAAAAACCCTGCAAAAACTGTCATTCTTACCATAATTACCTTTAAATTTGAAAACACGAGTATGCCACGAGTAAAACACAAGTGTGCAGAAATCTGCTGCTCGAGGTCCTTCTTGATTATTTTTAATCTTCAGCTGCCACGCAGATGGCCTAACATTTGACTCTTAAACGCTTGGCACAAACAGAAGAATCCGTTTCCGGCTCAGTGGCCTGATGCGGTTCTTGACGGGTTTTCTAAATTCGTTTGATTAAGAGTGGGGGGCACACCTGCTTTTTCAAAGCCCCCTCTTTAGACATACTTTCTACATCAAAATGTGTGAGCTCTCTTCCCCCCTACTCCACTCCAAAAGTTCTCGGGGGAGCAATTATCCGCCCTCTCTGCACAACCAGCACACTTATTAAACACACGCCGTAGAATCGGTCAACTAATTAATGAAGGAATGTAGAAACCTATCTGTATTTGTGATCTACGAAGGCCTGGACTTCGGAATCAACGGTGTAAGTGCGACAGCACCTCTGGTGTGAACTCCCGCTGCAGGAGGCGCTCTCTGCTCCTGGGTCACTTCCAAGCGGCGCAGATTGTAATTGATGATTCCGAGCGAGCGTTCCGCCCTGATCCGTCTTTGTCGCGCTCAATAAATTACATTTATTCCATGCAAATCATCCACCCAGGGACTGATTTAATTAATGGCTTGGTGACACATTATATTCATGTTTTCCATTTCCCCCCTCAATTGCTCATTGTGCGTCTCTCCGCAGGCGTCCTGCTGCTGACCCCTGGCGGCGGCGGCCGGTTTATGACGCGTCCAGCACCACGGACAGCGTCAGAGTTCATGAAACCTGTCTTAATAGGCAAATCCTTTATTGCTTAACTTAACGAACCGGTGAATATTTAATTAATCATTTTACATTATGCAACATTCGTTCATTTGCAGCCGCATTAGTTCGCAGCACTAATAGGGTTTATTTCGTGTTTGTGGGCTTGTGTGTCGTGATGAGCGTGAGGGTTCGGGAGGAAGCTGCTTCCTGAAGGTGTGTCCAGCTGTTTGCAGCTGTGTGTGTGTGTGTGTGTGTGTGTGGGTGTGTGTGTGTGTGTGTGTGTGTGTGTGTGTGTGTGTGTGTGTGTGTGTGTGTGTGTGTGTGTGTGTGTGGTGTCGGTAGCAGAGGCCTGTCCTGCAGTACAAAGAGAGTATGTGAAGCAGGGAACCTGATTAGCTCCGAGGCTCTGCGGGGCGGTGGTGGCGGTGGTGGTGGTGGTGGGGGGGGGATCCATCCGCAGCCAGCGATCAATGAGTGGGGCTGCAAACCATGCCAATCAGCTTTATTGGTTTCTCCTTGCTTTTATGTTTCCACATGGATCACTGCCGGTGATGTATAATTCCCTTCAGGAGCCCCATGATCACCCTGCGATCCCACTCCATGGAATCTGGAGCGAGAGAGAGAGAGAGAGAGAGAGAGAGAGAGAGAGAGAGAGAGAGAATCTCAACAATTGGACAAATAAACGATCTTTCTTTTCTTTCCTTTAAATCCTCCAGTTTTGCTTTTTTTTCTCCCCACAATTGTGTTTATTTGCACTGTGTAAAAAAAAAAAAAAAAAAAAAAAAAAAAGTAAGTGAAACTAGCAAGCTAACTAACCTCTAGCTAACGTTATTCATTTCAGTTCGACGCCGTGACGCCACAAACACACCATCCCCGCTGAGAAGCAGCAGCAGCAGCAGCGGTGGTGGCAGCATCATTTTGTGCAGCATGCCTCGAAAGACTCGTAAAGGCAGAAGGTGAAATGAATGCAGCGAAGCATCGCGAGATCCTGGAGGACAATTCACGTCGATCTAGAAGAGAACCACGGCTTCAGGGATCATTTATTTTCCGGCACGAAAACGTATCCGGCAGCATATCAGGCTAAAGATGCGCAGAGACGGTTTGAAGACGACGAGGTGGATGTTCTGGAGTGGCCCGGTGAATAGATTTTATAGGCACCGTAAGCTACATACAGGTCAACCCCCCCCCACACACACACACACACAGTTAATTCCCTCAAAATCCAGCTACACATCATTTCACTGCATCCAGATTGGAATCCATTTATACACCATTCCACTGAGTGCAATCCAATTAGGATATGAAACAGTCAGGCTGTGTTTGTTGTAAAAATGTCAATTAGCAAAAACCTGCCTATCAGAGGAACTCATGGGGGATTTTACTTCAATAACTTTACTTCAATTCAGTTCAAAGAGACATTGTGGAATATACATGTAAGTGAAAAAAAATAATTCGTACCTTTGACAGATTTAGATTTTAAATCATTTCCGTTAAACCAAGAAGTTTATTCTGATTGGGAAATGAGACTGCCATCTTTTACAAGATTCGATAATCAAACAAACAAACATAAATATTAGCCTAAAATACCCTGAATTAATACAAATCGTGATTTTCATCATTAAAGAAAAAAAGGTTATTCAAACTTTTTCTTACCAAAACTAATATCTGATGGTAGCAGCATCTTGCATGCTTATAAATGAGTTATTTTTTATTTTTTACATCACTCTGAAGGAATTCTGATCCTGTTCAGTCTAAAAGCTTTAGAAATGATTTTCGAGACTCTAGAAAGTCTTATAGAGCCCTTGTTTTTCTCATTAGTTCTTGGATCTTTCGCTGTTTGAAAACTTTTTGCCAACTTTATGTTGTCAGATTGGTTCTTCTTAAAGTGTTATGTGTTTTCCTGTCATTTCATGTTACCTTCAGTTGTTATAAAAATGCTGCAGAAATAAAATATGACTTTAAAGAAATGTGGCTTGGTAACTTAAACTTTTTGGAATCAGACCCCTGTCTCTTTAAGAAAGTCCTGCTCTTTCCAACACTCCACTTTCGGGGAGTCATCACAGCATCACTCCTCTATTAACACTTTGACAACATTTTTACCAGCTCAGCTGATGCTTGCTAACAGGTGTTTGCTAATTGCTGCTGGCTAGTCTGAAGGAGCTGAGTGGGGGAATCACTGCAGCTTTGAGGAGGAGCTGCGCCTCAACGGCAGCGCTTGGGCCACCTCGTCATTCCGCACAGCTGAATGGTTGCCACGGGAGATTAAAGGATTTAACATGAATGAAAGAATCAAGGCAACACGTCAGGTTTGTTTTTAATGAAGGGATAACCTTATAACATGATGTAAAGCTAAAAAAAAGTGGATTTTACTTAATGAGGCCTCTTTAAGTGAATTCTTAACCCCATAAGAAAATCATCCTTGAAAAAAAAAACGCTCTGCCTCTTTTTGCATTCATGCCGACCTGATTTGGAAATCCTTTCTTTCTTTCTCCCAGTTTTGGTATTAAGAGACACAAGTTGGCATTTCAAACTGTAAATAAGATGCTTGTCTGGTGCAGTGAACATCTTGCATCATTAACTGGATGCTGGGTCTTTTACTGCCCAGTCTGTCAGCAGTGGTACATTGAGTGCACCTGTGCTCCCAGCCTCCATTTTTTTTGGGTAGACGTTTTAAATAGCCGCTTGTCCGGATGGAGCAATACAGCCCAGCAGCAGACTGCAGCCGGAGAACATCACGCACTGCATTATACAAGATGAGTATTGAGCAAAACACCATGCAAAATAGCAAATGTGATGAGAAACAGCCGGCAGGGGACGAAGCAGTCAACACAGAAGCTCACAGCAGCCCCCTAGTGGTGTGATAAACTCATTACAGGTGGATAAGCGAGGAGCCTTGTTATGTAGCGACAGCTTGAAAAATCATCTTTGGCTTAGCAGCAGTTTAAAAAGGGAACACAGTGTAAAATGAGCAGTAATACAGTGATGAATATAACATCCAGAAGTAATTCCTGGATCATCACCGCTAAGCTTCTCAGCTGCACCGGGGGATGAGCAGCAGGACTGTGAGGGAAGGAAACAGCTGGGATTTAAAGGGAATCTTTTTGGACACCCCCTGCTTACGTCAGGTATCGAATTAGCATAATTTTTAAAGACAAATTTATGTCTTTTTATGGAATGCATTTGGTATTATATGTTTTTATTGTGCTTTTCTTCTTTGTTTACTTTTTTTTAAGTAGAGCCTCAAACACCCTACAACTTTTTACTCAAAAACAGATAAATTATTAAATTTGAATATTGTGGAGAGTACGATATATATACGATATAAATATATATTTTTATAAGGAGCTTTGGTGAAATAATTTGTAAGCGAAAAGGCTTTTTAATGGCTGTTTGCGTTAAACTTTATGCTAAAACGGAACACCGGGAGCGTCATGACGGAAGTGGGACTTCGAGCACTTTCTCCCAGCAGTAGCATGGAGAGTGTGGCGGCTTAAAAATCTTCTTGTAACAGAAAAAATAGCCTTAATCTTTATATACAGTTAAGCTCAGAATTATTCATACCATTGGCATAATTTTGTGGTATGAATAGTTATAGGTATGAAGTAATCTTAACGTTTTATAGAGGCCCAGCTAGATGCCTGATTGAATCTGACAGAGAAGCTCATCTCGAAGGGTCAATGATCAAAGTCCCAGAGGAAAAGATAGTAAAAAAAGGATGCCATAATTGAAGCCATTAAATGTTACCATTATTGAGGATACAAAAAAATTGACAAATTTTCTAAAATTCAAATATCAATATTTCCTTTTTGAAAATGCATACCACGACTCAATATAGGACACCCGTCTTATTTATCATCAGAAATAAACTTCCAAGTTGAGTGAAAATAATTTTACATTTAAATCTGCCAGGGTTACGAATAATTTGGGGTACAATATACAATCATATTTAATAAATTAGTACCAATGACGACAGCAACATGTCTGTATGAATTTTTTTTTAATCAGTCTGATGTGATATCCTAATTTTAAATGTCATGTTTTGATGAACTGTAGACAGAAAAATCATGATTAAGAGATTTAATGGCTTTCATTCATCCGTCCGTGTATTTAATCTATATAATGTGTGTTTCATTTAGTCACAAATTTTCTGAAATAAAAAAGACTGTTCAATAAGATTTTAATTTATTGAATGGGTCTGTACATGTTGGGTTGCATCGAAGAAGCCACACAACCAGTGATTTACAAAATAATGCATCAAGACATTTTAATTCACAAAAAAATCTATATAATCAAATATTTTTTTCTTTCGTTAGCTGAAAAGAAAGTCAGAAAACCCCTTTCCCTCCATCAAAATGTATAAATATAAATATCATCTTACCGTCATATTTCCTCTACTTTGATCACTTAAGTTCAAATAAATACTACTGAAACATCCAACAGACAAAAAAAAATAATCATAACCAGATATTTCAAAGTAATATTTATTTTTGCACCAACCAAAAAAAATAAAAAATAAAAATCTTGGTGCAAAAGATAAATTCCCAGTTAGGACACTGACAGTAAAATAGTAATGCTAAAACCGAAAAGAAGAGCGCCAAAAGAAACATCACCTACAACAGCAAAAGGAATATCAACACCAATAAAAGCAATTCTTGAGTAAAAACATCAACAAACAACCAGTTAAATTCAAAAACAACATCATTGGGGAACCAACGACAGCAAAGATGCAATAATGTTTCATCTGGCACGGAAATATGAACAAAACCGATCCGCACACACCCCTCAGTACGATACATAAAAACACACACTCTCTCACACACGCACGCGCGGAGGGCTGGAATTCAACAAGAGCTAAAATCATGATAAACCCACAACCACAGCATTAAAAAAAATCAAGGATGTAATAAATATCAGCAAAAATCACTGTTAAAGCTGAAATGTGTTTAATCGCTCAACTGACAACATTTAAGAAGTCCAATAAAAACAAAGATATACCTTTGAGACCGCTGTCAAACCATAACTCATTACATGATCAGTTTCCGTTTAAAAATCAAGATGGGTATGTACATTTCTTCCACTGAAAAGTTGTGTTTAAAACCGCCTCAGGAAAAAAAAAAAGAAAGAAAAAAGATGAGCAACCACAAGGTCTCAGCATCACTATGGCGCTGGGAAAAGCAGACAGACGAAGGCATCGTGTGCGCTCCGAGATACCATTTTCTATCAGTCGGGTACGAAAATATAGAAAACCGCATGCCAGACTGAAGCAAACATGAGATTCAATTCGACGAGCTTGTTTTGTGTTTTTACAGCTGCTAAAAAATAAAAATTCAACTCTGTGGATCAAAAAACTCCCAGAGTTGAACGATTTCAGACAAGAGCTCTGCCCGGAGCTAGTAGTGTTATTGGAAGTGCAGCACCTCTCGTGTGAAAACTGACTCCAACTACGCCCCGACGCTCACCCTGCACAGTGCCCAACATCCAAACGACACATAAACGTCACAAAATAAATCCCTCTGTGCGAAATCCCTGCAGCCGCTTTATGCGTCTGCGATAATTTGATCGTCGACAGTCTCTGCTGATAGTGCAAACGGCTCAAAATTTGCCCCTCAAACGTAACCGGCAAAGTTGATTTCGTTTGTGATGGTGTGGTGGAGAACCTGCGAAGGAGCGTTTGATTGATAGCAGATGAAATCAACGATTGAAAGGCCGGTTCGCTTGCAGCGTGCAGACAAACGCGTCTTCTTGCTCACAGAGTCGCTGGAGTTATGGCTTCTGCTCATTAATGGCTCGATTTTTCCCTTTCCTCCTCCTCCTCTGACCAGGCGCTGCTTCGTCGCCACAGTGAGGATAAACTGATTGTGCCGAGAAGAAAAATACTGAACAGGAATTCAAATCCTCCAGGGCACGTCTTCTCTTTTCGACAAGATACACGTTTGGTTTGAGTAGAGTGCAGCAGGAGGAATGGAGATTATTTTTCCATTAAAACTGTCGTCGTACCCGCACCGGTGTTTCTATCCATCAGTGTGGGTTTGTTTGTGTTTTTGATTTTTTTGTTTTGTTTTGTTTTGTTTAGCACTGACCCCATCGGCAGACACCATGTCCTCAGTGTTAGGATACGCCTTTTTGTTTTTGTTTTTTTGTTGTTTTTTTTCCCCCAGCGTCGCTCCCGTCGCATCATTTGGGCTTAATGTGCTTTGGGCTCACAGTCTGCTTGTTCTGCTCTTTGGACGCCGAGGAAGAGGTGGAGGACGAGGACGAGGAGGAGGAGGAGCTCCATCGGGTCTCCACGCCTGTGCTCGTCATCTTGAGCTTGCGTCGTTTTGCCAGGGGGGCGTTGTCGACGCTTTTCAGGAAAAAGCCTTCTCTCTTGCAACGGTTAAAAGCCTGTTGTACCGAAAAAAAAAGAAGAAAAAAAAAGATATTCAGAACCCATGATATATTTCTTGCCAACAATGTATCCATTTTCTTTTTCCAAATGTCTTCTGTTGATTTTTATTATAAATTTAGAACCTAAGTATAGAAATAAAAATACGGCTTTTTAAGAATTTCTTAACGTAGATATTCCTCAAAATGACAAGTGGACTGTAAAGGTTGCAGATTCCTGGTCTGACATGTAAAATCATCACAATACACTTAAACATTCAGAATTACAATAGTAGAAATACTTTTTAATGCATCATATTTGCTTAATTTAAAGTAAAATCCAACATTATTTTAGTAATTTATTATTCTAGCAATTATTCTGACAATTAATGGGATAAAAAAAAAACGGTACATTCTGCAGATTTTTTTTCTTGCTTAAGCTAATTTTATATAGTATTAAAAATACATGGAATAAGGCAAATAATGTATTTCCTTTTTTAAATAAACATTTTATTGCTTAAATGCAATAACAGCATTCCTTTAGTGCGTGTTTCATCATTTGAAGCAAAAAGACAAAACACAACTTGTGAAAAGTTCATCCCTTAACATCAATACAGTGTAGAGTCGATCTCTGTTGATCCGTTTTTTGAGTAACTGATTAATAATTAGATGAAAAGTGGAAGATTTTATTGATTAATTTTTAAAAGAATTTGAACCAGGTGAAGCTAAAACTAACATTTTATAAGCTCTGGGTAGAAAATATTTACAGAAAAAACGTTTTTCCATCATTAATGCAAAATGGGTTTTTTGTACAGTTTTTTAGCCTAATTGCTGCTACGAATACGTTGTTCTTTCAGCAACTGGAATGTTTTGTTTGTTTTTTTTAATCTGTGTGCTCCAGTTAGTGATCAATCGATTAGTAAATAATCAATTTCAGCCCAACATAGAAAGCAGCTACCTTGTATGTAGCATTCACATAGGTACGGACTGTTGGCCCGCTGGACTCCAACACATCAGGAGTGCACAGAGGAGTGGTGGACATGGACGCTCCGCCCTGCAGCCAGCTGTTCTCCTTCAGATCAGAGAGTTTCAGGCGTCTCTCTGGATCCACAGTCAGAAGTCCTGAAGACAAACACATCAAAACAGGCTTAAAAGATACAATTATGTGACATTTATGCTCTCTGACTACTGGACAAGTGTCACTACCACGATCAGAAATGCGTCCCTAGCAGCACAAACCTTTGACAAGCTCTTTGGCGTCCTCTGACACGCCCTTCCACGCCTCCCCGTCCAACGAGAAATCCCCCTCCTTTATCTTCTGCATGATGTCGACGGCGTATGATGAGGTCATCCCACGCTGCTCGCTCTGAAACGGCACCTGGCCTGACAGCATGGTGTACTGCAGGACGCACACGGAGACTCATTAGCGCTGCTGCTGTTACTTAGCCGCGACACGTGTCACATAACCAGGGCGCGCCGGCTCAATTACCAAGATGACCCCCAGACTCCAGAGGTCGCAGGACTTGTCGTATCCGGCGCTCTCAAAAAGCTCGGGAGCGGCGTACTGCAGCGTGAAGCAGGGCGTCTGCAGAGGGGCGCTGCCCGCAGGACACAGGCGGGCGAAGCCGAAGTCGATGACTTTCAGCACAGAGTCCTCGCCCTCGTCGGTAAACAGCACGTTCTGAAAGGTCAACAAGAAAGGTCAACCCGTGTAGCGCGCTGCTGGGTGGAAGCACACTGCTACAGGGTTCCTGCAGGTTCAACCAACTCTTAATTTAAGACCCTTTTTCAGACCATTTTCAATGAAAATTAAGACCTGCGTCCAGACAGAAATGTACAAAAGACAATAGCATATTTTATATGTGTATAAAGACACAACAGTGTAAAACTATCAAGGAAAAAAATTGTACTCCTATTGAGATTACCTGTAGATAAATTACTGTGTTGTTTTTTACATCACATTTTTTCATCTGTGTGAGAATACCGCTCTGTTCTGTCTTGGTTTTCCTTTTCTGCTCCTTCTCAGACGTCGCACCCTTTATACTAACAACTTGGTCAAAATAAAACTCTTCAGATGTTTGACCACCATGCTTAAAAACCACTAATCTTCCGACTTCAGAGTTTGTATCGCACCAAAATGAGGCTCTTATGTCAGTGCTAGTAGCAGCAGTGCTGACCGTTTTCTGGGGAGCGTCAGCCACACCAGGGGGTCAAAACGGTGACATGTTTGTAGTTCTCGTCAGTTTCTCTGCACGGCTCAGACATGGTTCTCTACAGTGTTCACCCAGTACTGCCAACCTTTAGCACAGATTGAACATAGTACGGTTGGCAACACAAGTGAGCCCGCGGTGGAGACAAATCACCTGGTGAAAAATTTACTAGCCAGCTAGCCTCTGAGGTATCTTAGCAGCTGGTTAGCGGTAACCTCGGCAGACCCGAGTCACAGAACGCAATGAAGATGTCTGAGCGCGACTCAAGTCTTAGCGTGACAGAAAAGTCCCACAAGAAGAAATAAAAACAACATGGATGCGAAATAGTCCAGCCAAGACAAAAATGTAAGACCTGGGATTAACGTATTAAAGGCCAAGGTATGTTTTGTCTTTAATGTATTTAAGACTTTTTAAGGTTGCGCAGACACCCTGTGCTGGAATGATTTAAATAAATCAACTAAACAAATAAAAACTTTAAAAAAAACAACCCCACCTCAGGTTTAAGGTCTCTGTGCACCACTCCGGCGTCATGCATGAAGCTGACAGCTGAGACCAGGCTCTGCAGCAGCTGACTGGCCTCTGCCTCCCCAAACAGCTTCTTCTTCTTGATCCTCTCCAGTAACTCCCCGCCTCTCAGGAGCTCCATCACTAAATACGTGTGATACTGACAGAGCAGAAGATGTACCAGAGAAAAAACTAATGAGTCATTTTGTCGTACAATCCAGCTGATTATCATGTAGCGTAAACTGCACAAATAATATTTAACTGTGGTTGGTATTGTTTTTGTCCCCAATTCTTTCAAAATAAAACCAAAGTAGAAAGCCACAGTACTGGGAAGGCGAATCTACCACCTTTCTTGCTGAAAAAGACATTATCGATACAATTTATTTATAATTCCTAGTTAGGATATAAAACATCTTAGGAAGCCAAAAGAAGGATATGAAATCTTATTGAAATGCTGCGCAGTAAAAATATGCAGCATCCAGGGTTGGAAACAATAGAAATGAAGAAATGCTGAAAAGAAAAGTGATCAAATCTAAGATGCAAATACATTTTCATGGCGCTGTCCCTTTAAGGTAGGCAGTGCGACGTATGATGAAGGAAAAGGTAAAGAGGAGGCTCAGCAGTTTTGCTGTTAGTGTGATAAAGTTCTACCCTGCAAAGTTTTCATAACATTCTTCCTGACAAACTTCTACACTTTGATTCCTAGAGTCCTAAACTCTCTTAACCTCCTGACTACCAGTTCATTTTTGTCCTCTGTAGAGGACATTTCTAAACTTGAATATCTCCCACCCCCTGCATTCTACTGATTTAATTTCTTTTGGTATCTGGAGAGGACATTTAGTGCTTTTCAATGATACCACATGTGAAGGGGTGGGACTTTTGTACGCACCTTTTTCTAATTCATAAAAATGGCATTTATCAGAAATAACACATTTTATGGGAAGAGACAAAGTAAGTGCATAAAACCTTTTGTTACCTTACAAAGACTGTGGGATTTTAAAAAAATGGTGATTGGACAATATTTTTTCCTGGTAGTCAGGAGGTTACGACTCTTTTTTAAAAAATCCAAATACAAAAGTTTACTGCTGGTATTTTTGTAGAATTGTAGAAATAGGCTTTATCAAAAATCAATCCAGTAAAAACGGAAACAGTAAGGAAGATGTTGGCGGATAGATTCATCATCGAAAACACTCACGCCCTCTTGTGGGAAAACAAAGACGCTGCAGTTTAAAAGGGAGTGAATGCAACTTCTGAAAACTGATGCATTTTGTTAGGTTTCCCGGAATTACGTGAAAATACGATAAAGTGTGTATTTATCTTCTGACAGCTTGGTGTTTGTGCCTGTAAATAGATGAATGTGAAAACAAAAGTCTGTGGTCCAAAAGAATTTATATGTCAGTGACCAAAATAAACATCACATTACTATTTAACTTTTCTGCAGTGAAATCCAAGCACCTATAACTAACAAAGCACTTTTGTTCCATTATATTTTTTGTTTCTCTCGCACCAAAGAAGTTCTGTTGACTCCTGCTGAAATAATTGCGTCTACTTTCCTCAAAACAGAGGCGTAAATTTTAAGTTACATCTAATTTCCTTGGATGAAGACACTTTTACAGAGATAAAGAATGGAAACTGTTTTTGTACTCTACTTTTTTTTCTATCCTTATCCAAATCTGTAAGATGATTAAATTCCAGACTTTTTAGGAAGCCTAAATTTAAAAAGGCATATTATTTTCTCAGCCGGCAGTGGGCTTTTACAGATAAAGTTTTTTGTTTTTTTTAATGCATGTCCCGTTTGATGTTCTGTCTGTTCATCAGCTGTCGACGCGGCGGTTCCTGTACCTGATCGGTGAAGACGTCGTACAGCTTGACGATGTTGGGGTGAGCCTCGCACTGCCTCAGGGCAGCAATCTCCCTCTGAGTATTTGCTTCCATTCTGACAAATAGGAAAACAAGACGAGTATGAAAAGTGCTTACACGTGAAACATGAAAACCGGTCCGCGAAGGACAGCTGAACACTTCTCAAACAGCGGCACATTAAGGGCGTGGCCTGCCCTCTCACCTGCGGCTGACGATCTTGACGGCGTGCTCGTGGCCGTTCTGCTTGTGTCTGCATTTCCTGCACACTGAGAAACTCCCCTCGCCCAGTGGAGGACCATGCAGATCCAGCTCATAGTGCTGGAAGAACTGGGATTCCTGAGCAAACATTCGTGAAGAGGACAAGCTGCTGGTATTCAGGGATCACGACGCAAGAAAGTATGTTGTCACGGGTTATTCATTAATTACAGATAAAAGCTTAAACCTGCAGTTTGCAGCTTTTGTAAACATTATATTTTTCACATATTTGTCAAGACTGTCACTCTTTCCTGACTGCATAATATGAGAGATAATCTGTGCGCATACAGAGCATGATTGACAGCTCTAAGACTCTCCTCCTGGCTCTGACTGACTGCTTCTGACTGGGAGAGGTTCATGTCTGGGAAGTAGTAACAAGTTTTATGAATTATGTAGAAACAAACGTTTATAAAAGTCACACACTGCAGCTGTTATTCAGACAATAAGTTTGTTTCTGAAGGGAGATAGTGAAAAGCAGTGTCAACTTCAAGTTTAAAAGGAATGTGTAGTTAAGCTCTATTTAAAAAAATACATGCTGAAAATTATTAATACCCTTCTCAATAATAAATAAAACTTTATTATTTACATTACATCAAACATAACTACTGAGAAGCCTCTTAACTTTTGTGCAACCAGCTTTAGTTCATCTATAATATTTCCCTAATTTCTATAACTTTGATATTTTATTATTTTTATACATGAAGGTAAGAAATCAACCTGCCAAACTGCCTTATGAGAGGTTTTCCTTTTTGTGGTTAAATAGTTAAATTAGATTAAATATTTTCCACTGCGACTGATTTCCTGATAAAACATCTTTCTCTCTTGCAGAAGGCAACACCTACTTCTGCTTTAACCATTTCCAAATGTCGCCCCGGCTGAGCCTCCAGCCGTACCTTTAGCATTGCACTTTGCTGGACAGAAGCAGAAGCCGGGCGCTCCGCTCCAATCTGACATTCGACAAAGTCTCCCATCACGGCGTTCTTGTTGAACAAAATGGAAGGAGCAATAAACGAGTAGCCCTAAAAACAGAGAAGAAGAGTTAGGTGTCAGAGACACGAAATGCGTCTGACAGAGTGTTACCTAGCTTTTCAGACAGCAGCTGAAGATGAGGACTGACCTGGAAAAGGCGGTCTGTGCTGGGGGGCGTGCTCGCTGGGGAGTAGACGGGGTCCATTCCGGTGAACTCTTCGGCAAAGTTGCCCACGTCGAGTTCACTTTTCAGCTCCGGTTTGAATGGACTCGGTACCTTCTTCTGTGCCAAGTCGGACCAGTTCAGTCCCTGTGAGGGAGCAGCGAGCAACGACATGCTTCACGAGAAAATCCTCAGACCTTCTAGATCATTTCTCAAGTCTACAACAGTTCACAGTGAATTCACAGCAGTAACACAGAAGTAAGGCTTGTAATACAAACTGGATGGATGGGAAGAAAAATGAGGGAATGTAGGAAAGACGGGCAAGCAGGAGGGAAGGACCTTGAAGAAGGGATGAGCTTTGATATCCTCGGCTCCTCTGGGCCCAGAGCCAAGTCTCTTGTGTGGATCTTTCACCAATAACTTCCTCAGAAGGTCCTTAGCCACCGATCCAATCATGGAGGGGAACGGTGGATCGCAGCGCAGGATACGTCTGACAGGAAAAAGGTAAGCGGGTTTTAAAATGACGTCTTTCTAGATTCCTACTCTGTTGTCCTCTGAAGCAAGAAACAGCACAGTTTTCCAACCTGCTCTACACCAAACCTTTTGCTACAGAAACAATTCGGGTGACTTCAGATTGAAACAAGGCCATTTAATCCGCGAGTGATCATTGAGGAGCAGTGCTTACTTCGACACCTCACTCTGGGAGTTCCTTTCTCCCTCCAAGGTGAAAGGAGAAGCTCCTGTCAGCAGCTCGAACATCAGGATCCCCAGGCTCCACCAATCTACAGACTTCAGAACAGCAGAGGGAGAAAGCAAGCTTGAAGACGAGCATGGAAAGGCCCAGACTGGAGCCGAACTGGGGCTGCTGCAGAAGGAACGCTTCTTCGAAACCAACACCTGGAAAATGTGATCACATCTAGCCCTGTGATAGTAACACATTTTAGTGGACGATGAGTTCTCCCAGAAATGATTGTGGTAAATGATAATATTGACATTTTGAGATCATTTTCCACTAATAATAATACGCTCTCCGTTTAACTGGAAAACGTGTTACATATACAAAATAAGCAAAGAAAACAACTGACACGACAATAACTAAAATGGATTATGAAGTCTCTGTAACCAAAATATAAAAACCAATCAGCTTAGACAGGGATAACAGGCAAAAGTGGTAGGTAGTGCAAACTAACTTCTGGGTGTCTAAAAAAACCAGCGATTCCCAAAAGACAGGATTTTCAACTATATTAAAGTTCGGACGACTCTTGTCCAGATGGAAATTATAGGACTCACTTTAATTTATTACGCGATTAACTGATTTACTTCTTAACCGTATCATTCAACGCCTGTAAAAATATACAGTCACTGCTCTTGTATGACGCTCAGTCAAGAGGTCATCACCTTGCCATGGCCCGTCTTCCCCCGGATGATTTCTGGAGCCATGTACTCGATGGTGCCACAGAAAGAGTAAGTCCTTCCTTTCTGCAACGAGACGAAGCCAAAAAAGGGATTTACTTCACACACGGAGAGGACAGTAAGTTGCCACCGTAGGTTTGGGTTACGCACGTCTTCTTCCAGAAACTCTTTGCTGAGCCCAAAGTCGGTCAACACCACGTGGCCGTCGCTGTCTAGAAGGATGTTTTCCAGCTTGATGTCTCGGTACACGATCCCAAGCTGCACAAAACCACAGGGGGGAAAAGGCACTGAGATACATTTATGTTAAGTGAGTAAAAATAACATACGCAAATAAATATTGTTTAGTAAGTAGAGGTGAGAAAACGGCATTGCTAGTCCACAAACAGCCTGTTTTTTTTTTAAACTCAACAAAGTAAGAATCAGTTTTATTTACTGGGGGGAGAAAAAGGCAAAAGCAACAATTTCAACAACAATTTCTGCGAGTTTTCAGAAATTATTTGTTCTTATTTTAACATTTTTCACATTTGCAATAAAGATTTTGATAATATTCACCCCTACGTCCCTCCCTCACCTGTTGCCCTCAAGATTTCTCATAATTGTGTTTTCACAATTATGAGAACGACAAAGTCAACTGTGCAAACGGTTGTGAAAAACAGCTTTTTGGATTTCACACATCATTCTTGTGAAAGGACATCTGCCTTTTTGTTTTGACTGTGTGACACAATTTTGACATTTGCTGAACAAAAAAAAAGGAACAAAAAAAGAAAAAATGGATACTGAAATAGCTGAACATGCAGCTGATGTTCCCCAGAAAGACCAGCTAGCCACAAAGAATGATACACACAGCAGTCACTGGAAAGGATTTGCACTGGTTGTAATTTTGGTTCTGCGATGGGATGTTGTAGAGGAAATGTTTCTGTTTAATGTTCGGGCTGAATTTTAATTAATTACCTTTTGGATTTATTGATGCGTGCCAACGTACACAAATGGCATGGAGTCTCAGAGGAGCAGTCAAAGCATTGGCATTTACAGAGTCATCGTAAACTCTCATGTTTATGACTACAAATGAGGATGAGAATGATTACCCTCCATAGTCGTTTATTAGCTAAACGCAAGTGGAGGGTTGCTATTTGGGCATCAGAGCATGTGACAAATACTGCTTGGTGCCATTTTTACATTCAATGCACAATGTTTTGTCATATCACCAATAAAACAAACAAAAATAAACAATCAAGCTGACATAAACATGTTTTTGGAAGATGTCAGCCCTCCACAGCCCATTTTAAGCAACCGACGTAGTTTTAAATCTCAGTGTCATTTTCCACATTACACGAGCGTTTAGCCATCCTGCCCCAAATGGGATTTTTCTTCCTTAAGAGTAGTTACTTTTTAAGTACCGTATTTGTCGGACTATAAGCCGCTACTTTTTTCCTAAGCTTTGAACATGCGGCTTGTAGCCTGGTGCGGCTTTTCTGTGGATCTTTCTTCAACCACCAGGGGGCGCATTAGCAGGAAGTGAATCATTGGAAGTCAACATTGGAAAGCAAAGAAGAAAGTGTTAATTTTGTTTTCAAACTCATACCTTATCGTGGCAGCCCAAGGGGGGGCTGCCACCTTATCGTGGTGGAGGGGTTTGAGTGTCCCAATGATCCTAGGAGCTATGCTGTCTGGGGCTTTATGCCCCTGGTAGGGTCACCCAAGGCAGACAGGTCCTAGGTGAGGAACCAGACAAAGTGCAGCCCGAAGACCCCTATGATGAATACAAACTTTGGACTGCGTTTTCCCTCGCCCGGACGCGGGTCACCGGGGCCCCACTCTGGAGCCAGGCCTGGAGGTGGGGCACGATGGCGAGCGCCTGGTGGCCGGGCTTTTACCCACGGAGCCCGGCCGGGCTCAGCCCGAAGAGGAGACGTGGGTCCCCCTTCTGATGGGCTCACCACCTGTCCGAGGGGCCAAAGGGGTCAGGTGCATTGTGCTATGCGCGGCAGCCAAGGGAGGGGACCCTGGCGGTCTGATCCTCGGCTGCAGAAGCTGGCTCTTGGGACGTGGAACGTCACCTCTCTGGTGGGGAAGGAGCCGGAGCTAGTGTGCGAGGCTGAGAGGTTCCGGCTAGAAATAGTCGGCCTCACCTCGACGCATGGCTCTGGTTCTGGAACCAGTCTCCTTGAGAGGGGCTGGACGTACTTCCACTCTGGAGTTGCCCACGGTGAGAGGCGCCGGGCTGGAGTGGGCATACTTGTTGCCCCCCATTTGGGCGCCTGTACGTTGGGGTTCACCCCGGTGAACGAGAGGGTAGCCTCCCTCCGCCTACGGGTGGGGGGACGGGTTCTGACTGTTGTTTGTGCTTACGGGCCGAACGGCAGTTCAGATTACCCACCCTTCTTGGAGTCCTTAGAGGGGGTACTGGAGAGTGCCCCTCCTGGGGACTCCCTTGTTCTACTGGGAGACTTCAACGCTCACGTGGGCAATGACAGTGAGACCTGGAGAGGCGTGGTTGGGAGGAACGGCCCCCCCGATCTGAACCCAAGCGGTGTTCTGTTGTTGGACTTCTGTGCTCATCACGGATTGTCCATCACGAACACCATGTTCAGGCATAAGGGCGTCCATATGTGCACTTGGCACCAGGACGCCCTAGGCCGCAGTTCGATGATTGACTTTGTCATCGGATTTGCGGCCGTATGTCTTGGACACTCGGGTGAAGAGAGGTGCGGAGCTGTCCACTGACCACTACCTGGTGACGAGTTGGCTCTGGTGGTGGGGGAGGAAGCCGGTGAGACCTGGCAGGCCCAAACGTGTAGTGAGGGTCTGCTGGGAACGTCTGGCGGAGTCCCCTGTGAGACAGAGCTTCAACTCTCATCTCCGGCAGAACTTCGAACACGTTCCGGGGGAGGTGGGGGACATTGAGTCTGAGTGGACCATGTTCCGTACCTCCATTGCCGAGGCAGCCTATCGGAGCTGCGGCCGCAAGGTTGTTGGTGCCTGTCGCGGCGGCAACCCTCGAACCCGTTGGTGGACACCTTCGGTGAGGGATGCTGTCAAGCTGAAGAAGGAGTCCTACCGGGCCTTTTTGGCCTGTGGGACTCCAGAAGCAGCTGATGGGTACCGGCGGGCGAAACGGCATGCGGCTCGGGTTGTCGCTGAGGCAAAAACTCGGGCGTGGGAGGAGTTTGGAGAGGCCATGGAGAGAGACTTCCGTACGGCTTCGAGGCGATTCTGGTCCACCATCCGGAGTCTCAGGAGGGGGAAGCAGTGCAGCACCAACACTGTTTATAGTGGGGATGGTGCGCTGCTGACCTCAACTCGGGACGTTGTGGGCCGGTGGGCGGAATACTTCGAAGACCTCCTCAATCCCACCAACATGCCTTCTGTTGAAGAAGCTGAGCATGGGGACTCTGGGCTGGGCTCTCCAATCTCTGGGGACGAGGTCGCCGAGGTGGTGAAAAAGCTCCTCGGTGGCAGGGCCCCGGGGGTGGATGAGATCCGCCCGGAGTTCCTTAAGGCTCTGGATGTTGCGGGGTTGTGTTGGCTAACGCGCATGGACATCAGGGGCAGTTCCCCTGGACTGGCAGACTGGGGTGGTGGTCCCCCTGTTTAAAAAGGGGGACCGGAGGGTGTGCTCCAATTACAGGGGGATCACACTCTTAAGCCTCCCTGGTAAGGTCTATTCAGGGGTCCTGGAGAGGAGGGTCCGTCGGATAGTCGAACCTCGGATTCAGGAAGAGCAGTGTGGTTTTCGTCCTGGTCGTGGAACACTGGACCAGCTCTACACCCTCAGCGGGGTCCTGGAGGGTGCATGGGAGTTCGCCCAACCAGTCTACATGTGTTTTGTGGACTTGGAGAAGGCGTTCGACCGTGTCCCTCGGGGGGCCCTGTGGGGGGTACTCCGGGAGTATGGGGTACCGGGCCCTTTGATACGGGCTGTCAGGTCCCTGTATGACTGGTGTCAGAGTCTGGTCCGCATTGCCGGCAGTAAGTCGGGCTCGTTTCCGGTGAGAGTTGGACTCCGCCAAGGCTGCCCTTTGTCACCGATTCTGTTCATTACTTTTATGGACAGAATTTCTAGGCGCAGCCGAGGTGTTGAGGGGATCCGTTTTGGTGGCCTTAGGATCGCATCTCTGCTTTTTGCGGATGATGTGGTCCTGTTGGCTTCATCGGAACGTGATCTGCAGCTCTCACTGGAGCGGTTCGCAGCCGAGTGTGAAGCGGCCGGGATGAGGCTCAGTGCCTCCAAATCCGAGGCCAGGGTCTTGAGCCGGAAAAGGGTAGAGTGCCTTCTCCGGGTCAGGGGGGTCGTCCTGCCTCAAGTGGAGGAGTTTAAGTATCTGGGGATCTTGTTCACGAATGAGGGAAGAAGGGAACGGGAGATCGACAGGCGGATTGGGGCAGCGTCTACTGTGAAGCGGGCGCTGTACCGGTCCATCGTGGTGAAGAGAGAGCTGAGCCAAAAAGCGAAGCTCTCGATTTACCGGTCGATCTACGTTCCCACCCTCATCTATGGTGATGAGCTTTGGGTCATGACCGAAAGAACGAGATCACGGGTACAAGCGGCCGAAATGGGTTTCCTCCGCAGGGTGGCTGGGCTCTCCCTTAGAGATAGGGTGAGAAGCTCGGTCATCCGGGAGGGACTCAGAGTAGAGCCGCTGCTCCTCCACGTCGAGAGGAGCCAGTTGAGGTGGCTCGGGCATCTGGTAAGGATGCCTCCTGGACGCCTCCCTGGTGAGGTGTTCCGGGCACGTCCCACCGGGAGGAGGCCTCGGGGAAGACCCAGGAGACGCTGGAGGGATTACGTCTCTCGGCTGGCCTGGGAACGCCTTGGGATTCCCCCGGAGGAGCTGGAAGAAGTGGCTGGGGAGAGGGAAGTCTGGGCCTCCCTTCTGAAGCTGCTGCCCCCGCGACCCGACCCCGGATAAGCGGAAGAAAATGGATGGATGGATGGATGGATGGAACTCATATGACGCAGCTTTTACGTTGAAGGCTGTCGATCTGGCAGTACATAGAGCGTAAGCTCGGCGTGAACGAGTCTATGGTTCAGTGTTGGAGACGCAGGGCTGCTCATAACCCGGTGCGGCTAATATAGGTACGTTTCCAGTTTTTTGTTTTTTCTTTGCAGGTGCTGCTTATAGTAAGATGCGCTCAACAGTCTGGAAAATACGGTACATGTTTCGCCTAAGGTCATCAAAATCTAAATATGTGGCACAGTAGTTGGTGTTAGGCAAGAAACTCCCAGGTTTGCATCTTTCTGCCTGTCCACCTGTACCTGTGTGGGTTTATGCTGGCTTCCTCCCACGCCTCAGAAACACGACTGTTCAGTTAATTTGTCTCTCTAAATTGCTATGTGATGGACGGGCGACCTTTACGCGGTCAGCCGGGTACGGATGATAGACGGATCCATCGCGGTACTGACTGTTGCTTTCGATTTTAGAGAAAATACCGTAGCACCTTTGGTATTACTACTCAAGGTTATGAAAACAATGGATTTTAATACCGGCTTGTGTTTTGCGTCTACTGTTATGTCACCGGCAAATCGACACATTAGCAGAGCAGAAATACTGGAAGCAACACAGATTAGACAGTTATTCTTAGCTTGCTGCTGTGACTACTTTCTTCAGCTTATAACATTCAGGTATTGCAGAGTGTGCTTGTGGGATGGTAAATTGCTTTATTTTGCTATTGGAATCGTCTTTTTTTCTGATTAGCATGAATTAGCTCTTCCCTTGTATGTCAACAAGAGAAGAGCTAATTTTCTTGTTGAATTAGCTCTTCAACAAGGGAATTAGCAGTGGGGAGAAAAATGAGAGGCGGATCTAATTTGTTTCTCTTGCAGCTTTTAACAGTTTCATCACATCCTAAAGATTGACTTTACCTCCTTGAAAAGCTACACTTTAAAAGAAAAAAATAGAAGTCACCCAATGCTACGCCACAAAAACCAGCAGCGATAAGCTGAGGAACGCTTTTAAAAATAAATCTGACTTCCGGCTTTTCACCAACATTTAACAATCAGTTATCAAAACAACATGCAAGACGATGACTAAATTCAACACTGCAGCTGCCTCCCTGGGATATGAGCACAACTAGCAGCTACGGGAGTTGTGTAACACTATTAGGTAATCACTTCCTCGAGCCAGAGTGTGTTTCACATAATGAACACCAAAGGAGACTTCTCTCCTTGAAGAATAAAGTCAACAGCTGCAGAAAAAAAAAGCTGCAAGTCAAGCAAAGTCCAGTCAGCTCACTTGTGTTGTGAGTTCAACAAAAGCGGATGTAAATCAAATTTAACGATAAAGAGAAAGATATAAAAACCAAAGAGGAATAGAGAGTGAATGTATGCATTTAACCAACTTTCGAATGTGGTGGGGAGAAATAAAGACTGGCTCCGTTCAGGCATTGAAGTCACCCACACTCACCTGGTGCAGATGCTCCAGAGCGAGAATTATTTCCCCGATATAAATCCGCACAGCTTCTTCGGAAAAGTGATCCCGCTGGTACAGGTGAGTAAACATTTCACCGCCGCTCACATAGTCTGTAGTCACACACAAGAACAAATAAAGAGGGGGCTTGAAAAGGATATGCAAAGAAATAAACACACTGGAAAGAAAATAAAAACGCAGAGATTCAGACAGAAAGACGAATCTGATCAGTGTGTCTGACGGCTGATCTTCGATGGTCTCACCCAGGATGAGGTGCAGCTTGCTCTGAGTTTGAAAGGCGTAGTGAAGGGTGACCAGGAAGGGAGACTGGCGGATGTGCTCCAGCACCTGGCGCTCGGTGCGAGTGTGTTCTGTCGTCTTTGCTTTCTGAACGATTGCTGCTTTCTTTAAAACCTGAGACAAGTAGCAGAAGCACAAGACACATGAATACACTTTGATGAACTCTTCTATTGTAGCTTTTGCTGTGTGATTAAGGTTTTTGTTGCTCTACTGGAAGGTGAACCGCTCCCTCCGTCTGAGGTCTTTCGAAACCTCTAACAGGTTTTCTCTAATTACTCATCTGCTTATCAAATCTGACCAGTTTTCCTGTTCCAGCTGAAGAAAAGCTGCCCTCATCATGTAAAGGGGTATTGCAAAGTGTTTTAACGACACACACGTTTTGCAGGTCGGCCAAAAAACTTTTCCCAATTCTGGCCTCATTCACCCAAAGTACCTTCTTCCAGTTTGCTTGTGAAGAACTGCAAACAGGATTTCTTCTTAACACACCACACTTTTTATTTTATTTTTTTAATATGCAAAAATATTTTATGCTTAACTTCACTTTTACGCACTAATTTTTGTTGGTTCTAATACCAAAATACCACTGACTCCTACACCGTATTTTCCAGCTGATCCTGAGAGCTTGCAGTCCAGAGTGACGTACCCGTTTCTTCTTCTTCATGTCGCATTTTTTAGGTGTCTTCTAGTCCAGAAAATACGGTAATTGTAACATTCAAAAATTATGGCAAAATTCAGTATTTTTGTAATGTGTTAAAAGAAAACGAGTTAAGCACAAACTTTTTACATCATGCGTGTAATTTTACCTTCATTGCATACAGCTGGCCCTCATCGTGGCCGGTGTTCTTCCGAACCAAAAACACCTTTCCATAAGCTAGAAAAACACAAAATTCATAGACATTCACATTTCAGCTTGCAAAAACAAAAAAAATTGGTGAATCTTAATGGTTTTATTATTTCTGGAGATACATAGACGTCAAAAAATGCTCAAATCTGACAGTTTATAGTTTATTTCTTGCAGATTTTATTTCACTCTGATTGGGGATCTGACAAAAAATTAAAAATTAAAAATAGACACAGCATCTGAAGTCAGTAATAAGATCTAGCTAGCACAATTGGGTCTGATAATTTAACATTAAGCTATTTTTACTGCTATCTTAACCACATACTTCTTAGAAGAAGAAATATGCTAGCCCTGTATCTCCTAGATAATGTTGAATTATTCTTGTTCTCCATGTTGTCTTTACGTCTGTAAAAATGGATACAAAATTTCTAGCACAACTTCACAGTAAGATTAGATTGTGGCAAAAACATCCCAGTCATGTCTTTCCTATAATTTGGTAACTTTACATGTTAAAACAAAAAGTATATGGATGGACAAAACATTAATTATTTAATTAAACAAAGGTTAAAATGGATCAGTATTTGGTTATTTTCTGGGGAAGGAGTTATTTTTACTTCTAGTTTGTGATCATTATCTTGTTGCATGATCCAGTCTGTACAGATATAGTCCCACTAAACTCTGAAAAACTCTCCGTAAGCGCAGTAAGAGATCCTGTGGCTGCAAAACAACCTTTAGCTTACCCTAAGTGTCCTTGCTGGTCAAAATGAGATTTTTGCACTGTGTGTCTTATCTAGTGTTTAACAAACATCCCTATTTAGGTCTGAGTTGAGCGAAGACGATGCTTCAGAAGCTTACCTCCGGTGCCCAAAACCTTGAGAAGCTCAAAGTTCTCCATGCCAACCCTTTCAGTGTGACCTGTGAGGTTAGCTAGAAGGAGAAAGCAAAAAAAAAAACAAGACTTTTAAATGTATTTTAAAAAGGTGAATACAACGGGTTTTTTTAGCAAATCGGAGAGTGTAAAACAATTTATGCATCACTTTGTTCTTAAAACATTAGCACTGCAATTCAATAATTAGGATATCTATTAAAAAAACATCTCGACTGATTATTTTATGATTAGATCAGAGAGTAGCCAGGTGTTTGCGTGTCTACTGTCCAGTTTAATACTGTGATATTAGAAGAATGTAGACTTATAGTTTTATCAAGATATTTTGTGGTACTACTGAGATGTCGATAATAATTTTGATAAAAACACAGCTCATTACTTATTATTTCAGTGACTGTGAGGCTGTGACTGTGTGTTTGTGGTGTTGAAACACGAATCTTGTTTCTGAAAACCGTCCCCACGCCAAGTGTCATTTATGTCACTAAAATGCCATTAAATGCATTTTTAAATGTACTGATATTTATTGATTCTCTTGTGGAGTAACCAGAGACGAAAATTGTAAAAAAAACAAACAAAAAAAACAAAACATTTCAGTCAGTTTAGTTATTGTCCTTAACATCAACAATTAAAGTATATTGAGATAATGATCGATAAAAAATTATCATGAAAAGAAATTTTTTCACGATAAATGATAAACAATACAATAAATGCCCACCCCTCTGTGATACAGGCGTTATCTTTGGAGTACACATGAAATAGAACCAACAACACAAAACACATACATAAAAAAAAAACAAAAAAAAATCAACTTAAAAATAAGAGATTTTTTTCTCGGGCTCATTTAATTTACATGCAGTTCCTTTCAAGTAGAATATTACATCTCATTGAGGTTATGTGAAAGTGCCTAAATGTGAAGTGGAAGAAATGGGACATATGATTTAAAAAAATAAACCTGAAAAGTGTGGCCTGCATTTGTATTTAGAGGTATTACCTAAACTCTGAATAAAATCCAGCGTAATAAATAGCTTTCAAATGTCACCTAAGAAAACCTATACAACGTCCAGATCTAAAGTCACCTGAGAATCTGTGGAAAGACTTAAAAACCTGTTCACAGACGCTCTTCATCCAGTGGTTGATTTAACACCTTTACCAACACAGGAAAAGAAAAAAAAATCTGATCTTTTTTCATTTTTATTAACAATAACATTTGGAAACACATTTATAATTTTCATTCCACTTCACAATAATGTTGGACTTATTTTATATGTCAAATAAAATCCTGATAAAATAGACTGAATGAGTGTGAAATCTTCTGCTGTAATTTACTGCTGTATTGCTGGAACTAATGTAACAATCACTGTACATTATACATTTATTTAAATGTACTTACTGTGCTTTATGGGAAGCAAAATAGAGATGCTTACTACAATTTAGTGCCTTCTAATAATCATTTCATTCCAAGGTAACAAAATTTTATCGCAGTACAATTTTTCTTTGTTTAATATCCATTTATTTTACTTCATAATAGTTACTCAGTGCAGTTTAGTTTTACAAATTACTTCTTTATGTGACCGGTGTCTTGGAGAAGCACATTACAAATGCGAATGTTTTTCAAGAGAACTGTGTGTTTATTGGGCTTAAAAAAAGAAGTTTTTATCATTAACACAATAAGCCCACAAAATATCACTATAATAAGTCCATATCGCCTACACCTGCTTCATAATCGTCTTATTACCAGTGTTGATTTTAGCATAAGCGACACTTCGTTCACCGGGGCTTCTTCTTTTTAAGAAAAATTGTGTGAACAGTGTCGGTCCATTTCTCAAACAATGTACATAAATCTGACTTACCATTGGTGATTTGATGCTTGACAGTACAGGCCTTCTCATTAGATTTCCCGTCGGAGTCATCACTGCTGTCAGATGTGTCCCCAGACATCATTTTAACGGGGAAAACAGTGTATGAACTGATTTAATAAACCCAGATGCTAACTGACTGCGCTACAGGCTCGGCAAGTAAAAAAAAAAAGGGTCTATTGTTGATGCATTGCGAGGAACGCAGGGATTATCGAAATGACAGGACAACCGTGTTTTCGAGGCAATGCAGCTGGGTTGAGGTTAATCCCCATGCGTTTGACATCCTGGTGTTTAGCATTGTTTTTTACTCATGTGATTGGCCGAAATCGGGAGGGGGAATAAGGACGTGTTGCTTCTGCGGTTCTTCAAGCTTTGTTACGGCTGCCTAATCTTCACCAACATTTAGAGGAAACAACAGCGCTGCTTTCAATTTCTGTCACTGAATACGTCTGTGCTACTTTTAATTTAACGCACTGTTGTTAGCATTAGCTGCGCGACACCAGTTATTATTCAAAAGGTAGCCAATAGTTACTTTGTAATAACGCAAACCTTAGTTTTAAATTAACTATCTGGCTAGGGAGCCCCCGTTCCCAACATTTTTGTTAGCATAATAGCTCCTACAAGAAGGACGGGTTCCCATCCAGATGCGGTAGAAGCTGTACAGATGTAAAACAGCTTTAGAAGCTAGCTGTCCGTCAAAGTTTGAACGATTAGCTAAGCTAAGTGTTTGCTAGCCTTTTCAACTGGCCTGTTCAGGTAAGTGCAGTCAGTCTGTGTCGGAAAGCACCGCAGTAGCTCCCCGTCTTCTTTCCGTTCGCACCAATTAGATACATAATTTATCCATTGTCAGAAAAAGTACGTTTTACTTTATTTTCCTTGCCACAGCCAGTAAACTGCTAACACCAGGATGCTTTCGAGACAACCTGGGCGACGGCCAGTCACGTGACCACTAATGGTGGGCGGAGCCGTTTTACTAGAGAAGTCAACGAACGTATTACCTCACTTATTATCATATAGAAATTGTAATTACCTCAATAAAGACCATTTATGTGAGTCAATATACTCACAACCATGACTTTGGAAGGTCACCTTAAAGAAACAACCCAGTGTTTGCGTTTCCTTTAACTAAAAATAGACTTCACTGCGGGCGAATGAAGACGTAGCGAAATACAGTTTTGTTGTACTTCAACTTATTTCCAATTCATTTTCCATTTCCTGTTTGGAAATGTATTGACATAAAATGAGGGGAGTAGATTAATACATGATAGTAACAATGGCATGTTCTATTAGTGACTTATCAAAAAAATATCTGGCTTTTACAATAACTGCTCATCATGTTATATACATGGATATGCTTTAAAAAACACACAGAATGTAGATGAAATTCCCCATTGTACATTTCAATGTATTGTAAGACATACTTTAAACTATACTGAACTTTTTCATGTGAAAAAAAGAAAAAGAAAAAGCCACAACTGCCAGTTAATATACATTCAGATAATCTGTATTTTAGTTTACAGCTAATTTCCAATAGTACATGACGTTCCTGGGACTAATACAATTGTTGCATGTGGTTTATTACAAAATAAGGACCAGAAGAGGGGCGGGGGGAGAATTAAACATACCCTGATATCTGCAGTCCACAAGAACAGAAAACTGCAGAGAAATGCCCCTAGTGTGACAAGTCAAAGACAAAACACGTGAATCCCACTCTGAAACCGTGGCACAAATACACAGTGAAACTTGAGATGTTGAGGTATCCAAAGCCACACGTGGCAAACTCTTCCGTTGTAATATAAACAATGTATTTATGCTTCAGCGGTCGAAATCAAACCGACTGAACCATGAGGAAACCGGTCGCCAACATCTGCGAAGCGAAGCATTAAGAACAGATTGGGCAAACTTCAAGAACTACTTTGCCTGGTGTAATTCTCTCTTAAACTACCAGCAGGTTGTGCCAAAACTCTAAACATTTAAAACGCACCAGAGGGTACAATACAGAATTAATCAACAGATGTTTTCAGTAGGCGAGTCTTTGTGATGAACCGTTTAGTCAACGTGGAAAAAAAAAAAATTCTAAAAGTCTGCAGGTCAAGTATCTTATGAAAAAATATCTCAAACCCGTTTAAAAAGTAAAAATGTAATGATACATTAGCAAGCTCTCTGAAGCCCTTTGTTTTGGGTTTACTATAACTCTGAGAAGATGAGAAACAGATGTTTGGATGAAGAAATGTAGAGAATCTCTTCATTTCCTGTTGGATTTAGAAATACTGTCTCATCAATTAAACTGCAGCAACTACAGTAAACATTTTTCTTCCATTTGTCACATTTAAAAGCTCAAATAATACGAGGTCAACTAATGAGATTAAGCTATGATCCTGCAGGAAAATTGATTCCTAAAATGTTCCCAATACGCTCAGATATTAGTCACTGCAGCGGAAAAAAAAAAATTTGTCCGACAGGAAGAGCTACAAATTTAAAGTCCAAGGTTACTTGCCAAACTGACATTTCAATGCGTCTTAAGCAGATTTACACTTTGAATGAGGAACAGGGTGGATTCAGAGTTTCATAATGTCTGAAAAAGCATGACAAAAAGAGGAAACAGAGGAAAATAAAGCTAATAAACCAGGATTACGCCACACTCTTTTCATGAACTTGCATGTCAAATCAATAAGAAATGTTTAAAATTTACATTTCAAGCATGAACCAGCATGAACAGTAAAAACAGCTTCTGGCGTAGATTTCCCCTTTAAACACCGAGCATAATGTCGTACTGCATTGTGATGTTTATTGATGTTTCACAGCATCTTTACATGTGAATTTGCTTCTTTTTTTTTAAGTTGATGTTGTCTGGAGTGCTGAAGTTTTCCAGAGGATATGACAAGATGCCTTTTTTCCCCGCTTCCCAACACAATGTCAAAGTTGTGAACACAAATAAAAAAAAAAAAGCAAAAAAAATAATAATAATAATACAGACAAATGTCCCAGTCAGGCCGAGGGAACTATAATCTTGAATTTAAAAGGCAAGAAAGATCAGATGTATCATTTTTTAGAAGAATCTGCGTTTGGTTCCACTGGTGTCTCAGAACTTCTTTACATACATGGATACTGGTTCCACATCAGCGGATGGCTATCAGTCCAACATCGATGAGTTTCTGTATCTTCTGAGCGATGACCGGATTCTTTAAGTGGCTGCGAGAAACAAGAGGAAAACGGCAGTCAGATCAAGTATTTCCGGAGGTGTGCGGGTCGTGCGGCGTTAGCCTGCGGACGTACTCGCTGAGTGCCTGCGGATCCTTCTGCATCTGTTCGAGGATCATGCGCATGGCTGGGTCGGACATGATCTGCTGGACCTCCGGGTCGGCCATGGCTCTTTTCTTCACCTCCTCTGGGCTGTCGTTCCTCATGGTTTGGCTGACCATGCAGCGCTGCATGCCTTCTGTGGCTTCCTGCACGTCAGCAGAGCAGGTGACGGTTAAAGGGTTTCTCCCTGACTTATTATGAGCAGACATTAACTTACTTTATACTGCAAATGGTACAAATTCCAACAAATCCTGTAGTGAATATTGCGTTATACATGAACCCAATCATTGCTGTTTGGTTATAAATATTCAGTCTGATCAAGTTTGAACATTTGTAGATTCATTTATTTGTCATGAAAGTTGCTTTATAAAACAGACATGCTGAGCAGAAGAGGTTAAGGCCTTGTCTACATGTATCTGGGGTCTTTATAAAAACAAATATCTGCCACATCATTTAAAATTTTTTTACTTTTTCTGAAACCACAGAATTGGTTTCAGAAGTTTTCATCCTCATAAATCTGCCCGACAGTTGTTTTAAACATTTGTGTAGGACTTATTTTAAATAGTGTATTACAATATAATGGTAAGAAAACATAAGATTGGGAAATGTGTCACAGCAAGTATGTGGATATTTTGACATATTTGTTACAGGCAGTAATGTGCAAAACCCTGATCCTCCGTTTTCCTATGGATACGCAACATAAATATGGAGTTTCCTCAAAAATCACTTTGGTGGGAGTTTTCATAAATAATCGCTTTTTGTGGTATAAAACTGATAACAGCTACAACGACGCATCGGTCTTAAGCTAACAGAGCTGTCCTAATTGGAGGAGAAACAATATGGAGCAATATAATCTGGGAAGCAGTGTGGAGCTTGAGGAGGAATACTTTGACTTCAAATTGTTTCAATAATCCTTCAGAAAGCCATCGGCAATGTTAGATATAATTATTCTCAAGCATCAGACATTGGGTGTCTAAAAACACCTGAATACTCCAAACTTCACTTTAATGATCGATCACACACGTGGTGTTGATGAGAAGCCACCCGAGTCACTTTCAGCTTTTATGGTGTATGGAAAATACCTTTGAGGATGAATCCAGCTCTAATGCCTTCTGGTATGCATCCATAGCTTTGGAAAAGTCTTTCATGGCCTCCAATGCAGCTCCCTTACGTGTGTAGCCTTTAACTATGAGCAAATTCATTTTAGTAGTTAGAAAAATCCCTGCTTACACTTTACACAGACATTTTTAGCTCATCACTCAAAATACTTACTGAAACTGGGCTCAAGGTTGATGCATTCTTCACAATCCTGATGGGGGGAAAAAATATTTAAAAAATCAAATGCAAGCTCAGATTGGATTAATCTAAATTGTGTTTAGATGTGCATGTAGCGTAGTGGCGTACCTTCAGGGCGAGCTGGAACTCCAGCAGCTTTGTGTAGCAGGCAGCTCTGTTACTGTACAGTTTGGCATCATTGGGGTTTCTCTTAATGGCCTCAGTGTAATGTTTCATGGCTAAGGGGTAGTCTCCTGATGGAAGGGAAACAAAGCATCATCGTTAGGCATCATTGTAGCTCTGTAATCAAGAAAACTTATACAGGCAGGGTTCTGCAGGTTTCACAAACTCAAAGTAAAGACCATTATAAATGAAATTTAAGACCTGCATCACAGCAGGAATGTGCAAAAGAGCCCACATAGTGCCAAGCTAAATAGCACAGAATTAATAAAATGGGTTGGTTCATTCCAAAGGAACTGACAAAATGGTGAAGATGAACGTCGTCCAGCCAACCAGCGAGCTAGAAAGAAAAACTAGCTAACTAGGAAGAGTTAAATAGTTTTTTCATTCCTCCATTTTGTCAGCAAGAACCAGAACCAATGGTTCCTGCTAATATACACTTGCTAGCTAGCAATATAGCCTTGCTAACTGTGTTTGCCAATATACCCTTGCTATGTAGTAAGGATATATTAGCAGCTAGGTACCAGGAGCTTAGTACTTAGGCTGCTGGTACCTAGCTGCTGTCTTATATACATAGTCTTGAGAAAATAAAAAGACTACATAAAATATATAAGAATGAATAGTCCTGCCACCACAACATCTAAGACTTGACATAACATATTTAAGCCCAACTTGCATTCTTTTCAAATTAACTTAAGACATTTCAAGGCCTTCACTTTAGATATATGAATTTAAGACTTTTTAAGGGTGTGCAGACATCCTGATGCAGAACCATTTTACAAACCTTTCTGGAAGGCATCATTGCCCTTGTTCTTCTCTTCAAGCGCCAGATCTGGGTTGATATAGGCTAGTTTTTCTTGCTCCTTTAAAATCTTCTCTGCCTGCATTAGATGAAGTGAAAGTAAGTGAAATTCTCAGGCAGCGCCAACTAAAAATTGCCCACTTCTCATCTGGTAAATGTTGATTTTTTAAAGCTTCCCACAATCTACTGCACCTGTTGACATTTCTTCAACACATCTGGAGTCCGGTGCTCAGTCAAACTCTTGTTAAAGTATTGGATAGCTTCTTTGTATTTCTCTTGTTTAAAGTACGAGTTGCCGATTCGAGCCAGGGCCCTGCAAACAGAAGGAAGGATGTGAGCTGATGGATCAGACATCTCAGAAAACTACAAGTGCATCTCAAAGTTAGAATATTGTGAAAATGTTTAATATTTGGTCACTGGTCTCAGAGTACAAGTTCATTACACCGAGTTAAATATTTCACCGTTACAGTCTACAGATAATTAAATCTCAAAATTCAGTGTTGAAGGAAATTCAGTACCACACCTTAGTCAGCTAATTATGATTAATGGTTCCTACCAAACTTCATCCTTCCAGTCAACTTTCTATGACTATGCTTTGATCCAGCAGCAGTCACTTTTTGTGCATTTGACGGGACAGATGTCTCCAGTCCAGCTAGCAAGAGTTACCTGACTCTTGCTAGCTAGCTGTTCAGTCAGCTATCTTTAGAGACCATTTAAAGGCTCAGGAAACCTTTGCTGATGTTTTCAGATAATGAACTCATTAGGGTGTGTCAACATGAGGTCCCTACATTATTTTTTCACAAATTTTCTTCTTTTTTTTCCATCTTCAAGCCATAATTAGCATAATTTAAAAAATTAAAGGCTTGAAATGTTTCACTATGTGTAATGAAGCTATTGAAAGTATAAGTTTCCCTTTCTGAATTGTATTATTTTTTCCCACAATATTAACTTTCTTTTAAATTAACTTAAGATAAAAAACTAATGAAATACATTGAAATTTGTTGTTGAAATGTAATGTGACAATTTTAAAACTTCATCTTAATCATGCACTTCTATTAAGACTTTGATGCAGTTATTTTTTTCATGTTTGGACCGTCGATGCACCAAGATGCTCTTTACTTTGTAGAATAAACAAATGAAGAACTTACTTTGCTATTTGTCTGTAATCTTCTCTGTTTTCTCGGCCGACATCAATGGCCTTCTCGCACAGCTCTCTACACTTTTCAAACTCTCCCTTCTCAAAATAGACAGCTGGGAAGAAAATGTTTGAGACAAACTTTTAAAATAAAAAAAGAAAAAGCCAAAAGTAGACAGCTGAATTAATTTTAAATTATTGTAAGCTTTCATCAACATGGCTTTTCTTGCATCAAGAAACAGATATTTTTAAACAGTTTGGTCAAATGTGACCAAACTGCTTAAAAACAGTCAAGAACCAATACGTCTGAGTGCACAAACCTGCTTGATTAGACATATACGTCATGTTGGTCGGGTCGTGCTGAAGTGCCTGATCGTAATGTTTCAGTGCCTTTTCAAAGTCTTTATTCTTGTACGCATCATTCCCCAGTTCCTTTTCCTTCAAAGCCTGGAAAACAGAAGAATAGCAAAACGTCACAGCCGAGAGTCATCAGAAGGAAAGATGGAAGAGGGATTCGCTTTTAGCCCTTTTACCATCTTTTTGTTTTCAGGGAGATCTTCCTCCTTGGGAGGAGGTGCTGGGGTCTCTTTGGGTTTGGGAGGAGAGGGGGCGTGTTCCTCTTCCTCCTCCATCTCTGACAGGTTCAACCCCAGGAGCACAGAGAGTGTCGTCATTACTCTTGGATCCTGCAGCTTCCTGCAAGAGCATTGAAAAACAGATTTATCTGATTTCCTAAATTTACATGGTGCTGAACTGCCTTCCAGACAAAGAGTGAATATTTCCTAAGATCGGCAAGGCTTTTTGTCTAAAGTTACGTACGTGCCGAGGTCCGACGGTTTGTTCCTGAGCTGCTCCAGCAGCTCTCTGTAGCTGGGATCCGTTAGAAGCTCCCGGGTCCTAGGATCATTCTCAAGCTTCTGGTACAGGTTGGGCATGGCAAAGGGGTTCATCATTGATTTCTCTGGTGAAGGACAAGATTACTTTATGAGAGACAACAAAGGAATCCTCCACAGACAGTAAAGAGTTAAGCCCATTAGCTGGATCCGCTACAGCAACATTTATTACGACCATTTTGTGAATGACTTTTTAAAATAAAACACGTTATGCAAATGTATCAATCGTTATTGCACTTTTTTAAGTAGAATAAAAATCAGATGTGCTTGAAGTATGTACTTTGATACAGAAGGGAACAATCCCTTCATTTTCATCTTGCTTCAAAGCTGCTAAATCTTATTAAGTGTTTTTGGTCTTGTTTCTAGTGCTTATCTTGCTATATAGCAATATATATATATATATATATATATATATATATAGAACAAGTTATCTTAGTACACTTGAAATAAGACAAAACTGATTTACCACTAACTTTTCATCAAGGTATTGGAGCTTGTTTTAAGTGAATTGTTCCTTGATATTAATGGAAAAGTACTAGTTCCACTGGTAGATTATTTCACTCAACAGTCTTGTTATAAGTAAAATAACCTGCCAGTGTACTTTTTAGTACCTTTCTTAATCAATATTACAGAATAACTGATGTAAAACAACTTGCTGAAAGGTTACCAAGTATAGGTTTGTCTTATATCATATGCACCAAGATATTTGCACTAGAAACCGGACCAAAAAATACTCAAGAGTGTTTGTCAAGAGCGTGACACAATCTGCGGCATATGTTTTTCCACTTATGCGGTGGTCTTTAGAAAAAAAATGGAATCAAAATCAAAGAAATCCTGATCGGTACACGCCAAATAAAACTGACTGTAGTGTTTATATCAGTGAATCTTTTTGTATAACCGAACTAAACAGTCATGCTTTCGTACCTGCAAGCCGAGCTTCGATATTCTGCAAGCCCTCCTTCAGCTGCTGGTTGTTGGGCTCTTTGCGGAGCCCCTCCTGGTACGTCACTCTGGCCTCCTCTAGCCGGCCGAGAAACTCCAGAGCGGCAGCTTTGCGGGAGTATCCCTGCAGGAAAAGTTGGAAGGTTTCAAATTAAGTTTTTTATTTCCCCCCCCTCCCTTCTGACTCCTCAAATTGTAGCAAGACACGAGAACTCTCACCTTGCCCCAGTCGGGCTTGATCTTGATGGTCTGGACGGCGTCCTGGAGAGCGTTCTCGTAGTTGCCCTTTTTGGCGTAGGCAGCAGAGCGGTTGCTGAACAGCACATGGTTTGATGGATCCAGAGCCAAGGCCTCGGTGTAGCAACGGACGGCTTCGTCGATGTTTCCCGCACTCAGCGCCTTGTTGCCCTGGTCTTTCAATGCTGACACCTAGAATTCACACGTTTGCCAAATGTTAGCACATACAGAAAGCCCAGCAGAAGTCGAGTGCAACCTTTGACAGCAGCTACCGACAGATCTGAAAAAAGAACAGCTGTTTGTGCTGAGCTGCTGATACAGGAATGCATTCACTGAGATTAATACACATTCAACAGAAGTAGAATAATAATAGTAATAATAAAGGAGATTGCAACAAGACTTATGTAATTTGGAGGGAATATAAATGGCTTAAAAACTGCATGTAGACGTCTTTAAAAAGAGCTGGCATACATTATAAATATTTGATTGATTCGTTTTGATATTTAACCATCAGCTTATCCTGTCTTAACAGTAATAACACTAAAGAACATGAGAAAGTGATAAAATAGTATTGATCCACACTACTTTGACCAGAGCTGTCCAGCTCCAGACCCTCTGAGGACTGATTTTGATCAATATTACCTTAAACTCACTAAATGGAACCCAGCATCTAAAATCTTCAAAATAATTCATAAACATCACTACTAAAAATGGGTGTGGCCATTTGTCGTTGTTTTTTTTAGTTCAATGTCCCAAAGGTCTTTCAGTGTGAAATGCGCGAATCGACCTCAAAACAAAAGCAAATGACTGTGTGAAGACGTTAACCGAAGCTAGCAAGAGACGATGAAACAAGTCCTGTGGGCTGAAAGGCCACTTAGCCACGAAGAAGCTATTATTACAAGAGCGACATTAAGAGATTACAGTTTGCAAATGCACTAAAAGACAAATGCCTTAGTGTTGGGAGACATGCTCTGCTGTCTGATAACATTTAAGTCTTTGGCCGTAATGTCCTTTGTTAGATTGGACAGGAAGCAGGGAAAGCTACGCGCAGTAGCATCATGTTGTGAAAGTGTTGTGATGTAGGAGGAACAGTTTCACTTCACAGACAGATTGTATCAAGAAGAAAGATCATTATTAGTAAATACTGGGACATTTAAAATTGTTTGTGTCTTTCAGCGTTGTCTCTAACCAAACTTGTTTTATATAAAAAAAATAATTTAAAAAAACAGTTACAACGGGCTAGATCTGGCGTTCAGGCAAAGAAACAACTTGGGTTTTTACTAAAACATTATAATGTCCTTCTAATACAAGCATCATTAAATATATTGCTGATTTAGAAAGCTTTAATGCCTGGTACTTATAATTAGAAGTCCAAATACCACAACCCAAGCAGCTCTTGCACACATAATACTGTGATCACATTAAATTTGCAATATATTGTGAAACACAAGAGGACAAAGCTCTGATCCCAGCCTCAGAAAATTTGTGTGCCGAGTTGAAAATACTTGTACAAGCAAAGCACCTAAAAATGTCAGATGTTAAAACAGAAATGGACAAGAACTACAGCAAATTACTGTGAGAAGTCTGTGGGATGGTATCCAAAATGTTGCCCTAACTCAAATGTTGCCCTAAAACAAAGAAGAAAAAAAAGGGATTAAAGAAAAATTTAGCCTGAATTATTGTGAGAAAAAAAGAAAAGGCATTTTATTAAATGTTTATAAAGCTGAACTGTACATCGTCTCATTTAAAGCCATTTCTAGTCGATGCAAAGTATCCATTAAAATAATAATAAACTTTAACTCTGAAGAAGAAAACAAAAGCCAAAATTTCACATTTAAAATGCTTTATCTATACATGTCCTTGGCAATATTTGAGCAGTATTTTAATGTTCCTTTCAAATATTATGCGATAGAAATTGTGACATTGTAACCCAGTACAATGTCACAATTTATGTGATATTGAGAGCAACAAGCAGCACACACAGCACATTAAATATAGCCTTGTGGCTCCTAGGCTAGGTAAATCTTATTTTCTATAACCTGTTGATATAAAACTTAATATTCTTGAGTATGCGCACTCTTCTATCCGTGCAGTACGACTGTCTCAAACTATGTGTACACTATGTTCCGTTATATACATCGAATTGTAATTACGGAGCAACTCAGTATTTTACCAACTATAGAGACCGTTCAAAACATGAACTATCATCTGAAAACCTTTCGATCGAGAACTGGAAAGTTCGAGAGGTCACGACAGTCTGTGTCGGCGTGCGGCTGTAGCCATGACAGCGGCGCCGTGTGCATCTAGAATGATCCTCCGGTCTGAGTGTGAGCTCGTGCTGAAGCAAGTCCCCCCCAAAAAAACAAAAAAAAAAACACTGCAGCACGTGCCGCAAGAGAAAAGTTTAAACAGACAGTGCCACTCTTCCTCAAGAAACAAATGAATGAAACAAGTCCAATAAAATCCATATCCTTCAATTAACTAATGTCCTCGCGGTGTGAGCTTCATTAGCTGTCGCGCAAAGGTTAGCTAACTCTAGTTTCACTGAGACGTTTTACCGTCAAGGATATAGAAGTATTTGAAGCACTACTTTGAAACGATAAAGTAATAACCCTGAAACCAGAAGCAGTTTTACCGGGACATCCTGCTATACTGCGAACGAATATAACGAGCTAGCGCAACGTTTAGCCAAGACTGATTTATCTCTATCTTTTTGCAGCTACGGGGTTAGCTGCAAAAAGAAGGCTGATCAGTTCTTGGTTAACTGATCAGTCTTCTGTTTGTATTTACCAATTCTAAATACATAACGTAATTTCACTGTTAACAGTTTCCAACATATTTCCTATTTCCTTAACGGCTTAGAAAAGCCCACTCTCTAAGCTAAATGGCTGCAGTGAATGACGCTAAGCTAACAAGCTAAGAAACACTGAAATCTCTCAACGCTAAAGCCAACTGACGACGCTAGTCTACAATATTTTGTTAGTAAATATTACGAATTCAGCTTAAACTAGATACGCTGAAAGACTTGGTTTACACACCGAAGCTAACAATAGACAAGGAAATAAGTTAAGGGACACTTACTGTCTCCATGGTGCACGCATGCGATTCTTTCCAGAAACTACTTCGGACCAGCGCCTCCCCCTGAACAATGTGTGCAAGTTGCCAGTTTGGGATGCTGAAAATCTGCATTCAGTGCGTGGGGCAGAGCCACAGCACCGATATATACTCTACTATCTGAAACTTCCAGAAGAAAGGGGGGAAACTATACCTTCCTGCTCAAGATATGTTTCCCCCCCCCAGATTCTCAATGTTGTGTAATTCATTACATGTCATAATATTCATATTATTGCAGATCAACAAATCTTCGTAGAAATATATACACTAAAAAATAAACTTAAACCTGAGATTTTGTGTATCAAATAATCGTCTAATAATGTGATTAAATGAACTTGTACGCATTAATAAAATAATAACCGATGAGTTTTTTTTACAATTGGAAAAAGATTGTACTTTTTAAATAAAGGTAAAAATAAGTTGTTGTTTTACGTGGCTAACGTCATCGCCGATAAGGTTGTCACGTTTAAAGAACCTTTAAAGACATTATGGCATGTTTCTACACAAAATGTTTTAAAGAAAGCATAACAAAATAAGATGATTCATTCTAATTCATTTCAGAAATACTTTTCTTTATCCTAAAGTGAAATGAAATGTTTAAGTTATTCTAGTACCTTAAAAGTCGTTTTGGATGGTGATACATTTCCAATATGCTCCAAACAGTGGAGAAAACTCTGGTCACTTGAACTTTCGATGGTATCTCAGGAAAGAAATTTCAGATCATAGAACATAATAACATTTTATTGCTGTTTTGAATACATAACCTTTTCAAATCTGTGGGCCCATACTTGCTTGTGGCATCCAGAATTCTCAAAAACTATGTACTGTATTAATCTCTCAACCGATATCACTTGTGTAAACATTTATGGAAAACTTCGTCCTTAAAGTACATTTTGTTCATCAAAACAGTGAAAAATAATGCTAGTTTGTTTGAAAAGATCTCATAAAAGAAAACAGAATTTACAATGAATAAATACCATAGCATCAAAACATTTTACAATGTCATTTGAACCAATAGTTTCCCTGGTGGAGGCCACCTGTAATAGATATGAAAGGTAACAATGTGCAAAAATATGATTCTGAAATAGCCAGGATCGTAATTAGCTGTGTTACGAAGTCCCGAACTTACTTGCGGGTCGTGAACGCATCATTATTGGTGGCGCGTGAACCTGTGGAGCTTTCCTCGTTCCAAGGTACTGAACTGAAAAATAAACTGCTCATTTTCTCCTCGGTTACCTTACAAACTTTAGGTAAGAAGAGCAAGTTATATGTACAGTAATTACTTAAAACGATAAAGGATAATAAAAGTAAGCAGTTGCTATATTTCACACCTGTTACTAAGTTAAACAATCTTGCGAATGTAATTCGCTAGCATAACGTATAGCTCACGGTAATAATGTTACACTAAATCTTTGCTGAACTTGTAGAACGCTTAAAAACTGCTCAAAAAGTGGTAACTGAGTACTTTTCCGCATTGTGTTTGCATCAGTAATGTCCAACACACACCAGAGCTATCTGTAAAATAGTTTTTTTCCTGTTTATTCCTTCTTTGTTCTGCTAATATTGTCACCATCTGCTAGCGGAAAGAACAGCGGGATTTAGTGACCAAACATGAGGAGACAGGAACAGCAGCTGGAGAGACCAGCAACGGGTTTGTTAAAAAAATAAAATAAAATTCATTAAAAAGAGAAAAATACAACAAAAAAAAATTAGGTATTGTTCCAGGATATGTGAGATCTTTTTTATTTATTTTTTTATTTTTTTATTTTTTTTAAGTAACGTAGTTTGTACCAGATATGAAGAGATGTCATTTCACAAATGTACTTGCATGTATTGTATAGGTTTGCTTTCTTATTCTGAAAAAAAAAAAAATAGTGCAACTACATCCACCCCCATCCAATTGTCTTGGTTAAAATTGGTAAAAAAGTGTTTCCTTTGCTTTTTCTGTTAGTCTACCTGCCTTTGTCACTCTTTAACCAGAGGAAGAGAAACAGAATTCCTCTGAAATCTGTTCCTGGTGAAAATGAGTTCTTTGCACCAAGTGAATACATGGCCAGCACCAGTTCAGCTGCTAGTGTAGGCCCCTCAGGTGATCACGCTTCTGTCACTAGGTGGCGGCACATTCACAGAACATATTAACAATACCAGACTACCTTTGAGACGTTTTTAATCTCCTGGGATGTATTGTGTGTCTTTTCAGCTACGTATGAATGTTACCAGGCCTCAGATTCTTCTCCAAGTGCTCCTCAAAGCCATCTGTGGAACAGAAAAGGTGTCCCAGAGTCTGCTAAACCCCAGCAGTATGGCAACAGAGCTGCTCCTGGACCGTCTACAACGAGAACCTACGCACCCATAGCACATCCATACAAAGCCGGGGCCAACAGGTGCTTTTCAGTGACTCTCTGACCATCAGAATGTCTTGTGAAAACTTTTATGACACATCAAAAATCAAAGTAAAGCGGTATGCTAATGCTATATTCAGAAATGTATTTAGCTGCATTGCTTTCATAGGAAGAGAATCCCAAAAACTCATGTGGTTGTGAACAGTTCAAGTGTTTGAATAAAAGTGGGACAGTTTACAGAATGTTCAATACAATAACTTATGACAAGCAAATAAAGGCAACCCCTTTCATTCAAAAATAAGGAAACTTGCTTCTTTTTTTTAACCTTTAATTAAATTACTAAAATATCATTATTGTGTTGCTTCAGCTCCATGACGGGCCAGTCCAGCAATCCATCTGGACAATGGGTTTCGAGCTCCGGTGTCAGTCCCAGACATAGCCAAATTCAACATCCCTATGGCAACAAGAACCCCCAAAGCAAGCCAGCACAGCATGCAGGGTTCTCTCAGACGGCTCAGCAGTCGTCCAACAAACAAACCTTCCCTGCATGTCAGTTTTCCCAGCAGTCCAGACCTCTTCCTCCTCCTGAAGCTCCTCCGCCCAGCGTGCCGCTGGCCCGAGCTGCACAGCAACCTACCAAGTCCTGGACGTTTACTAATAGCTTTGAGCATCAAAATTCAAACTTTATCGCAAAAAAGAGTTCGAATCAACCTCCAACAGCTAAACCAACCAAAAAAGAGGTAAAAAGTTGCATATTCTGCATGCTACACGCATAAATCTCAAAATAATCATTTACAGTGCGCTATTTGGATTGTTTTGCTGTTTTCAGAAGGAAAGTGTTCCAGCGAAGCAGCCGATGGAAAACTCCCTGAGGATCCTGACCACAGTTATTAACGGAATGAGACACTGGAGCCAGTTTAAAGATAAAATTCCTTACTTGTTCGAGATATTTGGTTAGGGAATATAAAGTTCCTTCTGCTTACAGCTCATCTGCGATATTTCTAAACACCTTTAACTAGGCAAGTTGTGACTTTTCCCCACAGCCACTCTGGACTCTGCAGTCACTCTGGGGCGCTACGGAGCCAAGAGCTTTCTACTGAGAGACGGGAAGGACGTGCTGCAGTGTGTCTTCTATGAAAATGTGAGTTTGAAATCAAATGTAAACAAGCGCATCTCTGTTTGACTATATATTTAGTTAAGCTACGTTCAATATGACGGTTGTGGTGCAATTTATTTTAACCAAATGATGTAAAAAATATATGTTTACTTACAAATACATTCATAGCTCTTGCTCTTTTTAAAAACTGTTCATGTGACTAGCACATAACTCAAGTCTAGTAGTTATGCAGATGTTTAGTGTTTAGCAACTTATTCCTGGATTTCAGATTTTTATTTTTAAAAGTTTGTCATTTTCCTTTTATTTCGCAACTACTCTCTGCTTTGTCACAGAATCTCACTGAAATATACTGAAGTTTGTGGCTATGAGGCGTCATTGTCACCATTACAATAATTTTTATTAACATCTTCTCTCATCACTTCAAACTCAAAAACCTTCAGACAAAATAAACAGCACAATGAAATAGCCTTACTGTTTTTGTTTTTTCCTCCACTTGATGTCCTTCAGGAGCAGCTGCTGCCGCGCCTCATTCGAGGTCAGGTCCATCGCTGCGTCGGCAACTACGACCGCAGCAAAGACGTCCTGATATGCATGTCCGTTCGAGCCAGTCAGCCGTCGGAGCAGAGGAACGCTCTGGAAGCCGTCAAAGTGTCGGATGCAGAAATGAGAGCGCTGGTCAAGATACTCAGCGAAGTTTGAACACAAAATGGTGTAAAATACTGTTTGTCCAGCTTCTAGTGCCGATTATCTTACTACACTTGAAATAAGATTAAACTAGCTTGCAAGTAACTTCTGAGCAAGACAAGCTTGTTTTGAGTCAATTACTATTTAATGTTGATTAAAAAAAGAGTATTAGTTTCACTGGCAGATTTTTTCCACTCCCAAGATATTTTTCCTGCAGTGGAGCTAGTACCATTTTATCAACATTAAGATGTTAGTAACTTAAAACAAGCTCCTTTATCTTGCTGAAAACTTACTTGCAAGTCAGTTTAGTAGTTCTTAGAAAAAAAAACAATTTAAGAGTAAGTTTAATTGAGATTGTGTTTTAGCAGTGTGGTGGCTGTCGTCATCAGTCAACATTTGAGATTCATAAGAACATTTCTATATGCTCTAGTTTGTCGAAAAAGAAAGGTAGCTTTAACAAAAATATTATTTTTGTCGTTTTCCCTCAAGGTTGCAGCTTCCATACTTGTATTGTGTTAATATTTACACGTTCTCCTTTCCTGTTTCTAGAATTTTCTGTGATCAAATATAACGGAAAGTAAAGCGTCTGTTCTTTAGAAGTTATGAAATGCGTTTTATTACAAAAAAATGCCACAAAAACAACATATAAATTAATTGGGTTAAAACCTAAAACCAATCAGTTATGTGAAACTGAAAAACGGGGCAGTTAGGAATAAAGTGATATCAACAACAGTTAGTTTATTTACAGTCAAATTCCACAATGAAAAAAAAAAATCAACATATTTTCTCTACAAAACACTTTTTTTTTCCACCAGTGCTGAGACTTTACACATAATAAGGGAATGAGTCCAACGTCGCTCCCCCAGTCACGCACAGTATGAGGTTCAGTTCACTACTTACATTTCTAATTCCCATTAGCTTTGAAATATGGCAACAAAGTCACGTTAATCTTTCCATTTATGTCAGTATTGAAGCCCAAATTGGGAGTTATTTAAAGGTTTAGCCTGTTAGTAAAACTCTGAACAATAGCTGAATATGAATCTTCTTAAACACTCGTTGAAAATGGAGGTGGGGTGGGAAGAAATTGGCAGTGAACAGGAAGAGTTAATTGTGGATATTTTGTACCAGAACTTCAAAAGCGGAAACTGGATCATATTTCACACATCATTTCGAATCGTGTGCCAGCTTAAAAATGTAAAATCACCGAATTAAAAAAAAAAAAAAAAAAGGATTCAGAGAATTAATGTTAGCTGAGCGTTGTAGCCGCTCCGCGAAGCAGCGTGAGCGATTCACCTCTTCAATAATTTGCAGAAGCGTTTCAGGGGGACAATTTAAAACAAGCGTGTCGCTCTCTTCGCGGCTGTTATCCTCAAGGATTCCAACACATCTTTTCTCCTTTCAGCATTTCTCCAAACTATGAATCACACACTGCATGAAGTACATAAAAACACCTTACCACCGAGAGGAAAAGTAGAAGAGAAAAAACACGTCACATGACACAACAGAATCCTCAGTTTTCAGCAGAGAGAGATCAATACCTGATAACTGTATGAAACTTGTCTTTGTTACTCAAAAGGCACAAGTTGGTCAGATCACATTGAAAATCTAGATCAGCTGTTCTACCATTAACAAAGCCCATCTTTTCATGCAGTTTTAGACACAATCCCTACATCTTCTGGCATTTTGCAACATTTTCTTTCCTGAATGAAAGTTTAGTATCGGGTGTCGTAGGCAGAGAAAACAAGCACATCACACAAACAAATCTGGAGAAGAGGGTGACCAAAACACGCAGTGTGTTCAACATCTTTTTATTATCATTTTTTTTTGTCTTTTTCCTTTATCTTATAACAACACCCCTCATTATGATTTTCCTCCTTTTGGGACAGGAAACTGATCTTTAAATTGTCCATTCAGTGGTTTTGACACTGCGTCTGCGATCCGTTTCTTTGTGTCAGGAACTGAACTCAGTCTTGGAAAGCTGAACGATGTTTTGACTCCCACTGGTCAATTCAAGTCCCAAGAGAAGAGGGCAAAAAGAAAAGAAAAACGTCCACATATCAAAGTTCTTACTTTAAAGAATGGTTTAGAACTTCAGAGTTCCCATGGATTTATTTACGACCAATTCACTTTAGAGACGACTCATTTAAGGTTCAAATGCCTCTGTCTGTACAATTTCCTTTAAATCCTTGAACTGTCCTTATTGCCTCTTCGTCAAGCTTTCGTAGTTCAAAAAAAAAAACTTGCACTGAAACATTAATGTGGCTGAAACCACAGAGCGTCATGCTTCCATTCGGAATGTTATATGCTTCCATTCAACAAAAACAAAACAGAAAGTTTGCTGTTTAAAAAGAATTTTAAATGACTACAATTTGAGTTCAGAACATTACAGAAGCAGGAAGACAGCATTTGTTTTTTGTTTTTTCCTTTATGTGTGTGTTTTCAGCTTCAGCGAAAACAGAGCTGGGCAGAGCTTCTCCCAGGAGCTTTGCTAGGTGTGTCTCCTCAGGACATCATGTCCCGGGACATGTAAAGTGGTCAAGAGTAAAAGAGGAAAAACGAGACGGAACTATAACAGAGTGGGCAGCGGGGTGGGGGACAGCTGCTCCTTCGGCGCGTATTTGGCAAAAAAGGGCAAGAAGACGGTGAGCATGACTCCGACGATAGCCAACATGTAGCCCCAGCCGATCTGGCACTCGCCAGCGTAGTAGATGTCAGCGTCTCCGCAGAAAGATCGGACCAGTGAGGAGTTAAGGCCAAAAGGGTACACCAGCAGACCAGTGGCCATGATGAACACTGCAGAGAGAGCAGAGGGGGAAAGGGAAAGTTAGCATGACCTACAAAAGAGAGGAAGAGCTTCACACAAAATGTGTTTCAAGGATAAAAGATGTTTGTTGCTCTGTGTCAAATATTTTGGATCTACTTCTCTGTACTTTGCAGAAGTCCATGTGTTATAAGTAGTTTACATTTCTAAATATATCTAGATTTTGTATATTTAGTCTTTCAACCAAAATATGAAGCCCAACGTTATTCATAGTTAGTAGATTGACAAGAAATGTGAGATTAACCAATAAGTTTGTTTCTAATAAGAAATAAAATGTAAAACAATGTAAAGGTAGTATCAAATTTTAAGAAAATTATTTTTTTTCTTCTCAGAAATCATTTGAAAAAATCTTTATTGACTGCTGAGGAGCTTTTTTTTAAGTTTCCACTGATAATGTTGAACATTCATATTTTGTGGTTGGAAGATCTCTGTGCCATCACACTAATCTGTATCTCGCTGGACAGATTCTCTGTTAGATATAGTCCATGGTATGGATAATTTTTGTCTTAACTGTACGTGTAACAAATATAATTTATTAAGATACTAAGTTAACTTACTTGTGATAGCTCATGTAGGGCCTTACATTTTAAGAAATAATTACCTACATTTTTGTTTTAACTTTCTTAATGTACAACGACTTTTATCCCCAAATGACTATGCAATATGACTAACTGCTATATCCACTAGTGCCCACTTGGTGGCAGTAGATGGCCTGCTTAATTTGCCAGTAGCAGACAGATCTTTGTTGCTTTAACAGCCAAAACAAAATGTTCACTGTTATTTAGATAAAAAAATAAATCTCAACCTTCCTTTTTTTAAATGTTTAAAAGTTTTCCTAAGCTGTTATTTCATTATATTGTGTTTTTTTTTTGGGGCAGGGGGGTTATGTATGTAAGTTAGTGAAGAAATGAACCCAGCTGTTGTAGAAATGGAGCCTTTTTAACCAGGACTGTGATCTGCTTCCTCAGACATTATCATCTGCACCCGCAGAGCCTGAGAGCAGCTCACGTTTTACAAACCGAGCCAAGTCTCCTGCTCCAAGCTGCCAAACATTTATTGACTGTGCTACAGACTGTCATGGAGGCTCTTAGTCATCCTGAGAACCGGCTGGGTTTCCATTACATTTCTAAGTACTTTCAGAACTGAAGAGCTAATGTTGCTGAAAAAACCGTGAACTTATGATAGTGAGGAACTTAAAAAGAAATACTACAAAGATTTCTTTCATCACTCTGTATTGATTTTGTCAGAGTTCTTTCGTTCAAAGGTAGCAGCTTTAAGCTCTGGGAGACTATTCATGCAATAGATGTATGAAGATCGAATCAATGGATACTGAGGACAGTAAACAGCTAGAGGTGATGCTCAAGGTACACTCCAGAAGCTTTGCTAGAGAAAAATGTGGGGAAGCACAAAAGTGGTATAAATCGATTAAGAAAAGTTATCTGTTGGGTGAGCTTTCAGTCTGCTGCAATATCTCTTAAAACAGAGTTTCTTTTTTTAAAGGGTAGCAGCTCGGTAGATATTGTTTTTCAAGCACCACTGTATTGGTGCACATTTTAAAACAGTACAACAACATGGACTTTTTCATTTGTAGCATCAAGTCATAAAAATTTAAATAAAATTCAAAAAATCCATTGTCACAACCTGTTTGGTTGAATGACGATGTGTTATTATGCAAATAAACACAACCCTAGAAACTGGGATCTCAGGAAGGTTTGGGGTTTTTCAAAATCCAATATGGCCGACTCGCACATAAAACGCAGTTTTCTCGAATTTTTGACTCATTGTTTCTCAATACCACTAAGGGACAAGGGTGTAAAGAAAATGGATGGATGGATGTTTCTCAATAAACCTTATGCTTAACTGTATAACATTTAGTAAAAATGTTTCTACAGAATCTGAAAGTACAACATGCACAGAAATATATTTCACAAATATATTTCTGAAACGCCAGTGATCAATGGATGGGTCCTGATGGAAATAGCAAGGGGTTTCTGTAAAAACTATTGTAAATAGCTTCTCTTGAGTAATCTACGTATGTGCAACTTTTATATTGCTAGTAGTCACAACAAATTAGTTTGTATACACCATGAACAATAACAAACAACTTTTCTATTGAAAACAAAGGAAGTACAACAAGTAGCACAGTGTGCGGTCCATGGTTCCTTAGACTTTGCTTTAGAGTCTTTCCTTTTAGCTCGGTGTATCAACCAAAACCACTATCTCACTGCCGTCTCCCTAGCTCTCCATGTTTTGTCTGTATTGTGTAACAAAAAGAAAATCAGGAGTGTACGAAAAATCAACAGAGGAATGAAATCACAACGGCCGACTCAAAGAAGCAGCAGCCAAGCAGAGTCATGGTCAGATCTTATCAGGCAGACCTGGACGGAGTTCAAGACGTTGTCTTGATCAGATATAAAAAAAATGTTTCTTAAGGTTGAAAGTATCTCTGCAAGCCTTTAACAAGAGAGTAGGGCTAAAAAAAAAAAAACAACTGGTAAAATCCACCACAAATCAAACGGATCAAGTTAATCAGCAAAAAAATCCCTGGGATGTTGGACATTGCTTTGACAGATATTAAAAGAAGCAAACTGGCTGACAGCCTGGATTTATTCTAAAGCGAATGGATAATGCAGAACAGTGTGACATGCACTTTGTGACAATCCTTCAATTAAGGCCAGGGAAACTGAAGCATCTGCGTAGCTGCCACCGCTGGGCGTACAGGCCTAATTTCTAAAGGATCTTACATGGCCCAGTGGCCTAATCTTAAGAGGAACGGCCAGCGCGCTTGAAGAGGCTGACATGACACGAAGACGCCACGCAGGGGGTCTGAAACCTGAACAGGCTCATCGCTCGTCCCACCAGGGCTTCCATCTAACATGGCAAAACGAATAACAAACCTCAGAGTCCGCTGACATACAGCAGACACCGCAGAGGACTGACTGGGCTTGTGTTAGCCACGGGAAGAAGAAGATGACTAGTTTTAGCAGGGGAAAAGAGAATTCACGTCGTTACGAGGCTCAGAAAGACTCAACAATTTATCATCAAACAAAGACAAGAAAAGTTCCTCATTTAGAAACAAATGTGGGACTGTGAAAAGCTAGCACTGCAGCAAACAACACGAAAGGAAGCAGTGAGCTGCTTAATCATTTGTTTCCCCAAATTAACAGCCTGCGTACGTGAGAAAAGAAGAGAGCGATAAGGAAAAGCACTCATGACGATCAGATCAACAATTTGTTTTAGTCATGGCTGCATAAGGAGGTCAGATTAATGTCTCGTAAGCCAGTGAATAATGTAGACGTTTCAAAGTTAAATGGGGATCCACGCAGGTTTCACCCAACTCAAATGGTAAGACATGATTTTTTTAAAGATGCATTTCCCCCATTGATAGCTGGAGACAGTTCCAGTCAGAAGCACACATCAATTTGGGGGCTTTTTATGATTCCAAACCATTTTTTTAAAATCAGGGTGGACTCTCAGCATCAGATAAAAGAGAAATATTTACACTTCTAACGAACAACACGTGTAAAATTTAGCTTTCGGTCATAATGATAGGAAGTATTTTCAGAAGAAAAGAATAGATTGGATGTTCCAGTTGGTCAATGATTCCCAAAGATGTCCAAACTGGTTTTGGGATGGATATAGCACGCTAACTTTAAACCCCATTTCAAAATGCCAATTCAATTAGCTCCACCAATTTAAGATTAAGAGTTGGCAAATAAAGCTAGAGTAATGCAAGAAATTTCAAATGTGTGTGGCTCAAGTTCACCCTGCTACATTCAATAGCCGTGGATTTAATAGTTTCTTGGTTGTGGACTTTTTTTCACATGTTCCTCAAAGGCCGGAGAGGAATTTTTGGTTTCTTCTCCTCGTTGGGTAAATGTGGTGTAATGGGCGTGTCCCGGACAAAGACAGCACAAAAGGAAAACAAAATCAAATAAATCAGAACAAGAAACACAGAACTACTTTGCAAAGAGTCACTTTTACCAGCTTAATGAGCCGAATTAACCTTGAATCTTGTTCTCAGCGGTGTAGCAAGAAATGGAAAGCAGCTCGCCGACATGGCAAAATGGGCTCGCAGCAGTGAAAACGAGAGAAAGAGATTGAATGGGATTGTGGAGCAGGAAGGTGTGTGATAACCTGGCATCCAAGCGTGACAGCGAATCACTTTCATCCCAGACCTCTAACACAGAAATCACTGGCTCAGTTTATTACAAAAACTAAGACGATCACAGGAGTACTCGCACGCTGCGTTTTCGCGAGTTCGGCCGTGGAAATCTGTGATCTGCTGCTGTCGAAAATGTCTGAAATCCAATACGGCGTAATCTCATACCTTCAGTCGTCTTCGGTTTTATTCTCCGCGGTGAATAGAAATCTATTGTGCGAGCATCAAAGATCCATTCAGCGACTCAGATTCTGCTTTGGATCAAACTCTGTGGCTCCTCCGCTGCCATCGTTACCGGCCCCTTTAGCTATAGGGACGGTTGAATTGTGCTCGGAATAAGCTTGGTGACTTTCCTACAGCGAAAGCAGGACATTTTTTAAGTTAAGCAGTGCTGCTGCTTTTGTCTGTTAGTTTTCTCCTTTTGGGGGAAAAAGAGCCCAGAGAGAGCAGAGGGGTTTCAAAACAGGTGAAAATGTTTCATGTTGTATTAGGTCATGCACCAACACAAAGTAGCAGATAATGATAAAGTGAATGGAAGTCCTCCTGTTTTCACTATTTTTATATAAACTCTGATATACAAAAAATAAAATTTTGTACAGCTGGTTGCTTATTGCAGATTTGGGTTGGACTTTTTAGGTCTGGTCTGAAATCTACATCCACGAACAGCCATTGCAACTCTTTTTCTGTCACCTGGGCAACCGCTAATCCTGCTTTTTACAAACAACAAACAGTAGTTTTAAGCAATCACATGGAAGAAAGGTTGTCTGGTGAGGTTGGACCAAAACTGAATGTTTTGCTCGACACTGTGATAGAAAACGAACACCACATTATCCTGAAAACACAATCAACAGCGTAAAACATGGTGCAATGCCTTTTTTCCCACCAGGGACAGAAAAGCTGGTCAGGTTTTATCTAAATCGGGACTAAACACAAAATCATGCCACACTTTTCATCAAACTTTGTAATTTTTTTATAAAAAAATGTCATTGTCGTTCCACTTCATACGTACCACTTTGTTTTGGTAATTCCACAAAAAAAAAAAAAGGCAAAACACAATGTTTAACATTTTTACAAGGCACAGCTAGGTTTGATCCTGAAATGGTCCAAACAGAAAGGCAGGCTGACCGTCGGATGGAGACCAGCTCCGCTCAGATGACGATAATCAAACAAACACCAGGTGAATCGTGTACAGAATCACTTGTATCTACATAGAGCGCAGCGAAAAACAAACTTCTTCCCTGGCGGCCGCTCAAACGGAAACATCTTCGGGTGAAGTTCACTTCAAAGACACATGAAAGAGAGCAAACGTTTTTACTGAGGCCTCACCTAAACCGGAAAGGCATTTGATGTCACATTATCTCGCGTCGCAGAGACATCGACACAAACCGGCAGAGAGAGAGAGAGAGAAAAAAATAACCCAAACACACACATTATTATTCGCTGTAGTGCCTCTTCAGATTCAAAAAAACAACTAAATGATGCTGATAAGTATTGATTTTTCCGGACAAAGCGTTTCTTGTGCGTTTGGCAGGAAGCATGCTGTGCTGCACGTAAGGCGGCAGAGAAATGAAGCCCAATTACACATGCAGGTCTGAAGCTGCAGCTCAGAACCGCCGCTCAGTTGCAGTCTCCATCTTGCTCTTCCTCGTCATCTCGGCCCTTCTCTTTCTGCGCGAGTCAGCACTTCCAGGGGGACGGAACAGGTGGACTTGGCGGTCCCAAATGTAGATAATAATATCCCAGATTGGTCCAAGCCTGGTGATGTAAGTTTAGAGGTGATTTACGACAACAGCCCGGGGGCAATAAACCCAGACTGTGACCCAGATACACACACCTTCACAACTGTCACACAGTCCTATAACGATGTCCTCATATAGAGAAATATGCAGCTGAAACCAGATATTTACGTAAGCTGCATAGAAAGACGCTCTTGTTTTCTGCTGCTTGAATGCTTTAGATTTTTCTTTTATTTACTTCAGAATTAGAGTTTGTAGACATTTTGTGAGGGTTTAATCAAGTTGCATTTTAAAAGCATACCAAGCTGTGGCATCATCGTATGGGCTTTACCAAATTGTTTGGAGTCGTTGTACCTTTTAGCCAATTATGTCAATTCACAAAGTCATCCAACATTTCCCTTTCTGCATTCTGGTATTTAATATTTAGAAATGGACGTAACTGTCCCGAATAAGGAAATGGTTTTGTCTGATTCAATGTCAGACAGTGACAAAAATAGGTTACATGTTTTTCTATACACTGTATGTAAATATCTTGTCTCAACTGTAGTCCCAAAAGGCCTTAATTAGTCACCGAGTATATTCGCGGGAGATGTGTCACAGTTCCCACAATAAAAGCAAAACAAAGGGACAGCAAATTACTGCGGCGGGCCTCTGGGAGACTATCTCTTCCCTGGCCACACGCAAGGAGGATTTCCATTCTCCTCTCAATCTACAGGAAAATGGAAACGGGGCTCTGCCTTTGACTTTCCAGCCAACTTCCAGTTAGATAGCAGGGAGAAGGAAGCAGAGGCCAGACTCGTACAGGGAGGCGACGGGGCTTTAAGGAGAAGCAACAAAATGCGAGTCTCCTCTGCGAAGACGATAAAAAAAACGAGCCGGAGCAACACGCGGCGCCACGCGCAGACAACGACAGATGGCCCACCGCAGTCTCTACACAGCCGCACGCGCGGCGGGTTTATCTTGACCCCTTCGCTGCACTCGCAGTGAGGAATTGCGGCGCGGAGGACGAAAGTTTTCGGGAGTGCCGAACTTTGGCGGCGATGAATCTCCGGGCCGTCGGCTGGGAGCTGGCGGAGCATGGACACAAAACGGCGGGGACTCCGTCCCAACGCGATGAGCCGTGCAGCATGTCTGCATACAGGCGTGTTGATAATTAAGCTCGGCGCGCCTCTGGGAAATTATGCTAATGACGTTCCTGAAACAACCTACATATCTGGAAACATTTGGCTTAAGGTGCTCTGGCGTCGAGCAGCAAGTCAGGCACGACTGCGTGGCATATGTTTAGGTCCAGGAAGGGAAGACGGAGTGTAAATGAAAGCATTGGGTTCGTTTATAATAATACACCAAATTTACTCGTTTGTATCCTTCAGGCACAGTGCAGGTAGGCAGCCAACACACTTATAATAATCATGTTATAGTAATTTCGCTATTTAATTCTATTTCTAGACATTTTTTTTTTCCTAGGATGAAATTAAGATTATGATTTTAACAAGCGACTTTTATAATTCAAAGTAAAAGAACTTGTTGCATAGTTTTTCTCTAATCCACATAAGGTCATAATTCTACACCATGATACTGCCACCACCGGCCTTCACAGTAGAATCAGCGTTCTGTAGTTTAAAGGCCTCGTATTGATTCACAATATGTTGTTTTACCTGATTAGCTTGTTCTTCAATAATTGTTTAAAATGGTGAGTTTAAATGCCTCCATTTCTCCTTGTTAGACGTCACTGAGCTCTTTAGATGAACTCTAATTAGAGACATTAGGAAAAATAATAATTAAAATAAAAAATGGTCTAAATAAGACAACAGACCAATCTCATATAAAGCATTTTAGTCCTTTAAGCAAATTAAAATCAATTTATTCAGTCCATCTTGCATTTAGCCACAAAGAGAGAAATAAAAGCAGTCGGTTCGTTTCGCACGTCAGGGCAGCGTGTTTGAAGCCCCGAGGGTTTTACTTATTAGGGTCCACTCGAGAACGACTCGTTAACGAGGAGATTAAAGCAATTTCAGTGGAAATGGTTGACTACTGTCTGCGGACGGCGAGGCCCTGTTGACCTTGAGAGATTCACAAAAAGAGATAAGGAGGGAGAGAGCGGCGCGGAGAGACGATGCCGATGAGGAAATAAAATACCAGGAGTTGGGAGAGATTAGTGGGCCAATAAAATATCTCCTGCTATCTTTGGAGCGAGCGGGCCTGGCTGGGTACTGGTCAATCACGGCTCGGTAATGGGCCTCTTTATCATCGAGTCATTCAGGGCCCGCTCATTCGGAGGGCTGCAGAGGCCGTTCCAGCCGTCCAACAACAATACATTTAGGGATGGAAATGTTCTGTTCAGTGTCCTAAAATCTTGATGCTTTTCGCATTGGCGGAGATCATCTCCAGCGATGGAGTGAGGTTAAATGGCTCTGCAGCCGCAAAGCAAAGCTGCAGACAGAAGAGGAGATGCAGAATAGTGAACACGTAAGAGACGTACAACCCTGAGCGGCCTCTGATTTAATAAAGACGTCGTTTTAAATACAAAAGTCAAACGCGAGATTTAATTTCTGCTGTAAGAAGAAATTAGATGAATAAGAATCCAAAATGTTTGCAAGTTATTGATCTTATCGATCTTTATCATTTGATATTTCTATGATATGATAATGCTACGATATTTCTGCTATGGGAGGAAATAAAAGAATAAAAATCCACTAGGATTGCAAGTTATTGGTCACATCAGTCGACTATTGTTAATTGATAAGAAACCATTTTCTTGGAAACTGGCTGTTCTCTTGTATCAAGAGGGATAAACATATTTCCATAATGTAAATGAATATTAGGGCCATACTAAGAAAATACCAAAAAAATAAAACTAAAGTCATAATAATGAAAATAATAACGTTTAAATAATACAATAGTCATAACATTGTAACTTTTCTTGCTATTTTGTGACTTTATCCTTGTAGAAATATGACTTTATTCTATCGTTATTTCGACTTCATTCTCATAAGAGTTTTTCGTAATATACATCCGCCACTCTTGTTTCTGTATCCGGCTCCTCCTAAGGACGACCAGTGGTGCCCTCTGCTGGACGGTGGTCAAACTACAACACTAGTGAAAGATTTAAGCGGACGTTATTTAATCGATTGGAACAAATGTTAATCCAGTAAACCATTAATCTACAACTAGGCATAAGTTGATTAATTGTTTACATCCCTAAAACCCAGTAAAGCAGAGCAGAGTGTGAGTTTTTGCAGCCTCCCAACAAAGACCCTCAAGTGTGTGCATCGCCGCTCCCTGTGCATGCTCAGCCATCTCAACTCTTATTTAAGTCGGTGACCGTGGATCCTCGGCGCACTGGAGCAATCATACATGAATCTAACATGCTGGATCCAATCTATCATCCTAATTACTTCCACTTGCATGTCCCAATCTATTTGGTTGTATAGCAAATTAATTTACACTTTAGAAAATGTGCTTGTCCTCCACTTTCCTTCCTGCGAGGATGCAACCCTCCGCGCGCCCGAGGCTGTATCGGCTTACAGCCTAACCCAACCTAATCTCCACCTCGCAAATTAAATTAGGACAGCAGGCAAAGTACCTCAGGTGTCTACAAAACTGGAAAATAAATATTAATGTTACAAAAAAACAGAAAGCGGTGGCAGGATGGAAGACATCGATCAAATCTGAAGTGACGATGCATGACTGAAAAAGCGTAGGAAAAAAAAAAGTCAAGGCTTAACTGGTGAAACCTGCAGGTGGATGGCTGTGGAAGGTGATTTCTCTCTGTGTGTGTGTGTGTGTGTGTGCGTGTGTGTGTGTGTTGTACAGCCATATGTCTGACATTAACCCCCCATCATCAACTCTTGGCCCCGAGTCCGAGCCCTTAACCATCTCCTGGGTTCAGCAGCTGCCTCGGGCCCGGAAGCAAATGTCAGCAGTGAAACGCAGAGCAGCCCGGCGACTCTGGCGGACGAGTCGTAAATCCAGCGGCGCGGCGGAAAACCAAATCACATCTCTGCGCCGTGATGGCACAACGAAAGGTAAGGCAGGACACGCCACACTGAATGTGATTTCATGATTTAATTCAGTTGAGCTGGACTTTGCTTGACCCTCAGCAGACCATAAAGAGGATCATTTGAAACACAAAACAACCAAGACTCATAAAAGCGGCACGAAACGACAACAGATAAAAGTAAATCCCCCTCATACCGATGACCCACGCGGCACAAAGCTGTCAGATCACAGCCGTCTGAGCAAAAAGGTAACATAAAATGATAACAAAAGGGATCCGTCAATGTGATACTTAACATTCTGGGCAGGAGCAACATATGACTTCATGAAGGAAGAAATAAATCTAACAAAAATGGATACTGCTTTGTTCACATCGCGGCTAATTTAACAACCTTTCCGAGTACAAAATGGAGAACTGAAATATGATTCTGTAGCTACAATAAATAACATCTACTAGCAGGAGCTGTGACTTATTTTTGGTTTGACCACTGGTCAGAAGAAATATGTTGCAGAAGGCAAAGTTTTCAGATAATCGTCTTGATCAACAATAGCTTAGGTAAACGGGTATGCAGAATGCTTTAGGTACAAAATGAAGGCATGAGGGAGGAAAACGATGAAGTGGAGATATATATTGACGATGAGGTGAAATGACACAGAGCCTAACAGAACGACCTAAAGTTGCGACAAGTAGAAAAATAATACCACAAAAATCCATGAGGTGAGAAAATGATTGCAAAATGACTAAACAAATTCACCAAGAAGCAAATAGATGAGCCCTGAGGAGCTTAGAGCTCCATTATTTTACAAAAGTTGCACTCTAAAAACTACAAAAGTTAAAAGTGGGCCAAAGGGAAAACGAGCACCGCATGTCAGGATTTAAAAGAGCAACAAAATTATTCAAAAGAACGACCAAAGAGCAACGAGAATGGACTAAAAAATACAAAACAAGTGTAATACAAAATGTAGCAAAACAACAGTGGCAGAGCAAAGAGTTGCAAAATCTATAACAAAAAGGTGAAAAACACCAACTTGTTACTTTAAATAAAAACTATTAACATTAAAGAGACATCAAACAAATACAAAGTGACACAATTACTTCAAACAAAATCTTAAAAAAAGGAACAGGAAACTACTGTGAAAGATTTCAATTGGCTGGATTTATTGTAAAAATGGTTTATGTGATAATTCATTGAAGAGAATCTTATCATTATTGTACCTCCAGCTGTTAGACACCATTTGTTGCAATGAGTCGTTTACCTAAAAAATGGCCTATTCAAAGTACATGTTGTCTCAGTCTGCTGTTGTTACACACAGTCTGGCAGAGACGCACCTTTGTTAAGCACACGGATAAAAAGAAGACGTAGGCGCGGTTTCACTGAATAAACATAATCCAGTCACTTCATAACATATGAATGTAAAACAATCACAACCCAGTACCAAACACCCCGAGTGCAGAAACCAAAAATCAGTTTGACGGGGCGGTTTAAAAAAAAACAACAAAAAAACAGACCACTTAATTCCTGTGCGACTGCTGCACATTTTGTCAAATTAAAGAACGTGGTTTAAATTGGCTTTGCAGAGATCGCTCAGAACACAGACGGCCCTGTAACTAGAGGAAGAAAATGCAGAAAAAACTCCTCCACATGCATTCACCTTCACTGTTGTTTAAAAGGAATTTTGCATCCACACTCTTTTTTTTTGTTTTTTTGTAAGTGTTGCCTTGGCAGCGTAGCTTTTCTAAAGTGATGAAATAAAGAAGTTGGAGCTGCATGAATGTGATGTGCACAAGGAGGCTGTAGACAAAAGGAAAGCCTGAGCTCTGCACCTGCACGGGGCGCAGCGCAGTAAGTAGAAAATAGCTGCTATTAATCACTGAGTGGAAGTGTGTGGATAAAAATCTGACTTTTGGGTTTGCCTGTGTGTGTGTGTGTGTGCGTGTGTGTGTGCGTGCGCCGGTCGGTGTGCAGGGATTTTAAAAACGTCCAACAATTTTACGTACGGCTAATTTGACCGACATTTGTTTTGGAAGAGGATTAAAAGCTCCTTTGCAGAGCTTTTCTGTCAGTAGAAATCATCTAAGAGCAGCAATAAATTCAACCTTTGGTTTCTGCTTTGTCGCTCTCGCAGGTGGTACGCCGGCTGCGGGAGCGAATTGCAGCCGCACCGTGAAAAGCACAATCCATTACTGGCTCTGGACTCAGCAGTGTGCTGAGTGAAATTTTCTGGACATCGTCCACTGCTGTTTGAAAATGCTTTTAGAAAAGAAAGAAGACAAAAACAAAACAACAGAACAACGGCGTTCACCTTTAGGAAAATGTCAAATTCGTACCTTATTTTTGCAGGAACGCGCTAACTACTTTCACAACTATTTTAGTTTTCACAAACATAAAACGGGGCCGGATTTCTTTTCTTCCCAAACAAGAAAGGTGAGGACTGGCAGCACAGAGGGCTTCCTGTCTCGTGCTGTCACGCCAGCATGCGGGATTAGCGCCGCGTCTTGCTGAACTTCCTCCTACATCCTGGACGTCTGTCATATTACAAAAAAAAAAAAAAACACTTTTGTTTGTGTTCTTTTATATTCTTTGGAAAATAGATTCCTGCTGAGTCAAACTGGGAGGAGAGCATCTGCGAATCGGTTTTCAAATCTTACCTACGATTCTCAATTGATTTTAAGCCTGGGCTTTGACTGGGCCGTTCTCTGATCTAAACCATTTTGTGGCTCCTAACCGGTTTTCTTTGTCATTTTGCCTCGATTTATTTACATCTCTTTCCTCTGGTTTCTCTAGGGACCTACCCTAACCCTCAAAGAGGGTTAAGTATTTGTTTTCATAAAATTGCACATAAAGCCTAAGAAAGGCTTAAAACAGGAAGTCTCACACCATTTACGAGGTTCTTTGTGTTGGTAAAACCCCAGTAAAGTACGTCTAATGGTTGCAGTGTGACCAAATAAAAGGGAAAAGTGCAGGTTTTGGCGTCGAGCCTAATAGTAAACAGAGCGGTTCATGTGGAGTGCAGCCGCATGTGATGCATTGCTGAAACATAATGAATCCTAACAGAGGACATGGGGACCTGCTGGGCTTCTGTAATGAACCTCCGTCCCACAATCACTCTCTGACCCACTTGCATTAAAGAGAACCAGGAGCCATTATGTTCAGCTGTCTCCACCACACGCCAACAAGGAGAATGTGGAGCATGCAGGTGTGTGTGTGTGTGTGCAGTGGGATTTCCTACTGTACACGACCGAAGCGTCAAACGGGAGCCGCTGAGCTAAAGAAGACTGGACGCTTTCATACACTCACGTTCCAGCAGAGAGCTTCTTAAACTGCTCACGGGTTGCGGCTTTCTTTGTCTCAGCGTGTGTGTAGGTGCGTGTGTGTGTGTGTGTAGGTGTGTGTGTGTGTCGGCACACTCCCATCAAACTCATCCTTGGTTGAACGCGTCTTATTAGACATAGAATGTCTCTGTTGTGAGTTTCCAGTCGAGCAGCCTCGGCGTGTGTTTCAGGGTTTTGTCACACCGCTCAGCTTCACCTACCAGGGATTTTCAGTAGAAGATCTGAAGATATGAGAACAAAAATGTATTCAGTCCCTACAAGCGATGTGAACAGGCTTACACGTTGCCCCGGACGATACTCTCCCTTTGGCGTTGACTTTATTTTTTTCCCTCCATTTTCTTTTACTTTCTGAAAGGTTAAAGATAACTAAAAAGAAATAGAGAGAGAAAAAAATAACTACTGAAAAACTCCAAAAATGAAAATGAATGAATGAAAATGAATTTGTTCACATTTGAACACATTCAAAATGAGATTTTTCTTATATCATGAGATTTACCTGTAGATTTAATTTGACTGTTTTTGGGAGCGCAAACCATAAATGATCAAAAGGTAAAACTCCATGTAATCATCCCTTTGTTTTCAGCAGTGTTCGCCGAATTGCTTAATTTGAAAAGGGGAATAAATGCACGCTGCACTTCTGCATGCACTTCCGTTTCATATTGAGTTTTTTTTTTTTTTTTTCTTTGTTTGCTTCGGCCACCGCCGGGCTTTGACGTCTCAAATTAACTAGTTTTCCAGGTAAGAGCTTTTGCAAGAGAACTACTTCAGCACTATACTTAGCCTCCTTTCAGACACGCATGGCCTTACATCTGAAGAGCACACTGACGCCGTTTCTATGAAGGCTTTATTGCCAAACTCAGAGGTGAACCCGGTGAAGATGGAGAAACTTGTTTGTTTACTGCGAGCGCCATGAAAGAGTTGATATTAACCTCATCCGATCAAACGCTTAACCCGTATATGGCTCGGTATTTTTTATTTTTTCTCCCCTGACATTCACAAAACAAACCAGGATCATTTTTTATCTGTGTGGTAACTTGAACTCTCTATACCTTTTGTCACTTCACAGCTATAAACTCCAATGGGTTTTATAGTTGTATTAATGTACTGCAAGTTGTGCATAATTGCAGCGTAAAGTGGAAGGATAAATCTAAGATGTCTATTCAGCTTCCTGAGTCAATACTTTCAACAGTTATTTTTTTGAACATATGGCTGCAGGTCTTTTGCAATATATTTTTTACCAGTTTTGCACATCCAGACACTACAATGTGGAGGGAAACAAAACGCTATGGCATGATTTGAAGCTCTAAAACTTTAATCCTATTCCTTGCTTTTGCATCTCTGTATCTCTAAGGAGCCCCTTCCTTCCTTACTTCAGACAAACGGTGACACTACTGTGTGAACATGCTGCCCCCTCCACCTCCAAACTATCTGCTAATGGTTTAACTGGAACCTCAGCCCATCTTGTCTGCATTTGCTTCTAAAAAAGTCTTTCCAAGACTAAAAGGAAACTTTTAGTCTTGTTCTTTATACTCTAGTTCTTTAATCATCCACAATCCTTGCTTTAATCTGAGGCGCTAATAAAAATAAATAAATAAAAAAAATCCATCCTGAGCCTCTCGATGCGGACAAATGGCTGGTGTCTGGCCTCCGATCGATCACATGCTTTCAGAACTGTAAATGAAGGGTTAGGTAACGAGGATGAACGTAGAGGTAATCAAGAAGACCACTCGAGATGCAAGGGAGACGGGCGCTAATGCGGTGAGAGCATTTCCCTGGTTACAGAGGAGTGGTTTTTCTAGTCCCTCACACACACGCACACACATACACACACACAGCGTCAGAGGCATACGAGTGGCTGTGACATTTGACCCTTCTTGGGAACAGCGTCCCGGTTACAGCCGTTGCCCTCAGTTCTCTTTTATTTAAAGCTTCATCTCTCTTTCTATCACACACATGCACATTGAGGAAGTCAGGGTCAGGGGTCAATGGGCGACCTTTGATCGTCCAGGCTAGACTCTGAGGTTTAATCACACACACTGATTGCTTGAAACCTTGAAACCAATTCGACACCTGGCTTGAAGTAGGTGAGGCACGGTGCTGCAGACATGCTACCCGATATGTCCAACTGAGCAACATTGTTGTTTTCCATCATGTCCTTTTATTTTATCGCCGGCTACCGAATGTTTCCATCAGAGAAGAGCAAGCATCTGGACGAAACGACGCCAACTCACGACCGACTTGGAAGCACATCAGTCTGCAGTTTGCTCAGGCCAGACGGCTGAACAATTTATCAAGAGGAGCGCAGCAACTCGTTTCATGGCGCAGGGAGGTCAGAGACGTAAACAGCGTGAGCAGCAGCCTGGAAGAGAGTTTGCTAAGTGCAAGTACATCAAGCCTGGGTGTGAAGAGGGATTTTTAAGCTCTCAACACGACTGCAGAGATTCTCCGAGTCTGACTTTGTATTACTCTTCTTTTTTTTTTAATTAACATATCAGATTCACCAGTCCTCTTTAGTTAGCTTTAATCAAACCCCAGCTCATTTGCGAGTGTGAATATGTAATCAAACTCTGACGTGGACCAAAAAAGTGAACTAAAAACCTCGGTCTTGTTTTGGTTAAAGTGAACCGCAGCGGAGTTCGGATGCATATATAGATGCTGGAGACGCTCCAAAACCTTTTATCGTGAAGCATGAGGGACTTGGACATCTCAGAGTTAAGGTAAGTATTAGCTTTCTCTAGTTTATACACAAAGAAAAATACAGCTTTAATAATGTTAGCAGAGCTAACCACGCTAAATGCTAACATTAGATGCTAAACACTGTTTAAAATGTCAACTCCATGATTCTCCTACTCTGCTTTAAAATGACAGAAACAAAGCTACAGGAAAATCAAGTCAATGTTTGGGCGTTTTATTTGAAATGCCTTGCAAACATATTTTGTATTTCCATCAATGTAAAGGAATTTATTGACAAAAAGTCAGTTTTAGCGGTTGATGGAAACCCTGTTTTATGTTATTATTATTTTTTATGATGACTCGGCCTGCTTTTAAGCTGCGTCCTCACTTTGTGTCCATTAAAGCGATGTTTCACATTTTATCATTTCAGCATCCCTTATTTTCATGCCAAACACTGAGCTGCTTATCATTTGAGCTTTCTGCTTGCCAGCCATTATGCTGGAGCCTGAAATATTCCTGTTGACTTCAGGGAGATGAAAAGGCAGGGAACAAAGCCACGAGTCGCGCTTCAATAACACGGTAGCGTCCTTCTTATTACGATATTCAATCAGCACTTATTGCTTCCTCGTGTTTGAACCAGAAACGTCTTCTAACAGAAAACCCCGTTCTGCCTGAGCCGTGACCCAGGACAAAACAACAACTTATGCTGGGCTTCTGTTATTGCAGGTTAGCTCACACAACGCCACACCCACTGCACCGACCTCACCACCTTCCAGGTACACACACACACAGCTGACACAAACAGCGTGCTGTGGTCCCTCGTGTTCCCTGAGTAATTATTATTTCTTCATTATGCAGGACAGGCTGGGTAACATCATCAGGAGCTGAACTGCTAATGGTTTTATCACTTAGCAACAGGACCGAACCTCACAGCCTGTCCAATCTCCCTGACAACACACACGCACGCACGCACCAACACACACACACACGCACACACACACACGCACAAAGTACGTCTTCTTATCTTCACCAGGACTTTGCATTGACTTCCATTCGTTTTTCATTAATTCCTGTATCTTAACCCTAAACCTAACTTAAACTCAATTCATATCTGAAAACAACAGCTTCAGGGTTAGAAGTGGCCCTCTATATGCAGTATATAGAAGCGCACACACACACACACACACTTACTATGAGCTTAAATGAAATAGCCTAATTTTGAGTTTGCTTGACAGACAGCGCTTTAATGACCAAATGCCTGAGTGAGGACTCAAGCTGACAGAAGTTTCCATAGGCGCCTCTGTCACGAGACGCATTGACAGCCAACTTACCACGGCTGTTATTATACCCACAACAGCTATGCTACGTTTCTCATTAGGCTTTTTTAAAAACGTTCAAAGCGTTGAAAATTATTCGTACACCTTGAACTTGACATTGAACTCCACATTTCAGAGAAACAGCCAAAGACTCGGGAGGAGCTGTAGAGCTCCACAGCTCAGAAGATACTCTGTTTTGAGTGGAAAGCTGTTAGTCATGAACACTAATCTGTTCTTTATGAAAGAGTGATACGAATAAAAAGTCACTTTTGAAAGGAGGGCATACTTGCCGCAGTTTGCCTAATGCCAAGACAAATAGCAAACATTTAAAATAAGGTTTTCATCTGTTCTGGTTGAAAAACCCTGAACGTACCAACCACATTCTGGAGCATGGCAGCTGTAGAAATGGCTTCCTTCAGCTGAGACACAAAAAATTGGTCTGATTTGATGGGTTGATGGATGAAGTCAAGCACAAGACAATCCAGGAAGAAGACTTGCTAGAGGCTAGAAAGACTCGAGACTGGGAGGGAAGTTCACTTTCCAGCTGGACAACAGCTTTAGACATACGCTTATGTGTTAGGGTGGCCTAGCCAAAGTCCAGATCCAAATACTGGAGGAAACAAACTGGTTTCATGAAGTAATTGACTCCTTTTCCTTCCTCGCTATGATTTCTGTGCATAAAATCCAACAAAATCCAAAGACATTTATAATGTGACAAAATGGGAGAAAGTCCACCATCAGACAACTGAAAACCAAAGTAGACCCTCATCCTGTCTTCAGTCGGATGCTGCAGCACTCTGGGAGTACCGAGTAGCATGTAATGAGAACAACTCTACAGCTTCGACTGTGAAATGCCTAATTATCCACTCGCGTTTTTCTTAAAAGCGACTATGCGACCATTAGTCAAACGATACGAGTGTAGCTCAAAGGATCCTGAGCACAGGGAGAGCCTATCAGATGTCTCCCTCCACAGGTCAGGCCTTCGCTACCGGAGCGAGATAAGGTTTCTGTTTCATAACGCCCACCCAGCACACCCACACAAAATGTGACCTCCTGTTCTTCTCATTTAGAGGGTTAATTAGAAAGTGACGGGCTGTTGTTTACAAGAGAGCATCCATATGTTGTCCACATTTTGCTCATCAACGTTCTGTAAGCCAAAACAAAAAAAAGAGCTTTAACTAGATGCACAGACATGCAATCCCACTCAAACGTGTGTGTGTGTGTGTGTGTGTGTGTGTGTGTGTGTGTGTGTGTGTGTGTGTGTGTGTGTGTGCGCGCTCTCAGTGTTAATGTGGATAATGTTCCCTGCCATTAGCAATCTTCTTCTCTCTCTGTTTTGGGGGAATTAAGCAGCTCAATTTGGTGCCCGTCTTGGCTAATGAGAGGTGATGCGATGAGACTGTGTATGTGCAGACGAGAATGTGTATAATGAGAAAAGACAACACTAATCTACCGAGGCAAAATTATACCATCTTCCAAAAAGAAGGGTTTCTTTTTATTCTTCCTTGTCAGATTCACCGGAAGGCTAGAACGTTTGCTTTCTGATGCGTCACCTTTCAGCGAAAAGGACTGTCTGCTTGACGCGCACTTCGGCACTCGACTGTACGCCGCAACACTCCCGAACTTCGAGTGTGTGCACATTTACGCTGAATGCATTTGCATTCATTAGCTCTGACATTTGCGTTTGTGGTGCATTGACGTCCATTTGGCTTGTAGTGAGCGTCTGATTAGTTTATCGAGTTTGAAAACTAGCTCGTGTGTGTCTGGGCCGTAATGAGGCTCTGATTTTCCGGGGACAGACAAAGGTGTTGGAGGACTGATAGATCGGAGAGAAGAAGACCCCGTCAGAGCCGGCATTGATTGAACAGCGACGGCGAACTGAATATGCAGACAGGCACTCGGGTACGGAACAGCAGAGGGTGATAAATGTGCAAACAATACATCACCAAGAAAACCATCTGTAGAGGGGGATGTGAATGGCTGAGCAAACATTGTCTGGGTTGGTCCTTCTGTTTTAGCTCAGTCACACTTAACCCACCGACTCACGTCTGGATTCCCAGCGTTTTCACACCTGACAGTCTGGTAGACTCAGGTGAACTGAGGACCAAAATTGCAGAATTTATTACGCGTTCAGCTGGTGAGGTTTGCTTTCGCACTGCGCTGTGTTAAACGACTCAAACCATTTAAAAAACCTCTTCCATTAATACACCTGTGGTGGCGCTGCACCAAGAACTACAGAAGGAAATGTCTTCTAAGAAGAAGACATTTAGCGCAACATCCTTCTTCGCAAAACCGAAACAAAAATGCATTTAGTGGCTGTAGGATTTTTCTTTTGCCTTTGGTAAAAGACCACGAGCCATTTCTCCCTTTAGCGGTAGATGCGCTGGTTTGTCTTGGTTGTATTTACCCAGAATGCCCTGTGGTATTCTGCTTCTTCCTTTTGGAGCGGTCTCCGGTCCATTTGGTATTCACACTTGCATTCGAACCAAACCGAGACCTAGGTTTTTAGGCGGACCAGAGTTTTTTTTGGTCGGCATCAAAGTTTGACTGCGCAGTCACACCTTCCTAAATGAACCAAACTTTCTTGTCAAATGAACTAGAGTTCGATTAAAGTGGACTGAACAGGGCTGGTGTGAATGGACATTTGGCAGGCTCAACTTTTTGTTCAACTGCTTTATAGATTAACAGATATCTCTTCCTTTACAGATGCAAACGGGCCCTTCGAATGGCTGCATGACCACTACTCCAGGGTGTGGAAAAGTAGTAAAAATATATGAGTTCATTCGTCTTCACTTGTTCTGGGATGGCAAGAGTGTTATTTTTCTTTAACAGGCAGTCAAGACTACTGATGCAGACACAACAGCAGCTGGATGATTGTCATTAAGCTGAGCCGTCGGCCAAGGAAAAAGTAACCATCTGTCAGGCAGACGAGACCACATTAAGAAAATTATCTGTGCAAAAAAAAAAAAAGGTTATTATGTGGACCTTCAAATGTGAAGCAGCTAAACAATTTAGATTTATTCTATTTTTGCTTTTTATTCAATTTAAATGTTTCAGATCATCAAACGAGTTTTTGCCATTAGACAAAAATAACCTGAGGGAATACAAAAAGTAGCTTTCAAATGATGACTTCATTTAGTAAGTTATAACACTCTACAAACCAACAAAGGGCTATATGTGAAAAAGTGATCATCCAACTTGCTAAATTATCAATTAGCTGTTTAAAGACAGATTGTTTGACCTATAGAACTTGGAAATCCCTGAACTAGAACCCATATGACAACATGAAGTAGACAAAAAGATCTGGATAAGCAGCGCATCATGTCCCGATATAAAGAAATTCAAAAGCAGCTGAAAAACAGTTAAAATAAATAACTTTTGGTCTGGAAAAATGTCCGGATTTGGCTTTATTGACCATATTTTCCAACAAATCATGGAACATGGAACAGCGCTAAACCTTCTGATGAAATGCAACCCAACCAGAATTACTTCACAAACACTTTAACGACTCATCCGGGAGGTCTCAAACGAACTCAGGACAATATTTTAAGTACTGCTTTAAGCTTCATGTGCCTCAGTTAAAATCTGTGCTCATAATTCAGTAAGAAAGAGAATCTGTAGGAGAGTTTCAAAGTGAAAAAGGAGAGAAACATCATCATTCACAAACAGAATGACAATGTTTGAAATGTCCTAGTCAAAGTCTGGGTTTAAATCAAAGTTAGATGCTGAAATAAAACACTTCTCCTGAGAACAGTGAACCAAAAATCCTCTATAGTGATTTAAAAACGTATATTTTTTTTGGCATTTATTGATTTGGAGTGGAATAGTTTTACAAATAAAATGTAGACTAACAGACTCATGTTAATCAATCAGCATTGATGAGGCCTGAATTCTTGTCCCAAGTGTTTTTTCGGGGGGGATGTAGTGATTTCATGGTCCTTATGGAGAACCTCTGCAGGCCCCAGATTACCACATAATCTTCACGTTCAGCCCATCAACCATGAGTCCTCTGTTACACTTTCTTGCTAAGTAAATACAAGCAGTCTCTCCTGTGAAAGCCAAAACCAAATTTTGTATGTATGCCTCGATTACTCACATCGCCAGTCCGCATACACGTGACATGCCAAGTTGTACTGACACGCATCGTCTGCCATGGCCGCTCCGGAACGAGCGAAACCACAAGTCCAATGAACGATGGTGGGCGGATTGTTCCAGATGCTCCTCAATCCAGCTGCAGTCTGTTGGCGGTGTCACAGCATGACGACACGCTCCCATATTGATGACCCCGCTCCCTTCCCCTGTCTGCTCCTCTGGGCTGCTGTCCCGCCATCTCGCGCGCTGCCTGCCAAGCCCATTATCCATGCACACTTTAAGTCAAAATGCCACAAGCTCACTAACTGATCGATGGGGTCTTAAACAGCGGGGGGGCATTTAAACAAGGAGCAGAGGTTGGTGTGGGGTGTGTTTTCGCATGTGTGTGTGTCTGACAGTCCTCCCGCAGCCAGCATTCCCAATGCCATCTCATCTTTTCCAGCCGTCTGTATGGATTTAGGTGGCTGGCCCGTGGGCCCGGCTCCATCGATCGCGAGGGGCCAACCAATCACATTGACGGACAGCTCAGTTGAAGGCACACCTTGGCTTTTAATAGTCCTGTCCGCCAAACACATGCTCACGTGGCGAGAGCTTGAGGAGAGATAGCGGAGCGGTGCAGCTAATGCATGCCGACACCCAGCAGGCAGCCACTGTAACCTTGTGTATCTGCATAATGAGGCAGACAAAGATGTAGACACAGAGAACCTCTGGCAGTCACAAGAACAAAACAATTTAAGCCAAAGCTTTGGTGATTTGCTCAGCCCCATGTGTGCACACCTCCTCTCATCTGCTGGGCTGAGCAGCAGCAGCTTTAAAACAGGCAATGCAAATGACCTTGTCTTATCTTGAAGCAAACACTGGCAAATTAAATTAAGACTCCCTGCGACGGTGAGAAGTGCTGTTTCCTCACCCTTGTTACTCTAGTGGTTAAGCAGCATCCCTGGGTGTACTTTGGTAATCAGTGTCGGTAGTCTGGCCGTCAGGACAGAGGTATTTCTCTGGCTCGTGTCAGAATTCGCCTCTGTTTTGCTTAGAGTAAGAAGCATAGATCTTTAGGGATTTTCTTGCGAGTGGGTATTATTTGTGTATGCAGCTTTCTCTTAGATTTGTGTCACCGTGACAACCATTAGCGCGCCGCTCTTTAATATTTCCCCCTTAAGGTAGGCGGCTATAGCAAACTGTCAACAACACAAGCTCCTACTGAAACCCCCATTAACTGTTGATAAGTTATACCTGCGTTACATTTGTCAGGACACAAACACACACGCACACACACCCCCACACACGCGCACACACACACACACCCACACGCACACACACACACACACACACACACACACACACACACACACACCCCCACACACACACACACACACACCGGCGCTCCAAAGCAAATGAGCCCATATGTCAAAGTTCTTGACAATATTCGTAATGGCTCAACACAAAGAAGGCTAAACATCGACGTCTACAGAGTCTCTGAGGAACTCTCCATTATTAAAGTGGTGAAATGGAGACCCCATTGGCCTTTAGGATGGGGGGGCTAAGCCCGGGAACATTATGTTAATCAGGGTCCTACAGGGAGAAGCTGCCTCACAATCTGATGAGTTGTCTGGGGATGCAACAAAGGCAGCTTGGCCAATTTCCTTCCTCCATAGCAACTTCTCAGTGGAAATTAACAAAGAGCAGATACACATCTAAAGAAGGTTCCTTTTTTTCATATGTTGAACTGTTTTGGTATAGTTAATTTCATATTTTTCAGTTCAAAACAGTTCAATTAATGTCAAATTACATAGAATCCATCCACATCCACCTCTCCACAGTGTCAGCTGAAACCTCACACCGAAGGTCTTCCTGAGACAAAATAAATATACAGTCCCTCTGACAGGAATTGGGTCTGCCACGGCGTCCCCTGTTAGGGGGGCACACCTTCCTAAGGGAGGCATTCCCATGCCTGAAGACAGTTCCTCACCCACATACTTCATCCAAAGTGGTTACAGATCGTTCATATTCTCACATACCTTTCATACAACCCCTCCTGATTCAGTATACGTCACGCCCCAACCGGCCTGGATCCTCTGTTTTGCTTTTACAAAGCCCTTATGGAAAGAACGCCACACTTTTCTCCATGAACAACGTTACAATTTCCAAACTATTTGCCATTCTTATTAATATAGTAGTTATTTAATGAAGAATCGTACACAGGTATATAATTTCTCAACGCATCAGTTAAACGTTTCTCAAAAACCATTCATGTCTCCTACGGATAAAAAAACCCAGACAGTGGAAGTGGATTAGTTGAAGAGAAACGTCAATACTGACGCATGTTGGGGCCTTAATGCCGAGTCCAGTCACTACACAGAAGACATTTTCTTCAACTTCTTGTATCCTTGTTCTTTGATACGTATTTCATGACCATGAGGATTGGGACGTAGGCAGACCATGCAGTAAGTCAAGAGTAATTTTTTGGCTGAGCTCTTTCTTCATAATGTAAGACCAAACACCACCACTGCCGTATATGAGGCCCCAATCTTTCTCTCGCTCCAGCCTACCACCACTTGTAAAATAACACACCGACATACACTGCTATTTCAGGCAGAGACTGATCCGCAACCCAGAGGGAGCACTCCACCCTTTTCCTCCTAGAGCCTTAGAGGAGCTGACCCTCCTCTGCTTCACGCTGAGCTGCAAACCACTCCAGTGCACCCAAGGTTGTGGCTTTTAAATGCAAACAGAACCCCATCATCTACACAAAAAGTGGTTCCCAAGCGAGACGACCTTGTCTCCATAACCTCACCTTGAGATCCTTCCAGTCCGTGAAAACAACCAACAGAGTCTGAGACAGTGGGCAGCCTTGACACAGTCCAGCCAACCCTGGAAAGAAACTCAACCATCTACCAATCCAGATAATTATATTAGGTCTGATCATATAGCTTGGTTCAGATCGCACACAGTCACTTCCAATCCAAATTATAACAAATGGACGCCCGGTATTAGTAGGGGATGCAGACCACAATCGCCTGCAAATGCTGATATTTGTGAATATTTGAGACTTCCTCTAAAAACACCTAAAACTGACTATTTTAATCGTTCATTCACCAAACACACCTCAATATGCATTATTATACGCTGTGTAAACTGTCATAGCACTACAGCTAAAGCCAGTGTTCATGGTTTCCCTTTACTCCGCTCTTGGGGGGAGCACATTAGTCTGAAGGTACATAAGTCACCGTCAAGGAAAATGACTGGCGCTTCTGGACTAGCTGGTTTGCAACTGCCAGTCAATAATGTGTCAACCAGCATTGCACTTCAGTATTCCAGTTTTTGAAATACAGCTCTGGAAAAAATTAAGAGACCACTAAAAATGATCAACTTCTCTGATTTCAGTCTTTATAGGTTTATGTTTGAGTAAAATGAACATTGTTCTTTTATTCTATGAACTACTGACAACATGCCTCTGAAATCCCAAGCCAAACATTTAGTATTTATTTACAAAAAGTGAGAAATGGTTAAAATAAAGGAAAAGATGCAGTGCCTTCAGACCTCAAACGAAGCAAAGAAAATAAGTTCATGTTCATTTAGAAACAACAATATTGATGTTTTAACTTAGGATGAGTTCAGAAATCAACATTTGGTGGAAAAACCAGAAAGTTTTCAAAGGGGTTCATTGCAGTGGTCTCTTTAATTTTTTTCTAAAGCTGCATTTTAAATAAAAGAAATCAGCAAAAAAAACACATTTTCCTCCAATAATTTGTAGTTATCTTCTACATAAAAGCCCTCACATGTGAATCTGCAAACAGGTGAAGATCCGCTGTGCAGTTAATTTCACTGATTCCAACTGGTAGAAAATGATCTGTTTGTGAAAACGCAGCTAATTGCAGTAAGTTGTTGAGTCTGTAGCTGTTCTAACTCTGTTCAAGCGCCACTGGAACTGAACCACGTCTTTCCACCAATAGACGTCTATCCATTTGCTTTCACATGTCACTTGTCTGGTTAATTTTAGCAGAAGTTATTGCTATAGACCCCCCGAAATTCAACTTTCTAGTTTGATTCTCTCCTTTCTTATTTGAAAGAATTATTCTAAGAAGTAGTTCTTGACTGAAGCACTGAAGAAGCCCCGCAACGTGTTTAAATCTTTTATGTAGCCGCATTTTTATTACACGGTAGAAAAAACAACATTCCAACATCCTTTAACCTAACAACCATAACATGGACACATCCTAAATACTGCATGAACATCATGTACATCACAGAACTTGAGACGTAGCAAAACGTGTTCCCATTCTTGATGTTTGTACAGATTCACTTTCAGTTACACCAGAGAAGCTGCGGCAGTAGCATGTGCGTCCTGGGCCCAGATACTGTAGGTCGTCATTTTAGCTTTTTCAAACTGGAGATGGGAGATCATGCAGAATCAAGCAACGGTTATGACACAGGAACGGCAATTGACTGCATGTATGCTGCAATTAAAAGGACATATTCTGGCCCACAAGGTGTCAAGTTAGTTTTATCATCACTAAGCTAAACCTTTTCCTAGGTGACTCACATTGTTATAAAGCTGTAAAGGCTGATGTGAAATAAAGCTAACAGGCCTCCTAAACAAGGGATTAACTCTAGATTTATTTTATCATTTTTAGCATTAGTGCAAAAAGGTGACAGTCACACCTTTTTGTGACTGTCAGCTACACAATATCGCATTTTTTTTTGTTTTTGCCAGCAAAGTAAGTTTGTTGGCTGGGTTAGACAAACTAATATCGTATGGAGTCTATGCTGCTGAAATACTCCTATCACTTGCAGGCGGGATCTGTACAATCTTGTAATTTGAGCTACAGCTCAGTATTGCAGTTCCTGATATTAAATGAAGTCCCACGACAGAAGATAAACAAAAACAAGTCATATATCCACATCCCAGGTGCTGCGGATTTGTCATCTTTGTTTAAGGGGATGCAGGGCAGAGGTGATAGAAGAACTAGATGTTTTTTTGTTGTTGTTGTTGCTAGCCATGCCACACCAGATGCCCTTGGATACCCGAACAGGAAGCTGGGAATTACTGGCTTTTGAAGCTGGACGACAACACTTGAAATCTCAAACTGGCCGTATGGAGCACTCTGGCCAGTTCCTTTTTCATTTCCAGTAATTGCTAATAAGGACACGGCTATTAAGATGCCGCAGCTGAGCACTGAGCTGAAAGCATTTTATAACATAATCACCTGCTGCCGTAGCCAAGAAACGCCATGTTAATACTGTCCATTTACTGCAACCGAGTGCTGCAATTGAGATAATGGAGCAGAGGTGGTGGGGAGGGGGGGCGGAGCACCATCACACAGTTTCTGACTTAATTTTTCCAAAAAAAACACTAAAAAAAAATCTGTATCCACAGTTCTCTTTAAGGTACTTTTGCAGGTCATACTTCTGATCTTTATTAAAGGAGAAGTTCCCAATTTTGTAGGTTATCTTTGAGGTTCAAATCAGGCAATATCTTATCGACGGTAAATAACTCTCTTGGGATCTTCAGCTCAGACTCCTCAAAGAACGCCAATCCTAACTTTTCGTTAAGCAAAATTATTATAAAATCATCACCTTTGGATGGGTGGCTGTTGGCAAAGATGCTGAAAGGGAAGTGAGAGGTGTTGCACCACCAGTGATGTTCCTGAAAGAAACATGCACTACGAATGGCACAAACATCTCCATTCAAAGCACCTCATAGAAAACTGAGGCAAAGTAACAATAAATAAAGTGTTATCTCATGTCTGCATTTTACATCACGTCTTTCCCACCAAACAACCACTCTGACTGAAAATGTTTGACAAGTTCTGTTGTGTTTCACTGAGGAAGATTGTGGTGCGCAACCTACAACCTCCATTTCCCATGTAATCAGTCACTTGTTAAATAAACCAATAGCCATAATGATGGTTTAGAAGCTAACAAAGTGGGAGTAAAAACCCTGCTGTCTTCAGGATGTTTTGCCATTTAATCTGGATTTGCACTAAGTGAAGATGCAGAGACGGCTATTTACTGTAGGTAGGAGATAAACTGCTTATTAGATTTATCAGAACCTCCATTCAGAAATCCTGAAATGTCATTTTAATCCTTAACCTGCTTGTTTGTTTGAGAAAATTGAAGTCTGATTTAAGGGAGATACAACATTCAAAATGAAGATGATTTCACTTATTCCAAGAAAAATAACTTATCCATATCCAAAAAGTAACTGAAAATATCTAAGCACACATCAAGGACTCAGAACCTAGCACATCTAAAGCTCGCGTTTCGATGACATAAAGCACCCAACATCTAGAAACTGTTCCGTATTTAGTCAGATTTTCCTCCTCTGACATGAACATCTGTTTGAAGAACAGAAAATCTGCACAGCGCTTTGCTAAACAAACACGTTTGCTGATCTGACGCTTGAAATACGGTCAACCAGCCAACCAGAGCAGTCGGACGTGGATGGAGGCCAACGTTGAGCTAATCCGCCTGGCTGCTCCTGGTAGCCGCAGGCTACCGGCGACCTGCTCACACTGTGACCTTTACCTCCGCGCTACAGATCACCAGTCCGCCTGCGCTCGGCCCCCAGGGGCTGTTGGGCATTTGTCACAAATATTGCCGTGTTGTGACAGGGCCTGCCTCGGAGCGAGCGCGATCCGCTGCCCCCGCGGGCCGCACAACATTAGCACCCCGCCTTTATTAGTGCTATTAGCAGCCACTTTCATATCCAGGCGGCGTCGGCGCGAGAGGCTGGATTGATGACGACGATGATGATAACGATCACGGTGGCGCTCGGAGTGGGGGGGAGATACTCGCATCTGATTTGCGAAGGTTGCCGCCGACGAGGGCTTCATTTCCATAATGAATCCTCAGCGGCTGTTTGATGAGCTGCTGACAACAACAAGTGTCCCGACTTCCTCAGACGAGGCGCGATCACGAATGACTCGATCGACGTTTACTTTTTCTTCTTCTTCTTTTCTTTCCGATTTTAGATCCAATTTAACAAAGTGTCGCAAATCTAGAAAGTTATAAAGCAACAACTATCCAACCTTGAGCGTTATACCAAACAAGAAGAAGCGTAGTTATTTATTTTTTCCTTCATTCATCCTGCGGCCCTCCCCAGCTTCAAACAGCCCACCTTCAAGCTTTATTGCCATAGAGCGACTCTGGCTAGATGAGATCCCCGCACAGCTTAACATCTGGGCGCTTTGCCGCTGATGCCCTCATAAATAAAAGATAACTCCTGCCTACCGCGCACAGTCGCATTGGTATAAATCATGTATATGGATTTTTGCTTGGCTTTCACTCTCTCTTTCTCTTATAACCCTCCCTTCCTGCCCCCGTCACAGTTTTTCTGTCTGCCCCCTTTTGCACAATTCTTCCTCTCTTCAGTCTTCGTCTCTTTTTTCCTTCCTTCGCTGCCCAGCATGAAGTCCCCAAGACTCGGCGAGTTGGCAGGTAATTAGGAGCGTCGTGATGGTGGGATGGAAAGCCACCTTGTCTTTGTTCTCTGCTAATTCAAAATGTCTGCAGCTTGTGCTGAGGGCTGAGAAGCAATATAATATTTACTTCGGCTCCTATAAGAGAAAGAAATGAAAGGTCCAGATTGTCGTAAAATCAAATGTGAGTGGACGGTCTGATTGTACAGAATGGTTTTCTGACATATGACTAATGTTTTTTTCTTTTGTTTTTTTTTTTATGTGGCCTTTTCGAGGCTGATACTACTAAATTGTAGTATCAGTTTCCCAAAAACAAAACAAAACAAAACAAAACAAAAAAAAACAGAAAAGATTTCAGACTAAAACAAAACCAATATGAAAACTTTAGGTTTCAGGAAATAAGTGCATATTTAGAACCCCGATGAGCAGCAGTGATTTGAAATAAACTTTTTCTGAACAACTTCATCACTTTCCATGTGACGGGTGAGACATTTTGGCCTCTTTGCTCTTTTGGTTTAACAGATGGACCCACGTTTTGAAATCTGGATGCACAACAAGTCCAAAGCACCACACCGCCACCACCGTGCGGATTGTGGTTCCTAGCAAACATGGAAGTACGGATTATTGTCAGATTTCTCTTTGTTCCCCTCAGTCCACGAAATATTGCTACAGGTGTTATTTTTCGGGATGAATTATTCTTTTGAGTAGATTCTTTCCCCAAGCAGTCCTTGTTCAACCTTTTTTTGAATTGTACTGTCATAAACTTTAAAATAAATAAATAAAAAAAACATTTAACCTTCGTTCTCCAAGGTCACTGGATGATCTGCATGATCCAGTTGGTTCACAGCACCTACATGATACTATCCCATATAAAGGAAGATCTACTTGGATTTCCTTTTTTTTTTTTACTTAAAGCTTTTCCAGATTTGAATAATTTCAGAACCTTCTAATGGTGACAGCATTTTTTTTTAGATCTTATGATGTCACATCATCTGTATATTTGGATAAAGATAACTACCAGAAAAGGGTTTTTTTTATAATGAAGAAGTAAGATATAACGGCACTAGCCAACACACCTAGAACAATACTTTCTATATATTTACAAGAAGTAGCGCAAACAAAAAACAACTTCCTAATTCTCTCATGACAGTTTATCAAATGAACATTATTGTTCTGGAGGAATATGTGATCAATTCTTCATTCCCTTTGAAAATGTAAATAAAAGACAGTGTACTGAATGCATGAAACAACAAAACACCCATTTCCATTATAACACAAGACTTTCAGTGAGTTTCAGGACTCGTTCTCTCAGGAGCAGCAGGCATCAGACGCCCATTTAAAATGGATTCCTGCTATTCAATTATTGTGAAACTAAGGCCTGAGCAACGGGGCTTTGCCGATAATAACACGGCTTTATTAATGTACAGCGTGATGCTTTAGTGATGCCTGAGGGGGAGATTCTTTTCCCCTGCCGCCCCTTAAACACCACGGATCACATTACGGGGACCGCGGAGCCGTTATGCGTCAACCTAACACACGCAGACACATTCTGACAACCAGCTGAATTTGGAGATAAATGGCAGGAACGAAGGCGGAACATGGATCATTATGTGCTGATCAATAGAGGAGCAGGAGGACTAGGCAGTGGCTGACTGTAGGGCCCGATCCCCGGTGAGCGGAGGAGAGGTCAGCGGTAATATTTAATCCCCAAGGACAGGAAGCCCAAATCAAATTCAAACAAAAGAAAAACTAATTATGTCAAGTCTCCTCTAGCTGATGATAAAGGATAATTACTTTTTTATTTCCCCGCGCCGAGGCTGAGTACATTCTTTCAGACGTGGCGACGTAACCTTTAACGAACACCGCTTGATTGATGAAGCGCCTTATGTGCCCCCCCTATCCCCCTCTCAAATGATTACCAATCACTGTGCCCCCCCCCCACCCCCCCACACCCACCTGCAGAAACACGGGCAAATACAAATAAAATAATCTGTCCTCTTTAACGGCAACAAATAAGTTTTAACAAGACATGAAAAAGGCAACGCCCTCATTTGAGGAGATTTATACCCTTTATTATCTGATGCGTGTCTCACCAGTGAGACAGAGTGCAATTACAGGAGAACAAATATCTGTCCCGTCCAGAGTGACCCTTCCTGATGAGGGGAGTCAGCCACAGACGCATCTACCCGTCTGCGGCGGCGAAGGCGCTCGCACAGATGGAGCTAATGATGAATGAGACATCTCCAGAGCCTGATACATATTTCTCATTTCTCAGAACAAACAATGCAGAGATCTGAAACGAATATCGCCAGCTGAACAGGCGCCACCTGGCAGGCAGGCGAGGCGAAGGCTGATGACAGAGATCTACACGAGGAACCGCGTCCGCTTGTAAACCCAGCAGATGCCCGGGTTTACAGGGAACAACACACCGCTGACACGCTGTCAGTCAGTCGACGATGAAACAGTTACAACAGAAACGGATAAATAGCAACATTTCCGTAGTTTCAAGAGCACAAACCCGAGTCTGTGTGTCCTTTTGAAATTGTTGTGATGAGATGCTTTGGAAAAGTTTTCTCCTTGTTCTGACTGATGCTGTTTACTCATTAATGCTCTTTCAGATCTCGGAGGCCTCCACACAACAGCTGCAATTATACTAGGATTTAAATTACACACAGGATCTACTAATTAGATAACTTCAAGGTATGTAAGAATTTTGTTCACCTGACTTGAGAATGTTGATGAAGAGATTTTTGCAATAATTTTGAAGGAAAAAATGTTTATAAGCTGTTTTTTGTTGTTTAGTTTAGTAATGGAACAAAGTTTTTGTAGATGTAATATGTAATAATCGGGAATGCGTGTAAAATATTCCAGAAGCTTGACTAGTTTATGTATTACAGATGATCTAATTCTAAAGTGCTGTTGTTATTAGAAAGCATAGAACCTGCTCACACGCCAGCTGGAGATCGGCACCAGCAACCCTCCCGATCCCACTAAGGGACAAGGGTGCAGGAAAATGGATGGATGGAGAACCTGCTCACTGTTTATGTTTTCAAAATAAAAGTCAAATTTAATATGTAAATTTCATTTATTAAAACTGAGGTTTAGACAGTCTTTAGAGCTAACGATGTAATAAAACAGCTCTCAGTAAAAACAATAAAATAGTCTCTTTGGTTTAGCGTCCATAAGAAGCTACAAAGCTAACTTTAGCATTGTTAGCAGCTAGCAGCTACTCGGTTACAGTACTCCTGTCTTGTCCCTCACCGTTTTGTTCAAGCTACTGGTCAAAATGTTGCCAGATTACAAATTTAAAACTGGTTAAGACTTCCTCAATATTTTTAAACTAACGTCAACAAGCCCAACAACATTATTTGTTAGCTAACTCTGTCAGCACGTAACAGTGGAGTATGAAGTGAAGTACGAATCATTTATTCTTGTCAGAGGCTCCACCTAATGGCGTGGAGTAGTATTACACAACAGACTTCATTGAGAGTCCTTATATTTTAAGTACATGCAACATTTTTGCTTTCTTACTTCAAAATAAAAGTCTCAAAAACAGCCAAAAAATATTAAAGCTCTCATCTGAGGCCTATAGTAGTAGACTTAACAAATTTGATCAGAGGAAATGGATAATAGCAACTGGATAGAGTCCAGTCACAAGGAGAAACACTGTGGTGTTTTAATATCCCAATATCTGCTATGAAACCTTGCAGCACCCATAGCAGACACATAAACAGTGAAGTAATGCTACAAAATTTTTCTTCCCCTTTAAAATTGTAAAATAATTTTGTGTTGGTGGGTCACATAAAATCCCAACAGACTACACTGAATGTCGTGGTTGTTAGTGTGACAAAATGATATTCATGTGACATCAAATCTCCTGGAAGGTGCAGCACATCCAGTCTGACAGCACATTTGATGAGACAGCTCAGCTCCTCCGGTGTCGACTCCTCGGAGCGGACACGGCCGGCGTGCGGCACATCCCGACCCCCTCCCCCTATCAGCTGTTTGTGCCTCGGCCGTGACACTTGACAAATGCCGCGCTCCCCTCCAAACCTGGTTACCAGCAAGTTGTCCACTGACAGAAGCTATTTGCTGTTTAATGCCACCGAAATCCGATTATGTCTTTTCGCAGGCCGCGGCTGTCAGCCAGCAGAGATGGATGGAGATGATAAAGTAAGGCTTGGAGGAGGAGAGTGTGTTCTTTAAGGTTATGAAAAACAAATAAATAGCAAGGTTCAAGGACGACTGGGGTTGAACGTCGCTCTACTCGAGGCGAGGGAGTGCAGAGTTGTTCACTGGGAAACTCAGACACACGTTGATACGATGCTTTAATATGTTTTATTAGGATTTTATGCGACACAAAACAATGCACGGCTGCAATTTGAAAGGAAAATATTTGACGCTTTTACGAATAGGAGCCTGAATGGTGTGAATCGTTTCCGATTTTCTTCAAAAGTCACCAAATTAGTATATAATGGTATCAATACGCTGGTTTTACGAAGATAACATTAGTTACACATTGTATAGTTTGTCTTATTTTATATATTTCACCTTGTTATCGTAATCATTTCCTGCTAATAAAGCCGACTTTGACTTGATAAACTGTAGTTTTGACTTGTAGTTGTTTGTGTGCTGCTGTTCCCGTTCTCTCTTTCAAAAAGAAATTTGTAGTCTCTCCGCTTAACTAAAAATTACACACAAACAATAAATGCCAGTCCTATCCTACTCAGTTCTACTCTTTGCATTGAGCTCCTATCCCGTCAACACGCTGGAGAACGTGGTGGTGGCAGCATCATGCTGTGGGGAAGCCGGTCAGAAAAATGGATGGAGCAAAAAGGAAAACCATTTTGAGTCGCTGCTTTGAGTTTTTCTATCCTGTAAAGCGAACAAAATTAACGGTTGAGGCGACAGAATGTGAAAATGTTTGTGTTCTTTTGCATACATTTCTTTCTTTCTTCTGCATGTTTTCATGGTTTCTAAAAACAAAAACAAGTAAAAGCCAGACTTATATCACAAAGAATGGGTGCGTACAGCAGTAGGAGTCCAACTGGTTTTTAGAATCGCCCAATGTTTGACAGCAGGTGGTCCCAAATGGCTAACTCCATTCGTAAGGGCAGCGAGTGTGGATTGATTCAAGGTGATTAAAGGTGAATTCTGAGTGTTGTTACCGTCCTCAACACTGTTTCACCCGTTTCTTTCCCCCTTCATTCATCTGGGACTGTGTCCATTCCACAAACGCACCGGCGCCGTCTCTCAGCCGTTGTTTGCCAACACAGTTCACTCCTCGGGGAGGGAAAAAGAAAAGTCCAATCCAGTAATCGCATTCCTCCTCTCGTTCCTTTGTCTTTCCGCCATTCTCCGTTTCTGGACGGGTCCATTCACAGAGCGGGAACCATTCTAACCCCGCCGCGAAATGAAAGGCTGAGAACTCGAAGGCTGAGAACGACGCGGCCCGGGCTTTCTCTCGGTAACACAATTAGCCACGGAGCAGGCGGGTCCGGCCCCCAGCTCATTCAGCGCCGCATTTGATGGCCGGCCAGACCCATGACTTCATCCAGACACACCATCACGCTATTACTATGCAAAACAGCGCCACTTTCTCCAAAACCCCGGCGCCACACACACTCTAAAGCCTCGCTTTGTCCCACAGCCGCTAATGCGTGTAATTTTTGTGCGAACCAGGAGCCGAGGCTGCGAGCAAACACACCTCTTTAAGCTCGCGGCATTATCGGATTTAAGCCCATATGGCAGAGGGAAGATGTGCCGTTCTTTGGGCGAACACTGGGAAAGGAAAGACTAGACGAAGCAGGAGGAGAAAGTTTCAAAGTTTCTGGCACGTACCGACCTAAAAAACAGACGATCCAAAAGAGAAAAAGCCAAGTTTGTCTTTTTGTATGGATTCCCTGGGGCACCTGGGGGAATTATTTCATTCACCTGAATTTCCTTAGAATAAATTAGTAAATAGCTTACAACCTATAGTGTATGTAGTTTTAGTGATCACAAATGTTAATTAACAATTACACACATCTTTAAGCATAATCAAGTAACTGTTATCTTCAGTTGTTATAAAAATGCTGCGTATAACAAATATGGCTTGAAAGAAATTTGACTTCATAATTTGAGGAATTGAAATTGGGCCTCTGTCTCTTTAAGAAAGCCCTGCTCTTCCCGACACTCCGCCTTCAGAAAGTCATCACAACATGGCTCCTCTATTAATCCTTTAACTACGTTTTTAACAGCGTTGCCGTGAGAAGTAGCTCGTGTAACGAGCTCGGCAGATGTGCAGTTCCACCAGGTGTTTGCTAATTGCTGCTGGCTAGTCTGAAGGAGATGATTGAGGGGAGCAATAGGGGAGAGGAGCTCTGTGAGGCGGAAACTGAGAAGCTTGGAAACAGCCGAGCAAGGATGAAAGAATCAAGGCAACACTCCAGGTATGTTTTTGTTGAGGGAATAAGATCAAGTAAAGTTGATTTTATATAATTCTGCCTCTTTAAAGAGCCTCAGTGAAAACATGTTTATACATTCTTAACTCTTTGGTACAGAAACTGGTTGAAAATCAATTTATGAACTGCATGTTCATGTTGGTTTGTGTAAGGTGAAGATGGGAATAGTCCAAATAGTTTGGATGTATTTTTTATTTTTTTTTATTGCTTTCCATTTTACACCGGGTTTCTGTTTGCACCATAGGATAGTAACATATATAGAACGCCTTCCAAAAACCTTACATAAAATAACAACAACTGAAAAGGAGATGAAGTCACAAGTTTTAACGTCCCAGACGTTATTGCAGCAACTATTCTGACCGGCCTTTGAGAATACTTCCTGACTCGATTCTCATCAGCATGTCAGTGCAACGCACAAAGCCGGCATTCCTTCAGCGCGGGATGGAGGCAGGTCTATATAATTAAAATTGACTGGCACACGGCGGAGGGCTCCACACCCATCCATAACAGATATTGAAGACGCCCCTGGGAGGGCAGGCAGCCAGAGGCCTCCCTCCATAAATGAGACAGGTTTGTTGGAGAGCAGGAGGCTGCCACCACAATCAATTTCCTTCTCCTCAGCCGGTGTGCGCGTCGAGCGTGTGCACATAAATTTTCCACGTACGTTCACATGTCTGCGCACTCCGTCTTGAGTATAGCTGGGAACCGGTCGCCAATCCCAAATCAGTTGGCTCTTTAAAAGCTGCTCAGGCCCTTCTCCCCCTGCGCCCCCCGGGATACGGCTCTGAGTAGTTGATGGTGTGGAAGCGAATATTAACATGCTTCTGGGACGGAAAAGGAAATAAGAAAGACTGCAACACGTGTAACTACGATGGGAGAGAGAGAAAAAAAAGAAGCTGAAATTGGTTGGAATGTAGCAGAGCAAGAAAACAACAAGGTACAAGAGGGAAAAGGATGAAAATAGAAACACGTAAAGCCGCAGAAGGAGCCCCTTTGGGACGCATGCCATGCTGGTCAGCTCGCCTTAAAGAAATCTGAGAAAAACAGCGCTTCATGTTTGGCTGTTCTAAAAAAAAAAAAAAAAAAAAAAATCCCACAAGCCCCTGTGTAATTTCACAACTCACACTAAACTCACATTTCCCTTTGAGCCAAAAGAGAAATTCAAATAGCCGGTTGCGAGAGGGCAATCGCAATACTTAGAGCTGTGCTTAATAGCACCTTTCAAAGGGTCCGATGTAAAAAAAAAAACGTTCAAGGTTATGGTCAACGTTGCTTTCAAAGAAAAGAAATCCACTTCGCTTCAAAGGAACTCAAAAGGCATATTTCCAACTCCTGAGAAAAAACCCCTGAAAGAGTCTGACAAAGAAAATACAGCAAAAATCTGGGAAACAGGACACAACATTCTGTCTTCAACTGCACAACTCTTAATCAGTTCGTAGAGTCTTTAAAGTGAAACTCATCCTCAAATCAACTTATTTTTTTTGCTCTAAATCCGGTTATTTGGGCGTCGAACAGTTCCTAAGCAGCTGAGTTTTTCTTTTGGTACAACTTCATCACAGCCCCACGTTCAGGTTTGAAAAGCATAGCCCTCCCTCCCAACTCGCCTCTTTTACAAGCATTGATTGATCGCGTTAACCAGATTTACAAATGTGTGAATTATTTGCAGTGTGGACACAGAGGGGGATGGGTCTGCTCTGCTCTGACTGTCGTTGACGGTGTAGCGTTGAGAGAGGCTAATGGCCGCCGTCGCTGCTCGCTCGGGACAGATAGATGCAGAGCGCCATGAAAGTCTCCAACAACACAGAAAAAACAGTTGCTACATTCATCACTAGTTGTTGTTTTGAAAAAAGAAATCACTACAGTAGCTGAAAATCGATAAATGCTTTGATAAAGTGGATAAGCCCACCTTGTTGGAGGGGCGGGGTTTAGCTCTCAGAGGGGGGTGAGCTACATGTTAAATTAAAATGTGTAATGTTAGATTACCACAAGCTGTCTGACCTGTAATCAAAGCTCTGACCATAGGGTTCAACGTTCTGCTACGCTTAAAAACACCACTTGTTGGAGTGAGCGGCTTGCAAAACTACATTACATAAATTGTGGTTTCACAAAAAAAATGTGTGTTTCACCATCTGCAGTGATGGGTGACTGTTCTTGTGGCCGGCCGCGGTCGCATGTGTTTGCACGAAGCAGCAAGTCTGCTCCAAACAGCACAGCACACAGACGAACGTGGGGAGAAGAGAACGAGAGCAGCTGAAACACCAATCATTAAAAATGATGACGACCGAAGCAAAGTTAGAAGTTTTACCTTGAATTATTGAACTGTTAATTGTGTATATCCTTGTGTTTTAATAGGTTTAGTTTTTCATTTTGCTATATTCAGGTTTTGTTTTAGTTCTTTTTGTGTAATCTGTCATTTTAGCAATCTTTCCTCACATCCTCTAGTCGTTGCTGCTCATTCAGTTATACAGACTCACTTGTTCCTTGATCCAGTGTTCAATACCTGCAATATTTAGGCTTCTCTTTTTGCAGGGACACAACATACAAGCACAATACCGAAAACCACGGAGAACAGGAAGCAAAGTCAGGGTGGCACAATGCAAATTCTGCAAGCTTTATAAGGACACTACCGCTAATTCTACGAGTTTAGCTGTTCATTGTAAAAGATACTTTGCAAAAACATTTAAAACTGAACTTAGATTTCTCTACGCAGTTGGTTGCAGATGAACATAAACCTCAATTTGCACCTTTTAGCTCGTTTTTCCGTTACTCTCAAGGGGAGCCAAACGATGAACGCTCGGCTTTTCCAATTTCTGGCTGACTTACTGGAACTGAGGCACAATGCAGGGTAACAACAATCCTTAGCTGAAAACTTGTTTAACCACACATGCACTAATTCATGAAACCCATCATTTAACAATAAACGTCTGAAATCAGCATTTGGTTTGATGAATCTCTGCCATCGCTCCCGTCTGTCCCTCCGGGGCCTGAATCCACTTCTATGCTAATCGACATTCTTCCTTTCCTGCCCTTAATGGGGGGGCTTTAATAATGCAGGAATGTCCCATACAATTCTGTTTAATTCCATTGAGCAAATCATGGCCTGGGGCCTTTCCTCTTCTCTTCTGAACTTGTTTTCTCACTCCAGGTAGGCTGAAAAGGTCTCCAGCAGTTGAATCCATAATTCGGTGGTGACTGTAGATAAAGCTATTATCTCCCACATTTGATCCACCTCTCTCCGCACTCAATATTATATTTTCCAATTAAGGAAGATGTTGAAGGTGCAGAGTGTCCCCCTGAGAGCATTTCCCGCCTCGATTCCTTCACTTTGTCATGATTTTATCCGTATCCCCCCGTCATACACACCAGTTTCAGATTCCTCTCTCAGCTGTTTTTGTCTTTTCTCTTTATCAGCCGTTCCGAGATGCATCTGTCTTTGCCGTGCGTCGATCGAGAGAGAGAGAGAGAGAGAGAGAGAGAGAGAGAGGGAGAGAGTGACGAAGCTCAAAAGAAAGCTGCAGAGGAGGTGGCACAGGTGGCGAGTTCGATGGGAGTGATTCATAGAAGAGAAAGAAGCAGCACGAGATAAAAAAAAAAAAAAGCCAGCAGTTCAATTTGCAGTAATTCTGTTATCTGAGGCAGTCAGGGCTGGACTACAGCTTCACATACAATGGGTCCCTCTGGTTCTGTATGCGCTGCGTCCAAGACTCTAAACTCTGATTTACGCCTGAGCGTTGTCTGGATGCAGGAAGCGCACACACACACACACACACAGAGTCATAGTTACTCCCGCCGTTTACCCGCGCTTCATTGAATTTCTTCACTTTGACATTCAGAGCACTGGGCAGAAATCACATCGCGTCATCACCCAGCACGGGCCTTCGCGATGCTTTGTTTTAATTAAACAGTCGGATTCCCCTGGTCCGCACCAGTTCTAAGTCAGCTGCACGCACGCACACACACGCACATACACACACACACATACCGCGTCTGCAGCGTGTGAGCATCGCAGCCGCCCTTCAGGAGCAAAGATCCCGTCAACAGCAAGGAAGAGGAGGAGTGATGAAACTGGCAGCCATTAGCAGTAACAAGACCTCAAAAATAAAAAAAAAGCTAAAAAGTTATATGTCCGATTGGAAAAGAGATGTGCAATTCAGCAAATTTCAAAGTTGCTGCCACAATATTTTTATTATGTAATCCTATAAATGAGTCTTCAACATGAAATTACTTTTTTGTTGTTGCTGTTTCTTCAGTTTTTATTGTGAAAAACTTTACAAAAACTAGAGTTTGAACAGTAAAACAACTTTTCTCCAATTAATTATTATTATTATTATTTTTTATCTCAGTCTGTTTTGTTGTTCAAAGCGAACCGCCACCAGAGCTGACATGCACTCCGACAAATTAGATCACAGATGCGAAGGCCTTTAAAAACGCTGTCTTTTTAAAGGGAGTCATCCACGACTAGTTGAATATGTTGTAATGTTCCTGTTGGCTGTGTTAAAGCTCATAAGTACTTCAAAAATTACGCATCTGTAATGTATTTTTCACCTATGGAAGCTGTCACTTTTTCACCTGGGTAATTCATGCTGGTTCGATGACGTGGGTATATTGTGGCAGTGGGCTTGAACCCGTTAAAAAACACAAGACGTCAAGATCATGGAGGCGGACTAAGACACAAAACATCTGGATTGAGACAAACTGCCTCAAAGTTGTTATGTGTCGTTATACACAAGACATCTGTTGAAAAAAGAATGGACTTGTGATAAAGACTTTGATATTCTCATTTAGTGACGTAATTATATTAGTTGTGCTACCAACCCCACGCCACTAGAGGCAGTGGCAGGCCCGAAAAGGTGCACCTAAGGAGCAGATTTAGAAGTAGACAGAAAGCTACAGAACTTATTAAAAACTGTGAGCTGCACTGAAGCAGGGGTCAAAGTAGTTTTAAATTCTTGGGGGTACTATGACAAAAAAAAAAAAAAAAAATATATTATATATATATATATATATATATATATATATATATATGAATTTTCTGGAGAAAACTGAAAAACAAATAGTTTCTGTACTAGAAACAGTTGAAGATCAGACAGTCTCCGTCAAAAATGAGGTTCCCACAAATGAAACGGTCATCGGTAAACTTCAGCGGGCAATCGAAGAAACGGTCTCCACACCACAACTAAACGGGGACCAGCAAGATGAGAGAAAACTATCTAAACGTAAGATCAGGAGAAAGGCAGAAGAGAAAGTTGTGTCTGAATTGGAAAACCTAAAACATGGCAAAGTCTCTGGAGGAAACCGTGAGCAGCAACAGGTTTCTACCCCAGAAACAGCTGAAGGTCAGATGAAGATTGCTGCATTGTTTTTCCATCTGTAATAAATGTTTCTCATACCGTTTCTAAACTAAATGGAGGAAGAACAAATATCTGTTAAATATCTGAACCACGATGATATTTTAGCTGTTTGCAACACATTGAGTGGTGCTGCTATGCAAATATTGTTCCCCTTTCCAACCTCTTGCCTCTGTGAATCACCATTTTCAAATCTGATTGTAATGAAGTATAAGTAGAGCACTTGTTTACAAGTGGAAGATGATCTTAAAGAGTAGCTTACTCCTCTCTGAAAGCTGAACCCTGACAACTGGCAAGTTATGAAAAATCCCAGCAAAGTGGGCGGAGTCAATGTCTGACGTCTGATTATTGATAATGAGCGCTCGGTGCAGTGGCTGAAATATGAATATATATGACATAAGTGTCTCCATCTGTCGCTGCCACGATTTTTCATGATTTATCATGTGAACAGCTTTTGATAACATCAGGTTTATTAATCAGCATGTTTTATTGTTGCTTTAAAATTGTGTTAATAATGTGAAACTGTGGTTTTTTTAACTCGACGTTATCACACAGTGAAAATCTCACCCTGACCCATGCCTCCTGCGAAAGGCTTTTTGTGCTCAGAATTCCTGAATAAATAAAAGATAAAATTAAAAATAGTCGACTGTATAAAGAAACGGAGTGGCCAAAGTGCACACTGATGGTGTACGGTGACCAGGGCTCTTCTTTGATTCACCTCAATGTAAAGAGACCAGAAGAGCAGCACTACATCACGCTTGTATAGATTATGCTCCGGTACGCTCCTCTGCTTGAAACAAGCAGGAGAGACAGAAACCAATCCAACCAATCGGCCCACAAATGGATAAAATCCAACACAAATCATTCTAATGCCTTAATAATTACCACGGCTTTAATGAGCCCATAAGAAAACAGCTTATATATTAACCACCAGGCTGTAATTAGAATGAAGCCTGAGCTGTTAAGTAAACAAATTAATAATTAACGTGCTAACAAATAAGAGTCTTAGAAAATATGAGCATTGGATGTTGTTTGTTTTGGTTTGTGCTTCTGCAGTTGGGAGATACGCTGCAGGGGGTAGCCATTAACAACATAATGCCCCCGCTACGTTTTAAATGGCAAGTGAGGGGAGGGAGGGGGGGAGGGGGCCGTTTGGGTGAAGGGTGAGCCTGGAGAGAAGGACAGATACAGTCCATCGGGCTCCACCGCTCTGGCCAATGTGTCGGAGAAGCAGCCCGCTGTGGAGGGGGGATTATTGAAATCTTCTCAACCGGGGAAGGTTTTAAATGATGGTGGCGGCCGGGCGCCCGACGACCCTCTCCCTCTTCCCCCGCCTTTCCCATACGTCTGCAGGAGTCCCCGATAAGCATAAGAGCTATCTCCAATGACACCTGAATGAGAGAGTCTGCCGCTCTCCTCTCCTCACACCGCCGCCGTTGCAGCCTTCGCCAGGACGCGGAGAGCCGGGACGGGGCGGCAGGGAGATGCTGGAGACGAGGCGGCGCAAGCTGTGACGGTGAACGTTAATGGGGGACAGCAGATGTGGAATTAATGTGGCACATCTGGAGAGGACAGAGCAGGAGAGGAGAGGCGGCAGCAGCCCGGAGAGGGACTGATGAGGGAGAGACGGTTCAGGAGAGAGACGGAAGACAGGAGGGACTGATGGTTTTGATTTGACTCTCAATGAGCTTCTCATATTCACTGTATGCATCTCTATCGGCCTCACGCAACACGTCTTCAACAAGTTCTTGTCCTTGAGGAATACTGCATGTATTTTGAGGAGACGCTTCAAACACCCTGCTTCCTTCAAGAGATATCAGGCTACATATCAGGAGTCCGCTTTATCCTTTGCGTACAAATTTTGATTTTTTTGTAGAAGACACTTGAAGTTATCGCGTTCATCCGCAGGTTTCAGCAAGACGAATGTACGACTTTTTAACGCCATTTTAAGTCAGGAAGGCAAATTTGGGTCTTCTAAACGGACTATAGCCATAAGCATACGGCCAGTTTGGATCTATAATTAAATAAATACATTTACATTTGTCTTTATTGTGTGCTAAAAGCAAAAAAATTCCAAAAATGTATTTAACTTAAGTACTTAAGTAGTACATTATTCAAACATTTATTTATTTGAAGCCTTACCTGAGAAAGTGGGCGGAGCTAAAGCCACACAGAAACAGATGAAGTTGTTAAATGTACCACAGGACATATTACATAATTATTTAAAAAACATTAATTATGGGTTCTGTGGTGGGGCAGGGGCAAAGCACAAACCATGTAGTGAGGCCTTAGTCCTCATGCAGGTGGTCGCAGGTTCGATTCCCGGCCTGGTGACATTTGCCACATGTCTCTCCTCTCTCATAACCCTCTTTCCTGTCAAAGTACTTTCAAATAAAAGCCCCTACAGGGAACAAAAACATTAATTATACATGATTTGACATTCAATTTAAATCAGATTTCAATTTTAAATTTGAGTTTTGAACCATTTACATATTAATGATTTTTATTTTTTTTTACTGTATGAGGTTTTGGGCTGCACAGTGGCGCAGTTGGTAGAGTTGTTGCCTTGCAGCAAGAAGACTCTGGGTTCGATTCCCGGCCCCTGTCTTTCTGCATGGAGTTTGCATGTTCTTCCTGTGCATGCGTGGGTTTTCTCCCGGTTTCCTCCCACAGTCCAAAAACATGACTGTCAGGTTAATTGGCCTCTCCAAATTGCCCCTAGGTGTGAGAGTGTGTGTGCATGGTTGTGTGTCTCTGTGTTACCCTGCGACAGACTGGCGACCTGTCCAGGGTGATCCCGCCCCCCGCCCGGAACGTCAGCTGGATATAGGAACCAGCACCCCCCCCACCCCCACTGAGGGACAAGTGTGTAAGAAAATGGATGGATGTATGAGGTTTACTTAGTGATTACATTTATATAAATAAACACTGTTTTTTAGCTTGTGACCATTATTTTGTTTGGACCTTGATATGCATACACCTACTGCAAAAGTCAGCATGTGAGAAAAACCTTTTTATCCAAACCCCTCAAAAAAACAAAAACGAAAAAATCACTTTCCAGCAGCCATTTTCATAAAAATGACTGCTGGATTCCCACCCTGCGAAATGCTTCAAATTAAGTTATAAAGTTGTTAACACATTCACAGTAAAACCTCCTCTTCCTACACAAGCCTCAGCCACAGGGCCAGACCTCCCTCCACCCACCAACCCCAGCGCTATCTTGGGAACTCCATCAAACACGAAGCCAGAGGGCAACCTGAAAAGTCTTCCCTGCCTCCCACCGCCTCTCTGTCTCACCGCTGCTCGTAACACCTTCATTCCGAGCGTCAGAACGGAGAGCGAGCGGTCCCTGAAACAGACATGTTCCCTGCAAGATTTTTACTGTAAAAGACACACGTGCGCACACACACACAAACGTCAGCTGCACAGTGAGTTTCGTGTCAAACACTTCTTCAGCATTTGGAGAACTCTATAATGAGCCATCGCTGTGTTGAAGATCTGCTTCGCCTTTATAGGCGAAGCAGACATGACAGAGCAAGGCAGTGAGGCTTGCCTTGAAAATTCAACATTCTCCAAACAACATAAAAAAGTGGAGACGTGCCCGTCGTCCCTCTACATTCTGACTGTGTAAGTTAGTTAAGAAGAAATTTGGTTTAAAGTTCGCAGCAATCCCAGCATTTGAAAGATTCTCCGGTTAGGTGGTAAAAAAAATGTAATTAAATTAAATATTATGCCTTTATTCAAAAAGTGGTAATTTGATGGAAAACAAATGTTGCACATCACAGCGAACACATCATGACATCCAGTGGTAGCAGCTTCATGCTTTTCTTCATCAGAGAGTTGATGGTTGCAGGTTCAGCTTCCAGCAGAATAACAACTGTTAGAGCCATAAATGGGAAATATTTAAGTCATTTGTATGATGGTTTATTTTTTTTATCATACTTAGTTAAGAAGATTAATATTTGTTCAGGCCATTTTTATTGTGAAATTTAATTTTATTTTGAAAGGCTTACTTCCTGTCGAGCCATATATTGTATAAGAAAACCAATTGACGGATTGCTTAGACACAACGCAATGCAGTTTTTGACTGTGCAGGCTGTGTATTTTTTGGAAAAAAGGAATTATAAAACTGATTTACCGTTATTTTTGTATTTGCATGTTTTTTTGGGGTTTTTTTTACAGATAAAGAACTTTTTTTTGTTAAATTCATGGTTTGCACGCGTGCGTCCTTGTCTAAGGAAGCAGCATTTAAATAAGGCGACTCATCGTATAGCCCTGTTATTATAACACGTTGATGGTTTGCTGATTTTGTTCAGTCTGACATTTTTGGTCCGATCCAGTCGACATTTAGATATGCTTACCTTTCCTCCTTCAAATCTGGAAATTTTCCACGCTAAAACGTGAAAGGCCTGCTAATGTTCTCGCCGAGCTGATCAAAGGGCCAAATTTTCTAAACCTCGGGACATGTCTTTAATGCCGAGAAAGAGGCGGCGGAGGCAGGCGAGCTGCAGATTTGCTCAGATTAAGACTTTTTGACACTCTCCTATTTCCTGTTTAGAGACACATTAACCATCAAGTTATGTAAAAAATCCCTATCTGCGAGGCACAATTAAATCTCAGGTGAAGATATAAACCAGTGATCCTGATATTCTTTGACTTTTTCTTTAATTAGCAGATTAGTTGCATCACACAGACAACCTGACAGGCAGTGGCCATGAAGAAGAAAGGCGAGGAGCGGTGAAACAAGCCGATATTCGCCCCTCAGACAGAGCGAAGGATTTAAAACGGATGATCTTTCTCCTCCGCTGCACTCGTTCCCTCGGATATATTGCACCATCAGTCTCCCGGCAGTGGAAGATGAATAAATTAATCTGGAATGGATGGCCTCCTGCATGACACATAATCACAGATTACACTGGATGAACTGGGAGTGATGTGCTGGGCTTGGCTTGGGGTGTGGAGATGGAGGACTGGAGCAAAACAGAGGATGGGGGTGAGCAGGGGTCAGTCACATTAACCCCTGTCTGCAGCAGCGACCAGAGAGATCCTCAGTAAGAGACAGAGATGAAGAGCAGAGTCCAGGCTACTCAGGCTAGGCTACAGGTTTGTCTCCAACACATGACCCAGCTGATCCTGTTCGCTAATGAGACGTTCGCTACGGGGCCAGGACTCGGTCGAGTCAACTCGTCCCTCACATGAAGAATATATATTAAAAAAAATGTTTTAAAAAAATCAAACAAGCTGGTATCACCAGGACAGTATGTTTATTTTATATTATATATTGGTGTAAAATATAGAAAACTATCAAGAAAGCAACTGAGTTACTTTAGAAAAACACCCTGAAAAGAAACGTCAGCAATTTTCAGCCTGCAGTTCGCCATAGCAACCATAAAATAAAAATATGATGTTACATCTGTGATCAACTGTCTGCAACATCTAAAGTTTAAAAGGCTGTTGTTGTTGTTGTTGTGTTCATCTTAAAGCCTGATCAAAACTCCGTAAAGATGCAACACTGTACATTACACAGTACATTGCACCAATTTTTCATGCCTACTCAGGCTAGCTTTACATGTTAGCTATATGCAATGTAGCATCATAAACGTTGGGATGTTGCACATGATGAACCAGAGGTTAAAGGTTAAGGATTTTTCTAAACGTTTCCCATGAAAGCTTAACTTTTGATAAGTATTTTATACTTTATGTCAGCCACAATGTGGCTGTGCTTTGACCAGTGAAACTATCGATGAGTCTTGTGAAAGCAGAGTAAACATGCTAGCATTAGCTTAGCACTAGGCTAACTGCTGTACTCAAGCTATGCAGGGTGGATTAGCTTGTGAAATCTAAAGGTTTTTCTTTATGCTGGGTTTGTGACATTATCTGAGCCAGTCATCTCAGTGTTGGAGTGGCGTAATGAGGCTACCCAGCAGAAACCGTGATTAGTATATATATATATATATATATATATATATATATATATATATATATATATATATATATATATATATATAATAAATAATTCCCTTCTCACCCTCCGCGGGTGGCCTGTTTCATCCTCTGAGCTCGGGTCCTCTACCAGAGGCCTGGGAGCTTGAGGGTTCTGCGCAGTATCTTGGCTGTGCCTAGAACTGCACATTTCTGGACTGAGATGTCTGATGTTGTTCCTGGGATCTGTTTGAGCCACTGCTCCAGTTTGGGGGTGACTGCCCCGAGGGCCCCAATGACCACAGGCACCACTGTGGTCTTCACCTTCCAGGTCTTTTCCAGTTCCTCCCTGAGGCCCTGGTATTTCTCCAATTTCTCATGCTCCTTTTTCCTGATGTTGTAGTCACTTGGTATTGCTACATCCACCACAACGGCTTTCCTCTGTTCTTTATCCACCACCACAATGTCCGGTTGGTTCGCCATTACCATCTTGTCTGTCTGGATCTGGAAGTCCCACAGGATCTTAGCTCGGTCATTCTCCACCACCTTTGGGGGTGTTCCCCACTTTGATCTTGGGGCTTCCAGTCCATATTCTGCACAGATGTTCCTGTACACTATGCCCACCACTTGGTTATGTCGTTCCATGTATGCTTTCCCTGCCAGCATCTTGCACCCTGCTTATATATATATACACACACCTGTCAGGAAAAACAGTCACTGTCAGCATCTGTTATCCCCCTGTAGACCATATGGAACTGATGTTGATGTTTCACTGCACTTTGGAGCTACTGAGTTCTGAATATATACTGTGCAAGTCATAGATTTTAATAAAATATCAGACTGAGTCTCAGCATAAATTAAAAGTGTATTTTTAACTGGTTCTGACTGGTGTCAGGTTTAGACTGGATGATGGCCAACCAACATACAGTCTATTTTTGCCACATATTAAAAACCACATTATCTAACTGAAATGCAGTTTTCTGAAATATCTTCTGTTGAATTCCACTAAACTTTGTTGACTCCTTTAAGCAATCCAAACAAACGTCTGAGTTTCCGCTCAGCAAAACACAATTAAGGTGAGCAAAGGAATTCATCACGTTGATTCATCTCAGACCTCACATAATGAAATTTTCTCACATTCTCTTCCGAGTAACTTAGTTTAAAGGAGAGGTGGGGGTGAAAAAAAAAAAAAAAAAGACACAGCGACCCCTCCGCAACCCAGAGCGCCTCTATTTAGACAAATGAACGCATCGCTGTCCGTTTCATTTTTCTCAATTAAATTGTTTGCCATTTGGAACGCGGCCCGGCTCCGTGATCATTAAAACCGCTGCATGTCGGAGGAGGCTGAGGGGGGGAAGAGGTAGACACAGGGGTGGGGATGGCACTTAATTTAATTTCACAGCCGTCACTTCTACCTACGGTAATCGACAGACACCGACAGAGAAAGAGAGAGAGAGAGAGAGAGAGAGAGAGAGAAGGGGGGGAGAGAGAGAGAAGGGGGGAGAGAGAGAGAGAGAGAGAGAGAGAGAGAGAGAGAGAGAGAGAATGTGAGGGAGTAGTGCCGGCTGCAACGCGGACAGATAAATAATGACAATAAACGCACCATTTGTCTGATGGGGGCTGTCGACATGAAAAACACTTATCGATCTTCTGGGGCAGAACGGTGTGACTCGTCTTGATTTTCATGAGAGAAAATCCACTGTTCTGGAATAAGGGAAAGAAATGAATGTTTTCTTTGCGGCGATAATAATGAAAAAAAAAATCTAAATAAAACGACTTTACCTTCCGTCAAACTCAAGAAGAAGAGTTTATTTTTAAAGATTAAGGTGAACGAGTAAACACCCCTCATATCTGCCTTAGAGTTGAGTCCTTCCCCCCCGATGCTACATTGACCATAGCATAAACCCCTTGCCTTTGCACACCTTAACAGTTACTTTGATGTATTCATCTGTCGATAACTGGCAGGCTCGGGAGAAAATTGCAGCTGATGTAGAGAAATCACATTAACATTGGACAGAACAGCAGAAAAAGTCATGTTATGCCTGTACTTGAGTGTTTATCAGGGGGAAAAGAGCATCTTACATACTCAGCATCAATCAATCAATCAATCAATCAATCAATCAATCAATCAATCAATCAATCAATCAATCAATCAATCAATCAATCAATCAATCAATCAATCAATCAATCACAAAAGATATTAGATAACTCATCTGGAGCCAGATTCACTACCACAGAAAATGAAGGTAAAAACTATGCTGAACTTTGTTTGGGTTTTTTTTTTCTCACTAGTTATGAGTGGGACCTGAATCTGGAACAGAAATCACTTTCTTGAGAAGGAGAATGCTAATTCTTATCGACCCTCCGGTCAAGCTGGGGAATAAGCGACGGTGGCCGAGTCATTCAGCATTCTCAGCACCATTACGGTCAAAAGTGGCGGGAGACGAGGGAGAGGGGGGAGAAAACACCTCTGGCTTAATCACTTTTATGGCTTCTCTACATCAGAGATTTACACCAGGATCCCCAGGGCTCCATAGTTACAGACACAAGATTTTCTTTTTTCTTTGGGTTTTAACAGCGTCAGTGGCAATGCTAACCAAGCCGTCACACTGTATTGTGTCAAGTTTGTATTATTTATCTTTTTTTTGTGCAAAACTGTACACATTATTTTTTTAATTAATTTCGTGAATCTGGGTCAAACCATTAAAGCGCTTTTCACACTTCAAACATGCAGCCACAGTGAGAGACATCGGCTTAGAGAGCAGCTGAAACGCTGATCATCACATCTTACGACGTTCAAAGCAAAACATGGAGTTTAAGAAGCAGCAACGTTTTCTGAACATAATAAGACAGAAGGTAAACATGCTAACGCTAGGCTAGCACTTTAGCAAACTGCTTCAAATGGAAACATCTGCAGAAGGTGTGAGTTTAAATATGCACGTCTCAAGCAATATAAAGACAGAAGTGATCAGGCCGGCAATAATTTGCATGTGAAAACCATGTGAGGAATGTGACAGTCAAAGTTCAACATTCCCTGTGCAGATTCACAACCTGTAGCGTTCAAAACTACAAGCTGTGAAATTTTGCTATTGCAACATTACGAAAAATGAGGAGTTATTCACCTGGTAAATGTCTATAAAGGGAATAATTTAATTTCATTCTCTTGTAGATTTTTGAATATATTTAGATCCAGAACAAAAGTGACTAAATTGACCCTTTGTGTAACTGTAAGTGGTTCCTAAAAACAAACAGTCCGCTTGAACCTTTAAGGACTAAAACTGTGAACATTTGTAGCGTTAGCCTATAGCCATAGATCCCCCTGTGGACACCTCAACGAAAGTCAAAATAACAGCAGAAGAACAAAATCGTTGACATTTTTTTTTTTCACATACCTTTCAGGGCGAAAAAATAGCTTCAGAGGTTACGACATGATGGCGTTTTTCTCTTTCTGCTAACCAGCCTCGGCTCTGATATAAAGGCCAGTCAACCTGCAGATGTCAGCTCGCTGATTTATAGTTTCACTCCACCGCTCTCCCTCTCTCGTCCCCGAATGACTATATGTCGGTGTTATGTTGTCCACGACGTGGATCGACTCCTAATAGACGCCATGTACACACGCACATCAACGCTCCCCCCCCAACCCAGCAGGTTTGATTAATTTGGCTCGTAACGCATGTGAGCAGAGCTATCACAAGCATCCAGATGTTCCCTATCCCTTTTGTCAGTACACCCTCACACACACACCCGCACACACTCTAAGGTACACATCTGCTTTCAAACCCCTTCCCTCTGCTTCCAGTAGCCGAGGATGTTATTTGGTGTGTGGCGCGTCGATGTTTAGAAGATTGCTTTTTTGTAGCTTCCTGCAAGCGGTGACTATCGCCTCTTGATCGGAGGCAGAAGTGTGTTTTCATAAAGGCTTACAGAGATTAGGCTGGGAACTCGGAGAAAGTCTTTGTGTTAACACAAACGCACTCCAGCACAAACGCACACTCCTTCCTCTCCACTGCAATCGCCACCAATCACGCGCAGACACCCTCTCAACCACTCCGGAGCGCGGTGTTGACCTTAACAACTTGAACGTAAAACATCTCCAGGAGCCAGAAGAGAAGCTTCGATTCGACTTCCCCGTTTTCTTTTTGTTTTTTCTGTGAGGCCGAAACTCCGGCCACAGTGGAGTCCTTCGGTTATCCTCCTCCTTTCACACAGCCTCCCACATTTGAAGGAGAAAACAGCAGAAGAACGGGATGAGGAGACAGACGATGTGAGGGGAATGATAGATGGCAGCCACCGGGAATGCCGATTCAAGACCAGATAGTTTATGAAGCTGGGTGGCAGAAGGACTGCAGGAGTGGAATCGTAATGTTTTTTGCTTCACACCTACAATATTAAACAATGTCATGTTCACGTCCAATGGGACTTTGTCTGGTAGGTTTAGGTCATTGTCGTCAACCACAGATAAGGTTCACAACATGGGTCTATGTTTGAGGCTCTTATTTTGACAGAAGAAAGGAAGTAGTTCTTGGGACTTCTTTTTCACAGGACGGTATACCTGTTTATATACGGTAATTAAGACTTGTACATTAAAATAAATGTAAAGTTTGTTTCTAGAGAAACCTTTGCGCAGTTCAGGACAACAAAAAGAGGTTTTAAATGAGTAAATGAGAGAAATTACAGAGTTTGATTGAACGTAAGGCAAAATAAAAGAGCTATGATCCAGGATACAGAGCCTGAACTGTGGAGAGTTTTTTTTACTTTAGACCAATGTTTAGCTTTATACGTTTAATATCGGAGCCGGAACGAGAGAAACTCCTGTTAGTTTACGGGCCTAGAACTCTACTTTATTGAATCAAACATGGAGAACCAACATCTAACTTCATATTGCACAAATCTAGAACAACTAGAACCAACATGTAGTTTCATCAGAACGAGCATCCAGAGAAACCGCTACGAGTTTATAAATTATGGACTACTTGTTCTTATTCTTATTACGTCGTTTTATACTTTTACCTTTTTGTCTTTCCTTTGGTTTGTTGCTTTGCTTGTATTTCCTTCTAAGTCACGTAAATCACTTTGAAATGCCTTGTTGCTGAAAATGTGCTACATAAATAAAATGACCTTTCCTTACCTTAAGTGGCACACCAGGTGGCAGGTCAGTGTGTGAATGTGTGTGTTTTACTTACATAAAACTGCTGTGCTTCATTCACCATCTGAATAAAGCGCTTCCTGCTCTACGCTGGGATTGAGAAGATAATTACTGCAACTGATTAAGCACTTTATTTAATCAAAATAAAGAAAACCTCCTGACCAGAACAAAACGTCTTCCTCCTAAAAACAACATGGCGGCTCCGTTTAAGTTTGTTCCTTTTTGAACAAACGTCCCAGTTTCTGGAAAAAAAAACACAGTGTGGACAGTGTGGAGGTATCTGATGAAAAATACATCATATCGACTGTCGAGAGCGGAGCTGGAGGAGGGACCGTTTGGGTGTGTTTTATACAGACGGCACAAATAAGAAAAAAAAAAAAAAGCTTTTGGCAGGCATCGACCCGACCGTGAACTCCTCCGTACGCAATAGTGTCACAGATTCATTTCTCGGGTCATCTGTGTGACAGAGAAATAATCTGAAACTGGTTCATGCAACATTTATTAGCCCTAAATAGCTAAAATATTGTAATTAGGAAGGTGCTATTTCTTTTTATTATGGCCATGTCTTGTTCATATAAAACCAGTGTGTGTGTGTGTGTGTGTGTGTGTGTGTGTGTGTGTGTGGGGGTGTGTGTGTGTGTGTGTGTGTGTGTGTGGGGGTGTGTGTGTGTGTGTGTGCGTGTGCGTGTGTGTGTGTGTGTGATGGATTGATCTGTAAATGGCGTGGAGTAAATAGGATGTTTTTGAAGGCCAGAGTGCGCCATGCTGAGCCGAGTTGGTGGGGGGAAACGGGGCCATCATTACAGGAGTAATAACTAAATGGCCACTAGAAGCATGATATTTTCGTGCCTCTGAGTGTGTTTGTGCATTTCCAGCTTTTAGTTGATGGATTGTGTGCGGCCAGCTCCGGGGGGCCAAACGGAGGATATCTGTGTGTCCATCATCGCTTCATAGACCCTCTGCTGTTGAGCGATGATGAAACAATGGGAATTTCTATCACACGAACACGAACAGCGTAGCGAGCTTTGACTTGACATGACGGGGGGGGGGGGGGTTGGGGGATGCAGACATCGCTGCCGACTGTTCGATCAGGTGAGTGTTTTTGTTTGCACGTCTCCGAAAACCGCGAGGCGAAATATGGATGTGGGCGAAAGAGTGCTGAGGTCAGCGAAAGTTCAGGTGGGGGTGGTTTACTTTTGCTGTGTGTTTATTTAGATTATAAACTTATTTATCACACATGTGCCATTTGATCAAAATTCTGACATGAAGTCATGATCAAATTTAAACATTTGTGCTTTTATTGTATGAATAATCAACTAATAGTTTGTGAAAACAGGGAGAAGGAGGCTTTGGTGTCATTTTGTTTTTATAATCCAACGAAACAGGAGGTCAATTTCTAATAAAAGGTTCCTTGACACTTTGATCAATTAAAAAAATTGTAAATATAATACAGAGTTAATTCAGCTACAATCATTTAAAGAAACTGCTGATAGAGCTAAAGCTTTTAGCACAAGTTGATTTAGCAGAAAAAGGTGAAATCTGAACTCGGTTTTTATGTTTGTGAATTGAATTTATATGTAAATAGTTTCCTACTGCCTTTACTGTTTTCCTTTCCTTCTGCTAATCAAGTTTATAGTCCACATATTTAATTTTATTTTATTTTAACCTTTCATACAATGATCTGCCTTTTAAACATGAAGCTGTACAGGCTGATTTTGTGATTTGCCCATCTAAAACAGCCTTTAGCTCCATACAGAGCGATGTAAGGAAATCCAATTCAGGAGTCTGGCTGCTGCCTAATGTGTTAATTTGTCATGTCGCATGTGCAAAGAAAAAAAAATACACATCGACAGTGACAGTCATTTATCACCACTTTTTCTTGACAATCCTGAAAATGTCAGTCTGTGGTTCGGGTAAAATCGGGCATGTTGTTTGGTGCTAAACCTTCAATAAGACCCTGATACAACGACGCTGTTCTTCAAACTTAATCTCCAACTCATAGAAAAGCTTTTACTCCTTTAGATGTTTCTGGTGGAAGTTAGAAACGTCCCAGTCTCACAGGATGATGTGCACTGAACTATCAAAACTACAAGATGAGGAGCTGAAGCTCAGATTGGGAGTAAATAAAGATGTTAGTGGCATAAAATGGCTTTGGTGTGTTTGAGCTGACACACTCTGTGACTCAAAGAGAAGAGCGGCTTAGTCCAGTTCAGGTTCACTGTAGTAACACAACACAACCTTCACATGTTCAAAAAGACTTTTCGGCACAAACTATTGAAAAACAGAGAAAGATCAGACAAACATCACAATGCATGTTTTCACATTTCGCCACGTTACAATTATAAACGCAAGTTTCTTCATATGGATCTGATGTGACATGTCTACAGAAAGTACAGCATTAATATGGGCCGGGAGGAAAATTATATCATATATTTTCACATACAAATCTGAAAAGTGTGGTGTGCATTTATATTCATAAAACCAGTTTTTCGAAAGGCCAAAAACGGATTGCACCTTTACCATAAGCACAAGAAAACATGTTAGTGAGTGCAAAACGACTCTAACCCTGCAGCCAGAACAACAATCAATTTAGATCCAACAATATACATGAATTAGAACGGCCCATTCAAAGTCCAAATCTAAATTAAAATTGAGAATCTGTGGCAACCGACATCAAAATTGAAGTCTTTTTTTAGCCATCTAATGTGGCTAAAAATGAAACCATTTTCAAAAGAACAGCCAAAAATGTCCGATGTGCTAATCAGGTAGAGAAATGGACCAAAATGCTTGCAGATAACTGCAGATAAGGATGGTTGGTTCTACAAAGTATTAATTCAAGGGTGGGGACGAATAAAAAAAAAATAATAATAATATCACTGCACTTTTCATATTTTTGTTTTGTAAAACATTTTGGAAAAATATTCATTAGCATCCCTCTATTTTAAGATGAAAAAAAACGTCTACATAAGTTTGCAGTTGTAACGTGACTATAGTGTGATTAGTTTTCAGGGGTCTGAATACTTTTTGGAAGCGTTATATTTACAGAAAAGCATAATCTGGAAGAAGCGCTGATGATGCTCCCCGAACAACTGACTGACTGAACCGGAGCGCGCAAATAAAAATGAGGCGAAGCTCCAAATCAAAGTGAAATAAAGCTTTTTGGTCAATACCTCAGAGTGCGGACCAGCAGAGAGCTTTGATTATCTGTGAGTTCAGACGGATTATCCCCGATCCATCCACTGTGGTGAACTCTCTTCACCTGGACGAAGAAATAACAATAAAACCATCCAGCAGCGGTGGAAAATCACTTGTCTTTTTTTTTTCTCCCTCCTCTCCATCATGCAGCCACTTGTCTGAACGTCTTTGTTCCCCTCCATCTTGTTTGTGCCGTATCTCCCTGCCCAGGCCTGTGTGGGCAGCAGGGAGGTTCAGATTTCTGATACGTCTGCCACGACTGTGACAGTAAGTCTGTGATCGGGATCATCAGAGGAAGAGACGGAAACAAACACGGATACGGAAACAGAAACAGCTGTTTGAACTCTGTGTATTAATGCATGTTTGGGATACGTTCGCAGGAAAATATTGAAACGGATTCTGCCGGTGATGTTAGACATCGCTACCATGGGCACAGAGCCAAGCTTTATTAAAACACACCGTCCAATCAGAAGAGAGATTGTATATATATCAGGGTTGTAGGGCAGCAAGAAACCAAAATAATCGCAAAAGATTAAAAAAAAGAAAGGAAACAACAAAAAAAAAGAGATTTTGAATGCAGAACTGATAAGTGAAGTGACTTTATCGCTCAGGTTTTCCTGACCGTACATCGACAGGAGGACGATCTGAGCCTAGGTGTTAAATCGAGGCGCATCTCAAATGATCAATATCAGTTCCTGACTAAGATCAAAGTTAGACTGAGTGTAATTTTACATCAGCTGTTGTCCCCACAGCTTGAAAATAGACATTCTCTCTCTCTCTCTCTCTCTCTCTCTCTCTCTCTCTCTCTGTCTCTCTCTCTCATTTTTTTTTTTTAAACAAATCTTAATATTTCTTCCTCTTTTGCAATGATGTTAAAGATAAGAGAGACTATCTTGGCTGCGGCATCCCTCCTGTCTGTGTTTGTCATGTGATCTGGCTATGATGTTCAAACTAAATGCTAAGCTCATGTTGACATTTACCAACTGTTCTTTAAGTTTTACCTACATATAATTAGCCATAAGCATCCTGCCATTGGCCTCGTACTTCAACAAAGCTCTGAAACCTGTTGGTTGTGTCAAGCTGAGTAAATCCTTCAAAGCAAACACTAAAGCTGTGTGTACTTTAGGTGACATGTAATCCAGATCTTGTAAAACTTTTGCACTACACCTTTAGATGAGACATCTATCAGAGGAAAAAGAAATCATGCAGCTGATTTTCCTGAGATCTTCAAACTGTGCGATTACGTCATGGTCTACAAATACCTTTTATGAACACACACTGCAGCCTCATTACACTGAACAGAGTTTACTTGTAAGCAGCAAGAAGTCAAAACAAACCATGAATAATTCATGGTCGGTCTTACTTGTTGTTAAGCTCCGAATCCAGGCTCGTCTTTCTGTTGAAATCTCGAGCGCAGCTCTTTCAGCCTCACATGGTTTAATCTAATTGTTTACATATCTATCTCTCTGAAGTTAGGTGGGGGGAAAAAAACGCTTCTAAAAGAGTCCAAACAGAACCACGGAGAGCAGCAGACAGAGCGCGGTCACAAATCTAAACAAATTCATTCACTTAAAACTGAAATGCACATTAATTTGTGTGCACTTTTGTCATTTCCAGTCTGAGTTTGCATGAGTTTCCAGTCAGGTTCTGGTCTATTCTTCCCTCCCCACCCACAATGTTCTCAACATCATAAAGTCATTTCTTCTTCAGGGTGATTTTTTCTTTTTCTGTCATTTTATCCAAGCTAGAAAAGTGACAACATTTGATTTCCCACCTCAGGAAGGTTTCCTCCTATCAGTTCCTCTCTGTTGGTTCGATGGTGGACACGGATCAGCGTTGGCTTCCGGTCACTTCCTTCCTCCTTTTCTTCTCTTAAACGGCTAAAAGCTGTTAGGTTGTGAGCAAAATCACTTTCCTTAAGCTTCAGAGAAATCCTCAGACTCTTCATGGTTAGCTTTGTAATAAGCTAATATCATGAATATCCTGTTGAGCATAAAAATAAATAAAATCTTGCTTTGCTTCTGCTTCTTTGTTTAATTAGAGACGATTAAAATAGATTGGCACAAAAGCTCTTGATTCTAGCCGTGACTATCTCCAATAATCAATACATTTGAGTGTGAAATTGTGATTCCTGCAAGCAAACATGTAAATCTCACTCCTGCAGTAAAACATCTCAATAATTAAGCAACAAATCCATCCTTCAGACTGATTTTGAACACATGATGAGACTGGTGTATTTTATTCGTAAAAATGAAAAATCCCTGGTGCATTAACATGATTTAAAATATCATTCCTACAAACCTCTACCGCTTTTCTAATTCGAACCAACGTCGGTCAATAAAACAAATCCAATCGCCTTATTTGAGGAGCCGTTAAAGCTTCCAGGCGTTTGACGCTCCAGCCGAGTCCCGGCCGATATCAATCCTGATCCGGTGCTCGGAGTGCAGGATGAAGGAGGACGCGCTTAAACGAGCTTGACGTGAAACTGATTTGGTTTTCAAAGACGAACGACACCTAAGCCGTCCAGGAAGTAAATGTGGGAACGCAGAGGCACGAGTCGCTCCCAGGGGGAGCAGCAGTGCGAGATGTGTGCCGTCTCCGTCCGCAGCCAGACAAGAGAGTGTTTTATGAGAGCGGCGCGGCCGGCTTGACAACGAAGGAACTGGGAAAAGAAAAAGAGGAAAAAAAGAAAAAAGGACAGCTTTACCTCTGGTTCGACTCAGCCAGAGGGTTTGGTCATTCAGCAGAGAGCAGCTGGAGCCTTCTGACACCTGATGAGTCCATTTGCTGCAGCAAAAATATGAAACTAGACACATGTAGGGAGACACAAACAAACGTCTGCGTTGAGCTCCACTCTCTCCAACAAAGCAAAAACAAACACATTACGGGAAGGCAAAGGATGCATTTCTGGCACACCGAGTTTCCTCAGTGTCTAGCAAAAGACGGAAACTATTGATTTCATTTTAGGGGAAATCTGGACGAACAAATTTGCCAGCGAAAGCTCTCAGTGAGAACATCCAGCCGGAGCCTGGATACTTCATCATGCCTGTTCAAAAGTCTCGTCATCTGGCTCCTCTGGCTGCAGCAGTAAAAACCGGACGAAGCGGGCGACTGTAACGCGTTTTGGTCCTGATTATTACGAGAAAACGTGACGTTCTGCATCATTGCGAGGTAGTTTCTTTTTCTTCATTCGGATCCGATATGAAACGCATCCGAATGCAACCTTCAGTTTGAATGTCAGAATTAGTCTTGTTGTTGATGAAGCTTGCGTGTGCTGTGCATGTTAGGCGAGTTGATGATGATGTGCGCATGGCGGCCCGCCTCCATGTCCAAGGTGGACCACACAACCCTGAAAGGTGAGAAAAGAATAAGAAACGAACGCTTTAAGAGGTCTCATGAACCGCAACGTGTTGTTCTGATCACAGGCAGTGACAGTAATACATAATTCAACTTGTAGGCTCTAAACATGCTTCAAGTCTCTTTTTTTTTCCACTTTTTTTTTAAAATCCAAATCTTTTTTTTAAATCTCCCAAGTCAGAAATTTCGCCATATTTTTGTTGTTTCTAATTTAAACACAAAACAAAACAAAAAAAAACAGTGAAAATCTTCAGGTGGAGTCAATCCTGACTCAACTACAATCATTCATCATGACAAAAAAAAAGAAGGAGGAGAAACGACTTAAATAGATACGGAAATGAAAAATTATAGAGCAAAGCAAAGCTTCTCAAAAGATGTCAAGCCTGCGACGCGTCAAGGTTAGATTCCTAAACTACAGAAGACGTTAATTACTGTGGATCCCTCTAATAGAGTCACACTGCGCCAATTAGGGACAACTGAGACACAGCATGGACATCCAGAGCTCATTACTCACACAAACAACACAATCCTCACGGGGAAAAAAGGAGATTAATGGCACCTCTCGCACGGCGCATACGCACTGGTAAAATATTTGCAGTTAAGGACAATGCGAGCAAAGGGAAGCGCCTTCGCAGTTTAAGCGGTGAAGTCGGAAAAGAACAGAGACGCAGGAAGACGGAAACAAAGTGAAGTTGGAGGAAAAGAGGATGAGAGGTAGAGAATTGCAGATGGATGTAATTTCCTCTCTCGGAGGCGCGGGGGGTAATGCATTGTGATCATTTCAAGCGCGCTTCTGCTGTCAGGGAAAACGTGTGGTCTCTTCTCTTCTCTTTCTTTTGTTTTTTGTGTTATTTTCCTAGCAGAGCGTCCACAGAGTGGGGGTGTGCTGTTGTAAAAAAAAAAAAAAGTCAGGGCACACACAACAATCAGGTCCTCTGACAAAGAGCCCGTCAGTTGCTCTCCCCCCTCCTGCTTGAAGGCCTTTCTCCACTCAGAGCCTGACAGGCTGTAATTCTGCTCCAGAACAAAAAAAAAAAAAAAACTCAAAGTGCAGCATCGCTCTCAGCAGCAGTCAAACTTCTTTTTTCTTATTTCAGACAGTATTTCTCTCAGGATTAGACGGATGCTGCTTTCTCACTGCGGTCATAAAAAGAGCTGATTGTCCCGGTGACCCCTCGTGGGGGTCGTCCACTTCCTGTGGCCTCTGCGTGCTCAGACTGCGTTAAACTGCCCGACTATAAAAGACAAAGCAGAGATGATGGAGAAATTAGAGCCTCTATGTATTACTTCTGTTTCCCATTGAAGCTCCGGTGTTAAAATAAAAACCCTGGTATATATAATTTCTATATCAAACCTGTAAATCTGTCCAATTCCACTAAAGTTTCTTCTTAGATATTATTGTGCCACGTTTTAAGTCTGGCACATCAGTGCCCTAGGTTTCAGTCTATTTTATTTTGCATTCTCTCTTTCCTCCTTGTATTATTCATGTACTTTATTAATAAAATAACTCCCGATATGAGTCTTCATTTCTTTCTCCCTCCAGGAATCACCAAAGCTTCTTCTTTTATCTTGAAAAGCTCTGAGGGCTTCCTTGATTATTCTATTTAATTCTGGGTTGTTTCTTCTTCTTCTTTGGAAATTTAGAAATCAAGAAAATCATAAAACATTGAATATTTTTACTAAAACATGAAAAGCAGATTTTAAAAAAAGAAGCATTTTTACTGCATCTTAATTTTGTTTTCCACCTCTAGTTTCTGCGAAGGTTTGATGTGCCGACTCCGACTCCTTTTGAAGAACTATAACAAAATAGAGGTGGCCGGTATGCTAATTCATTTAAATGCTAACGTTAATGGGTTATAAACAGCAGACATGCTTATTGCATATCCCCAGAGCCGTGTTATCTCGCTCAATTTAGTATGAAACATGATGTAGGAAAATTTACATTTTCTTCACTTTAAAAACCGCTGAGTTAAAAGCAACGTAATTTGTGTTTTCTTTGGCTAAGTGCTGAGTGAAATATGGTCTGTAATAATGAAATAAATAAAGCATTTATTGACAAAAGAAATATTTAAATTTTCAGTGTGTATTTAAGTTTTTCACAATGCATTTAACCAGGAAGTAAGGAAACCGTCTCTCATGTGCGATGCTTGCTAAGCTTCAGCTGAGTTTCCGTCTTATAAAGTGCGGGTCCAGTGCAGTCGTGTTGCGTTCGGGCTCTGTTTGCTACATTTTAGAGATGTCGTCAGCGGGACAACAAACTGCGGCCAAAGAGCTTCTTGTTTTTCAGAATATCACCATATTCAGCATAAATGTTTGAAAAGGAAAAGGAATTGATCGCCAAAAACAGGATGTTTTCCTTAAGGTCAGGGTTACTTAACAGTTTGGAAAAGTATAGAAAAGTCTGAGATTTAATTTTCAGAATAAAGAGAGGGAAAAAAAGGGAAAATATAAAAAAAGGGCAATCTCATTGCCTGTCCATCCATTCTTAAAAACTGGCCAAAAAAATCCTTAAAAAATCCTGGAATTGTGTCATGAAAACTATGACAGAACCCTGTGAGAAAATCTCCCTGCAGGGTTCAGTCCAGCACAGATGTGTGTGTGTGTGCGTGTGTGTTTGACTATGTGGTGACAGATTGAGGCTCGGGGGAGCAGTGACACCCTGCTCCCGACTCTCGTGTCGAACGTAATCCGAGTGTCTGGTTGCAGCTCAGAAATGTTACACTCACCTTCTTTTCTCTTGTACTGTCTGGTTTCATTTAGTTCTTCTTTGTCTTTCTCATTTCTCCGCTCGCACACTAGATGCTTTGTGTCCCACACATGCCTCATGCCTGAGACGCTTTGCTCACAGGAGTAAATAGCTTCTGTGTGACATCAAGAAATGGCAGCGATTTGGGCTCCATCTCCTCAACTCATACTTTTCCACAAATGGTTTTTTACAGAATGCAGGATCACAGCTGCTGATGTCGTCTAAAGATAAAGCACGTTTTGTAGGAAATACTGAAGTGCCCACTTCTGTCAGTTTTTCTTCTACAGAGGCTCGCAAAGAAGAAAACCATGAGACGATGACAGTTTGCCGTACGCTATAGGAGGCAGAGGAAACATGTGAGACCAAGTGGGAGCTTTCTGGGCTGAATGAAAGCAGATATGTGGAGAGAGCTACAGTAAAACACGGCGGTGGCAGCATCATGCAGTGCGAACATCTATTTATTTCAGCAGGAAAACAGGTCAAACTTGACGGTGAAAACGACAAAAGATTGAAACTAGGGTGGAGACTCACTTTATAGCAGGAACATTTTCCTAAACTTAGTCCCAGAGTTACTATAAAACGGTTTAGACCAGGGATGTCAAACTCCCTTTCATTTTGGGCCACATCAAAAATCTGAATGTCTTCAAAGGGCCGGTTGTGCCAGAATAAGTTGATAAAACCAATTAAATTGTTAAAATACCAATAAATAGCTGTTCCTCCAGGATTTTGTGATTGTTTTAGTGGTTTTTTTGAAAACAAAATGACAGATTTTGTGGTGAATATTTAGAAATGTTTGTAAGGCATTTTTATGATATTTGCGCTGATGTTAAATGTGAAATTTTATTGCTCGCTGTATCAATTACATACTGTAGCTTTACATCCAGTAATGCTGAGGCAGCAGTCACTTAAACTCAAAGTATTTGACAAATTTTGAGAAACTTTACAGTAAAATAATTTTTAAAAAAGGAGAGATTTAATATTGTGTAAATTTTGCAGATTTTTGAAAAACTGTAAGAACTTATTGATGTAATTTAGAGTTTAAAGGGCCACATAAAAAACTACGGCAGGCCAGATGGGGCCCCCGGGCCTTGAGTTTGACACCTGTGGTTTAGATTAAATGATATTCATGTGTTAAAATGGCCCAGTCAAAGTCCCGGCCTAAATCCAATTGGGGATCAAGTTGAAAGACTTGAAAGTTGTTGTTCTTCACCAATACAATGGATTACAAATGTACGTAAAAATCTGTTAACTAGGGACGGGAATTTACCGTATCGGTTATCATTTATCATGATACGAATTTTGATTCGTCATTGTTGCTTTAAATTCCAATAAACGATGCTTAAATCCCCCCCAAACTGTCCAAATTGTCGAGATTGTTAATTCTCCACTGTGTATTCAATGAAAGTACTATTACATATCAGTAAATTTGTAGTTACTTTGAGCAGTTTAGTGATAAAAAATCACATTTCCTTAAGTGACTGGTGTCATAAAGGTTGCATTACAAATGGTAATGTGTCTCAAGCGTAATATTTGTGTTTGTAGAGTTACAATTGATAAGTCAGGCAGTCACAGCTATGATGCTAACAATACAGTAAGTTAGTATTGTTATCACAATAGTACCACAAAAAAATACTTCACACAGCTTAACAGCTATTTGCTAATCTATGTTGGTCTATCGCATAAAATGTCAACAGATTCACTGACTTTATTATTATTATTTTATTTTTTGCAAGGGTACAGATCATTTCAAATCTTTCAACAGAAGAGTTCTAAAAAAAAAAAAAAGAGTAAAAATCCAAATCGATCACTGTTGAGCATCCCTAATTTCTCAAAACTACTTTTCTCCCCATACTCTGTGTCTTCCTTGGATACTTTGGTTAGAAACTGAGAGCCGGGGAGAAATCCAGCGGCGATGAAAGAAACGCAGTGAACTCCTGAGTAAACAAGCGATGGAACAAACCAAGAGAGCTGGGAGACAAGAGAAATCATTAATGCATCAAAGGCTATCAGAGGAATACCGACTGCAAGTCTGAAAGTGTAAACACAGCAGATGGTGAGCATCTCATCCTTGGACGGGCGATTGTGCCCCGCTGATGTAGTATTAGCCCCTGCTGCGGTTGTTTGTATCTGCCTGTCAGTGAGAAGGGATAATAGTGAAAATAGCTGAGCGGATTATGAGCTTAGGCCGGCCGGTCTCCACGACGAGAACTGTGATTAACACACTTTCCGAGCTTCCAGCAAACACCTCATCGCAAAAAAGAAAAAAAAAAAAGAGCCATTATCATTCTTATTACACACTCACCCTCTTAAAACGCAAACGTGCTTGAAAACAAATTAAGGCTTATTACTGTGCTTGTGGCAGGATGTACTGCCAGTGGCAGCGTTTGCTGGAGTCAGCACTAAAACGCAAACCCTGACGAAATGAGACGTAAATCACGAACGCGTTCGTCGCAATATGACCGCGGCTATTAGTGCAAACAGCTATTTACAGGAAGCTTAAAAGATTTACTGTAAATAGTTTAGTATTACACTGTGAAACAATTAAATTCACTCAACGTCAGAAAGAGCATTCAGAAGATTAATAAAGAACATTTATTAATCGTCATGGTAAGTTTGGTGTTCTAATGAGTTGTTATAGTTTTCTAGAACAAGCGTCAATGCATTTTGAAAACAAAAACTAGGTCTGCATGTTTACATTTGTTATGAATTTCTCCTGTATGGCCAGAGCTGTTCAAAATGTCCCTTACACACATAATCCATCAGGGTTTCAGGGCCATCTGGAACAGTGAGTATAAAAACTATTCACTCCTGTGGTTGTTTTACCCTTTTTACTGATTTTATCAATCAGTTATGATTTTAAAAAATGCTTTTTTGACCAAACAAGTGTACAAAAAGGTTTCAAAGGCTCCTTTTGACTCCTTCAAACATTTTACTTTGTTTGGCATTGTGGCTAAATCTCTAGAGAAGCCATTTGGTATGTCCATATTGGCGACACATCGACTCAGTCGGCATCCTCTCAGTTCATATTGATACTAAACTTGTTTTATCAGGGTTTCTACAGGTTTCACCAACTCATATCTAAGACCTTTTTAAGATCATTATAAATTGAATTTAATACTTGTATCTCCTTGGAAATATAGGAACATCGTTCAGCCAACTGGCGATAAATTTACATTTATAGATGCGAAAACACTAGCTACCTAGCTAGCAAGACTATATTAGCAGTAAGCCTAACCGGGCTATAAGCCGCTGGTATCCCCACCGCTCTCGGTTTTCTACAAGCAGCAGAAATCTGCTGTTAAGGACGCAGCCCTGCGTCTCCATGGTTTCGTTCACGCTGAGTTTTCGTGCAGCGGCTCCATTTCCCTCCTGTACTGCCAGACCGATACTCCTCAACTTAAAAGCTGCATCACATGAACTTCTTCATGTGGTTTCCATGATGAGGGGGTACTGAGTTTGAAAACATTTCTCCGTCGTGCCTGCTACTAGCATGTGCCAAATTAAAATCAGCGCTTTCTTCTTTGATTTTCAATTTAGACTTTCAATGATTCACTTCCTGCTGAAGCACCCCCTGGTGGTTGAAGAAAAATCCACAGAAAAGCCGCACCGGGCTATAAGCTGCAGGGATCAAAGCGTAGGAAAAAGTAGCGGCTTATAGTCGGACAAATACAGTAATTAACATATCAAAGGCCACCTGACTTTAAAAAAAGAAAGAATTTACGCCACCTTAAGGCCTTAATTTTAGATGAATGAATTTAGGACTTTTTAAGGATGTGCAGACACTCCCGTTCCCTGTGATCAGCGCAGACAGTGAAACAGTAACCCCCGCCCGATAAAAGGTTCTGGACGCAGAATCCAGCTGTGAAGACAATCCCGTCTTATTCATGCATCACTCCCTTCACTGCGGCGGCAGCGGCGGCCTCATTCTGACCCCGCAGTTACACGCTGAAAGAAGTGAGATGAAGAAGGGAGGCTGGCGAATGAGACCGGGCTTTAATCTGCTCGGTCCCAGCCCGGCTGCTCGGCCCATCCGTCTTCCCCCGCCGTCTGCCTGCTCCTGTGAGGTGCCCTCCTTTAACTGTAATCACAAGGAGGCGAGAGCCAGGTGAGGGATGTGTTGGGATGGGGGGGAGGGAGGAGGAGAAGCACATCTCTCTCTTTTATTTCTCCTTTCACCTGTGTCGCCAGCGAGGATGTCTTCGCTGTAACAGATTAGGGCATAAACTGCGGAGCATCCATCCCATCAGCGGACCAATCAGTGTGAGTGTACTCAACGCACACAGGACATATCAATTAGAAGGAGAAGCGAGTGGAAGTGCAGAGTTGGCATGTATTTGTGTGTGTAAGTGTAATATATTATGGAGCAAACCCGTATATCAAAAGGTAGTGGGTGCTATAATACGTCTTCTTCACGTGAGGGCAACTCAAAGTTTAGGAAGGAAGCAACAGAAAGACAAACAAGTTATTTTAACCTTTTGCAAAAGAAGACGATAAGAGATCGCTCCCGACTAAAAAGCCTTGTCTGCTTTTGTTATTTTCCTTTTAAACATCTTCCCATGCATCAAGAGTTATAAAAACACATCACATTACATTTTGTTGCAAAAAGTAATGAATAAAAATCAATAAAACATATGTGGGCGGCTAAGTGAATGTATACCAGTCCAAAATTTGGTGCCAGTGCGTGGGGTCCGTCTGAAAGAATATACAACTGATAGCTTTAAAAAAAAAGTGTTCTAGTTCTGGTTTCTCACTTTGTTTACTACCAATACTACCAATTAATACTGCCAAAACTCTTCACTAATCTCCCTGAACACACATTCGAAACCTTCTTATTCCATAAGATTTAATACGACGTCAGCTTCAGTTCTTGTGGGAAGACTTTCCACGAGGCGATGGAGTTTGTCTACGGGACGTTTTGACTGTTCATCCAGAATCAGTGAGGTCAGACACCGAACTCTTATGTCAACCCTTAGAAATTGTTGCAAAAAGTGGACAACTTATTATATTAAACTACTTTTACATCCCGTCACACTGCTCCTAAAGGTGAAAAGACAATCATAATATGTACCAGAGCTGCTCGGTTATAGAAATAATAAGTAGCATGTGTTTTTAGCATCCGTCTTTATAAACAAGGAGTGGTCATTTTCTCCTTTGTCATTTATTATCTTTGCAGCTTCGACTTATTCCAGGAATGAAGCAGTGTTTGTCCACAGCGCGGTGTTACGGTCTTTCCTTTTCTTTCTGAAACCAAAATCAGAACTGAAATATAGAGTGCTATCAAATATATTAACGCTCTGTATTTAAGATATTAGTTAAAGCCTGTTTTAAAGAAACATCTCTCTCATACGGCAGCATGATCCCACCTCTGCTCCTAATGCTAATGATTATTTTGATATTCCGTTAAGAAACAAAATCAATAAAGAGTGCGGGTAGATAAGGGAATGCATGAGTCCAAAATGTTTTACCACTGTGAAACAAAAACAACTCCTTCATGAGTGAGCTGTGTTCTTTCTGGTGGCTTTATGAGAGCTGCCTCCATATATTGCAGCAACTTTCAAATAACCTCTGAGCACGAAGCTCAAATCATATTGTCTTCCCCCCAAAAGAGTCAGACAGGGATGAGCGCATGTCTGTATGAGCATATGTGCTTGCAAGGCATAAGCAGGCAAAGAAAGAAAAGAAAAATGTGTGGCCGACTTAAGGAAGCCTGAAGCCGAGTGTACTGTACGTCGGGCTCGGGGGGTTTACGGCAAACATCATTACTTTCGGTGTGCGCGTTTCAAGGGATGCACCTGTCGGCATCGTCTTCTTGGCAGAGACAAAGTGGTTGGTTCGAATGCGACTGCAGGACCGCACTGGTGTGATTTAATGTAGACTCCAGGCTGAGCGGACAAGCAGGTGTAACTTACTCTCACATGGCAAGCATCAGAAGGCGGCGCAAGCAGCTGTGTGCTCCAAAAAGAGTAAATCACAGGTGCTACGTTACAGTCTCTTTCCTGGCTCAACATCCAAGGAGCGATTGGTTTGAGCTAAAGATTAGCGCAGATGTACAGGAGCGGTGTCTGAACATAACATCTCAACAGCACAAAGCAGTTCAAAGTTTTAAAATGGAAGCGTCTTTTGGTCTCCATCAGCTTTGGAAATCTAGAGACTCAACATTTTCCCCCCATATTCTCTTCAAGGTCAATGTGACTGGCTCCCTTTAGCTTAGAGGTTTTAAAATACTTTTGTTAGTTTACAAGCCACTGAACAAATTAGTGAATTAAAGACAAGTTGTTGTTGTATCAGTCTTTCAGATCAGTATCCTAGTTCTGACCCGCTCTACATCCCCACAGCCAAACTCGGAGAAGCAGCATTCAATTTTTACGCTCCACTAATCTGGAACAAACTTCCAGAAAACTCCAAAATTGCTGAAACACTGATTTCTTTGAAAGGAAGGCTAAAAACACACTTGTTTAGAGTTGCATCTGACTAATAAAACTTGACTTTGACGATGGAATTTGACAAAATACAATGTTTCTCGTTTGCAGTTCTCAGCATAAATGGTTGTTGTGTTATGTTTTTATCATATAATATCATATAGAGAACTTTAAACTGCCTTGCCGCCAAAATGTGGTATGCAAATTAACTTGACTTGACTCTTGCCACAATTTCTCAGTTGGATTACGATCTAGCGTACATGTAAACAAAGGAAACTTAAAAACTCCAAAGGTTCACTGTATTCTCTACATGGCTTGTAGCAAACAGGAAGAGTTTTCTTTCTTTCTTGGAATTAATAGTTATCCTGTCAATAAATTCTCCCACCTGAGCTCCTGTAGACATCAGTGTTGTGGTAGTTCTTCAGTTGTGTCATACTCTATTTTTGGATAATAGACTGAACGGAGCTCTGTGAAACGTTCAAAGCTCACAATATTGTTTCATAACCCTGCATTAAACTTCTCTCCAACTTTCTCCCCGATCTGTCTGCTGTGTTCCTTTGTCTTCGTGACACTGTTTATTCAGCAAAGTGCTCCAACAAAGCTTTGGTTGTGTCCTTCACTGGTATGAAAAACAATCTGAAGAGCACGAATCCCTTTCCTACCACTTCACTATTGTTCACCCTACCATGTTGGTGTGTCTCAAAAAATCCCCCAAAAAGATGCCATCAATTGCAGTGTGGCAAAATGTGGAAAAGTTTCTAATAAGTGAATACTTTTGCAACGCGGCTGTGGTTCGGCATCGTCCTCGGAGGCAAAGTCAAAGACAGAAAAACAAACATCGACCTCCTTTGCCGCCGAGCTCACCCCGATGTACAGTCAGCTCCCAGACGTCCTGCTGCCACTGATGTACATGTGAGAAAATATTCCCTTTGCTGCGCTCTCTGCTTTCACCAAAAGCCCAGTCGGGTTCTGGATCACTGCACTTCTTTGTTATTTTCATCTCAGCAGCCTCGCTGTACGAGCAGAAGTTCAACTCGAAACACAACTTTTCTGTTTTATTCTCTATTTGTTTTGTACGTTCAGCGAACGAGTAAATCGTAAAATTTTCACCACAGCCCATAAAAAAAGTACATATATTATTTTACTTAAGGCCATTTCTGCTTGTGAAGATATGAGCTATGCAGAACGGAAAGGAGGTCAGTTTGTAACAATGAACCTGCACGCACTTTCTTTACTGCTGGAATTTAAAACCATTATAATAAATATAAGCCATTATAAATCATTTATACGTCTAGGAGGTTAAAGCAACTGTAGCGTTTGGAGGAGCTGGTCCTGTTCCAAATGAACTCTGGTGTGGATCATTTATGGTGCGACACAGCTACCAGGTGTACGCTGCCAGCTTGAGCTAAACACCTTCCTATAGCCAGGCTTGCAATGCATTGTGGGATGCCTTCAGAGTAAACTAACTAACAAACAACGCCTTTGCATCTTTTCCGTGAAGCATAACGCCCAAATTCAACATTCAAGACATCTTCTCTGTATGCTTCTCAGTTAATTAGCGTTTTAGCAAACAGCATACTTCTGCTAGAACAGGACAGAGCGTCTGCTTCCTGTTTTTACTTTTGGTTTTTCCTCCTTGGACACATCTGACCAGGCAGAATCATCACGTAGTTTGTAGTGACAGGTATTGGTTCGCTTGGAGTTTTCTCTGTGTATAAAGAAACCAAATCACTGGAGAAAGTCATCATCTGATTTGGACTGAATTAAATGAACACACTCAGACACATACGTACACCTGGGATATTGTCGGTAAACCTGATGCAAGTATAAAAATGTAACATACATTAAAAAGAGAAGTAGTTATGCTGATAAATCTATGGGGAACATGTAAAAATATAGCATTTTCCATTGTGCAGTCCTGTCGCGATATGCAATAAATAAATTAATCGCATGATAAATTCAAATTAGCTCAATAATTTTCCTTTTGCATGATTGTTTTTCTCTTTCTCTCTGAAGACTGAATGACAAAAAGCTTCGTTCTGGTTCTTTGGTCTCAACCAGCCCATTTTGTGAAGGTCAGTTTTGTTTACAGAAACTTCATAGTCAATTTTACTGGTTGCTTATTTATTTTGGATATTGAAAATGTCTCTAAGTTAAAATATTAAACGTTCATTAGAATTTCAGGTTTATTGACCTTTATGAGGATCTACTTGCTTTATTGTGCCATTACCATTATCAATATATGACCTGAAAATGGTCAAGAACAACCATATCATCGTTTATTGCAATAACTTCTAAGACAATTAGTTGTCCAGCAAAATTTGTTGTTGTGACAGTCTGTTTTACAGATTTTGGAGGAAAAAACCCTTTGATTAGGCCCAATGCTTTCTGGAAAAACGTTTTCTTACAACACAAGACAAAGCCCAAAGTGCGTTTGGAGGAGTCGAGGTGAAGTTTTTCAACCAACCCAAGAACACGCACAAACTATCGAACAAGTTGCTGGTAACATCATGAGAAGCAACTAATTCCACCGTTCGTGGGACTGATGCAATCCAGGAAGTGGATGAAACAGTGAACAAGGAGAGATCCCTGTAAATTCATCAACTTTAAATCAACAGCTGGTTGCAACCTGAACACAATTGAAAGTTGCAGCAGGAAAATGCATCAGAACTAGTATTGGAAAAGTGAACGGCAGCAACTTGGTTTGTTTAAAACATGAAGGAAGGAAACCAACTAATAGAAAGGAACTTTACTACAGCTTATATATATATATATATATATATATATATATATATATATATATATATATATATATATATATATATATATATATATATATATATATATATATAAATATATATCTCAGAATAGTTACAAAATGTGTGTGGCTGAGATCCATAAATGGACATCTAACCAAATAACAGTGTAAGTGTATAAAAAAAAGATTAATGTAGATTATTAATCTGCATTAATCTTGTACATAATCAGTGTGTGTGAACTGGAACAGCAGATGTTTTCATTATATCTAGGTAGGACGCAAACTAAAATAAATATATTTTTCAGCTGTTAAAATGAACTGGCAGCCAGTTTAAATGGTAAAAGAAAGAAAAGTATTTCCATTGTTTCCCAAAGCTATTTCTATTTTTACTTTCTATTCAGGAGCAGATTCAGGTGGAGCTGCTATTCGGCGAGTAATTCACCGTTAGGCATCAGACGTTTCGTTTAAAACCAACTGTTAATAACTGTGTATGTATTAGCAATGCAGATGAGTTCACAATGGTGTTTTCATGACACAATGAGCCACAACTTTCCTAATTCACTTAGCAAAAGGATTTATTTATCTCATGCAAATGAGTGTCATAAACACGTGGAACGCAAAGGCAACAGAGCCCAACCGGCTAATCAATCATAGCGTGGGTGTGACAGGTACCGGCACTCTCAACTTTCTGTATACCGCCTACAAAAAACAAATTGTTAACAACACAGATGGCACAAACAAAAAAAAAAAACAAAAAAAAAACACACACACACACACACAACAAAGTGGCACAAGTTCTCACTCATCGCTGCACACTGAGGAGAAGATCAATCACTGCATGAGAGGGGAGGGGATAAAACGGCAGAGCAGAAATGAAACGGAAAGAGAAAAAGGTATAAACATGCGCACACACTTTAAAAAGTTGGTGTGTGTGTGTGTGTGGAGGACCAACAGCGTCAGACACAACAATGAGTCATCCTGGCTCATTGTTCTCATCAAACAGGGACTGATGGGAATTCCTGAAATACACACACATCCACACAGTGGAGTAGTATTACTCTGGCCTTATGTTGGCCAGGCTGCCAGTCAGAAGGTAAAACTATTCCAACAACTGGAGCACAACGCAACTATATCTGCAAACAGTTTGTTTTTAATCAATGGGGGTTGCATAGAGCAGATATAGAGTAGTTATTATCTTTGCAGAATTAGACAACTAGTAGAGCAATCTGATTTGGGGCAATCAGAAAAAAAAGGTTCTCACGTAGGACGGAAGCTAACAGCTTCTCAGACCCATTTAGCATTTTTACGTCTGTGAAGCCATAAACTTTCAAGCAGAATTTAACGACTACTGGTACTAAGAAAAAATTGTCTAAAGTCCAAATCCAGCGACCTGTTGCATTCAACCAGCCCCAAAAACAACGTGAGTCTTTCTAATGGCGGAGAAGCAAAACGTGAGTCTGTACCTGAATGCCTGTATTGTGCATTCAGGTACAACTTGTAACCAAATCTCCAGTTAGTTCTGTACTGGACGCATTTTTAAAGTTTAGAATATGCTTAAGAAAATCTGATTACTGTCAGAGTATTTCAACTTTTCTTGTTCAAAAGGTTGAAAAACAAACCAACAAAAAACACAGAGTTGTTTATTTTGATGACTCTAACGTACCAAAACGCATCTAATCTTTAAAACCGAGGCATTGAACCCAACCGTCATTTCTGTGGATCTATACGCCCTAAATAACTATGAATGGATTGGAATGTGTACAATAACTGGCTTTAATTTGTTTTTATGATTAGACTGAATTGATTGTATATTTCTGTTTATTCACACAATCTGCTTAGTAAAGTACCTTGAGATGGCATGAATCTAAATAAAGAAACTGAATTAAATTAAATCAAAGTGGGTCTGAAACAGCAACATTTGAGGAAAAATGATAACTGAATTATTTTTAAACATCAGAAATGTTACCACATCCACTAAAGTTGCTTTTAACTCATTAAAACAAAAAGATGTAACATTATAACATCGTCTGTATAGCTAAAAATTATCCTATGTCATTTCACTCCATTTAGTAAAAAAAAAAAAAGATTAGCAATTTGCATCAGAACTCATGAAAGCAAACTTTTTGTCATGAATCATCTGCTTATCATTTGCTAGATTTGAGTTCTTTACCATCTTCATACAACTCTAAATTCATTATGTTGTAACATCTTTAGTTTCTGCGGTGAAACAAGGGAAGCTGCCTGAAGTGCAGAATCTGGCTTCCACCTCATCATCTTGGCTGCAAGTTGCAAAATGAATAAAAAAGAAAAAAAAAGCAGAGAGCCCTTCAGAGGTGGAGGACTCATGTAATATGCATAGCCACCAGCTCTTTGAGTGTGTTTGCCTGTGTGCATGTGGGTGTGTGTGTGTGCGTGCGTGTCACTGTGTGATTGTGTATTTGCTGGAACTTATGTGGCAGAATGACGGAGGAGCGGGAAGAAAAGGGAGACAGCAAAGGAATAAGAAACAGACACTCAGGATTTTTGGACCCTGCCACGGTTCTCCTTTATCTGATGGAGGTAAGAGGACTGAAGATGTCCATCAGGGACAAACCACAGGAGGGAGGAAGACTCCCCTTTCTTATCTTTCTGGCTCATCTTACATATTTTTTTATCATTTGTATCTTGCCATTGTGAGAAAGTTCAGAAGGGCGTAACAGGAAAAGGAGACAGCTTTAGGTGAAAGCCTTGACTCTTCATTTTGTCGCTTTACAGCCACAAACTTCAGCGAATTTTATTGGAGTTTGTAATGGACCAACATTAAACAGTGCTTAGCTTTAAATAAAGGTCTAACAAATGGGATGTGCATTTGTTTCCAGCCTCCTTTACTCGGCTCAAGGTGCTGCCGCTAGCTTTCAGAAGTTGCCTAATACAAGCAAACCGGTGTTTAATTTACTCTCAGTGTAAATCCAGCTGCTCTGTGAAGGACTCTGAGGTTTGTTAGAGAAGATTAGAGGAAAAGCATCATCATGGAGACCAAGAAACACAGTAGACGGGCCAGGGAGAAAGTAGTAGAAAACTTTGAAGCAGGGTTGGGCTAACTAAGCATCCAGTCTATCAGCCAAAAACAGAAAGTGGATGGCTCAACCGCAAACCTGCCAAGACACGACCATCCACCTAAAATAACATTTACGGAAAACTAACGAGGAGGAAAATAGTTGCTTAAAGAAAGCAGTAAAAAGTCAGGATTGTTGGGACACACAACTATGGTGTTAGCACACCATTGCTAACGATTGCAACAACTTACCACTCAATTTTTCAGACGCTTCTGCTTTACATTCTGCATCACAATGCCCACATTGTGTTTAAACGCAACTATTAAACATCAAGACTGGCGATTTAGGGCAGTGAAAACCTAACCAACAGCTAAAAGATGTGAGGTACAATTAAATGTAACACCATCCATATGAGTCTATATGATAGTTGGTATAGCTGAAATCCGTGAATATTTGAGACCGCCTAAAAAACATGTATAACTTACTTTTTTAATAGCTCACACACCAAATATACCTTAATGTCCATGAATAAGTGCATTGGAAACCATCTACTGCAAAAAGCAACAGCTACAGTTTTCATTATTTTCACCATTGGGGGTTCAGCCAATCAGCACCAGGGAAAATAAATGGCTCTCTTGGATTGGCTGCATTTCAAATCCCAGTCAATAGCATATCAAGCAGCATTGCACCAGTGTGCTAAGCTGGGTTTTCTTTTGAATATTTATAAAGGCTCTGTGAAAAAGTGTATTCATCGGCTGATGCCATTTCAAAATGTACAGAAAACCTTTGAAAAATGATCTTTAGCCACTTTAGAGATAAGAATGGAGTAAAACCTCAGGGTCTAGATGAACAAGGCAGCTGCAAAGATTTCCAACATATGTTGTACTAAAAGTCTTTAATTACTGTTTTAAAAAGATAATAAACCCTGGAACATATTAAAGCACGTCCTCATTTTAATGAGGACATTAAAGATGAATTAAAAACCTGTTAATCTCTGAAGATTGCCTTTACAAAGAGCCTATGAGAGACCTTTCCAAGAAAACCGATGAACCGGATAGGACGATAGCTCAGTCCTAATTACACCCTGGCTCTAATTGACTGTTGGACCAATTAATGTGGTTTTTGTGGGTAATGTATCAGCGAGCGAGTGGAGCCAGGCGCTGCTGTAATCATAATTACAGTAGACAACAGATCAGACCAATGTGGGATCCCACAAAAATGCACCAACACACACGCCAGCTTTGATTCATAAGCACCCATTAGACCCAGTTTATCCATTTGTGTACATTTGTAATTATGACCGATGCAAAAAAAAAAAAAAAAACTGAGAAAAAATATGAATCAAACATGTTTTTATTTTTCTAAATGCTTTGTCAAATTAGAAGACGAAGCGGCCGTGTAGAGCTTCACCGGTAAATATGAATCATTTCTGAATAAATCTGCCTTGAGTAATTAACGAGACATGAGATCACAAATGCAAAGCGGGCTGACTGCATTCGTGTGTGTGCGTGTGTGTGTAGGTGTGTGTGTGTGCGCGCGTGTGTGTGTGTGAAGGAGTTACTGGTGACCAATCACATCATTGTCAGCAGTTGGAGAAAAAACAACTCTGATTATACGAAGAGAGACATTCACTTGATTATACGAAGAGAGACATTCACACGTATCCACACGCTGACAAAACACATATCCATGGCTAATGTCCGGTGTCAGTCCCCCTGCGTGTCGCAGGTGACGGCGGGGTCACCCGGTCACATCCAAACTGGGTCACACAAACAAACAGAGAGCAAATCAGGATGTGTAAGAACTTAATGGACCGCTCTGCCTCTCACTGACTGCAGATCAGGGAGATTTAAAGGTGAGTGTGAAGTATTCACGGCAAAAAAATAAAAAAAAAATAGTATATTTGAGGGTTGTGTGAGAAGAGCCTCCGGCGAACCCACTGATGAAACGGAATGAAATATCAGCGATTGACAGAAAGAAAAAAACAAATAAAACACAAACAACAAGAGTTCAGAGGTTCTGATTGTGATGAAGGCGAGCTAACGGGGAGAACGCCGTGGAAAAGGTTGAAAGAAGCTGGAAAAGTTTGGAGGGGAACAAAAAACATGTCAGCGAACGGGTCACGGATTTAATCCACACACTTTTCTATAAACAGCATAATAGATGAGGAGGAAGCAGGCCGGAGGGCAGAACAGAAATCTTCTGCGCCGACAACTCCAGAAGAACCGAGCTTGACCTGCAGACGCGTCCAACACGTAAACCGGGAAATCCAGGAAGGATGGCAGGGATAACTAGGAATTAGGAAAGAAATAATTACTATCGTTGGAATTATGATTTAATGCACTCGGTGAACAGACATTCACCTTCGAGTCCTTCTAGATGAATCTTCTCTTAAAATATCTGTGTTTACTTAAACGTAGGATATTAAAAAGCAAATTAACAAATAAATTAAAGGTGACCTGTTATGCCTCCTTGAACAGGTTATGGTAGGTTTATGCTCATCTATCACAAAATCATTCTGCTTTATCGATAACCAAGCACACATTCGATCCTCTCTGGTCCATAACCTTAACTGCCTAAAATGATCAAACCTGAGTTGACAAATCCCACACTGAACAAAGATTCTTTAGTTCATCTTTTAAGATTCACTAAACCTTTATTCTATGTATAAAAACATAAAACAAAGGCGTGTTTCTAATACTTTTCAGGGAAATCAAAATCAACTCGGAATTAGACAATAAATTACTTAGTCAAACCTGGACTGAATTACTTCATAGCTTTGTAAATACAGAATAATCTCCATGTTTGATTGCTGATTTCACGTAGCTGCTACGAGTTTAAATTTTTTCATATTTGAGTTCGCCCGGTTTGTTCACAAACACATCTCTGAAAATTATAAGCGATTATCCCTGATTGCTTTTAAGCTCAGCCAATTAATCTTGGCTCCTGTCCCAGATTCCAACAAATCACCGGAGTTGAAACGCCGTCAGTGGTGACGATGTTCTTAAAAATCAAATTCCCATGCAACATGGGACAGCCCTGGGCTTGTATTGAAACACTTTATGATTGGTGAAACCTTTCCCCAATGGAAACAGAAAGCATTGTGGGTCATTTTATCTCCGACTGCTTGGGATGAAACCTCTTCTCTTTATTAGGGATGAACCGATATGAAAATTTGATTGTACGCAGTTCTTTAAATATCCTGTAAGTAAATATATTTGCCCATTTATCCATAAAACCTGGAACTTTCAATATCTATCAAGTTTCTTTCACAGTTTACTATATATTAAAAGAGTTCCCCTCAGATTAATTTCACTTCCTGCAACGGCGGGAGTGAAATTACCGTATTTACTCAGTATTGGCTGGAAAGCGTAACGTCTTTAGAAACCATTGGAATTTTTCAGATAGCGCAAAGTGTGGAGGAATTACGATACTGCGCTCCGTTCGGCCTGGAAGGGTTAAATACATCATGATAACTCTCAGCAGTGAAGCTAAAAACAAATTCGATGGACTTAATTACAGTTCATAAAGAGAAAATGGAGTTGGGTAAAATCATAGTTGAAGGGTAAAGCCTTATAAAAATGAAAAGTCAGCCTTAAGTTTCCAATAAGTCCATTTCTACTATTAATAAAAGTTCTCCTTTATTTCAAGAACTTTCATAATACTAACTGTGACACAAGGGACGTTCCAATCATCTTTTTCCTCCAACAGAGAGATGAAAGAGAAACTCTCTAAGTGCAAATTAATCGTCAGAGGAGCAGATTCTGCTAATAGAGTCTGCCTCACTAATCCAGCCTGATACGGAAAATGTATTCGGCTGTATCAGAGAGATGACTGACATGCTGCACAGGTACCATATGGGCTCCGGCGGCGACAGCGGCCCCCGTGTAACTCAGCAAGTGCTTTGATCAAAGCAACTTCCTATTTGCATCGCCGTGCTTCATAGGACATCTGCATAGCAGCTTTGCCCAAGGGAGCGCTGACACAGCAGGCGGGGCTTCCTCGGCATCAGCACAATGAAACTTAATGTGGGAGTTTGTACAGGCGGAACAGAGAACACAGACCATCTCGCCTTTCCTTTCCCAAGGAGGTAAAAACGCAGGAGCGGGGGTTGCTCCTCGACGATGACGAAGATAAAAATAAGAAATCTCGCTCAGCCAGATGTGGGTCCACATGACGACCTCTCTTTCCAGGGTCCTCTTTCATTCGCTCTGCTGCGACTGCAGAATTCGACGACTGGAAGGCAATTTCAGCCAACGAGTCAAACCCAGTACAGCCCTGTAATATCTGTACTTAACAGGGGAATGGTGATTTTCACTGATTGTCAGTGCGTATATCTAACCCTGCCTCTGGAAAATGTGTAGATAAAACCCGGCAAGTATCACACGATGGAAGCAGGTCCTAAGCCTGCTGGAGAGTTATGGAAATTAAAATGGGGGAGAAAACCAGGGAGAGCATTTCAGCACAGTCGCAAATGTGAAAAAGTAAATAAATTCCTCAAAAAAAATCAAACTTTTAGGACAATGTTATTGCTCTGAAAAGCATTAGTTTACACAACATTAGCCATGAATTATTCTTTTATTACAAAGTGAAAAATAAAGATTAAATATCTGACTTGCATTTCAATGGTGTACAGATGCAACATTATATAAATAACTTTCCAGCAGATACAATGCTTCACACCTAAGCCAGGCTGCCATTGATGTTTTGAGACATGACAAAATAGTCTCTGATTCACTCACTTCTGCATGGCAAATGCTTAAAGTGGCTACAACGGGAGGGCAGTTCAACCTTTTTTTCTAAATAATTCAGTTCATAACTATTTGACCACTAACTCATAGCCTATGTATAAGACACTGAACATTTACAGTTAGTAGAAACAGCAAAATGGCAGCAAGTCATGTTTACACCCTTAATCCAAATACATACGCACTGTACAAAATAGGCTTCATAGAGATTTGATGCTTTATAGATGTGAAAAGATTTTATGTTTGACCCAATTAACTTTGATCATATTTACAATCTTGCTATGTATGTTAAAACTACATGGCAAGATAAGAAAGAGTGCAGCAGCTATAGGTAGCCACATGCTAACACATGTCAGAGTAAAATAAAAAAGAAACGCCAACAATGAAAAGTGAAAGCTCTTTTTCTTCCTGTTACCTCCTGACCTAAATGGAAATGGGCAAAACGTGTTACTGCGCTGACTGCTGCAACAAAACACATAGTGGTACATACAGTGGTCAGTAGCAAGAACACAAATTGTCAAGTTTTTACAAAGCAAAAGGAGGCAAAAACCTCCTAAAGCATTTAGGAGGTTAGTTTAGTGCAAGACATTTTCAAGAAACGTAAAATAATAAAACCAGCAGAAAATATTTTCTAAAGATTCAAAGCATTCAGTCAGTCTAAGTCATCAAAACAAATATTTTAAAATCAGTTCTTCATGGTGAAATGTCTCCTCCTGACCAGCAGCGTTAACCGTTTTCTCAGGAATTAAAAGCCAGCGAGTGTTGCTAGTTAGCGCGCTGTGAATTCAGTCGCGGTTTCTCATTTAAGTCTTGAGTGCCATTTCTTTCCTTACATCTCTCTGAGCAATAAAGAACCACAAGCCGCTGCTGTTCCTACTTTAATGGAGCTACACAACATATTCTCAACTGCATGAATATGGAGGGGAAAAAGGAAACCGTGCTTCATGTTTTTTTTTTTTTTTTTTTACAGAATAAAAGAAACAAGCCTGCAGGGGAAATTCTTTTCAAGTCCCCAGCTCATGAATCTCCCAAAGAAATATTTCAATAACAGTATATTTTTTGAGCCGGGAAACTATGTGCTCACCTGTAGTCAAATCAATAAAGAGGAGGAAACCCAAGGCGTTTAGATAGAACCGTTACAAAGCTCAATGCAAAATCATAATCTAAATGTTCCCGTTATGGTAATACGGCTATAACCCTGCAGGAAAACAGCTGAGATTAGGCTTGTGTGAGCATTCGGTGCTTGTACACTCAGCCGAGTGTGTCGTGTATTCAGCCCTGAACAGATAACTGTTCTCCCAGAATCTGCCCGAGCGCAGCGGCATGATGGACCGGAAAAGCTGCACTCAGCTCCTTCTGCATCAGACTGGCTCAGTGGGTATTACCAAGACAAATTTAAACAAAGTTTCTGTGCTCGGGTCTTCTTCGCTGCATTGTAAATAAAATCTGTTCAACGTGTTTTCGAAGAGGAAAAACAAAACAAAACAAAACAAAAAAACGTAGCCTCCAGCCAATGTGAAGGACCCTGACCATCGAAAAGCAGAGATTGGTAAAATATGCATGATGGGGGGAGAAAAAAGCTTCTTGCCATAACACACACAAACGCGGGCCTACTTTGGCTCGGCGCATGAAACATTGATGGTGGCGGCGTTCATTCAGCGGTGCAGCAGCTCAACCGCTGGATGGAGTTTACGTCTAATTTTGGACCGCACCCAGGAGACCCGAGCTCTCAGGAATGAGGGAGCTGGGCTGTTTTACTTTGAAAGAAATGTGTTTTGCATGCAGCACCGCATGTGGGTATTTATCTATGTGCAGCCCACTACGCACAACTTTAAAACCGAAGAGTTTTTTAGGTTCTTAAAACCACAAAAGTGCTTCAAATTCACTAAGATGACTGAGCCGCAGTTTAAAATCTAGGTGACAAACCTAGAAATCTCCATAGCAACAAGAACTGGGAGCTCTGCACTAAGCAGATGATGGGGTAGTGTAACAAATACCAAGATATTATTAAAGTACGACAGCTGACAAATAGTCACTCAACCTGCACGATGTTTTGTGAATATATACAGTAAAGGCAAAATCAGTTGGACGATAAATTCTTTCAGAATTTAATGTGATAAAAAGTAATATTGTTGTTTTAAAACCATTTTAACAAACTGACGCTTTTTATGGTATAATAATCCAAGTAAACTTTAATTCATAAAGAGCATTAAACACTGTGACTGAAAGACATTTCAAATATCCAAAATAAATAAACAAAACAACAACAAAAAATGGACACTTGAAGTCTGCAAGCAAAATTGCCCTTCAAAAAAAAGGACTTAGTTGAGATGCACGCGACTTTTGTCGACCTGTAATATCATGTCGACAAAAGAGAGAGAGAGAGACGCGAGAAAAACAATCATGCAAATGGAAGTGATGGAGCTCGTTTTAATTTATCATGCGATTAATTGATTTATTGCTTATTGTGTCAGGCTTAAATGTAATCACTATACACCACGTATTGTGAGCTCACACTCAATCCAATGTATTGTAACAGCGTCACCCGAGATGCTAAATGTCTCAGAGGCAGCTTGGATCACAGATGATAAGAAGAAGAGGGAGGACAATTCAGATTCAGACCAAAAATCGTTGAATTCCGTGATGTTTTGAGTTATGCATCATTTTTACAGAGAAGATAGAACCGACACGGCAAGTGGAAACGCAACTTTTGACATTTTTAGTTAAAAAAAAGAAGTAATGGGTGATACACAAACGAGTGTAACAGCACGACAAAAGAGCTCAACCAGGTCCAACCCTAAAAAAAAAACAAAAAAAAAACACTGCGACTCTTCAAAACAAGAGGACTTGTAAAGTTTTGAAGCAGAAAGAAGTGAAAATAGCAATTCTGCATCACCACAGGTGGGATCAGGAGGAATCCTTCCCCGACGCCCCGACTCTGACTGAACTCTGGCAACGGAGAAAACGCTCCTTCAAAGACAAACAGACAGCGCACACCTTTTAATTTCTCACCAACTTTCACCCCCTACAGGCGAGAAGCACAATGTACACTCAGTCTTAAGCAGACAAACATCTCCTCTGCCTGCTGTAATGAACACAAGGATCAAAAAAACAAAAAGGCGTCACTGCGAGATTTAGAAGAAAAGCTGACAAGCAGTTTGTTTCTCCCAATCTGCTGAAAAACACACACACACACACGCACGCACACGCACGCACACACGCATGCACGCACACATGCTGGCACACACACACACACCCCAGCAGAAGTCCCGCTGATGATACACACGACACAAAGAAAACCATTGTTTTTAATCTCCTTGTTACAGTTTATCAGCTCACTTTGATAGCACTCTCTCTCAACACACACACACACACACACGCACACACACACACACACACGCGCACACACACACACACACACACACATACACACACGCACGCACGCACGCGCACACACACCCACACACACACAGCCACAGAGCTGGGAAAACAAACACTCTTCTGATCTGCCCTCCTCAGGAGGGCTTTGCCGGCTCTCTGTTAACCCTCCGCCTATCTAGACAAGAGTCAACCTGGAAATGGAACAAAAGGCCCGGATCCTCGCTCCACGTCAGATCGGGACTACACACACACGCACACACAGAAAAAAACTGTGGCAAAGCAAGTTTCCTTGCTTTGCCACCAATATGTTCCCATTTTTCCAAAGCTGCATTGATCTGATTGTGGCGTCTGCCTGTAAGCAACGAGCCCGTCATCAAACCATTAACCAGAGGCTGCGATAGCTCCACTCCCGTCAATAAGGATTTAACCTCGCCGATGAATTCAGACGCTAATCACGCCGAGGTAAATGCCTCGTGCTGAGATTCCAATTACCTGCTCGATACTCGCAAGTACAGAGGTTATGTAAACAGGAGAGGGGGCGGGATAAAATGGAAAAAAAGAAAAGAAAAGAAAAGAAACAATTATTGGTGCTTCTAATTAACACTGAGGAGGTAGATGAGAGAGGTGACTCGGCACTTAGGAGGAGAAAAACGATGGAAACTTTACCAAACCCCTTGCGCAAACCCTTTTTGTGTTTTTCTTATAGCTCAACACCTGAAGAGACCGCGCTGCATTCACGGGCCGACTTCGCTGTTAGGGGCGAAAATGTCGGCCTGAAAAGTCACATGTAGCCGTGAACAAATGACCTGTGTTAAGGAGGAGCAATTGTCTTTATACAGCAGCCTCTAAATCTCCCTCCTCTGGCTGACTCGCCCATGTCATGCAGGCTCTGGTTGCCTAGCAGCAGATGTCCTCGACTCTTTTGGGGTTTTTTTGACTGACGGGAGACAAAAGTCAGCTCTTTTTAAAAATTTTTTATTTAATCGCTCTGGTAATAGGCAGCACTATCAGGGATGCTGGGGGGAAAAACATTCATCCTAAACAAACATGGAGTTGAAACATTCGTCACCATCATCTGGGGGACCAGAACCGAGTCGTTTATTTCAGCGGAGAGGGGGCACACGTGTGCTTACCTGATGCCATCTGCATGTATCCGGCCAGGGTGCAGACCCTCCGCTCGCAGCCTCCGCCGGGCAGGAAGATGGTGATGATGGCCAACAGGGAGCTGACGGCCAGCAGGGCGCAGCCTCCCGAACACAGCACCGCGCTGGTCTGAGGGACACAACGACACGACTTCATGTCAGAGAGACGAAATCCCACCACATGTTAACCCGTTTCCCTGCAGAAATATACTGACAGCGCCTCACGCTGCAGAAACACAGTTTATAGTTTCTAGCACACTTGGAATTAAGACAAAACAAACTCACAAGTAAGTTTTCAGCAAAGCATGTGGGTTTGTTTTAAGTCAGTAATTTCTTAATTTCAGTAAAAAAAAATGTACCAGTTCCACTGGAGGATTAACTCACTTATAACATGGGAAAAAAATGTCTTGTTATAAGCGAAATAACCTGCCAATGAAACCAGTAGTTTTTCACCAATATTGAGGAATTATTTACTAAAAACAAGCTTGCATATTAGTTAGTTTTGTGTTATTTAAAGTGTACTAAGGTATTTGCTCTAGAAACTAGACAATAATATTTTGGTAAGACTTTATTTTATTTTGTTTTTGGCAGTGCATGGAAGTATTCACACACCTTTATTCACATCACAACTGCAAACATTAATGCACTGAAAGCCGATGATGTTGACAAACCCACCAAAGAGTCCGGTGACCTTTCACCTCAAGTTGTTTATAGCCTCCAACAGTTTATTTAGTTGTATTAACAAAGGGAGCTGGATTTTTACTGAGTCTAATCAGACAAACATTGAAATATCACACCTCTATTTTATATCCTATTCCACACATTTTACCAGCACTACTTTGTGTTAATTTATCACATTAAATTCTCGTGACTTTCACATGACCAAATGTTAAAAGTTCAAGCGGCGTAAACACTTTTCCCCTGGCTGCTAAAGACTTACAGTTCCTTTATGACACTCGAGACCACACCCACAGCCAAACAGCCAAAACATGTTTAGTTTTTAGTTTTGTCAGATGGTGTAACGTCGCAGTCAGTCCTCCTTCCAGGTCAGACGCTTTATCTCAGCTGGAAATCGGCCCTGAAACACCAAACGAGAGCTGCCTGTCCCTGCTCATTACACTTTCGCTTAATCAACACCAGAAGCTTAAGTACCTATTGGATACACGTTTTCCAGATTTATTTATTTAAAAGTTTCCCACAAACCAGTGTTTTAGACTTACACCGCCTTCCTTGTCCTCAGTGGAGCAGAATGTATCAATAAAACTATTAAACTGTTAAAATATCGTAGCTTCCTTCGTATTTAATGAGTACTTCTTAAAATTGAATCATTTTCAACATCTTTTCACACTGTAATTTGATTTGACTGAAAAATTTAAGCACGCGCTGTTATCTGTTTATGTGGCCCTCTAAAGTCTTTATTGCTGCGGTGAGCCTCGAGTTCGTGTGTGTCGCATACGGTGTCGTTTTCCTTCCACTTCTAAACTCTGCTCTACTTTGTGTAGAGCTCAATTAAATAAAATGAAGCTTGCGGGTGTTCAATACTTTTATTTCTATACTTTTTGGGTCAGTATTTAATCGTATTGTTTCCTTTTTTTTCTGATTTCAAGCACTCATCAGTCTCAAAAGAATATCCACAAAGGTTAAAAGACGCCAATGTCGGACGGTGCTGTGGTGGCGCAGCGGTTAAGTAAAACCCACATAAGTTAGTCCACGACGTGGTCGTCGCAGGTTCGATTCCCAGCCTGGTGATGTCTTCCCTCACTCTCTTTGTCTACTTTCCTGTCTTAGCACTTTGAAATAAAGGACACTAGAGCCAAAAAATAATAATTTTCGTAACACTGTATGAAAACACAGGTGATTAGCAAAGCAACGCCTGTGTGGGCGACTGGAGGGAAATGTCTGACATGCACAGGGGAATAACAGGCCTAAAACACGAGTCATTACGTGTGTCTGCGATCTGACTGACGTGAACGGAGGAAGGGAGGGTAGGGAAGCCGAGCGATTTCCTCGGCTGACAGATTTAATTAGCTTGCTTTGGGTGGCTGGGAGAAAGACGGAAATACGAAAGTAAAGAACTGGTGGGATGCTGGCAGCGACGACGATGATGATTACGTTTTTGACCTTCATTTGTTGCAGGTTGATAAATAGGTGCGTTCATCATCCCAAACACTTAAAAGGGGTGCTTTTACCCACGTCGCACAGGAGGAACCGGACTGCCTTCGCCCTGCGGCACCTTGACCGGAACAATTAAGTAAGAGAGGACAGCAAGCGGAAAGAGAGATACTCAGCAAGTCGTTTTATTGCATATCATTTCGAGAGCCAATAAAGGTTTAATTTAATTTATATTTTATGCCTTCATTACAAAGCCCGGTGATTACTTCTTGTTCCTCCAGGTTGTCTTTGTGCTTCCTGACAAAACACACACAGATATGAGACCAACTGCTACGTTCAGCCAAGCCCGTTTGGAAAATGGGCCGAACAAAGAGAGACACAGAGGACGCTGAGCAAGTTTGAAAGGTTTTGTAAGAACAGCCACACAACATGCCGGATTGCAATTTTAAAGGGAAGGTTGTACAACATTCTGGGTTTTTAGAAGCTTTATGCAGAGCAGAGAGCATCAGTTCAGACTCATAATACAAGGCTGTCCCCGTCAAACGCAGGCTGCGATTTCCTGAAAGTCGATTTTAGAAACTGAAATACTGTCCAATGAGTTCTAACAATAAAGTTCGGGAACAAATACAGTACCTATAAAAAGTATTCAGCACCTTGGATGTTTTTCCCTTTTTGTTACTTTTCAAAAAACATGGGAAAAAAACCCCAATAAATGTAAAAGTGAAGACTGATTTCTACAAAATAATGACAAAAAAAATGTAACATTAGATAAGTGGTTGTTAAATATTCCCTTCCTGTTTAAAGTGACTGACCTAATTTCACAATAAGTGGCATGAAGAGAAAACAAGTTGAACTAACTAAGCAGCAAAAAAGAGCCACCACTAATATGAATATAGCTTCAAGTATGCAGTCAGGCGCAGTCCATAAAAGTCCATATTTACTAAAAAGACACATGGGCTAAGTGAACAATCTTCTATCAAAAGACGGCCGACCCTTTTCATGCTTTACATCTAAAATAATTTATAGAATTAGCTATTTTGTTTGCTTAAATAAACTAATTTTTAGAAATGGCATTGCCAAGAATTTTAGGTAACACTTTATTTGAAGGGGGGTGAATAAGACTGACATGACACTTTCATAAACATGTCATAACACCTGTCATGAACATGAATAAGCCTTCATGAATATTTATGACTGTTGTCATAAAGCGTCATTCAGTAAATTATGACACTTTTAATACAAAGTTGATTCAAAATGTCTTTGTTAAGACAACTTGACATTAACCAATAAATCATTACTGATATAAATTTGTTATAAAATTATTACTGATTGTACTTTAAAAATTAGGTAACTTTATGTTATTAAGGGTAAAGTTTAAACAGTAATGATTTATTGGTTAATGTCAAGTTGTCATAACAAAGACATTTTGAATAATGTTAATTTTGTATTAAAAGTGTCATAATTTACCGGATGATGCTTTATGACTAGTCATAAATATTCATGAAGGCTTATTCATGTTCATGACAGGTGTTATGTCATGTTTATGAAAGTGTCATGTCAGTCTTATTCACCCCCTTCAAATAAAGTGTTACCGAATTTTATTTTTAGAAATGAATATATTCTGTAAGGTCTGCAAGTGATTTCAACTTGAGAATTTTGGCTTAACGGCAAAAATTTTGGACCCCACAGCCTCTCTCTTCAGAGCCAAGTCACTAAGAATTAAAAAAATGCTGTCGTAATTCTCAGTAATAAAAGTGAACAGAGCTTAATGTAGGTAATTTATTGCCCATAAAAGAAAAATAAAGAGTCATGTTCTTGCTGTAAAGATGAATGATATTATTAAAAAAATATATATTTTTTTTTTTATGTGGAAACAAATTTGTAGAGATGTAAATATCAAACTTTTTTGGGAGATTTCCAGATTCCAGATTAAAAAAAATGTTTAGTCAAAAACTTTTCTATCCAATTTTGTTTCCACTTGAAGATCAACATCACAATATTTTAAAAAAGCATTAAAATCATGTTTCTAGACTTCCTGCTTTGAACTGACATTTATTTAAACAGGCAACAGAGGAAACATCAAACCACATGAGCAATTTTACTAATATTTTAAACCAAAGACAAAATGATTATGGAGTTTAGCATCGTGGATTAGCCGTTAGCGTGCCCGGCATGAATAAAATTAATTTTTAAGTGTGTATTCCAAGAAAATGTGGATCATTATCTGAAAACTAAACTAGTCTAAATATCTCCCAACATTCTCATTTCTAACATAATCCACATCCGACAGCGGCTGAACTCTAAAAAGGAGAAAACAGATCAATGTTGCTGTAAAAAGCCTTAATGTTGCTCACATCTCTCGCACTCAGCGCTAATGAACAACAAACATGATGTAAGTACAGTTGCTTTTAAATAAACATTGTCATTTTTCACATTGAAACTAGCTAACTTGGAGCCTTCTTCACCCAGTAACTTCATTTAAATTTAATGTTGAGTTTCCAGCTATTTTCGTTCATGATTTTGTGAGAATGCAGTGTAGAAAAGTCACAAAGCTGTCTCTTCATATACTGCCAGAAGCAATACTGACGGTGACAGAGAACTGGAAACAAACCTCAATTAGCAATCAGCGCTAACGTCTCTCTCCCCAAAAAACAGGAAGTCGAGTAGTTTAAGAAGCAAATACTGAACATAACTACCTTAAGACGGTATTCTAAGCACCATCCAGCTATTTTTATCGTGTTTGTACATTTCACCGCAAGAAGACAAAGCAGAGGCACCTAAAGATGGAGATTAGCCATAAATCTCTGAGGTTTTGTTCCTTCTAGCTAAAATGATATTCATGTATGCAGAGGAATGTCTCCTTTCTCTCCGCTGCTTGATCTTTGCATGCCTCGTGGGCTCAAAGAGTACAGCTACCTCCCACCCTGCTGTTCGCAATTCACAGTAACACATTAGAGGCACATCGTGTCTCATAGAGCAGAGCAAAGGTTGAGAGAGGAAGACAGTCAGCCTTCATTATATAAGGCACAAATTTAGGGGAAAAAAAAGTGATGTAGTTGGCCGAATTGAGTTTGAGTGCAACGTTTAGCACAAAAACACAGCATTTTTAAACAGTTCTGGACATTTTTAGATGAACATAAACATGTTGTTTGTTTATCTTCTCCATTTTTCACCCACTTAATTATCTACTCCCGGTAACAGATTTATACACTTGACATTTTCCGTGCCATTTAAACACAACCCAAGACTAATAAAGACCATCAGAGCACAACGCACAGCTACTTTAACAAAAGCAACACACACAAAAAAAAACAGCCAGAATTTTAATTAATAAGGCCCCAATCCATCAATTTCCAAAACTGTGACTGAGTGTGATTGGGCGGATAAGGCGAGAGGGGAAAAAAATCCAGATAATCATAAAGACTTTAACTTTATCAGACCCAGACAGCAGCGTTTAGCAGGCCCCTTTCTCCCCCCCTCAGTTGCACTTGTTGTTCTGAGCGCAAGTTAATTTAGTAGAAAATGGGCTCCTAACAGCACTGGTCTTTTTCTAAATAGATCGTAATTATGTGTGAATAACTGGCTGAGCCACTGCAACGGCCAGAGCCCGAGAGAAAGGAGGAGAAACGGGGGAAATCCAGCATGTTTTCTTTCACTTAGTCTGAAAAGTTACATTGGAAATCAGTCCTCTGAGAGTAAATTACCTGTCATTTATGACCTTGTAATAATTTACAATGCCAGATTCGTAGAATAAATATACATATTTTCCGGACTATAGAGCGCATCTCACTGTAAGCCGCACTTACAATAAAAAATAAATAAATAAAACATTTTTTTTAAAAACTGGAAACATACATTTATGGGCCGTTGGTATCTCCGCCGCTCGGTTTTCCATAAGGACGCAGCAGCAGGCTAGCATGTGGTTGTTCTAAATAAAAATTAGCACTTTCTTCTTTAATTTCCAATTTTGACTTCCAATGATTCACTTCCTGCTAAAGCGCCCCCTGTTGGTCGAAGAAAAACCCACCACAAAAAAGCTGCACCGGGCTGTAAGCTCCTTGGTTCAAAGCGTGGGAAAAAAGTAGCGGCTTATCGTCCGAAAAATACGGCAGCCAAATTACTTATCATTCACTGGATTGGTGTAGGTTTATTTCATTGCAAGGTTGTGATTAACAGCCTAAGAAGATAAGTTCAGTGGAGAGTTTATCAGTAAGCGAACGAGGAGATGGTAAACAAAATGAGAAAGCGCTTATTCACGTCATCTAATATGATAATGGAGGAGATGTAAAGCAATTTCATAGATTGTAATGTGATTCAAAGCTGCATCACAGAAGCAGTTATTTCCAGCTCTTCAAACTACTACTACAAACTTTAGAGAGAGATTCAGTCAAATACATGCTGCTGTTTTTTATTACCATTGTTGTACCAGAGCTAGCCGGTACTGTAAAACATGTTAAGGCCATCAAAACGGAGAGCGGAGCTTTTAATTTGGAGGAATCTGCCGATAACAAAAACAACAAAAAGAAATTAAGAATAACTTTAAAACGTTGAATCTGAAAGACTTTTTGAGAGACCACCACTTTACCCAATAAGTTTACTATTTGTTATCAAACTCATTTTAATCCCAAGTTCCTGTTTAACCCATTGGGCCAACCACAGTAACTTCACAAGTTAACAACACAAACATTAGATTGATTTGACCAAAGTCTCAAACCGATGTGGTTTCTAGACGCATCTGAGCAGAAAACTCAAAATGTTCACACTTGATACAAAGTGACTGAATTCCTGTTGTGTTTAAGAGACGTGTGTAAAAGCTTCATATATATGACGGCGAGAATGGACTGGATGCTGGAACTTTTTATTTGAACATTTTAGTAGGCCTCTGTGAGCCATTATTCCACATGTGGTACTAAAAATAAATAAAAAATAAAGATGAACAGCAGGGGTGTGACAATACATTCAGCTCATGAGATACGCAGTATTGGGTTCATGAGACGAGGTTTTCACAACATTTATGGGAAAACTTACAGTCCACATGTCTCATTTTCCCAAGAACACAATCCATTTCAGATCTTTAACTTGACAATCAAATGCAGTCCAGAGCTAAAAAAATTAGAGATTTAATTAAAGCCGTTAGCTGGTTGTGCACGGTATGCTCATTCTTCTTACAAATTAAGATTTAATGATGTCAGGAAAAGGTAATTGTAATACTTTTGCGAAAAACTTGATGACATTGCTGATTAGTCAAGTCACATTTCCCAGACTCTCTTTCTTTCCCTTCGTCATAATTTTTCTATTAGCTTTAGCAACCTGGCCACAAATATAAATCGAGGGTGAGCATCCAGGTCAGTGTAAAACCAAATACATTACTGGCATGAATGAATCAATATATTCTACCAACTATATCTAAGCAGTGCTTTGCAATATTGTGATGATGATTCCATTTAAGGTGAAGCTCAATTATAAATCATTACCATGGGTATCCAAACCGCTGCCACATGAATGACTTAAATGTTTCTTTAATGATTTCATAACTGAGGCAACAAACTGGGGCGAGTCAACTTCTTCCTTCATCACTTCAGAATACGAGTCCCCAATATCGATATCTCTCTCTGTAGTGTCAAACTTCTTGGTTTGGACCAACAAGATTAATATCACATCGATTTTTAACTTGCTGAACTCTACTGTAGATCAGTTCAGGTGTGTAAACATGGTGTAGTATTCCCAATTTAATATGACCGACGTCAAGTCCGTACAATTAAATCCATCAGAATGGGTCGTTAAAATACCGCGAGGTATTTCTGGACGTTCAGTCAAAAACACCTCGCGGTCAGGTCTACGAGATTTTTACAGTGTACATTTTTAATGACCTTTTCAGTGCAATAAACCCCTTAAAACAGTTTTTTTTTTCCAGGCGTGATAATAATAACCACAGATCCAACAAGATCCGAAGTGCTTCAGATCTTGTGTATAAAACGTCCATTCAGCTGCTTTGAGCAATAAAGGGGCACTCCGAAAGGGATTGTTTGATTTCCAATTACACTAAGGAAGTCAGGGATTACATTGTACAGGCCAATGAAATTTCATTGTCTCCTCAATTGGGAGTTGCAAGATGGAGATAGCAAGGCATGTCTCATTAAACACACTTTCCCCCTCTAAGCCGGGCCTGAAAGACTAAATGCTCCGGCACTCGGCTGTGGAAAATGGCTTCTGCTTTTTCCAAAGTGCCAGGCGGAGAGAGGAGAGCTTTAATGCTCAGCGCCGGCCCTCGACTATAACTCCTCCACTTTACAATTGAACGACTCGCCTTTTATGGAGGACAAGAGGTGAAACGAGAGCCCTGCAGATCCGCTGATAAGCAGATCTGCTTATCAGCGGTGATGCGTTTGCCATATTGCCGGACGGCTGTTTTCGTGCGTGCATGTGTGTGTGTGTGTACAGGTGTGTACGTATGTGTGAAAGAGAGCGAGCAGAAGGGTGGGACGGACCTGTGGCAAACATGTTCAGGTATGACATCTGCACCCGGCTGCGGTCTCTCCCTCTGCGCGGCGCTCGCCTCGGCAACCCACATCACTCATCAGCATTCAGAAGCGCGAGACCTTAAAAGTAACCCGCCTTCACACGTTCTGCCCGCAGGAGCCCATTAGAACCACAGTGCTGCTTCCCAGAACATTTCTTCTCCAGCCATAACACACACACACACGGAAATCAGTCAAGATTTCATCAGACTGCCAATTTTATCCGTACTTTTCCCCACTTTATCCCAATGTTACGTAACTTCGTCCAACCCTTTCACTCAAAGCGCTAATACATGAAAGCGAGCCCGCTCAGGTTTCTAAATTAATGGCCTGAATTATGCATCATCATCCTCATTGATCTTCGCGGGGAGGTGACTGGGAGACGGAGCCTCATTTGGAGAAGTGCGTCTGCGTGTGCGACGGCCCTGTGAATGGCTGACGGAGCCGCGTGTGTTCAGGCTGAATGCGAGATGGAGAGGAGACAAACGAGAGGAGCGGAGAGCAGATTTATCACCTGACAAGTGGATGGAGTGTCCATTTATGCCTCAGGGACAGGCTGCAGATAGGAATTGACATTCAGGAGCACTTAGTAGGACATTGCCACACTTGCTCAACGAGCCACCCCTAATGTTAGCATGCAAACACATGTACGCGCTGGAAGGATTTCTTTTATGCATGTACACTTGTGTGAGTCTGATAGAAAACGTCGACCTAGAAGCGTTTTTGCTCCTGTTGAACGTCATTTTTAGTGGTTAGCATTTAAATTTAGGCCGTTGTTTTCCTGCTTTATGCTAGCTAGTGGAGAGCTTAAACGGTCATTGCAATCTTGGAAACATAATTGATACGTTGAGCATTAAAGGTTTACTGCATTTCTCAGCTTATCATTCATTCAACAAAGTAGGGTAGGAAGGTCAAGAGGTCAACCAACCCGAGTTCTTCAGTCTGTAGCATTTATCATCAAAGTAACAAAGAAAGCAGGTTGATATTCGTCAGATTTAAATACAGACGCACTGAGATATTGGCCGTCGACCAGAAAATGTATTATTTTTGGTGGGTGGCCAGCAAACAAACTCAAGAATACGATCATTTTTCGGTAAGTGAACAACTCTCTTAAGTGGATTTGATGAGTTATGGATATTAAAAAAAAACATAAAGACCTCAAGAACGTACATAAAATTTGATTTCATTGCATATTGTTTAGGACAAGTTTTTATTAGTCAATATAATTCCTGATTGTGGAATAATAGTTTGTGTTTGTTGGCTCCCCAAGCCAAACAAAGCCAAAACTTTAAACCAGAGGCCAAAGAAGGTTCACACGTTTCTTCACCGTTGGGGCAAAACGTCCCAGGACAGCGACTTCTTTTCTTGTCAAGTGAAGTTGAGTATTAAACTTCTAAAACTGCAAAAGCACAAAATGAAGAGGGCAACATTCTCGGCACGAAGTCGTAGTATTTACAGGTTTTGTTAACGACTGCTCAGTGCGAAGGAAAAAGACTCAAAGCTAACAATTTTCAGTATGAGAGAGGTGTTTAAAAATAAAGCCAGAAGGAGCCCTAAATATGTAAAAAGCTATTAAAAAGAGGACTATTCTCTAACGAGGAATGTTTGCTGTTCATTAAAGCTTTTAAACAGAGTGAGACTTCAGCAGTTGGCTGGAAGGCTTGGCAATTTTCTGCAACCGTTTTTCTGTTTTATCCTTTTGAGCTTTGAACTTCTGTCTGTAAATGCGCTTTGTGGATTTGAAAATATTGCCAGCCAACTTAAGAGGTGGGGCTGACTGCAAACCAAAGTCTGGAGTTAGTGATGCAAACCACACTAACATCGGTGAAGATAAACACAGCTAATATATATATATATATATATATATATATATATATATATATATATATATATATATATATATATATATATAAGTTCCTAATATAAATAATTGTCTGGTAGGCTAGAAATAGATCATACATATATTGATGATCTAAAATATGTATGTTATTGCAAAGTAATAACATACATATTTTAGCTATTACTTTGCAATAACATTCATATTTTAGTTATTACAAAATATGTATGTTAATATGTTTGTAATACATATAGTTATTACAAAGTTACTACAAAGAAATCAGCTAAATTAGGTGTTAAAGTTTTAGATATAATTGCCATGGCATGTTGAAGTGGACACAGAGAAGCAGAGGTAGCGAGAGGTCATGAAAGTTAAATAAAGAGGATAAACAAAAAACTTACAAAAATCACAGCAGAGTGAACGGGGAAGCAATGGGATTAAACAGGAGGAACCAGCAAGGAGTGACTGAGAATGACTTATTTATGTACGGAGGAGCTTGACGACTTTAACAAGGAACAGATGGCTGGTTAGAAACGGGTTACAGGTGTGAGGGGAGAGAGACAATGGTACAGAGGACAAACTGGGCAACTATGAAAATGAATCAAGCATTAACAAATAACAACATATAAAAACTGAAGTAACTAAAGGACTGAACTAAGGTGAAACACAAACAAAGCTGATCCAATCAGAGAATAGAAACTAAGAAACACAGAAAAGATAAACAAACCCAAACCCTAATTATCTTTTCCCAGCGCATGTGCAACAAATAAATATTCAAAATTACTTATTAAACGCCAGACAAGCTGTTTGCGTGTTCTTACACGAGTAAGCTCGCTGAGCATGAACTTTGCGGTTTCCACTCCACTCCGAGTGGAAAGAGCCGCTTGAAGCAGCATCCTGCTGGAACTTTGCAAAACTTTGCATCAGACTCCACTTGATTTTCTAAGTGCGAAAGGCAGCTTTAAAGTCGAGACGCGGTGCTCCAGAGATGTGAGGAATTTTATCAAAGCACAACACTGAAATTAATAATTAACAATGTAGTGCTTAAATAATGCAAAACGTGTGCTCCAGGGGGCTGATTTACGAGTCTCTGCACCATTTTTCTGACCAAAAAAACATATTTCTGCTACGTTTAAAAAGCCAAGCTGTGGCATTAATCTAACTTTAATCACAAAGTTCACTCACGGTGGCTGTTTTAGCCTCTCGGGTCACTCTTATACCTAAATGCTTCCTCCATCCCACACAAAGTCTGCACAGCTTGGAACAGAGTCGCTACTGCTTCTATAAAAACAAAAAGCTTCCGCAAATCTTCTGCTGATCGGCTGAACCTCAGTAAGCCCCTCGCTGCTTTAACGCTGCCAGTGTTGTTCTTAGCATGGAGCCACGGAGAAAACTCCCTGCTGCAAAGCGACGCTTCAATGTGGCGCTGAGACTTTGGTATCAGGCTGGAAAACAAACCGGACTCGGAGTCAGATTCCTCACATGCGTGAGATGCCGTTAAGCAGCTGAATGCTTTCATGCTTCGCTTCGCTTCGACTGTTCCCCAGCGTGACGACGGGGAATGTTTGATTTGGATCGTGATTCAGAACGGGAAGTTTTCTCAAGCCGGAGTAACTTAACACTGACCCGTCACTTCGGTTCTGACTCAAACTGCAGTCAAGCGCCTTACACAAGCATTCACACCCCTTTAGGTGGTTCACGTTTTAACACAAGTTTTAGTGGAAAGACAGATGTGTTATATTTACCTCCCTTTACAAGGATACCCCTAAATAAAGCCAATCGCCTGCACCGAACGATGTCAGCTACCTCGACATAATTTAATCTCGGCGTCAATCCAGATGTTCTGTGAAGGCCTGGAGATGCCTGGAGATGCCGGAGGTTAGGAAATTTCACCTTGAAAACTGACGTCTATGTAATAAAATTTAAGGAATAACTTGGGCCTGTACTATCCTCTTTAATTTTATACCTATTGATTTTGCTGCTTTTCTACTGTGTTTTATCTGTTGTTAAACTGTTTGTTTTTTTATCTCCTTGTAATTGTTAAGCACTTTGTTTGAAAGCGCATCATAAATAAAGTCATTAATATTATTATTATTGTCTTTGTAGAGGCTGAGAGTGTGGGAGCTCGGCACATTTTCAGGGGGTTAATCCGATCCGGCTCACGGTGCTGCAGTGTCTCTGGCCCGGTTTCAGGTGCAGCTGCCTCACTGCCAGGTCACTAACCAGCACCTGCTCCACCACCTGGAGACCAGCAGGACCTCACCTCTGGGCTCCGTGGGTGATTCATAAACCCAAATAGTTGTTTGCTTTATAAATGAGCCAAAGGTGCACTGTGACCTGTCACTCTCAACAAGTCCTGAAAGCCACCAGAGAGCCTGAATGCGCACCAGCTTTAATCAGGACCGGCTATTTACCAGTTTGTCCGCGTCCTCTCCTCCTCTTCAACGCACGATGCAGGCGACTTCAGTAGCAAGGAGGCAGAGAGGATGCACAGACGCACCGCGTTCTGCAGGATCGTCATCCGTCACACGTAAAGGTGAAAAATTGCAGCCGAAATGTTTTCGCACAAACAGCCCAAAAAACGGGGCAAAAACACTGGATGCCACGCGAGGCATCTTCTTGGCAAACACCAACACCATACACCCGCTGTTTTTGTTTTTAAAAGACCCACGGAGTTCGACTGTAAATCAGCCCATGCCACGAACAACGGCCCGCGAATATAAACTGCCTGAGGTAAACTTGAAGCTTGCCAAAAAAAAAACTTCAGCAGGGCTCCACTTCCCCAAACTGCTGGAGAAAAACATAAACTGTGGCTTTAGTTTCCGATGGGCTGCGATGCGGGATGGAGAAGCAGATGCGTGCTGGTGTGATTCCCGGAGGACGGTTGGCTGTATGAAAAAACCCCTCAGGTAAAGTGTGGATAGACAGTGACTCACGAGGAGGAGAAGAGGATGAGGAGATTAGGACTCGAAGGAGAACCTCTATTTTAGGCAATGCTCAGAGAAAAAAAAAAATCCCCATCTGCTGAGATCTTTTTTTTCGTCAGAGGACAGACCGAGTTAAACCTTTCCACAATCTGTAATGCTACACTACAACGTATTTTATTGGGATTTTTATAATAAACCAACAGAAAGTAGAGCATAAATGTGCAGTGAACTGTGTTCTCTTACAAATAAAAATTCTAAAAAGTGTGGTGTGCATTTGTTTTCAACCTCTCTAAGTCATTCACCTGCTGCAGTTACAACTGCAGGTCTTTACAGTGTCTCTTTGCCAGATTTGCAGGTCTTGCTATGAAATCTGTCTGATCTGGCTGTCCTTTAGCATCCATGTAGCTTGATGCTGCCAACATCACCGTTTGCCGGGGAGGTCCAATGTTCACACTGATATGGAGTGGATGAAAAACTCCAGCCACAAAACTCCAAGAAGGACATTTGTAAGTTTCTGTTATTGCTTCCTGCCACTCTTCCATAAAAGCCAGACTTCTGGAGTACACTGATGATTGTCGCACCCTTGTTTTAAACTTTTTCACATCATGGTCTAAATCCTCAAACCAAATGAATTTGGTGTCAAACGTTTGTGCTGCAGAGACGTTCATTTGTGCCGCTATCGTTTTAAAGGCAGAGGTCATCAAAGGTCAACCAGCCAGTCCACATTTACAAAATCAAATGAATTTTGTGCCAACCAACTGCATTGTGGCAGCACAAACCAGCAGCACAAACATAGCAAAATTAATCGATATTAATTTTGGAACCATCTTAAAAAACGTTTGTGCTGCACAAACCAGCACAAATATGGCGCAGATGATTGGTGCCGTATTTCATTTGATTTTGTAAATGTTGGTTGGAGGGGGTCTGATTGACCTCTGGTTGACCTCTGAAAGCATCTATAAATATTTGTAAAATGATAGTGGCGCGAATCAGACTTTTTATTTGACACCAATTTTGTTTAATTTGAAGGAAGTGGAGGATCAACTTCACTTTGCAGGACAGCCATATGTACACATTCGGCTCAAATCAAACTTAGAGTGAATCCTATTGTCAATTCTTATACTAAATGACATTCATTTTTATATTTGAAGAACAAAATGCTTTTACCACATCACAGCGTCTCTCTCATCACATCCTACTTTATTCCTCTTGCTCCTCTGATGTTTGTCCAACGCCCCGACGAGGCCCAGTCGGCTCCCATTGGTCAGTTTTATGTGCGTCAAACGTGCCACGAGGGAGGCGTTATGCAAATGTGCCCCATTGTAATGTGGCTGCTTGAAGAAAAACGTACCCCAGCAGCAGAGGAGCACGTTTGCTTACATTTGTGAAGCAAATATGAAACAGACTCATTGAAATGATTGTTTGTAGAAACTATTCATTAAGATCGTTTCCGTAACAAGGTTTGTAATTGTGTACGTTTTTTTTTTTTGTTTCATAGCAGGTGGCATTGTGCACAGCTACAGTAAGCAATGCAGTTGTCACTATTTATCAGAAGAGATCCAAACAGCCGTTCGACATGAGAAAGAGACGGAGATGACTATGGCAACTGTTGTGATGATACTTTTTTTATCTGCCAGGTGATAGATGTTTTAAAAAGTAAAACAGCCAGTCAGACTAGAAAAAAATAAGATTGTATCATATAGAAATGTTATATTGAGTCATTGCCAAAGAAAGTCGCTATGCACTAAGTGCTGTGTCTAATGGAAAGTTGATTGAAAGGAAAAACTGTAGAAGAAACCACGCACACAAGCAGCAATGGTGACTACAGCTTTAACAGGTTTGTGGAGCAAAAAAGACCATTCAAGAGTTTGGGGGGACTGAGGCTCAGAACTTCAAGAGTTGCCACACAGAAGCAACTAAAGCATCAACTGCATATGTGGCATTCCTTGTGTTACACCACTCCTAAACCAGATAATCTTAACTGGGCTAAGGACGAATAAACTCTTCTTCAGTGGTCCAAAGTCTTCTTTATAGATTCAATTAAATGTTTTATTTTAATTTAGAAATGAAGGTCCAAAAATCTTGGTGAGGCGACACAGAATTCAAGACAGTTGAGGTGAGATGCTGCAACACTTGGGTCACTTCAGGCTGCAGTTTGCACTGCAGCCTGAAGTGACCCAATTCCGATTTTTTTGTCAAATCAAATTTTTTTCACACCTCCAAATATACGAGATCTGTATATGTTCTCTAATGACCTGAAAGTGTGTAATAACATCACACTTAGTGTTTTGCCAGCAGTCATAAAAAAGAAGTAGTACTCTGTTTGCGGAAATGAACATGAATGCTAACGGCGGAGCTTAGCTTACACATTTGAAGTTGTTGTCCGACTGGAGCCACATATCAACAACTTAATCCTCATTGTAGTCTGTCATGGTTGTTGTTTTTCTTCCCGCTTGCGAGTATCAGGAGTATCAGTGACGTTCAGGTCAGAAGAACACGGCCTGGACGTTAGGTCACATTTGAAAAGATTTGGTACGTATTGGACATTCAAGTGACCCAAGTCGCATTCGACAAAAATCCGACCTGTGTTGTTCAGACTGTCATGAGAAGATCAGATACAGGTCGCAGTAAGGCAAAAAAATAAAAAATCGAAATTGGGTCACTTCAGGCTGCAGTGTGAACGCAGCCTTATCAATCATTTAGGGAACCATTTTATCCGCTGCCGTTTCATCAAGTCCAAAGTCAGTGTAGCAGAGATGCAGACTTTATTTCCCAGCAGGACTTTGCTATCTGGTTTACTGACCAGCATGTCACTGTGCTTGTCTGGCAAGCAGACTCCCCTGACCTGAACCCAGTAGAGGTGGTATTCTGGCATTTCTTTATTGAAAACCCTTTCTGTACTTGTTCTATGTAAGCAGAACAATTTTGTAAGAAACTAAATTTTGGCTTTTCATTCGCTGGGAGCCTTAAGCAGCTAAATTTACACCAAGAATCTCTTGAAACATATAACTGTGCATGCTGAAACTAATATATGAGTTTCACTTTGGAATTGAATTAAATATTTGTTCTTGTGTAAGTTATTGAAATAAACCAACAGTACACGGTTTCGTCTTCCACAAATATAACCCTAACCAAGCTGAGCTGCATTAAGCAGCTAACGAGAGATCCACGCCTCTACAGATGTTGGATTTTCACCCCTCTGACGATTTCTTCTCTTTTCTACAAACACATTATGATCCAACATCTTTCTACTGCAGATAAGGGAGCCATCAATAATCATAACCTCACAAAATATTACTTCAAAAACTCTAAGTGGGCATAAAGCTCTTTCCCATCAGCTCCTCTAATGTCTATTCTTAAAGTTACATTTTGGAAATACTGACTCTGTAGACTTTTTATGGAACTAAAATTGCTTCTTTTTTTTTTTTTTAAATCGCTGTAGTTCAGGGAGAAGCCCAAACACATCACATCATCATGAAGGGTCAGTTAAACTCCCTTCGTGATTCAGTAATGATGACAGTAATGATGATGAGAGCTGCAGCCTGCCTTAATAGGTTCATCCAAAACTGTATGACCAGTGATCAAGTGTCCATCTGGTAGTGCTGAGTGGAGTCTGCCCACGGACACGTGGCCATCGCTGCCCACCGTTTCCCCTTCGGAGAGGAGATCATAGCAGCATGCAAACATGCATCTCACATATCTGCTCCCCCTTAACTCAAGCCAAACATGCCGTATCTCATTCCCAGTCGCTCATTCGTCCTGGCACCGCCGTGAGCCTCCGAAACCTTCGTTAGGGATGATTTCACACCTGATAGTCTGGTTGACTCTGTTCGGTTGGGGGACCAAAGTTATACAATTTGTTACATCTTCAGCTGCGGCGGTTCACTTTCACACTGCACTGGCAAACGAAACAAAACTAGAGATACAAGTTATCAATTTATGAGTTAATCCAAAGTTGACTGATCTAATCAATTGACTAACGATTAATCGATAAGTGGCAATTTTCTTAAAAATCTGAGTTTTTTCTTGTATGAAGAGGGTCGGCCATCTTTCCTTAACATATACGGCAAAAATGTTCACATGCTGAACTTAAAACAATGCATATAATACATTTTAACGATTTCTTGGAATAGTGATGTTAAGGTGAAACTGAAGGAGCTTGTCGAATGTTTATATTTCAAAACGGAACCGCATAAAGTACATTTTACATCCCACACCTGATTCTGTGTGGACAGTTTCTCTTTCCCATTCTGGTATGGCACCGCCATTTTTATTTCTGTATCAACTAGCTCCTTTGGAAGATGACCACCTCTTCTGGATGGCGACCACACTATAATCCTAAAAGAAGGTCTAAGTGAATGTTAACAGTTAATCGATTGGAATTAATCTAGTAAATTGATTAATTGTTTGCCTTTGTAATCCAAACCCTTTGGAAAACCTTGTTGGCTCCCTCGCCTGTGGTGGCGCTATACCAAGAATCACTGAAGGAAACAACACGACTATCTCTGAGCTAGACGTTCTTCTTCACGAAATGTAAATGAAAACGGAGTGGTGTCAGATTTTAGCGGTTACAGGATTTCTCTTTTGTCTTTGGCAAAAGACCATGAGCCATTTCTGTCGCTAGGCCTAGACTCGTGCGTTTGTTTTGCTTGTATTTACCCAGAATGCCTTGCAGTACAGTTCGTTTCCTGCTTTCGGAGTAGCTCCTCTTGCGTCCAATTTTGCCAAAGTTCATTTCAACCAAACCAAGACCTAGCTGTTTCGGTGGATCAGAGTTCAACTGAGGTCATTCACAACTCCCCAAACGAATCAGACTTTCTAGGCAAACAAACGAGAATCCGATTAAAGCGGACTGAACATGGTCGGTGTGAATGCACGCCGAGAAACATCGGCCGCCTGGGGAGCAAACAACATTAGCCAAGGCCTTCTCTCCTTCTCTTGCTCCTCTGATCTCCTTCTAATCTCAGATAACTGGGAGATGATGGACTCCTCCAGAGGAGGCGGCAGGGTTGTTGAAGAGGCAGTTTCAGGTTAGATTAAAAGAGTATGAAACTCCATCTAACTATTTCATAGGGCTGTTCTAAAAAATAGATCACAAAGGAAGATCAGATAAAGAACCGAGGATCAAATAGCTGGCTTGAAATGCAGCTTAATGATGACATCCTCAGAACCAGGCCAGAGGTTCTTATTCAGCTGATGATGATGACGGTGGTGGGTGGGGAGAGATGATCCCAGGGCAAATTTCACCTCCTTTTTCCCCCTCCTCTTTGCGAGAGCTGCAATTGAATTACAGAGCTAGTGCAACTGATACTTTTGTGTTCCTTCTCCCCCGCTCCCTCCCACCCTTCGAGTCGCCACAAAAGATCCCAGCCATTGAATTTGTCTTGATTTTGTCTCTCAGCTTTGGAAGAAGCTTCTGATAAGGGAAAAAAAAGAAAGAAAGAGAGGATGTAAAGATTCGCAAATAAAATGAGCGGAAAAATAACGATCACAAGACATCTAACTAAACAACGGAGCGTAACGGCTGCGTAGTTCCCCCCGACCCCCATCCAGACATTACGGTTGATCATTTCACATAAGAGAGACAACTGCTGGTGACAAGAGGAGCAAAATGATGGGAGAGTCGAAAAACAAACGCAGAGCAGATCTGAGTAAGAAGGGGAGGAGAGAGAGGAGGACTGCTTTAAAGAAATGCTGAACTCTCTCACTCTGCCGTAATAACACCACAGCCCACATACAGTAAGGCTCCATCTGCGAACGTCGTAGCTCTTTATCAACCCACCTACTCACGGCAGTAAAAATAAGTTCAGACGCGACCGTGGAAGCACGCACTGCTGGGTGCTGGAAATTAGAAGCGGTGTGTGTTCTGTTTGATGAGTTTTCTAAAAGAGAAAAAAAATGCAAGAAAAATATTATTTATAAAGAAAAACAATAAAGAGGGTTGTTCAAATAGCTCAGAAACGATCCATCCGCACATCCAAAATTTTTCATTTTAGATAAGAAACCAAGTATCTTACAGCAAATATGCTTTTTGTTAATTTTGAATAGTCCATTTCTATCCATCTGTTATCAAATATGCATTACTAAGCAGTCTTTACAGATAGGTTTACACTTAGTCCAAAGAGAATACATTAAATGCACTAATTGTTAATGTCCTATTAGTTTAAAACGTCAACTCTGTCTTTGTTAAAACAAAAATACTGAAATCCTATGTAGAACTGCATAGATGTGCAACATGGATTGGGGTCTCTCACACAGTGTGACATCACCTCTTAAAAGTTTGATCTTGGAAAGGCTGCGGTGCAGTTAAACTGAATGAATGAATGAATTAAAATTTCTGACACATTAGATTAGACAACATACCTCAGCTATATTATTTTATTATAAAAATTTTAGTCAAGTTTAGTTTTCAGTTGATAAAAAAATTTGCATCAAGCCTTCCATTTTTTAAATAGTTTTTACAGAATAATGACAATTTCCTAAAGTGAGAAGGTCAGGGCTTCACATAACCAACGACAACCACAGCATCTCTGATTGGTTCATCTCTGAGGTTCTGACCTAGTTAACAGCCAGTTCTGCAGTGCATTTTGTTTTGAGCTCAGCAACAATGTGATCAAGTATTAGTATGAATATCTGGGGATAATCTAGTGATTTTTTCATTTCTCGCTGTATACTAGACTACCACCGCCTCATAATCATCCTCCCCTTCAATTTCACTCCTTTGTCAGATCCTCCTTTTGCTTATATTAACGTTTTGGTCTGCCATCTGTTCCCAGCTTGGTTTTGGACTCTTTGTCAGTTTAATTCTTACAGTAGCTGGACCTCTGAATGTGTTTGATTTGGTTCCTACAGCACATAGAACCGGGTCCCGGGTCTTCCCAGTGGGAGATTTCCTGCTCTTGCGATATATTAAAGGTCCAAACGACTCCGATTGGCTTTTCTCTGACACCGCTGATGAATACTGGCAGTCCTCATTGTGTGCCTGGGGGTGAACCCAGACACCCTTCAGAGGAAACTCATTTAAACTTCACAGCCTCGTCTCTTCACGGTTTATAACCGAGAGTTAGGACACCAGAGTCACAGTTCGTAACCCTGCTAATTTATTTCCAATCCCATTAAGGGTTTAAACAATGTGCACTTAAAAACAATTACTATAAGTCTGACTTTTGTCAACTGGGAATTTCCTCTGGAGGAAGTACTTTCACTCCAGTGTTTTGTATGTAGTGTGTCAGGAAATCTATTTTTTTATTATTACTTTAACTCTCACAAAAAATTAAAGACAGCCATGAAGCAAGTGAAGTAACATCTCCTAAGATCAAACTGGGAAAGGAATGACAGTAAAGTGGAAAGAAATCCAAAAAGATTAATAGACAGAAACTAAACAAGTGTGTGAATGGAGCATCAAGGTAAATAAACTGACTAGAATTTTGTCGCTCCAACTGCAAAACAAGAGCAAATCTACGTATGCTTACTTTGATCCGAGATCTTGGCATTAATTTTTCACGACACTGAAGGAATCGAATTAACTGTGTTGGGATCATTTTGGCCTGGATTAGAGCCAAAAACATGGAGCAATCAGACACTGAATTACCGAGTTATGGATTAGATGCTGAGCGGCACACAGCCTAAACAATTTCAGGTGTGCTTCAGAGATTATTTCTTAATAAAAGAAAATGCTATTAATGATCTAGTTTGTCAATGTCAACTTTATTTCTGCATCATTTTAAAACAAACATGCTGCACCAAAGTGCACATCAAGAACAAAAACATTGTTTAATAGAAGTGATTACAAAATAAAGCTGACACTGAGAAAAGTCTAAACCAGTTCGACTGTCAGAACTGAGATTTATAACAGCTTGCAAAATTTCTTTATCTCAAATTTGGCTGCAGTTATTACACAGTGCTAAAAAGGTTTCACTCAAAATATGATGTTACAAGCGCAAACCTTGATGTATTTTATTGGGATTTCATGATAAACAAACATGAAGTACGATATCAACGTGAAGTAGAAAATAAACAATGGACGCTTCACAATTTGCTTTTTCTTTTACAAAAACACATCTAATAATAATAATAAATACAAGGGTTTCCCTCAGCATATCATAAGCCTGGCAGCCCTCCAGGCTTTACTTGTGCCACCACCAGGCTAGGCCTTGTTTGTTTATTTATTACAAGTCACAGATAAAGAAGTTTTAAAAATTGGACACTTTCATTAGGACGAAACAACTGAAATGCAAAATATATATATATTTTTAAATGCAATTTCTTTTGCATTTGTAATTTTTAAGACTTTATAGTTGGTGTTTGGGTATTGTTAATAATGTCTCCCAATAACACATAGTTACCTAGCGATATTTTCAAATTTCCGGTAAACTTTAAATATTTTTTAACACAAAAACACGCCGGGCCTTCGCTCTGCTACCGCCAGGCTTAGCAGGTTTTCTGGGGGAAACCCTGGATACACAAAACAATAGGCGCATAAAAATGAGAGAGCCAGACTGTGGATCAAATCAATGTTCTCTGAATGATTCAAAGTCCAAAATCCAACCGATAACCCTGTGCATGACTTGAAATTTTATGATCTACATCAAATCTTGACTGAGGCTGAACTGGGCAAAAGGATCTGACACACAATAGCATCTTAACGAATACACACCACCTTGTTTCAGTTCCTCAGATAAATCCAATGAATTACTTTGACATTTGTGGCCATAATGTGACAAATTGTGAAAAAGTTCTGTACTGTACCAATCCTTCACCCTGAAAATACTTCTCTTAATACAAAACGTCAGATTGCAGATGACTAACTTCTGCTAGAGAGACATTTCCGGACTGGAATGAGCTTTCTTCGGCTGCTACAAAAGTAGCTTACGGAAAGGGTGACGGCTCAAGAGGAGGCCGTTCTTCAACGAACCTCTAACACCCTAAAAAAAAAAACAAAAAAAAACTCTCAGAAGCTCGGCTTGCTTTTGCATTTATGCATGATCTGCACTACCGCTGTTCCCTAGTGCCAGATTCATAATTCATACACACTGTACTGTAGCAACTGGAATTGCTACCATATCTCCGTCCACCACTCTGCTTGCTTTCATCGGCGGGTCCGACCCGGTTCAAGTTGCTCTCGGATTACGGCAAATCCTCCGATCCCCCGAAAACAATGAGCGTCGTCGATGACGGCGGCGGCACGGCAAACAAATTAGCTTGTTTTGTTTCATAGTCAAAGAGGCAATCGTACTGCTAATGTTTTATCTCTGGATGAATAAATCAGGAACCGTCTTTTTCCACACAAATCAAGAGGGTAATAAACAGCCGGTTGCCAGGCCTGGATCACGGTTGCATCAGTTTATAATGTATCATCCTTGTGGCAGGAAGAGCATCTGCTGCATGTTAAGGAGTGTGGCGTCTGCCCTATAGGGGTGTTGGAAGAGAATGATGTAACACAGCAAAAAGCGACTTCTTCTTCTTGCCTGGTGACAGTTACAGAGCGAGACACTAATTAATCAAAGTGCAAAGCATGTTAAGTCTGAAGGTGAACCAACTTCAAATATTAAAGATTTGCAACTTGAGCTGAACTATTTATTAGGCTCCAACCTGTCCATTCAATTACTCAAAGACTTTTGATTTCAGTTTGAGAACGTGAGTTGTTGTTTTTTATACTTTAAAGGGATGGCACTTCTTAGAGCTCCCTGCTTACTTTTTTTTGTAATTAAAATTTTATTGATTTTCTGAATATTGTCTCACATAAAAGACAGAACAAAAAAAGGCTGGTGCACCCCCCTCCCCACCTCTCAATACACAGGGTACAGTCATATATTATATGAAGCTTCATCCAGATGCATTACTCAAAGCCGTAGTTCTTTTCAATGAGTCCCAAAAGCTATCCCATTCCATGTCCTTGTTCCCTTCCATGTTGTTGAGCATGGTTTCATAAGAAGCTGCATCAGTCATTGATTTAATTCACTCATTTAGCTCAGGACACTTTGTGGTCTTCCAATGTCTTAAGATGATCCTGCAGGCTGTCACCAGACTGACCACCACAACTGTAAAATCTCCTTTTGGGGTGTTCGGCATTTGAGATCTGTCTCCCAGTAACACAGTTCTGGAGTCTGAGGGATCTCTGAGCCAAGCCATGCACTCAGAGCCTCCAAGATTTTAATCCAACATGGTGAAACCAGAGAGCAGTCCCAAAAACAATGCAAATATGTGCCCACTTCTTTCTTACATTTCCAGCACATATTGTTTGACATTATTTTCATTCTATGTAACCTAGTAGGTGTATGATAATATCCATGTAGCGCCTTATACTGTATAAATTTACTTCTGGCCTCCTTCACATATTTACCACTCTCTGACAGTACACTCAACCATCTTTCTTTCGTATACTCTTTTCTCAAATCTTTCTGCCCTAGAAGTTTAATATTTGACGATTCACTACTCAGATTATAACTTAGCAACTTATAAAATTGAGAGGTAGTGTGTCGTTCCCGCGGCATCTTAATATAATTCAATATATCATTTTCTACAATTTTTTTAATTTTGGGGTAACACAATGTCTCATCTGTAGATATTTCCAAAAATTTGCTCTACCTTCCAAATTAAATGTGTGAGTAAGTTCATTGAAGGACATAAACTGCCCATCTTTGTACAAATCACCAATGGCGCATATGCCACGTGAATGCCACTGCCTCCAAAACACAGGAGTTTTACCAATACATATATCAGGATTATTCCAGAGACGCATATTTCTCTACCTGATGGGGAAGCTTTAACAGTTTGTGTACCTTTGACCAAACTTTACAAGAATGAACATAAACTGGGTTTGTTGTGTCGATTTTTTGAGATAATTTGTGTTTAGGGTCAAACGGCAAACAAATATCCCTTTCAATATGTAACCATTCCTGCCCATTCTCACCTTCCCAGTGTTTAACTAATTTTGCCATCTCAAATGACAAGTAATGGAGCTTAGGATCCGGAAGTCCTAGGCCGCCCTTTTCCTTGGGAGCATACCATTTTTCTAGTTTTTTTCTCGCTCTTTTACCTTCCCACAAGAAATGTTTAAATTTTCATACCTTTTAAAAATAGAGTGGAATTGTAATAGGAAGCATAATAAGCACATAATTAAACTGAGGGGCGGTAATCATTTTTATAATATTAATCTTACCCCATAGTGTGAGTTTTATCTTCTCCCACTTTTCAAAGTTTGTTTTAATTTTTGAAAGCACCGGATTGAAATTTAGTGAAGGTAACGCTTCCAACTCCCTGCTGAGTCTAATCCCAAGATACTTCACGCCTTCAGGTACCCATTTGAATTTAAAATCTTTGTGTGAATTACATTAAGAGGATAATGGCATGGCTTCAGATTTAGCCCAATTTATTGAGTACCCTGAAACCATTGAATACATCTGTATAGTGTCCATTAGGTGCAGCAAAGATGTAAGCAGATGTGTTATAAGTGATAAAATATCGTCCGCATATAAAAGCAGTTTGTGTTCTTGTTGTCCCCATTATTTCCCTTTGATGTCCTTATTTATCCTAATGCTCACTGCTAAAGTTTCAATAAACATAATGAATAACAATGGACTAAGAGAACAACCCTGACGGGTCCCACGTGATAAATTAAAAAAGGATGAGATAGTGCCATTAGTTATGACAGCAGCCTTTGGTTCCTTATACAATATTTTGACCCATTTAATAAAAAAAGGTCCAAATCCAAAATTTGAGAGCCGAAAAGAGAAAGCTCCATTCCACTTTATCAAACGCCTTCTCCGCATCTAAGGAGATGGCAACGACTGGCTCCTCCTTTGACTGACTCAGCCACATCAGGTGTAACAATTTTCTAATGTTATCAGAGGAGGAGCGGGTTTTCATAAAGCCTGTTTGATTCTGATGAACAATACTAGGAAGGACTTGTTGTAAGCGCACAGCCAGAACACCTTGGTTAATATTTTACAGTCCACATTTAATAAACTAATTGGCCTATAATTTGCCGGGTCTGTGCTATCCCCATCTTTTCTTGGAATCGGGGATATCAGCGCTTCATTAAAAGTAGGAGGCAGCTGTCCTCTCTCAAAAATCTCTTGATACACCTTTTGTAACACTGGAGCAAGAATACCTATATACTCCTTGTAGTATTCTGATGGAATACCATCACAACCAGGGGATTTCCCCATCTTCATCCCTGAGATTGCCTTCCTACTCTCCTCTTCTGTAATTGGTGCTTCCAACCACTCTACATGCTCCTGAGATAGCCTCGGTAGATTGAGTTTGGAGAGAAAAGCATCACTTTCTCTTTGGTTTGTCTCATTAAACACTGAAGATATATATAATGTTTCGTAATATTGCTTGAAGCCATTGTTTATGTCTTTTGCTGAGGTTACTAAAGTATCTCCTTGTTTAATGGCAAGGATTGTGTTCAAAAAATCCTCTTTTTTAACTTGTCTTGCTAATAATTTGCCCGTTTTCTCCCCTCCCTCATAGAATGAAGTTTTTAATCTAAATAGAGAATATTCCACTTTTTTGTTATAAATTCATTTAACTGAAACTTAAGCCCACAAATATCTCAATAAAGTAAATCATCATAACACCTAGCCAAATTGTTTTCTTTAAGTTTGATTTCTCTTTCCAATTTACGAATTGTACATAGACTCTCTTTTTACTTCCATGAAGTACATGCTATAAGTTTACCTCTCAGGAATGCCTTAGAGGCCTCCCATGCAGATTGAACATGCTCTGTACTGCCAATATTTATTTCAAAAAAGTATCTCAGGTCCTGCCCCAACTGTTCTTTAAAGAGTTTGTCCTGTAAAATAGAGACATTCATTCTCCATCTCGAACCTCTTATATTCCCCAGTCCTAATCTTATGCATAATTCCGTAGCTGCATGGTCAGTGAGTGCAATAGTTTTAATATCACAGCTCCGCACATCATTTACTATGAGTTTTGAAATCAAAAACAGATCGATCCTAGAATAGGATTTATGACAATGAGAATAAAATGTGTACTCTCTTTTAGAAGGATTAATTAACCTCCAAACATCTATTAGACCCACATCTTCCTTTAGCATATGAACTGCATCTCTTCCTTTAGAGCTAAGTGAACCTTTTGATGTGCTTTTATCAAGAATAGGATCCATAACTTCATTAAAATCCCCTGCTAATATTGTTTGTCCTTCCATATCCCCTAATATACTATTTATATTGTGGAAAAAGTTAGGGTCCTCCTTATTGGGTGCATATATGTTGCAGAGTATAACCGTTACCCCTTCCATCATTGCTTCAACGCAAGCTATTCTTCCCTCTGTATCTTTAGCTTGTCTTATCAATGAAAACTTAATATTTTTCTTAATAAGAATAATTACACCATTGCGAGCACTTGAGTGAGAGCTATGAAAAACATGTCCTACCCAACCCGTCTGAAACTTGGACTCTTCCCCCTCATTTAGGTGAGTTTCTTGGAGAAATATTATGTCGGCTTGATTTGTCTTTAAATAAGCCAATATTTTGCACCTTTTGGATGGATTTCCGCATCCATTAATATTCCAAGATGTGAATTTTATATACTTCCCAGTCATTACAGATTATAGATTGATACACGTTTTAAACATGTAACAAAACACTTTGAACAGATATATCTATGCCCCTGTCCCCTGATCCCCAATCTACTCTGAGTGCACCCAGCCAAAATGAAAGCAATTTACATGGACAATAAACATCCCCGTCATGTAAACGGATAGAAACATTTAAAAAAAGGAAGAAAAACAAAAAACAACTTAAAACCTACCCTATTGCTGCTGTCTATGGCAGCTGAAGAGAAAAAGACAGAATAACTAAGAGAAAAAACCTTATCAGGTCCTTATCAGACCTAAATAACTTGGTGATTAACAGGCTTTGAATCAAGTCCTCTAGAGAAGGATCTAAAACATGCAGGACAGAGGAATCTGAGGAGTTTTGTTAAAAAATAAAACATTGGTCTAAATTCAACCATTCATCTGTCTATCTAACTGTCAATCTGACCATTCATACATCATCCGTTCATCAGTCTGTCAGTGTATCAGTTCGTCTCTCTGTCCCTATAACAATTTGACTGTCCAACATTCACCAATCTCTCTGTTCATCCATAAATCCATCTATTTGTGTGTCATCCATCCTTCTACTCTTTCGACTCTTTGCCCATCATCTAGTTTATCTGTCCATCCGTCCACCTGTCCATTTGAATTTTCTCCATCCATCACCTGCCTTTTGATCAACGTTTATCAGCCCGTCCGTCCGTCCATCAAATTACATTATTAAAATATGTAGAAATCCCAGTAAGAAGCACTACATGGTAACAGTCTCTAAGGAGCGGTATTGTGTATTTTCCAGGCACATAGTTTGTTACTTTAAGTTAATCATAAAAATGCATTACATATGAAACGTTAAGGGAAATTTGACTTTGAAATTTTGACGCCTTAAAATCTTTCTGACGCATAGGTCCACCAGGTGTTTGCTAATTGCTGCTGGTAGTCTGGAGGAGCCAAGTGGGGAGTCCACTGGGAGCTGCAGCTCCGTGGACAGGCTGGTTGCCATGGGAGATTAAAGAATTTCTCAAACACGCATTAAAGAATCAAAGCAACACTCCAGGTATGTTATTGATGAGGGAATAAAATTATAACATGATGTAAAGCTAAAAAAAAAAAGACTGTTTTACATAACACTACCAATTTAAGATGAAACTTCTTGACTTTTTCAGATGTATAAACTAACGCGCATCCAAATGACTTTATTAAGCATCTGTTTGTTTTGCAAGTTCTCTGAGCAATGCCCTGCAGGGAGCAGCATTACTCGCATTTTCTCCTCATTTAGTTCCCTCTGTGGAGCTGCACATTAGTACAGTCTCTCTCTCTACGTATTGATGCAGAACAGGAAATTAACTTTTTATTAGGGAGCCGTTTCCTCCTTTGGAAACTGGTTTCAGTGTACAGCTAGACCAATACAGTTAGATTACAAGGAGGCAAATTTGCAGATGCTTCGTTTCAAAAGCCTTGCATTTATGAATCTTAATTTCAAGTTTTATGCCTCTACTTTTAGTCATGAACGAAGATTTAAAAATGTATAAATTGTGTTCATTCTTTTTTTTGATGGTTAAAAACTCTTCCTTGAGGAAGTAAATTGTTGTAGGTTGTCTGGGGCATGTTGAGAATAGATTATTTTGATGATAAGTAATGAAACCGAAGGTTGGGGCCCAAATTAAATACAATGTTTTTAATATTGGTTTACAACGCCAAGAGAAACACAAACCTAAATGTTTAAGTTACTTTTCTCTGTCAGAAAATATCCATATCAGCAAATGTTTTATTGTAGATCGCGGATGTCAAATTCATTTTCGTTTTGGGCCAAATCAAAATTATGAGTCCTCTTAAAGGTTGTGCCAGAATGTATTGATTAAACCTGTTCAAACTGTTAAAACATCAATGAATCCTTGAGTCTGAAAACTTTTTTTTTTTCCATGACTTTGCCTCTTTTTATTTCTAATCCCATAAAGGTTTCTTTAATTCTCCTGAGCTCAGTGTTACCTTAATAACTTCCATTTCTGAGCATGAAATGGCAGTTATTACTGAGGACACACTGCTACCTGAAAACACTTCACTAATTTCTTGTAGCCTTTTCCTTCCCTGTGGAAATCAATTATTTTAATTTTCGGAGGGCTAATCAGCTGCTTCGGAGGAGCTAATGGATGGTGATTGTTAGAATAAGAGGTGGAGAGAAGGTATATTAATAAAACTTTTTCAAATTTGCACAAATTAACCTTTGCTAACAATGATTATGATGAGGCTTAATGAGCGGATGAAGCTCTGAAAGGTCGTAAAAAGTTTTGTGAGTGCTGAAGTGTTCATTATGTCGGATGTTAAGTTTAGTTTATCCACCGTTTTGTTAGCTATTCACACCCATAAGATTGCAGTTTCACATAACTACGTTATAGAAACTGGCCACATGTGAACTGAAATAATTTTTGAAGGCTTCATAGAGTCTTTTGCAAAACAATTCACACTTTCTTCATTTTTGTAGATTTTTGTTACATTAAAATTCTAAATTTCAGTGTGTTTTACTGGAATTGTATCTAAAAGACTACACTAAAGTGCAGAAACGAGAGGAAAATTATATGACTTTCAAAGGTTTTTAGAAATGTCATGTTTATAAATATTCAACCCTTTTTAATAAGATACCCCTAAATAAAATTTATAGCAATCCATTTCAAAGTCACTTCTTTCTAAATAAAAGAATTAAACCTTTTTTAAAAAAAATTATTATTATTTACAGAAACAAGACTTGCCGATGAAATTACAATGATACGTGACTATGAGGCACGCCACACTTTTCAGATTTTTTGTTTTGTTTATTTAACTATCTGTCATTATCCTTCATTTCACATTACTTCAAGTTGGACTATCACACTAAATCAAATCAAGGGTTTTAGGTTGCAATATGACAAAAGGTTCAATTGATGTGAAGCCTTTCACAAATTTCTAAGTATAGAAGAAAAAAAAAATGGCCTCAGCAAGTTAAATATCCCGCCACAAAGGTCTTTGGAAATTAAAAAAAAAAAGAAAGCAAGCGCGTCATGTCCAAATCACAACTCGTCTTTAATTTCTTACTTTTTTTTTTTTTAAAGCGAGACATTACTAAGCAAAAAGAATGCAATATTTCCACTTACGCGGCACTAAACCAGTCTAAACCCACATGGGACTCTGGTTTCCGAGGCTGCACACCTCGCTCTGCGTTCGGCTCTGATGTTATGTTTGGGAACGTGGCTCGATCCCAGGAGCTTCACGTTGTCTGATGTTGCAGGAAGCCGATAGAAAAAGTGGAGCAGTAAAACTAAATCGAGACACAGCAGGGGGTTTGTGGGAGGGGGGAACAAAAAAACAAGACAGTGTCGTCGATTGTGTCAAACTCAAATCTTCTCCCGTTTTAAAAACTTTTCCGCTGTGCTGGATGTCGCCTTTTCAAAATAAGGATAGATCACTGGACTCTTTTTTTTTTTTTTCCTACTCGTCCCACCCTGAGCTATTTTTGCTGCGAGCCTTTTGTTTTGACTACTGATAAGGCGCAACAACTGCTCTCCACAGTGTGTATCGAGACAACTGAGCCATCATTTATGGTAAAAAATGGAGAAAGCCTCCCCTGTTAAATCAATACATAAAGCGCCCGCGGGATCCACAGCGGAGGCAGTGGAAGCGACAGGCCGTTTAACAAATGGACGGCGGGCCACTGACTCAGCACGAACCCCGGCGAAGGAGGCGGCGGCCCGTCTCCCCGCTTCTGCGATCCGTCAGATAGCACCTGTGAACCGCCGATCCGACGCTCTTAAATATCACCAAAGCAAAAAGCAATAATTCATGGGAGAGATAAACGATCCCAGCTCTGCTACAGCTGGGAATTCAGCCATTATTACAAAAAATAAAAAATAAAACATTTCTGCTCTGCTTTTAGAGTATAATCAGATCTCTGTCCACTGGTGGCTTTGAAGGTGCACATTAAAGCGCTTTACCTAGAGAATACCAAATAAGGGAGACATAAAGCGATCATACAGCGATCATACACTTCAAACACGTCCATCCTTCAAGGCTGATGAGATCATAAATCCTCCTCCTCCTCCTCAGCCAGACTGATTTTCTCTCCGCCTCACAGAGATGGGTGTAAAATGCAGATCAACGCGTTTTGACCCTCTTCTCCTCATCCTTGTCTCCGCCTCAGCCACCTGTTCCATCCATCATCTGGACAGCTACTCAGCTGCACTTGCAGTTTCCCTCCCATATGTGGCGCCGACCTCTGACCTCGCTCAACCCGCGTTCCCTTACTCCCTCTCTTTGTGCTACAATTGCATTAATATCAACAGGCTTATAAAGACACCCTGTCGCACCATATCTTCGCTTGGTATTAGTAGCCTAGGAATATATGTCCTCCAATATGCAATTGACACTTTATCGTAATTATTGCCACAGATATTTTAGACATGTAGAAATATTTCATCACACTAGCAGGTCTTACACAGTCAGTAGTGAATCAGTGTTGCAACTGCATCACAAATTTAACAGTAACGAGCCAATAATGATGCAACACGTCGCTACCTCCACCAGTAAACGTTCACTCACCTCAGCATGCTGGATGCTTGACACTGAAAGTGGAACTGACATCTTGACCTAATCAATTTGGATAATAATTAGCAGACCACTCTGGGTGCTAGTATTATATTCCAGACATTGAACTGATTCTTAAATATGAGAAAATAGTATTAGGAACTTGACAAGTACCTTGTCTAAACACAAATGTTTTCATTCAATGTATCTGTTTATTTTTTAAATTAAACGTTACTTTCAGAGAATTGCTGACGTGAACTACGATGCTGATTTTATTAGTCTTCATTTTTATATAAACATTCTACACATCAATAAATACTTTGTCAGTTATTTTAAGTGTCAGATAAAGTGTTATGTTGAAATCACAGTTCTTCCAATGCAATAGATAATGAACAGTTTTTTTATTCCAAACTCAATTAGTAGTTGTTTCACTTAAACATGACTTCCTAATTGACCTAAACAATAGTAATTAGTTCAGTAATCAAGCAGATCTGATGGAAAGTTAAACACATACTCATAAAAGCATGACATTGCTTAATTTATGCAAAATCAGACCCGATGCAATACTCATTTTTCACTACTGCAGCACACATGGCAAAAATAAGAAACGGTGTTAGAGCTGCTTTAATTTTTGTCCCAGTGTTTGCTTGTGTAAAAATACATTAAAGGAATATTACTGCTACAAACTGAGGCCCATTTAGGTATTTAATCTGTACTGGATGAACAGCAAATCCACCATTCTCAATGTTACAACCAAACATTTTCTAAAGCCCTTTAAATGGATTTCATTCTATCCAGTCAGCAGCCCCTCAAGATGAAAATTAACTTCCAGAGAACTAAAGGTTTTCTGAGTCAAGTGTAGAATATATTCTGCTCAGCTGCTGCGTTCAAGGACACCGAGATAGAAAATGAAAACCCATATGAGCTTCAGCATGCCGTTTGAATTCAAATTTAGATTACAGCTAACAGAGAAGAGCTATAATATATATATATATATATATATATATATATATATATATATATATATATATATATATATATATATATATATATATATATATATATAGATGGTAATGGCGAACCAACCGGACATTGTGGTGGTGGATAAAGAACAGAGGAAAGCCGTTGTGGTGGATGTAGCAATACCAAGTGACTACAACATCAGGAAAAAGGAGCATGAGAAATTGGAGAAGTACCAGGGCCTCAGGGAGGAACTGGAAAAGACCTGGAAGGTGAAGACCACAGTGGTGCCTGTGGTCATCGGGGCCCTCGGGGCAGTCACCCCCAAACTGGAGCAGTGGCTCAAACAGATCCCAGGAACAACATCAGACATCTCAGTCCAGAAATGTGCAGTTCTAGGCACAGCCAAGATACTGCGCAGAACCCTCAAGCTCCCAGGCCTCTGGTAGAGGACCCGAGCTCAGAGGATGAAACAGACCACCCGCGGAGGGTGAGAAGGGAATTTTTTAATTTTTTATATATATATATGGAAGTGAACACTTGGCATCATTGTAAATGATTGTTTATATTAATATTAGAGATGTGCCGATCAGGTTTTTTCCTGCCGATTCCGATCACCGATACCGATCACCAATACCGATCACATATTATTTTTTTTATCATAAGCACTACCGGTTACATTATGTGGAAAAAGGAACCATGAATTCACCTTAATTTAGACATAAACTTGTTTTTAATAACTTTTTCCGAGAAAAAAACTAAACAGGCATTGTGCAAATTGTACTGCTATCAGTAATACTATCTTTAACAGACTGAAAACATATGAAGGCTCTGAAGAGGCTAAATAATGCAAAGAGCCAAAATAAAACCCCTCAACATTGCCAAAAAATTAAGTATAAAACTTAAAATTCAAAGGCAAAAACGGGTTCCATTACAATAAACAATCCTGAGTTACTGAATGAAAACTTCCTGATAGCATGGCGGCTAGCTGATTACTGCTAGTTCTGAGTGGCTGTTTCTGACTGAGCGCAGTAATTATGCAGGACAGGGAGGAGATCGATTATTTTTTTAGAGATTATCTGTCTCATGTTAGGACAGCAAAAGTTTTAATACATATGTAATATTTATTTTTTAAGTTAGATGCTGCAACTTTAAGCAGAGGTTCGGTGTGAGAGTCACTACCAGGTGGAGCAGAAGCGGCGCTCCGTCTGTGAAATATTACTACCTGTAGCGCATAGCAGCAGTTCAACAGCGAGATCAGAACCAGCGTCTTACATCGCAGCTCGAAGACTTAAATAATTTTGCGGGTTATTTGTTTAGCTTTCTGACCGTCATGCTAATCTGGGTGAGTGTTTGTAGCTGTGCGCTGCTTTACCTGCTATCTGATCCTCCATATGTCTTTTTTACTGCAGTGAGCCTCGATGTAGCCAAACTCCATCAAGTATGGCATTGTTTTTATGCCATATTAGATTCGTTGTGTTGATGCATTTTGAAGTGCTTCACCCCACGTGCTTCAATTTTCCGCTGCAACACGCAAACTTCCCCATTCACTCAGAGCGTTATAGTTCAACATCGCTTAGGATTTGTTGCTGCACGTTTGCGCAGAGTGAAGGAAAGAGGAGACCAGCTGCACAGCCAGGCTGCGAAATAAGATGTAGGTGATCAGTTTGTGTGATCGACAGCAAGAGACCGTGATCGGCGATCTCCGATCATACACTTTTTCACAGAAATCGGACGATTATGATCGGTGGCCGATCGATCGGCACACCTCTAATTAATATACTGTATATATATATATATATATATATATATATATATATATATATTCCTGCAGGGTATCTGATTACTGATAAGGCATAGCTGTTTGGGGGAGAAGCCAGGCGTCCTAAACACCAGAGCAATAGAGGCTCAGATCTACCACACCAGACAAGACCCAAGGTGTAGGTTGTGCAAGGAGGCCCCTGAGACAGTCCAGCACATAACAGCAGGGTGAAAGATGCTGGCAGGGAAAGCATACATGGAACGACATAACCAAGCGGCGGGCATAGTGTACAGGAACATCTGTGCAGAATATGGACTGGAAGTCCCGAGATCAAAGTGGGGAACACCCCGAAAGGTTGTGGAGAATGACCGAGCTAAGATCCTGTGGGACTTCCAGATCCATACAGACAAAACGGTAATGGCGAACCAACTGGACATTGTGGTGGTGGAGGAAAGCCGCTGTGGTGGATGTAGCAATACCAAGTGATTACAACATCAGGAAAAAGGAGCACGAGAAACTGGAGAAATACCAGGGCCTCAGAGAGGAACTGGAAATAATGTCAACACACATCGGTTTTACTTGAATGTTCTCCTGTCATTCCCATCTTGAAGAATGGTAAGCAGAAATAGGCATCTGTGTCAGAAAGTTATGATTTTGTAGTGTAAAATTTCTCAACTTAAAAAACATCTTCAGCTACTTTTGTTTCATAAGAACTGTTGAGACTGGAGGTGTCGTTAAAAAAGTGACGGCTTTTTTTTTCTTCTACTGAATGCCGGCTTTTCCTACATTTTTCAGTTCGTTTTTAAGCTTTTTTTTTTAAAAAATGTCCAGGAAAGCACAACTGGAACTTGGTGGTATTGCTGTTCTTTTACGGCACAATTGATAAGAAAATCAGATTTAAACTCTTGATTCTCTCAACTACTTAACCGCTAAACATAGGCAGTGCCTTCAACAGAACACAAGCAGATCAGAAACAGATTAAATACATAACTCTTATCGGCGGCTGACAACGCTGTCTGCTCCGTTTGATAGAAAAGATAAATAACAGCTTGATGTATCTACACATCATTATGCACCCTACCTCTCAACCATTATCGTTTCTAAAACATATTGCGTTCTATTTGCATTCTATCACCATAAACGTAGCGGGAGTTTAGAATGAATTTTCGCTCAAAGCTCAGAGGGACCGCCTCACGAGTGCATAAAAATGACATTCACAAGGCAAATATGAACCCTCCGCTCATTCATGCTTTTTCTATACCCACACAACACCTACCATTATTTTGTCTCACACACACACACACACAGCAGCGGCGGTCTGAGAATAAACATGCTCTGTATGATAATAAGTTAGCAGCATATTTCATGCAAGACTTGCTGTCAGTGGACCAAACATCCATCTCTCTGTCTGGCTCCAACTTCTCCGCTTCTTCTTTTTGTTTTACAACTATTTATGTAACCTGGCGTAAGTCAAGGTGAACGAACAACACTACCGATAATTTATATGTGGTCCCCCGCCTCAGGCCTCCAGGTGGGTTTGCATCATAAAGCAGCAGCCAGGTGCGGCGAACTGGACACCGGACAAAACAGGTTGCTCCACAGGAAGCTTGTAAAACGCGACCTTTGACCCCTGCAGCCTCATCCTGCCTCTTTCAGCTCGAGGACGGCAGAACGTTTCAGGTGGAGCGTCTCCAATAGTGACTGGCTGAAAGGACCGGCAGTTTATTAATGGAATATGACAATAAAATGGATGATGGCTCCCTTTGTGTGAGTGTGTGTGTGTGTGTGTGTGTGTGTATGGGGGGGTTTAAGTGGATACTGAGTTGCTTTGGGATCAGCTGGGTGACAACGGAAAGAATGTCATCGAAATAACTCACCAGGTCTCTCTTTGTGTTTCTCTTTGCTCCCTGGCGTCGCTCGGCTGTCTCTCCCTGAACCCTTAATTACGGCATCAAAGCAGACACTGTTCATCACATCAATGTCTATCATCCTTTTATCTTCCCCACCCAGTAAAAGCAGAATGCATTTGCACTTTACTTTGTGAGCAATTTCACACAAAGGCTGCACGCCTCAAACCTTCCTCCAATTTTTCCACATTACAGCCAAATTCAATGTATTTTATTGGTACTTCATTAGTAGAAATCCTTGTAAACTTGTGTGTGAATTTGAATGGGAAGTAAAAATGATGCTTGCTTTTACTAAATGTTTTCTGACTGCATGTTTAATATTTTTAGTAGCCACTAAAAGCTTTTCTTCCAAGAAATGTCTATTTATCTTCAGCCATCTTCCCTTCAACCTGCCAGCTAGCTTGAAATTTCAGCAGGCACGTAGGAATTAAATTACAATTTAAAAGAAAAAAAATTATCAAAAAACCTTCCATGTTATGTAAACCTTCCAAAAACTACAATTTATAATGAAATTATAATTAAAACCACCTCCAAGTTTTGTTTTGAACATAGTGTCAGAGCTGATGTCATCTCTGTCTGGCCTTGTGGTTAGAAAGACAAGAATTATAATCGATGGACGAGATCTACATGCCCCTCCTTTTCGACTCCTCTGGGATTTGGGGTCATAGTTTTAGTATTTTTCCTAGGTTTTGAGATGCTAATCAACTGCACCTTGTTGCCATGGTTACTCATTATAACAAATGTTGGAAAGTAAAAAAGTAAGGAGAGAGACAAAAGTCTACAAAAAGAACAAGTTAGGAGAACACAACAGAGCTATCATTACATGCTATCATAACAACCAAAAATATATTTTAGAGGATATTTTTTGCTCACTACATACACAAGGATACAACTTGGATAAATTTCCACCCCAGCTGCCAATAGCACGGCAGCTAATGCTATGTAGTCATTTTCGCTGCAAGTTTGCGATGTTCAAAATGTTCTGCTTAATTAACTTCCGTCTCACTACTCAAGATATCTTGGACTCTCAACATGGTAGCCGAGTGTTTGCTTACTCTTGACAAGACTGTCAAAATATCTATTTTCAGGACTACAGAGCGCACCTCACTATAAGCCGCACCAACAATTTTTTTTTTTTTTTTTTAACTGAAAATGTGCCTATATAAACCGCTGGTATCTCCACCACTCTCAGTTTTCCACAAGGACGCAGCAGAGCGCCGATCCCTGGATTCGTTCATGCCGAGTTTACATGCAGCGGCTCTATTTCCCTCCTGTACTGCCAGCTACTTAAAAGCTCCATCATATGAGTTTGAAAACATTTCTCTGTCGTGCCTGCTGCTAACTTGTGCTTGTTCTCAATGAAAATCAGCGCTTTCTTCTTTGATTTCCAATGTTGACTTCTAATGATTCACTTCTTGCTAAAGCGCCCCCTGGTGGTTGAAGAAAAATCTACAGAAAAGCCGCACCGGGCTACAAGCCGCTTGGTAGGGAAAAAGTAGCGGCTTATAGTCAGAAAAATACGGTAATAAGAGTTGCTTTGCTTGAAGTAGTGAACAGATGAGCACAACAAAACAACTGAGAGCATCGAGCATACATTTCTATGTTCTGAATTTTAAAAAAAAGCTAAAATTTCAACATAATAGAATTGCTCAGGTTATCTATTTTTCTCTTGTAAAGACGGTCCAAATGTACATGAAAACCTTTTACTTCACCATTACGCACTGCCTTCCGTTAGTCTATCGCATAAAGCTGCAATAAAATGCATCAAAGGTTGAGGTTTCAATGCGACAAAAGTACAAGGGTGTGAATACCTTTTCAGATGCGTGTAAGAAAAAAAAAACCAAAAAAAAAACATGCTTTAGCAGAAAGCTTCTGTACAGAATGAGATTGTTGGGGGAGAAAGCAGTCAGACAGGTCAGCTTTGTGTCTCTCATGCAAGCCGGACAGCGGTGGCCTCCCTCTGTAGGGGCGTAGGGGAACATTAGACTCCATAACATCATTCATAACAGCTCGACACACTTCCACACAAATGGGTTTCACCACAGAGGATTCCCATTAGCATTACAGCAGAGGAGGTTTATGAGGTAAAGGAGGCGGAGAGACGCTTCGCTGCAGCAGGCGTGAGGAGCAAACTGGAGTCCGCAGAGATTTCAAAGCTTTCTGCTTGTTCACATGCTTGTCTGAAAGCATCCCAGGTTGCCCTTCGTCCCCGTGGTGTGTCTGCATGTGTGACATGTGCGGCATTAGATCGTGTGGCCCACCCCCTCCAGTGGGAGGCCAACTCGGAGAACAGGCCCTTCATTTTTCTCCGATGCAGCTCAGAGAGATAAAGGCCAGACCTTGTTCATCATCCTGTTATTAGGCAGCAAACGAGCTGGAGCGTCCGCTCTCTGAACCTGCAGTCTGCTTCAGCCAAAACAGTGTGAACAACATTAACAAAAGATCCAACTACAAAACAGAATTTAGATTACGTTTCGGTGGAAAAATGTATACAGCTGTGTAGATTTGGAAACTTATAGCAGCTTTAAAATGTCTTCAGAGAGCTTATGTAGAGGTAGAGGGGATGATTAGGACTTTCTTAAGAACAATTTGTAGAGCGATACAAACACATAACACCACAACTGCAGGAAATCATTTACATTACCAATTTAAGACCATTTTTAGAGCCGCCTGTAGGTCAGGGTTTGGGCGGGTGTAGTTAGTCCAAATGCTAGATCTGTACATCTTTGATTTGCTCATAAATATAGATGTTTTTATCCCACCTCAGATGTATTTAACTGCCTGCATTTAAAACCCATATATTTCTTTATTTCCAAACTATTAAGGCAAAAGATACCATTTCAGAGAAGTAGCATTGCTTTTTAACGCTTGAATCAGTACGCTTAGAGTTCCTGCCGATTTCACCAACTCGCATTTAAAACTTTAAGATCACTGTCCTCTGAGAGATGACACGCAAGATCTGTATCGCGACGGAAATGTACAAAAGAAAATTGCATATTTTATATGGTAGAGTATGATATTTTGCACAGAATGTATAAAGTTCGACATCTGAGGTTTGCTTATTGGCTGTTAGGACTTCTTCAAGCTATGCGTTTATATTCACATTTCGATTTTTATCTTCGCATTCTCAACCAACGATGCGGTGAAGCAAATGGCGTTTATTCTGTACCTAGACAGAAGCCCTACTGTGGTCAATTAGGTAAAATTAGCAACAGAGTTAGCAATACTCAACAAAACTGAAACCATGACTGAAAGGTCTATTCCAAAGAATCACTTCCTTTAGCACAACCATGCAGGTTGGACAAATTTTACCCTGTTGGTGGTGATACAGCTATGACCTGGTGCCTCATTGGCCCCTAGTGAATGTAGCACGTTAGCTTTAGCTTCTGTTAAATATCGTCATCATCATCATCAAATTTTATTTGTATAGCACATTTCACGGTGCTATACATTGCTTTACATAATTAAAGAAAAAAATTAAAACAGCATGTGACATTGAATACACAGTAAGAAAGAGAAAGAGATTTTTAAAAAATTAAAAAACGAGTAAAAAAGATAAAAACATACTTTTGTTACGAAATTTAAGCCGTCGGAATATAAGCCGTCAAATTTAAGCTGTCGTCGCCAGACTCCGCCGTCCGTTTAACACAGGTATTATCCAGGCACCGTCGCCTAACAGGACAAGGTCTCCAACCTTGCAGCACCAGGCTCCGTCCACCTGTCACGCAAATCTTTGCGCTAGGACTTCGCCGTCCTACACGGATTTTTGTGAATAAAAGAAATTAATAGATAGATAAAAAGTAAAGATAAAAACATTAAAAACATCAAAGACATCAAAACCCGCACTCTAATCCTAATTTAGCCATAAGCAACTCTAAACAGGTGGGTTTTAAGTTGAGATTTAAAGGCACCCAGTGTTTCAGTTGTTTTACAGTTTTCTGGAAGTTTGTTCCAAATCTGTGGTGCATAGAAACTGAATGCTGCTTCTCCTCGTCTGGTTCTGGTTCTGGGGATGCAGAGCAGACCAGAACCAGAAGATCTGAGGGGTCTAGACGGTTGGTACAGTAATAACAGATCTTTAATGAATTGTGGTGCTAAACCGTTCAATGATTTATAAACTATCAACAGTATTTTAAAGTCTATTCTCTGAGCTACAAGGAGCCAGTGTAGGGACTTTAAAACTGGTGTTATGTGCTCTATCTTCCTGGTTTTAGTGAGAACCCGAGCAGCAGCGTTCTGGATCAGCTGCAGCTGTTTGATTGATTTATTAGTCAGACCTGTGAAGACGCTGTTGCAGTAATCAATGTGGCTAAAGATAAACGCCTGGATGAGCTTCTCTAGATCGTGCTGAGACATAAGTCCTCTAATCCTAGAGATGTTCTTCAGGTGATAGAAGGCCGACTTTGTGACTGTCTTAATGTGGCTCTGAAGGTTCAGGTCAGAGTCCATCACTACTCCCAGGTTTCGGCCTGATCGCTGGTTTTCAGTCGTAATAACTGAAGCTGTGCATTGATTGTGGTTCGCTCCTCTTTAGGTCCAAAGATAATAACTTCAGTTTTGTTTCTGTTCAGCTGGAGAAAGTTTTGGCACATTCACACATTGATCTGTTCTAAGCATCTATTCAGTGATTGGATGGGTTCAGAGTCACCTGGTGACATCGTGATGTAGAGCTGTGTATCATCCACGTTGTTATGGTAGCTAATCCTATGTCCTGTTATAACCTGAGCCAGTGGGAGCATATAAATATTGAAAAGAAGGAGTCCTAGGATTGAACATTGGGGTACCCCACATGTGACCTTTGACCTCTCTGATGAGAAGTTTCCAATTGAAATCATGGTGCGCTTCTCACATCCACAAAGCATTTTAGGACTATGAAACATTTCCATTACCTTGAAGACAACAAAAATATTCACAAGTACAGTTTAAAAAATGACTGGAAAATCTTGTAGATGCATTTAAAGTAGATAATTATACGAGCCACGTCTGCACCTTCATCCAACTGTCTGCATCCAGCCAGCAGTAACACAAATAACACATACCATGTAGCATTTCCATTTAATCCAAAACAAAGTCATTAAAGATGGTAAATAAAAGTTGCGTAATAAAACCAGACGAATGCAGCTCCGTCCAAACATTTCTTACAGCGTAATCCTCTCTACATATTGATTTAATAAATCAGGCCAAACACAAAGACTGTGCTGCTGCCAAACAGAGGATTCAGAAGTGAATTTCATTAAATGAGTTATCTGCCTACTTAAAAGTAGTTCTGGCTCACTGAGTGATGAAATGAGCATCTAGCATGGTTTATGCACCAGTAAGTGTTCTTCATAGGTAGCTGGCAATTAGGCGCGGCGAAACATCTCCAGTAACGTCTACAATTCATCTTCCTGGCAGACAACACGGGCCGCCGGTTCTGCCTCGCGCGGTGAAGGATTTCAGAGGAAGCAAGATAACGTTTTCCTCCACGGCCCAAGAGCTCGGCTTTTTGACGTGCTGCGGGGTTTTTTTTCTTCTCGGACAGGCAAAAGACGGGGTTGGACTCGAACACGTCCCAGGGGGCGCTGTTGGAGCCAGGCCACCACTCGTCACCGCAACAAGCCGACCCTTAGACACACACACATTTACGGCTCGAGTTGGGAGTGTGGGCTGGCAGCTGCAGAGGCCAAACTAATCCAGCTTCGTGAAGCAGCCGGAGGCGCGTAAGCTGTTAACGGGTTAAGGTGAAAACGTCTGCTGGCAGGTTCACTCGTTCGTTCTCCGCCACGCTGCACCCAGCACCAGGTCGCAGCAGCACAGCACACCTCCTCCAGGTGACACGCCCCACCTGCCAGCTGCCCTGGCAGCGCGCACACTTCAAGCAAACACCCACGTCTTCAAGGCCACGTATAAATATAACACAGTATCCACTGGAATACTTACAGTTACAGGACATCAAACAGCGCAGAGGAAACTAAAAAGAGGCTAATTATGTTCAGCTTCTTTAGACGTTTTGGTTTAAAAGAAATCAGGGTTTTGTTGTGGCAAATTTCCAATCTTCAGGCTGTGTAAAGCATAGCATTGCCGATTTTGGAGATTCTGATTCACCATCACTAAAAGTGCTAAAAGAAATTTCTCCTGTTTTACACGAGAGATTTCCAGCTCACTTAAAAGTATAAACCACATATTTTAGAGTTAAACAACAAGACATGAAATGACTTCTAAAAGCCCTGCAGCATCGGTGACCTTCTGTTGTAGGTAATCTATAAAGATATTTCATAAAAATCACCTTTTGTTATTGTTTTTATAACATGTCTCATTTGGCTTTGAAGAACCACAGGAGGGCAGACAAGGAAGGCTGCAGACACCTGATACAGATGGGTAAGTGTGGCTCGGCGAGTGTGCAGCTGTGTGCTGCTCTGTGAGATCTCCACAACCCGCTGCTTTAAACTTCTCCACAACTTTCTGGAAAACAACAATGTGAACGTGTCACGTTTCACGGGAGACAGTAGGTCCCTGCCAGCCCGTCTCTGCCCTTCTGCCCTGCACTCCACAACGCCAGCGGCACAGAAACCCAGCAGAGCTTTCCAAAGAAAGAAAAAAAAAAGAAGCTTTTGACAGCATGGAACAACAACAGAAAGAAAGCAGAGCACAAGTAGGCCAGCCTCCCAGGGAGCCTCAGTCCTCCATCCGCCGTCCTGGCCCGACTTTTCAGACTGTCCTCATAAAGACAACAGCCATCAAACTGACAGCTGTCAGCACAAACACGAGCAGAACCCAGTAGTTGGTGTTTCTGTGCAACGAGCTGTCTAGCCTTTTTTTTTTTTTTTGCGCTTCGGACCACGGTTTGTTGACAAGTTGGAAACAGAAAGCCTGGACAAACCCATCATCGAGGAGTGGTGGAGTAATAAAGTGTTTCTGATGAAAACTTAATGGCCCCTTCACCTTTATTGATGGCGGTGGGATCGGGATCCCGCGCCGTAATAGCGCGAGTCGCTCCGTGCAGGAAAGCAGCTCCATCAACCTCACGCTCGCAAACACACTGAGCAGAGGGAAGCTCGTAACAGGGAGGGGCACGGATCAACACACCGAACACTGGATGAATAATTAAATCACCCTCGATTTTAGCCAAACGGGCTCGAAGCGGCGTGTTACGCTGAACTAAATTCAAGCATGGCTGGTAGTTAGGATGAGTCAGAAGATGAAAATCCCCGAGAGGTAACAGGTAGATGGATTCTAAATGAGTTGGGAGAAAGGTTAAGAGTAAACATCCCTGCATGCTTAATTGAAAATCAACTAACACATTTTTTAAAGGCTTGGTTATGGTAAAAAAAAAAAAAGATCAAATTTGGTTTTCTGAAGCTGGAAGCTTCTTGTCTATAAGGTCAGGACAGATTCAATGTGCAATATTAGATCTCAACAGTTCATAAACATTCTGCAAAGTTGCAATGTTGAACCAAAATCATGCTACTTTTGGATGAAAAAAAATATCAAAGTGTCATCTGCAAACAGTCAAACCCATAGCAATTCTAAAGCACGGCGGTGTGGTGGTAATGACATGGGATCCCAGGACCACAAAGTCAAAGAAATGACCGTAAACTTTTGAAATGCGATTTTTGTGAGTTTGTTGGAAGTTCTCAAGGCAGATTTCAGATTTTATTTTATTTTCTTATATACAAAAGTCCCAGGCTGGAATCTTTGCATAGTGTTTCCAGTACGCCTGTAAACCTGACGCACAAGCAACGTCCACAAACATAAACGGATGAAAAAACTAAATTTTCTTGCAGCTACAGGGAGTTTTTGCTTCAAAAGACAAGGTGATGGTGATATATATATATATAGTTTTAGAATAAAATACAATTAATTCATTATAGACCGTGTAATTAATTTATTAGTCCCACCACTAATAACATTTTTTCAGTGTTCTCCGGCTAAATTTAGTAGAGAATATTGACGCTTTGCCCCTCCCAGAATTCTTACTGTATATTCCTGTTCTCCTACTTACAGAGAAGAGCAATGCAGCAATTTATTGTTTTGCTATGGTATAAAATACAGTTGTGATTATGCTCCACGTGTAACATGAAAGCACATTTGTGCTTGAAATCTTTGCTTTAATACTGAAACCGTGTTACTTTCACTGGAGCTCATCGCACTGTGAGAATCTGACCGAAGCTCGTCTTGTTCTCAGCTAAGTTAAGACGAAGTGCTGAAGCAGTGGGAGCATCTAATATTGCTGACCTCGTTCCTCACTCAGACTTTCCTTTAAGAAGAAACCGAGGAATTAAATTCGTCCATTTGTACCCCAACATGTTTGAACTACAATTGCACAAACAGAACTTATTAATAATTCCCTTTCAAATGCTAATTTGCCTTCATACATAAATCATAGCTCCAGAGCTGGTGGGTGTGCTCGGCACAGGGGAGAGAGAGATGGAGTAAAAACAGCCTCAAGTAACAAATGACATTATCCTGAAACTTGCCTCCGAAATGCAAGCCCGCTGTCAGGGCTCATGTGTTTCACACTCTACCCAACGCGTGCATTTCCAACATATTTCCAACGCAGACGTATTTCAACTAAACAAGATCAGGTGCTGATGTTCATCCCCGGCCGTCCTGTCTGTGAGGACGCTAGCTGACGTGTGATAAAGCCGCACAGCTGCTTACATCCGCTTGGACACTCTTTACCGGGATTTGCGGGAGAGGAAATTTGAAATCCTTGCTGGTGGGAGAGCGCTGAATCAGAGAGCCGCCTGCCAACTTGTTGCCTGCATCCCAGCTTTGATGCGTGTGTCTGAGGCGTGCTGTGCCGGAGACCCGCTTCCTAGTCAATGCATTATCTGACTGAAAGGAAAAATCTGAGTGTGTTTTTCTTTACAAAACACTTTGGAGGAGAAGCACACAGAGATGCTTGGTTTAGACTGGCACACGTGGAAAATTTGGATAACAATAACTTCCCCTTAAAGATGTGCAAAAAAGCCCTAAAGAATTGATTCAATTAACTGATTTAAATTCATTCATATGCTTTTTTTTCTTTTTTAGCGTAATCACATAAAAAATAATTTAGTTTAGAAAGCCTCCATGTAAAAAAAATTATATATTTTTTACCTATAGGACAGCACTCCTGGCAGCATTCAGTTTCTGTGCTCTGCTAATCTGGAACAAACTTCCAGAAAACTGCAAAGATGCTGAAAAACAGAGTTCCTTTAAATGAAGGCTAAAAACCCACCTGCTTAGAGGTGCCTTTGATTTGAAGTAATTGGAACATTGATCAATATATTTGATGTAAATTTGCTTGATGATTTTGCTTCTTTCATAACTGGTTACTTCGTTGTTTTTATGGCATAAAGCACTTTGAACTTGTTGCTAGGATACTATGCAAGCAAACTTGAATGGACACTTTCCCTCAAATAGTTTGTTGGGGTGGAGCAAACATGGAGAGTCATCTTTGGCCATACCTCTTTATACCAGCGCCGTAACAGGTTTCCTGGACTTCGCAGCACCACAGAACCTCCACGTATTCGTTCTCGACTTCCCACCAGATCCACCACGTCTGCTGCTAAAACCCTCTGTCCTATTTCAATCTGACCAAGATGTTCCAATTAACATCTCTGTCAAGTGCGGCAACCTGCATGTGTTTTTATGTTTGTGATGGTAGGACAACCAGAGGTCCTCTCCTAGCAGCAGCTTCAAACTTATTGCACGTCAGGCGAGGAGCCGTCTTCTCGAAACCTTTATCTGACTTTTGAAATGTAACATGGCCCTCTCACTCAGTTGAATGGCATGCTTTCTTGTCTTTCCCATTTTTGAACAGAGGCTAACATCTAAATCATGTTGTTCTGCTACATGGTTCAGCGTGATTTTATGTTGATGTAATTTTTTATTTTTTTTTTGGTAGAAAAAGGAGTTAAGACTTTTCAAACATGTTCACCAGGAGATTCAATAAATATTAATAAACTGATAAAAATCAGGACTTTGAGTTGTTGTCGTTTCCCCTCTTGATCAGAAGGTATAGCTGGGATTGGACAGAATCCTATATACAGCTACTGCGCACCTGTCCATGGACGCATGCAGCCGCGCCTCCAACCACATGTCAGGGTGTGTAATGCCTTGTTACCTGCCAGGAGCTGGAGGGGATCTCTGCAAATTTGCCCAGTCCCCCGAAGGTGTAGCACCGGTACATGTGATCCAGAGACTCGGAGCAGTGCCACAGCAAGCCGAAGCTCACCGAGTCTTTGGCGCCGTGGTGATGATGATGCTGCTGCTGGTGGCCGCTCCTCAGCTGCTCCTTAACAATCCAGGCGGGGGATATGAAGCTGAAGCTGCAGACGGCCACCAGGGCGGAGGACAGGAGCACCCAGAAGCAGCCCACACAACTGAACATGGTGGCGGCGGCGGCTTGGGACAGAGAACCCGAGGACAGACCCAGACCGATCCCGAACCCGGCTTCGTCTTCTTTCTTCTCCCGGCCCAGGAGCCAATGCATTTGGAGCTCGCCGCCTTTCAGGAGCGAGACTTCAACTTGTCCTCCTCCCTCTGTCCAGCAGCACTACATGAGCAACAAGCAGGGATGCGGTCAGTGGAGGTGGGCATCAGCGGCTGCAGCTCCGCGAGTTCCCAGGACATCTGGTCTGTAAAAAAAAACAAAAACAAAAAAAAACCCACTGAGGAAAGAAAAAAAAAAAAGCTGGTGGAAGCTGAAGATGCAGGAAAAGTCAGGTGTTCCGCTCGCTCGGGCTGCCACAAGGTGAAATGTGACACTCTAAATGTTTGCACAGGCAAAAAAAACAACAAAAAAACTGGAAGCGGGGGAGTGGAGGTGGAGGAGCGGCGAAAACACCTGAAGACACAGGTGGACTCTTCCCCCGTCTACCCGCGGGATGCTGCCTCTGCCTCAGGACCGACAGCGCCTTACTTTGCTCGCACTACTCGCCTCAGTCGAGTCTCAACAACGCTAAGTTGGCGTTTGGTAAAGGAGAAGCTTCCGCCTGGGACCTTCAAAGTAAAATCTAATAGCTAAAGTGGCGCGAGCTCCAGGAAATCCAGCTTTAAAGCTACATGCTAGGTCTTTCCGTAAAATCACTTGCTTATCTCAAATAAAACAACGAGTCATGGTCGTTGTACTTGTTTAGTTGTAAATTAATCAGGATAAAATCTTTACTTTCGAAAACCAACTAGAATACACAAGCCTCTTGTGACATCACGCGAGGCATAAAGCAGCTCGTTAGTGGTTTTCTTCCTCTTCATTAGCATATTTGTAAAAGTTTCTCCCTCAAAGGTGTTTTCTTAAATACTGCATGGTTGTAGCCGAACGGTTCCACGTTTTAGAGTTCACACTGCATGACTTCCAGGAAAATGTGGCAAAATTAAACACACAAAAGTTGCTTCTTAGCTTGAATACCCACATTTCATTGTATAAAAAAAATAAAATAAAAAAATCTCACTGATGCATTGATGAGTTTCTAGGCCTGGTGATGTTTTGCTGAGTCATGTTTTGCTTCTACTGAAAATGATCATCAAATAGATTTGATGAGCCCACATCCTAGCTGTTAGCTAAATCACGGATTCAACTTGGAGTACAGCCGATACTGGTGGTTGCAAATCAATAATTATTGAAAGACATACAAGTGAAAAATATGTATGGAAAATAAACAGATGGGAAAAAAAACAGATACACAGGCAAATACTTTCTGTAATATTGGAGTCAAACCCTGGTCCAGATGGGACAGCTTTCAATGAAGTGAGACCAAAATACGCCAGTCTTTTCCCCTATTTGGTATGAATTAGGAAACATCTGTGAAACCCTGAAGTATAAACCAAAACTTTAACGCTAAACATAAATAAGAAATTTTGAAAAAGGATGTTTTTTTTTAACGAAAGTTTCTTTGCTCACAATAAGTCTAACATTTCTGAACTGCAATTTCTTACTCTGAAAAAAATGGATGAGATTAAAAAAATTACAAATGTAAACCAGTTTAAAAAATTGATTAAAGCAGAACTCATTTCAAAATATGCTATATAACATGTTTAATAGTTTATAATGTAAATGATTATATAAATAGTACTTAAAATAATTGTACATAGTTAAACATAATGAAAAATGGAAACAAGTTGTCTCTTGTTGATGTTCTGAAAGTCAATTGATAATACATCGACAAGTATGAAAGGGGCAGGATATTATAAGATGTATCTTCTACCTGCTCCTTTTCGAACAGAAAATATAAAATTGCATGTCACATGGGCAAAATAATTTGTTTTACATTTTATTTCTTAAGTTTGTCTCATTCTATTTTGTTTTCTTGTTCTTTTTTGACTGTTTTTAATGTCTGTTCGAAATAAATAAATGAAATGAAAAGGAAACTTCAGCAATTTAAGAGTTTCAGTTTTACGCCTTTTATATCTGTAATTTAGCATCTTCTTTCTCCAATATTTTAATACCTCTACTTTCTTTTCATTTCTGTGAACTGGGCTACATTAATAAACTTACCTTGTCTTTACAATCCATGGAGCCTGGATCCAATATTTAAAAATCCAGAAATAAAATAATGCCTTTTCTCCAGCTTTACCCCATGACAGTGCAGCCAACACTGCCCCCATGTGGTCAGACAAGATAAACCACCGTTATGCTTTTGCTTTTAAATAGCTAATCTTTAAAAATGTTTTTTTTTAAATTAAATCCCAAGCATTCTGTTAAAAAGAGCAGATCTGACTAATCAATTCAAAGAATGAAACAGGGGAAGGGAAAAAAAAACTCATGTTTTATAATAATTGTATTTGAATCAAACACATTTTAAATATATTATAGATCAAAGTACACATACATGTCAAAAACAGTGGTACATGGTACCAAGAGTTTTTTTTTTCTGGTTCCTTTCCACATCTAGGTAAGGCTCAAAAGAAATAAAAAATAAAATAAAATTAACTGAGCACACCTTCCAGTTTAGCAGTCAATTCATTACTGAGTTTTGGGTCAGCAATGCTTATATGTGTATAAAAACTAAGATCACAATAATAATAAAAAAAAGAGACAAATATTCATATAAGGGATAAACCAGAATTTATATCTATATATATATATTTATATATGTATAGAACCTTAAGGACGTGGAGTCTGGAGTTTTCTGACATGGCTGGAGTATTATTCTATCGTTCCGTAAAGGTGCCTAGTCCAAGCACAGGATCCGCTCTTTCTTCGCCAGCCTGATTCACAGTCATGTCGCGAGATGCCCTACAGTACGCAAAGGGCAGAGGCGGGACGGCTTAAATTAGTAAACAACTCCACGCTGCTTCTGTGACTACGACTCGAAAACTTGCTGATTGGCTCTAAGTGGTAGACCCAGGCGGGAGGAAGTCACGTAAAAAACAAGGAATGCTTCTAAAAACAAAAAAAGGTGCTGTGTGGGAGTGAATTTAATGAAGTCCTAGTAGAATCCTCCATAGGTCCGAGATAAGCAATAAACCGTAGTATCAAAATGCTGCTGCTGGACACGTGCTGAATGTTTTCCTACAGGAGTGTCTTAATGCGAGGCCCTCATGTGCATCTTCATAGTGTTTTGGAGATAGAAGATTGAAGTACTTCAAGTTTTTGTCTCGGTCCATGCGTTAACACTCACCCAAACTGACAGCCACACACACACACACACACACACACACACACACACACACACTCGCACAAGAATAAGGTAAACGGGGAGGAGATAAAATTCTTTGTTCTTGTTTTGAGGGTGGGGGTGTAAAGCAGTTCACTGCGGCGTAAGTCCAGCCGATAGACTTAGTCAGCGTCTGCAGGGAGTTTTCTGTCCTTTGGTTCCTCAGTGGGGTCATAGCTGCACACAGACAGAAGAAAACACTTAGCGGATGATCTGTATTCATCACACACACACACACATTTCTGCTGAGAATCCTGCGGCGGCTTCTGTACCTTGGTGGATTTGCCGGGGCTGTCGTGGTTCGACTGGTGGACGACGTCGTTGACAATCATCTTGGCGATCTTCCACGCCATTTCCTCCTGGGCCTTCATAAAGAAAAAAAAAAATAATATATATATATATATATATAAAAATACATACCACACAAGCAAAAAAAGTTGATAAATAAATAATAGAAACAAGATATTTGGAAGAGCTTGTACCAAGGCTATATGAATCATTGATGATACTTTAACGGCTTTTTTAAAAAAAATTTTATCTCACCTCGTCTGAGTTGCCCTGGACCCATTTCTTCATTGCTTGAGAAAACATGGAACCTTGATAGGGAAAAGAAAAGCCGTTTATTACCTACGAGTCTTGCTTTTATGACATGAATATTTCAAGAGCGGGACGTTTGACTTTATAGTTCAGGTCTGGTCATCATTTCTAAGCTTCTATAAATGCCTCTGTCAGCAAGAAACTGAATCATTTGCAAATTTAAAAAAAAGAAGCTTTATCTTATTGGATAGAGTTGGAAGTCAGCAGCAGATTTCTGCCACAAATATTCAAAAGGTTAATTAGGTACAGTCTTCAACGAGGTTTGCTATTTTTATCTAAACCTCAACAACGAGAGGCGAAAGTCAAGTCAAAGTCAAAATATTTTAATTTCACACATAAACCAAACCTTGAGAATCTCTACTCTTGGACTTAAAGGCTTTTGTTTGACTTTAAGAGCAGAAAACTCATTTTTTCGACTCCAGAAAATCTCTTAAATATTTAATTGGGCTTTGACCTGCGGGGAGATAAAGTTTATATATATATATATATATACAGAGAAGAAGGTCGCTGCTGAACGAAAGACGAGACGGGGGCAGGAAGCAGGAAGGACGTTTGAGCGTCTTACCTTTTGATTTCTTCACATCAGGTTCTGGCTCGGCCTCTCTGATGAACTGACCCAACTCGTTCACCTTTCCGAAAGTCATCTTTCTGAGAACGCAGAAGACAGGAGCCGATGAAGAGCACATACCTAACAGTAGAGCTGTGCATGAAATTGATTTTATCGATTAATTCATTTTTGGTTTTTGAAGATTTAAGGAGGATTTTTTTTTCCCCACCAACGCATGTCATGAGTGTCAATAGTTCAGAGTGATGTCAGCACGCCCACGGCGGCCATCTTGTTCACAAGTGTGTTTCACAGCTTCTATTTATTTGAACTTTAAATTCGTGTTTCCTCTACAACAAAATATTAGAACCAGACTATATATATATATATATATTCTTTTCAGTTACAAAAATAAGAGTCATAATTTTATTTAAAAAAAAATATAATTGTGCAACAATAGAGTCAAAGTAATAGCAGAATAAGGTTGAAATATTACCAGAATAAAGTAGTAATTTTATGAAAACGCCAACACAAAAAATAACAAAACTTAAAATCAGGTATGTTGAGCGTCTTGTAAAGTCACATGTGGTATCGGTTTAACAAACAAAGACATTCTTCATCTTAAACACATCAGAACCGTAACCATCAGTGGCAGGACTTTGAATCGATGGTGAAAACAATCCTCAACACCATTAACTTTTGAGGATTGAGCTGGACTGTCTCGTTTTGCGGGTGAACTCACCCAGCGTACGGCCGCTGGTAGAGCATCTCTGGATCCAGGCTGGCCACGTCGACGGTGATCGCCTCGTCGAAGTTCTTCAGAATCTTGATGGCTGCTTTCTTGGCTCCCTGCTGCAACGGGGGCACAACAAGGATTTGTCTTCATGAAAGCGACAAAGACCAGCGGAACGATCGCGACCTCGTCGTCGATACCGCGACCCAGCGGGACGGCTGAAAATGTCAGCCTGTGTGGCTCGACGTGCGCAGCTCACCTGAACCTGGGAGCTCTCGCCGCCGGCGTTCAAGCCAGAGCGGTCGCCGTCTCCCGGCACGCCCTGACCTTGACCTTGACCGCTCATGTTCACGAACTCGTCGCCCCGCACCGAGTTGATGAGGTCGCTCAGGTATTTGTAGTATATGTTGCTGGACAGGAAACCGGGCAAATACACCTGAACGTTTCCAAAACAGGACGAGCAAACATTAGCGACAAGACTTTGCAGCTGATCGTTTCCCAAGTTGAAGTTCATGTCGGATATAATTCGTCATCAGAAAAATGGGTTCAGTCTCATGTCTTTATAAGACGTTTAGCCCTAAAATAATTGCACTAATAATTTAGATTATCTCTTATTCCATCATTTCCTCTGTCAGTGAAGCACTTTAAACACTTCTGTCTAGTGCAATTAAAAAGAAATCGATGTTTACTAAATTGCTAATTAGTCATTTACAAGTTAACACTGCCTTTACTGAACAGCACTTTGTTACAAGCAGTAGAAAATTTGTTTCTTTTTTTTTTTTTTTCTGACGCCCCGAGGGCGCTCTCATCTCATCAGAGACTCTGACCTTCTCCATGGTCGTCCAGGCCTGTCTGAGAGGAGTGGTGAAACAGTCGGGGAGCGGCCCTCCCTCCCGGCAGATGTTCGACTCGATCTCCATCCGCACAGAGTCGCCGAAGCCCAGAGGATTGGTGGCCTGGAGTGAGAAATACCTGGACAACAAAAATTAAAATATATAAAATAAAAAAAACAGCAGGAACAACTGTGCTCAGATCAAGACACTAAATTTAAAGCCTTCATTCAAGCAAAATTAACAAACATTTAGCATAAACGCATGTTTAATAAGTACAATTTGATTTCTACAACAGTGAGATAAATGAGGGATTTAACATTGATTACTATTATTCTTAAAAATTTATGTCAGATAATAATACAACAAATAATCATGCAACTACTATATATATATATATATATATATATATATATATATATATATATATATATATATATATATCATGACATTGTGATTTCTCTCAGAAAAAAACATACCCGAAGCTTTTTAGGGTTTTAGATTCGTACTTATCATAGAGGATCATGGCGTCGTTTTGAGCCTCCTGGCCATCATACTGGCCTTTCTTAGCAGCCAACTGGTTCTGGAAGTTATCCGCAGCCAGCCAGAACTGTAGTATATTCATCGCCTCTTCCTTCTCCATGTACTGTCAATGAGAGAACATGAAACCCATGAACAAGTCCAAAAAACTACAGGGCGTCTCTGCAGGATCGCTCTGATAGCAGGTTAGTACACAGCCGCAGCAGAAATCCTTGTTTCTTTATGTCTTCCTGACTTGTTTTCGTCCGTGTATGTGTGTAATTTATTATTGTCACTCAGCCTCTGTGCTTTTGAGGACCGCCGCAAAATATGGAGTCAACAGGAGGCGAAGACTGTGTGGGAAAAAAAAGGTGAGAAAACCAGAGAAAATTGGGCCTACTCACCTCTGAGAAATAGAAGAGCGCTGACTCACAGAACAAGATGTCAGCCAGGAACACGGAGCCACTCGTCAAAACTTCAATCTGGTATTTACAGAAATGGTGGCTCCGCAGGAATTCGGTAAAGTGCCTGGAAATCAAAGGGCACATGAGGGAGGCGGAGACATCCGTTACCGAGGATGTCACACACACACACACACACAAAAAAAAGAAGAAGAAGAGAGAAACTCACTGTTCCAGTATGGAGAAGACAACCGACTGTGCAATGACAAAGCAGTTTGGGTCCACCATGCCGTCCTCTCCGCAAATCTTAGCTGAGTGGAAGGAGAACAGGGGAATTTTTTTTTTCTTTTACGTTTTTCTGGCTTCAACCAGAGGTTTTTTTTCCATCGAGAGCCACTGATGCTCTGCGTCTGTTATTCTTCTTACCGACTATATCGTTTCTGATCTGCTCTGTGATGGGGATGGGCCTTGCAGCATCTGGAGAAATGTATTTGGTGAAGATGGTAACAGCATCCTTTTCTATACCTGCAAACGCAGAAACCCGCAGCTCATCATCTGCCACATTGCAAGCACAGACGTCCATTTAATTCACTGGGTTTTTATGTTGGGTGAAATGATTAATCGTGATTAATCGCGATTAATTTGATTAAATGTATATAATTGTGATTAATACAATTAATTGCGATTAATTGATTATTGAAATAGTCAGCAATTAATTTAGCAAATCGACTGATCGCTAACTGGATTATACACTCAAAAAAAGAAAAAAAAAAAAGAAAATTTGCTCGAAAAATTTCCAACATAATCAAAGCGGTAATTAAGTTAAAATTGTATGCAAAATATATACGTTTTGCATTTTATATAGAAACATCTTTGTCTGTGCATATTTTTTAGTCAAAACTCCTCAACATAGAGGGAATAGCTTTAGCTTCACCTGGTTCAGATTTATTAAAAAGATTTTCTTCTTTAAAAAAAGATTTGAAGTATTTATTCCATCTTTTAATGTATTTCTAATATTGTATAAAAATCTGCAGAATATGCCGACTTCCTTTAATCCAATTAATCGATTAATCGCCTAAAAATCTGCCACTTCCACAAACAGACTAATCAACTGAACAACTACCAGTGAAAACAGTTATTTTTTTAAGTGGACTCACTTTTCATGAGAGTGTCTGAGAAGTCTCTCAGAGTGTTGTTGGGATGTCCCTTAGAGGGCGTCCCTGTCCTGGAAGGCGCCTGTCTGCTGGGGGTCTCCGCCCGAGACGGCTTGGCTTCCCCACTCGACGAGTCCCTCCGGGGGGACAGCGGCGACGGGTTCCCGCGGCTGTTGTGGAGGGCAGGGTCGTTGAACGCGTTCTGATCGAGCTCTGGCCCGTCCGGAGAGACGGGGACCGGCTCGGCCAGCGAGCTGTGTTTGACGGAGTTGAGGTTTTGCGCTCGGACCCGCGACCAGCTGGCCGAGCGGAAGCTCTCGGCCTCGAGCCAGAACCGAACGAGGTGGTCGGCGCCCCGCTGCTCCATGCAGTGCAGGAAGTGGGGCATTGCCACATTGTCTCTGAGGACCTGGTCCACTGTCTTGGACATCCGAGAGCGCGTCTCCTGGGGCTGATAATTCACGCTGGAATGCCCTGGAACGGACAAGTGCACTTAGTTTAGGAACATCGCTAAAAATGCCGTCCTGTTCTGGATCAGTGAGCTGTTCAACAACAAAGTCAAGAAAGTCTTAAGAAGCTATTTAAAAGAATGCTGTGTCGTCTATGACATGTCAGGGCGCCTTTGATTCATTCAAGCTGTGAGGATAAAAACAATGGAAGTTGAAGCAGAGTGCAGCAAAGTGCTCTTATTTGCTAGCCATTTTTTTTTAATCTTCTAACATTGAAGGTATAAATGTAGTAGGAATAATAAATAAAACAACAAAATATATTGGGAAAGACACATGATCAATATTGATTGAAAATGCTTCCAATTCGTTAACACTTTATTTGAAGGGGCGTGCATAAGACTGATATAACACCTGTTATGAACATGCCATAACACCTGTTATGAACATGACATAACATGTTATAAACATGACATAACATGTTATAAACATGACATAACACATGTTAAACATGACATAACATGTTATAAACATGACATAACATGTTATAAACATGAAGGAGTCTTCATGAATGTTTATAACTTTTGTCATTAAGTGTCATTAAGTAAATAATGACACTTGGTACATGTTTGTATTAAAAGCGTCATTATTTACAGAATGACACTTCACAACAGTCAAACATTCTGGAGGATGTTAGTTATGTGACAGTGAGAGCAATGCAGCAAAGGATTGTGGGTAGTTTAATTGAAGCAAAGAAGAAGTAATGAAGTCCTCAGTAGTACGATCTTTTTTCCCAAGATGTTGAAAGGCAGTGAAATATAAATAAATAATATAGACATTATCAGTAAACGTGTCATTTGCCTTTATGGCAATTGTAATATCGGATATCAATATATTGGCCCAAATTTTCATAGCAGTGCATCCCTAAAATATACTTTACCAATTTAATTCAAAAATACCATGACCTTTTTGTTATTCTGCTCATTTTTGAAGTAAGTCTGAAAACCACAGTTGATCGGTGACCTCAAGTAAAGTTCTGACCTTAACCAACACAAGGATACTGGGAGCCATGCTAACCCTGCTACTCCCTGAGTCTCCTCTGTTCCTGTAATAAATCCTGAATGACTTGTGAAAGTGGGATTGCTAGAAATAATAATTTTGAATGCTCCTTTTAATATATTGTTCCATTAAAAGCTCTTAAAGGGAAGTCTGAATCCACAAAAATTGGTATCGTCTTAAAGATATTGACAAAACTCTGATTGGTGCGTCTACATTTCCATATCATGCTGCGTTATTGATCCCAGCCTCTGAGCCCAGGGAATGCACACCAGTTTTTAAGTTGAATATTCAGAGGGCGGAGTTCACCGGTGGGCCAGTAGGTGGCCTTAGACTTTGCGATTTAACGCCAAAAAAAATAATAATAACAATTAAAGCTCCGCGGAGCCTCAAGCGGCCCGAGCAGCCAAGCGCCGCTCCGGCCTATAGCCACCGCGGGGACCCAGCACCGCCGCCCGCCTGCCACCGCGTACCCTTTCGCACAGTTGAGGCGCGCCTCCGCCAGGCAGTTCGCACCGTTCACTTCGGCATGGTTCCCTGAGGACACACCACAAATTTGGTGCAGATCGGTCGATGTAGAGAGGAGATATTGATGATGGGATAGTCTAGGGGGCGCTGTAGAGTAAAATCACAATTCAAACCCGTTGGGCTCTTTAGCATTTAGCGCAGGTCAAACATATCCAGTTTGGTGCCAATCGGAAGATGCGTGTGTGATTCAGAGACAGTTGTAAGCATATGGCGAAGGACAGACAGTTGGCCACGCCCCCATGAGTCAGAGTTCATCCTCCCAGTTCATCATCAGGTCATATTATGTCAGGTGGTAGAAGATTAATTCCATATGTATTACTCAGTAAAAATAAGACATACAGTAGAAAAAACAGCTGAATTCCTGTTAAAAGTGGGCGGAGCTAAGGTTACGTCATTATCTGACCATGAGAATGTAATGAGGGTTGGTCAGTAGTGAGACAGGAAGTCTGAAGCAGCTGTGACCTTTTATGTGGAAGTTATCTCACTTTGATGTTTTATGGCGAATAGTCAAATGTTTTAGCCACGCCCACATGCTTTGACATACAAAAATTCCTGTGATAACTTTAGACCTTTAATGTCTAAACTCTCTGCTGACTGACTTTGAAGTCTGTATCTCAAACGCTGTAGGAGGAGTTCGATCAAATATGACGTATCTGAAAAACAGCAAATGGCGGCTTTTATCCAAAATGGCCGACTTCCTGTTGAGTTTGGACCATGGCTCCAAGAGGCTTTTTTGTAGGTCTTGACACGATACACAAGTGTACCAAGTTTCATAATTCTAGGTTAAAGAATGGCTTGGGGCTGATTATTTAAAATCTTCAAGGGGGCGCTCTTGAGACATTAGGCCACGCCCACAAAAAATCACACTGGATTCCTTTCGAGGGGCCCACAAGGATCAAACCTAGTGAGTTTGGTGCTGCTGGGCTTTAAACTGTGGAATTCAAGGACAAACGTAAGGAGACGGCGTTAAAGGTCACTTCGCCACGCCGCCACGGCCAGCTGCTGCATCCAAACCAAACGGGGTTTTACACCCTGTCACACCAACATGTCTTCTGTCTGTGGACACAGTTTCATGTTGATTAGGTGAAAGGGGTCAGATAGTGAACGTTCGCAGTAAACCATGACACTTCCTGTTCTAAGGGGGCGTGGCTTAGGTAATCTCAAAATTTCACAACTGGGTGTTGTAGGTCATCCAAAGGTGTTCACACACAGAAAGTTTGGTGGCTCTGTGAGTTTTTTTGTAGGAGATCTAACAGTTTATTACTTTGTGGTGAGTCGGTGAACTTTGACCCCTGGTACGACCCCTTCAGCATGCTCGAAAACTCACGAATTTGATAACTTTGAATCGGCCATGCCTTATGAACAATCTGACCGAGTTTGAAGCCGATCAATAGAAATCCCTAGGAGGAGTTCGATCAAATGCGACGTCTGTAAACGGCCAAAATGGGCTCAAAATCGGAACTTCAATCCAAAATGGCCGACTTCCTAGGATAGTTGCACTGTGACATTAATTGTAAATTCAGAGTGTCTTGGGGAGCTCTACAACTGTACCGAATTTCAAGTCTCTACGATAAAGTAAGTGAATAGAAAAGGGTCGTTTGAAAGTTGCTAGGGGGCGCCCTTGAGCCGTTTCTTGTGCGATTTTTTCGAGGACCTTAAAATACGTAAATTTTCACCGGGCACTATGCGGCCGCCAAGTTTGGTGAGTTTTTGAATATGATAAAGCCCCCAAAAAGCCCATTTATTTTGCGGAAGAATAATAATTTACAGCACGATTTCAATAGGCCTTCGCAGCGCTTAGCTGCTCGGGCCTAATAATCTTCTCTCAACACTGTCAAGAATCTGCAACACAGTGGATAGAAATCACACAGTCTATTTTAGAAGGGTCTGGTCACATGGGACTCCAAACATAGAAAATACAACCAAAAAAAAAACCACTATTTTACTATTCATCTGAAAAGGAGACGATCATAATGACTTTGACTAAATCCTATTACCTAATGCTACCCTCCCCCCACCGTCTGTGCTGCATTGAATCTAGAATCAAAGTCATCTTGGAGGATCATCCCTCATGTCTGCTGCTTCTAAAAGCTGTTAAATGTTTTTTACTTTTTTCTTCTAAATATTCTTCTGCTTCCAATCCCTATCTCTCTAAAACAAAATGCCCTTAAAGATAGAAATCTAACATGCAATTTCTGGAATGCTGTTTTAATTAAAACAATAAGGCGAAGAAAACCACACAGTGTTGTTTAGAATCCCGTCTCTCAAGTTTGAACTCTTAAAACCAACCTCAGAACGAAATAGCCAAAGAAGTCACCTCCACCTTTCCTCACATCCTTTCTTCCCTTTGTTACAACCACAACCTAGTGACAACAGAGCGCGCCAGGCTGCAGCACAGGTTCCTCCACCTTTGAGTCACCCAGACTAGCTAGTGCAGTTCTCTGTCTGCCGCTTCCGTCAGGCACACAGCCGCTTACTGCAACTGTCCCAGAAGGTGACATACAGCCACCTAATTATAGTTTTGTTTTTTTCAAGAAGAAAAAAGGTGGAGAAGTTGCTTCACCGAGCGTCAGGGCCAAGTTTACCTGACAGTTGTCAGAATGAGTGGGTGTGCTACGACGTACGAGCGCCTCGGGCAGAATTACAGAGGAGTGGAGACAGCTGAGCGACGCGGCGGGATGTTTAAGATGCTGCCGTCGTGACGAGAAACTTGCACAGGCAATCTGCAAGGACATCACCTGAGAACTGCCTGCCTGCACAGAGATTAACTGGATTCCAGCTTGGGAAAGATTTTTGAAGCAATCTTTAAGATAATTACCCTCAGATTTTAGTGGCCGTTATTTGGCTAGACATGGGTCCTTGTTTGAAAATGCAGGCAACATTCCTAAACATTTTCTGGATTCTTTTCAGAGCGTGTTTAAAGTTCAGACGTTTGGTTTCAGTTTCAGTTCAGTGGTGGTTGTGTCTTCAAGTGCTTTAGAAATAAAGTTGGCAGTGTGGAATGAAAACAAAGTAAGGCTAAATGGTGGTGGGATGGAAGCCGCAATGAACAAATGAATGGATAGACAAATGGACAAAAAGATGGATGGGTGAAGGAATGAAATAAAGTGATGATAGAAAGGGTGAACATACAAACTAAAAAATGGATGGACAGAAGGAAGGACAAGTGAATGAAAGGGAAAAAATGGATGGACTGATGGGTGAACGAATGAAAAAAGGATAAATGACAACTGGATGAAAGGGTGAACAAATGAAAAAAGGCTAAATGGATGAATGAGTGAAAAAAATGGAAGGAAGGAAGGAAGGAAGGAAGGAAGGAAGGAAGGAAGGAAGGAAGGAAGGAAGGAAGGAAGGAAGGAAGGAAGGAAGGAAGGAAGGAAGGAAGGAAGGAAGGAAGGAAGGAAGGAAGGAAGGAAGGAAGGAAGGAAGGAAGGAAGTTTAAAACCACAGGCCAGAGAAATGGGTTATATAATATTTTCCCATAATGCATTTCCTCCCCGTTCCCATACTCACAAAACATACTTCAATAAAATTGAAACTTTGCCATTTCATCATTCTGCTAAATCACATTGAAACATTTCTCTCTTTTTCTTTTTGGTTTTCTTTCCCTGCCACACGTCTCTCCCTCTCCGTGTTCATCCATCTGCTGTCATCTCAAGCGTAGCGGAAACACAGAACGGCTTGCTGCGTACCGAGGTCTCCGAAGTGCGCCGCCTCCATGTGGCTCGGCTGCTTCTTGAGGATGGCGGTGCGGCCCCGAGCGAAGGAGTCCATGTTGGCTGATATGGCGCTGATGGCCACGTGGCTCGGCCCGGCGGCGTCCAGGACGGCATTGTGGTTCTTCAGTCCGTGTGATGGAGAGTGGGGGCTGACTGGAACTGGGTCAAAAAAAAAATGAAATAAAGCTGAAAAATTACAGCGATGTTTTCAAAGTGACGTCAGTGTGACATGGATGACAGAGCCTTTGATTGTGGGTGTTTTTGAAAGAGCTCTTAGTGTGCGCAGGCCATAAAAAGAAGCCTGAGAGGACAAACTGTGCAGTGTTTGACTGACTGCTTTGTGTTTCGCTGATAGCAAGAGCTTGTTACTTGGATCCTAATGATACATTAACTCTGTTTAGAATAACTAAAGCAAACCTAACCCTACAAAAAACTAAAGACTCTTAAATCCAAGGTTGTCTTCCATGCTTAGATAAAAACTCAAGAGACTCACTTTTTAATACCCCATCCAAAGCAAACAAACTCAGTTGTTTTGTGAAAGCATTCATTCCCCTTAAACTCTTTCACACATTATCTCACAAACACAAGCTTCAATGTAACTTCTGCAGATTTTATGTGGCAGACCAACACAGAGAAGCACAGAGCTAAAGTGGATACAACATTTTCTCACTTCTGAACCATTCTAACATGAATATCTTTGAATGCAAACTGACCTATTATTCTTCTGAATATGGGGCTGAAACGACTAATACGATTCACCTCCACAAGCTTCTCACGACACAGTTTCCAATTTAAACCCTCTTCTGTGATGTTTTACAACGCCGGAGGTAAAGACGAACTCACCTTTGTTAACTTTAGCATCCGTTACTCTCTCGGGTTCCTTGCTTTTGGCTGTAGAGAAAAGGAGAAAAAAGGCGACGTGTAACTGAAGACGTAAACACTCGGGATCATGACACAAGGTGAGAGCAGCGGGACAGAATGGAGATGCACGGCGAAGGGAGACACCGCTGCAGCAACGGGAAAACAATATCTAGTTACTTGATGACACGGTCGGGAATCCAATATACTGGATGCAGCACAAAAAATGTATGACATGGGAACTTGCGCAGCATTTATCCCTAAAGGCCTTTCAGCTCTAGAGAACTAAAATATTCATCAAGCCAACCAAACTGAGGTCAAAACTACTTATATAGAACCAGGTGGCTTTGGAGGATCAGCGTGAGAATCCCTGACTAAACATCAATTCCTCTCTGTGTTTTTATGTCTGCTGTCCTCTAGTTCAGTGTTTTTCAACCACTGTTCCGCAGCACACTAGTGTGCCGTGAGTGATCGTCAGGTGTGCCGTGGAAATTATTCAATTTCACCTACGGTACCTTATTTTCCGGACTATAAGCTGCTACTTTTTTCCTAAGCTTTGAACCATGCGGGTTGTAGCCCGGTTCGGCTTTTCTGTGGATTTTTCTTCAACCACCAGAGGGCTCTCTAGCAGAAAGTGAATCATTAGAAGTCAAAATTGTAAATCAAAGAAGAACGCGCTAATTTTCATTTAGAACAACCACATACAGATGCTCTCACCGCAGGTAGCGGTGAGAGCATCGTATCTAGCAAGACTGATGACAGTGATGGAAAAGACAGTGAGGCTCAGCAGTAGTTGGAAAGAACATGGGTCCAACATATCTGTGTGAAGTGAGCTTCTCAAGCCTGGCTACTATAAAAACTAAAAACAGAAACTGAGAGGTGTTGAGGAAGAGCTTTGTCTTTCTTCAATTTTTGCCAGGAAATCAGCTCCGTTTTCATCCAAACATGCACAGGTTTCACACAAGGTGGGTAAAATATACAGATATTGACATTTTGTACAGCAACTCTTTATACTGCAACAGTGAATATGAAGTGAAATGTTTCCCAAATATTATTGCTTCTTTCAGAATAAGAATTATTTTCTGTATTCCGGCTATAAGAATGCTTGTGGATTAGTTTGTAAAACACTTTGAAGTTTCTACAACTTCTTTAAATTTAACACCACAGTGTTGTGGTACTGTTCAGGTGTATTTTTGAAGTGGACATGTTAAGTGCAATTTGAAATAAGAAATGTAAAATGTGATTAAAAAAAAATACATTTTTGTGTTTATTTGATTCCTATTCAAGAGACTTTGATAAGAATGACTAAATATGTAATATAGGCGGCTACAGAGTATCTTTGTTTCCATTTTTGGTTGGTGTTGTGCCTCGTGATGTTTTCAATTAAAACAATGTACCTTGGCTCAAAAAAGGTTGAAAAACACTGCACTAGTTAAGTGACTCTTAATTAAATTTGCATGTCATTATTCAAACAATCCAGGCCTATTCCCTTGCTCACAGCTTCTTTAACCCTCCATCCAGGTTATTTTGTGTGGATCTAAACAAATCTGGGTTTCTATATATTGACATTTAAAGAGAAAGAGAGACTGCATTGGCTGTTGAAGACTTCTGAATGTAAAATGTGAAAGGGCCTGGTGTCTGTGTGCATGGGGGACGAGTGAACAGAAGGCAGACGGATCCCTAGTCATTAATTTTTACGACGTTAATGAGTTACGTTTTTGAAAACATGAATAGCTGGAACAACAGGGAGATATATCGTTTTACTAAAAGGTCTGTCACAATAAGCAATAAATCAATTCATCACATGATAAATTTAAACAAACTCAATCATTTCCATTTGAATGATTTATCCATTTTCTATTTCTTTCTCTCTTTCCACCAAAAAATGGATGACAAAAGCATCCAGTTCGTTGCTTTGGTTTCAACCAACCCTTTTTTTGAAGGACAGTTTTGTTAATAGAACCTTTATTATTTATTTTATTTGTGATTTCTGTTGTTTTATTTATTTTGGATATTGAAAATGTCTTCCATGACAGTTCCAGTGTTACATGTTGATTAAAATTTAAAACTTACTGATCGTAGAGAATGTGTTCTTGTGTTATTATTATGCCATTACAGTACCATTATATTACTGGGAAACAGTCTCAAACAACAATATCATCATTTATCGCAATAACTTCTGTGGACAATTTATCGTCCAGCAAAATCTGTTATTGTGACAGGCCTACTTATCAATTCATTCTATGAGCTGAGCAATGGGGTCAGTGGCCGATTTTCAGACCTTTGCGGAGGCAGGTAGGATCGATGGATAAGATCGGTGATCGGTTTCACGTGTAGGTATCATGCGATCGCCCAAAATTAATAAAATGTGAGCTCATCAATCGGTTCACCCCACTATAGCCTATAAAATGGGTCTGACATTCCTCGAGCGCCAGCGTTCTGCAAATGAATGTATGGTTGATGGCCACGCCTTTTCAAAATTTGCCTTCATGAAAAGGAGGCATTTCAACCTTTTGTTTCGGGTGTGTTGGAGCAGAGATGCATCCAATAGTTGCAGAACAGTTGCACTCGAGGACTGCAGCTGGAGGCCCCTCGGTCTAGTGCTTCAGCAATTGCTTCCCATTATCAACTGGAGCCGGACAAGAGTTTGCTGTAGATTGTAGTTGAGTCAGGATCTATAAGCAATATTGGAACATCAACAACACCCCACAGACCAGCCCTTGGGGACTGGACTTGGACAACCCTGATGTAAAATGTTTGAAATGACTATCATAAAAAAAAAAAATTTTTTAACTTGTATGCCCACTTGGACTTCCCATATGCAGAGCCACTGGTTTCCTGTCAGTCCTGATTACCATCGCTGCTCAGAGCATCCACTGTCTTTTCAACACTTCCTCCTTTTTTTGCAAACAAGCTATGTCAGCAACTCTGATGCAACCAATAAGGAGGGGAAAAAAGCCATTCATCTCACTCGTTAGAATATAAAAAAAATTACTAACTGAGCTGGTTTTCTAAAGAAACATGGAATCACTGCAATTTGATGGAGTGCTAAGAAAGACTGCATAGTTAGCAAGAACGAGCCGAAACTACAGTGAGCTAACAGAGATACTCTGTAATACATTCAGTTGCTGAAGGTAATCCGGGAGATGTTTACCTGCATCATAGAAATATTTGATGTTATGCAATTACAAACGTCAGACAGATTGCATTTGAAAAGTGGTCAGCCATTTCTAAACCCTGGTGTTGTTCAAGAGTGTATTGCATCGGAGACATGTCAGGCTCCTCTCGTTATAAACAAAACATTATTTACTACAAAGTGCTCTAATGAGTGCGACCTCTGCGGTCACACCTTATTACTTTATGACAGGTGACAAGTCTGTGCGCACTCAGCTCAATGAGACTGAATGAAACTAAAGTTAGCATGCCACATACATTTACACAGCTGCCCACAGTGCAGATAACGACAATTATACGAGCTAGAGGTAATGCAGAAGGAGGCTCCACACAGGCGATGCAGCTCGCGAGTAGTTTCGAGGTGACAGCACGAGGCAGCTTTATTGCCAACCAGACCAACAACAGGTTTGGTTAGCTTACAGAGGCCACCGCTAAGCTAACCGCGCCACTGCAGCAGGCAGCGGCGGCAGGAGACCATCACCATCACCACCACCACCACCCCGGCGCCCCGGTCCGTTTTAAACCCCGCTGTTTTTAATCCCAGTTCTGTCATGTTGCCGTGGGCTTCTCCGTCCTCGGCGGGACTCTTCCCCGATAGCCGCGGCTAACGCTGCAGATCAGCAGTTTGAGCTTCTTCCTCACCTTTCCTCTTAAAAAACGACATGACGGGTTTCGCACTCTGGACGCTTCCTCTGCTCACTATCACCGTCCCAGGGACGTCCCACGAATCCCTTCATTCAAACGCATCGGCTCCGTACACTCCTGAGGCGGAAGTCGGTTTTATTTCGGAATCTCCTCCGGTCTGTGCTGTCAAATCAAAATTATCCCCAAATCCAAGCCGAGCTCGGTGGCCATATTGTCAATAAACGACCAACTTCCGGGCTGGTTCTGGGAGCAGCATTGTGGGAAATGAAGTACTTGCCCGCTCTGGTCGGAAGATGGTGCTGTTTGTCCGCAGTGTATTAACGTTAGAAGTTTCAAATGTAAATACACAATATATATTTATCAGTATATTTAGATTTTTTTCCCCAACATAATACATATTTTAGCTCCACCAGTTTTACAAATTAAAGTTTTTTTTCTTGTGGATTAACAGTTAGGTCTTGGCTTTGAATTAGGTCATTCTAATGTGTATATGGTATAGACAATCATTTACAATTATGCCAAGTGTTCACTTCCATATGTAAAAAATGTTAAAACGTACAAGTAAATAAAATAAAAATGGAAATCACAAATATAAGATTTACAAAAAGGCTAAAACGGAGCAGTTTGAATTTGCAGAGGAATTGATTTCCTAACTCAGAATGTGAAAACAACAAGGGAACGGCTCATCTAGATCAAATACTGCTGTTCTGAATTGATCCCTACAGCTTAGACTGAATGGCATTTCTTTCTGCAATCATGTAAAGCAGTGTTTCTCATGTAAAGCAGTGTTTCTCAACCTTTTTTGGGCCAGCGCCCCCCCCAGCCTTTATCCAGGTCCCTCACTGCCCCCCACCAAAGAATTTGTAGGCTACTTTGCACTGACCATTATTTTATCATTAATATTACTATCACTATTATAGATGTTTTGATTTTTATTCTTGTTTCTGTATTTATCATCAAAAATAATTTCCCAGAGAACAAAAAAGCCATGGGAATAGAAATTATTTTCACAGGTGTCTATGAAAAATGCAATAAACATTCAACTTAAAATTGGTAGGCCTAACAGCAGCCAATCGGAGTGGAAAAAAATATTCTTATTTTGTGCTATTTTCTAATTGTTAAATATTCCACAAAATGACCAGATAAAAGATGTACAACATGCCAGTTTAAACTTTGAACTATTTGCAAAACGACTGAGCTCTGCAACATTAAAACATGGATAACTACATTAATCATAACTCTTCTTCTCTTCAGTGTTTCTGTCGGTTTCTGGTGGTGCAGTTCTGTGCTGCCTTCAGGAAAATGGGACATCAGAGTATCATTCATAAAATTTCATCCACATGGCATTTATTGTGCAAACCAGAGCTTTCAGTGGAAAAACAAAAGTTCCAGATCCTTTTAATAACATACAAATATGAGACAGAAACATGGATTATATCTTTATATAGACCTGTCTATTGATTTATAGATTAATAGTTTTACTGGACAGAAATTACAAAGAACAAATCTGGTTCTTAATCAAATCCTAATGAGTCAAATTGAAAGTGTCATGGAGTCATCAGACTCATGACATTAACACTGACATGAAAAATAATATTGAAGAAATAAATACATCAAATCTAATTAAAAACATAAATAAGCGATCAGTTCTTTACTGATCGCTTAAAGAACTGATCTTTAAGCGATCAGTTTGCTTAAAGATCTGTTCTTTAAGCGAAAGAACAGATCTGCTTTTTTGAGCAGTGTCTGCTCAAAAAAGCAGCTTTTTTGAGCAGTGTCTGTAAGATATACACTGCTCAAAAAAAATAAAGGGAACACTTAAACAACACAATATAACTCCAAGTAAATCAAACCTCTGTGAAATCAAACTGTCCACTTAGGAAGCAACACTGATTGACAATCAATTTCACCTGCTGTTGTGCAAATGGAATAGACAACAGATGGAAATTATTGGCAATTATATTTCATTCATTCAGATCTAGGATGTGTTATTTGAGTGTTCCCTTTATTTTTTTGAGCAGTATATTTATTCTCAGTACTAGATATGGTCTCAACAAACCCATGGCACTTCAACAATATTATTTTACCTTTTATCTGGAAATACTGTCTGTTTATTCTTGCCATTCTGTCCTCTGTATTAATTATTGCTTGAAAGGCCTTGCCATGCCAGTTTATTCCTCTGTATTTACTTTAGTTTCTTAGTTTATTCTTGCATTTTGTTCTTTCATTTCCATTTAGTTTCCTTTGATTAGTTTTATCCTCTCTTGGTTTATTGCTATGTCCACTTTAGTTTCTTTCCTGTTGCTAGATTTATTTGATCATTTATTGACCATCAGTATTTTTCACTCACCTGCTGCGCCTCCTAATTGTCATGTGTTTCATATCATGAGTTGATTTTTCACTGTTCAGCGTCGGATTCTCTGTTTTTATGCCATAATTCACATCTAGTTCGTCAGCAACTTATATTAAAAAGCGCTTTATTTCCTTCTCCTGTTTCAGAGTTTTGCGCAATGTGCGCATCTTTTTAAAAAAAATTATTTTTTTAATTTTTAAAAAAAATTTATGTTTTTATAATTTTATAAATTATGAATTATGTTTTAATTCATAAAAACATAATTCATGTTTTTATGAATTATGTTTTTATGCCATAATTCACATCTAGTTCGTTGCTCCGTTTTATTTCCCCCTTCTCCTGTTTCAGAGTTTTGCGCAATGTGCGCATCTTTTTAAAAAAAATTTTTTTAACCCCCTAAGATGCAGGGTGTGTCGATGGGGGAAAGGCAGTCTGACATAAACCTTTTAAAACAACGGAAACAATTTCGATATTCTGATTATTGACATTTAAAAGTGCTGTGTTGTTCTATCACCCCCGTTTCATACCGGACCACTTACAGCACCGTGTTAACACTATAAAATGAACGCTCTCTATCGTGGTATCACCTATGGAGGGATTTCTTTATTTAAATGGGTTCATTTTTCAGAGGGATACAAAGTCAGGGTATCGTGATTCTAGTAATTACATGTTTATTAGAGCGATTTTCTGTTGTTCTTCCATGGTAGCGGGCAGCTTTCAAACGGAAATAAAGCGCTTTTTAATATAAGTTGCTGCTTAACATGATCGCAGAACTGCCAAAAGCTGCACACTGTGAGATCCAAAATAACAGGAAATATTTTCTGCACGTCTGAGTCACATTTAATGAGGCGCCGTTTGCATAAATCGAGGAACTACTTCTCAATTTCTCAAAAGGCAAATTACAATATTCTTTGTAGGGAATCATGATGTAGGGTTTTGGTCCCTGTGGTCAAGTCATGAAGTTGGGGATTTCTTTAAAATCCCAGCTGCAGTCACTTGCAGATCTGCAGACAGCTTAGAATGTGTTCCTTTAACAGTTTAGCCGAGTAGGAGAGACGACAAATTGGCAAATGAAAAGTTTTTCTGTCAGACGGGTGACAGGAAGTCATAGACTTAGGTGTAAGAGGGATGCGAGTTTATTATGTCATTACATACTGAAAATGTAGCTGAGCAATGACAAAATACAAACAGAGATCACCTCCTTTCAGAATAATACACCGTCTAGAATTCACTGCATTATTCATTTAGACAGTATTTTAAAATTTGAATGCTTATATCCCATGATCAAAGACATCATTCTTACATTTAAAATCATGTTACGATTGAAGCCTCAAGGTCCTCCACCACATTTTTCAGAGACAATGTCAGTACAGTACTAATAACTTCCTTTGACAATTGCTTCTCAGGAGCAGACTTGATTTAAAACCAGAAATGATTAGGACTGACATATAAACTGTGTACTATCAGTACGATGTGCTTATACAACCAAACCTCCATTGTCATCACTGCTTATTAAGCTTTTTTTCAATCTCGACCGACGGTGTGTGTGTCTTTGGGTCTGTCGATGCGATAGACGAACTCTGCGGGGAGGAAGTAGCCCAGGTACTCCACGGTGTCGGGCGTGGTGTCGATGTAGTAGTGGCCACCTTCTCCGTGGCGGCTGAAGCCGTGGGTGTGCTCCACACGCAAATCCAAGCCCTGGAAACGCAGGACAAGAGAAAGTGACCCGCAAACGCCACGATCTGTTCCTCTGTATAGTTACTGAGGCTGCTTTGCTTTTACTCACAGGGTCTCTGGATACGAGTACAGACTGGCAGATGAGCGGAGCGCTGACCTCAAAGTGCTTCAGCCAGTTGTTGACTTCGCCGTCGGTGTTGAGAGGGCAGGCTGAGAACTCCCTGGGCTATCGATGATCCAGAGCACAGAAATAAATCAGTGCGAGTGTCTCCCAGTAGCCAAAGTACGACGGCGTACTAGGTCCCTTAGATTAATCTCAAACTTTTTGAGTTTTTTTTTCTTTATGTACGCCTTTTCTTTTCTATCTTAAATAGCCACAATAAGCAGTCATAGTAAAGTTCTGTGTTTTGCATCACATCATGTATACAAATAGGTTAGCTTCCAGTTTAATTGTATGCCGAGGTACGAAAGCTAAATTTAAAAACAGCTAACATTTGCCTTCATGTCATTCCTATTGTTTTAGATCTTTTAATGAGGACAACAAAATGTCCACAAATACACACAAAAAAACGATTTAATGCACCATTGTCTGTTGGAAGAGCGCAAAAACAAGTTTTAGCTATAAATGTAATTTTTTTTCTAAATTAGGTTTTTTATTTGTATTATTTTTCAGATTTTTGAACGTGACATAGGGATCAAAGTAATTACGTATTTTTTGCTGAATTAATACTTAATTTGATGGTTATAAAAGGCTACTAGACTAAAAAAAAAAAGACTTAGTTTTTGTAAGTATGATTTTAAGGATGTAAAGATGATCCCTCTGTTGCTGCGCACTGCAGGTCAGCTGGCTGAGAGAAGGACACATAAAAATAATAGAATAGTTCTGATTTTTTTAGCACAACAGGTAAAGAAACCAATACCAACAATAACAACTTCCCAGACCCATCTGGACCAACTCTTTTAAGCTTGGTGTTGCTACGAACATTTTGGCATTCAGCTTTAAATCAAAAAACAATTAGATCAGGTTATACTTTTTTTTTTTTTACTCAACGTTATCAGAATCTCAGCCTAATCCAGTATTTACCATAATGTGGATTTTAGCCTTTCCCTTCTGGATGACGAAGGTGCCTCCCAGAGCCAGGCTCTTTTCTGGATACTGAGCTTCCAGAGTCTTCCTCAGTGCTGTTACCAGACTGTTGCTTCCTGTCCTCCTTTTGGCACGCACCTCTATGACCTGGAGAGACGCACACAGGCAGAGAGGAGCGACCTGCTTCATCAGCTCCCTGACCTTCAGTTAATGTTTCAGAGCACACTTGTGATGGGGCTAAAGTGCATACAGTTAATAAAAGAGTTGGGTTAATTTTTCGCCCCCTTCACCCCCCAATATATTCATTATCTTACATTGATTTTAAAATATCTGCCTTCACTCATTTCCTCCAAGACTGAAATCCACTTTGACACTGATACCTTTCCAGGCTTCCCCTCGCAGGCATACAGATTCGCCAGGAGTCCAAAGTTGCAGTCAGAGAATTTGTCACTGTACTTTTCTTGCAGACACTGACCATCAGCTGGATTGATGGAGGAAAAGTAGCTCCCGTTGACTGCTGGTCTTCCTTCAGCCTCAGTGAGAACAAGAGGCATGAGCTGTAGGTCACAGCGTTCCGTTTTATTAATTATTAAATAAAAAAAATAATTACAAAAAGTCAATTTCTTGTATATAATAATTCACCTCAGCGTTCATCCCGGTAATTCTGGAAGGGGCGGCTCCTGCTCCAAGGATAAAAGCCCCCGGTAGCTCCAGCTCCTTGGATATTATGTTCATATTATATTCCTAACATAAGGATATACAGTAAAAAAAAAAAAAAAAAGTCTTTACTAAAATTGACAGCATGCAAAATCTGCAACATATGCATTCAAAAAAATCTCAACCTTATGTGTTTGAGGCAAAGGTATCAGATATGGTACACCTCCAACATCAGTAATGCGAGGTTTACCACACAGACCTTCAGGACACGAACAGAAAAGGCAAAGAAATGTTAACAAATACTCCAGGACAGCATTATTCAAGCGTTCACTTGAATTTTGATCTATGAAATACCTTTGACAGGGAAAAGGAAAGGCTCCTTGGTGAGATCTGGACATTCCACAACACTCACTTGAACTTCTGCAAAATTGGCTTCCAGCCCAGCCTGCAACACTGTAACCAGCAAGCAGCGCTGTCAAACTGAAAATCCAATTTTATAAACATGCATGGGGAACTTTGACTCTCTTTCTCTAGTAAGTCCCTACCTCCTCGCAGCTCTTCGAGGGCCGGGGCGTGCAGCTGAACTTTCTCTGTTTTGCTGATGTCTGCCATATCAACTTCTTCCACAGTGACAGTGAATCTGCTCTGTGGCTGCTAGTTCTGCAGAGACAAGCAGGAACAGTTAGGGTTAAAGTCCAACCAAAGAGGAAACACTGGCGAGGAGGTTCCTCCTCATTTCCGGTTTAAAACTGGGAAAACTAAGATTTTTGTTTTGGCTTAATTTCAAACAAATAATAGTGGAAACATTTTAGTAGCATATATAAATTGTGCAAAAAATATGTAAGAAAGTTAATTGGTGAAGTAAAAAGACATTAGCTTATATTAAGCTTTTCCGCTCGCTTTTAGCTTCAAACGGAAGTGGACTGAACTATCTTGCTTCTATCAGGGCTGTTGTGTGGTCTTTGATTGGTCACAGGAGCGGGTTCGCCATATTCTGAGAGGCAAGTTCGCCTTGGAGAGCAAAACAATATTTGTCTCGTAACACAAAAATTCACGTTTTAGCTCATTTCGGTGAGTCCTTTTCATATACAGCTATGTTAGTTTCAGCATTCACTGAGAAAGAAATAAACAATATTCACATGTAGCGAACTGACGAAATAATGATCGTAGAAATCTCTACAACAGACTTTTTGGATTAGTAAAGTTCTTTCCACAACGTCACTTGAATGCACTAAAGTTGATTTGTCTCAAAAAGAAATTGTGAATGTGAACCCTTAAATGTAGATTATTTTTGGGTGAGAAATAATCTAAACACCAACAATTATTATTATTATTATTATTATTATTATTATGATTTTATTTTATTTATTATGTACAGCGGTGGTTGAGTAATAATTCTGGATGTGACTAATTCCAGTGAATGAAGAGCAGAAATATTTTAGTTAATGTAGATATACAGACACACGCCTACAGATTATGTTAAAGCGTGAATCTTGTTGTTCTATTTAAGTTGCTTTCTATCAGCTAAACATGCTGTGGTGGTAAAGTAAATACAATGTATACAGCATATATTTATATGTATTTTTGATTTAATTTCTTTCAGTCTTTAAAATGCCAAAAATGTGTCCAGAATTCTATACTTAAAAAAATCAACACATTAAGTTATTGAGCAACTTTTTTTTACTTTTTTTTTTTTTTACCAAATGCATTTTTATTCTTACTTGACTAATTTATTGGACTTTTTACTTTGGCTGGGGTAAAAATATGTCAAAGCAGTGCTCTTACCTATTTATTTATTTTTGGTACTTTACCCCTTCTGCTTTGCCGATATGTTCTCGCTTCCTGTCGTTTTTCAGCTTTCTAGTGTGAGGCGACAAAACTGCCACTCACAACATGGCGGTGAAGTTTACGCGCGACCCGGATGTTCATGTCACGCTTGCTCTTCTAAGTTCGTCACGATGCTAATGTTTAAACACTTCCGGGTTTATCCGTACTTCCGGGTTTATCCGTACACGCGTCTTCCACTCACCCCTGTTTTGGTGCCGCTGTTCGTCTTTATCAGACAAACCAAATAATTCGTTGGTGGTTGTTTTTTCCGTCTGCATCTGTAGTTTTCGTGATTCCTCACTAAGATAACACGATGTCAGAAGCAGTTCCTTCTTCCTCTTGTGTTCTCCCAGATAGCTTCACAGAAGCTAATGTGGTAGCTCAGCCAGGTGACATAATGTTGGTGAATTGCCCTCCTGATGATGTGGAGGAAATATCAAGGCTTCTGATGTCCTCTCTGAAGCAGCACAATGGACAGGATACGAACAGGTAAAAACTAAAATGATGCTGCTCCAGTAGGCGGAGTGAGTCTGGTGTACCTTATTGAAACTGTATGTGTGTTTATAGTGATTCCGGGGACAGCTTGTTCATCACTCAGAAATGTGCACCTCAACGACGGAGGCGCTTAAGCAGGAGATCAAACTTCAGAGATTCACCAGAAAATGAATATGACGCATCCACATCTGAGGAGGAACATCCAGATGACAGAAAGCAGAAGAAGAAAAGCTGCACAACACCAAAGTTCACCTTTGATTTTCTCGAAGAGAGAATGATGACTAGGTTACCATATTATCAGAACAGAAAACTTCATGTACGACCACAAAATGAAAACTTAAATGCCCTTTTCCTTATGTTGAAGACTTTAAAAAAAAAGGTGCACATGTATTTTGATTGCAGTATTACGCCATGGGAGGTTTCTTCAGATGTGCAGAACAGCTTTGGGACAGCTATCAGACAGAAAAAGATCTGCTGGCGTCTCTACCAACTGTGGACCAGGACGGAGAGCCCATATCTCCGATGTCAAAGTAAGTTTGTTTAACCAGACTAGCGTATTTAAAACACGTGCCTACACTTAAAACTCTCAAACAAAATTTTGTTGAAGAGGCATAGAAAACACGTTACCTTCTATATGAGTGAGGAGTGTAGACATACCATTGAATAATAAATCAAAAGCAGATGAATGAGGCTAGTCCCATAAGACTTGTTTTTGCAAAGTTCCTTAAAACCATTAAAAAGGGCTTGCATATAAAGACATTTAACCCATGAAATGTTGCTGATCAGATCAGGTGTGGTTCTGGCCAGGTTAACCCCTCTTAAGGTCTTAAATGTAAAAAAAAAAAGATAATTACTTAAATATTTTTAAAAAGTCAAAGATCATCCAGTGTTTTGAGGATTTTTTTTTTAATTCAAATGTTGGTGAGATACTCTTTTGTTATGTTCTGACAACCTGTATAGAAAGAGAGCAAATTTGGATGTACGTCAACCAAGAAAGTAAATAGTTTTTGTGGAAGTTTTACCCAAACCATAAATTTCTCTTGAATGTTGATCACCAGATCAATATCATCACCCTTACATGTCATAAAGTCATGCTAGAAATTAAATAATGTTTCTTGAATTTGAAGCAGTTGTGTAATGGTCCTATACTTTCATTCTGGCTGTAGAGCAGTGGCAAAAAAAAACATAATGTTGTCCCACTTCTGTTTTAGAGAGAAAGACGAAACTACAGAAGATGAAGACATCAGAGTGGTGGTGAGTGCGCTGCTAACGTCTAAGGAAGAGAAAAAAACGGCTTGTTAAAGTTCTTCCTGAGGAATACATGCCATTTTTGTCAACTCACAGGAAAAGAAGCTCTTTGTGGTGTCGAAAACAAAGAACTCCCAACCATGGTACAATCCTAGAAAGGGATCCAGTGAAGAAACGCAACAGAATGAAGAACACTACAATGCTGCACGCGAGCCACAGGGAAGACCGGGAAGGATGACGCACAAAATATCGACATGGATACCCTTGTCGAGGGGGGCGTCGTCTTCGAAAACAAAGGAGTCCGATGAAATCTCAGAAGAGACGGAGTCGGTTGATGAACGAGTGTCAACGTCTGGAAGCCTCTCTGCTGAAACTGAAACGGGAAAGAACAGCAGATCTCCAGGAAAAGAAAGTAGAGCAAGTGGTCTTATTCCTGAAGACAATGAACAGATGCTTGATAACGAAAGCGACGCCACATGCGGTGGGGTGAGTGCAGAGCAAAGTGACGGAGAAGCAACAGACCCTCATATTGGGGCGAACGAACACACCGGTGTTCAAAATAATGAGATAGAGTGTAGAATAATCAATGTAAAGAAGAGGAAGAAGATAAAAAAAGATGGAGAAGGTGACAAATATGTAGAGAAAGGAAAAGATCAGAGTCTAGAGGGAGCCGGGGGCCAGCAGCCTGATCCCTCCTCAAACCTGATTATCACCGAGGCAGTGGAAGCTCCTTGTATGGAAAAGAAGAAAAAGAAGAAGAAAAAGAATCGTGAAGAAGAAGAAACATGGATACCCTCGTCGAGGGGGGCGTCGTCTTCAAAAACAAAGAAGTCCAATGAAGTCTTGGAAGAGACGGAGTCGGTTGATGAACGAGTGTCAACGTCTGGAAGCCTCCCTGCTGAAACTGAAACGGGAAAGAACAGCAGATCATCAGGAAAAGAAAGTAGAGCAAGTGGTCTTATTCCTGAAGACAATGAACAGATGCTTGGCAACAAAAGCGACGCCACATGCGGTGGGGTGAGTGCAGAGCAGAGCGCCAGAGAAGCAACAGACCCTCATACTGGGGCGGACGAACAAACAGGTGTACAATATAATGATATAGAGTGTAGAATAATCAAGGTACAGAAGAGGAAGAAGAAAAAAAAGGATGAGGAAGATGATAAATGTGTAGAGGAAGGAAAAGATCAGAGTCTAGAGGGAGCCGGGGGTCATCAGACTGATCCCTCCTCAAACTTGATTATCACCGTGGAAGTGGAAGCTCCTTGCATGAAAAAGAAGAAGAAGAAAAAGAAATGTGAAAACCAATATCTCGGACAGGAGGCGGATGAACAATCAGACCAGTGGAAGGAGGAGGATTTTGTTGTAGTGTGTGAAAATGGAAATATTGTTACAGACTCTTTAAAGACCAACAAAGCTGCAGAGTCTGCGACGAATGACGTACATGTCCCAAAGAAAAGGAAGAAAAAGAAAAAGGACTCTTCAGATCTGGATGAAACAACTGAACACACAGAGGCAATAGATCATTCCAGTAATGGTGAAGTTTTTCAGGAAACACTGGAATCCAGTGGGTTTAAAAGAAAAAAACACAAAAAGAAGAGCCAGTCGCCTAATGACGATCAGACAGATGTGGACCTGTCAAACGATGCCTCAAGCGTGCCACAAAATACAGACTTTGTTTATAAAAAGAAGAAAAAGAAACATGTGAATGACCAAGTAGGACTTGCGGAAGAAGATGAAAGCGTAGAGAAAACTCCAAAAGAGAAGCAAGAGATTGAGCAGGAGACCAAGAAGACGAAAAAGAGAATGAAGGATGATATCAGCGTGAGTAACTCAGAGGACATGTTGGAGTATGGTGACTATTCGCAGCTTGTGCGCAAAAAGAAAAATAAAAGGACCCATTCCGTCCTTTCTGCTGATGATGAGGAACCGTCTCCATCTGCTCATGAGGGCTGTGCTGAAAAGCCTGAGGTCAGCGCTGGTGAGTTAGCCGCCGAATCAGCAGACGTTTCTGAACATTTGCGAGAATCAAAAGATGGCAAGAAGAAAAAGAAGAGGTCAGCAACTGTCCCCGAGAGTGAGGAAAGGGAGCTGGAGGAAACGTCTGAAGCGCTGGTCAAGAATAAAGAGAAACGCAAGAGAACTAAAAGGCTCACGGAAACTTTGGAGAGTGTTGAGCAATCTCAAACCGAAGAAGCGGCGGTTGTGAATAAGACGAAGAAGAGGAAAAGCAGACGGGAAGTCCCGGATGAAGAGAGCCATCAAACTGAAGAGAAGGACAGAACAAATCCTGGGGCTGGTTCTAGGTTTAACTCGGCGTCATCTAAAACGTTTCCAGCAGAACTCGAGACGTCTTCCTCTCACTGTGTGGAGAGGAAAAGAAAGCTTAATGCAAGAAGAAAACTTTATAACCCAGATAAAGACTTTCTCTCTGACTTAAAACAGCTCACCAGATAGATCATGATGTCATAAGCTTTATTTATTTTATTGTAAACCGTCAACCATTTTAGGGTGACAATGTTGAAATTTAAAACCTTTTGGGTTCTGAATTAGGTTTTTTTTCCTATATTTAATTTTGTATCACAACACTTTTACACCAGAATAATTCTCAATTATTTTTAAATTGAGACGTAATATACGAAAATGTAAATGATTTTCATAAAAACTACATATTTTATTAAAAGAAAAAGATATCAGGCTTGGAGGCTTCTCCCTTTTTTCCCCCTACATAATTCATTATGGACAAACACTTCAATTCTAACTTCATCAGGTCACGAGACACATCTCCAATTTTTAAGGTCTTTGTCGCCCGCACTTAAAAGTTATAAGCTCACTTTTTATGTTCTTTTTGGTGTTTGCTTCTTCCTGTCCGATTGGATTTCCAGACCGTGTTGATCCGAGATTTGTTTCACAGTGGATAGTAACTTTCTCCTAAGATCATCAACCAGCATTTTGAAAGGTAATGACACAAAAGTTGCAAATGAACTAATCAGAAACTTAGAAAGTGCCTGGGCCAGACTTTAGAAACGGCCTACGCCCCTGAGTTTTTTGGGAGGACACAAAAAATATACTGTTAATGTGGTAAAAAAACACCACATGTGAAATGAGCTACTGTTGAATTTGTATCAATTTCAACAGCACAAAGAAATTTAAAAATTATACTTTTCTTTAATTGGGACCAACATTGAGTCAAAAAGATTTATACTTGTAAATGTGCAGCCCTAACTATTAATGTTCTGTAATTTGCAACATATTTTATTTATTTATTTAGTTGGGATTAGGCACCAAAACCTCTCCAGCCCAGAGGCCCTTATTCTGGTAAATCCGGCTATGCATAGTGCCATTATTCTTTCCCTGTTTCAGTTGTATCTATCTGTTTGTCTAATAATTTTTATCTAGCTTTTTCTGTGTGTTTAGCTTAGAAAATGAGTGTTTTGTTGTGTTTTGGGACGGCAATATGAGTGGGTGTGGCCCGGGGCGCCATTCACGCTACAACCGCCACTGGCCTCCACTCAGTAACGGCTGACTGAAGAGCTCTGCGGCTGAGCACGCTCGTTACGTCAACACGCAGCCCCAACAGAGGATTTAAAACGGCGAGTCTGTGCGGCTCCGGTTGGAAACTTTCCAACCACAGACAGAGAGAGAGAGAGAGACCAGCGTGTCAGCAGCATCCACACACCGCTCGGCAGCGGCTCCCACCTTCCAGTCATGTCCAATGGCAGCAGCAACAACAACAACACGGCGCGGTTTGACGCGGCCAGGAGAGTGGCGATCTTCGGAGGGACTCACGGGAACGAAATGTCCGGCGTGACACTTGTTAATCTGTGGATGCAGAACAGCGCTGAGATCCAAAGGAAAGGACTGGAGATCAAGCCCTTCATCACGAACCCGAAGGCTGTGGAGAAGTGCGTTAGATACGTGGACACGGACCTGAACCGGGCCTTCACTCCGGAGAACCTCAGGTAAACAAACACGGGGGACAGGTGACGGCTGGATGACGGGGTCTGCATGGGGTTCTGCTGCTGAAACTTTGTGTTGGAGATCCACAAAATACACTAATGACTCCAGTAGCGGGTTGGGCTCGGTTTATTGTGTTTTATAAGACATTTGAACGCACTTACGCAACATGAAGTGTTGTATGAATGAGCAGCATGAAGTGTATGAATGAGGCACGCGGTGTACAAAACAGGCGCGCGCGGGGAGCTAGGAGGCACATTGCAACATAACTTCCACTGTATATTACAAAGGTCACCCAAGTCTTGTACCTATGGTCGTTTCTCTGTCACGTCACGTGGATCAGCACCAGCATGTTGGTATCATAGGTTGGTGTTTGGGTCCAGTAGCCAATAACAGCGGAGCGGCGTGTCCCCTCCTCCCGCGTCTCCCTCCTCCTTGGCCGGGCAGCAGCTGACTCCCAGACACCCTGCAGGAGCAACGTGAGCGGAACGTGACCGAGCTGCGCAATGATACCGAACCGTTTGAGCTGTCGCTTTCTGTTGTTCTGATTTCGGAAGGAGAACAGGGTATTACGCAAACGCTCGTGCAGGCGCCGTGCACGAGCACGCGCGATCCGCTTGGGTTTGGATGGAAAAACACCTGGTTTATCACACCGACTGGCCACAGCCATCCCATCTATTCTGATGTGTTGTATATTGCAAAAACACCAAGTCTTACCAAGTATTTTTTTGTCTAATTCCCAGTGCAAATATCTCCTTAGACTTAAAATGGCACAAACTAACTTACAAGTAACTTTTCAGCAAGATGTACTAGCTTGTTTTTGAGTCAGTAATTCTTGAACATTGTTCAAAACGTAGTAGTTCCACTGGCAGATTTATTTCACTTACAGCAGGGAAAAAAATACCATGTATAAATTATTATCCTTATTTTAAATGGAATAAGATCATTTTATCAAACTAAGCAAAAATACTTTTTAATATTTTGTTTTTGTAGCAAAGCAAGGTGCTTGGTGGAAGTTGCTCCCTTCATCAGCTGCCTCCAAGTGTTCATATATCTGACTTTTACATCACTGTGGGTTTTCCAGGATGAACGGCCTATTAAAGCCCACACTACAGCTTCTAATAGGGGTTTAAATCCAGACTTTGACTAGGTCACTTTAAAATGTTCATGATTTTGCCTTTTGTAACCATTCCAGATTGATGAATTTAAATGACTTTATCCATCCTTGGACGTCTTTTGAACTTGATATAACACTTTGTTTTTGAATATTTTTGGCCTACTACATTTCTTGTACAAAAGTACCAGATTGGATTGGGTGGCTTTGTTTGCCTTAACAAAATCATCATTTGAAAATGCGTTTTTGCTGTTCATGTTCTTATTTTCTCTTATCTGACGTTGAAATTTGTCTGATCTGAAACATTTCAATGAGCAAAACCAGGAGAAGTCTGTAATGGGGGTTAAATACTTATTCACAGCACCGTGTTTACCCTGGCCACTAACCTTTGGTTTAAACATTCCAGTGAAACTTTGGACACACACATGAATCTTCAATGTTTTTTCCTATAAAGGTCATTTATCCTCAAATTATCTGAGAGATACATTGGTTAATTTTAAAACTGTGCAGCTGCCATCCTGTTTGTCCTCTCTCAAGGAGATGAAGCGCTTCTAAAAACAGCTCATTAAAAAAACTTCTCTGACAGCTCTACTTTTCCTCAAACTCAGCACGTCTCTCAGCTGTGAACCCATACGTGCTGGAGTCCACATTTCTCCACAGCGTGCTGATATTTGGAGAAAACGGCGTCCTAGGGCCGTATGCTATGAGGGTGAGAGAATGTGGACTGCAGAGGCTCTTTTTCTTAAAAATAAAAAATAAAAAAACCTCCTGTGGTTTAGAGGTTGTTGTTTTTGAAATGCATTAGAACGAGCGGATCGAAGTTGAGGGAGAGAAGCATGTTCGGTGGGAGTTTAACCTGAAAAGAAACTCACAGATTCTGTGATCCGAACACACAAGACCATGAGAATGGTACACTCAAACCACAGTCGTCTTTTTTTTTTTTTTTAAACAAATTTTCCGTCAAACCTGTTGCTGTTTCTACCTCTCAAGTCTCAACATTTGACACCGTTTGTGTCGTCCAGCGCAACGGGAGGCGACGAGCTGCCCTACGAGGTGCAGAGGGCCCAGGAGATCAACAGGATGTTCGGCCCCAAAGGAAGCGCCGAAGCCTACGACGTGATCTTCGACCTCCACAACACCACGTCCAACATGGGCTGCACTCTGATCCTGGAGAGCTCCAAAGACGCCTTCAATCTGCAGATGATGAATTACATCAAGGTGAGGGTCCGCCGCGGCAGTTTTAAGTCGACCTGTAGGAATGTTACTTTGAAGAAAGGCCTACCAGACATGCAGATCCTTACAAAGCTATTTTTTTTTTTTTTTTACATTTTTGTCACTGCGACAAAGTTGTACAAACTACATGTTATATGGGGGGTTTATATAATGAAGCTCAGGTAGAAGAATCCGCATGAAGCGTCAGAAATAAAACAACTGCTGAGAGAAAGTCAAAAATCATCCCAATTTGCAGCTTGCAAAACAAATCACATCGACGAAGTGTATATGTAGAGGAAGGTTAGACGAGACCAAAATCAAAAGTTTCTGACCTACATGCAAAAGCCACCTGCAGTAGAAAACCAGACATTGAGCACAGTGGTGTTGTGAAACATCATTATGGTAGCGGCATCATGCTGCTGGACATATTAAGTCTGAAAACGATGACAGGAGTAGATCAGAGGCTGCAAACATCCGAGTTGGCAGCAGAGCTTCAGGGTTGCGCTTGTTAGTGGCACGTTTTATTTTAATCATCAGTGTTAAGGGAGCTAAATATAATGGCATGCTACCTTTCTTGGGATATTTATGACAAATTTAGAAAATCTCTCATCTTGTTTCTTACACCGTGCAATTGTTTGCTACTTTGCGTTGTTTTATCACATTAAATCTTAATAAAATATAATTAAATTTAAGGGTGCAGAGTACATTTCACCACAGAGACGATTCCTCCTGCGAGTTGTATATTTGCAAAACGTTTTTTATTTTGGGCAAAATTGGGTAAAAAAAAAAAAAAGAGAACTATGAAGAGAAGAGAAGACAAGGAGGTGCTGGTTCTCTCTATGTTTCCAGTCAGTGATTAACTAAGACTTGTGGTCTATAATCAGATCCAGTTAGAATACGTTACTGATAAAAATGACCTGCTATGCTTTACCGTGTCGGGTTGGAAAGGCTACGTGAAGGATTAACCCAGTAAAACTCATAAACTTTTGACTGGTTTGTGCTGGCACTAGCCTGAGAAAAAACAAAGATTGTTTTTCAAAAAATTTACAATTAGAGCTGCTTGGTGCTTGTTCTGCTTGTAACAAAGTCTTTTAACCATGATGTTGCTAGAGAAGACATTATTTGTTAGTATGGTTGTTCTAATGAAAAGGGTCTAGGTTTTGGTTAGAAAACAACCATTAATTATTACAACAAAGTTTTGTTATATAGTTAAGGAATCTGGAGTGTTATAACACACAGTATTTCACAGGAAAGTATATTTTATTCCTTAATTTTTCAGTAATCGGGTAATATTTGGAGTTCATTCTGCTGTCATTAAAAAATCTTTAAAAAAGCAGTTCCTTTTGATGCAGGAGAAACATTGCTGAGGCAAACAAGTAAAATCAAAAATATCACTGTAAAGGCTGAATCGGCTGTTTTTATACACAGAAAATTTTGTCGCACAAATCTAAAGTAGCTACCACTAAAATCAGATTACAGGAAATGCATCTAAAATCCTCGTTGTACTTTTTTTGACGTACATTCTTAAAGGCTTTTTGCAGCTTATGCATGGCCATGCAGCAAAGCCTTTCTATATTTACCTCCCGCCTGATGTGCTCAGTTAAATCCACGCCGCTGTTTTGAGAACGACGGACGCTTTCTTGTCGAGTTGTTTGACTCTTCTAAGGAGAAATTAAGTAGATGGGCAACACGGTCACTAAGAATCTATGAGAATGTTTCTCTGCATGCTTTTGGGAGAGTTATTACAGAAGATTTTCTTACACCAGTCTCTCTGTGATTAAAAACAATCTTCACAGTTCAGTTTTACTAGCCACACCTTGATTCCTGCCAGACGTAGAAGTCATTTTCCCGTCAGTTTCCAAAACCACCTAAAAAGAAATGTATTTTTTATTCCAAAACATTTTGGATGTGCTAGTTGACGTTATTGCTACATTACGCTGCATTGCTACTTGAGGACCTGAACAACTTGGGAACTAAGGGAACCATAAATTCTGCTGTAAACGTCCTGAATGGCTAAAAATAAATAGTTTGTAGTTTGGGCTCTTTGTATTTATTTGAGTTGCATTTGATTAAAGAGAAAAAAAGAATCAAGACATTTGTTAGTGAGCATACAGACAGCTAGCTAGCCTGCTAGCTAGCAAGCTGATATGTCAAAATACAGGCACACTAGCTAGTTAGCTAGATAGATAGATAGATAGATAGATAGATAGATAGATGATATGTCAAGATACAGGCACGCTTGCTAGCTAACCAATGAAAACCCAAAATGAGAGCACACACTATTTCACAGCACTGTATTTGTCATGTTTTCTCCTAGAGGAATTGGCTCTGATGTAATTTTCCACTTTGTCAAGCAGAAACCTAAAACATTTAACTGTGTTGCATAAGTCTTTGTCATAAAAGCCTTTTTTTAAAAATATATGACGTTCTTTTTGGTTTTTTGGTTTTTACAGAAAGCCTTGGCTCCTGCTAGCTGTCTTGTTCTCCTGAATGAACATCCTCTGCTGAAATATTCCACCTCTCGCTCTGTGGCCAAGCACCCTGTTGGTGAGTCTCTGACTGTCCAGGGATTTTCTCTGCTCTTTCAAATAGTTTACAATGAGGTTAGTATCAAATAACTTTGAAGGGATTAATTTGTCGATATAAAGATGACTTACTTCTAGTCTGACATTCACTTGTGCGTATATTCGTCAACATTGTAAGGATTTTGAGTTTCTCTGTTGTTGTTTTTTAACCTTTCACAATTTCCATTTTGTTGACATCTACCATTTTTGATAAGAAAAGTTGTCAAGTTTTAAGGCGGAATAACACCAGGTCCTTTTTGTTAAACCACATAGTTTCTTTTCAACTTGGTTAAAAAAAACATTTAACTAATTATTGGGAGGTACACAGATACTTTGGAGGCTGTATGTTAGATTTTTGTTCTCTCAGTTTTATGCAAATAAGTGTCTCTGCCACCTGTGACCTGCTCCTGTGTGAAGCATCTGGTGATTTCTTAATAACGTCAACCGTTTGGATTGTCTCGTTGCAGGTATGGAGGTGGGTCCTCAGCCTCAAGGGGTTTTAAGAAGTAACATCTTCGAAGCTATGAGGGTCATCCTGAAACATGCCCTGGACTTCATCTCTCTCTTTAACGAAGGTAGAGCTTTTAAAGCCGCTCCGTTAGGCTGCGAATCTCTGCTGACGTAAGACTTTTTATGTTTACTAAACTGTGACTGTTGGGCTGAAGCAGAAGCTCATGTAAACATAAATTGCCAAACGGTTTATTTAAAAAAAACAACAACTTCCCTTTCAATGACTCAGCCTGCTATCAATGAATCATCTGCTATGTTCTAGAAAAAGAAACATTTTGTAATAAAGCAAATGTCCATGAGGCTGACTCATCTCCAAATCTCTTCTCATCTGGTTCGTCAATCCGCCGCTCTGCTCTCTCAGCCCCCCGTCACTCTCCCGAAGGCACCGAACGCTGTGCTTTCCTTCCCTCTACATAAGCCCAGCTGCCCGTGCCAAGTCCCAGTTGCAGCCTGTTGGTCTCCCCCGACTGTCCTGCTGTTGAATGGGCCCCCTTGTTGGGAGCCAGTTGCTTTCCGTGTCGTGAGAGCGCGGCTGCCAACGTTGCGGTAACCTTCTGTCGCGGGACCACACCGGCGCTAATGAATGCCCCGTCATAAAGATGAATCGATGTTCCTGCGCATTGAAGCCGAACGCCTCGATGAAACGACCGATTTGGCTGTAAGGAGTCCTGAAAAGGGGCACCTTACTCCATGAGGACACTGGATAAAAGTGTGGCTGAGGCATCAGTACTCGTGGTTCCTTTGGCCTTGATTGAAATGCACTGCTAAATAAAACGCAGTTCCTTTCAGCAGTCACATGCATTAACTTAAACTTCACAGCTGTTCTGTGAAGGCCTCTGAGATTTGTTGGAGAACAAACATCGTCATGAAAACCAAGGAGCAAAGCAGACAGGTCAGAGAAAACGCTGTAGAGAAGTTTAAAGCAGGAGTCGATCATAAGATAAGGAACTTGTTCAGCCCATCATCTGAAAGTTGACTGGATAGTACGTCTCAACTGAAAACCTGAGGGATGCGATACTGCATGTTTTGGTATTGATTTTATACCAAATAAATACACCCGATACCAGTACCGATATACTGATACTTTTTTGTTTTGATTTTGTCACATCGTCAGACTCTTGACCTTCAGGTGTTTTTGTGGATTTTTCCTGACTTATTTTTGCCCAAACGTAGGACAGAATTTGGATAAAGTTTGTAGAGAGCTACAAAATGATTCAATGACATATTGTGAAGATTTGTGTGCAAAATGAGGAAAAAAGAAGAGATTTCTTCTATTTTGCAGTTGTGTGCCATGTTGTGTTGGTCCAAGAAAATACATTGACATTTGACCGAAGGACAAACGGAATGAACGCTTTAGCCTACATTAAGTCTTTTTCTTTTTAGCTCAAGATGCTGTATCTTCCGTTACAATCAGACCCATTAATACGTCAGATTCTGTCAAAAACACAGAGTGTGCCTCCTGTGTGTCGGCTAGGAATGGAGTTTCCTCCATGTACGGTGGAAGTCTTCCGGGTCTTGGAGAGGATGGACTACCCCAGAGACGCCAATGGGAACATTATTGCCATGGTTCACCCCAACCTGCAGGTAAATGGCTGAAGGCAAATTATGCTGTGCCTGTAAAAAGTATTAATTTCCTTGGATGATATTCTCTTTTTATTGCTTCTACAGGTTAATCATAATCAACAAAATTTCCCCTTTTTTGACAAAACATTTATTTAAAAAAACTGATTTCTTCAAAAATAACGACAATTAAATAAAAGTGTATAACATAAAATAAATAATTGCATAGGTATTCACCTCTTTTAAAGTGACTGACCAAATTCATCATCATCCGAGAGGTGAATACTTTCATATTCGCTGTACAGCTGCCTTCAACTTCATTAGGATTGCTTTCTGATATGTTATTTGGAAGGAGGAAATTTATTTATTTATTTATGTTTTTTAGCAGCACAGTCAAATCACTTCCCCGCCGGCCGTTGTTTGTTGTTGTTTCAGGACTGTGACTGGGAGCCGCTGAACCCCGGCGACCCAATGTTCCAAACATTCGACGGGAAGTCCATCCACTACCAAGGCTCCAGCACCGTTTATCCCACTTTTATTAATGAGGCCGCCTACTACGAGAAACAACAGGCGTTTGTGACCACCAGGCGAGAAACCTTGGCTGCGAGTGCCATCAGGAAAGCATGAAATGTTCTCCGGAAAGGCAGGAAAAAAACCCCAATTAAACAACAAAACTCTGCAGAGATATGTTAGTAGATTTTGCACAGGTTGCAGATCAAAGCGCTCTGTGCAAAATAACATCTGATTTCATTTTTATCTTTTTAATATCAGAAAAATCAATTAACTATGCAAAAAAAAAAAAATCACCTATTAAGCTAAGTATTTATGATACTGTCCATTTATTTACATTAAATGAACTGAACTTTTATTAGCGTTTTAAAGGCTAGGCCTCATTACTGTTGGCTTATTAAACATTCCAAACACACTCTTTGAGTTTCCTACTGCTGCTCAGGAAGGCCATGGAAGATCAACACCTACGACCTCTGACCCAGAACTGTTGTCTCCTCCTGGAAACGTGTTTGTAAGACCTATTGGGGTGTGCTATGTGTGGCCTTTGATTCTACCTACCTTTAACTCCAGTATAGCATCTGTGGTGCTGCCCTATTGTTGCCTTATTCGAGGGGTTTCCAGAGAAACTCAACACAGCAAATTTAGCGAAGACTTTGTGTGAAACATGTTAATCCAGAAGAGGTTATTTTGAGAGATGGTACATGAGCTCTTCCTTTTACACTCCATTGATAGTGTGAGACGTGTTTTGTAATTATATTAACGTGTATTTTTTGATATGTCTATTTATGTATGTTTGATTTTGAGTATTTTCTAGAAGTCATGGTGCTGTCTGACGTTTTTAAATGTCTTGTGCGTCTCTGTGTAACACCGTCGTCTTACTGTAGGTCATTTTTCAATCAGCAATATTTCTATGAGCACCATTTATATTAAACAGTGAAGTACTGTGACAATTATCCTTTCAATAAATGTATTACATCAGCGTGTAGGCGTTTTGTTTTTCTCTGAAGAGCCAAGGGAAGATATCACCTCCCACCACAAGAGGGCGACATGCAACCACAGTTTAAAATCCAATGACGATGCACTCTAGCGGTTTATCTCAAGCATTGGTAGATGGACATTATCTCACGGGTGCAACGGAGGAAGAGGAACATACATTTTGAAGTGTTTAAAAAAAAATCAGATGGCTTGATGTCATACGAAAGTTAAAGCCAATTTATGCTATGATTTTTTTATAGCATAAATTGCTATAACGTTTTCACAACTTTTCCATTCTAATCGATGAAAGAGAATTTGGGTCAATTGGCTGCCAATGAGCTCTTGGTTGTAAAAAACAACAAAAAAAACAAAACACATTGTTGCCATGGTTATACATTATAGCGATATCCGGAAGTAAGGGAAAAAAAGTAAAAATTATTCCAGCTGCACAGCATGCAACGTTAAAATGAATAATTCTCCAGAAAAGCAAAGCACAAAACGAAAAACATGACCAAAAGTCTACAAAAAAAAGAACTAAAATAACTACACCAATGTGCTGCCACTTATTCTAGAACATCATTCTAGAAAAATAAAGTAAATAAAAGGTTGATTTAGAAAGTTTTTATTGATTTATTCATCTATTTTAAGGGGGAGATGGGGTCGGCTCGAGTGTCCTTTATTTCAAAGTGCTAAGACAGGAAAGTAGGTAAAGAGAGAGAGGGAAGACATGCAGCAAAGGTCACCAGGTCATTAATCGAACCTGTGACGGCCGAGTAAGACCTCCTTACATGGGCTGTTTGTAACCCCTGCGCCTCCACAGCATCCCAGTTCTTTTTACTTATCTTAAAACAAATTAATAATCATTTTTACTTGAACTCAATCTCTTAAATGACAAAACCAACAAGAAATCTTTGATGTGTTTTAACAAATAAACACTGCTATAACATCGACATGTCACAAAGTGTATTTCTAATTTAATCTCATCTTCCTTCGTAGCCAAGAAGATAAATGACGTGTTTTTTTTTGTTTTGTTTTTTATCCTAGCATGTAGGAACTACAGTGTGGTTCAAGCATAATTACGTACAATGACAGCAAGTACTATGATTACGGTGTATGAGAACACAGTTTTCCACATCTGTCATTATCACTAAACATTTCTGGAATCCAGAAAAATGCAGAAGGGAGCCGAGGGGCATGGCACTGAAACAGTTGAGCAACGTCTCGGATGGAAAACATCTATATTGCACTTTGTTCTCAGTAAATACCTTACATCATGGTATTCAAGGAACCCAATAAAAACCTGCAGCTTTTCAACTATTCTAGAGTATTGGTCCACTCGTCTTTGTCACGCTTTTGATGTGAACGGCACACTGACCAGGCATTTCTAACTTCTGTTTTACTAACCGCTGATCACGAAGAAGACCTTCTGCACTCCACCAGTGTTGAGAACGTGTGGATGCCTCACGACACGCTCGTTCATTTCCTATAATCATTCTAGAAATGTAAGTGCACAACCACCTGCTGTGTCTCTGCCTGTTCGGTCGCTGCATCAATCACTGTAATCCAGTCAGGACTTGGATGACCGCAACAACACCCGATCGATAGACATTGAGAGGAACACGATCTTTAAGTTTCTGGCAGGGATCCAAATGTGCACTTTAAACGCTCCTCGGGGTGCATCCCTGCTTCCACCGTGTGCCTCCTCGATACGTGACATCACATCTGTTTTACTGGAAGAATGCCGCTTGGCAGCTCATCAAATTGTTGGTATCTGGATGCAGCTGCATGGATCGGCGGCTAGAATTACAGAGCCGGTGGTTAGCTGTACTCCCTTCTGCATTGTGGAAATGATGTTTGTCGGCATGAACCCCCTCGCAATGACAGGCTTACGAGGTAAAGCAGCATTTATTCCGTTGCTTCACTTATAAAATCTCAAAACGGTGAGTGCCAAGTCGGTTTGTCTGGTATGCCAAAGAGAGAGGAACTGTTTTCCATTTCTTTTTCTTTTTTTTTTTGGTAGTAAAACTCAGTGCAGACATGGGAATGAGGAAGTAATTATCTGCATAGGGTTCTGACATGCACCTGTTGTGGTTGAAGCACAAGTAAAAACCCTCCACGGGTCCTTGCAGTGGCAGCAGCTATGCTTCTCTTCTGATTGCAGTCGCTTCGAGACTTCTCTTCTTTTCAGTGAAACTGCTGAAACCACCAGCTGGACGGAAGGGGAGTTATGTAAGAGTCTGTTTTAGCCTCCCTTCTACATTTGTGCTCTGCACAAAAACAAGTTGGCAGCGCGCCGTTGGAAATGCAGGGGTTGTTTTGGCAACCAAATGCATGAATTCCCAGATTTGTGCACGTCTGTGACATCAGCTAGCATGTGGATGAGTCTGGATGATAGAGAAATCATTTGAATTTAATGTGAGTCTGGAAAAAATACAATTGGTTGCTTGCTCATTTTTGTTAATTATGCATCGGTTTTAAAACATGCAAGCATGGATGACTTAAAGAGGAGTGTGACCGATGATCGCTGGTGGTGGGAATGACCCACAAATCAAACATTAGTACAGCCCCAATATGACGTTGTAGTGGCCCTGGATCTAAACCCACCAAATTACTAGAGAAGAAGAAATACTCCATATCCTCAAACAAGTGCCAGATTAATTAGTTTTAGGAATAACTCATAAAAATCAGTTCTTCCAGTACACAAGTGGTTGCCAAACTGTTCAGCTTCTGATCCACACACTGACAAAGGAAGCGAGAGAAAGAGCTAATTGATAATTAATCCATTGAACAGTAGCAGAATGACAATAAACTGCAGCGCAAAATAAAACAAACATTGACAGTCAAAATACAGCATTTATTTATTTTTAAGTGAAAGTGTTTTTTTATTTTTTATTTATACTAAAATATAAATCCTAAATATCCACTACCATTATTAATTTTGTTACTTAATAATGATTTGGGAAACTAAAAAAAAAACATAACATTAAACAAAGAATTTCAAAAAGGAACAAGAACTGTAGATATACTTAATGCTATGAGGCCTTCAAGCTGAAGGATTTGCCTTTTTCCAGTCCTCCCTTTAACTTTGGTAGCAAGCTTTCTTGATGAAGTGAACACAGACAGTTAAAGGTTGACTAAAAATACCCCAATCCACTTCAAAAGCAACTAATGTTGCATTCAAATAGTGACGGAATTTTGTACTTATTTTGCTATATACACACTGTGCGGTTAAAAGATTAAAATGTATAATTTTTAACAAACAGGATGACAAGTTTATATAACAACAGGATGATAATGTGATTATTATCATTATAACAGCGATGCAAATAATAATGCAAATATAAAAAAAATTTACATATAGTAAAATAGTGATAATAATCAGAATTTTGATTACTAAAATATAAATAAAGGGAATCATCTGCATAAAAAAACAACAACCAGAAGATGAGGAAGAAATTAACGGGACCAACATGAACAGAGGAGATAAAGCGCTTATCTAGATTTTTTTTTAAACAAACGTGTATGCTTCTCCTTCCGTCATTAAAACTCCGGAAATCACAGTTACAGTAGAAAATTGCGGCATTTAGATGCGAAAGATTAAGTATGTCCCAGCAGTACTTGAAGGCACCACGGCTGGAAACAGGAAGTCTCGAAACTTTTCAGCACAGTGACAAACTTGTTAACCGCATCTCTGAGCCGACACGTCTTCAGCCTGACTGCAGTCTGCGGAGGGATGAAGAGGGTCTGAAAGGAGTCAAGTTACCAGCGCCAGTAAATAATTTTTGTTTCTTTAAATAAAACGAGGTGTCCAGAGGAAGGTGGGTGTATGCGACAGATTTACCGCTAACTGACGGCGAAGACAGTTAGCTCCAGCATTCCTCTCTCTGACGGCTGCCTGAACATCACAATGTGGGAGCAGGAGGAATTCGCTAAACACTGGAGGAACGAGTTCCCCGACGCAGCTGTCCCCCGAATGGACTTGAGCTCCGTGGAGGACATCGAGTCGGAGCTGGAATCATGTAAAGCCAACCTGAAGAAGCTCCAGAAGGCTCTCGCGGAGGAGAAATTCAAGGTGATATACCTGCAGACCACAGTGGCCCAGCAGAAGAGGAACGACCCGGAGAGGTTCGAAGGAAAAGATGAAAACTTCAACGCAGAAACGTTCGCCGTTCCTAAGATGAGGAATGTTAGAAAGCCGCTGCGGCGAGAAGATGAAGGTGGCGGCGGCGGCGGAGGGAGGACCAAGGTGTCCGACTCCGGGGGCTTGAAGCTCAGCGCGGCGGCCAACACGCCCAGCTCCTTCGGCCGAGAACGCACCAGGTTCATCGGCAAGACAGGTAAGTACGTCCCCATCCCCGTCCCGCCGCAGAAACCCAGGAGGGGGGACAAGGCCGCCAATGACAACGAGGAGGAGGACAGCGACCGAGAATACGAGGATGCGGAGCTGAACGAGAATTTCGTCCGGAATAACTTGTTGACGCCGAAGAGCGTTGGCAAGGACAACCAGCGGACGCCGGTCATCTGCAGGGACAATCTGCGGCCTTTCCGCCACAGCAGGGACTTTGACTCCGATGACGGCAGGCTGTCTCCGTCCTTCCCGCATGTTCACCGCAGAGCCTCCCGCGGCTCCGGCTGCAGCACACCTGACAGAAGGAGTGATGGCTACCTGAGCTCCGACCATGACGACTCCTCCTCTGCAGGTAATCCATCTTTCATGCTTCCAATGATTTGATGCTTCAGCAAAAGAGTATTAAAATCAGTGCAGTCACAGATTTATTGTTTAGTGTTCACATTGAAATATATCTTATAGTTATTGCATCCTGCTCTTATCATCTTAATATAAATGCTGCCTCGAAAAAAAAACTCCATTCACACCCCTTGAGGTTTTCCTCATTTCTCATTTTACTATATTATGTACTTCACTTTTTAAAAAATGTGATAAATGTTGCATTATTTGGAAGTGGAAAAACTTTTTCTTAGTTAATCAAACATCTGAAAAGTGTGGCCTGGATTTGTATCCATACACCGACTCCTCTGATGTGTCTGAATGTGATCACTAGACAACCAGGAGAAGTTTAATGCAGCTTTAATTTATTGTTTTAATCATCCAAAAATAGACATGTGAAGACCTCAAAGCTTTCAATACCTGGTTGTCCACCTAAACTGATAAGACTGGACAAGGAGAGCGGCAGCGGCAGCCAGGAGGCATAGTGGAGGTGCATAAATTGATGGCACACAAATGCATGCCACACTTATCAGATTTTTATTTCTTGGTGAAAAAAAATGGCGGCTTTGTGGTGGTCTAATGAAATGCACTGAATCTCATCATTGTGATGTGACAAAATGGAAAAAAGGTCAGCGGTTATGAAGAGTTTTCACAAGGCCACCACCGTGTCACTCTTTCCTCCCATCATCATATTCCCAGCTGTGACACACACAGCCTTGTACCTCTTTTTAGACAGGAAGTCAGCTGATGGATGAGTTTGTTTTCTGGTTTTTGCTATTTTTATTTTTTTTTGGCATGAGTAGCCTTCTTCCATATTTTGAATGGACATGATGATGATGACGACGATGTAAAGCAAATAGTTTCCAAGAACGTGAGGTGTTATCTAGAATTGGTTAAAAAATATATTAAATTGACCCCCAAAAATGGGTGAAAGACATATAAAACAGATGCAGTTATATAAAGTGAATTTTAACATCTTGAGGAAAATAGCAGCTCCCCTCACTATCCTCTCCAGGACTTTCTTTTTTGCGTTTTTTTTTTTTTTTTTTGCCAGACTTAATTACCTTAAACCAAAGCTAAAGTAGTCTGTCACACACTGTGATCCTGTGTTTACAACAAGTTGGAAGCTGCTCTGGTAATTTTTTTTCAATTCTTTTGGGAAATGTGTGAAAGTGGCAGTGTTTCTGAAGTTTAAAAAGAAAAAAAAAAACTGTCATATTCAAGTGTCTATCTAGCTGTGTATTAACGGTGCGTTTCCGATGAGTCAAAGCCCTTCAGCTTCCTGGTGCACAGTCAGGTGGGTGCTGATTGATGTAACATCCTGTCAATGCGGCTCTACATTAAACACCCCACAAAACTGCCACATGCAGAACGAGTGTGAACGTTGGCTGCAGAGTGTGTGAGGTGCTGTGAGCTGTGCAGAACTCTAGTATTACTAGCCTAGACGGGCATACAGTGCATTCACGCTAGACTGACCGGAAATCCTCCCTCAAGCTAATAATGCTGGCTGAGAAAAATACCACATTCATTAATTAACAGCTAGTTCTTTGCAAAAAAAAAAAAAGAAGTCCTGTCCTTGAACATTTCCACATTTCTTCAGGTTAAATTCACAAACATGAATGTGATTTAGACCAACACAAAATGGGGGTAGTTATGAAGTGAAGAGCACAAGATTTGAGGCATGGGGAGGAGATTCACCTTTCAGCAGGAAAAAACAACCCAGACAAACAGCCAGAGCTACAATGAGATGGTTTAAACAAACACATATTTATGTGTTAGCATGGCTTAGTCAAAGTACAGGCTATAGTCCAGTTTGTGAGACTTAAATTTATGTTTGCAGATCCACTCCAGCTCGTCTGACTGATCCTTCAGATAAATCTTCATTTGCTAGATGCGCAAATTTTGGTAGATGGAAACCTCAACTGGAATTGAATCAAATGGTGGTTCTACATACTATTATTACACATGTGCTGAGTAGAAAAAGCAAAGTGATACATCATTTATTCTATTTCACAAATATGCACTACTTTCACTGCAGAAACACAAAGCGTTACTAAGTATTTTTGCCTAGTACTTTCTTAGTACACTTAAAATAAGACGGCAAACTTTCAGCAAATGTTTAGCTAAACATAGGATCTTATTTTAAGTCAATAATTCTTTAATATTGATCAAAACAAACTAATTCCAGTAGCAGATTATTTCACTGACATGGGAAAGAATATCTTGTTATAAGTGAAAAAATCTGCATGTGAAATTAATATTAAATCAATATTAATGAATTCTTGACTTAAAACAAGATCCTAAATTTTGCCGAAATGTAACTTCTAGGTTGGTTTTCTCTTACTTCAAGTGTACTAAGATAGAAACTAGACAGAAGTACATGGAAATATTTTGTGTTTTGCCGTGTTGTGGTGGTCCATCACACAAAATCTTAAAATACATTAAAGTTTGTGCGTGTAGTGTGCCAAAATATGAAAAGGCTAAACACCTTTAGATTCCTAATTTTGCAAAGTTGCACCAAAATAACACATAATGTTTATCATTTGGTGGTTTCTGTGGGCGCCGTTGCACCTCCAGCTGAGGAATACAACCCACTGGCATCCATATGTTACCCTGGACTGGTGGTGAATGGGCGCCAGCCCGCCAACCTGTTGTGTCTGATCCGATTAAGATCTATCTGCATGTGCAGAACAGTTCTTGCTGCAGATGCAATGCTGTGTTCTAATCTGATACAAACCGGCTCACATAAACGTTTTCCAGAGCTTCTTGTGTGCATCTAAATAAAAGCTGGTGCCAGGCATCTCAAAAATCAATGATATCTTACCAGGTTTTTTTCCCTGTAATGCACAGCTATATAAAATATCCAGTGAAAAAGAGACTGGTTCTGTCTAAAGATGGCTAGTCTGAGGAAAAAAGTCAGACCACAAGATTCAGACAAATCCCACTGCATAAATCTGATACTTCCTTAAAAGTGTGGCGAAATTGACCAAGATCGTCTGCGATCTCATGAGTCAACATTAAGTGACTAACGTGAACATGAGACTAGACTGAGGGAGACTTTCTGAGCAGATAAAACATGTGCTGTAGTACATAATCTTTATTAACGGAGCATTATGGTAAGCTTATCTCTTAATTTTTTGAATTTTGATCGCCCTCCTGATTACAATATATCCAGAAGGTTCTATGTGGAACGAAAACGGCTGCCGCACAAATGTGGTAGCAACTCCACTGTTGCAACAGACAGGAAGCAACGTGACGCCAAAATAGAACTTTGGATTTTCTGAAAGAATGTCAGATGGTGTGTTCCCGCAGATGCAAAACAAAGTCATTATGCGACAAAGTTCTGGCTTTGCTTCTCCAACGTGAAACTGTCCAAACAGAGACAAAGAAAGGAAAGCGTCGCAGTGATTTCCAATCACAGCGAACCGTTTTCTCTACCCCTAGAGCTGATTGGGGATTGTATTTTACTGTAAACATGTGGAAAGGTAAGGAAAAGCAATTACTGTTAGTCTCCTAATCTGCTCCATCATTGTTATCCCACAGGATACTGACGCTTTGCTGCGACGGCCAGGATAATCAGTGGAAGGACTTTAGCTTTGACCGCGAACAATAGAGGGTGTGTGGGATGGAAACCCAAGAATTCCTAACGCATAATGCCCTCAGATTGACTCTTGTAATCCCAAATAAGAGTTGTCTGTTCTTATTTATTTAATTTTACCTTGGGTACTACATTTATATTGGCGCGCGCGCGCGCACACACACACACACACACTCAAAAAGCCAGGCTTTAGGAAGAGATCAAGCATAAGGTCATGTGAGTCTGAGGCGATTGCTTTAGCCTCCGCCTGTGGTCCCTCTGAATCAGTTTTCACAGAAACTGATTCACTTTATCTCAAATTCACTGTTTTTGCTAAATTGCTCCATAGCCAGACTCTGTTTCCTGTTCAGCTATTTTCTGTTAAGTGCAGTCACATTGAGGACTCCAAGGAGAACCGCGGCTGATCAGTACCAAACCAAAACGGACTCTTGTTGTCTGCGAGAGAGGACTGTCACAGTAAAACTGGTGGATTTGCTTAGTTACCGACTTTTGCATTGTCAAGTCATTCCGACAGCAGGATGGCTCTGCTGATGGGGCTGTTTCCTGTTCCTTTTACCTATCACACACTGCTCAGTTCAGTATCTCTCGGCTCTGAAAGTTACCCACAGCTCCTCACTTCACCCATGCAGAGACCTCTGACACTCTGATGTCTGACTTTGTTTTAGGAAATACAGCATTCACATTTTACGACTTGGTGTTTCTTGCAAAGTATTCAATTCATGCCCTTTTGAACTTTACACACGTTGTCACGTTGCAGTCACAAACTTTCAGTGTGCTTTATGTGACAGAGTGGCTCAAGAGGAAAAAGACTCCTACCTTTCAAGACAAGCAGAGGTTATTTCTATAACACATTTAAGTTACAAGATGTTTGAAGCAAAAAAAAAAACCACAGTGCTCTGACATAGAAAGGAAATGAAAGTTGGACTACATACTGAAATGTTTCAGTTGGTATGACTGTAAGTGGGAAAGACAAAAACGACACTAAACAAATGGGGTTTAGCCTAGATTTAAAGGAACTCTTCTTTTCAGCATTTTTGCAGTTTTCTGGAAGTTTGTTCCAGATTAGAGGAGCATGAAAACTGAATGCTGCTTCTCCATGTTTGGTTCTGACTCTTGGGATTCAGAATAGACATGGAACCAGGAAACCTGAGTGGTCTGAAGGGTTTATATGACCACAGATCTTTGAGGTATTTTGTACTAAACCATTCAGTGGTTTAAAAACCAACTATTGTAAGGACTTTAGAACTGGGGTGATGTGCTGCATTTTTCTAGTTTTAGTGAGAACAGGATCAGCTGACTTTGTCATTGTCTTTATGTGACTCTGAAGGTTCAGGTGTGAGCCCATCTCCACAGCCCTGATCTAACTCTAATAAGTGAAGCTTTGTGCCGACTCTTCCTCTTTAGATCCAAAAATAATAACTTTGGGGTTTTTTTTTTACACACAGCTGAAAGGTTGGGCACCTCCATACATAGATTTTTGTCCATACATCTGCTCATTGCTGAATGAGAACAACTTTATTGGGATTTTGAATTACATGCTCCGTCGGCATTTGAAACAAGCAAAGAGGCTCAGCAAAACTGAAGTTAAGTGATGAGAGGACAATTATGAAAAATGTACAGTAGATTAGTAGAAACTGTACTGTGTTGGTTGTATGTCTATTTTTACATTTAAAAAAGTTCCAAAAGCAGAAAATTTTGTGGTCTGTTTTCAGTTGATGCTCTAAGTTTTTAATACATTTCATCTCATGCATAAAAAAGCACAATCAAACTATCATTAGTGCAAAGCTGAGAAGTCCTTTATTTCTCCATCAGCGCAGCAAGCTGAAACCTGTTAAAAGGAGATTTTAAACATAGCAGCCACATTTGTTTGACTGTAGAAAGGACCGGTTTATTAATGAAAACTATATCTGTGGGAATGTCATTAATTTCGCCTCACAGGAAGTAGTGCCCTAAATAAAACATACTTGAATTTATCACGTTTGCACCGATTCTTTGTCCAGTATTCTGTTGTTTATAACCTGGCGTATGTACAGTTTTTAACCTATTATTTCCTTTTTTTTTTTTCTTGATAAAGAATTAAAATTATCGTCCCAATCCCCTTGTCTGAAAATGGTTTATTAATCCCAAATTACAAATTCACAGACTGCATATACACTTTATTCCAGAAGTATTGCTGTTATCGCAGTAACCTTCTGAACCTTTTAAAGTTATGTTTTTGAATTCTTCAATAACAGAAATGGTTAGTTAGGAAAAACTGTTTGTGTCACTCCCTTTTTCCTGCGAGAGTGGGTGTTGAGTATGAGGCACCTTCCCGTTTCTCTCTGGGTTGGCTCTCTCAGGGCAGGTCCAGGCCCGTCTTGAATAACATGTGCGGAGGGGGAAACTGCGCTCTTTGGACTACATAAAAACTGACAACATTGGCTTGGTTTGATCATTGACTGTTTAGTCCTAAATAAAAAGCTCTGGCTTGTTGTTGGTTTTATTTAAGTGGAGTTACGCTGTGATTTATTGTAGTGTGATCGCTTTACTGTTAGGCAGACAGACTGTTTAGAAAAAAAAACCAACAAAAAAACAATCCAGCCAGACAGAATAGTTTGGCTCGTCTCTGTTGTTAGACTGCTGATGAGCTAAAGTGGGTTTACATTAGCTTCTGTGTGAGTGTGTGTTTGGCTACTCAGTGCAGCACGTACACGTAATGGGAAACAGTGACTGGGTTGGATTTGTCATAGGAAATTAGATTATAAGAGTTCCCAGCGGGAAATACATCAAGAATGGCACCTGAGTTTGAACTGTGACTTGGAATACAGCATCAAGATTTATTGTTACTGTGCAACTAAAATGTACTCAACATGCTAGATGCGTAGAAGTTCACAAGTAACTTTCTTTTTAAAAACCCAAGTCAAGACTCAAGTTTTCCACCCTAATTCAGACATGTTCCAAGTCTGTAATGATGGAAATAAATATTTTCTTTCACTTGTATTATTGGTCCTAAATTACCAGATGAATATTAGGTTGTTACTTGTGTATTTTAACATGTAATTTACCATTTTAAATCAACGAAAGGTTGCTTTATAATAGAAAAATTGATCAAACAAATATTTACTCAGCTAGAGATATAAATATGCATTTATGTTTCACGAATAATAGTTTAAAATTGGCTAAAATTGAATTTTAGAATTCATCAACCTTTTATTATCATTATTATAATGTCTAAATTAACACTTGTTTATCCCCGTCTTCACATTATTAGAATTTTTAATATTTGGAAACTGTTTAAAAAAATCTTTGCTCTCAATTCTAAATGGTAAAGATTTTTAAATATTGCTATTTTCAGGTGAATGTGTATAAAGCTGCAGTTAGTTTGGCAGTGAGAGAATGTCAGGTGAAATTATTTTATTTTATTCTGAAATTATCCTGTGCTCACTGTTGTGAAGCTTCACGTAACATAAACAGAAATCTCATAATCCACCAACATCACGGGCTAATTATCAAATTCATCCTTTCACAATAAAACCACACAGCAGGTGCAGTCTGTGGCTCATATGCCAACTTCCTTTTACTCTTCATTAAATCAGATAAAAACCATTAAGATACGAGTCTCGAGTCTTCCAGGCTCAAGTCTAATTCGAATCTGAAGTCTCCTATTTTTGGTACTTGAGTGCGAAACTTGAGTCGTCATCTCTGATTAAATAAAAACTGTTGGCAGCTGTGATGTTTGTATTTCATTAAACACGAGGCAAATATAGTTTTGTACAACCGCAGGTTTATATGGTATGTGACAAATGCATCGGCTTGATATTATCATCAGGGGTTAGCAAAACTTTCTAACTGCAGCGTAGTCGGTGCAATTCTTCAGATCTGGTCCAAAGCTGAAGGAAAATTGAACACAGCGGAATTTTCTTTAAAAATGTTCCGTGTACTTTATCAACAAAATCATTGGGATGTGCAATATAGATTTAAAATTTTATTTTTAGTTTTTATTATCGCTACATAAATTCAGAGCTTTACAAACAAAAACTCTGCTCAAAAAATGAAACATTCCCTAAATATTTTTAAATGATTACATCACCACACCAATGAGTTTGTTCAGCCATCCAGCTAACCAGAACTCATTACGTCCAGCCAAGTTTTTGAAACATGAATGCAAGGTTTACTAGTACTTCTATGGAAGCAACAAAGCAAAAATCATTCAATCAGCTGAAGTGACAATATGAGCAATACTTTTAAATTTACAAACTCCATTAGAGTTTCTTAACTGTGAATTATTGTCTGAAAAAGATTTCTTTTAAACCGTGCAGTAGAACGCTGCCCATCTCATCTAAAAAACTATTTGTGGACTATTTGACTCTACAAGAAATTCCAGTATTTTGTTTTCTATATAATATGTTGTGTTTCTCAAAAAACTAATCAGAACTACGCAGTTCTGACCTGCTATTGCTCCAAACCTCTGCAGCATTCCCATTTTTCAGTCCTCAGGGCTAATAGACTATTTTTTGTCCATCTTGTCTTCGTGTTGCCTTGGTGATGAGTCGGCATGGTTGGAGACGGGAGATGGGCAGAATGTGTGTGTGTGAGTTGCAGCACTGAGGATGAGATGGGTGCTGAATGTTTCTACTAATACCTCTGTGTTGGAGGTGTGAAATACACGGTCAGGCACTGCTGGTTGTGAGGCATCTACTACAGAATTGCCCAAAGCATCCAAATGGAAATTAAAACTGTATCTGAATCTGAAATCTTCAGCACTACCGTGTACTGAATGTTCCAGTATTATGCAACATTTATTTTCACATGTAGTGTTTACTTCTTCTGCTTTACTTGACGCTACTGTACATTTTGATTAGCCAGTGGGTTTTACTGTAGTTGTTAATAGTTTTAACGAGCCATTGGAATTTGAAAAATTAGAAACGGACTCAATCTTTAAACCATGAAGAGGAGCAATAGGGAGAAAAGTTGAAAGAATTTAATTTAGAGTTTGAAAACAATCGGGATGAAAATGAAAATTGGTGTTTGATACTCCTTGATCAAGATTATTCATATCTAAGGTGAATAATAATAACGACCTCGGCACTCATCCCTAAGGTACACCTTCGATCACAAGAAAGCAAGAGGCAATCAATGCCAAGCTTTCACACTATTTCACCATTAAGTGAGTAGTTTTATTAGTCATCTGTTGGGTTTTCTTTTCCTTTCCCAATCAATCATTGTACATTTGTAAAGTTCAGAAGTTCAACCCTTCTTAGAATGGTAATTTATTCAATTGGAGGTTAGAGCAAGTTATGCATAGGCTACAAGAAAAAAAAATCACCTGGAGCCATTTGTTGAATCAAAGTCAAACTCTTTATTAACCAAACTAATCTATCTCTACAGGGATTTGCTGATGTGAAACATAACTCATAATCAGAGAAACACAAAGATAAACCACAAATAACAGTTGGCGTCTAGTACTGATCATAATCAAAAGGGATTTGACCAGAATAATTAATGAATGCACTAAGAGCTTTATGAGCACTTGAGAATTTCCAAACTGTTCCCAAAACTCCTTCTGGAAAAGTTTTCTTACCCTGATATCTGTTTAAGGAATAGGGAACAGAAAGTATAAAGAAAAACGTAGAAAGAGTAGACCTCACCTACTCATTGATCAACGTAGACAATCCCACCTGCGTAGTTGAAGATGTCATTTTTTTCTCTATTCAGGGGTCATCAAACCCTGGAAAAATTGACAAAAAATCAGTTTTTGTTCTCCTTGAGGATCTAGAGGGCCAGCCACAGTTAATTAAGAGGATAGTTGTTTTAGGCAACTCCCTACATAAAGAATACAAGACACAAAGTATCTCTCTCTCCAGGATGGCAGCAATGGGATGCAGACAGGACTAACACAAACAACATGGCGGATTCTCAGTCTTACTGGAGAGACTGATTAGAAAATCCCATAAATGTGGTTTGTCTTCTTTGGTATTTTGAGCTCTGACTGATGCATCCCTTGCCATATCTTGGGGGCCCCTACCTTACAAACACTGTGGGATTTTTCAGCTCTGGCGAACGGAACTTGACCAGGTGACCTTTGTGTACTTGTATCATAGGAGGAATCCCCTCCGTTCGGTTTCAGATTTGACTTAAGATCACCTCGTAGAAAGTCCTGTGACGCAATACGTTTCTGCAACCTGCTGACGACATCAGCCACAGTCATCAAGTGTTGAAACTGTGACTAGGAGTGCAAGTATTCAGGGAGCTGTGCATTGCACGGCGGTGGCTCACATGTCTCAGAAATCCGTTACATTGTTTGAAGATTTACTTTCAGTATTAATTGCAGTTTCCCCTAAGAAAACTGCAATTAATACTGAGCTCTCTTTTTGATGTATAAAACATTATACAGAAAGTAATTATTTTAAAAATAATTTTTTTCTTGTTGAAGTAGTAACTTTAATCCAGACCATGTGCTTTGTTATCTGCACCTGATTTTCCCTTAAGTTCCTTATTTATGGGACTCTGACATGCTGACCTTTTGTTTCTAAAATCAACAAAGGCGTGGACCTCCCATGAGTTTGTAATAGTCACAGACAAGCTAGAAAGAGGAGCTGGAAGCTACTCCTCTTATACACACACACAGCGTAATTCCTTTTTTTTGCCCTTCTCATTTTCCTGTAAGCAGGACTGAGGTGATCTAATTTTCACTCCTCCACCCTCAAGTTCTCTCCCCTTTTCTTCGCTTCAGGATGAATCATAGTAACTTGAAGTTTTTGTGCATGAACGTGCCATACAAAATAGCAAGAGGTGAGCAGCTGCTAGATTCAGGAGTATACGAAAAACATGTGGTTTTCCTGTCAGTTAACCGATTAGCGTACCACCTCCCCCTTTCCCCCTAATAATGAGAAACCACATTTAAACAAAAACAACAAAAAAACAAAAAAAAAGCAACATTTATGAAGAGAACAAAAAAGTGATACTGCAGTCGGAGGCTGCCTTTAGCTCGGTCAGGGTTGGCTTTGGCTGCCATGGAAACCCTACTGTGCATTTGTGGTGAGTGAGGCGGGTGTGCAGGAGAGTGCATGCTGCATGAGGGTCCACAGAGCCCTTCATTGTTCTCTGGCTGACTGTGAAGTGAAGTCTTCATCAGTTTGCTACTCCCTGTTACTTCTTTAGGTGATGCAGCTGTTTACACTTCATCCATATTTAAATTCTGAGGATCCACTTTTGTTTCAGTATTACTGCTCATTTGGAAGTAGTAATGCAACATTAGGAGTGAAAAGTAGCTAAAAGTCTCTCTTTTTTTAATGAGTTTCTGTCATGGGATGCCGTGTCACGGTGTGTGTGTGTGTGTGTGTTTTAACCTTCTGATCAAAACACACTAAACTATTTGCCTTCTAAAACTTTCAATATCGCATTGACAATCAATGTTAGCACTTATATTACGACATAGAGCCTCATCACATGGTGCTTAATAAAATGGTACTTATTTCCAGTTAAGACAATTCTTCGTCAGGGTTTCCCCCAGTATATTATAAGCCTGGCGGGCCACCATGCTTTACCCCCACCAGGCTAAGAATTGTTTATTTATTTAAGTGTTTTTTTTTTTTAAGTTTGCATTTTTTAAGACTTTATAGTTGGTGTTCAGGTTTTAATCTTCAATCTTTAAATGATACATAATTATCAAATTATATTTTCAAATTTCCTGCCGACTTTAAACATGTTTTAACTCCAGGACACTTTGGCCCCCGGATGAATGACTACATTAGCACCCAACCACTGGGCTTTGCATGTTTGTTGGGGGAAACCGTTCTTAGTCACATGCATGTTGTGTGCAGCAATATTGCCATTCATAAATTTGTGATAGATTAAACTATTATTTGAGTTCGGATTTATACCATGCCAGATTTTTAAATACGAATGCAAATTGCTCACCCAGTTTGTGGCTAATCGTTTGATGAGCTTAATGAAAATAGCTGGCGTCTAAAACATTCATAGCCTGATTGTATCTCTCTATGAACATGATTAGCACTAGTAGTTGATGTAGTAATAAAATTAGCACATCAGATGTGCCGAAGCACGATGTGGGAAGACCAATAACTGTAATATATATAAAATGTATGACTATAATATATATAAAATGTATATTTTCCTCGTAGTTGGCTCATATGGTTATTGTTAAGTAACAAAGGATTCTGTGGTGGATTATTTAGCAGATTGGAGTTTAGATTTAACTCTGTTTCGAACAGGGTAAAGAACCAGCGTGTTGACGCATTTAAACCCTATGTCGACTGACTGAGCTATTACCAAACTAGATATAAATAAAGACAGAGATAAAGTTCCTGCCTTTGTCTCAACGGTAACACTTTTTGAAGGGGGGTGAATAAGACTGACATGACACTGTCATAAACATGACACAACACCTGTCATGAACATGAATAAGCCTTCATGAATATTTATGACTGTTGTCATAAAGCGTCATTCGGTAAATTTTAATACAAAATTTACATTATTCAAAATGTCTTTGTTATGACAACTTGACATTAACCAATAAATCATTACTGATATAAATTTGTTATAAAATTATTACTGATTGCACTTTAAAAATTGGGTAACTTTATGTTATTAAAGGTAAAGTTTAAACAGTAATGATTTATTGGTTAATGTCAAGTTGTCATAACAAAGACATTTTGAATCAGCATAAGCAAACACTATGGCGGACACGTAACTTTTGACATTTTTCAACATGGATTCAGAAGCTGTCACTCTGATTCTGCTCTCAAACCATGACGAAGACAGGCATGAATGACAAAACTTACGCAAACACTGTTGATGACGTTGATAAACTTCAGACCTTCCTTCACCTGATTTATGATTGGTCGTCATGCATAGTCTCCGCTCATATGATAGCTAACAATTAGCGACAGTGGAATCCAGATAATCTAGTCTGTGCTGGTCCTCCTAACAAACTGCTGCAGTGTATTTTTTGCTGTAGTCATAGAGAATTACATGAAAGTATGTTTTGACTGAGGAATTGGATTGCAATTAGAGATGTGCCGATCAGGTTTTTTCCTGCCGATTCCGATCACCCATGAGAGCCGACCACCGATACCGATCACATAATTATAATTTTTTTAATCATAAGCACTACCGGTTACATTATGTGGAAAAAGGAACCATAAATTCACCTTAATTTAGACAAAAACTTGTTTTTAATAACTTTTTCCAAGAAAAAAAGCAAAACAGGCATTCTGCAAATTGTACTGCTATCAATAATACTATCTTTAACAGACTGAAAACATATGAAGGCTCTGAAGAGGCTAAATAATGCAAAGAGTCTAAATAAAACCTCTCAACATTGCCAAAAAATTCAAGTATAAAACTTAAAATTCAAAGGCAAATGCAGGTTACATTACAATAAACAATCCAGAGTTACTGAATGAAACCTTCCTGATAGCATGGCGGCTAGCTGATTACTGCTAGTTCTGAGTGGTTGTTTCTGACTGAGTGGAGCAATTATGCAGAACAGGGAGGAGATCGATTATTTTTTAGAGATTATCTGTCTCATGTTAGGACAGCAAAAGTTTTAATACCCAAACAAACCAACTGTTTCCTCACAGAGACATGGTTTTTCAACCAATGTTCAGAGGTTGGTAGAGTACCCAAAGATTGTACTCTACCCAATGCTTGGGGTAGAGTACAAAGAGTAACCCTGCTTTAATAAGTAAAAGAAGTAGCCATCTAAGGAAATTGCTAAAGTAAGTATATTTAAAAGTTAGTTTTATCCTCCCACAAATGTAACCGAGTGCAAGTAATTAGTTGGCTATGCTTCAGCAAAGTAGCAAATCAAGTTCTGTGATTGACTACAACTAAGGCAAATTTCCTGCCTAGGAGCTTGAAAAAAAAAAACCCTGAATAAGTAGCAAAAAATTAAGGACAATTCACCATTTAGTCATCTGTTTGTTATTGAGAGGATGTTATTCATTTTTACTCTACTGCAAAATCTAGAGATGAGTGAGATGACAGGGAAAGTCGTGAACACACTCTTGGTCAGGCTTTCATTGTCCCTGCTGGTGTGTGAATCCTCATATCGACAGTGTTATTGTATCAAACAACTGCTACATTCAGGCATTAAAAAACCCAACTAAATATCTTGGACCTTAAGAAGATTACCTGAGCTTCTGTGCCTTTTTAGATTTGATACATGTAACTGAAAGAAATGTTCGGATTTTTATTGTTCTACTTAAATCAGTGACAGTCCTTCTGTGTCTTACAAGACAAAGTGTTCCCTCAGACTTTGTCACTGTGTCCCTTCTGTGACCTTTTTCAACTGAGCTGTTTCTGTTGTCACCGTTACACCAGGGAATCGCTGACACATTTGCCTTTTCTGTTGAAACACCTGTGTTGAGAACATGAAAGCATTCTCTGTTTCCTCTGGTTCTTAATCTTTAAGACATCCTTTGCTACGCTTACCACTTTCACTTCCCCATCTTAGTTGGAGGAAATGTGAATGTTTGGAGAAAGAATTGGATTGCAAGTGGAAATCAAATTCTCCATTTCAGGGGTTCCAGTAAATTATTTTTTGCAAAAAGCCTTCCTGCTTGTGAAAGTGCATGGAAGAGATGCGGAAGCAGCTGATTGTGTTTCAGGTCACCTGAGAACCTGCTGTGGGCGTCAAGTGTCTGTGTCCACAATTGCTAATGGAAACAATAGCCGCTAAGTGGACCTAGGGCAAGTAAACTCTCTGTTATTCCAGAACTGAGACACAACTTGCTTTTAAAATGTGCATTTCACTATAGTTTTATTATTTATAGTTCCAGCTTTTTTCTACAAAGGTTGTTGATTTTAAAGTTAGCAGTAAGCTTGTTTGCCATAAAATCACAGTTCATGGGAAAGAACTCACCTTCATGTTAATTCTGTTGGTTAATCATGCGTCCTGTCTACAGAGGCTAGACTCCTCCTTGTGTTTGACTCTTCATCTCAAGCCATTTGCTGTTCAATAAAGGGCATTAGAATAATAAACCAAGTTAAAAGTGTGTCTGTGAACTGTTCCCAGAGTTTAAAAGCCTTTTAAGAAGAAACTTCAGATGCTCTATTTGACGTAATCATTCACAGCTTCTTCTGTATGCTGATTGGCCAAAATAAAAATTATATTGGACAAATCCATTTCAATGGGAGAAATCCCAGATGGAGACCTAAAGGAAGATGAGAATTGAGAGGAATTGCAAAAGACTGCAATGGCCAGGCTTGCTTACAACAGGAGTATTTGGAATATTCTCAAACTGTCCCACCCCCACTTGTTACTGCTAGGCTTTTCACATCGAAAATAATTTCAGCTGTTTCATGTTTTTTCTTCGGAGAAAATTGTTGGATGTCGAGGTTTGGCAACTAAAGCAGCTGTTTTATTGGTGCTAAGCTAATTTGAATATGAGCAACTTAACAATCTAGAATTTGAAAATGTAACAATGTAGCATCAGTAGTAGTATAATTGAAAGTGATTATGTTACTGCTATAATACCATGAGGTTTTTACTCAACATCATCACAGTGTGATGGACTCTCTTTGGTCCATGCATAGTCCAGAACCCCCCTGCGTCTCCAAAACATAAGTATCTTACTTTAGAACCATCTTTTAACTTAATTTACCTCTTTGCCTTGTAGCACCTTTCTAGCCATAACATATGGTTCTGCTGGGCAGAGAGTGATATTGCTCATGTCTTAAACCCTGGTGGGAGATTATGTTTGAAATGATGGTGAAATTTACGTCTATTTTACAGAACTTTATGGTTTAGGGAGAGTAAGCAAACTGAAAACCAGCTTTAACAAGTAAAAGCTGCTTTAACAAAGCAGCTTTTACTCTCCTTTTGCACCAAACCCCTCTCAGGTGTCGGTGTGTGTGTGCGTGTGTGTATGAGTGTGTGCTGTTTTTCGTTTCTGGTGGCACCGGACTCCGGAAGTGTTCCAAGTGAGCAGCATTAAAGCCACACAGATGCAGATAAAACAGCAACTAGCTTTGAAACCACATAACCAGAGGACTGTTTTATCTGCAACATGAGACCCTCAGTAGAACAAGTGAAGCTCACACTAACTTCAGGAGACTCTGGTCTTTATGCTTAAGCAATGGGTAGAACTCCCTCTTGTGGACATATAAAATATTTATTTAATCCTAATTTGAAAAAAGTTGTCATACAATGCTTATATGTTGCCAAAAATGAACAGATATGTGAAAACATTGTTTTGGACTGTGAGGGGTGGGGGACATAAGCTAAAATATGGCATAAACTACTGAGTCTGTAAATCTCCAAACTCAGTTGCGTAAGCTGTACTGGGCATTTCCTGAGTTGACCTCATAGTGACGGATGTAAATCTGTTGAACAACAGGACTTGGACTTTGCCAGTTGATTGATGCGTCATAATGAAAACATAAAAACATTCTTTACACAGGATGATTAAGGGAAGAAATGTGCCATTTTTATTGGTAGTAACAATTACAAGTAAGAAAGAAAAAATCTCGACCTCAAAATCCTATATGGCTGCCTTCGTCAATATAAAACTTATTTACACACTCTGTAAAAAGTTGTTTATTTGGACATTTATTTCCTAACAAATCCTTCAGACAATTAGTCCCTATAGTGTTTGAAATTACACAATCCAGAGAAATAGAATATTAACTTTAAAATGTGTGGCGAAAATCACAAAGTTTGAGTCTTATTCACTCAGTAGCAACTTCTGCTTGAAAGGTGGTTATTTTCAGCAACATTTGGTAACACTGAGCAATGTGCGTACAGAAATAATCAGTTTTGGTTAGCTGGCCAGTGGTCAGGACTGATTAAGCAGAAAATTGCCTTTTTCTGTTATCATTAAATTACCTAAATTTCATCAGCTGTATTTGTACTCCTCTTTGAACATTATTATCGTACCTCCATTCAAACCTCCAATCTATTATAAAGTGTAATAAAACTACTATGTCCCATATATTGTATTTTGTCCTATATATCTGTAATACATCTCCTCATTACTATATCATCCAATAAATTAGTTTTCTTAAAATCTCTTCCCTAATTTTAATCTTTTTATTTGCAGTGTTTATAATCACAGACTCAAATCTTTCCTTGCACCTCCAGTGCTACTGCAACACAATACGGACACTAGAGGGCAGTAGTTCTTTGCTTAGGAAGCAGTACCTGCTGTATTTCTCATTTCAACTTTTTTTAAAATTGATTTATTGCAAAACTTAAAACTTAACAATGACATTTTAGCTTATTGCAGTAACCAAATGCGAACAGAACAGAATTTTATTGGAGCATTTTTCTGTGTGAATGCATGTTGTGAAATGGAGAAAAACAGAAAGATGAGTAATCAGCATAAACACCATATGAGACTGTGTGTACAACAGGATTCGTGTGTGTGTGTGATGTGGGGGCAGCGCTTGTTATCTGGTGTCTGTCCAATCGCAGCGTGATTCAGACGATTTCTATATTGACCTCAATAGATCAAAGTAAATTCAGCTGGCGGACGATGAATACTCTCTCTATGGCTTCATGTCTCCCTGTCTTTTACTCACACACAGATTATTTTGAACCCCTTTGTCCCGTCTCTCTCTCTTTCCTTTACACAAACAGACTGAGTTCTGAGGGGAACTTTAACTTATCAAATATCAGAGACTGAATTAATATAGAAAAGCAAACACAGATACGGCACCGTGGGAGACTAAGTTATGCCACATAGTAGGGTGATGACGGCTTCAAGGAGGGGGATCCAGTTCAGATGAAATGGATGGATTTGGGGGATCAATGCTGTCATAAACAACAATTTACAATCTTGTATTTTTCCTGTGTAGGCAGTTTATTTCCAGTTGATAGAAATGAGTAAGTAAAGAAATCAGTTATGTAGCCATTTGATAAATTATACTGTCAGTATCTGACATCTACTTCCCTGAAGCGGATAAAGTGAAGAGGTGACTGTAAAAGAATGTATTACCCACTTCTTTACTTAAAGAACCGATAATTAGCAGGACATCACAATCAATAGAACAGTACCGTAGATGAAGTCAGGGATTCCCATTTAACATGCAGATATTTTATGAATGGTGCACTCCAGGCTTTTAAATAATGCATGCTCATTGCTTGTCCCTGCCCCCCCCCATCCAACAGCCTCCTACACAAAGGGACTTGTGCGAAAACATCTCATCTGTGATTGTCACACTTCTTGAAACAACACATTACAGCTAGCATTACCGTTAGCGCATTAATTATTGGTGACAGAAGCGTGGATTATTTTGAAAACGCATCCTTCATGTCAAATTTTTTTGGTTCTAAATCAGTTTTCTGTTTCACACCGGTGCTTCTTTAGAAGCCATTCACGTGGAAACACAGCTGTCTACTTTCTGCGTACGCTGACCCACATACTCTAACATCCACACACACAACCTCTAATGCTTGAAATGTTGTGTGTGTGTTTAGGTGGATGAAGCAGGATCAAGTATTTATTAGCTGCAAACCAGTCTTTTTTATTTTTTTATTGCTGGTCGGTTTTATTCTCAATATTCCAGTTTCAAACCGAGAGATGATGAAGAGGGGGGCAGCAGAGTTTTCCCCAGCACATCTCCTGAGAGATGAGCAACCCCCCGTTTCCAATCCACCCATCACCCAATCTTCCCTCAGGCCTTTATCTGGGGTTGACACGTCGAAGAGGGCAAAAAGCAGTGGATGTGGGTGGGGTTTGTGGGGTAAGGGTATCTGGGTAGATCCTGGCGGTAGGAGTGGTGGGTGGCTGTCTGATTGGCTAGAGGAACGCCGCGCAGCCTAATTACACACATACCTCCCCACACAGTGTCAGTCGGCTGGTAGCGATCACACAGACTTCCTTCAGGCCTCTTGACAGGAAATCTTTATTTATCTCTAGAAATGTCACAATAGCAACCAGAGATATTTTAGTTTAGATGTCAAAGTGCAGTTGTATCTTTTTTCTCCTAAAGTCAGTGTAATGAACTAATGGAAACAGCTACTTATATTCATTGAAAGCTTTTTTTGTTGTTGTTGAACCCAATTTCTCTTGTAGGTCAGTGTCGTGACATTCCTTTAATGGACAGAAAGAGATTAACACCTTATTTTAATGAGATCAGCTGAGATCAAAATGATTGTCTTCTGTGAAACCTCAACCTATATTTAGAGGCCAATAGTTTTGGAGTATCATGCTTATACGGTAACCAAGGCATGCTTATTTTTCACCTGAAGTTGCAGACTTCTCATTTATTTATTTTGTTAACCGATACACATCTGGGTCAATTAAAAAGTGACTCATCATGTTCCAGTTGTTGTACGTAATAGTATTGTAACTTAACTCGTTGACCAATGACTTTTTGGAAGCTGCAGTATGTCTTTTCTGACAGACTGCAGCAGATACTTTCTTGTGTTGATTTATGTTGTAACAATGCATCACCTAAAACCTGCACATGTTTTTTCATTTGTTTCTGAAGGCATATGTGACTAAACCAACAGGGACATTGTTGAGTTGTCTCAAATCTTGCTTCTGCTGTTTTTATTCTGAACTTTTTGGTGAAGTGCTAAGCTAACGTTGGCATTCTAATAATTCTGTTTTGATATGACTTGTTGATAGCTTGGCTTGTGATGTATTTCAGTCCATATAAAACTTGCAGAAAAAGTTGGTCTTCATAACCTGAGCAATTGATTTTGAACGTTGTAAAATTTATTGACCAGTGTTTCAGCTGCTCTCTGGATATCGAAGCGTAGCAGATAGGTCATGTGACACAGAAGGACAAATAATCACATGAGTCTGTTTCATTGTGAATATTCTTGTAAATGGTGCAGGAAAAAAAAAGAGATTTTAAGTGGAAAACCCAGACTCGATCACGTTGACAATGTTTAGACCTGTAGCGTGACGCATCATGCTAATCCAGAAGAAAGCCCTGTCCGTCCTTCAAAACAAATCAATTCCACTGCGGAGACATTGAGAAAATGTGACAGCCTATCTCTAAATGAAAACCAAGAACAGCTTAAAGTCAAGATCGTATCAGTCCACTTATCTTATCCCTCCCAGCTCCTCTGCCTTAATGCCAGCGCGCCCACACACAGTGTGTGACGGACCATCGCTGAATGCTGACCTTTCTGCTGAATGAACTCGTGCGTTGCTGTTTTAAAACCCTATGCTGCTGCTGCTAGCCCCCCCACCCCCTCCACATCTGAAACCAGACAAACACTTCAGCCGCTCTCCACAGTACCTGAGCCAATTGTGTTGGCGGTGTGCGATGCGAGGAGTTCAAGGTGGGGGGAGCAAACTCTTGTAGAGACACTTCATAATGGCCCTCTTTTACTGCACAGCTTGACTGCTTATTAATTTTTGATCAATGTGGGTTTGGGACGCTCCAGGAAGGCTAACTGCAGCCTGGTTTGTTTGTGTGTCAGGTCTTTGTTTGGCTGGTGCCCTTGAATGATGATGTGTTCTAGAGGATGAAACCGGCAGCTTTGTGTTTAAACCCTAAATGAGACGCGCACGTGGGAAACACGTCTTTTTGTCCCAGATTTAGGACAAAGGAGCCATACGTCTGGATCATCAATCTATTTTTGATGAAGAGCCACTCACCAGCCTTCTTCATCTCCGTCTGCTCGCTCTGTGTGAACCTCTTTATGTCCATGCATCCTAATAGCAGATTTATATTAATTAATAATCCCACAATAAATGCTACAAACCAGAGATAAGGATGAAACTCTTTCATCATCCTTATGGTGACCCTGTGCATGTTTTCATCAGCTGGCACATATGAGGGCTGTAGTGAAACAAAGGAGTACTCAGGCCCCACTGCCTCCAAAGATTGAGGAGAAAGGAGGGGGTGAGTGGTTTTTGGGGTTCCTCCTGTCATCCTTTGTGTCCTAATTGAAGTTTTTCTGCTTCTAAACCCTCCAGACTTTCCCTCCGCCCCCCTGCCGGTTAGAGAGGAGGGAGGTAGGGGGGAGCAGGCCCAACAGAGGGTTGAGGGGAAAAGGTTCATGTCAGGCTTTGTTGCCACTGGCATGATGCCTGTCCCCGATTGCCCTTCTCTATAGCTTTGAGGTTCATAAACCTCAAAACTATTAAAAGGGGTGACGTGAGGTCTTTTTCTGAGAACATGACGCCCTGAATTTCTTGTTAATAATTTTAGCTTTTCCAAAGGATGCACATAAATATTATAGCTACTACTTTGGCTCTAATGCAGGTATTTCTCCGTTCAGGAAGAAGTAGTGCAGTACATGAGTCGTGGATCCTTTATGTGTGTCTGTGTTGATGAGTGGGGCACAGAGAGTTGCCACGGGAACAGAAGATGAGACTCAGTCAAAACATGACATGAACTGCTCAGTTCATCTCTCTGTTTTTCTTACTGACTAAAGGAGAGGTTGTCTGATGGAAAACACCTGGTTATTTTTTGTGCCGTAAAAGGCTGTGACCTTGAGCTTGCATTGCACTGTGATGCATGATACTAAGTAAAAAAGGTATTTATAATGCCACCATTTGATTTCGCTGTTTCTGTCTGAAGTAATTATTTGTAACCAGTTTATTATTTTTCTTTAAAAGTAAAGAAAGAAAAGAGTGTAGCAGAAATTTCATGGTAAAGCACCTTGTGAGGTATCGACAAATTTGGATATGGCAGTCACCTTTGACGGAGCATTAATGTCCCAAGGTGAAGCTGTGAACCCACTTTGTTTCAATAACAACAAAAAACAAAAACGTGTCCTAATCATGAAAAAAGGTGAATTCTGTGGAAGTCCTGATATAGTGGTGAAATATTTCACTCTGTAATGACACCGCTATCATATTTTCAAACTTTTTGTTTACCTAAACACATCTGTATAGCCCCAAGGGATCAATAAATGATTAGCCAAGTTAATCAGAAAGTAAACTAAGCCGCCATCAATTGTAGCTGTTCAGAGCCTTTGGCATGCTGACTCTTCACTGACACAGACAAAGTGTCTGCTGAGATTAGCATGAGATTAAGTAATGTTATAGATATGAAACTGATTAGGGTTTGTTCCAGTGATACAATAGTAATATATTCAAGGTTTCCCCTAGAAAACTTGATAAACTCAGTAGTTGGGCGGCAGTCATTCATCCAGCGGCCCGTTGTGTTTTTGCATTAAAGAATGTTTAAAGTTGACAGGAAATTTGAAAATATCACTTGATAGTTATGTGCCATTGAAAGATTGGAAGATTAATGCTTGAACACCAACCATAAAGTCTTAAAAAATGCAAACATTAAAAAATACCTTAAATAAATAAATCATGCTTAGCCTGGTGGGAGCACAAGTAAAGCCTGGTGGCCCGCCAGGCTTATAATACACTTGGGGAAACCCTGATATACGTATGTCATATTTAGGATATCTTAGTTGCCATATGATACCACTGGATACTTTGACTTGGTGTGTTGGGTGTATATTACTGTTTTCATATTTCCTACACTCATCAAACTGATGGGAATTGGGCTGCTATGTAATAATGCAATTTTCCTTTTTACTAACAAATGACCTGGTTACATGTTTGTGTTTTGTTAGCTCTGGTTCAGCTAAACATGGCTTATGTCTTGTTTAATTCTGAACTTTAAGATCTGCATAATCGTTTCCTGACTTCATGTGAGACATTATTTCTTTGGTATGGGTGTGTGAGTGTGCTAGTTTATGATAATCAGCCATGAATCTCTAATCTGTACATCTCTAGTTTATGTTTAGTTTTGTTTGGGATGTAGAGAAATGTTCAGTAAATGTATTGGTTTTTAAAGCATGAGATCAAATCTCTATTTGTTATCCCTTAATATTTGTCAGAACATGACGAATATTCTATTTTCATGCATATATAGGAAGTTAAGTTCAATTGCTTGATTTCTTTTAATAGCTCTGGCTCAGAAAGTTGGTCGAGTTACTTTGGACCAGCTGTTCAGCTTCAGCAGAGATTCTGTTAACCATCCCATGTAGTGACACAAACCGTCCACTTTACAGCTGCTCCCGAATTCGTTCCTGCGCTTAAAAGAGAGACTGTGAGAGCGGAGCCGATGAGGCGTTTATTTGGGATCGAGATGAGAGAGAGAGGGAGAGAGAGAGAGGAGGGGTGGATGGAAGAGAGCAAGCCAAAGAGAGAGGGAGTGTTTCTCCCTTTCCCCTAGCAACGGTTGGTGGTGTTCGTCTCCAGCCTCTTGTTTTCTTTTGCACGCACACACACACATACGCATATACACGGACACATCTCCTGCGCTCACTCAGCTCGCTCGCCTTCAGCCTGTTGGACCCCCGGGGTGTCTCTTCACTTTCGTTTTCTCCAAATGCTTCTCTGGGCTTTTTCCTGCCAAACAAAGGCTTTTTATCACGGATAAGAAAACAGAAATTATTTGCAAAAAGCGGTGAGATTAAAGAGCGGAGGACGTAAGAGAGAAGCGGAGAGAGTGATAGAAGGAGAGCGAAGGAGGATGGAGCCTCTGAGCGCTCACGGTCTGCCCCGGCTCTCCTGGATCGACACTCTCTACAGCAGTATGTATCTTTCTCTCCATCCATCCATCCATGTCCTCATCTCCACTCATAGATGTTCCTCAAGCCGTCTTACTTTGCACCCCCCATTTTCCTCCTCGTTTCCCTTACACCCACGATTACATGCACACAGTTTGAATTCTTTGCATTTTTCAAGACTTTTGCTCTGCAGGTATTATGGTGGATGTCTGTAACTCGGCAGAAAACTCATCTGCATCTCCATTTTTTTTTTCTACTCTAGAGTGGCAACACCTCACTCCTGCTGTTTTCAGACATAAAGGCAGGGGGAAACCCTTATATTCGCAGTGTGTGTCTGAAAACCTGAAGGTAGAACTTTATGTTCCAAGCCATCTAGAAGAGCAGCTCTCTGATGTTTAATTTTAATCAGTTCTTCACTGTATCCTTCATGCTGTGCTGCAGACGCACGCTGTACTCTGGGTCAATAAGTGTTCAGCTGACAGTCCTGTTTAATAAAACAACAATTTCATAATTTCCCTTTGGCAACTCTCCCAACATTCCCCTGACTTTGATTTGTTTGGTTGTTCTTTATCTTAAAAAAAAGCACAATATAAACATTCATTCATATAAAACAACATCCATAAATTAGGGATGGGCTTTTAGCATATCATTTATTGTGAAAAATTTCTTGTCATGCAAACAATTTTGATTTATTGTTCTCATGATAGATTTCAGTTGATGTTAAAACACTGACAATTTTCTCCCATTTTTTTTTCCGCCAGAGCATTCACAAATATCAGTAAATTTGAAAAATGTGATTGAACAAAGTCTCTATGTGCAGTTTGGCGATATAAATCACACTTCTTTAAGTATGTGGCATCAAGTTTGCGGCGATATGAATGCTATGCCTAAAGAAAAGAAGCGATAAATACTTTTTAATCAGAATTTTAATTATCACCACAGTACCACACAATACTGTGATGAAATTCCAAGTCCACATCGCCAAACCCTTCCACAAATTAGTGACATGTATGAATGCTTGTTTTCAGATCAGCTACTGTGATTCTATGGAGCGAAACCCCAGTCTGATCAGGTGCAGCCGCGGTTCTGTTGGTGTGTTTTTGAGCTTCTTTGTGTATACGTTGGGAGTCCGGGGCACATGGCACGGCCGCTTGGGATTTGCACCACTGTGTCACCGCTGTTACCATGTTGTAATCTCCTGAGAGAAAGTAAATAGGAGGACGGACAACATGAAGTCCTGGCGGGATTAAAACGTAGAGGAAAAACATTTTACCTTTGTGGTAAAGAGTGGTAGAACATGCTTTCCCCTCATTATCTTATAAATGTTGTGTGAAATGTTTCATTAAAAATAATTTAAGCAAATTTTCTTAATCTGTGATGTGTATTGCTCTTTTGTTTGTTAAATCGTTTGTTTATTGTAACTGTGCAGGAGCTGTAGAGTTACTAGAAATTCATATTAGAGCTGAAATTTCCAAAGGACAGCCAACATTTTGTAAACAATTATCATCTGTGACAGAGTTTGAATCCTGAAAAGACAAAAAACAGCGTGACTATAAAAATATGTTTCACTCAGGTTGTCACAAAAATGACATTTCAAACTCAAGACTAATAAAACTAATACTATATATCTCTCATTTAAAACTCTGACATTTGTTGTTTTTTTAAGAAAGCATTCACCTGAAGGAAATGCCACTTAAAATAAGCAGCACACAAGTTGATCGCCCTCTACCTCCCGCCTCCTAACAGGATGCTCAAGTCTCTCTTCTGCAGACTAACTGGATGAGTCTTACCTTTAACCGCTGCTGGCAGACTCACAAAGGTTTTATGCCTAGTGGTGTTATTTTGTGTTGTTGATCTTGTTGTATTTCACATGATGTGTAAGAAAAAATGTCTGCAGAGCAACCCGACTTCTTTGTTCAAATGTTAACAAGCATGGAGATATAATTATATTAACATAGTGCCCATCCCAGGGGTGAGGCAGGTCCGCTTTATTTGAATCCCTATTTCAGAGAAACAGGGATCAAAAAAAAAAAAAGCTCTTTGCTCTTACTGTTGACCATATACCAGTGGCGTCGGTGTTCTCTCATGACTGTTAATGCCTTACACAGCTGGATATTTTTAGATGCTCAATGCATGCATTAATACTCATTAGGGATTTCTGCATGATAATCAGTTTCTGAATCATATGTAGCGTTCACAAGGTTGTGCTGTATTCGGTGTATCCTGGCATCCATGTGAAGCTGATTACATTCTAATTCGACACCTTGTTGAAGTGGATGCATTTTTAATGGCACCAGAGGCCAGATGTATGCACCAGGAGACAGGATATTAGTTTCACGACTCTTTACTATCGTGGAAAGAAAAAATAGCCACAAACATTCATGCGGCTTAATATCTTTTGCTTCGTCTTTTGTATATCTGTGGAAAGTTGCTGAAATTGTCTTCTGCTCAAGAAATTAAAATTACATTCAGTACGAGTAACACCTCAGAATGTGTGAGACGACTCATATTATCACTCATATTTCCTAGGAAGTAGCACGCCGACCGTGTCCCTCTGCTTTCAAACCGGTATGCATCCCAACTACAGCCTCCTCTGTTTTCTTGGGAGTTACTAACACGATGGTGTAATTGCATCTCTTCTTTTTAGCCGCTGACGTGTTAATGGCTGTGTGTGTGTGCGTTGATCGGTGACCGCACATCCTGAACCACAGAAGCCAAGTGGGAGTAAATGCTCAGAGGCAGAGTGACTCTGCTTCTCCCAGAGAGACTGAAGCCTTTCTGTTTAACCCCACCACCGATTTAGGCAGCGCGCGTTGCATTTCTGCCACGTGTTTGTTCTGCAACGGCGGCTAATCCTAAAAGGCTTACACCGCCACTGTGTTGAACAGCGAAAATGAAACATGATAAATTAAAGTCTTCACATTAGAGCAAGCACACTTGGAAAAGAAAAACAAGGCAAGTCCAGACCTTTCATCAGTCTTCCTCTGCAACATTTGTCCAGTCAGCATCTAAAGTAGTCGAATCTCTGAGAGCAATTAGTGCGTCTCAGCTGCTTCCCTTCAGCAAATTTTTTTTTTGTCAACATTTTTTCAGCTCTTGTTTCAGTTCTGAGGCTAATCACTGTCTCTGGTGGGTTTCTCACACAGAGTCATAAATGTAATCAGTTTTGTTCAAATCTGCTGCAGAGTGAGGACTTTTCCCCCTTCCTGTGGTTTGATGCTTTAGGCTGCTGTCTCAGTTTAGTTTTCTGTCGCCCAAGAATCTGACTTTATGAGATACCAAGATATTGCATAACATCAATCATCGCTTTATGACTTCGTTGCTACAGCGACTGGGAATTTTGTGTGTGTTTTAGCTTTCTGTGTTTTAGCTTTGTGTCATGGATAAAATATATATATATATATATATATATATATGGATAATATGGATATATATATATGGATAATATATATATATATATATATATATATATATATATATATATATATATATATATATATATATACATTTTTTTTCTGCTTAGTTTATCAAGTTATTGCCCCCATTGACCATTGTTTACAATAGCTCCTTTACAAAACCCTTTCAATGGAATGTAAAAAGATAATAAAAAACATAAAAGAAATCTACCAACATTTTACATAACGAGCAGTATTTGTTTCGAAGAAGGCGTTTCATGTTGCTCTGACTGATGTCTTTACGCTGGGCCATTTCCTGAAGTGCTACATGTTTTGAAATGTATGTGCTAAAACATTGAAATAAGTTATTCTGCTTCGTAAACTTTGCTTTGTGATTTGTACGTTATAACATTTAACGACTGGTGTTTCAGCTGCTCTCTGTGCATCTCTGCCGATACTGATAACATTCCAAGCGCAATGCCTGGAGGAGGGCATATCAAAGACAGACTGACGCCTGCAGCAACTAATGCAGTCTCTCTTCTACTATTTTGCAAGCTATGCAAAATGTGTCCTACTTAAAATTGGTTAGCCTTTGGACAACATTTAAATGGAATTTGCTAAGGGACTCAAATCAATCAATTAAAATGTCTTGACTACGACCTTGGTCTGATATTTGGGATTTAATAGTGATAGACTCAGTCTTCAGGGTACTCACTGCCACCTTCACAGAATTAGACTGGTCTCTGCCTTGCTTCAGTGGCATGTGCAGCTCAATCAAAAGGGAAAGCCAGATTATGTAACAATCTGTTACAGCTATGGACATTTTGGCATGGTGGGGCCAATGTGGCACGTGTACATTCAGGGACGTAACGTGTGTGCATATGTCAAACGGATTTCCCCTAATCCGATTCAGATTGAGGAAGGCTTGAATTTATGTGCATCTATGGGGATGCAATAGAAATAGTTTTTGTCACGCCGGTGTGTCAAAGAGTAGTTCTGCTGTGCTCTAGTAACCACACCATGAAAATCAGGATTGGCAGATGAGTAGTTTGTCACTGGTTGAAGATTGTAGCATGAATCCAGATTTTCATTGCTTATTTGGAATAAACTGTTTCCAATAGCTGGTAATCCGCCAGTCCCACAGATGCTTACTTCTCTGCTTGAAGTATTTTGAGAAAAAGGCCAGATTATTGAAAACCTCTTCCAGTATCATACGGGTTCTCAAATCTTTCTAATAGATCAACTTGGCTATTCCACGGAGTATCAAAGATTGGATCAGGCAGGTCTTATTGGAAAGAGACCCTAGAGAAGTCCTAGAACCATCTAAGGGTGCATTTACACCGACCCTGTTTAGTCCACTTAAATTGCACTGTAGTTCATTTGCCTAGAAAGTCCTGTTTGTTTGGGGAGGTG